>NC_138867.1:27941571-29188022 GCF_965194805.1 Balaenoptera borealis | reverse complement strand
GTCATTCTGGGGAAAGCTCCACACTCTACACAGAAAGTTCTTCCTGGATAGAAGTGATCACTTAGAGAAAGCTTTTATTTCTGAGTCCAGAAAAGAAAAGATCTAAGATGATGATGATGACCATAAAAACCTATACTTATTTCCAACACCAAGAGTATACACACAAAAATATATACTCATTCTGACCTGTATCAATGTCAGCTTATGTTTGGCCAGATAAGAAAATACTGATAAAGTATCCCTTTTGAAATCTGAACGCCCTGGATTTCAGGATAATAATTTATAGAACGATTTAAGAACTAAAGTCCTATTTATTTTACCATATGATATGTGGCTACTGGCGAAGTTGCCACATGAATAACTAGTTGTCAAACATGTTAGCAGTTAAGAATTTCAATCCCGAGTTATAATCTCCAGAAGTCTTAACCCAGGGTAACCTTGGGCCAAACACCTACACTCTTAGCAAAGGTTTCCCAACTTAAGGGAGCTTTCAAAACTTAATAGAGTTTTGTAACTCATGTGACAATTTCAAGGAAGAAAGGATAGAAAACAGACATGTAAATAAACAATCTTAAGAACCCTAGAATCGCTTTAAGATTGGAAGAGAATGGCGTCCACATATCAGAAACCTCATGATTTGCTCTACCATTTTTAAAAGACTAAATTCTCACTTAAAATTTTTAAGATTTTACCTGGGAATATAATATTAAGTTTAGAACTATTCCTCTACCTGAAGTAGAAATAAAAGATATTTGCTTTAAAAAGGTTAGAGTTAACAGCCCTTATATAAATTCTAGAAAGGTTAGAAATGTTTCTACCCAAAGACTGCAGCCAGGTAAGAGTGTTTTTTCCCTGTAATAAGCACATAGGCTCAAATTTTTAATGTTTTTTACAAACACAAGATAATAGAGAATGAGTATCTCTAAAATACACGGAAAACATCACTGAAAAACATAAATGAGAGAGAAATAGTCTCTCAACTCACAAAAATAAGATGGATGCAACTCTTCCATTCTGTTTTCACGTTGAGGAGTCCTGAGATGTTACACGCGTCGCTTTCCTGGATTTTACTTCCCAAACTGTCTTCCTGTGTCAGAATTTCTGGAGCTGGCCTCTCTTGCCTTCTTTTTCCATCCTGTTTTGAATTCAGCACTTTTTCATTCACGCCCAGCATGGAGAACTGCAACATAGTTCTTTGAGTTGATCAGAGTTCATTCTTTTATCATGTTCTCCAACTGCCTGCATTCCATTCTTTTTTTTTTTTAATTTTATTTATTTGTATATTTATTTATGGCTGTGTTGGGTCTTCGTTTCTGTGCGAGGGCTTTCTCTAGTTGCGGCAAGTGGGGGCCACTCTTCATCACGGTGCGCGGGCCTCTCATTATCGCGGCCTCTCTTGTTGCGGAGCACAGGCTCCAGACGCGCAGGCTCAGTAATTGTGGCTCACGGGCCTAGTTGCTCCGCGGCATGTGGGATCCTCCCAGACCAGGGCTCGAACCCGTGTCCCCTGCATTGGCAGGCAGATTCTCAACCACTGCGCCACCAGGGAAGCCCTGCGTTCCATTCTTAAACAATGGAGGGGAAATGTGCCTCACGCAGAAATAATCCATTCACTTTGACTGGCTGAAGTAGGAGTGGCGGACGCCTCCAGGGAAGCAAGCTCAGGCCAACTTCCAGGACACGCGGCTCTCACTCGCCCTGCCTCACCTCCACCATTACCAGTGTGAGCCACAGCCTCCATCACTACCTAGGAATTGCTCCAATTCCGGGATTCCCCTATTTTCTTAAACTGCCCTATTTTCCTCCTATAGATGGTCTTTTCCAGACATTAAGATAATTTTTAAAACTATTTTCCAGCTGCTCAAAACATTATTGAGGAAAGACCCTCGCGACGTCATGATAAGGTGGTACACTGATCTGGCAACTTCTCATTCTTCCCTCACTGTCTATATTCTCCACAAATTATACATGAAAGCAGCAACCTGAGTTTAAACCTATGAGCAGAGAACTAGGCACAAAGTAGAGATTTGGTATATACTTATTCAACCCTGTCCAAATTCCTCATATCCCTACCCCTGTTACATGGGTTATTAGTGGGCGACTGCGAGGCTCTCTGGAGTTTACTAAAAGGGAATATAGTAGCTATTTAGATTCCCTCTTTTAACCAAAATCATCATTGTGAATTTTAGTAAAATGTCATTTATTAAGTGTGTCGTTTCTATGCTTACTGTCAAGTTCTAACTCTAGAAAGTTCTTCTTGAGAAAAAAGGACCGCCTCCCTTTTATAAAACCTGACTTAATTCTATTAAATTTCATCCTTGGTCTTGATACTCATCATTGGCCAGAACTGGAAGGAGTCTATCCCTAAAACAAGTTGCATTTAAAACAGGTAAATTGATGTATTCCTGTAGAGTCTATAATCTGAATACATTTCCAGATCTCTGTAATTAAAGCAGCAATTCGTATTGGGCTACAGCCACGGGGAAGAGGAAAACAGGGAGAAAAAGAGAGGCATCTTTCATCATTATTGGTTTGTTGTACACTTTACCCATGCTTTTAAAATATAAGTGAAATTTAATCTTCAAAATGAAAAAATAGACACATTTTCTAATAGTAAAATATAAGATTAAAATACTTAAAAATAAAGTGTTAGTGTGAAATAGGGCTTTTTTATATTAAAAAATGAAACATCTTAGATTTGTTTTTCTTGTATAAATCCTCTTAACTTATTAATAGTTACAACTTTCCAGAGTAGCTTTTATGAGATGCTGAAGGAGACAGGGGGCAGAGGGGAATTCTTTTTCGAGATATGAAGTCAGGACCTGAATGTATACATCGGACAGAGCAGTTTTCAACCTCAGATCTGTCCACCAGCGCTAGAGAAAGGAATGATGTATTTCCTACCTTGAGATTTTTCATTACGTTTTCTTCTTCTTGGGGTTAAATTCTTTTCAAGAATATTCTACTTGTAAAAATTATTTTATTCTAGCTATAAAACATTTCATTTAAGAAAAACACATTTTATAGCCTTGCATAAAATCCCCCCAAAAGCCATCAAGATATGGAGACATCAGACCTTCAAAACATAAATCTGATCATGTGCCCTTGAAACAGTATGAACATTTAACAAAGTGACCTTATATTCTTATATTTGTTTGTCATGAGATGAAAGGCCGGGAGGCATACGGTGATTAATAACAGTTCCTGAGCTTCTGAAGAAATTTTACAGCAAAATGACTAACTGCTTAAAAGAATGAGTTTTTCAAGAGCGCCCCTTCTGTTCCATTGATGTCTTTCATCCCATTTATCTCCTTAAAGAATCTCAAGCCAAAAGAATAGGCTTCCTTTTAAGCCACCGAAAAATGGGATCTGATGGAATCTTCCCGTAACTCCCGATGTTTTCCAACGTTGCTTTCTTCTTGCTGGTTTCGCCTCTCAATGGTTATTCTGTATTTCTTCCTGGGTAAAGGGAAAGTGAATGTAGTAATAAAACCTCGCTTGGCTACAAAATACTATGGTTTCTCTTACAAAGAATGCCCTCAAGGGACATCTGGGTTTGGGTTAATAAATGAGAAGTGACACAATATGAAACCCTGGTCAAAGATTAAAGTAGTGTGCCCTAAGGCATTGTGCCCTTATTCAAGGAGGAAAATTGGCCTGCTTTCCCAGATGCCATAGAACAAGCCTTCCCCTTCTTCCTGTGTGCCTTGTGGGTTAAGTCTTGTCTATTCTGCCACAGAAGCTCTCCCCAGCTCCCAGGATATGCCCTAGATAAAGATCAGATGAAGCGTACAGGAATACAATTGTCCCCACAAAGAGTCACATACACCCGGAGTTACAGTTCCAGGCAGAAATGAAAAAAATCATGGTCCACTGACTTAAGAATAAGCCACAAACTCAACCACCAAAGATTGCAAAGGAATGAACTGGTCTCAAGATGCAAAACTATCGGTATCTTGAACACACATAAATATTACAACTTTACAAGACTCGGTGCTTAACCACAGTGGTCACTAAGCATGCGGGTTCTCAAATACTGAGCACAGACGTCCTGAGAGCATAGACTGCTTGGAGCCACTATGTCCTCTACAGTAGGTGAGCCCAGCACCTGTTTCTAAACTGGAGGAAGCCTGAGACTGGGGAAGTTGATTCTCCCTTTGTCCAGATTCCCTCTCCACTTACGCATGTGGTGGGTGGTAGGAATTGGGTCAGAATATTTGTGAGCCAAGGACAGCAGTGGCTCTGTGCCCATAGGGGGAGGCAATAGAAACCCTGACCCACTGCCTGGTATGCTAACCCACTGACCACCAAACCAGCGTCACACCAAAGGAATGGCTCAGTTCTTCTCACCACATGCTTTTTGGGTAAAAGCAAGAGAGGCACAGGTCACAAGGAGGATCGTTCAAAGGCAAGTGGCAAAGGCAATTAAGGGGAGTGAATTTTAAAACTTTATAAAGTGGTCCTAACCTGAAAAAGTAGAAGGCCATTAGCAAACCAGCTCCTAGTAAAGCTCCCACAACAATTCCTGTCACCGCTGACTCTTCTAGGCCACCTGCTTGAAAAAGAAACAGAGATAATCTGAGTTCATTTTGAGAAATAGCTAGAAATCCCTCATTCTGACGTTTCATTCATTGAAAACTTTCATTCATTGGAAGGTGTTTCTCAATTTCCCACTTGGGGCAAATTTTCCAATTTTCCTTTCTTTTTCAGAACTATTTTCTAGGGGATCCTCTTCGTTGTTGTGGCAGTGGTGGTTGCGGTTTGGTTTTGGGTTTTGGGGTTTTTAAGTGCAAAGCTTAAAAAGCACTTAAGAAAATACTAGATGAATGACTGTTACAAAAAAAAAAAAGTGAGCACAGTGGGAATAAAGCAGGTTCAAAGAGGATTTGAAGAAAACTGGAAACTGAAGTTTTCAGATCTAGCCACACTCTTTTGAGTTTACAGTCAGAGAAGACAACCATGCGGACCATGGGACTGAGCGGGCTCTTCTCAATTTCAGTGTCACTTGGATGGTGACACTTCCAAGTGCTGGAAGATTTGGTGAAAAAATTCATTGGGTTAATGTTCTGTTTTTAGATGTTCTCTCACCAAAGCCAGAGTTTCATGTCAAAATGTCTTATATAGCTTTGTGAAAATGTAACAGTTTGAAACAATCAAGTTCAGTAGTGTCCCAGTTATTATATAAAAATGATAAATAGCTAGCTTGTGTAGAAAGAGTTTAGGACACAGTCTTATATGCATTCGTGTTTAATCCTCAAAGCAGTCCTAAGAGTGGGTACATTTCTTTCATTTTACGTACGAGAAAACTGAGGCTTAAAGAAATGGAAGGAACGCTCCTGGGTTCACAAAACCAGTAAGTGACAACGGTGGGATTCCAAATCCAGGCCCAATAACTCCAGAGACTGTGTTCTTAACATATTTCTGCCTTATGCTTTCCCATAATTATTGCATATACACAAATACCTCATAGTTTAAAGAATGTTCCCAAAACATAAGGAGCACACATACATTAGCCTAAAGTGAACAGGTTCCCTGAAAGGTCTATACTCACTTTGCCCTCCCTCAATAGCTTATCAAAGGGTCTCGCTAAAGCAATGATTTCCAACCATTTTCCTACTTTTAAGCTCCTTATGAGACCCTCCACTTGCTTCTATATTTATGACAAAGCTGCTCATAAATAACAGATTTCACACTTATTTGCCAATTTGTAAATTTTCAGGTGCCTAAGGGAACACTGGTTCTGAGAGGTAAGAGGATAAATACAAACTTTGAAACTAGAGATGAATAAGTGAGTGACATTTAGTATTTGATATTTTGATCTTCCCTAAAAGTGTAAACCTCAAATACTAAGAAATTATAGTAAGAGATGTAAAAATAGGGAGATGCCTTCTACCATTTTGGAAAAGGATGGAAGGGAAGAAGGCTCTGCTGAAGCCTCTGCTTTAGGCGGATGCCAGTTTGTGAATTGTTCCCATGGGTTTTACCACATCAGAAACAGGAATCTGCACTTTCAGGGCATGACCCCTGCATTATACTGATACCATAGATGATGAAACACAGAGCGAATTAAGTCTCTACACTTACATGCTTTGCAAGGAGAGCTGCTTGAGTGCTCCACCATCCTGGTTTCATCTATTCTCAGCTTTAAAGGCCCCCAAGGGTATTTGACGTTCGGCCGCATCTCAAAACGACCTTCTTTTCCAAAGTAATCACCAATAACCTATATAAAGGCAAAAAATATATACATATACACACTGAAAGGTCAAAGTTATCCGGTTCCAAAGGAGGCACAGAGTGGACTCCCCTGTCCTTCACACTGACTACAACGGTGTGTTTCTGAGGACTTTGTAAGTCAAGATTTGCAAGCGCCAACAGCGCTCCTAAGGTGAGCGTAATTTATGGAGAGCGGGCTCCGCATGGCAGGGAAGGTGGTTATACAGAAAGCAATAAGCAGGGAAGGCACGGCTTTTCCCCGCGGGAGAGGGAGCTGCTCCTCCCACCTGCCGCAGAGCAGCCCACGTGGTCAGCCATCTGTCAGGCCCCAGTTCCTTTCAGGGATGAGTGAGGTCAGGACCCATCTTAAGGGTCCCAGGCTAAGTGGGCCTCACACCACTCAATGAGCTTGGCATCTAGTTCAAGCATTAAAGAGGGTCTTTAGGAACTGCCCACTTCACCCTCCTCTGGTTGCAAAATTATTCCGCATCCTGACTTCGGGGGTTACATTCTCCTCTCTGATGAATTTACCCTATTTATACCCCACTTCCAAGCTGAACTCCTTTTCAGTTAGTTCCTGTGGCCCCTGAAAAAAATCAGTATTCTTTTATGGGTCAGTTCAAGGTTCACGCTCAGTTTCTGGTTCAACAGCCCTTTCATCAGCTCCCTGAGCCCTGACCTAGAAGTACCCTCGCACCCAGCTTCTCGGGATCCGTTTCCCTTTTGTCTGGGCACCGGCACCCTGCTCCTGAGCGGCTGTGACACTCCCTCCCCCTCTCTCTCCTGAAGGAGGCCCAGCAAGCTCTCGTAGCCCATTTCACGTCAGAATGAAAAGAATTCTAGATAATCGCCAAACTAACAATCACTGGCATGTCCTGAGCACATACCAAGTACTTTACACACATGCACTCCTGAATCCTCACCACAGCCCTATCTATAATAGACTGTTACTCTCCACCTTTTATAGAGGGGGAGACTCGAATATACACGAGACCCAGACCATCAAAGAGTAAAAAACCGTGCAGTAAATGCAGCAAGTGCGGGTCCTGCCGGCTCAGCCCCTCCCACAAAGGCCAAGTATGTGTGGACTAAGAGAAAAAGAGCCAGTCCTTTATGCAGGGTCGCATGAAGTGTGACAGGAGCGTCAACTCTGGGTGAGAGCCTTCAGAGAAGCAGAGAGGGAGCAGCTTATGTGACCTGAAACACTGCATATTCCTATCATCTTTATTTATAGATTTATCATGTAAAGTTTATATAGTACTTTTCTAGGTTCCATTTTATCTGGTGCTCATGATCGCCATGTGAGATCAGCAAGGGAGAGATTATGATTTCCTCATTACAGCCAAGGAAGCGGAGGCAAAGAGCTTGCACCCCAGGAAGTATCAGAAACTCCTCTTGGTGTCCAGGGCCCCCTTTTCTCTTCGTGATGCTATCCTGAAACTCCATCATCTTTTGCAATACTAATGCATGTCCAGTTTGTACACACCCCCTGCCAAAAACAATTTTTTTTTCAAATTTTTAGGGAGGAAATAAATACACAATTTCACTTTACGTCTCTCAGCTGTTGATGCTGTCCTGCATCTTAGGACTGAGGTGTGATTCTTGGCCACTTTTGAAAGGTAGGATTTCCCCACTTAGGATAAACGTGGAACCATTTCCTGAAGTCTTCCCTGATACCCTCAACCAGAAGGAAGCCCCCTCTTGGAAACGCCCTGTGTTCAGCTCATTTTTATTTGGAGGCTGCTTTGGGGGCAGCTATTTGGACACCAGGACAAATACATTCCTTGGAATCTCAACAAGCAGAGGAGCGGCTGTGGCAGAAGTCCTGTTTGCTTACCTCCTGCGTGCCCGCTTCCGTGTCGGTCATGGCAATCACGGAGAAATCCCCGTACCGGTCTCCGTTGGCATCTATGGACACCTGCCCGGCAATACCTAGAGGATGAGATGTAAAGAACCCAGTTGGTTACTTAAAATGCCTCTGTCCGCCAACAAAAACAAGAAAATGAATTGACGGGACTTTTTTAAAACAAACTCATGCCACAGGGAATCTCATCAAACTCGGAGCATTTTTGTTGGCATTTGAAAAGACATTGTAATTTCATCTGTGTCTGCATTCCTAAATTCTTAACATTTCTCCATTTAAAAATGAAAAGAAAAAGAAACAAATGACCTTCTTTGGGGAATATGTTAAAGAAAAAAAAAAAGATTAAGGCTAATCCTGAAAGCAGTATGCTTATCCCAGAGTTTTGTATTCATTTTTTTGAAAAATGCAGAGCGAGAAGTGGAGTTGTAGTACAGTTCCTAGACTTGTCATGGGTTCATGTTATCACTGGGCAAACATTATAAAAGAAGACCCATTCCAGGCCCAGGACTCAGTGAATGTGCTTGCCTATGGGCTCCTTGGACGCCCAGGAGAGCAAAGGGCCTGCTTCGCAGGTCATGGGAGCCAAGAGCAAAGGCGAGCGAGTTTTATCGCACTTGTGTTCATTCATTCATTGTTTGGGAGGTTTTGTTTTTGTCTTCCAGTTTAATGGAGATGTAACTGACATATCTCATTGTGTGAGTGTCAAGTGTACAGCATAAAGGTTTGACTTACAGATACTGTGAAATGAGTTTAACATTCATCACCTCATATAGATACAATAAAGCATTCATTGTTTACCCAGTGATAACTAGGGGCTGAATTTAATGTTAAGGCAAAGATGATCTGGACACAGTGTCTGCTCAAGAGAGAGGCAGCCTGCACAAGGGGTTTATTTTGGTGGCGCTGGAATCCAACTGCCTGCATCTGAGTCCCAGCTTTCACATTTCCTAGCCTATGACCTTGGGCAAGGATTTAGCCCACTGAGCCTCAGTCTCCAGGACTGTAAAGGAGGCATAATAGTACCTCCCTGCCAAGAGGCTGCTGAAAAGATTAAGTGAGCTAAAATAGGTAAAGTACTTTCAACATGGGTTTAAGAGAAGTCGGTCGTCTTCTTATTTTGTTATTACTTCTATCGCTATGCCTGGAATCTGGGAGAGGACATCTGACTATGCCCACAGCACTCAGAGAAGGAGCTGGCACATCTAGCTGGAGACTCCTGGACGACTCAGTAAAAGAGCAGGTCTTTTATAGGAATGTTGGTGAAGCCTCTGATTCGGACAAGCAGCCAGCAGAGTGTGGGAGTGTTCTAGGCAGAAAGGCAGCCCTGTTAGTATTTACAGAGACACAAAGCTGAAAGGTACCCAAGGGATGGTGAGGTTTTGGGGGAGGTGGCCCATGTGTATGGAAGGGAACGGTGAGATGTAAAGCTGGAACAGCTGGAACAGGGTGGCCAGAGCATGGAGGGCCTTGAGTGCCACACAAAGGATTTGGATTTACTTTGGTTAGCAATGGTGGCTTACAGCAGCTAATCAAGAAAAGCAAATACGTATATACTGTTAGTTGATATTAAATATGTCTATATTGCAATTTTCATTAACTAAGAGAATTTATATGTCAGCCACATTCTAAGTATTTGTTTTCTTTCAATTTAAACTGTGGCAAAGTTCAGTGTAATTCTTAATTGGTACCTCTACTGATGTGGTTCTCTCCGGAAGTAAAATGAATGTCTGGGAAAAGGGATCCCAAGGGAAAGCTCCATCCTCTAGTGTGGTTTGGAGAGGGCAAGTATTTGGGTTTACTGTCCTCTGGGTTGCTGTTTGAAGGCCCACTGATTTTTCCAGACTTTGGTCTACTTTGCCGGAAATGGAATAGAGCTACTATTCATCTTGATCTCTTTGTCTTCTTAACATAGACTGATTACAAAGGATACACCTATCTCAAGCTAGCTTATCCTTGACAGTCTAAACAACTTTTAAGTAATTAATGTCATTTAAATATATATACATTTATCTCCAAACATATTGGCTGTCCAAAACCATATGCCATTCTGTTCAGTGGTGTTTATGATGGTGTGTTCTGCTACGTGTTTTGCAGAGTATTTTATAAGGCAAGGTGGCCCTAGTAATCCAAGACCTCATTACACTTTAAGCTATTACAATTCTGCCAAAAAATGGAGTGTGAACCCTCAGCGTGGCCAATTAGCAAGTGAAACTTCACCTGAGCGTATTGTACATAAGGTGAGATCGTCAGGCTGACAGCAGAATTTTCCTGTACATAAGTAATGAGACTTTCCACCCTCATTTCTATTGGCCTGTAGCAGAGCTCAAGGTTTGAGCCACAGTCCTATTTACCTTGTCACTCTGACCTCTCACACAGAGAGGAAATTCAGCTTCTTCCCAGGCCGTTTATTGAAAGCCTTGAGATTTGGTCATAGGTTTCACGGTAATAAAATCCAAATCTGTCAAATAACGTCCAGAGTATTTTTCCCTTGACAACTTTATGGTCACTTACAGTGACCATTAAAATTTAAATTGTTTTTAATTTTAGAACAGTTGGGGATTTTTTTATAGTTCTTTTGGGGACTACCCTCAGATTGATCATTGTTTAGCAAATAAAATGGGCTCTTCAAACAATTCAAGGTCAAAACTTACCTTGGCTTCAATTATCTTTACATTTGGACAAATGAGATTCTAAGTTTAGACTGAACTATACAGTTGATTGTTTTGGGACTCATTTCGTATTGCCTGCGTAGACCCAGCCCTAGAATGGAAGCATCAGGTTGGCCTATGGGAAAATTTAGTCCATGCCCTCTAAACAAAACTGAGTTCCAGCCATTGTGGGCACCTGCCCTTCCCTTAACAACATCCCTCAGATGACCAAGAGCAAATGACCATGTCGTGTAGTGAGGAGTAACTAGGAACAGGATGTGGCCTACCAAGGTCGTGTCCACACATGCCAGCTTCTCAGTGCACAGGACACAACTTCTGGGAAATTTGACTCAGTCCTAATATGCCCCCTGACTTATCCTATTTGATTCCAACTCCTCAGCTGAAGCAGTCAGAGGTTGAGCAAGATAATCCTGGAGGCTTATTTTATTCGTTCATGTCCTACAATCTGTCCAAAGTTAAAGCAGATGTCAATCTAGTTTGGAGTAAGATGTGGCATCCACTGAAACCACCAAGGAGAAATGAAATGCACCAAATGTCACCATAGCTGCTGCCCAGACAATTCTCGCTGGAACTTGACCTCTCTGTACCGTCCTACCCTTTCTAATAACCAAGGGCAAGACGAGGCAGTGGAGTGGATGGGAGTCCCAAAGGAAAAAAAAAAAATATGTGCCCCAAATCTAGTCTTGATAAATACATATAGGCATAGCCCCAGTGCATTAAAGGGCTCAAAGGACGAGTTGGCATGATGCAGAACTGAAAGGGTCTTTGTCAGTCATCAGATAGTCCAACCCCCTTAGTACTGGTGACAAAGAAGAAGCCCAAAGGACTGAGGTCACAGCCAGTGGCTAGGTTGTGGGTTTCCTGACCTCTGGTCAGTGACCTGTATGGCAGTGGTCCTCAGATGATACCCACCAGCATACTACAGTTTATTTTCCTCAGCCCCCAGAAAGCCCCCGTCTAAAAAAGACTCAAGACAGATCCTGTCCCTCGACACCCTCTGGTGGCTTTCTATCTCACTCAGGTGGAAACCCAAGGTCCTCAGTGCAGCTTCTAGGCCCACAGGATCTGGCCCCTCTACCTCTCTGACTCTGGCTACCATCACACTGTGGCTCACATACTGCTTCAGCCACACCGGCCTCCTTGCTCTTATGGGGGCCCTCAGCACTCTCCTGC
Source organism: Balaenoptera borealis (assembly GCF_965194805.1). Classification (NCBI taxonomy): domain Eukaryota; kingdom Metazoa; phylum Chordata; class Mammalia; order Artiodactyla; family Balaenopteridae; genus Balaenoptera; species Balaenoptera borealis. The sequence goes on along the minus strand of NC_138867.1, from coordinate 29,176,103 downwards.
CAGATACACTCAGGGTCTCTGTGTTTGCTGCTGCCTCTGGAATATTCTCTCCTAAACATCTACATAATTTCTTTCACTACTCTGAGGTCTCTACTCAACCACCGCTTATCAGAAAGACCTTCCCGGACAACTCTATTTAAATTAGCAGTCCTACCACACCCCTCCCATCACTTTCCAGCTCCCTAACCTGCTTTACTTTATAGCCCCTGAAGTGGTGTATTTATTCATTTATCGCCAGTTCCCCCTACTACCATGGAAGCTCAGTTTATTGCAGGGAATTTCTTTAGTTCACTGCTGAATCCTCAGCACCATGACCGGTGCCTGGCACATAGTAAGTGCTCAAGAATATCTGATGAATGAATGAATGAGTGAATATGAAGTTGATATCCACAGGGCTCCAGCAGCTGGATCATTCTCATATTGAGTCTCATGTTCATTTTTTTTTTTTTGACTGATGGGGAGGTGAGAGGAAACTAGCACTCCACATGCTGTTAGCAAGAATATGGACTGGTAGACCTTTCTGGAAGATATTTGGCAATACCTAATGCACTTTAAAAGGTACCAACATACTTTTGGACCCAGATAGGCCATGCCTAAGCATGTTCCCTATTGGATGTACTCACAAAAATTCATCAAGATGTGTAAGATCATAATAGCATTTTGCATAATAGCAAAAACTGTAAACAACTGAAGTGTCCATCAATAGGAGACTGGCTAAAGAAATACTTGTACAGCCAAACAGTGGAAAACTATGGAACCATCATTTAAAAATGTGCTGAATCTATGAGCGCTCATATGGAAAATTCTTCTACTTGACATACAAGTGAAAAAGCTAAGATGAGGAATGGCATTCACAGTATGACCCTTTTGTGTAAATTTTTTAGATAAGATATACAAATGCATATGTGCTGGCAGAAGGCATAAAATATTTTTAGGCTGAATCATAGGAAATTGTTAATAGTGATTACACTGGGGACAGGGGACTAGGGTGTGAAGGGAAAACTTTCACTTTTCATTTTGTACATTTTTGTAGCATTCAAATTTTCCAGCCAAGAATGGTCTCATTCTTGTACAATGTTTAAATGTCAATGGAGATTGCTTGAGTGATGAGATGACGAGCCATTTTGTTGTTGTTGTTGTTCTTATACTTCTCTGTTCATAAGCAACAGCTAGTATTCACCATTTTAAAGAATAAAATATAAGCAGAGAGCTCAAATGGACCTGCTTATCATCTCAAACCTCCCAGTTTTGAACAGAGGAATGTATATCTGGGATTATTCCTTTTAAAATTGATCACAGAACCTTCACAAACTGATTATTTGCTGTGAATGAGGCTTGTGATTAATTTTAAGAAGCCTAGAGTTGTCTAGTAATCAGGAGACAAGGCACTTCCTATTTCAGTGGGACTCTTTCAAAGCACTTTCACAAGCTTTATCTCATTTAATTTTCACAACAAGCCTGTGAAGTGGGTTGATCTTGACTTATTATCCTTCTTCTACTGCTGAGAAAAGTAAGACACTGGCATGGTCCCAAAGTTGTAAGAGAGAAAAACAGAACCAGGAAAGAAGCAGCTTGATCAGCTGCAGAGTGTTGTTGTCTTGTAGACTGAAACCTCACCTTCAAATGTTCTGTTCCAAGTCTGCTGGATAATTTTCCCTCCATCCTTCTTACTGTAACCAGCTCTGAGTACTTCATGTAAAGCCAGGACGTAGAGGAGAATGGCATCGTGGAATCCTTCAACAAACATGTTAACCTGGAAAGGAAAGCCCAGCTGGGTGAGCCCGGACAACAAATGACTCACATTCGGGAATAATGTGGGCAAATCCAAGTTAGACTCGAGACCCGTAAGCGATGGCAGAGGTGTGCAAAAGAGTAGCTAACAAGACTCATGCCACAATTTTCCTGGCACTGGCTTAGTCAGGAAAACCCTTCCCCCGTTTGGGAGTTTGGAGAGCAGACAAGATATTACAGAAGTCAAGAACATTGTACCTGTGGGCCAGGTTAAGTATTCCAGGTGCATCAGCCTTTGCCCATAGATGCCTCTGCACACGTGCCCTCCTTCTTCCCACGTCTGCTCTCTACCTCAAGCCAACTAGAGTCCAACCTTCCCCCTGAGGTCTTCTCCATCTTCACCAGCCCCTGTGATCTCCATGCTCTGAATGTGGAGCATGGCTAAAAAAACAGTAGGGATCCATTCATTCATATTCAATACTACTGAACGCCTAGTAGAGCGCAAAGGGGGCAAAGAGGAATGGACGCTGCCATCCCTGCCTGCCCAGCATTTCTGTCCTCTCCTCTACCAGCATCAACATCTCATCTCAGTTTCTCTGTCCAATTTGTGTTCTGAGTAGTTCCAGGGCATCTGACCACTCCCTACCTCCAGTCCCTGCCAAGCTCCAAGGACAAGAACGGAAACAGGCCCTTGGTTTATCTCAGTTGAGTCCTGGCTCAAGTAAGATAGCCCTTGCGCTCAGAAACATACAACTTCATGTGAAATTGGAGAAGTCACTTAATCCTTCTGAGCCTTGTGTCCTTCTATAAGCACCATTTGGCAAGTTCTGATACCACATTTAAACCCACTGTAACGTTCATTGAACATGAACTGAGCAAATACAATCTTGAAACACTTAGTAGCTTACAGATTAGGTATAAGAGTACCCCCAAATTCCAGCCTTCTTATTTCAGAAGAAAGCATCAAGAATGGAATTCCATGCAGCAGAGTGAATTGGGCATCCCACAGACAACCACGGTGAGGCATTGAGAGAGGCATTCCTGCCCCAGTCCTAGAAAGAGACCCCGGAGGAAGAGAGCCACCTGGTTCAAATACACAAACATTCACAGAAGACATGGCTCAACGTCCAGTTCTTCTTGGCCTCATCCCACCCTGAAGGACAATAAGACCTGTTTGCATCAGAGGAGTGAATATTTCAGAATTGCCAAAGCCTAGTGCTGAGAGGCAGGCTAGAATAATGGTTAAAGAGCCTGGGCTCGCTACCCAGCTCTGCCACTTCCTGGCTGTGTTTTTGCACCACTCTGGGTCTCAGTTTTCCCCATCTGGAAAATGAGGGAAATATTCGTGCCTATCTCAAGGGGTTGCTGTCATGTTTAAGTGAACTAATAGACGTAAAATATGTAAAAGTCAGCACTCACTGTTAGCTTTTGTTGTTATTTTCTAGAGACAGAGAATTATAAACCTAGGAATCCTGCTTAGCTTCTAATTCCTAATAGCAGTGTTCAAAAAAATAAGGGATCTACTTACTATTACAACATATCTTACTAACCCACTTTACACTTAATGGAAACTAAGCCTCCTTGTTCATGCTTTCATATTCCAAACAGTTCTCTTCCACAAAGTCACGTCCTTAATTCCACCCAACTGCAATGGGTGCAGCCCAAGCTAGTCAATTCCACTGACCCTCTGGGAGAGGCAGAGGACAGAAGAGTATGGTTTACAGGAGACCCCTCAGCTAGCTGCTAGACCCAAAGTCTAATCCTGGCCCTGACATGTTAGTTGATCTCTTTAGTCTTCAATTTCCTTATCGACTAAATGGGAGTTTAGTATCTACTCATCTCATAGAGGTCTTCTGGGGATTAAGTGAACCAGTGCATGTAAAACATCTAAAACAGTTCTTGGGACTGTGAAAGCAAATGGTAGACATTAGCTCTTACTGTTAGCCATCAAGCTTAAGTCTCAGAGTCATTATTTTTTTAGGCAAAGCAGAATGGTGTAGAAATAAAATCTACTAGTCAAAGATAATTTTCTGCTGATTGTGCTATGCTAATTCAATTTTCCAGAGGAATATGAAATTTTCACTTAGGACACGAAGTCATCATGGCTTGAGAAAGTAGCATGCTGATGAGTTAATGAGTTTTAATGAGTGGACTTTAGCTGTGTAACTTAATCCTCAGGCCACAATAAAAACTATTTTTTCAAAAGATCAATCTTCCCTTTGATAATTGTATAAAAACCACCCTGCTACAGAGAGAAGCATCATAGAATCGTGGAATATGGGAAACATACTATGCCTTTGAAAAGCCCTGGTCCGATCCACTCCTTACTTTGAGAACCTAAAGACATCACTCACGTGCCATCTCCCTGCATTCTGTAAGTGAGAGTTGTTCCATCTATATTCCTTGTTCTGAGGGAGCCTAAGACGGCCCCTACTTAGACTGTGAAGTACCAGCTGCTGGACCTCACCTGTCCACCTCTTTCCCTCCTCCTTCTCAAAATCCTAACCCTGGGCCACCACGCTGCCATTGGCCACCCAAAGCACTGGACACGTGTCCCAGCACCACCCCCTGTCTGGCTCTTGAGCTTCCTTCCTTCTTGATATGCCCTCTGAGCTGCCCCTCTACAATCAGGATGGGAAGAATAATTACCTGGCTGAAAAACATGAACTTGGATTACTTCTGTCCTAACAGGCTTAATGGTAGAAGAGAATAGATAGGCTCTCAATACATGCCCGCGTCCGAAAACTCATTTTATCTGGGTTTGCAAATGAATCACAAAATTTACCTTCTTTCCTCTCAAAGTGGCTGAGTGTCTCCCTCTCCTGCCAAAATTAGCAGGAGAGCTGCTGGCCCCCACTGAGGTTCACTCACACCCCAGCCCGCTGCGGGGGACGTTTCATAACATCTACCTCATAGGACCTCAAGCCAGAAGCAAAACCCCAGAGACCGTCTTTTCTCGAGGAGAACATTCTCACATCCACACATGTTTTTTAATGGGAGGAAAGCCCATTAGCACATTATAGACACTGAAAATTGGAAGTGCCAATTTTTAAAAAATGAGGGAGAAAAATAAATCCAGGGTATTAAGTTGCCTTTGGAACACTTTCCACTGACCCCCAGGCTGAGAGGAACGAGGTCATCTGGTCCGTACCCCCGCCTCTGGCCAGAACAACACTGGGACCTCAAACTCCTGCCTGACAGATCAGGCGGTGGTCACTAAAGGAAGAAAACAGGGTTCCCTCTTCTGACCCACCTGTTCTAGTAGTAAGCCTCATTTCTAGCCGGAAAGCCCTTCCTTACTGTCACTAGCCATGAGTCTTCCTTAAATTCCTAAATGCAGCCATTCCCCTGCTCGATGCCAGAGTTAAGAGAACAAATACAGTTCGTGAGCCCTAGGAGTTTCGTCTCCACCAAACAGCACCGCCGCCCCCCACTGGCGCGTAGATGGACTCCACACAAGGCAGCTGGTGAAGTCGACCCCCATGAGGGACCAGCTCCAGGGTGATAATGATTTGTGCTGTGCATCAAAGTGTCTATCGTTCAAGCAAGATGGAAATCGTTCACCATCTTCCGCTCATTCTGGGGAGTTTGCCCAGAACAAGGAAGCATGCTCTCCGGTCATTTCGTCTCAGTTCCCTTGATTTTGTCCTCTGGTGCTGGCCAGTGGCAGCTATTCCATGTAAAAGAAAGCCATTTTTGCCTTTGGTCTTTCTCCCTGATAGCACCTGTCAGCCATGTCTATTTGTTAGTGTGGTTTCTTTTTAATTCTCTATCATGGGAAAAGCTGAATACAAATCTAGTTGTTTTCCAAAGCGGACTCACAGATATAGAGAACAAACCAGTGGCTACCAGTGGGGAGAGGGAAGGAGGGAGGAGCAATATAGGAATAGGAGATTAAGAGGTACAAACAATTAGGTATAAAATAAGCTACAAAGATACATTGTGCAATGTGGGGAATATAGCCAGTATTTTATAATAACTATTAATGGCATATAACCTTTAAAAATCATGAACCACTATATTGTACACCAGTAACTTATATAATATTGTACATCAGCTATACTTCAATTAAAAAAAAAAAAAAGAAATCTAGTTCTTTTTTAACTGAGCGTAAAGAGTTGCCATTCCTGACATGGCTCCTATCTGTGACGGTGAGCAGAGTCTTTCTCATTTCTCTTTGGGGAGACAAATTTCTCATTTCTCTTTGGGGAGACAGATTCATAGGTGAATTCCTCAATGCTTGTGCTCCAAACAAGACAGCAGAGAATGCTACATGCCTCAGCTGTTCTTGTAAAGTAAGAGTGGACAACCCGGCAGTAATCTCACCACCAGGGTCGTCTGGCTATCTGAAAAAGCCTGTAAAGCTCTCAGATGGAGACTAGTGGGAGAAAGGTACCAAAGTTAAGCACAAGGCTAGGCTATCCCAGGGCTTCACTGTGGTATTCACATGTACTCAAGCATATCGTAAGGTGGTTCTGTCTTTCTCACCACAAACCAACAGTTCCAAATGCAAACGAGGAAAGCAGAGGGTTTGGGGCAGTGTTTCTCAAGAGTCTTTTGAAAAGACATGACCCTTAACGTCCCCATCAGTTAAAGGGGAGATCAGGGACAAGGACATTTTGATGGCAGGCAGGTAAGAGGAGAGATGGTCCAGGACCTGCCTCTCCCTATCACAGCAGAAACAATGGCAGCTTCATCTTGAATGATTAGTAATAAGACCCTGAAAATGAACCTTGTCCCACCCTTCTAGGCCACTGGAGATGGTAGACGCAGAAGAAAGTGGCCTGGCCATGCTGCATGGGGAGGCAGAAGGTTAAAGGACATTATGCATTTGATGAACACTGCACACATGACCTCCATACAATGAAAATATAGATCCTATCTGTTTTCATTCCATTTTCTTTTGAATCATAAAATTAAAAATCTACAATATAGAGTAACAGCAGGAACTTCCATAAATCAAGTGATATCACCAATTCTTCAGCAACAAAAGAGGGGTTCTCACTCTTACGGGCATACACCCCAATGTCTGCTCTTCTATACTGGGCCTACCTTCACGGAATTCACACTTGGTCACTTGCTGACTTATTTTAGCCTTGAGGAAAGTGAAGTTGAAAATTTTTACCCTTATCCTAGTAACTCTGAGGAAATGCAAAGGGCAAGTGGCTTACCAACAGTCAGGCAGCAGACCTGGGAGAGAGCCAGGGTCCGGCCCTGTGCTTGGCCGAAGAATTGCCATATCGTCTGGCAGACTTCTTTGGGGTGGGGATGGGCCCTAAGTTGCCCAAATGACTGTCTGCATCCCAGGCTCAGCTCTGCCCCTATAGTAATGCCCTAGACTGGGAAACTAACTTGGGTCTCCTAGCCTAAAGTGTGGCTGCCTGCAAATAGAAGCAGAATTTTTTCTCTCTCTCATCACCTAAAACAAAATGGATCATTAAACAAAAGCAGTCCTGGGAAGATCATTCAGTCAAGTTCTGACCCCTCAGGTGTCTCCCATTCTACTGCAATCGGCTGCCCTTCTAATGATGGGAACGGCAGTGCAGGCTTGCGCGCAGGTGCCGCGGTGCTGGTGGACGGCATCCACTTACATGAGGCAACCTCAGCCAGGAGAGCTGCCCCGAGAAACGAGGTGGAGGAGAACTCCGTGGAACTGGACTCCTGGAATTAGTGGGTGTGGAGCACAAGCACGAGAATGACTTTTTAAAGTTCTCCCAGCGCTCATACAGGGAACTCGATCATCTGATACATGTGCCCTTTGAATGTGTCCCACACACACATCACATAAGGATGCTTCTCATCACCTATCACTCTTGAAGGCTTAGTTGAGAAATGCACATACCTAATGACATAATCGTCTCTGGCTTTCAGATGATCAGGTGAGCAAAGTCTGTCCTTGGCCTTGATGTCCCACCAGTGCCCGACCAGATGTGCCTCCGGAAAGCCTGGGGACCCGACCCCCACAGACTGCTCTGGACACTTGCTGGCCTTCTTTCCAGGGGTCTATGTTCCTGTCGGGCACAATGTCGAGGTGGGCAAACACACACACCAAACCCAAGGGGGAAGGGCCGAGGCAGGCAGCAAGTGCCCTGCTCACTCTGCTGGACGGTGAGGCAGCCCCAAGACTGCAAGTGGGGTGACCAAGCCAGAGTGAGATGGAGACCGGGGAACACAGGGGGACAATTTCTGGCCTCACTCCTTCTGAAAGGCCAAAATCAGAAGACGCATGTAGACTCTACTTTATCCACCTTGACGACATCCTTGAAAGCTGATCCTGAGAACTTCAGATAGCTTTCCTTAAATTTCTTGAGTCACCTGGAGATGTGATTACAAGGAAGAGATAAACAAAAATCTAGGCTTTGTATAAGGATGACTTTTTTTTTTTCATTTCTGTCTTGTGTCATAAAATGAAACCTCTCCTTCTTATTCAAGCAGTTTCAAGGTGTGGTGAGGATTGAGTTAAGATCCAGAAGCCCAACTCCCAGTTCAAGCAGCACTGGTTTATTCACTCACTGTGAACAGTCAGCAGCTTAATTTTGTTCAATTCTTAATTCAGAGTTTCCGAAGCTGCATTCCATACAGGAGCAGCATTCCTTAAAATATTAACAGATGGCTCTAGAAATAGCACTATCATGGTTAAACAGGTTTACAAAATGCTAGATTGAACAAAGTCAAGCAGTTCTCTTTACTTCCAGGTATTAACTATGATATTGAACATCTCCTATATTCTAGGAGCTGAACTTAATAGAATTTAAGTTCTACTGTGTTTAGTCCTTACAAAACCTTCATAGATGGACACTGTTATTATCCTGTAAGAGACACTCTGACTAACATCCTAAACAGAAACGAGAGATCTTTGTCGGTGGATGGGGTCAAAACTGCAGAAAATGTTGGGTGGGCAAGTTCTTAAGTAGGGGTCCAAACCAGGCTTGCCTAGTTATGACGTCTATCCAACTGGCACATATGTTCAGCCAGCTAAGGTTGTAAAACAGCTTTGTGCTCTGGTTTCTGCTTCCAACTGGCTAATAGTTGGGGAGTTCTACAAGTTGAGCACGTAGGCTGGAAAGACCAGCGAGGGTCTATAAAAGAGAAGACTAACAATGTACTTGAAGATGAGGGAGGGACAGAACGCACACCTAGAGATGGAACGAGAGGGCAGAAGATGGAAGAAGAAAAGAGGAGACGGGACGTGAGGCAACATGCTAACTCTTAAGCAGATACTTAAACCAGCAGCTCAGATCAAGGGAATCAGGATTTCTGACTCAGCTAAAGTGGCCCTTGCCCCATCTGTGAATAAAAAGGCCTATTAAACCTATTAATCCCACTTCTGGATATATATCTGAAGGAACTGAAGTCAGTGTCTGGAAGACATGACTGCACTCTGTGTTCATGGCATCATTACTCACAATAGCCAAGCTATGGAAACAACTGTGTCCACTGGCAGATGAATGATTAAAGAAAATGTGTGAGAGAGACAGATAGAATTTAGTCATAAAAAAATATGGAAATCCTGCCATTTGTGACAACATGGATGAATCTGGAGGGCGTTATGCTAAGTAAAATAAGCCATACAGAGAAAGACAATACTATATGATCTCACCTGTGTGGAATCTAAAAAAGTCAGATTCATAGAAAAAGAGAGTTGAATGGTGGTTGCCAGAGGCTGGAGAGTGGGAGAAATGGTGAGATGCTGGTAAAAGGGTAAAAACTTTCAGTTATAAGATGAATAAGTTCTGGGGCTCTGATGTACAGCACGGTGACTATTGTTAACAATACTGTATTGTATACATGTAATTTACTAAGAGAGTAAATCTTAAAATGTTCTCGCCACCAGAAAATAAAAATAGAAAAGGTAACTATACGAGGTGATTGTGTTAACTAACCGTATTGTGGTAATCACTTCACAATGTATACATATAGCAAATCACTATGTTGTACACCTTCAATTTATGTGACTTTATTTGTCAATTATAGCTCATTAAAGATGTGGGGGGAGGAGAGTGGTTGCTTATGGGGGTAGAAACTGATTGGAAAGGGACATGAGGAAACTGCATGTGGTCATGCAATCTCCTATATCTTAACAGGAGTAGTAGTTGCATGGACATACACATTTATCAGAGGTGATCAAATAGCACAATCAAGAACTATGGATTTCATTGTGTATAAATTTTATTTAAATAAAATAATAAACTTATCTTTGAGATACATATTAAAATGCTTAAGATGAAACAAGGATGCCTTAGGTTTGCTTCAGAATTACCAGGGCCTAGGGGTAAGGGTGGGAAAAAAGTTAGAGATGAAATTAGACTGACTTGGTTAATTATTGAAGCTGAGTGATGAGGACACGGAGTTTCACATACTGTGGTCTCCATTTTTGTATGTACTTAAAATTTCCCATAATAAAAATTTTCTTTATTAATTCCCTAAATGAATATCCCAAGTCTGGAAAATTGTGGAAAACTTTCCACAGTAGCTTCTATAAGAACATATGAGAATATATGAGAATACATAATCATAAGATCAACATTCATGTCTTGTCCAGTCCAGTTCTGTTTTCTATCATTGAACTAAATTCATTTTTAATTTTTAAACAAATAATTCTTTAAAGGTATTTGTATATCTCAAATATCAACTTTAAAGAATAGGGCCTCACACCAAAAGATCAACACGCTCTGAATCCCATTTGGGATCCAGCATAATGAACTGAACTAAATCATTCTGGAACCCATGTTAAGACAGCCTTTGGAAACTATGCAAGTAATGAGTTTCATATGCTTACTAACTACCAGGAAAAATAGTCATTCCTTGTCATTATCCTGAAAGTATCCCTTCAGGTCTACAGATTGAGAATTCAGTTAAGTCTTCAGATTTCAAGAAATGCCCCATGGTCTTCACAAGGTTGGATGGTGCAACATTTCAAAGAGATTGATCTTTTTAAGTCTATTTCGTAAAAAAATTGTTTCACTCCCTTGGGCAATTAAAAGATACTCTATTTCTTTTTAAAAACATTTAGGGCTAACATATTCTACTAATGTGAGGAAACTTGTTTCTCTTAAGAAAGTTACCAGAACTATGCAGAGTACTCTAGATGCAGATGTATCATGATTTTGAATCATGGATAGAATGACACTGAGCTCCATAAATATATTGGCCACAATACAAGAGAGACCCTTGGGTACACATCTTAGGGAGATGCATCATTTTAACCTCACAGGCATTCTTAACAGCCTAAAAGAATTACAGAATCACAAGTTTACAACTCGAAGGGAATTTAGAGCTCATATAGTCCAACCAGCATATTGTGTAAATGAGAAGCTGAAGCCTGTAATAGTTGCCTGATTCACTCAATGTTGCACAGATAGTAAGAACAGAGCTGCGACTGGAACTCAAGTCTCCTGGCTCCAAATCAGTACCTGCATCATCAGTGTTGATCTGTCTATCAAGCAAGGCACCTCCTTAAAGACCAAACTCACACCCAAGGATAGAGCATCAATATGAGTTCTCTAACATGTATAGGACTTCCAAGATGTTATATGCACATCAAGAGAGAGAAAAAAAGAACGAAGAAGTTTGCCCTAGCAAACACATTTTTAATTAACTGTCTGGAAAGTATAATCAAAGGAGGGGGGAGAAAAGGTGATATTGGATACCAGATTGTTTAAATTAGCTCCAGGTTCCCTTTAAAAAAAATGTAAATTGACCAAAAGGCTTAATCTGTTTAAGCCCACTGCTCGTAAAGTCAATTCATCATTATTTAAGGATCTGCTATATCTTTTTTAAGAGCTAAGGCACAGAACTTAAAGGGGAAAAATCCTAATCAGAGGCTCTGTTCTCAAAGAACTAAGATGTCAAAAATCCTGTCAAATATCACTGTCATCTGACGCAAGGACCCTCCCTCACTCCCAAGGCATAATGAATGCATTAAGGAGGTTGGCAGTCAGCTCACATTCTTCCTCTCCACCCACATTATTGCATTCGTACTGAACCATTTCAATCTCCCTGTGCATTATCCATTCATTGAACATTGTAGCCTCTTGGTTCGCTGACTGCCATTATTTGATGAATTTCATCTCCGCTGAACTTCATCAATTCACGCTCATGCACATACCCTAGGCCAAAGCTTCTCAGAACTGTGCACACAGTTCACCTGCAAATCTTGTTCAAATGCAGATTCTGATTCAGCAGGTCTGAGGGATAGAGCACTACACCTCCTCATTTCTACAGTCTCCCAGGTGACGCTGAAGCCACTGGTCCATAGACCACCCTTTGAGTAGCAAAGATCATATCATCACCCAGAACTGCTCTACTTTCAAATCCTTGAAAATCTTTTTTTTTTTTTAATTTTATTTATTTATTTATTTATTTATGGCTGTGTTGGGTCTTCGTTTCTGTGCGAGGGCTTTCTCTAGTTGTGGTAAGCGGGGGCCACTCTTCACCGCGGTGCGCGGGCCTCTCACTATCGCGGCCTCTCTTGTTTCGGAACACAGGCTCCAGACGTGCAGGCTCAGTAGTTGTGGCTCACGGGCCTAGTCGCTCTGTGGCATGTGGGATCTTCCCAGACCAGGGCTCGAACCCATGTCCCCTGCGTTGGCAGGCAGATTCTCAACCACTGCGCCACCAGGGAAGCCCGAAAATCTCTTTTTGACTACAGTCTCCTACTTTCTACTTTCTTCTGCGTGCAGAATAAGTTCTTTGAACTCGGAGTTCCATCCTCCTTGACTCCCCCGCTAGGCTTGGTCCAGCAGAGCTCAGAATGGAGCAGTTCTGAATGAAAGGATAAGGCAGGTAGACACAGTGTTATTCAGGCAGAGGTGCCAATGGGTAATTGGAACTCGGGGCCTGCCATTCAGAGATAGGCCGGAGTTGGAGATAGAAATTTAGGTGTTATCCACATCAAGATGAACATCCCACCCAGGCGAGTGGATGTGCTGCCCAGAAAGTGTTTAGAGAAGAAAAAGGGCCAAGGAACGAATCTTGGAAACACTAATATTTGTGGAGCAAGTGGAAAAGGGGAGTCATGAAAGGAGACCAGGAAAGTCCACAATGTAGGCAGAGAACTTAGACACGGTGGTGTCTTGGCAGCCAAGGGAGGAGCAAATTTCAAAAAAGAGAGACCTTTCCAAACTCCTCCTCTACAAAATCCCCTCATTCAAGCCAGGTGATTTTGCTCACTATTCCCTAAATGTGTCTACTGCCTCCTTCTTCTAAGCTGGGATTCCCTATATTGGCCTCTCTGAGGAGGCTCTTCTGTACCCATCTCTTCTTACCCATCCTTCAAGAGCCACCCACACAAGTGATGAATTGTCCTCACAGGACACAGTGCCTTGCCTGAAGGAGGCGCTCAGTAAGTGTGCAATGGTGGGCATACAGCTTCAATGAACAACTGTCTGCAGGCTTAACTGTATGCCTGGTGATACATAGGGTCAAATGATCAACAAAAACGCATGTGCATCTAGAGGGCATATGTGCTGTATCTGAAATCTGTTCTACCCAGGAAATTCTTAGACATAGGGTTGCCATAAATATACTGTTGAGTATATTTCAGTCACTGCTGAGTTACGAAAAGAGAAAATGGCCCCAAATTGAAATGAATGTAGTTTGTAGAGCAACAATGGGCAAGTTAGAGTGCCAACCTGATGCAGGACTATTTACCAATAAATGAAATCTCTTTAAGATCTTTAGGATAGGGTAAAAACAGAGCTGGCTTACTTCAGTGATTTAGTAATTATCCCACATAGAGATAACGGTAAAGGAAATTACACAGGTCCCCAAAATTAGGCCAATTGTTAAATTGTTCATTATACACACACAAATTCTCTGCTCACCTCCTCCTTATCTGTAAACCACAGTCTGTGGGAGCAAGATTTTTAGAACCAGGACTTCCCTGGTGGCGCAGTGGTTAAGAATCTGCCTGCCAATGCAGGGGACATGGGTTCGATCCCTGGTCCGGGAAGATCCCACATGCCGCGGAGCAACTAAGCCCGTGCACCACAACTACTGAGCCTGTGCTCTAGAGCCCGCGAGCCACAACTACTGAGCCCGTGTGCCACAACTACTGAAGCCTGTGCGCCTAGAGCCCATGCTCCACAACAAGAGAAGCCACCACGATGAGAAGCCCGCGCAACGAAGAGTAGCCCCCGCTTGCCGCAACTAGAGAAAGCCTGCGCACAGCAATGAAGACCCAACGCAGCCAAAAATAAATAAATAAAATTTTTTAAAAAAAGAGGAGAGAGGGACATGGTGGCTGATGCCTCTTGTTTTAAAAAAAAAAAAAAAAGATTTTTAGAACCTTATAAAATGAAGCAAGTTCTCTCCAGGGGGGAAATCAGATGATAAAGACTAATCCAAAATAATTTCCTACAGCTTAAGCCACTTTCGAATTTCATAACCAGGAAGGGGTTGAGCCCCCAGCAATATATTATTCTAGTTCCTCCCTTTTAACAATTGGCTGGACCCCAGAAAGGATGCCATTTGACACTGCTACTGCACACTGCTCACAGGGCCACAGAGATGCTCTGCTCTCTGCAGCTGGGGCTGTTTTCTTCGGACACTATCAGTCAAAGCGCTTAAACTTCAAAAACCCCTTTACAATCATTCTTCATAACTTCCAAGAGCAACCTGGTGTGGTTTTCTCCATTTCACAGATTAACGTCTTCGGCACACAAGGTGGCATGCCCCGGGGTCATCGATTGTTTTAATGCCTATCAATTAACATTTACTGAACCACTACCTTGGGCTCCTCCACCATATCCACTCACACGGACAGAAGCATCAATGGCCAGGCCTTACGAACCCGACTCTGCCCACGGACTTTCATAACTGTGGCTGCAGTCAGCATCAAACACCAGAGTCCTCTGTTAGTGCAGCGGCCAAGGAAGACGATGGGGCCCATCGGCCTCCCTCCCGTCTTCCAACTTGGAAGGCTGAACACATGGGCACTCCTTTCTGGTTCCTGTCAAATTATGTGAAATGCAGCCATTTTGCTGCTGCTCTATTAGTAAAATGCAAAGCTTCATGTAAGTTTAGAAAGTACCACGCTGCTCTAGCCACAGGGTGGCCTGACTCAATAAATGTTTCCTGAGCAGAGCTCTCTGGTAGAAAGACTAAAGCCTGGCACTTGAAAGACTCACTCATCTCCTCCACGGAACAGAAAAGTATCACCTTTAAGTTTACTTATGTTGTCTTCCTTTTCCAGGTTCCTCCTTTAAATGAAATATCCTGGTAAAGCTAATCTACTGAACCCCCAATATCTTTGTGGAAATGAGTTCCTCACCAAGTGGAAAAAGAAGGATGCTGAGGCCCCCGGAGCACAGAGATGTTGGAAGGGAAGAGAAAGGTAGAAAAAAGAACTCTGAGCTTTCATCCTCTACAGTTCTGCCCCATGCTTCTTCACTTATGCTAATGGGTATAATTGTTCAAGCTGATGTATGTTCTCTCTGCAAGCTGAACTGGTAATGCATCTCTAGTCCATATTTTAAGTGACCTGACTCTTCTAGAAAGAATGTGCTTCCGCTGTAAAGAGTTTGGCCAAATGCGTGAAATGCCCTTCTACTCCATTCAGTGACGATACAGGAAGAAAAACAAAGGAAAATAGCTTGGCCTTTGGATTGTGAAACTTATTTCCACACTGCATTGCTATTTTAGTCATGCGCATTTGAGTATATTGTCACCATTATTGCAAAATATCTTTCTAACTGAAACTACATCACCGCACATAATGGAAAAAAAAAATGCAGTGATTGTCTTTTGAAAGGTCAAAATGAAGTCTACTGCTTGGAAAAATCATTTCTCATAGGTGCTGTGGATCCTCCTTGAACATTTTCCAATTGCACCAGTTCAACAGCATTTTTGCAATTAATAAATCCACACCTGCCAATATGTAGAAATCACAAGCAAATGGATACCTATTTACAATCAAACAAAAATACTTTAGCCAGGAGATTCTCCAGTTTTTTTACTATTCTAATTTAGCACAACTAAAGCTATTTAAAAGTTACAGAAATAAACAATTTTAAAGCATTTTTCCCTTTTATGTCAAGAAAGTGACATTGATGTATTTTTTTAGATTTCAGTACATCTTTATTTAAATGCGCTTTGAAAGCCGACTGATATTTCTTTAGCTAGAAAATAAAAGAATGGCTTTTAAAAAGCCATTCCTCTTGCAGTCCTTATTCTGCCTGATTACATTTTCCTAATAAAACTAATCTTATTAATATGTTGGTATGTGAACGCATTACTTTTCTGTTGTTAAAAGCCAGCTTGTGGTTTGCTTTGATTCTTTCAAATACAATTAGCAAAGCCCTCCAGTGCCTGAAAGGGCCTTTTCATTTGGACAAATTATTCCCTGGCTGACTTTAAAGAAAGGGGGTGAGGGCACAGGGCAGGATGGTGTTGGGGGGATTCTCCTATTCTGATGCAGCTCTGGCAGACACAAAAGGCTGCCTGTGCACACCCTCACCAGAAGTGGGGCAAATACTGCTTGGTCGGCTGCATTTTTTTTTTTTTTTTCTCTTTCATTGGTTTTACTGAAGAGCTAACTGAAAATTTTCAGTAAGAGTATCCAGTTCCAATTAAATGATATTATATAAGACAATAAGGGGGGAAGTGCCCGGCCAGGATTTCACTGATGAGCTGATAACTTCTCAACTGATATCACCTCCCACACTGCATCTGTGCAAAGCCAGTGTCAAAACACAAGCGGATTAGACAGCTTTACTGCTGGGTCTTCCCGTCATTGAAGGAAATGAGAGTGTTGTTTTTCAACATTTTGGACTTTCCAAAATGTAATGCCTGGCCTATCTAAACAATGCTTTATTAAACCTTGTCTCTGTTCAAATACTGTGGCTAGATACGCTGCAGGCTCCAGGCTCCCATTTCATTTTTGAGTGTCAGAGGGAAACCTGGGAGGGAGGGATGGCCCAATACACATCCTACCTCCCTAACAATTCTGCTGTGCATCAGACACTGCCGGAATATTTGTTTAATTAGTTAAAATTTCAACTTTTAAATAAGGAGAAAAAACAAGCTATGGGTGGCCTGCTAACCTCAAATGAGCAAATATCCAAGCTTATAAAATCACCCCCTGCTCAGAATACCTGGTTAGAAATAAAAACAGCATTTACCAAATTCTACCCCAAGTCAAGAACAGAGGTCGCATTAAGAAGTATGAAACTGAATTTGAAAGCCAGAGTACCAAGGATGCAGCATTATTTCATTAAAAAATGGACTCTGCACATTCTCTATAACTAAAACACCTTTCTTTAACAACAACATCAAAAAGCCATCTCTGAGATTAACTGGAGAAATACTTTTTTAAAAAATGCATCTAAACCACTCTTAAAAACCAGGCTCTAATTTTGTGTTTGCAGAACGACACTTGCAGCTGGATCCCTGCAAATGCAAATTGGATGCAGAACATTGCAATTACTTAGTTTGTGTACACAAAGATGAGTTTTGCATATACAAAGGGTTTCAGGCTGCAGAATGGTGACCAGTCTGTAGCTGAAGAAAAGTCGGTCCTTTGTATTTTAAAGCTGGAGTAATGAAAATTTCCAAGAGACTTTTATGATGTAATGTTATAAGCAGCAGAATACTTTATTGGAATAAAATCCTCCTAAAATGGGGGTGGGTGGGTTGTGATGATTGTTACATTGTGATTTTTCAATAAAGGGTAAGTAAATTCCATATCCAGATATTGACAATGAAATACAACATCTAAATTAAGACTAAAGTTAGAAAAACACTTTCAACATATAATAACAGAAACCTGGGAATGGGAAAGCCCCTTGAGGTGGTGACCCCAATCTCTGGTTTTACAACAGAGGAAGCCCTAAGAAGTAAAGGGACCCAGCCAAGGGCCTTCTCAGCCCAAGTCCAGGGTCAGGAGCTCTGCCTTCTCTCCTACAGCTCCTTCCCCAGCTGGATTGCCTTTGGTTCTAGAATAATGCTGTCTGCAACATTGGAGATTACTAGGGAACAGATCCTATTCAGAGGAGATGGTCTCTACTACCCAAGGTTGCACTGGAAGGTGACTGAGTCCCATGCTGGAACCCTCCATACAAGTTTATGTCTTCCAATGTTTTCACTTTTTTCTGAAGTATTTTGTTGTACAATAAGAGAGTCCTAAGAGATTCTAGAAAGGGTGCAAAATTGCTACCACTGCATTGTGATAAATTACAAATAACCCACCAGGACACAAACAGGTCCAATTATTTTTATGTAAATACTCCATTGTTTAACCTTAAATCTTAGCTTTTTAAAAAATCCACTTTAAAACCTAAACTTCTACCTACACTGGCAACAGGATTCCTAGATGATATTCCTATATGTGTTCCTTTTTCAAATGACACTGGCATAAGAGCTATATTAGAGGAAACAGTTTAGCCCTGGACATAAAGTAAAATAAAGTCTTCATACACTAGTATGACAAACCTGTAAAAGAACAAGCCTTTTCTTAGTGAGTATATATTATTGTTAATGTATGTTGCTTCTGTACAAATGCTTTTGAAGAATCACAGAGGGCAGGCATATCTGTGAGGGTAAGAAAGAAAGCACTGAGCTAATAAATCAAGATTAAGTAGCCACTAGAAGAGAAACTGTAACCAAATGTGAAATTCTAAAGGAGCAAGAGCATTCTGGACTAAAAGAAATACACTGAATCCCTCTCTCAAACACACACTCTCTCTCTTTCCTCTTCCTTCTTTGCTTTGAATATAACTAGATTACCACAACCACCACCTCCCCCAAAAAATAAAGATGGCACCACCATCTCTGCATACTTTCATGGTACTGAGAGACCTCCAGTAAGTCACAACCATTAAAACATACATTCCCTGCAAAATCCCCACTAAAATGACAATGAAATTTTTAAGGTGTAAATTTACAAGTTGAAAGAGTACAGGAAGGAAATAGTAGATGAGGAAAGTCAACAAAATTTTGGAAGTTGGAAAGGGGTGACTCAATAGACCTGAGAAACCTAAATCCAAGTGTGCATGGGAGCATGACAGGGAGCTCCAACAAGAAGCAAAGAACTCCAGTCCAGAGGCTCTAGAACTGGAGACACTAGTTACCTCTGGAGGTAGGGATGCAGTGGGGTTGGAAATACTGGGATTAGTTGAAAATTTGTACAAGAAGCACTTAAATGTCAGATCCCGCACCCCCAAGCCTTACACAGAGAAGAAACTGTCCCTTCCTATCCAGGCAGAAGACAGGAGATTTATTGTCTGAATATGTTGACACAAAGATCCGACTGGGAGGGTACAAGTCACAGCTGGAGATTGGGTGAAGCATAATACTGAAAATCGAGGTGTAAGTGAAAAGTCCTCAATCCTAAAGGTGAGAGTCCCCCCTTTCTAGGCTCCCAGAATGTAGGGCAGACTTATGACTCTCAAGAAGTTATTTGAAGGAGAATTATTTATTGAAACTGACCAGCCTAAGAGAAACAACCCTCACATAATCATATTTGGGATAACCCTTTGAAAAAGCCAACTTGACACCTTATTACCCTACAATAACGTCCACCACTAGACAAGTTCCCATGCACACAGAACTTAGATAAGGATTACCAACAGTTTAAGAAAAGCTTATAATATGAAAGAGAAAGAATTCAAAATGAATATTTTTAGAAAGGAATTTGAAAGAAATAGGCAAGCAGGAAGTAAAAGAAAACAATCTCAAAAAATATGAAATACCTGCAATTATATGAAGCACCTTTGTTATATGTGCCCTTAGAAAGAAAAAATTATGACAGCCCACCAATTATAAAATGAATCTCAACTTTAGATAAGTTAAAATGTGAAAGAAGTATATTCTAGAACTGATGAAAGAGTATATTCAGGAAAAGAAGATATTGCATCCAGGAAACAAGGTCAGTGTTTTATTTTTTAAAAAGAGAGTCACTCAGAGAACAAAAAAGAGGTCTTGTAAATTAAAAATATGATATCAAAAATTAAAAATTCAATAGACAGGTTGGAAGATAAAGTTGTGGCAATCACAGAAAATAAAAGAAATTGAAAGAGTTGAAAAAATGGGGGAACCCAAGGAGAAACACTCTGAGACACCTATTAATCAAACTAACAAAAATTAAATTCAAAGAAAAAATATTAAAAGCAGCAAGGGAAAAGCAAAAAGTAACCTACAAGGGCATCCCCATAAGGTTTTCAGCTGATTTTTCAGCAGAAACTCTGCAGGCCAGAAGGGAGTGGCAGGATATATTTAAAGTAATGAAAGGGGAAAACCTACAACCAAGATTACTCTACCCAGCAAGGATCTCATTCAGATTCGACAGAGAAATCAAAAGTTTTACACACAAACAAAAGCTAAGAGAATTCAGCACCACCAAATCAGCTTTACAACAAATGCTAAAGGAAATTCTCTAGGCGGGAAACACAAGAGAAGAAAAAGACCTACAAAAACAAACCCAAAACAATAAAGCAAATGGTAATAGGAACATACATATCGATAATTACCTTAAATGTAAACAGATTAAATGCTCCAACCAAAAGACACAGACTGGCCAAATGGATACAAAAACAAGATCCATATATATGCTGTCTACAAGAGACCCACTTCAGACCTCTGGACACATACAGACAAAGTGAGGGGATGGAAAAAGATATTCCATGCAAATGGAAATCAAAAGAAAGCTGGAGTAGCAATACTCATATCAGATAAACTAGACTTTAAAATAAAGACTGTCACAGAGACAAGGAAGGACACTACATAATGATCAAGGGATCCATCCAAGAAGACATAACAATTATAAATATTTATGCACCCAACATAGGAGCACCTCAATACATAACACAAATGCTAACAGCCATAAAAGGGGAAATCAACAGTAACACAATCATAGTAGAGGACTTTAACAGCCCACTTTCACCAATGGACAGATCATCCAAAATGAAAATAAATAAGGAAACACAAGCTTTAAATGATACATTAAACAAGATGGACTTAATTGGTATTTAGAGGGCATTCCATCCAAAAACAACAGCATACACTTTCTTCTCAAGAGCTCATGGAACATTCTCCAAGATAGATCATATCTTGGGTCACAAATGAAGCTTCAGTAAATTTAAGAAAATTGAAATCATATCAAGCATCTTTTCCAACCACAACACTGTGAGATTAGAAATCAATTACAGGAAAAAAAAAACTGTAAAAAACCACAAACACATAGAGGCTAAACAATATGCTACTAAATAGCCAAGAGATCACTGAAGAAATCAAAGACGAAATCAAAAAATATATACAAACAAATGACAATGAAAACACGATGACCCAAAACCTATGGGGTGCAGCAAAAGCAGTCCTAAGAGGGAAGATTAGAGCAATTCAATCCTACCTCAAGAAACAAGAAAAATCGCAAATAAACAACCTAACCTTATACCTAAAACAATTAGAGAAAAAGAACAAACAAAACCCAAAGTTAGTAGAAGGAAACAAATCATAAAAATCAGAGCAGAAATTAATGAAATAGAAACAAAGAAAACAATAGCAAAAATCAATGAAACTAAAAGCTGGTTCTTTTTATTCTTCAATTTGTTAATATGGTGTATCACATTGATCAATTTGCATATACTGAAGAATCCTTGCATCACTGTCCTTCAAAACTAAGGTGAAATTCAACAAAGAAGGAGATTTGATATCCAAGAAAAAGAGGATCCGGTACAGGAGAGAGCTAAAGGTTGATATTGAAGAAAGCAATTACTCTAAACTAGAGCAGGAAGACAAAGGGGGAGAAAAAGAAACATTATCCAAAATTTTTGGCTGAGGGAATAAGAATAAAATAGTGAGAATTACATGGAAGCAAATAAAAAACCAAGGAAATCACTAACTGCAGAAAAAACAAAAAGCTAGGCAGGAAAGGAAATATAATCATAGAACACTACATGATTCAGTTGTAAATACATATACATATATATGCATGTCATAATAATAAAAGCTCTATTTTTTTAGCTTCAAATTTTATTTTGTGACTATACCTTTAACTAAAAATTATGTCATAAAATATTGGGAGGATGGGAGGAAAAAGAAGTATTGGTAGAGGAAGAGTGTATAAAGGAGCTAAATCTTTTTCCATTTTACAAAATCACAAAATAATATCAAAATTTTTAATATTCAAAACATCAGTATAAATAAGCTATTTTAGAAATATAAAGGGAAACAGCAGAGGCCAATAAAAACGTTAAGGATTATGGACTTCAAAGAATGGGAGTCAGGAGTGGAGAAGAGCAGAATCGGAGACTTGTGTTTGTCTTAACTCTCAGAGTATTATGAATTTATTTTTAATTCAGTGTGGGTCTTCTTTCATTGTATTCAATCTTAAAAATCATGTATTATTTTGATTTAAACAACTACAACATCAAGGGGAGAGGGTGAGCTTCACCCAAGGGCAGAGCCAACTGTTAAAGGGCCAGCCCGTGAATGGGTCTCAGAAGTGCCAAACACAATAGGAGAATGGGGCAAAGCCAAGAGTGGGATTTACAGGACCGAGAAGTCAGAGCAGCTGCCAGAGGGGAAAAGAGGTCTCCAACATTGGCTCAGTCTAAACTGAGAAATAGTAGCTGGGACAAATTTAAGTCTACCTCTTAAAGACATCATGTGAAAACACTGGTAGTTGTAAAGACTGGACTGACTCCCTAGTTCAGAATGAAGGAATAAATAAATGAATTAGTATCTCTTTCATCTCAGAAATAAAACTAATGGTTTTAGAATATAAGATTAAAAAATATTAGAGCATTCAGGTGTCTCTTCATTTTCTTCCAGGGGAGTGACTTTTCAATGCAGCCCTGTTTGCACAATGTTGTACCCTATCCATATGAGTAGATAGGGCCTGGGACAGTAACTGCTCAAATGGCATGCTGACCAACCCTGGTCTAGTTCAATGATTCTTACCTTTTTGTGACACTGGCCCCATTAAAAATCAGATGAAGGGTGCTGGCCCCTCTCTCCAGAAATATACACATGTGCACTTACATACAAAATTTTGCACAGAATTGTAAAGAGTTAATGCACCCTAACTCAAGAAACCCTCATCCACTTAAAGAGGTCATAGAAAGTTGGATGAATTTGGAGGGAGCCTCCTACTAAAGAACTAAGTGAACCCACTCCACCGTGTTTGATTTCATTTCTCTAGAAACATGGATATTTTCACACATGTGCCACATTTGGTCTACTGCAAGATAAACTGTCCAGACTTGTGTGAATGCCATCAGTGTGTCAGAGTGCTGACACTGAAGTGAATGATGTTTCACATCCGTGCTGGCACAGGAATGCAGCTCTTGTAGCCTCCCAGAGCTCATGGCCATGGATATTTATATACTTGCTCAAGTATTTTTAGGTGATGAAGATCCCACCCAAGATGGGACCATTACATGGTCCAGGATCAAGTTCACAGCCATGGTCCCTGGGGTGCTCAGTAAACAGCATCTGCTGTTTTAGGAAATGGTGGTTTACACTTCAGAAGAAAACAGGCAAAATAGATCGCTGCAGATGGAGAGGAGACAGAGTCCTAGCTGGACTTTGTCAAGTATGTGAAAGAGTAAAGAGAAACTGATATCTTAAAAGTGTGTGTTTGGGCAGGCAGGGGGCAGGTAAAGGAAGTTCTCCTGCCTGTGCTGCCTGCCAGGCTCACTTGTAGGGCCTGAGACACTTAATCTTCGGGTCATGGGTTTGCCCCCATCTTGGGCACATTGTTGTTAAAAAGGTCAGACTGATGTAGTGGATAAAGAAAGCCACTGACCAGGAGTCAGGGGATGCAACTAATCTTGGCTTGGCCACCACACAGCGCATTCTAAAACCAAATACCAGTGCTCTAGAATTGTAACCATTCGGTGGCAGAGGCCAAACAGCTCCATCCAGACACCCTGGAGTGAGAGCCACTGCACATGTGGGCGACCCAATATAAACCACCAGAGAGCGTCCAATAATGACTCCGGGAACCCGGCAAGTAACATGACTAAAAAGAAGCTGGAGAATCTGGGCATCGCTCTAGAGATCGATGGGCTGGAGAAGAAGCTGTCACAACGTCGGAGAGACCTGGAGGCTGTGAACTCCAGGCTCTATGAGGCGGAGCTGAGCTCAGAGGCCAGGAGGTCTCTGGAGAAGGAGAAAAGCCACCTGATGAACAAAGCCTCCAACTATGAGAAGGAGCTGCAGTTGCTTCGGCAGGAGAACCAGAAGTAAATGCTGCTGTCTGTGGCCATCTTCCTCCTTCGGACCCTCATCTACGCCTACTGGACCCTGTGAGCCTGAGATTTCTCCAGTCAGCACAGGTTTCCCCTCAGCTCCGTGGTCACGGCCAAGCAGGCCCGTCAAGCCTCAAGAGGACCAAGGTACAAGGGCCATTTCTGCCTGACCCAGACATCGGAGCAGGGCTTCCTGTCGGCCCAGCCCCTCTCGCCTCCCATTCCTGCTGTGGGGCTTGAGTCTCCAGAAAGACTTTGTGCTGGCTTAGCCCAAGGGAAAGGCAATAAAGACCACCCTGGCTACAAAAAAAAAACCACCAGAGGAGGCTAGACAGACACTTGGCAAGCACTTGTCTGAGCCATGTTGGGAGTCCCACTGATATTTGAGGGCCTCTCCAGTAGGGGTTTACTTCTAACTTTAGATTTCTGATGACCCCCGCTAGATGGTCTTCAGAATCCCCACCGTAAAAACCCATTACTACCCCCCAGTACCATCTCCCACAGTATAAGTTGATTTGACTCCTGGCTTTGTGTGCCTGATAAGGTCTAAGCACAGGACTCTGTCACCACCCAACATCGTTGTACTGACTGCAATATAGTGGTTACATTTGGAAAAGCCACCTCACCTCCCTGGGCCTCAGTTTTCACCACTGTACAGGAAGGGGGTTGGATTTGAGGTCTTCTGGTCCAATAATAACCCCAAATAATAAGCATAATAATAATAGCTTACATTTATTGGCTGCGTCCTCTGTGCTAAGCATACAGTAAGGGGGATGCGAGAGTGAACAGAAACAGACACGGTTGCTGCTGTCATGGAACTTACTGTCTGGCAAAGGAGTCAGGTCTAGTTAACTAGGAGTCAGGCCAAGGTTAACTTAAAAAATCCCACACATAGACCTGTGGTTACAACCAGAGAGGCGTGCTATGATAGAAAGGAGCAGAGTGTGTGAGATTCATCTGGAGTGTCAGGAAAAAACATCCTGAGAAAGTGGTATTTGAGTTAACATCTGAGGGATGAGCGGGGGTGCTGGGGAGGATATTGACATGCAGGAGCCTCATATACATTGGTTACATGGGTCTGGAATATGAGAAACAAAAGTAAGAGAAATAATGGCTACCATGTATTGAATATTTACTTAGTGCCTGGCATTGTGTTCAATATTATTTATATACAATGCTTGAGTTCTTTCAGTGACCTTGTCAGTTAAAAATTATTTATCCCCATTTTAGAGTCAGTAAACTAAGGCACAGTTTCAGAAACATGCTCAAGACCAAAGCAGTAAAGACGCAGAGCTAGGTCTGTGAAACCCCAAGCCTGCACACTTAACCATTAGGCTATACCATCTCCCAATGTAATGGGCCCTATTAAAAGATGATGCATCAGAATAGATTAGGTTTCCACCAGATTCACTAGTAAAAGGACAAATATACTTTAAAAAATACTATAATAGTACCCCTAGGAATGGCGGAGACACTGTCATAGATACATGTGGTAATAACGAGACAATTACATTACATGCAATACCCAGAGCCCCAGTGATAGCCCAGCCCTAAGCAATCCTATTTTCCATCGCATCGCACACGTGTACCCACCCAACTACCCACCAGAGATGAGTGAAACAAGAGTGGACTTCCAACCCAGAGAGCCTAATCTACAGGCTGCCAATAGCCTTTGAGACAACCCAGCATGGAAAGCTCCACCAAGCAAACTTGTACAGGTTCAACCACAATTATATTCTCCAAGATATGAACTGGGAAATCGAGGAGTTCAAGACTTGGTATAGAGAGAGAGCAGAGTTATTCCAGGAGTGCAGAGATTATTAAAGTTAGAAAACTCTAGTAATGAAGGTGGTTCAAAGATACAAATGTCCAATTATAAGATAAATATCAATACATTCCAAGGATGAGATGTACAGCAAGATGACCACAGTCAACAATACTGTATTGTATATTTGAAAGTTACTAAGATAGTAGATTTTTATAGTTCTCATCGCCAGAAAAAAAATTTGTTTGTAACTATGTGAGATGATCAATGTTAACCAAACTTATTGTGGTGATCATTTCTCAATATATACAAATATCAAATCTTTATGTTGTACTTACACTTATACAATGTTATATGTCAGTTATATCTCAATAAAACTGTGGTTCAGGGGGACAACCCTGGTAATGCAACTCACCACATTATAACAGAATAAAGAAAAATATCTGATTATTTCAATAGATGTAGAAAACGCATTTGATAATATTCAAACACCCCAACCTACACAGGTGATAAAATTCCACAGAACTGAATACCCACACACATGCACATACACACATAAGTACAAACCAAATTGAGGAAATGTGAGTAAAATTAGTGCATTGTATCAGTGTCAATATCCTGGTTGTGATCTTACATATAGTTTTCCAAAATGTTACCACTGGGGAAAACTAGGCACTATATATGAGGAATGTCTCCATATTGCATCTTAAAACTGCGTGTAAATTTGCACTCATCTCAGTTAAAAAGTCACTTTAAAAAAAGAGAAGGCAAGAGTTGGAGATGAAGGTAGGGAGAAAGAGAGAAGGAGAGAGAGAAGAAGGGAGGAGGGAGAAACAAATTAACGTTAATAACAAAATTTGGTAAGTTTAAAATATATAATAATAATTTTATTAAAAAACACCATTGCCATTCCATCCTTCTAATCTTTCAGTATAACCTTATAAAATTTTTTAAGCTCCAAATTTTTGCATCTTGAGAAGATCCAAGCTTTCCAAAGATGCCAACCACATGCTAATCTGATAACAGTGATACTAGCATACACGACATGGGGTCAAGGATATCATATAGTTTACAACGCTTACAATCAAAAGCTGTGTCCTGACATAGAGAACAGAAATGTGGTTGCCAAGGGGGAGGTGGGTGGGGGAGGAATGGAGTGGGAGTTTGGGGTTAGCAGATGTAAACTAGTATATATGGGATGGATAAACAGGGTCCTACTGTATAGCACAGGGAACTATATTCAATGTCCTGTGATAAACCATAATGGAAAAGAACATGAAAAAGAATATATATATATGTGTAACTGAATCACTTTGCTGTACAGCAGAAATTAACACAACATTGTAAATCAACTATACTTCAATTAAAAAAAAACCTGCGTCCAGATCCTTTCCTAATCTACATTATGTGAATCTTTATGTTTTCTGTGTTATTTTTGTTTCAGTTATCCTAATAAAGGGTATCATTTTGCCAGAACAGAACTTCACCAACAAATAAAAACAAATAAAAGAGAACTTCCACAATCTAATAAAGACTCTTTCCCCAAAACCCCACAGTAAACATCACACTTAAATGGTGATATGAACAGATATGAAATCTTTTATATGCTCTTCACTTTAAAGTTCAGAACAAGGCAAGGACGCCCACTATCACTACTTATATTCAATACTGTATTGGGATCCCAGCCAGTAGCATTAAAAGTTTTAATTTAATTAATTATACTTAATTTAATAGACAATGTAATTAAATATCTCTTAATTAAGCATACTTAAAAGAAGAACTGAAAAGAAACAAAATTGTTACTATTCACACATCTTGTGGTTGTTTAGAAAATGCATGGTAAAAATTTAGAATAGAGTCCACCAAAGTTGCTGGATTTGAGATCCAGTAACAAGGACTGAAGAGCTCACGATGGGTGTCACTAACGGAAATTCTAAGTAGATGAGACAACCTATTAGTACAAACAAGAGAAGCAGCAAGAACGAGGAAAGAACTGAGGCTTAGGATGAAGACCACCAAGTCTTGTTACTCCGCTCCAGCATCTCCCACTGCAGGAGATCAAGCTCTAGCCTCTGCGAGGCCCCGTATCTCCTTCCACGATACTCACCACAACCACCTGTCTAAACTAACCTGATAAACAGCTGCAGTGGCACTCAAAAGAGCACAGCTAAAACACACATAACTATGAAAGACAGAATAAGTCATTATGAGGAGCTCCAATTTCTACTTTACATTATCATTTTTATTTATTTATAAAATCCGTTTTAATGATCCCACCATCAGAGGGAAGCGATATTGTAATCTACAACTACAAATAATCTCTAAAGCATCAGTATTTGGTTTGGAATGTATTATGGATCTTTGTAGTAGGTACCCCTTCCAGGGAGATTTTGCCTAGACTACCATTAAAATAAGATTTAATATTCTGAACACAGTATAACTAATGACCAAGAAGATGTACCTGATAGTGCAATGGAATGCCAACTTTTGCCCACTAAGTATCATCATGTTGGACAACCTATACTGGAATACTTGAACTTCAACAACCTTAGGAAAGAGGTTAGACAAAATGACACCATTTTTGAGTTTTTAAACCAGAAAATTAATATGAACCTAGTAAAGTAAAATAACATACAGTGGCATAGGTTAAAGACTTGTATGTTTTCAATATTGACACAGGCCACCTCTGGCAGAACTACTGAAGAGAACTACAATGTCCTTTGTGTCCTTTCACATTCCTGAGGCAAAAGATTCGGATGATGACAATACTATCATAGGTTTCTGTAAACTTGGGCTCTACTTCTTTCATAATTAAGAACACCCTGTCCAACATGGCAGCCACTGGTCACGTATCGCTACTGAGCACTTGAACTGAATTAAGATACTCTGTAAGGGTAAAATACACACTAGATTTCAAAGACTTCATACAAGAAAAAAAATATACAATCTCAGTCATAATTTTACATTGATAAAATGTTGAAATGATTTTTTTCTATTTAAGTGAAATAAAATGTATTATTAAAATTAATTTCACCTGTTTTTTTTTAACTTTTTCTAATGTGGCTACTAAAAACTTTAATTACATTTGTGGCTCACATTACATATCTAGAAGACAGTGTTAATTTAGAAAGTCAAAAGGTATTTTAAATGATATGTGTATAATATATAAATCGCATTTAAGACATTAACACATGTTTATAAGACCCTCTGTATGTCGTTTAGTAGCAAATTCCTATAAAGACAGGTATGATCTTATAACAATAGTACAAAAGAGGCACCATCCATTGAGTTCCAACTTTTTGACCAGACAGTGCCAAGGACTTCAGCTAGATTATCTGTAATCCTCCCATCCTCATCTGAATGAGGGAGACTGAGGAATCTGCCCCAGATCACACAGTTAGATGTCCCTCTACTTAATCCTGAGCCTGGCCTGAGCTCCTGACTCCTGTCCACTCTTGGAAGATGCATGAGTAACAACCGCACTAATGGTGTGCGACGCTCTGGAATCCTTCAGTAGGGAACAGCCTGCAGCAGAAGGAGGCGACAACACGGCCACAAAGGAGAGAAGCAGACCGGCCACGAAGCTAAGACAGATTGCCAAAAGAAGGAGCCTTCTAGAATCCAAAATACCTTCCTCCACCAAGCTCTGGAAAAATCAGGCATGCAAAACTTTGGCAATCCTTCATCCGTCTTCTCCCCCAACACGCTCCTAGCAGAATAGGTGATGGAAGTCTCCAGATCTCTGCTCAGCATGACCACAAGTACCCACAGAAAGCAATTTCCCTTCCTTCAGCAGCTGGCAAAGTGTAAGTGAAGCGTGGGGGTGATGGGCGCCTGGTGGGGAGGAGGGAGGAGAGCTGGCCAGAAAAAAAAAAAAAACACACACAGGAAGCAACAGTGACATTCAGACGTGAACCTAGGAATGGTTCAGAACAGGACGCTTTATCACACCTGATTTAATTCGAAGACTGTTTTCAGGATGCTGAAGGTCTAGGCTCATAATCAATTACTTACGTAATCCTCCTCACTGAGCCCTTGCTTCTCAACAGAACTTTTCACCTCCATGGAAAACTTCTCAAACTCAGGTTTCACTGTCCTCAGTAGAGTGATTGTTTGGAGGGATGAGTACGCTTGCTTAGCTTCAAAGTCGTGTTTGTCTCCTCTCTTCCACGAGCCATCTCCTATGGGAGAAGTAAAAATATTTATAATTCCAAGCCAGTCACCATAAAGGGGCCATTCTCCCTTTTCAACTGCGATGTGTCTCTACACGTTTCTTTTGGTGGCTGGGGCAGGAGGTATTGTCACAGTGTTGCACTTGGATAGAAAGTGACAATGTCAAGATCCTCAAAGGAGAAGAAGGCCCTTTGGACACGTGTTCCTTTGAAATGTGAGGCAGAAAGAAAAGCACTGTTGGGTTAATTGCCTTATAATAACCCTGTAACTGTAATTTTCAGCCGCCAAGAATTGCAGCACTGCAGGAGTAAGCAGTAGGTCTATTCCTTTCCATTCACACTTAGTTTTTAATATTTTTTAATCAACTGTGGAGGTCAACCAAGATGTTACTGCGCTACAGTAAACCCGACGCTACATAGATGTGGAAGGCAGGGATGGCTACCTACGACAACAGATTTACACAAGTATTATAAAGTTGGTGCTAAAAGAAAAAGGTTTGAGATTACTGATATTTCTTGAAATGTTTCTCGAATCTCTTCAGACTGAAAAGTAGCTTAGGTGAACTTGAGGATTTCTATCTCTCTAGTGCTGGCAACATCAAAAAGTTTATTTATTGGACAAGTCGATCTGTGCATCAATAGTAATAAAATAAAAACTGCTAACATTTATTGAGTATATATATATATTATAATAATAATAAAAGCCTAGTTATTGAACACTTTATATTTATAAACTCATTTAATCCTCACAAGATCCCGTGACTGTGGGTACAATTATCCTATTTTACAGATGAGGAAACTGAGGCACTCAGAAGCTGGGTACCCCGCTGCTTCAGGGCTCTCCCTTTCACAAAAGCAAAGGCAAATTACATGGATAAGAATCATTCCTCTTCTCTTTATTATTTCATTTTTAAGAAAACATGTGGCTTGCAGGACCCCAAAAGGAAATATGGACCTCTAACTTTTGACCATAATAATAATAATTCTGTGAATTATCATTATGATTCCTTGAGATCTCTGAAAATACCACAAGGAATTCAACCAGCCAGAGTCCAACATCACAGTCATTTGTTTGCCCTGAGCCCAGATGCCCAGAGCCCAGCGGCTAAACAGAGAGGATGCTTCTGGAATGTGTAGCCAGGGCTCCGTGGCCCTTGCTCTACTCTTACAGAAAAAGTTCAGTTAAGAGCTGTGGTTTTGGAATTTCTATCATAGCTTAAATCAGACAAACATGGATTAACTGAACTACGTGCAAGTTTCTGTGACAGCTGGAACAGTGGGCATCATAAATGTTTTGAACAGTCTCCACCACCTTCAAGAGAGGGATTTAGAGATGGGCATGTAAACACCTGAAGTCATTACAGGGTAGCAGTTAGCTTACTATGCGGGGTGGGGGGTGGTACATGGAAACCACGCAGAATAGAGAGGAAGAGGTAACCAGCTCCAAAGAGGGAAGTTTCATGCCAGGAAGAGGCATCAGCTTGGCCCTAAATGTGTGAATAGGATTTTCATAAGAGGAGAAGAGGATGGAAAAGCATGCTTGGCAGAATCTGTGGCACGGGCAGAGGTGCAAATGTGTATGACATCCAGTGGGCAGCTGGGAACCTCTGTCTGGAGCATGAGAAAAGGCAGAGACAAAGAATTTGCTTGTGGAGGCATCTGTTTAATCATAATCCTAATAATAGCAGCCATTTATTAATTGCTTAGTATGTGCCAGGGAGCTGTTAAAAGATAAATAAGACAGAGCCAAGGACAGAATTCATTAAGAGCTAGATCCATTTGCAATGAGCACAAGATTAAATTTCAAGCCACTGAACAAAACTTGATGAAGTCCTCCTCCTCCTCCTCCTCCACTATGAAACCTCCCAAACACCAGTGAGGCCACAGCTATGCCGGTGCTTGCTCAGAGGGCAAGTGAGCTGTGTGGCACTGTCATCGGCCAGGGCCAACCCCTCCGGGTCCTCAAGTCATGGACAACGTGGCCTTTTGTCAAAGGGCCAAATCCATTAGCCAGCAAGACCCCAAATTCTAAGAATGTCCATCTTCAACCCATGAAGGAACCCATTTCTTCTAGGTTTGCAATCCATATGTATTGATTCTTTTTTAACTGACCCGAGGTATCAAGAATCAGCAGGAATGGTGTTTCTTAGGCAAAGAGGGTCAGAGTTTCTCAGCTTTGGGTAAGAGTCCCCTCCGGGCACAAGAAAGGAAATAACCCTATAGGGTATTATGCTGTGTAATTAGAAAGTACACATAGAACTGGAAACGGCAACTATCTTAGTTACTAATATGGAAAAAACTTTTTTTTTTCATTTTGAAAGAAGTGAAATACAGTACAATAAATTTGTCTACCACAATCTAAAAGGTAATGATCTTGGAGTTTCGTTTTCTAGAAAAAAGAATGAAGGGACTTCTCTGGCAGTCCAGTGGTCAGGGGGCATCGGTTTGATCCCTGGTCGGGGAACTAAGATCCCACACTGCCACGTGGCATGGCCAGAAAATAAAAAACAACAAAAATTTTTTAAAAAAGAGAGAAAGAAGAATGGAAACAAAAGTGCTTAGTAAATGTAAGCCAAACTAAATAGGTATCTAGTCACAACCATAACCAATACTATGACTTCCTGCTTTGTGTGTGTCTCTTATTGTACCGTGTCAGTAACCTCTCGGGGCCACTGAACCCTAGGAAAAGCAGAGGTCGGCTTGGCATGATGCCCCATCAGTGGGGACAAGTTTAATTCAGCAGACACTGGGTGCCTCTGGAGATTTACGAGCGGAACAGAAGAATGACATGATCAGACTCATGCCTTGGGAAATAGCAATGGATTAGGCTGGGGAGACACTGAGGGTTCACAGCCACAGTAATCCAGGCAAGGGGTTACCAGAGGTTATATGTGGGAAGTCACACCCCAAAAAAACTTGAACATGGTTCTCCGGGTGGTTAGAATTACAGGCATCTTTTCTTTTCTTTTCTTTTTTTATGTGTTTTTCTGACTTTAGCAAATTTTCAGCAGTTTATTTACTGCTTTTATAATCATAAAAAAAGGGAGGGCCCTTGAGAATGAATGCAGAGGGCTGTGCGAGAGGAATCTGAAGACTCCACAAGAGTGAGGGAGTGAACGACAGCCGAGAGGGACGCGCGTCACCAGTGATGCCAGAGAGGAAAAGCAAATGGTTGTCAGAAGAAATAGCAGAGCCAGAGGGAGGAGGAGGGGTTAGGTGGACACGGAAATGACAGTGATTTCAGTTAGGGTCATGGTCAATCCAAGGTGACTGACTACAGAACACCCAAGTGGCAGCACCAGGCTGGGGTTGGAAAGAGGGGTCTGAAGCCAGCAAGAGGAGGGAGGGCTAGAGAGAGTGCTGGGTGTCACGTCCATATGTCTTATACTTAGTACCCGGAAGGAGAGGGCAGAGGGTGAGCACACACACTTTGGGGACGCTGTTTTTAGTGGGCAAAGGACTAAGAGGAGAAGAGCTAAGAGAAAGCCCGAAGAATGCTGTGCCACCAAAGCTAAGAAAAACAGGGTTTCCAGAAAGAAATGGATGGAAACAATATGGCAAGGACTAGAGCTGTATATAGCTCTACTATAGCAGCCGCTAGCGCCATGTGTGACTACTTACATTTCAATTACTCAAGATTAAATAAAATTAAAATTTCAGTTTCTCACTCGCACTGGCCACATTTTAAATGTGCAATAGTCACATGTGGCCAATGGCTCCCATACTGGGCAACACAGAGTAGAACACAGCCAGCATCATAGAAAGTTCCCCTGTACAGCACTGCTTTAGAGGCATGTAGGGACGGTCTGCACTAAGGCTGATGGCTTTGGTGATGGGAAGGGCAGCGGTGACCTAACATTCTCAGAGGAGTGGTGGGTCTTGTTGTCATACTCTTACAATGGTCCTGAACAAGGGATTAAGAAGAGGAGAAAGAAGTCAGCTAATGAGAAGTAGGGCAGAGAAGGTGATTCTTGCAGTTGTTTCAGGAATAAGGGAAAGTGAATTTGCTTTCTTTGTTTTGTTTGGTTTTAAACATCATGGAGCCCCAAGCTTGCATTTAGAGTGAGAAGGGTACAGAATATTTGTGAAAGAGGAAATAACCTGCTCAGCACCAAGCCCTGTGCTTGGCAATCCTGCGGCCAGGGAGCTGGCGAGAGCCGGCGGTACTGGGACAACTGTGTCATCCTGTAGCTCTCAGTACTTACCAAGGACCCAGCACATAGAAAGCCTTCGGTAAATGTGCGCTGAATGACGAGCTGAGACATCACAGACTACATCCAAGAAATGATGCCTGGAGTACACCTGGGCTGGCTGCAGAGTACGTGGCTCTTGACCTCTGGAAGCCAATTAAGTGAGACAAAAGCATTGGCCACCCTGCCTCACCCCAACCTCTCCAAATACCCAGGAGTTACATGCTTGCCTTGAGCTAGGCTGGTCCAGATTCTCCCATCAGTGATAACAGCACCACTTACTGAGCGATGCCATTGTGAATGGCTTTGCCTGGAGCATTTCATTCTTTAATCCTAATGAAAGCTCTATGAGGAATATTTAAGTATGATACCCATCTGACAGATAAGGAAACTGAGGCTCAAGGAGATTAACATGCCCGAAGTCACTTGGTTAATAAATAGAAGCAGGATTCAAATTCAAGCCAGCCTCCAAACTCCAGTGCTGTGTCTGCTGTTCATTCATCTCATCCAAGTTTGGTGTGTTCGAAGATTTAAGACTTCAAATTCAGTAGAGGACAAAAATGTTAAAAATAAAAGTAACAGAGGAAGAAAGATCAGAAGAAGAAGTGTCTAAACGTGGTTTAACAACTGTTACAGTTGAAAGATTGTGTGAGAATTCCTTCTCTTTTCTCATTACCCTAAACTGACTATAACATGAATATATCACTTTAATAGCAAAATATAAATCCAATCCTTCCCCAGTTTTTCTGCCATTTTTCTACTTTTAGTGAGTCAAGTAATTTATGTGCATTACCAGCCTTGGAATACTCCCATCCTCACCTTAATGAGTGCCTCTGTGTTCTCAGGAAGTCAGGAAAGCTCTACAATAACCTTACAGTCCCAGACAAGATTGCGCAAATGACTTTCCACCTAACTTACATCCAAAGAACATAATGCCAGTGAATGAAAATGCCAACAGGTGCTATTCAAAACTCTGCAGCACAATATATATCATCTTCACTCTGGATTTTTTTAAAACCTATCCTTTCAATCTTATTTTCCATCACTTGAATTCCCTCATAATATATTCAGAACTCCTGTAACAATATAATTGGGGCAGATCTGAGAATTTTTTTGAGTGCTCACCAAGACAATCTAATAATCAGTAAATATGGACATGCTATCAATATGTTTTCTTAAAAAACCAATCTCAAGTATTATTTAAAACAGAGTCTTTTTCTAGAACTGGTGTAGACTTTGATGTGAGGAAGCACAGGCAGAGGAGGATGTTGGAGAACTTTTCATGAACATATATCTGATTCTTAGAGTATAAAAATCTCAGAGGAAGCCCTTTATGAGCGACAGACACCAGAACCTTGGTCTAGGTCACTGTGCCTGCCATAAGATTCTATTTACTGCTTCTACTCTGAAGAGGAAAAGTGCTTCAGGGTCTGCGGCAAACCTCCCTACATCCATTCTCCCATCCATTCTCTCTGTTACTCCCTTAGTAACAGATTCCTGAATTGATGTGAGGTAGCAGTGAGCCCAGCTAAAAGCACACATTTCCTGGCCCCCCTCCCAACCACGGGTAGCAAATGATACGTAAGCGAAAGTTAATGAGTGGGGCTTCCAGAGAGCCCTTCAAACAGAACTGAGTCAACTGAAAAGGATCCCTTTTTGCCTCTCATCTTTCCCCTTCTGTCTTGCCTAGAATTAAGACACAATCCCTGGAATCCTAGCCATTATCTTATGATCTTGAGGATGGATGCCATTCACTAGGATTGAGGGAGCAGAAAACAAGAAGACGCTTGGATCCCTGATGACATTACGGAACCATCATTCTGCCCCGGACTGCCCACCTCTGCACTTCTTACAGTTGAGAGAATAAACCTCTACATTTGTTTAAATTACTATAGCTGGAAGTCTTGGTTATTTGCAGGCAGATATAATTCCTAATGCACCCAGGTCCTTAGGATGTACTAGATAAAAGTTGACTAATTTGGTAACAAAAAAATGTATGGCCTAAATCAAGCTATAAAACTGCACCACAAGAAAACGTACAAACTTAACTTATCATTTTTAAAGTACTATATGTAATGGTCAAAGTAAACTAAAATTAATAGTAAATATAGTGAACATTTACTAAACACTCATCATGTTCCAAGAAGTCTTCTGTGTCTCTCATATACACCACCTCATTTATTACTCAGCCTGATGCGATGAGATAAGTACTATTATTATCATTAGAAGAAACTGAGACTTGCAGGGGAAGGGCAGGGTTATGTCAATTTGCCAAGAGCTAGTACATGGCACAGACTCTCAGGCAGGCTGACAGCCGAGAGCAAAGCCTAAGCAACCAGGCAGTAAAAGGGAAAAGAAAGGGGATATAATCAGAAAAACCCTCACACCACAGAAATACAAAGGATCATGAGACACTACTATAAGCAACTGTATGCCAATAAAATGGACAACATGGAAGAAATGGACAAATTCTAAGAAAGGTACAATCTCCCAAGACTGAACCAGGAAGAACAGAAATATGACCAGACCAGTCACAAGCACTGAAATTGAAACTGTTATTTAAAAACTCCCAACAAACAAAAGCCCAGGACCTGATGGCTTCACAGGCGAATTCTATCAAACATTTAGAGAAGAGCTAATACTTATCCTTCTGAAACTGTTCCAAAAAATTGCAGAGGAAGGAAAACTCCTAAACTCATTCTATGAGCTCACCATCACCCTGATACCAAAACCAGACAAAGATGTCACCAAAAAAAGAAAATTACAGGCCAATATCACTGATGAACATAGATGCAAAAATCCTCAACAAAATACTAGCAATCTGAATCCAACAATACATTAAAAGGATCATACACCATGATCAAGTGGGATTTATCCCAGGGATGCAAGGATTTTTCAAAATCCACAAATCAATCAGTGTGATACACCACATCAACAAATTGAAGAATAAAAACCATATGATCATCGCAATAGATGCAGAAAAAGCTTTTGACAAAATCCAGCCCCATTTATGATAAAAACTCTATAGAAAGCAGGCACAGAGGGAATATACCTCAACATAATAAAGGCCATATATGACAAACCTACAGCTAATATCATACGCAATGGAGAAAGCTGAAAGCATTTCCTCTAAGATCAGGAACAAGACAAGGATGTCCACTCTCACCACTTTTATTCAACATAATTTTGCAAGTCCTAGCTATGGCAATCAGAGAAGAAAAAGAAATAAAAGGAATCCAAATTGGAAAAGAAAAGTTAAACTGTCACTGTTTGCAGATGACATGATACTATACATAGAAAATCCCAAAGATGGTACCAGAAAACTACTAGAACTCATCAATGAATTTGGTAAAGTTGCAGGCTACAAAGTTAATTAGTACACAGAAATCTGTTGCATTCCTATACACTAACAACAAAAGATCAGAAAGAGAAATTGAAGAAACAATCCCACTTACCATCACATCAAAAAGAATAAAATACTTAGGAATAAACCTACCTAAGGAGACAAAAGACCTGTACTCTGAAAACTATAAGATGCTGATGAAAGAAATCAAAGAAGACACAAACAGATGGAAAGATATACCATGTTCTTGGATTGGAAGAATCCATACTGTCAAAATGACGATACTACCCAAGGGAATCTGCAGATTCAATGCAATCCCTATCAAATTACCAATGGCATTTTTCACAGAACTAGAACAAAAAAATCTTAAAATGTTTATGGAGAAACAAAAGACCCTGAATAGCTAAAGCAATCTTGAGAAAGAAAACGGAGCTGGAGGAATCAGGCTTCCTGACTTCAGACTATATTACAAAGTTATAGTCATCAAAACAGTATGGTACTGGGCTTCCCTGGTGGCGCAGTGGTTAAGAATCTGCCTGCCAATACAGGGGACACAGGTTTGAGCCCTGGTCCAGGAAGATCTCACATACCGTGGAGCAACTAAGCCCGTGTGCCAAAACTACTGAGCCTGTGCTCTACAGCCTGCAAGCCACAACTACTGAGCCCGTGAGCCTAGAGCCCGTGCTCCACAACAAAAGAAGCCACCGTGATCAGAAACCTGCACACTGCAACGAAGAGTAGCCCCCACTCACCGCAACTAGAGAAAGCCCACGCACAGCAACGAAGACCCAATGCAGCCAAAAATAAATAAATTTTTTTAAAAAACAGTATGGTACTGGCACAAAACTAGAAATATAGATCAATGGCATAGGATAGAAAGCCCAGAAATAAACCCATACTCCTATGGTCAATTAATCTACAACAAAGGAGTCAAGACTATACAAAGGGGGAAAGACAGTCTCTTTAATAAATGGTGCTGGGAAAACTGGACAGCTACATGTAAAAAAAATGAAATTAGAACACTCTTTAACACCATACACAAAAAT
Source organism: Balaenoptera borealis (assembly GCF_965194805.1). Taxonomy (NCBI): domain Eukaryota; kingdom Metazoa; phylum Chordata; class Mammalia; order Artiodactyla; family Balaenopteridae; genus Balaenoptera; species Balaenoptera borealis. The sequence goes on along the minus strand of NC_138867.1, from coordinate 29,137,666 downwards.
AAGCTCAAAATGGATTAAAGACCTAAATGTAAAACTGAACACTATAAAACTCTTAGAGAAAACATAGGCAGAACACTCTCTGACATAAACTTCAGCAAGATCTTTTTTGATCTGTCTCCCAGAGTCATGGAAATAAAAACAAAAATAAACAAATGGGACCTAATTTAACTCAAAAGCTTTTGCACAGCAAAGGAAACCATAAATAAAGCAAAAAGACAACCCACAGATTGGGAGAAAATATTTGCAAATGATGTGACCAACAACAGATTAGTCTCCAAAATTTACAAACAGCTCAAGCGGCTTAATATCATCAAAACAAACAACCCAATCAAAACATGGGCAGAAGACCTAAATAGACATTTCTCCAAAGAAGACATACAGATGGCCAAGAGGCACATGAAAAGATGTTCAACATCACTAATTATTAGAGAAATGCAAATCAAAACTACAGTGAGATATCACCTCACACCAGTCAAAACAGCTATCATCAAAAAATCTACAAACAATAAATGCTGGAGAGGGTGTGAAGAGAAGGGAACCCTCCCACACCGTTGGTGGGAATGTAAATTGGTACAGCCACTATGGAGAACAGTATGGAGGTTCCTTAAAAAACTAAAAATAGGACTACCATATGATCCCTCTATCCCACTCCTGGGCATATATACAGAGAAAAACATGGTCTGAAAGGATACATGCACCCCAATGTTCATTGCAGCACTGTTTACAATAGCCAAGACATGGAAGCAACCTAAATGTCCATCGACAGAGGAATGGATAAAGAAGATATGGCACATATATACAATGGCATATTACTCATTCATTAAAAAGGATGAAATAATACCATTTGCGGCAACATGGATGGACCTAGAGATTGTCAAGCTGAGTGAAGTAAGTCAGACAGAGAAAGAGAAATAAAATATGATATCGCTTATATGCAGAATCTAAAAAGAAATGATACAAATGAACTTATTTACAAAACAGAAACAGACTCACAGACTTAGAGAACGAACTTATGGTTACCAGAAAGAAAGGGTGGGGGGAAGGGATAGTTAGCGAGTTTGGGATTGGCATGCACACACCGCTATATTTAAAATGTATAACCAAAAAAATAAATAAATAAATAAAATGTGTAACCAACAAGGACCTACTGTATAGCACAGGAAACTCCGCTCAATACTATGTAACAACCTAAATGGGAAAAGAATTTGAAAAAGAATAGGCACATGTATATGTATAACTGAATCACTTTTCTGTATACCTGAAATTATCACAACATTGTTAATCAACTATACTCCAATATAAAGTAAAAAGTTTTAAAAAATAAAATAAAATAAATAAATTTTTAAAAATTTAAAAAAAGAAAAACCAAGGATACTTGGTAGATTGTATCAGAGCACATTGTATAACTCCATGCAATTCAGTTTTCAAGAAGCAGAAAAACTGAACTAATGGAAAAATAAGTTTTAAAAAGTTGTCCCAGGGGGTTCCCTGGTGGCGCAGTGGTTAAGAATCTTCCTGCCAATGCAGGGGACACGGGTTCGAGCCCTGGTCTGGGAAGATCCCACATACCGCAGAGTGGCTAGGCCCGTGAGCCACGACTACTGAGCCTGCGCGTCTGGAGCCTGTGCTCCGCAATGGGAGAGGCCGAGACAGTGAGAGGCCCACGCACCGCGATGAAGAGTGGCCCCCGCTCGCCGGAACTGGAGAAAGCCCTCGCACAGAAACGAAGACCCAACACACCCAAAAATAAATATAAATAAATAAATTTATTAAAAAAAAAAAAAAAAAGAAAAGAAAAAAAAAGTTGTCCCAAAAATCACCAACAATAAGTCATATATACATAAAGCCAATAATAAGTCATATACATATGTATATACATATACATGACTTCTTATGCACTCATATTTTGCATTGAGAAGGACACAGCACCACTTTTGTAGTATTCTTGACAAAAATGTGTAAACTCAACTTATCATTTGAAAACACCAGATAAATCCAAATTGAGAGACATTCTACAAAATAACAGACTTATCCAAAGTGTCAGGTCATAAATAACAAGGAAAGGTTGAAGAACTATCACAGACTGGAGAAGATTAAGAAGACACACAACTAAATGGATTGGATCCTGGAACAGAAAAAGAGCATTAGGAGGAAAGGTGGTAAATTTCAAATAAAGCCTGTAGTTTAGTTAGTAGTATTGTACCAATGTTAATTTTCTTATTTTGATAATTGTACTATGCGCATTTAAATTGTTAACATTAGAGGAATCTGGGTAAAAGGTATACACGAACTCTATTTTTTTTTAAAGTTCTCTGTACATCTAAAATTATTTCAAAATAGATTTGTTTTTTTAATTTTCCAAAAATTACCTCTGAAAAGAAGTTAGGTCCAGATAGAGAGTTGAATTGTTTCCATATTTCAAGGAATATTCTTATGGTATATAAACCGCTCTAGAGCATAAAAACAATGGAAAGTGTCCCAACTAATTTTATAAAGCTACTATTAACCTGATATTAAAATCTGACAATACCACCTAAAGGCAAGAAAACTGTCCAATCTCATGAGTATAGATTCAAAAATCGTAAATAAAACACTAAAAACTTAAAATCAGTAATACATCTAAAAAAATCATGACAAACTATGCTTAATTCCAAGAATACTATAATGGCTCAATATTAGGAAATGTATTAAAAGTACAGATAAAATGTATTTGATAACACTCATCACTCACTTCCAATTTTTAAAACCACACTTAATAAACTAAAGAATATTTTAACATCTATTTCTGACAAGATATTAGAAATTAAGTATCACCATTGTTATATAATATTCTAGAGGCTACTGCCAATGCAGTAAGAAAAGAAAGATAAATATAACATTCAACTATCAAAATGGAGGAATAACTATTGTTATTATTTGAAAGTGATTTTTAAAAATCTATTAGAACAGAGGATTTAATATGTGGAATTCTTGTTTTCTATATAACAACTACAGTTACAAAATGTAATAGGAAAAGATCATGAACATAATAACAACCAAAAAACATAAAATGTCTAAGAATGAACTCAGCAAGAATGGTGCAGAATTCAAATAAAGAAAACTGCAGAACTTTGCTTATGGACATAAAAAGAAATTCAAATAAATAAAATAATTTAAAAGTTAGATGATACAGGGTTGACAGAGATGCAGGAAAACAAAATATCTCATACACTGTTGCAAAAATGTAAATTGGCAAACCTCTTTAGAGGACAACTTTGGCAATACCTATCAAAATTTAAATGCATATAACATTTGACCCAGATATTCTACTTCTAGAAGCTTGTCTTACAGATTACACACACATACATATGTGTGTATGTATGTGCACACATGAATGCACATGGCAAGGCAACTCAATATAGCATTGCTCTTATAGCAAAAAGCTGGAAACAACATAAATATTAAAAAACAAAAGACTGATTAAGAAAGATGGCATATCAGCATTATAAAATACTATGTATCCATACTATAGATAGTATGATCATTTTATTGAAAAGTTTTTCATAAATATATAATTTGTAATAAAATAGACAAGATGGACATCTAAATATTATCAATGTACCTTTATCTGCATGGCAGAGTTTCAGTAACTTATTTTCTTCCCTATGCTTTTCTATGTTTCTCAAATTTTCTATAATACTTGTGTATTGTAATGAGCAGGGAAAAGTAATGCAAGCTTTATCCGTGGATGAAAGGAATTCCAGTACCTAATTTGTACTTGCTCACTTATAATATGCATTCACATGCATTGCCTCAAAATGCTATGCTTGCAGTAGCCAACTTGCAAAACTCAGAATAAATTTTTTTCATTTTTCACCAGTCTCTACCACTATCTCAATGAATTCAATACCGTAACCAATGATGTAATTACATTCTGATCTTGGGTCAAGAAGCAAAACTGCCACTCTGCTTGTGTAAAGATAGGGGGAAAGACAGTGATGGGAGCAAGCAGGGGAAAACTGGGTGTTTATCCTTCAAGCCTCAAATCTTCAATTTTATGCGCTATAGGAAGCAGAGTTTACTTTTGCTTCAACAACTTTGCTTTATTCCCGTGAGAAGTGTGATTCATTACGTTTATGCACAATGATCTACTGCTTAAGTAAGCCAGGAGCTTATCAGGGCAGGAAACTGAGGCATATGTTTTAAGGTTTAGATCCCATCTAACTATATCTCGACCACAATAACTGAGAAGTGGAGCTCAGCATGAACATGATGTTCGTGATACACACACTTACAGTTCCCCTGTAACTGCCAATGTGCAGTACTTGAGACAATGTTCCACAGCCCTACACTGTTTACTTCAGAGAGAGCCCTAACCACATTTGGGGAAAATGTTTTATACCTCCGATCTTGATGACTTCCTTGAACACCCACCATCACAGGAACCCTGGGAACTTCCCCAGATCCATTTTAAGGAGTTAAATACTTTCGATTGTAACTGTTAGTGGCTTCCCAACTTTTTATAAGAGAAGCTAAGAGACAGTAATCTGGAAGGAGGAGGGGCTGGGAGCAGCAACTTTCAAAATTTTTTACCTCAATTTACAGTAATGGTTATTTTATTTATTTCACATTGTGGCCCATTACAAATACATGTGTAACATGCATAAATATATACACACAAACATGTAATCATATTACTAAAATAAAAGTTGTATGAAACCATACATATGCTATGTATGACACACTTTGATTTGTTCTATTCTATTATGTTGATGTGTTCGAGTCTATTCCATGCTACTAAAAATTCTTCCCAAATCTCTCTAAAATTATTCCAGCAGTCCATCATGGTGGCAACCCAAAGTTGGAAATGCACTGGAGAGGGGTCCTGGATTTATGATCCTTTGGGGCGCTGGAGTGAGCTATGTTCTCCCCAAGTTCCTTGGCATCACAGGTGGTGGTAACTTTTTGCTCTGAGTTCTCAGAGAAGAAAAGCTTGAGAACTTATGAGAAGTGGGAGTGTTCAGAATCACAAATTTCTAAAACCCTATCTATGGAAATCAAATCCACTGAGATGACTCAAGTTATTGGCCCTGTCTCACAATCCCTTTTGGACACCCTGGCAGCGGGAGGGGAAAGCGGAGGCAGAGTTACCGTAGGAAGAACTGTTGAAGAGCTCGATGTTGAAGAAGGCGTAGTCTCCGCTGGTCATCCCGTGCCTGTGCGCCGCCAGCATGATGCCGCGGATGGTGTCGCTGCTTGCACACATGATCACCACTGCGGGGAGGAACAGACAGACGCGTGAAACGCCCCTGCACGGAGGACAGCATCTGACGAGGAACAGGGCACGGCTAAAGTCCTAAAGAATCCTCACAAATTATTCATGAATTACAAAGGGCAGAATAACAGCTTGACAGTGGAGAAAGCTATCCATCGCCAGCATCACCAAGTGATGGACGTCAACATCACCCACCATGGGAGCAGACTCAGGAGTCCCCTGGTGTAACACACCCCGGGCCCCAAACCTCACAGTGGGCGACCTGAATCTAATCAGAAGGAAGCCGCTGCAAACCCAGCTTGGGGGACAGTGTATAGAATAGTGGACCTGCACCCTTCAAAATGGTCACTTTCATGCAAAACAAAGATGGCCTGAGGAAATGTTCTAGACTAAAAGAGACTTAGAGAAACAGAAAGCTGACTGCAGTGTGTGGTCCTGGATTGGATCCTGGACCTTAGAAAAATAATAATAAAAGTTTTTCTATAAAGGGCATTATTGAGACAACTGGAGAAATTTGAATAAGGTCTGTAAATTGGGTAATAGTATTGTGTTTGTGTTAAAGTTCTTGCTTTTCATAATTCTACTGTGGTTATATGAGTGAATGTCCTTGTTCTTAGGAAACACACTTCAGTTTTCAGGGGTAAAAGAGCATGATAGCTGTATTTACTCTCAAATGGTTAATAAAAAGATAGTAATATTTGTGCATGTATATGTACATGTGTATATATTTGGAGGGGCAAGGGAGGGAAGGGAGAGATTAGAATGACAAAGCATAGCAGCAGAATGCTAGCCATTGGTGAAAATCTGGGTGAAGGCTATACGGAGGTGCTTTATACGTTCTTACATCTTTTCCAAACATACACAATTGTTTCAAAATGATTTTTTTTTAAAAAATACTTCAAATAAATTCCCAGATTTGCCCAATATAAGATAGTGAGGCTTGTCAACTGCTTTTTATGCTTTTACTAGCATAGTACACACATTTTCCTGAGAAAGCTTTCATTTGGCGAATCAGAGGATGCAGCAAGTGCTACAGGCTTTCCGCAGTCTGAATGTAGAACCCTTCTTCTCAAGCTGTCTCAACAGATATAGGAAATAGTTACCAAGATTCCAGGTCCCTCCCCATGTGCTCTCAATTCACAACCACGCTGTCAGAGCTGAGAGGCTTTAAGCAGCTGCAGAATATTGTTGCCTGCCACGTAAGAGCTGCAACGGACTAGAGGGAAGTGGGGACCTGGCCTTCGTCCAGTTATTTTGATCATTGTTGATGGCCCCTGGCCCCCGAGACAGTGCCCGCTGTGCTTTTCTGCACACATGGAGGAGAGGAGAAGCCTGGGTGCCATGACCACATTATCACCATGCGTGCCAGCCCTGCAGGTTGTGTATGTTCTTTGTAAAAGCGTGGGTGCTGAAAGATGCAGAACAAACTTCGGGCTGTGCCAAAGCCTCCTTGGCAGCCTGCAGGAAGGGCCAGGCGCTTGTTGACATTTCGTTTACTGCACAGGTTAATTCAGAATGTTAGATCATGACTCTGACATTTCTTACGACAAAAGGGCTCAGAGGACAGGCTGAAAGTCTGCAGAACAAGTTTTTAAAACAATACAAAACTCCGGAAGATTTATAACTGTGGGAGTAGGTGTTGTTTGTGCCTGGAAATATAGTTATATATTTGGGATACATAGTCAAATTTCAAGATGCCTCAGTAAGGAAGCTTTTGAAGAAACTCCTCATTACTCACTATGACCTAGACACTTGTTTTAGCTCCGATTTGATTCTAGTCCTTTAAATGACAAAAGAGCCAAGGTGTCTCACGAAACAGCCTGGGCTAAGGCTGGACAAGTTTGAAGAGTGTGGCTTCCCAGGGTGGGCGTCGCCAGGCGGGGCCAGGAGGCTCCGGCTGACTCTCCACTGGCAGAACTCGTCATTTTTTGATCACTTGACCATAGTCCAGAGTCTGGCTCTAGACCTTAAGACACAGAACCTGACTCTGTCAGCACATAAAGAGTAGAGTCATTGCTTGGGGGAGCAGAGTCCCGACAACCTAACTCAGATATTTTTAGATAATCCGAAGTGAAGATTAATTTCAATGGGGACCAAAATGGTCACAAACATGTTTGTGCCGACAGAGACCTGGGAGTGCTAATTGAGGAGCCAAATTATAAGCAGAAGGATGTTAGTGAGGATGAAGTCAGAATCAGGGAGATCAGCTGCAGGGTTCAAGCATCCAAAGGCGTCAGGTCTTGATAACCCAAAGCATCCGTCTAAGAGCTACACCTGGCCCAGGCCTGAACAGGCTGTGTCCTCAGGCTGGAGCACAGGCTTCCCCAAGTCCCGGGTGGGCTGTGCCCAACACTGGCCTCTCTGTCACTTCTTTTCTATTTTTACAGCCCTGGCCCTTCTCTTTCTCTCTCTTCCCATCACCACTAAGACCAACCCCTTGTGATAGACACATTCTTTCTTTAAATGTCAGTACCTGCTTGGACCAAAAGAGTGACCCGGAGCAGCACTGGGCCTATCTGAGCAGACTGGAATTATTGTAGATCTCATCTGTTTTGTGTGGACAATGTGGTCCAAATCTCAAAAGGAAATCCTAACTCCCATCTTCATGGGCCAGGTATTGTTTTTCTTCCACAAAACAAACCCCTAGTGCACATTATCGCCCAGTTTAAGTTGGAGCAAGCACTTAAAGACACTGGCTGAGCAGTCAGAATGCAGAGTCCTTCTAGAATGTTCCCTAATCTCTTATGGCTTTTTCATTCATGCCTAATTCAACAGCAAGTATTTTTAGCAACATGCCTCTATACAATCTTTTGGAAGGTTTAAAATAGTTTTCACTGAAACAGCTTTCTCTTCTTACTCATGTTTCATCAGTTTACATAATAACTAATTAAATTGCATACTTATAATAATAAGTACAACTGGTATAAACAGATTTATGAGAAATGTGCTGGCAAACATGGGAGAAGTATACCAGCTACCAGCGTTCACGAACAGCCAATAAAGTTTATAGAGAAAAGGAGAGCATCAGCTAATCCTGCAAGCTGCTTAAGTGGAGGTCAATTAAAATAATTTCTGCTATACTTAAGTATATTTAAATATATAAATATTTAAATATATTAAGTATATTAAATATATATTTAAATATATAAGTACTAACTTTTTTGGTCAAATTGTTAAACTTCTAGAAGAGGAAATGATGATGCGATTCCAAGTTTCTGGATAGACTTTTCATCATTCTGCTCTATTTTTTCCTCCTTGCCAAAGAACTTGTGATGTTCCATGTTACCCTCCACTATCTGATTCCCACAATGTCTTCTGTTAAGTGGCTTCTCCCTACTGCAACGTTCTTGCAATCACTCTAAGAACAGCAGAGAGAAGTACAAAGGGGTGGCTAGAGAAGTCAATTCAGAGACCCCGAAACAATCCAGGAAGCATACCTGAGTTAGGGTGATACCCTTTCCCCCTTTCAGACTTACACTTGGAGCAACCTCTGACAGAAGGACAATCTTCATTTCCCCATGTGCCTTCATTTGTCCCTCTCCCCCATTCCCCTGGGGGAGGAGAAGGAGGGAATTGTCTGATTGCTGAGTCTGGAAAAGACAACTGGGCATCCTGGACTCAGCCCTTTCTTCCTTCCTCTTTGGGGTGTGTCTGCTTGCAGAGGGTACACATTACGGGCAACTTTCACCCTGTAGTAAGGGGCCTGTCCTGGAGGGGGCCCTGCAGCACTACCTGTGATTTAGTGGATGACCCTGGCTAATTATGAGGGGAAGTAATAGCAGGCAGGCCCTTTTGGCAACAGATCTAAACCCATGTTCTCCAATAGGTTTTTATCAATAATAAAAATGACATTTTCATATTCTCCATCTGACTCTTGCATCCATCTTCTATTTCATTCTAAACTTACAAGAGAAAAGAGAGGTTATTCCATGGAAGCAAAACAAGATATGCCATGTGCTGCAAACTGAAAATATGACAGCAGAAATTTAAAACTAAAACTCAATAGTAACTGTGGGAGTAGCCAAAGAAACATCTAAGTAAGAGGAACTTTTTTTTAAAAGACAGGTGGTAAATAGGAGAAAAGGGATAAGAAAAACAGAGTCCCAAATCAGAAAGCCTAATATCCAAATAAAACAAATTGTAGAAAGAGAGAACAGAGAAAATGAGGGGATATAAGAAATAATTTAAGAAGTTTTCCCAGAACTAAAAGACATGAGTTTGTGAACGGAAGAGACTTACCCTTCAATACCCTAAAGGGCATATGGCAAAATATGGGCACAGAAGTACAATCAGAATGAAATGTTAAAACACTGGGAGAAAAAGGGGATTCTAAAAATTTACAGAAAAAAAAAGCAAATAGCAAACAATAGGTCAAGAATCCTAATCAAATCAAGCTTTCCAATAGCACCACTGAAATGTAAATGACAATTCTTCAAATTTTGAGGAAAAATTATTTCCAACCGAGAATTCTATAATTATGTATAAGGGTAGGAAGAAGAAATTTCAGTCATGAAAGGTCTCAAACTTTAGCTCTCATCCATCCTTTCTCAGAAAGCTCCTGGAGGATGTGCTCCACCAAAAGAAGGGCATAAACCAAGAAAGAGGAACACATAGGGATCTAGCTCAAAAGGGAGAGGTGATAGAGTTGCAGAGGATGTTGAAGAAAGAATCCAGAGTGGCAACCATGTGGTATGCTTAGAAAATAACCAAACTGGAGCAACTCAGGAGGCTTAAAATAGAGAATTGGTAAATGATTTAGTTATAAGTTCATAGGAAACTAAGCAAAAATAGACTATTTTTTTAACCCCAAGGAAAACAAGTAGGGCAATAAAGAAATACCATTGTAGTAGCTTATATGGCTCAACTACATATAGCATTTACAAGGTAATAATAATACAGACACTGAATACTGAGCTAACCAAAAAAAAAACCTGACACAATCATATTGAAAGGATGACTGGAAGGAAAGCTTGAGTGTGTGGTTAACAGGCAGTAGAAGAAAACTAAATCACTACCTTCCCCTGGGATGGCAAGAAATAAGACCTACACCTGAAAAAAATAAAAAATAATGTTATTTAGAGGTATGAAGTCAAATACCTACAGACATAGCTACAGGAGTTGAAAATAGTTGCCTCTGTGAGGTGAGATATGGGGAGCAGGGGATAGGAAACTCTTGTTCCTAGTAAGACTTGTGTAGTTTTCTGACTTTTTAAACTACATAGCTGTATAACTTTCATAAAAATAAAATCTATTATTTTAAAAAATATATTTCTCTCTGGCTGTTTTTACTTTACATAAGCAATAGGTTTCATTTGCAAAATAGAGACTGCACCTTTATTTTTTTTGTTCACAAAGTTCCATCTACTCCAAAGACTTTCAGAATTTCTACACTGCAGCCTACAATGCTTCTTTTGCGCGCTGCTGTGAATTAGTTATTTTACATTTATCATGGTTTCTTTGCTTAAAAACTCTGATCAACCTCTCTGTCATTTACCCCAGCCTAATTGTAAAAATAAATGACTCTTCTACTGATTAAATACTGTTATCACTACAGTTGTTATGCAGGCCAAGAATAATGACATATTAATAACTAAAAAGATAAAACTACAGTTCTTCATACAAAAATGTTGTGTGCACACACTTCTAGCTCTGCATCTTATGAGATGTATCAACAAAACAACTGCTGGCTTTTATTGCTTAAAAAAATATTTATTTTTAAACTTCCCTTTTTAAAAATAAATTTATCATTGAGTATAGAATATTGAGGGTAGTAGTTGACTTTTTAAAAATAATATATGCTCAGGTGTGTGTATTTTAGTGATATATGTTAGCTAAAAACATGAGAGAAAAAATGTTAATTATTGATTTTGATAGTAAATCCCTAAGAAGAATAAATAATACCCCTCAGTTTTTCATTCTATAACACACACATAGCCAAATGAAATTTTAGTCATATTATTATTAGAGATGGTGGCATTATCAGTTTTACCCTTTAAGAGTTTAAAACTTTGGGGACTTCCCTGGTGGCGCAGTGGTTAAGAATCTGCCTGCCAATGCAGGGGACATGGGTTCAAGCCCTGGTCCGGGAAGATCCCACATGCCGTGGAGCAACTAAGCCCGTGCGCCACAACTACTTAGCCTGCACTCTAGAGCCCCTGTGCCACAACTACTGAAGCCTGTGTGCCTAGAGCCTGTGCATCACAACAAAGAGTAGCCCCTGCTCCTGCAACTAGAGAAAGCCTGCACACAGCAACGAAGACCCAACGCAGCCAAAAAATTAATTAATTAATTAATTTTTTAGAAAAAGAGAGATTAAAACTTTTGTGATCTGGTTTTAAAGATGAACTTAAGTCCGAAAAGGTGCTAAAAGCATTATCTTCAAAGGAGGGGGGGAGACTCTCTAGTTCTATGATATTTAATATGGAATTTTCAAAGACAAAAATAGAGTCAGTTCCATTTTACACTTGAGTGAGCAGAAATCAGAACCACCAAATACCAGTCTGAAGAGGCCTGATTCTCATCCCACCTCAGTTTCACAGAGAAGGAAATTCAGCCTCTGAGAAAGTAAGTGACTTGGGCAGGCCCTGCAGCAGCTGAGTGCAGCCGCCAGATCCAGAGGGTCTGCTTCTCACGCTTGACATGGTCTCGCCTTCTGGTAAAGGAGATTATCACCATACATATAAAATAATTATAACGACTATAATAAAACCTAGTTTTATCGAGCACTCAGTAGGCATCTGCACGGCTTCAGGGCATTCCTGTAAGATAGCTCATTTACTCCTCCCAGCATTCCCCCACTTTACCTGAGAAGCCTGAGGCACAGAGGTGTATAGCAGCCCAAACTCCCTCCCCAGTGAATGCCTCAGCCAGGCCAAGAGCTCTGAAAATTCAAACTCCACTAAATCCTTGTACTGGACCCCTATTTAACCCACTAACCACTTATGGTGAAGTAAAGGTGATAAGTAAAACTAAAAGACCCCCAGAGAGAGCTTTGTTATCAAGCAGCTTTCTCTCCTGAGAGTAGGGAATTTCAGGGGAGGGAGGAGGGCTTAGGGGAGAAATTATTTTGTTTTACATTTCTGAACAACTGCCAAGTCACTGTTGGAAATGTATTTTAGAGTAAGAATGGTAACCTTATCACCTGTAAAACATACCGGTCAGTCAAGCAAACTTTCACCACTAGATTCAAACTTGGAAAAAAAAAAAAAAAAAAGTAAAGAGGCTTGGGAACATCTACGAGGCTTTCGGAATTAAAAAATAATCAGCAGCAAGACTGTAGCCCAAGCTCTTTGAAGCCCCCTAGGGCCCTGACGCCCTCCCTACCCTCTGGCTCAGCCACACCCTTGCGAGGCTGAGGGGCCCCCGGTGGCCTCGATCTGCCCTCTTCTGGGCTGACCTCGGCCACGAATCCCAGGCCTCGTGCGAGGAGGTCACCGCCGGCATTGAGACCTTCAGGGCAGTAGCATCTCGGACGCACTGGGAGACCGCGGATCTCGCCCGTAGGGGGAAGAGACTGACTGAGTGAATAACGTGCTCAGTTAAATAGCAAGGACCAGCCCAGCTTCCCGGGGACACACCCCCATCCCCAGCCCAAGCTGGGAAGTCTCCAACTCCTCGCTCCAGGCCCTCGAGAGTGAGAGCTGAATAATCAGGTTCGGGGGCTAGAGCAGCCCGAGGTCTGCAGGGGTCTGCAGTAACCTGGGGACTGGGTGTGGGAGAGTAGATGTGGCTTTCTCAGCCTGGCGTGGCGAATCCGCAGCCATTGTATACAAGTGCCCTTTTTCATAATCAGCAAAGCCGGCGCCCTGCCTGCTTGGCTGGCAGGAACTCGGCGCAGACAGCCTGGAGTTCGAACGCTCAAAACTTGGCCGTGCATCCCCACTCTCAACACTTCCCGCCGCTTCGCTCTAAAGAGTGCGTTCACGCCGAGTCCGAAGCAGTCAAACTGGGAAGGGCGATGACCGCAGCGCCATCCTCTTTGGAACCTTTACCCACTCTCACCTGTTCCTGAGGCCCCCTGCCTCCGCTTGCGCTGTCTCCCACGGCCAGCGCCCAGGTGCCCAGCCCTGCCAAGTCGCGGGCTAGCCCTGCCAAGTCGCGGGCTAGCCCCGCGCCCGGCTCGGCCCCTCTCCCCTTCCGTCTCCCCACGTGGGGTAGTGGGGAGCTTTGCTGGGGTTGCTCCCCACTGACAATCGAGGCGCGTGCGCGCCGAGCGGGAGCAGGCAGGATTCCCTGAGCGTTATGCACCCCAAACCTGACATCGGTAAGGAGGGAGCTGAGCTATGCTGGGATCTCCGCCCGCCATCCCGCAGGTCTACTCTGCAGTACAATGAGCCAGCCGCACTGGGGGGGGGTCCGCGATTATGTATCCGTGACCAGCCGCTTCTCCTCCCATTCCCTGTAGCCATAGACACTATCCTCAACCTTGAGCTCTTTGGCCAGTTGGGTGGTTATTCAAACCCCCAAAGACCCAAGGACAAAACTACAAGGGGGAGGGAGCGGGGGGGACGTGGAAAGGAGGTTCAGCGCCCGCTTCTCCAGCGCGCGCGCTCTAGCAAAGCCTAGCTGCCGGCGCTTTAGACCGCGATGCCGAACGCGCCGGGGGCAGTGAGTGTCGCCAGAGTCCAGACATTGCGAGGCATTTTTGATGGAAACCACAGAAGCCCGTTCATAAAGGGCTGGAGGGGCCATGGAAGGAATGAGAAGGGCGATACAATGAGCCTTTAAAAGAAAGCTGGGATCTGTGCAAGGAGCAGCCAGGAAACCCGGACACCGGAGCGGCCCGTGAGGCGGAGCGTGGGCTGTAGAGCGTACGCTTCCGCACTCGGAGGGGGCGCACGTCGGCAAAGACCGGGTAACAAGTTCTTGCGGCCTCGTCGAGCTTTCAGACCCTGGTTGGAGAAGGGCACCCGTAGTGAGCCCCTAACCACAAGCCCGGCGCCGGAGCCAGGGAAGCGAGAAAGAAAGACCCCAGGAGGTTTGACAGCACCTGTTGGACCAGAGCACTAGCGAGTTGCGGGCTCACATGCCCCTCCCCCAGGCTCCACCACCTCCCCGGTACGCTCTACGTACACCCCACCACAGCCGTGAGTGATGGTCAAAGGTCTTCGCAGCCAGCCAGCGCACAGCCCGGCGAGTCCAAGCGCACGCGCCCTCCCCGGGTCCTCAGTGCCGCAGCGGGTAGTGGGGTCCCCAGAGGAGCGGACGGGCGTGTAGGGAGAGCCGCGGAGAGCGGTTGGGTTAGGGCCTGGGGCCCGAGGCGCACTCCCGCTCACCTCGCTCACTGGCCTGGATGTAGCGCACGATGTCGTCCACATCCAAGTCTTTGGTCTCATCAAAATTGTAGGCGGACGTGTGCAAGCCTTCCTCCTGGAAGACCTCATGGACCCCCTCGAGGGTGAAGTAGCAGTTCCGCTCCAGCTTGTCGTCGCTGTAGACCAGCACGGCGCGGCTCCACTGGTGGTGGCGGAACAGGGCGAGCATCATCTCGCCCATCTTGGCGTACGCGGGCGCCACGCGCGTGAGGTGCGAGTACTCCGTGTCCTTATGCCGGAAGCCGGCTGCCAGTGCCCCGGCCGACAGCATGGGTAGGTCCCAGTGCGACGCTAGCCGGGCCACCGGCGCCGCCGCGTACTCGCACACAGGCCCCAGGATGAGGTCGGGCTTGGCGCCCCGCGCCGCCGCCACGCGGTCCACCAGACTGAAGAGTGCGCGGTTGCCGCAGTCCGAGTCTTCGTAGGCCACCTGGAAGCGAGTGCCGGGTGGCAGAAGCCGCCGCCGGGTCCCGTTGCCCTCCACGCTGCGCAGCGCGTATTCGATGGCCGGCCGCACCCGAGCCAGGGAGAACAGGTACGAGTCGTCCTGGGGCAACAGCACCAGCACCTCGATCTTCTGCGGCGGCAGCGCCTCTCTCTCCCGGCGCCCGCCGCCCGGGCCCGCGCCCCCGCCGACACCGCCACCCGTGCAGCCGGCCAGCAACGCCCAACCGAGCAGGACGCACGCGGAGAAAGTGAGCACCAGCAGGGACGGCATCGTGCCGCAGGAAAGCGCCTGCCCTCGCTGCTGACTCGCCCTCTGCCCCCCACCGACCCTTCCTCTTTCCAACCCACTCTTCTCTCCGAGGTCCCTGCGCCCCCTTGGGCGCTCTAAGAAAACAGAATACCCCCTTCACTAACTCGCCAAAAGATAGAGAGGAAGAGTCCTCCTTTGCAATGCCACTCGTTTAAAAAAAAGAAAAAGAAAAAGAAAAAGTTCACCGGGTGTAAACCTGTACGCCTGTAATATATTTATATATATACTTTTTATAAATATATATATTCGCCCTCCCTTTATATATACTATTTTGCTTAGAGGTGGCTTCTTATTTGGGCATTGCTAAGGTTGCTTTTGAAAGCGTATTTGTAAAAGAAGAAAAAGTTAGACTTGTCCAAGTGCTTGTAATTGACGGTGCATCTCCCTCGCGTTTGATCTCATTGATTCGCGCCGGTTCCTGGATCCATAACCCGCGTTTAAATAGCGTGGCAGCGGCGGAGCGTGTTACCACACAAGGCGCGCCGAGGCCCGGCTTGTATTTCCAGCGGGTGGGGAGGGTGGGGGGGGGGGCTGGCGGCTGGGCTAGGGGAGCCTCTCATTAACATTCTTACATCAGGACTCCTCCCCGCACCCCTACTCTTCCCACCCCTCCCCTGTCCCTAACTCCCGCTCCCCGCCAGACCTGGGCCTTTTCCTTAAAGCCACAGTCGCTCACTTCTGTACCGGCGGGAGCCCCCAACGCGCTACACCGCCACCTGGGTGTAGCGGGGTCCCCGCCTCTCCCTGGCCCCGCAAGCGGCAGCTCTCTTTCCAGTTCCGGGCTTTAAAAATGGAAATATGTTTGAAAGTAAAGAAACGCGCGCAGGCACACACACACACACACACACACACACACACACCACGCCGTGCAAAAAACAACAGGATTAAAGGAAGGGGGTGGCCCTGGAAATTGGTGGTTTCGTTGCAAAAAGAAAAAAAAAACAAACCACCCTAGGTCCCGCTGACTCTCACCTCTTTCTCACTCCAGCCACATTCCCTCCTGACGCGCCCACTCGGGGCGTGCACTCGACCTTCCCGGTCCCCTGGCGCAAGGTCAGGGAACAGGGACCAAGGTCCCGGGGCAGACGGGTCGGTCGCGGACCTGGAACGCCCAGCTAGCCCGGACGTCCCCGCTATCCCTCCTTCCCGCGCTCCCCACCCCCGCCGGCCTCCTCCCCCTGAGCCGCGCGAGTTCGCGCCAGAGTCGCAGTGCTGCCGGGCAACCAGTGTCCCCGCGCACGGACACCTCCGCCGGCGCGCTGCGAGCAGAAAAGCTAAACTTGTTGCTTCCAAAGGCGAGAGAGCAGTTCTTCTGAAGGTGGCAGAAAGCTTGAAAAGCATCTCCAAGGCGTCCTCTGGGCTTTATTTGCTAAGCCAGGTAATTAAATAAAGAGACCTTCTCCCTAAAGCTTTACCCCGAGGGTCCCCCGGGTGGAGGCGCGTCCTCCGCTCCAATTCGTGCGCTCGGATATCCCACCGCTTCTCCTAGGGGCAGCGCGAGACCCTGTGCTCCGGCTTCGGTAATGCCGAGGAAGGTCCTGCATCCAAGACCCAGTCTTGCCACTTGTCACAGGCACAGCAGCGGTGGAGACGAGAGTGGAAACGGCCGTGGAGAAGTCCGTGGCCAGAGGAGCCTCGCCGGAGTCCTCCGCGCTGCAGGGCAGGTCCGAATGGAGCTTGACCCTCTGAACGTGGTAACATACCGAGGTCATTTGCAGTGGGAACGTACTACACTGGACGGGTGAATTCTGACACTGAAGTCCCACAAATTAAAATAAATTGAGAATGTTTTAAAATGGTCTTTCATTTGGGCGTCCGTGTCCACAAATTTCTATTAGTCTTAGACCAACGCCCTCTTTCGGGAGAAACTTGTAACCGACTTGTAACCCCGATGCCACCACCCCAGGCGCTGAGTTTGCTTTTTGGTCTTTGTTTTATTTTTCTTTGTTTAACGCCGAGGCCTCAAAGAGCAGTCGCTCTCATTTGTGACGATAAAAAGGCAAATTGGGGTTTCCGGAGATGTGGCAATTTCAGGCATCAGCGCTCGTCACCTTTAACAGCACCCTGCTTATCGCTCTTTCTGGCACCGTAAATGTAATTATGAGTAACGTCTCATCCTCCGGGGCATTTAGAGTTCAGATTATGCACTGTGATCCCTGAATCTTCAAGTAGGACCTTCCTACTCCTGCGAAAACTTTCATTTATTTTATTACAGCTGCTAACCAGTAGCAAACGAGGCATCTGTATACAATTTAATTCCACACAAAGGGTAGTCCTCACATACTGGAAATTGAGATTTAGAGCTTCACAGCGATGAAACCCCCCCTTAACTCCTAGGAAGGAGGGAGGGAGGGAAGGGGGGAGGGAGGGAGGGAGGGAGGGAGGGAAAAGAGAGAGAGAGAGAAACAAGCTAAATCCCGAATTCCAAGGGTCTTAATGGATTTCGAAACTGATTGCCAGGAGACGTGAAGGAACCAAGGTTTACTATTACTGCTCGCTATGCCCCGTGTCTGGGGAACACTGGCCAACGGCGATATGATTCCGCACACTGTGTAACGTGGGCTTAGTCGGAAAGGCTGGGGTTTCAGTGGCACCGGGTGTGAACGCCTCTCCCCTAACAGGCGCTGCCCGTTCGCGCCAAGGGTCACGGGCAGGGTAGTCAGTGCATTTATGTTAGGGCGAGTATCGCAGCCTCTCAGTGGCCTTTGGATCAGAGCTCTCAACTTCCAGTTTGTCATTCAAGAGCACTGACAAACCGTGTAAGGGAGAGCCCCCAAACTAGGCAGCAGAACCAGAAAAGCCAGTGTTACCTCTCTTGCTGATGCTCAAAGCACCCCTTACATTGTTCCATTGAGCAGGATTTTTTTATGGAGGTATAATTGACATATGACATTATGTTAGTCTCAGGGATATAACACAATGATTTGATATTTGTTTATATTGTGAAATGATCACCACCGCAAGTCTAGTTGACATTTGTCACCATAGAATTACAAAAACTTTTTTTCTTGTGATGAGAACTTTAAGATCTGCTCTTAGCCACTTTCAGATATGCAATACTGTATTATTAGCTATAGTCACCATGCTGTACATTACATCCCCATGACATCATTTTATAGAAATTAAGATTTTTGAAGAAAGTTTTTCAAATGAAAATAGCCACAAGATTATAGGAAGACCTGCCAAGTAATATATGTATATGGATTTAACATTACCAGTTTATTCACTTTCCATCAAATTAGATTTTCCCAGGCAGCTGAAAGTGTGCGTATCATGAATATCATGAAGTTCTCCAATCTTAGGGCTGGAAAAATTTTAGAAGTCACCTAGCCTGAGCCCCTTCACTCTCTACGTGAAGAATCTAGGCCAAAGAATATAAATGGCATACTTAAATACCTCTTCATCCCCAGAGAATATTTTTAAATGGGATTGGATTAGAAATAAATATTTATTACACCATGTAAAAGAGTGTTGGGAACAAAGTTAAATTTCATTAAGGAGTAACATGCTTTATATCAAACTTTGATTTTATATGAAGCTGTTTTGAAAATATGCAGCATAGTAACACAATTACTAATAGATTATAGTATAACTTTTGCAGCATCGTAATCACAAAGATGAATCAAATCAAGAAGGTAGGAAAAAAGAAAAAATAGAAATAACTCATCCCTTGGACTCAACTTTTCAATATTGTTCCCTTCAATTCTGTAAAACTTGAAATGGGGAAAAAAAGCACTTTTTTTAACATTCAAAAGATTGCTAACCTTTTCACCGAGTGCATTCTTTCTGGCTACAATTACTGAATGAAAACAAAAGAAAGTTACAGGGAAATGCTGCAAAATAAAATAAAATTAGCCAAATAAAAAACAATGTTAGCCCTAAATGTGATATTACAGAAAATATCAATAACGGACTTTTTATAGGATTTAGAACTCTCATCAATATCCACAAATCATATTTTTTAACTTTGTTACTAAAATCAAGTGGCAAGTTTTCTATAAAGTATTCAACTGTTTGCTTTCCATCTGTGAAATGAAATCATGTCTCTATGGCATTCCTTTGCCACCAGGGAAGACAACATTCTTTAGGGAACCTTAACCGGTGATTCTTTGAAATGTGTTAGAAATGCTATCAGAAGGAAGTTTTCTCCACCAACTGTCACGGTCTGTATGATCTCCCTCAGAATCCAGGCAGCAATCTCTAAAGTGCCTTTCAAAGAGTATCTCCTCTCCCTTGTTAAGCCAGCCCTGAAGTCATATTGAAGAATAACCCTATGAAGCCTGTAGCCCACAGAGAAAGTGTCCTCTGGGGACAGAATTGTTGAAAACACACTTCCCCCTAGAGGCAGAAAAGATGAAAGAATATTACACATAATTCAAGAACATTTCTGTAATTCAATAAGTGTTGAGATTTTGTTTTTAACATATAGTTGATCTTTTAGAGGGAACCATCCATTCAGGACATGGAAGGAAAATCAATAAAGGGCAAAAAATTAAATTGAAACCTTGCCTCTAGGTTTTAGCTTTCCTTAGCAGGGACTCTGTTAATTGATCCTTTTCTTCTTTTATACAAATCTACAATTTTTTGCCAGCACTGTAAGTAAAAGCAATTACATATTTTTTCTATTTAAACTTATGATTTAATTTCATCAGAAAATGCAGTTAAATGTGGCCTCGAGGGATTCTTTTGAAAATGCAGCTCTAGCAGATTTATCTCCTTATGATCAGATTTGTTTCTGTATTACTGTCCTCCTAGGTTTCCATCAACCGCAATCTCTCTTCATTTCTTTGGAGATGTTCTGAGATAAAATGACATTAGAAACACTTCTGAGAAATGTAGAACTCATCTGTGATTTAACCTGAGTTGCTGGCATGAGGTTTTCTAGGATTTGCAAGCTACATCAAGAATTCTCACCGTTGATTTATAGACAAGTCATTTAATATAAATCATTAGATTCACAAAAACAAGTGTATGTGCCTCAACTCTATCCATAACAATTCTGACTCCATTTAATTGGTTTATTTAGTTGTACATGGCATTATTCCAAAAAGGACTTAAGAAGGTATGTAAAAATATAAAATGGAATTTTAGAGAATTTTTCTCAGGGCAAAAGGCACAGCCATTGCATCCTACTCTCTTACTTTTTTTCTTAAGGTTTTACTAACAGTTGCAAGCCTCAACAACAGTCACCTCTCCCATCTGAGTTCCCACAGCATCCCTTGGGGTCGTGATCACACTCAATTTTATTTCCATTTACGAGGAAGCAGTCTGGATAGGAATCAAGTCCTCAGAGCAGTGTCCTGCGGGAACAGCACACATTTGGAAGCCTCACAACATGTCCCGAGATTATCTCCTCACCTATTTGCCCTTCAGTTTCCTCGTTTCCCTCAGTTTTCTCCTTCTAACATGGAGATAATGGTCTTGCCCTGGTGCTGTAGAAGTAAGAGAAAAAAAAATATTGGCTTCCCTGGTGGCGCAGTGGTTGAGAATCTGCCTGCTAATGCAGGGGACACGGGTTCGAGCCCTGGTCTGGGAAGATCCCACATGCCGCGGAGCAACTGGGCCCGTGAGCCACAACTATTGAGCCTGCACGTCTGGAGCCTGTGCTCCGCAACAAGAGAGGCCGCGATAGTGAGAGGCCCACACACCGCGATGAAGAGTGGCCCCCACTTGCCGCAACTAGAGAAAGCCCTCGCACAGAAACGAAGACCCAACACACCCATAAATAATAAATAAATAAATTTAAAAACAAAAAATATTGATAGACGCACAGGGCGTCGTATACAGTAGGAAATTAATAAATGGCAGCTCTTGCTATTACATTCCCTTCAATGCCTGGTGAAGAGTACTATACCAAGTAAGTGTTCGATCAATGTTCCATAAATTCATTATGGAATGAGTGAATGAATGAATTTAAAACCCAAAACCAAGATGGTTTATGCGTACCTTGTTTGGAATTATCAATTGCCTGATCACAACAGACTTTATTTAATAAGCCTTCTTTTTTAACTTTAACAGTGGCTTTTTTGGAGGAAACGTTTTGTCAATCACTTTGATATTGGCCCTGGATCCCCAGACTCAGATATTTCCTGATAAGCTTGAGGCAGGAGCTTGTTCAGTGTTCTTTCCTCTGCATAGTGGGGCAAAGAGAGCAAGAGCTCATGCCCACCACTGCCCTTCACAGCTTTAAGGCTCCTCCAGAAACTCAGGCTAAAGGGAGCAAGGGGAGATGGGGTAAATCAGAGAGCAGTTTTAAAAATGGAAGAAATAGAAGTGGCTGATGCCTGCAAGGGGCCAGACCTTCAATATAAAGGGGAGTAAATGCAAACTGTATAGAAGCACAAAGAGGATGGTACTGGAAGGAATGTATTTAATTTCTAGATCATGGATATTATCATAAGTAATGAGAAAAGAGTAGAATGTCCTAATGTATTAAAACCCAGGCTGTAAAAAGGTCAGACCCAGGGCTTAATGCTCTTGTCCAATTCAAAAAACCTTTTTAGACATCTACAGTGTGTCAAGGACAATGGTGTTCTATAGCTTAAACCTATTGCATCAGACATTCACTTGTTTTATTTGGGGATATGATTTGACCCAAGTTATATTTGAATCTATGTGATAGTCAATCATGTTATAATAGTCAAATGTGCAAAGTTTAAGAGAAACATTGTCAGGACAAAAATATATCAAATTTCATCTTATAAACATAACATTTTGTAAAAATCTTATAAAACTCATTTTCCTGATGTTATTACATCACAATATTGAGCAGTTTATACTCCAAATTAATCAGCATTAATCCACTAGAATGTAAACTCCATGAGGGCTGGGATATTTTTCTTTTCTTTAATCCTGCATTCTCTCCTTCAAGAATGATGTAGGGCTTCCCTGGTGGCGCAGTGGTTGAGAATCTGCCTGCCAATGCAGGGGACACGGGTTCGAGCCCTGGTCTGGGAATATCCCACATGCCGCGGGGCAACTGGGCCCGTGAGCCACAACTACTGAACCTGCGCGTCTGGAGCCCGTGCTCCGCAACAAGAGAGGCCGCGATAGTGAGAGGCCCGCGCACCACGATGAAGAGTGACCCCCACTTGCCGCAACTAGAGAAAGCCCTCACACAGAAACGAAGACTCAACACAGCCAAAAATAAATATAAAAAGAAATAAATTAAATAACTAAATAAATAAATAATGCAATAAAATTAAATAATTAATTAATTAATTTTAAAAAAATGATGTA
This sequence comes from Balaenoptera borealis, assembly GCF_965194805.1. Lineage (NCBI taxonomy): Eukaryota > Metazoa > Chordata > Mammalia > Artiodactyla > Balaenopteridae > Balaenoptera > Balaenoptera borealis. The sequence continues at coordinate 29,115,102 of NC_138867.1, read as the reverse complement.
GTAGGCATTTGAAATTTCATTTCACCAATGATAAATCCAAAAAATGCAAGTTTCCTATAAAACAGAATTTAGAAGCGAAATAATAAAGCAGTGAAGGGAAAAAAAATAATTCGAAGAGAAATTAGCTCATATATATTCATATACATAACTTCTAAAATAACTTTTTAAATATTCAGATATCATGTTGGAGTTATGATTATGCAAACAATATCAGAAGCCAAAGATCCTAAATACTAACTTCAAGAGAGCTTAACACATTGACATACCAGCACCTCATCACTCATACCTAATTCTTGATTATTTCCTCGCTAAGAGAAAAATGCAGTATTCTAAAAAAAAAAAAAAAATCAGTACACTATCTTTTGTAACGCTGTGAACAGGAATTAAAGATTATGAGGAAAATCTGTGTTACCACCATGTACAATGTTGTGAGATATAGTTTTTTATTTCTTTCCAGCAAGTACATTCCAAGAGGTATTAAATCTTGGAAAGCTGATGCATGAGACTAAAATAGAATAGAATGCCATGAGGAAAACATCAGGAAAATTCTTGACATTTGCCCTCTCGTATTTTTGGTGATCATGTTGTGACATCAAATTTCGCCCTGACATTAGTGGAGAAAACTGTTTCATCAAGCTAACATTGTTACTTTTCAATTGTTGGTAATTCCTCTACATTAAATGCTCTCCTTTTCTCTTCATTCTTCCCCCAAAAATATTCCCTTTTCAGCCTTTATGTTCTTTTTCCCTTTACTAACTGCCTGGGGAAAATAGTAAGAATTATTTTAACATAAACCCTGTTGCTTTGCAGACTTTTGGAAGTCTGGAGGTGAGATATGGAAATGACTTTGCACTTGAGCAAATTGTCATATTCAAGTGTATATAAGTGTACAAATTGTCTCAAATTGCAAGTCATTCATGTTCTAGTGAATCATTTTGGGGTTTTTGTTTAACCTCAGGTACAACTGTTTTAATTAACTATATCCTCAATTCTTGGCACATCCATGATCAATCTGTACGGTTCTTGTCTTATTTTAAGCTCTCCTCTTCATTGCTCCCTTCATATACCTTTCACTCTATAAGATCCTCTTTACGTGTTTAATACATGCTGTGGATAAGTCTATATTCTTAAAAAAGAGTGTGTCTTGTGCATACATGTGTTATTCTAATACAGAAACTGTATTATGTTACTTCTTATTTTCACAGAGAGTGTCAAGGATTGATCTTAACAAAACTATTAGGGGGAAAATCTACATCATTAGTTTCATTTTGTTTAGTTTTTAGAACTGGTCATCTCTTTATCGACAAATAATTGTCAAATATAATTATAAATATTTAATGTACAACGTGATGGTGTGATATACATTGTGGAGTAGTTACCAAGATCAAGATGATTAGCACATATATCACCTCATAGAGGTAACTCATTTGTTTGTGTATGTGTGTGTGTGTGTGGTGAGAATGCTTAAAATCTACTCTCAGCAACTTCCAAGTGTACAATACCAGACTGTACATTTGATCCTCAGAACTTATTCTTCTTATAACTGAAAGTTTACACACTTTGACTGGCATCTCCTCAAACCCCCTCCTCCTAGCCCCTGGCAATCACTATTCTATTCGCTGTTTCTCTATGGAATCAACCATGTATAAGTGATACCATACAGTGTATAGTATTTTTCTTTCTCTGGCTTATTTCACTTAACATAATGCCCTGAATTTTCATCCATGTTGTCGCAAATGGCAGGATTTCCTTTTTTTATGGCTGAATGATATTCCATTGTATATTCATTGTAATACATACATACATATACATATACATATATATCACATTTTTGTTATTCATTCATTCATCGAAGGATATTTAGGTTGCTTCCATATCTTTGCTACTGTGAGTAATGCTGTGATGAACATGGTAATGCAGATATCTCTTTGAGATACTGATTTTATTTCCTTTGGATATATACCCAGAAGTGGCATTGCTGGATCATATGGCAGCTCTATTTTTAATTTTTTAAGGAATCACCACACTGTTTTCCATAATGACTGTACCAATTTACATTTCCACCAAAAAGTGTATGCGTTCCCTTTTCTCCACATCCTCACCATTTGTTATCTCTTACCTTTTTGGTAAGAGTCATCCTAATAGGTATGAGGTGATAATCTTATTGTGGTTTTGATTTGCATTTCCTGATGATTAGTGATGTTGAGCATCTTTTCATATACCTATTGGCCAGTTGTATGTCTTCTTTGGGGAAAAAAATGTCTATTCAGGTCCTTTGTCCAGTTTTTAATTGGATAATTTGCTTTTTCGTTAGTTCCTTTTTCCTGTTAAGTTGTATGAGTTCTTATATATCTTAAATATTAACCCCTTATCAGATATATGGTTTACAGGTATTTTCTCCCATTCCACAGGTTGCCTTTTCAATTTATTGATTGTTTCCTTTGCTGTGTAGAAGCTCTTTAATTTGATGTAGTTCCACTTGTTTATTTTAGCTTTTGTTGCTTGTGCTTTGGTGTCTTATCCAAGAATCATTGCCAAGACCAATGTCAAGGAGCTTTTTCCCTGTTTTCTCCTAGGAGTTTTATGGTTTCAGGTCTTACATTTAAGTCTTTAATCCATTTCAAGTCACTATTTGTGAGTGGTATAAGATAGAGTTCCAATTTCATTCTTTTGCATGTGGATATCCAGTTTTCCCAACACCATATATTGAAGAGACTCTCCATTCTTGGTGCCCTTGTCAAAGATTAGTTGACCACATATGCATGGGTTTATTTCTAGGTTCTTAAATCTGATCCACTGATCTATATGCTTGTTTTTATGCCAGAACCATACTATTTTAATTACTATAGTTTTTTAATATAGTTTGAAATCAGGAAGTATTATGCCTCCAGCTTTGTTCTTCTTTCTCAGGATTGTTTTGGCTATTGGGGGTCTTTTGTGGTTTCATACAATTTTAGGACAGTTTTTTCTATTTCTGTGAAAAATGCCATTGGAATTTTGATAGGCAGTGCATTATATCTATAGATTGCTTTGGGTAGTATGGACATCTTAACAACATTAATTCTTCTAATCCAAGAACATGAGATAACTTTTCCATTTATTTGTGTCTTCTTCCACTTCTTTCATCAATGTCATAGTTTTTAGCATACTGGTCTTTCACCTCCTTGGCTATATTTATTCCTAAGTATTTTATTGTTTTTGATGCCATTGTAAACGGGATTGCTTTCTTAATTTCTCTTCAGATAGTTCAATGTTAGTGTAAAGAAACATAACTGATTTTTGTTTGTTGATTTTATATCCTGCAACTTTACCGAATTCATGTACAGTTCTAACAGTTTTTTAGTGAGCCTTTAGGGTTTGCTATATATAAGATCATGTCATCTGAAAACAGAGATAATTTTACTTCTTCCTTTCCTATTAAGCATGCCTTTTATTTCTTTTCCCTGCCTTTTCCTTGTGAGAGTGGCCATCTGCTGTTCCTGATCTTAGGGGGGAAGTCTTTTTAACTTTACAATGTTGAGTATGATGCTAGCTGTGGACTTGTCATATATAGCCTTTATTATGTCACCACAGTGACAGTTTCAACCCTGGGGAAGACAAAGCAGTGGGGACTCTGGGCAGCTCCATTAGCTGGGTTTGGTGCTGGTGAAGACTGTGGGGTCCTCAGTAGCAAAAGTCCACAGCAGTGAGGCTTGCTGGGTTTCTACTGCTTTCCCTTGCCCCTTGGGGTAAAATCCCTCCAAGGGGATCCCGCTCAGTGCCAAGCTGCTTTGGACTGGGGGAATGGGTGACACAGGTGAAATGCTTCCTACTCTTTTCCATGTGGCCATCCTCTATTTTTGAGCCCTGTAGAGTTTCTACTGCTTCTTCATTACAGTCCAGAGCTTTCTCAGAGCTATTTTCATCAGTTTGTAGTTGTTTATTTATTGTTTTGTTGTTTTTGTTGATCAGGCAAGCGTTGAGACCTCCTAGCCTGCCATGTTGCTGGCCTACATCATTACTTTTGAATGCTGCATAGTATTCTACCATATTTTACTTGTTCACTCTTCCAGTTTCTTTTTCTTTTTTTTTTTTGGCCTCCCTGTGCAGCTAACAGGATCTCAGTTACCTGACCAGGGATCGAACCCTGGCCACTGCAGTGACAGTGCCAAATCCCAGTCACTAGGCCACCAGGGAACTCCCATTCTCCTAGTTTTTGATACCTGTGTCCATTCTCTGCTACCAGAAACTGCTCTGATGAAGATCTTCATCTGTCCCCTTTTGGACTTATATTAGAGTTTCCCTGGGGTATATTTTGCTGCATCAACATGTATATGTGCTTTTACTTTACTTATTATGGCCAGATTACAGCAGAATGGCAGCATCAATTTATACTCCCTCCAGCTCTACATGAGGGTTTCCTTTAGGAACTTCTTTACAGTAAAAATTCAGTATGTTTCTAGTGGCTATTTGGTATGTCTCCATTACCAAAGAGGAGGGCCAAACCAGTTTTCTCAGATCTTTCATAACTTCAGAGTCTGCTTTCTAAATGAAAAGAGAGTTTGAACAAAAGTCCTGGACCAGACCTTTAATTGTCTGAATTAAGTCACCTACTTCTTCCTGTCTAAACACTGTGGCCAAAGGAATCACATGTGAGAATTGAATAATTGATTGCCCTGAGTAAAATCCTAGTGTTCTTAACAAACGAGGGAGGAATGGATGCTGGCTGGCCAAAAACAACACGTGCTTACTGAAGAGCACATTCTTAAAACCATAGCTTTGTGGTTAGGGGATATGACCAATCCATAACCCTAACCCTAGCCATAACTTCTCTGAGCAATTTCCAATATGTCTCAGTTTTCTGTTTCTACGTAAAGGATCACCTCAAAATATAATGGCTTAAAACAGCAACCATTTATTTACTCATGATTCTGCAAATGAGCTCAGCCAGGTGGTTCTGGGGTTTTTCTCATTTATGATTTCTCACGTGGCTACAATCATCTGGTAGTTTATCTAGGGCTGGACGATCCAAGAGGGCCTCACTCACATGCCTGGAGATTAGCTGGGGCTGCTGGCTGTTAAGTCTCAGTTCTCATCCATGCAACCTCTCCAACAAGATGGCCTAGCTTTCTTACACTTTCTTACAGGTGATCCAAGAATACAAGCCCCAGTACAAAAGCATATATCAAGTCTCTGGCTTGACATTTGCTGATGTCTCATTGGCCAGAGCATGTCACATGGCCAAGGCCAGAGTCAGTGTGGGAAGGCGATACATAAGGGAGTGAGTACCAGATGCATGATTCATTGGCAGCCATTAAAATAAGAATCTACCATGCTAGAGGACAGAAAATTCCACAACATACTACCCTAAAATGGTGAGTTTTACTGAGAGTCACCTAGGGAAGAGGTATGACTCCCTGGCCAAAAACTGAAACCAAGTAGGACAAGCCCAGAGAAAAATTTATCTCTTCTGGCTTGAGCCAGCCTGGGAGACTGAGGGAGCACTGAGGTGATGGGTTCTAAGATGAAAACTCCCCATAGATTCTGGAGAGGAGCTCAAGGTACAGACAAAATACAGGCAAGGTGGCTTTGGATTTTTCCCAGCTCTTTAAAGCTGAAGGACATTTACTGAATATAGCTTCTGAGCCATGGATGCCATCTATGGCAATGGCAGACAGGGCTATTTTCCATCCAATGTCCATTCTCCCCTTTGTCCTTAGAACCCCATTTTATTCAAGGAAACAATCTTCTCTGCTGATAAACTATTATTGATCATCCTCCCTTGACACTTAGCATGGCCACGTGAAACGAAGTTTGGCTAATCAAATGTAACTACAAGTTACATTAGAAGTTGGGTAAAAATTTCAGGAAGGCTCTTTTTAAAGGGAGGGCCTACACTAAGGCCCTTGGTCCTTTCTGTTCTTCCTTCCTGGTATATGTACATGATGGCTGGAGCTCCAGCAATCATATCAGACTATAAAATGACCTTGAAAATAGAGCCCTCATGTTAAGGATGGTGGAATTGAAAAATCAGTGTCTGAGTCCCCTGTGATAGACCTGCAGGCTTCTTTTACAAGAGTGAATGAATTCATATTTTTATGCCATTCTTTGTTTGAGTTTTTGGTCAATACACATGAACATAGTCCTAACTAATACATCAAGATAGGTTGAATAACTTGTATTATGTAAATTGGGCTGTTGTGGTTTCTTGAAACTTGGTATTTACTTTCCTTTTGTTCTTTCCTGTTATACAGAAAAGTCCTTTGAAGACTTTCCTCACTGGTGAGTCTATAGAACCCTCAGATCCACTGTGAGATGGACCTGATTCAGGACTCCATTTATTACCTGGTCTCCCATTTGCCCCCACTATAAAAGTGGTCCACAAAAATGTTTTGGTTCCCTGGATAGCAATGTTAAATTGTACCCCAGGTCCAACAGTCCTTGTAATGTTTGGGTATTGCCTTTTCCCCAGTGATTGGTTATCTGCGTAAATGCCATAGGTGTCCTTGGGAAAGGACTAGGGGGATTGTTACCATATACACTTGCCATGGTATTGCAGGGTCCTTCCTCCTGGAGATATGGCCTCTCCCTTAATTCAGGGGTTCTAGGTCTTAAAACAGCTCGGGGTCTGGAAACTGAGCAAGGGATCATGACTTTTGGGTCTGGCTACATTCAGCCTTTTTATCATCCATCCTTGATTTCTCTTGATTGCATAAATTAAGCAATACCCTTACTGCCTGCCTTCTGTCTTGCTCCTAGGGAAGACATCTTGTATTAACTAACTCTGAGCCTTCTTAGAGGTCAAACCCACTCACCCCATGCCCCTCTGATTTTGTAGCCTCATTGCTTCTGACGATTAAAGACCAACAGGTCTTTATTATTTTAGAATCCTATTATCCCCTTGTTACCAGGAAGCTCAGTTCTATATCAGCATCTCCTATCATCATGGACAAATACCAGTGAGCATTTCAGTGAATCTGGTGCCCTCTCACCAGAGCATTTTGTTAATACATTGATAAATAGACTGTTCTCTGAGCCCTCTCCCAGAACATAATCAGCTAATGGGCTCGCTGACCTTAGATTGTATGTCTATTCTAGCATGCCCTCTTCTCTGAAACTTCTGATCTGTTTTTCACTGCCTACCACAGCAGCTCTGGAATTTCTATTTCGCTTGGTGTGAGCCTTCCCTTTCTTTTCAGGGTCATTGCCAATATTGTTAAATCACATATCATGGAAGCGTGTTCCCATGATTAAACACCTTTATTATGTTCTAACTTCCCTTCATGCAGCACCCTCAGGACACAGTTCCATACACATCCTCCCAGCAGCAGCTACCATGTTGGTAAGATCTTGCACCTCCTTCCAGGTAGAGTTGCTATCCTTCCTTAGCAGGCCAGCACTTCCACAGATGAGTTTTATTGTGATTTTACCCTAATTATTGACCTGGTAGCCAGGATATGAGGTGGGTGTGGATCCCGAGGGGACCTCTTATTGTCTTGCGTGGCAGAGGCTTCCAAGTTGTTTTCAAGCAAGAGGGTGGGAGGGAAGGTCCTTTAACAGGGAGTAGTGTGCCCTTTCTGCAGCCCTAGGAAGTTCCAATTTCCCCATTTCATGTCATAGGCTACTACTCTTTCCCAGTCAGGGCCATGGCCTTGGTGTCACAGACTTTCTAATGTTAAAAATTCAACCACCTCTGGAGCACTAGTATTCTTATATGCACTATCCCTGATCCCTTTGATTTTTCTGCCCTCCAGCTGCAGGAGGCGTCTGCTTATATGCTGCCCAAAAGGCCTTCTGTCTTTCATACTTAACCTTTAATTAATAATTAATATCCCTCAGTTTTCATTGTCTTACTCTATTTGATTAATTTTCCCCAGGAATAGCCATCCAATTCCACAGTTCTTATAATTACTACTTCCACCCAACTTCTCAGACACCTGTGGTATTGCCCCTAGCTCTGCATTCCTTTCTACAATCCACCCATAAATTCCTTTCCATTGGTAACCCATCCCAGTACACCAGCCGTGACAGTTTTAATGAATGCATTGTTACAAGCCTGGGGTGATCCGTGTTCCACTTGCCACCAGTGATGCTGTCCTCAGTGCCAGTCAGCTGGCAGATGATCCTGCTCCAAAATCTCATTGTAGGGTTGGCTTCCTCATACCACACCTGGCACCAACTCTTATAGATGTGGTTCTCTGGGAAACACGCTCTAAGAGAAGATTTGTATGCAGGAAGTTTACTGGTAAATGTTTTCATGATGAGAACATCTGTGGGGGAGTGAAGCAGGAGAATTAGGCAGAGAGAGGGGTTGAGTTGCAGTACAATCCCACCAAGAGTTCTGGAGCTAGGATGCCCAAGTTTGAAGCAAGGTATCCAGCTTCACCTTGAAGTCTGACCCCTATGAGATGCATGACCTTGGATGAAGTGGCTTTCTTCAGCTTATAAGGGCAATTCCTGGAGAGCAACTCAGCTGACAGTCCTCAGCTACTAACATTCCCAGCAGCTGATGGAATGAGCGTGTCTCTGCCCTAAAACGGGGATCTGGAAAGCACAGCACACATTCACCATAGCCGGGGAGACACCGCAAGTGAAATGGTCTCTTCAATATCAACAGGAATGAATGAATCCAATGTGTTAGAGATGTTGAAGACCCAGAAGCAGTACTTAGCAATCCAAAGTAAAGTAGAAACACATGATTACTATTCTACAGGACTGGGACTAGGCTGAGGCAATCAAGACACACCAGACACAAAATTTAAGGAAACATTCACCCTCAAGCTTGTGCCAGTGAAGGGCTTAGCACTCATGTTACCCCTGAGAGTGAGTGCCTCCTTAAATTTTGTATCCTAGGCACCTTGCTTGCCTTGCCTTCCTCCCCTTGCTGCTATTATAGGCAGTAAAGTCATCATTGTAATTAAAATGTTCTGATCCATGTGAAACTTTGGTGACTTTTAATATATTATTTGGTCCCTAGAATAAAAATACAAAGTTAAACTGCTAAGGTCCTACTTGACTTGAATAAAAAAACACAAAGTCCTAAGAGTGACAACACTTTGCCCAATTTTCAGTCCTGAATCCATTCACAGAGTTGGTGAAGAAAAGTCTGGGTTCCATTGAGGAAAGAAGGAACCTGAAGTAACACCACAAGTGGGTACTGTGACTCTTCTTCTGACTCTTCTCCAAAGGGACCTTTAGCTATTCATCAGTATAACCATGCACTAGGAAAAAAGGGAAATACCCCAAATTTTAGAAAACTATCGTTACACTGAATCAAGGGTAATTCTAACTCCCAGAGCTCCCAGATATCACTACAGCCTACCAATCACAGTAGAGATAATAAAGGACACATGATATGCTGACTTTTTCTTTAACTTTATCCACCTCACCAGAGGTCCAATGGGACTGCCATACTATCCATGATTACCAAAAATATAGATGTCCTCAGCAACTCAAGAATACTTTCATTGCCTTCTAACCCATAGAGTAAGGACTATTTTAGTAGACAAGACCAAGTGGAAACTCAAGGATTTTCCCTCCTTTCCAAAATTGAAAGCCAAAAGCAATTCTGCATTTCTGAGAAATTACCAAGATTGGGGGCATCAAGAAATATTTTTTATATGTGAGGGAAGAGGATGATTCCTATCTCATGTCCATTTATATGTCCAATTCGGCAGGATTGAAAAGAGTATAATCTTGGGAAAATGACAGTGAATTATTTGATGTTCAATCTGGTAGAGACAGCATTTGTAGTCATCTAAACAGATGTGGGCAAACCAAACAGCCCCCTCGAAACTGTTATGCAACTACTGACTTAACAAGTTATTTCTCCAACCCAGGTTTTAGAAAATTTTCCAATAAAGATGGTAAATATTTCAGACTTTGCTGGCCATATAGTATGTCTCAACTACTCCACTCTGTCCTTGTAGCATGAAAGCAGCCATAGACAATCCATAAATGAATGCATATCACTGTGTTCCAATAAAACTTGATTTACAAGAACAGAAAGCTGTAATTTGCTGACACCAGCTCTAGCCTAATAAATTAAAAACCCCAGATCAAGTTTCTTTGACCTGGCAGGGAAAGCAGTATACTTTTATGACAGCACCTCAGGTGTATTTCAACTCATTAGCTTGAAACAATTAATTTTGCAGGGACCTTGACTGTCTTAATATCTCATAGGTCATCACACTGATCAAGTACTTTTGTAACATATTAAGTGTACCTGGAAACATAACATGACAAATACTATTCAGACCATTTAAAATATATGCTTAGGTGAAGACAGAAGATAGAGCCCATGAAAATACATGTATTTGCCCTGTAAAATAAAGGACAAATTTATGCATCTTATACTCCATACCCTTAAGAAAGAAAGATACATTTCACTTGCTGGGCCTCTTTGAATTTTGGAGGCACTGTATACTGTGTTTGGGTTTGCTACAGTGACCCAGCTAAACTGAAAGACTGCTAGCAGTAGCAGTACCCAGTCTGACAACAGCAGGGACCAACCCTGAGATAACCATTCTCAGGGTGAAACATCCACCTCTCTGAAGGGAAGCTAACTACACTGAATCCCTTCCTCTGGGTAGCAATGTAATATTTTCACTGCAATGTATACTTATTCTGTACTTGGATTGATTTCCTTATCACAATGCTTCTGCCAGCTCCATCATCTATGGAGTTACTGTCATGGTATCCCACACACCATTACTTATGACCAAGGAATTAACTTTACAATGAAAAACGGTGGGTAATAATCTCATTCCCATGAGATCTGCAGGTTTTATCACGTACTCACTATCTGTCAGAAACAGCTTGTTTTAAAGAACGTAGGAACAACCTATTTAAGGTTCAATCAATATACGTCGCTGTTGCTTCCACAGCCAGAATACATGGCTCTAGGAATGAAGGGACAGAAATGGGATTGTCACATTTCATTATTACTCCTAATGACCCAGTTTCAAATTTTATGCTGCCATCTCTGTGACTCTGGGTTCTGCTGGTTTTGAACCCAGGAAGGAATGATTTCACAATTGACAATGGCTACTTGGGAACTGTGTACCAATGAGTAAATAAGCAAAAAATAGGATGAGTCCTAAGTTGGCCCTATATTGTCTAGAAGGGTTAATCCTAACTATTAAGGGGAACTAGGTGTGCCGAAACACAGCAGGAGCAGGAGAAATATGAATGGAATTAAAGGGCTCCCATGAGGTCCTCCTTGCATGAAAATACCAGCGATAAGCCGACAGGGCTGACTACCAGAACCCCCAGAACACAGGCAGCATATCTGAGCCAAGGAATCAGACTCCAGTGGATTAAAGGTTTTGGGGTCAATTCATCAGGTGAAGAGCACTAACAAGCTGAGATACCGGCTGGTCAAAGGATCCACGGCATGGCGAAGTCCCTAAACCCAATTATGACCTCCTGATTTGGTACAGATTTGAGGGTTCTAATCTCTACTCATGTTTCCATCCTCATTCTATCCCGTGTATGTTTGTATATTTTACCTACTTTCTCTTTTTCTCTCTGTTTGCTCCACTGTCACATTGATAACTTTACAATGTGGTCCATCAGCTGTGGAATATTGAGACGGGATCACCACAGAATTAGAGAAATAATGGACCCTATCGAGAAATCCTGACCCAGAATCTGGTCACTATCACCAGTGTGATTTGAGTTGTTCTTCCTCAGGAGAAAGAGTGAGTGCCTTTTTAGGTACATGAGGAATAACTTATCATGTTAGGTGATTTTCTTGTTTGGCTGTGAGGTATGGGGATACTCTTGAGGGTGAAAATCGAGAGGCCAGAGTGATGGCTGCAATGAATATTTGTCAGGCTTTTCTTCCCTTAGCCTCCCCAACCTTCACCCCTCCCGATTTTAGGGTGATATGGATGGGGTTCAGAGCTCTGTCTCTTGCTGTGGAAATCAGGTCATTTTTCATTTATTACAAAATGTAAGTTCATGCATCTATTTTTCAGCATATATCAAAAGTGTTAGGTACTGCTAATAAATTAAGAGGAAAGGTCTCTACTACTGGGGGCTTCTATTTTAAGACCTAAAGATGGGCTTGGAACTGTCATAGAACGAATCCCAAGTAAATTATTAACATGTCAGATTTTTAGAAGAATTCAGCCAGTCCCATCTTTTCATTTCACAGACGAAGGAGAGCCTAGAAGTTCGGTGAATGGCCAGTGCCACCAAATGAAGCCAAGCCAAGAAGCAAGGCATCACGACTCTATCATCCCTCAGTAGGATATGTCTTATTGTGTTATCATACATTGTTATTAAGAACTTTGGAGATTTTTGTTCTGAGCCTGAAGTGTGTGGAGGTGTTACTCGGTGATTGTTTAGTATTTGACCTAATTTTCTAAATTTTCTATATTCAGCCTTTTATCAAGTAAGTCATTTTTAAAAATCTACACATCTTATTTTTCAGGAATAATGGTTTTAATAGGGTTATATTTCTATTTGGTTTATCCTCCTAATGAATCACTCATTCTTAAAAGTTCCTGTGTTTCCTAGTGTCATCATGAGTAGACACTCTTCTATTTCTCAACGGGAGTTATTTTGAAGCTGCCAGAGCCACAAAGATCAAACGGAGGCTTTGGCTAACACATCGTTTACATGACTAGTTACTGGATTTTGGGGAAAGATTCACATTGTGTAAAATTTGCATTTGGGTAGCCGTAGACATATTTTCGTCATAGAAAATCCAGGGGGCCTCTTGTTTCATTCAGCTATTCAAAGATGATGAAGCAAAATAATAGATTGTTTTCTTCTTCTTTTGAACAAGGAAGAAACATGAAGACCCAGTTAAAAAACAAGAAAAATAAAAAACAAATTGCAATATCCCAAAGGCATTCTGTATTATGGAAAAAACTTTGCCCACACAGTGTGCAGAGCCTCAGGGCTTGGGCAATCCTAAAACCTCAGATGCACACTGACCCTGCCGGGATGTTGCTATAACCTGGGAAAGCGTGCTGAGGATCGGCATAGAATTGGGACCCCAGGCAGCTTTAGAGTGTTTATGGTTAAGAAGAGAAAGAAGGTGTTCTAAAATGTACCCGGGATTTGTTTTAATCAGGTATGCTGAAGTGACAAGTGCCTTTGAAAGAAGAGTTTATTGCTTACATTTCCCAAGAGAAGGGGGCTTGACACACCACGCAGGGCCACGTGGGGAAGCACCGAAGTTGGTCGGTCAGGAGGCAGAAGGAGAGAAGGAAAAAGTATGGCCAGAGACTTTATTGTGGTTTCTGAGGGAAGGAATGGGCAAGGCAGGGTTGGCAAGTTTGAACAAGCGTAGAATTGAATCATTTGAATAATTTGTAGGGCTATGGGCTGTTGGAGTGGTCTCCAGTTGTCCAGTATCTGATTTTGAGGGCAAGGAAATTGGTTTGGTGTGTGAGTTAAACAAAGGAGGTGGCCAGGGACAGGATCTTCGGATAGGTTAGTGTGCATACGAAAGTTAAGCTCATGGAAAAGTTGTTTGCTATCTCTAGGAAGCAACTCATCCTGGAGGGGCAGTCTCTCCCAAGCCAGCAAGGGCTGCCAGAGATGTCAAAGCAAATAAAGATCATGATTAATACAAAAGGCAACTATTAGGCAAGTTGTTCTTTGGTGGAGTTAACCAAAAACAAAATAAGCATGGTAGAACTGCTCTTTGATATTCATTAAGTCTTATGGGAAAAAAAAAAAAGAGGAAATCTATACAATCTCTGGATTTTATATGTGGTTCTGTCCCAAACATTGATCAATGCTGGTAGAATATATTACTGAACTAATCACCTAAATCACAGAAGTATAATTAAGTTCAGGAAGTTTTACATTATTGTAAGGATAGATGGATGCTTTACCCTCCTCCTCCCCAATTTAGAATGTATATATGGATAGAGAGGCAGACATTGGAATGAGGCTGCCACCAACCAAGGAACGCCTGGAACCACCAGGGCTATAAAAGGCAAGGAAGGATCCTCTCCCTACAGCCTTCAGAGGGAGCATGGCCCTGTTGGCACCTTGATTTTGGACTTCTACCCTCCTGAACTGTGAGAGAATAAATTTCTGTTGTCTTAAGCCAAAAAAAAAAAAAAATTGTACATATGTACATATTTCTTTCCGCATTAATATTTTTATTTAAAGGTATATTACTTTTCCAATGCAGTTTTCCTTCTTTTCTAGGCTGTGGTTTAGTTGAATAGAATAAAAATTAAAATGTGTTTATCAGCAAAACCTATCAGCATAGCTAGAAATTGAAAACAATCTAAATACCCAAAGCAAAGAGATTAAGTAAATCATGAGATATCCATACAATGAAACATGAAACAGGTATTTAAAATAATGTTGCTGAAGAACAATGAATATTTTCAATATACTTAATGAAAAATGTAAGTTACAAAATTCTGTGTTCTATGTGATCTGCTTTTCTGAAAAAAAAAATGTATTTACATGCATTAAAAAAAAAAAAAGGCTGGGAGGATACAGAGAATATGCACCAAGATGGGATCCACCATAGATATGGGCTGTGAGATTATAGTTAATTTATTTTCTTCTTTCTCCATATTTATATTCTTAAAATTTCTATAATAAGTATGTATTATTTTATAAAAATGAGAAAATAATGAGAAAAGATGAGACGATAAAAATATTTATTTTAATTTTAATTTTATTATACTGGAGTTTCTTTTCCCAAAGAAATTTTCTCCTACTGCTGGTTCTGCTGGGTCACAAGCCTCCAGTGGCAGGGCAGCCAGGGTCAGCTGGGGTCAGAGCCTAGACCTTCTGCAGAACCATTTCTTATTCCAGGCCCCATTCAAAACTGTTGCCCTATGGAATATGCCTCCAAAATCCACAGAAGCTCACCAGTTCTTATTGGTGAGCAAGGCATGGTGCAACAACACGTCTCCCACTGTAGAAAGAATATCCCCAAATACCCAGATCACCGGACTCTAGAAATTCACCAAGATGGCAAAGCCCTAATCTTTCTCAGGGCTTATTTTTCATGTTGGGGCATGCAAAGGCATCAAAAGAATTTTCTACTTCCTGATCACCAAGTCCCATTAGCATAATTCCAGCTACTACGGGAATATCAAAATGACCACTATTTCTCCAAACTATACTGTGATAGCAAGAGAACTGACATATATGGGATGGGATATATATTCCAAACACCTTGGACAATACACCATGCTGCCGTACCATGGCTGAGTCTAGCCAGCACGTGAAATCTGGAATCCTGTAAGAATGCTCCAATGTTCATAAATTCAGGCCAAAAGAGCCTTAAATGTTGTCTTATTTGGTCTAACACCTTTAGAATCCACTCTCATGTATGCTCCTCAGACTCTTGCCAAGCCTAATCAGCGACATCTTGTAACTCTGTATAAACTCTCTCTTCCAAGACTGGCCTTTGTGCCTCTCCATCAGGGCTCTGTTGGATTTTAACTCTTGTTACAGGCCTCAAGGCAATAAGTGGTGACATTAGCTTAGGAGGCAATCACCAGATGTTTCCATTTTAAAGGCTTTTAGCAGAGGAAGGCTTGTTCCCTCAGAGGGGGGTGAGGTTTTCTCTGCTGGCAAGGGAGTCGACGGGAATTTACAGGTTCCAAGTTCTCAGCCTTGCCCTAATGTCTTCAAGCCACGGCTCCTGTCCCACTCGAGCCCCACCAGTGCCCTTACCCTAGGCTAAGAAGCCTAGCAATTTAAGCATTTAATTGACTTACAACTCTTCATCCTTTACCCCTCAGCTGTATCAACCCTGAAGTTAGAAGGGATGGAGAATTCCTTCAAAGCTGTGTGGAGGCCTTCTGGTTCCCTATGAGTATTCTTAAGTCTATGATCATAGCTTTTCATTTCTCTCATACTGTCTAGGGTTCTCAGAAGCCAAGTGACTCCACAGTCTTTACAAACACTACTGTCACTATAGCAACTAAGTCCCACGGCCACTTGATCTCCCCATGCCTTTCCTGCCACCTGCACTTCACTCCTGGATACCACGCAGTGATGACTGGAATAGTCATGATGCCACTCCAGGCCACGAACTACCCACGGCCCATACTCCCCTGGCCCCTGTCAAGGAAGTAATCTCTGTGCTTCTTGAACATACACACAACCCAATCCCAAAATCTGTTTCAAGGATCTGTTTTCTATGTATAAAGTGAACGAATATAAATTATAATTGGGTTTGTCCCTTAGTTCAATAATCCCACATAGAACGCCAGAATTAAACACAGATGGCAACTGTCCCCTCATTTTACATGGGCTGGATCATATTACATCACTTTTCAGTCTAAAATCTCTAATCTGTCATTCCCTAGCTAATGTCTCTTCTCTCTCCATGCTCACTTGACTATTAATTAAGCATTTCTTTGGGGGTACTTAATTCCTTGCTTTCTACCTGAAATAGAATATCAGTGTGCTGCTTCAAACAAAGTCAATGCTTTTTCCAAGAATAATATGAGTGGATTTAATTTCTTTTATTATGTTTGCAGCCCCAGCATGTAGCTCAACGGTGGCCTCATAAAACACCTCTTATGATATCAAAATTATCATAGCAATAATCTTTATATTTTGAATGTTTACTATATGGTATATATACCTTGTCTCATTTAATCATCACATCAATTCCATGTGCTATACACCATTTTAATCCCCCATTTATCCATGAAGAGACTGAGGCTTAGAGAGTTTAACATAAGTAACATGCTCAAGGTCACACAGCTGGTAAGTGAAAGAACCAGCTCTTTGACGCTAAAGCCACAAGCCTCCATGGCTTCTTTCAGTAGTGTTTATAGAATGAATAGCCAGATAAGGAGCCCCAGTAAATGCTATCCATAGCATTTCCACATTATTTTACTGACCCCGAACAAAATTTCCTGGAATTATCACTAACCCTTTATATCAGACTTCACTCTTACATCCCCATCAATGGTTGCTTGTTAAACAGAAACCAACTCTGGCTAAATTTACCAAAAATAAAGGGATTTGTTGAAAGGTCAGGTTAGTCCACAGAATTTAAGCAGCAGCTGACCAGCAAATCTTGGAAAGGACAGAATCCAGGCAAAGCCAGGGAATAAGGTAACAGGAAGTAGTAGACAGACTCTTGAGGCCTCAACCACTGGGATGAATCAGCTTCAACTATTTTCAGTCCTTGTGTCACTCTGCTTCAAGCCTCAAATTCCAGGGAGAGTATGACTGACATCATCTGGATCCTCTGTCCAGCCCTACGCCAGGGGATGGGGGTGGAGGAAGGATGGGGCACCGTGACTGGCAGCTCCACCAAGACTGCATTCCAGACAGGAAAACAGAGTGGAAGTAACCAAAAGGAGGCTTTGCGGGTGCTAGGCAAGCAGATGCAAAAGGTCTGCTGCAATGACTTTAACACATCCATGATCAGAGAGAAAGATTTATACTCTTGAAAATATTCAAAGAAATGCACAAAGAGGCAATTGCTAAAGAAAGAGTCCAAAACATTTAGAGCACTGTTTCGCACGAGGACCACTTTTAAAAAAATACATAAAAGATTATAAAACAAACACCCTCATGGATCATCTAGTGTTGTCTTCAATTACCTTTTTACTGCAATGTTACTTAGATGTGTACCAACATAAAACTAGGGGTAAAAATCTTTGGATTTATAGCACTTATAAAATTATAAAGCCACAACAAGGTTTAACACAACAAGCCACTCAATTCAAACAAAATGGCAAAACCAATATAATTCAAATTACTTACCTAAGTCTAACTTGACAGGTGATATTTTTCTGAAACTGAGCTGCGACTCCCGACGTGAATGTAGTACTGATGGCTATACTGCGGGCATCCTGGAGCTCAGCATTGCTATGCCACTGCGTGCCTTATGATGACTCAATTCCCCCAATATTTATCCCTTCAATCCACTGGGAAACCTTGCGACAGCTGGGCCAGTTCATTACTTTGCCTTTGCTTGGTGTGAAAATATCTGTGCTCTCTTCCTATTAGCCCATGATAATTAGAGTGGTGTTACTTGCTGGTAATGAATTGAAAACCCAAATGCAAATAGAGGCGTAAAAATTCTTGGCACTTCTCAGTTACGAGTTGGTCACTCAGATGATCATAACTGAGTGCTGATATGAAATTTTTGAGATACCTTAGAAATATAAATGTGACTTTTAAACTATCTAATGGAGGATCTGAGACTATGTCCTTGGAACCCCAGGAATCATGACCCCCAGTTTGAGAAAAAGTGGTTTAGAGCAATGGCATCACCCTTCGTATAAATGTGTACCCTCCTAAGATAAACCCTTTGAAGGGTATGACAATGATTTGCTGCTATGAATTCCTAGATAGGTATCTGGTGTAAAATTTCCACATGCATTCTGATAGTTCTTAGGCCCTTGATATTCTGCAAGTGTATTTTAAAAAGAAAAATACCTTACAGCCTTCTGATAATCTCTATTAAGTAGGTGAAAGCTCTAATTTCCATGAATATATTAATATATATTTGTCAAATTGTATAAAAAAGCATGTAAATTGAGTTCATGAGTACAGTTTAAGATTCAGACCATTATTCTAGTTATGAAATTGCTAATAATTAGCTATTCTCCTAAGTAAATTCACATGTGGAGAATTTCACTGACTAGTGATTGTGAAACACAGTACTTGATTTTGAAATATTTCTCATCCAGTAAGATTAAATGACATTCTGCTCTATTTAAAAAGATCAACTCAAATAACCAAATATTTTTTCATAATATTCTTCTTTTCATCTTGTTTATGGTTTCCTTTGTTGTGAAAAAGCTTTTAAGTTTCATTAGGTCCCATTTGTTTATTTTTGTTCTTATTTCCGTTTCTCTAGGAGGTGGGACACAGAGGATCTTGCTGTGACTTATGTGTTCTGCCTATATTTTCCTCTAAGAGTTTTATAGTGTCTGGCCTTACATTTAGGTCTTTAATCCATTTTGAGTTTATTTTTGTGTATGGTGTTAAGGAGTGTTCTAATTTCATCCTTTTACATGCAGCTCTCCAGTTTACCCAGCACCACTTATTGAAGAGGCTGTCTTTTCTCCATTGTATAGTCTTTCCTCCTTTATCAAAGATAAGGTGACCATATGTGCATGGATTTATCTCTGGGCTTTCTGTCCTGTTCCATTGATCTATATTTCTGTTTTTGTGTCTGTACCATATTGTCTTGATTAATGTAGCTTTGTAGTATAGTCTGAAGTCAGGGAGCCTGATTCCTCCAGCTCCATTTTTCTTTCTCAAGATTGCTTTGGCTATTTGGGGTCTTTTGTGTTTCCATACAAATTGTGAAATTTTTTGTTCTAGTTCTGTGAAAAATGCCATTGGTAGTTTGATGGGGATTGCACTGAATCTGTAGATTGCTTTGGGTAGTATAGTCATTTTCACAATGTTGATTCTTCCAATCCAAGAACATGGTATATCTTTCCATCTGTTTGTATCATCTTTAATTTCTTTCATCAGTGTCATATAGTTTTCTGCATACAGGTCTTTTGTCTCCTTAGGTAGGTTTATTCCTAGGTATTTTATTCTTTTTGTTGCAGTGGTAAATGGGAGTGTTTCCTTAATTTCTCTTTCAGACTTTTCATCATTAGTGTATGGGAATGCAAGAGATTTCTGTGCATTAATTTTTTATCCTGCTACTTTACCAAATTCATTGATTAGCTTTAGTAGTTTTCTGGTAGCATCTTTAGGATTCTATATGTATACTATTATGTCATCTGCAAACAGTGACAGTTTTACTTCTTCTTTTCCGATTTGGATTCCTTTTATTTCTTTTCTTCTGTGATTGCTGTGGCTAAAACTTCCAAAACTATGTTGAATAATAGTGGTGAGAGTGGGCAACCTTGTCTTGTCCCTGATCTTAGGGGAAATGGTTTCAATTTTTCACCATTGAGAACCATGTTGGCTGTGGGTTTGTCATATATGACCTTTATTATGTTGAGGTAAGTTCCCTCTATGCCTACTTTCTGGAGAGTTTTTATCATAAATCAGTGTTGAATTGTGTCAAAAGCTTTTTCTGCATCTATTGAGATGATCATATGGTTTTTATCCTTCAATTTCTTAATATGGTGTATCACATTGATTGATTTGCTTATATTGAAGAATCCTTGCATTCCTGGGATAAACCCCACTTGATCATGGTGTATGATCCTTTTAATGTGCTACTGGATTCTGCTTGCTAGTATTTTCTTGAGGATTTTTGCATCTATGTTCATCAGTGATATTGGCCTGTAGTTTTCTTTTTTTGTGACATCTTTGTCTGGTTTTGGTATCAGGGTGATAGTGGCCTCGTAGAATGAGTTTGGGAGTGTTCCTCCCTCTGCTATATTTTGAAAGAGTTTGAGAAGGATAGGTGTTAGCTTTTCTCTAAATGGTTGATAGAATTTGCCTGTGAAGCCATCTGGTCCTGGGCTTTTGTTTGTTGGAAGGTTCTTAATCACAGTTTCAATCTCAGTGCTTGTGATTGCTCTGTTTATATTTTCTATTTCTTCCTGGTTCAGGCTTGGAAAGTTGTGCTTTTCTAAGAATTTGTCCATTTCTTCCAGGTTGTCCATTTAATTGGCATATAGTTGTTTGTGGTAATCTCTCATGATCCTTTGTATTTCTGAAGTGTCAGTTGTTACTTCTCCTTTTTCATTTCTCATTCTGTTGATTTCAGTCTTCTCCCTTTTTTTCTTGATGAGTCTGGTTAATGGTTTATCAGTTTTGTTTATCTTCTCAAAGAACCAGCTTTTAGTTTTATTAATCTTTGCTGTTGTTTCCTTCATTTCTTTTTCATTCATTTCTGATCTGATATTTATGATTTCTTTCCTTCTGCTAACTTGGGGGTTTTTTTGTTCTCCTTTCACTAACTGCTTTAGCTGTAAGTTTAGGTTGTTTATTTGAGATTTTTCTTGTTTCTTGAGGTAGGATTGTATTGCTATAAACTTCCTTCTTAGAACTGTTTTTGCTGCAGCCCGTGGTTTTGGGTTGTCATGTTTTCATTGTCATTTGTTTCTAGGTATATTTTGATTTCCTCATTGATTTCTTCAGTGATCTCTTGGTTATTTAGTAGCATATTGTTTAACCTCCATGTATTTGTACTTTTTACAGTTTTCTTCCTGTAATTGATATCTAGTCTCACAGCGTTGTGTTCAGAAAAGATACCTGATATGATTTCAATCTTCTTAAATTTACCAAGGCTTGATTTGTGACCCAAGATATGATCTATCCTGGAGAATGTTCCATAAGCACTTGAGAAGAAAGTGTATTCTGTTGTTTCGGATGGAATGTCCTGTAGATATCAATTAAGTTCATCTTGTTTAATGTGTCATTTAAAGCTTGTGTTTCCTTATTTATTTTCATTTTGGATGATCTGTCCATTGGTGAAAGTGGGGTGTTAAAGTCCCCTACTATGACTGTGTTACTGTCGATTTCCCCTTTTATGGCTGTTAGCATTTGCCTTTTGTGTTGAGGTGCTCCTATGTTGGGCGCATAAATATTTACAATTGTTATATCTTCTTCTTGGATTGATCCCTTGATCATTATGTAGTGTCCTTCTTTGTCTCTTGTAATAGTCTTTATTTTAAAGTCTATTTTTTCTGACATGAGAATTGCTACTCCAGCTTTCTTTTGATTTCCATTTGCATGGAATATCTTTTCCATCCCTTCACTTTCAGGCTGTATGTGTCCCTAGGTCTGAAGTGGGTCTCTTGTAGACAGCATATATACGGGTCTTGTTTTTGTATCCATTCAGCCAGTCTATGTCTTTTGGTTGGAGCATTTAATCCATTTACATTTAAGGTAATTAACGATATGTATGTTCCTATTACCATTTTCTTAATTTTGGGGGGGTTGTTATTGTACATCTTTTCCTTCTCTTGTGTTTCCTGCCTAGAGAAGTTCCTTTAGCATTTGTTGTAAAGCTGGTTTGGTGGTGCTGAATTCTCTTAACTTTTGCTTGTCTGCAAAGGTTTTAATTTCTCTGTCGAATCTGAATGAGATCCTTGCTGGGTAGAGTAATCTTGGTTGTAGGTTTTTCTGTTTCATCACTTTAAATATGTCCTGCCACTCCCTTCTGGCTTGCAGAGTTTCTGCTGAAAGATCAGCTGTTAACCTTATGGGGATTCCCTTGTATGTTATTCGGTGCTTTTCCCTTGCTGCTTTCAATATTTTTACTTTGTATTTAATTTTTGATAGTTTGATTAATATGTGTCTTGGCATGTTTCTCCTTGGATTTATCCTGTATGGGACTCTCTGTGCTTCCTGGACTTGACTGACTATTTCCTTTCCCATATTAGGGAAGTTTTTGGTTATAATCTCTTCAAATATTTTCTCAGTCCCTTTCTTTTTCTTCTTCTTCTGGGACCCCAATAATTCAAATGTTGGTGCATTTAATGTTGTCCCAGAGGTCTCTGAGACTGTCCTCAATTCCTTTCATTCTTTTTTCTTTATTCTGTTCTGTGGTAGTTATTTCCAGTATTTTATCTTCCACGTCACTTATCTGTTCTTCTGCCTCAGTTTTTATGCTATTGACTCCTTCTAGAGAATTTTAAATTTCATTTATTGTGTTGTTCATCATTGCTTGTTTGCTCTTTAGTTCTTCTAGGTCCTTGTTAAACGTTTCTTGTATTTTCTCCATTTTATTTCCAAGATTTTGGATCATCTTTACTATCATTACTCCGAATTCTTTTTCAGGTAGACTGCCTATTTCCTCTTCATTTGTTTGGTCTGGAGGGTTTTTACCTTGGTCCTTCATCTGCTGCATATATCTCTGTCTTCTCATTTTGCTTAACTTACTGTGTTTGGGTCTCCTTTTCACAGCCTGCAGATTTGTAGTTCCTGTTGTTTTTGGTGTCTGCCCCCAGTGAGTAAGGTTGGTTCAGTGGGTTGTGTAGGCTTCCTGGTGGAGGGGACTGGTGCCTGTGTTCTGGTGGATGAGGCTGGATCTTGTCTTTCTGGTGGGCAGGACCACATCTGGTGGTGTGTTTTGGGGTGTCTGTGAACTTATTATGATTTTAGGCAGACTCTCTGCTAATGGGTGGGGTTGTGCTCCTGTCTTCCTAGTTATTTGGCATGGGGTGTCCAGCACTGGAGCTTGCTGGTCATTGAGTGGAGCTGAGTCTTAACGTTGAGACGGAGATCTCTGGGAGAGCTCTTGCCAATTGATATTACTTGGGGCCAGGAGTTCTCTGGTGGTCCAACATCCTGAACTCGGCTCTCCCACCTCAGAGGCTTAGGCCTGACAGCCAGCTGGAGCACCAAGACCCTGTCAGCCATACGGTCAGGTACATGGGGAGTTTCTTGCCTTTTAGGAAGTCTGAGGTCTTCTGCCAGCGTTCAGTAAGTGTTCTGTAGGAGTTGTTCCACATGTAGATGTATTCTTGATGTATTTGTGGGGAGGAAGGTGATCTCCACATCTTACTCCTCCACCATCTTGAGGGTCCTTGACATAACCAAATTTTACATGCATTGTCTTTCTAAATAAATTCTAACAATTATTCTAAATTACATGGCTGAGTTACACTATGAATTACAGCATCTTAAAAAAAAAAAAAAGGACAGAGCACTGATAGCTGTGAAGAAATGTTTTCGTATGTGACATAAGAGTGTCCCAAGAATGTTTAAATTTTGCATTTATATTTCTAAAATAATCTCAAAAAACTATATATTAGTATGTTATGGTTTATTTGGTTGATCACCTGTGTTATAACAATGAGAAATCTTTTTATTTTCACTGGTGAAATCACTCTCTTTAATTTATAATTATGCCTTGTTTACAAGTATATTGGAAACATGAACAGATAGCACTAAGAATATTTCGGTGAAGAATAGCTCTCATATCATCCATATAAGAAAAGGCAATCTTGTGTGTGCTGATTTTATTATAAATGACAGAATGATTCTGATGACATATTAACAGAGCTAACAATAGTTAAAGTGCTAGGTTTGTGAAGAGAGGCTATACAGAAATCTCTTCTTAATATTTAGTTTCATTTTACGAAATATAATTATCTTTAACTTCCAGAGTCAGATATTCAAAGAATTGGCCTTTATTAATAATACATTTAGGGTAAAATGTTCCACTGACATTTTATATCTCTGTATGAAAACTCCCGTGATGAAGTTGGTCATACTGAAAGAATGTAGGATTGGGCAAGTTTATTTGCACAATTCAAAATGAGTTAATAGGTAGGTAATAAGAAAAGAAAATTCTCTAGAGGTTTCTATATTTTCTATCACTTTTACGGTAACTTATGAGTGAAAATTACAGTAACTTACAAGAGGAAATTAGGTAATTTTCAAAATACCAGAAAATCTCTGGCTTATCCCTGGGTTAGTTGTGAGTTACGGTGGGGGAAACATCCAGCAGAAAGTATCAGGCATGTCAGGGTCTTCATTTTCTAACTGAATGTGAATCAGCTTATGAGCACCACGTAATGCAGTACAATGTGTGGGCTTTGAAACCAGCTAGGTCTGGGGCTGAATACAGGCTTTGTCATTTATGAACTGTGTCATGTAATGCATGTCCTTAACCACTCTGAACTTCAATTCCTTTATCCAGGTAAAGAGGGTAATAAGATTTACCTGTAGATTTCCTTTCTAGCTCTCTTATTTGGTCTGTAATTTCAACATGTCATATGACTTCATCAGCCCTACCTATCTTCAAGTGAAAATGAAGGTTTTAATGGTTCTCAACAGAACATTATTTCCTCCCACCTCGGGGTCATTTGGAAATGTGTGGGGTGTTTTTCGGTTGGCACAAAAACTAAGAGAATCAAAAACGCTAAATGCCCTGTAACGGGGTGGGCGGACGGGCAGGGGGAATAGTCCCATGAACAAAGTTTTTGTTTGTTTTTGTTTTACGTCTGGAAAACCAACAGAGCCCTATTGTGGAACTAAACTAGATCATCTCTAAGTTCTTTTCACTCGGACATTTCATCACTTTATTTTCTGTCATTGTTTCTTTACATTTATGTTGGATGAACCAGATAATTAAATGCTGCGAGCCACCATGACACACATGAGCATGTTTATCAAAATAAAGAATGTGGGGCTTCCCTGGTGGCGCAGTGGTTGAGAGTCTGCCTGCCAATGCAGGGGACACAGGTTCGAGCACTGGTCTGGGAGGATCCCACATGCCGCGGAGCAACTAGGCCCGTGAGCCACAATTACTGAGCCTGCGCGTCTGGAGCCTGTGCTCTGCAACAAGAGAGGCCGCGACAGTGAGAGGCCCGCGCACCGTGATGAAGAATGGCCCCCGCTTGCCACAACTAGAGAAAGCCCTCGCACAGAAACGAAGACCCAACACAGCCATAAGTAAATAAATAAATAAATAAAATTTTTAAAAAAAGAATGTGGAGTAAGGAGCTGGTTTTGGTTGGTTGGAGTGAAGGGCTCAAGGCAGGTCTAAGAGTCTGTGAGACAGAGGCTTCCCTGGAGATAGTTCCTAAAGCAGCTCACTGTGCAAAGTAGAGGAAACTCACATTTAGTGAGCACATTTACAGGTGTTCTGAGGTTACCCCCACTTAATCCACACAGCAACCCTATGTGGCCTGTCGTATTTTCTTTAATTTATAGGTGATGAACTCTACCCATAGCTCCAAGGATTTTTTTTCCAACCTAGGTGACTTGAATTCTGTATGTATGTGTCTGTCTGTGTGTCTGTGTGTGTTTTCAAAATCACAGAAAAGAAGTACAACATAAAGAATAGATTCGAACACTTCACCTGTTCTGGGTCCTTCGCCATCTGTGTTCAGGTCACATAGCCCCGCATACCCCACCACCACACAAGGTTGCTTCCACTGGTCAGCATGCAGGCCTGACTGACCCAAGGCCTCGGAGAGAAGGGACGTTCTTCCCCCTCCTCTTATGCTCCCACCTCCTCCCCCGGGACTAACCTCTTCTCAGGATGACTGGTGGTCAGACTCTCCATTCCTTTCAGGGGAGACTCCAGCCTCCACCCCCGGGACTGGATATTGTTCCTTAGCTCCGAAAGACATCAGAACACATTTCTAGATCAGGATGTTTGCCAAGTGGGTTATTCACTCTTTAGTAACACCATGTGGGGTCAGCCATAATCCCATCCGGTCCCTTTGCTCCCAGCAAAGTTCCTTGACACAGTCTCTCCTCCAGCACAAGGGAAGGGAAGATGTGGCCTGTGTGTGTTCCCAGGCTCTTCAGGATCTCCACTGAAGAGACCCTGAAGAACACACATTGCTCCAATATCTGGAGCAGCAATGTACAAAACAACACAGCCTGGATCTGGACCTAGAAAGCCCTCCCCTCCCTGAAGGGAAGAGAGCAGTGAGGCAGCTCGGCCCAGTAATGGCCCTTGTGTGCACGATTCGACAGATCATTTAGCGTGCACCTCTCCATTCCAGAAGAAGCTCTTTTCTCCGCCTTTCATTCCTAAAGGCCGTTCTGACTGGTTCTCCCCAGAACAAAGGGACAACCTACTCAAAAATTTAAAAGTCAGAAGACTGAAAATGACCGTTTTTCTAGTTTCGGCTGTGTTGGAACATTGTGGGCTGTAATATCAAGCAAGATCACTTGTTATAATCCAACAAACATACACTGACTGCCTGTTATGTACCAGGTACAATGCCAAGTCTTAAAAGACAAAAACAATTACTTTAAAAAAGCTTCAGACTCAGGAATAAACACGTATAGAAATTCAGTCACGAGTTCCTGGTAGACAAATTCTAGCAACAAACCTTGACTGCTATCCATCTCTTTGGCAAGCCTGAGAATTTTGATTCCAGTAAACCCAAGTCATTCCTGATGGGCATATTTAGATAAGGAAGAACAGGGGTGGAAGTGGGATTGTTGAAAATAGAAAACGAAGGTAAATCACAGAGCATTTCTGCAGTGAGCGCTTAAGAAGATAAAGGAAGCTGAGAGAAGCCTACTTCCTTAGAATTGTGCTCTGGAATCGTACAGAAGGAAGGAACTAAGACATACATAAGAGGGCTTGACAGCCAGGGCTGAGCAGAGACACAAGGTGCCCGGGAAGGCCAACAATGTAGCACGTCTTCAAACCAATGCTATTTTTAAAAATGGCTCAACATTTATTTAGTGAGGTTAGGGTTAGGGGCTTTTTATTATTAAAAAGTGCATATAACTCCTCCTCTTCCTCCTCCTTCTGGTTCCCATCTCTTTCCTTCTCAAACAATGCAGTTCTAAGGCTTTCAGGTGAGGCAGGACAAGGCAGCTTTGCACCAGAAGAGGAAAGAGCCGCGCTGACCCAGAGCAGGTGTCAGAGCTCAGCAAGGAGAACACGGTACCCACACACGGGGACAGCCAGGGGGCAATCAGAGCTCTTGCACAGGGAGGAAAGGGTGTCCCCGCAGAGGAGGTGCTAGGTGGGGCATAGGGGCAAGGGTGCGAAGGATGTCTTTGTGGAAAGGCAGCCCAGCAAGGGATGTCAGCACCAGTAAGGAGGGCCTCTGGGCAGGGGAAGGGATGGCAGCAGAGATGGTAGATTGACAATATACTGGAGGGTTGATCAAAGGAGTAAATAAAGATAATGGAGCCAGGTTTCTCATGTAGAAGAGAGGTGTAAATATGGAAAGGGCTGAATGAACTCAATGGTGGTGGATTGGAATTGGTGATATTTGTGTGAAGTCACGGTTTTCAATAAACTTAGATGGAAGAGTGTGTTTATATACATACATCAATTGAGAGAGAGACATACAGACAGGCAGAAAATCTATCCACTAAAAGGGCCTGGGAGCAACAACACCCCAATAGCAATGAGCACACCTAAGTCCCCAGTTCTTGAATCCTAAGCACCATTCTCCACTAAAAGGAACCAGGACTCTTTGAGGAAATGGTGACTCTAGGCTGGGGCAGGGAAAGTATAAGGTAAGCCTGGAGCATGTCATGCCAGAAAAGCAAGAGGTGCTCAAAGAATGAGGGGACATGCCAAAAGGACACAAAAGCCAGTTTGAATAGGGGGCAAAACAGGGATAATATATCAAGTTAAATTATGGTAGTAATAGATTATTACCCAAACACATGTACCCATATTCATATTGATAAAACAACCAATGAATTGTAAGTTTACAGGTAGAACACATTTACATAGTTTCAGATTCTCTCCTCACAAAATACTTATTAATTACAAAGGGGGAAAGAGAAGTTTCAGAGGTAAAGAAGTTCTCTGTGTTGTACTTGCAACTTTTCTGTGTGATTGTCCAAAATTATGTATATATATATGTGTGTGTGTGTGTGTATTATGTATATACATATATATTTCTTAAAGTGCATATAGAAACACTAATTCAATTCTGATTGAAACAGAGACAATGGTCTGAAAAAATTCAACAGGACATTTCCAGCTTTTCTTTCCTTTTGGAATTTTCTAATCCCAGCCAATTATAGGGAGGCGTATTAAATAATAAAAGAAATCCATCACGTATTCCATCCACAAGAAGCTCCCAGCGCCATGCTTTACTGAGTTTCAGAATTTCAGTTGCCTGGGACTGCTGACTTTCAACTGACTGGATGAGCCTTCATGTGGGCATTGCAAAAATATTTAGGAGACATAGCTTGGCACTCAGGTTATTTTGTTTCTACTCAAGGGTGCCGTCTGTGTGCAGAACCAATTTACCACTGCACTACTCTGTTCCCGTGCTGCTTGAGCCCCATATGGATCACTGCCCTGAACACATGCCTGCTCCCACCACCCCTCCCCAGGCTCTATTGGGGCCATCATGTTGGAACAATGGGTGAGTGGGAGAAATGACTCAACAGTCCTGACTCAAAGACCATTTGAATGGACATGCAGATGCAGAGGAACAAAAATGCCTCTTACTGCACATGCTATCTCAGCAAAGCGAACACATTTGCATGCATATTGTTGCGAGTTCAGAGGAAAGAGACCCTAAAAAATTCTGCCAAGCAAGGGGTTGCACATTTAAATTGTTTGTAACATATCCACGATTTTAGGATGTATAAAACACTATGGATAATCCCTCTCAGAGCTGCCATGTGTGGTTGGGCAGGTTGTGCACTGCACAAGGGCACGTGGCCAGTTGTGGCTGTGTCCACCCAGAGAAAGAGTGCATTTTAAATTTTGCACAGAGGAGCTGTATGACCTGGCAACAGCCCTGAATGTATTATCTTTACTGCTGTAGTGAACAACACAAAATTGTATAAGAACTGTTACATGTTCACTTCTGACTACACTGTCTCAGTTCTTAAAATCTTGTTTTTCAACTATAAATTCTCCTTCCCTGCAGAGTGTCAGGAACCTCACCCTTGTAATTTGGGAAGACTGGAGAAATAGCACAACATGATACTCGCAGAATAAAGACTGTACAAAGTACCAGGTGACTGGAGAAGAACGGGCAGGAGGATTGGATTAAATTTCTAAATGACAGTTGCTTTTACACTTGCCGGTAGCATTTTGTATAAGGCAGAAATGTAGAACTGGTGAAGCTGGATTTTCATATTATCATTTGGATAAAGTCATATTCAATATTCAATACTACCATAGTGAAGAAGTTCTGTATTCAATATAAAAATTTTACCTAACATATGTCTGCATCTAATTCCATGGAGAAAATTAACATCTGTTGCATAAGTCCCTGGGGGTAAAATTCTGGAACATTGATTTACCCTGCTAAAGCAAGTCCTTGCTGGAATGACCATACTAGAGAGGTTTTCAGTAAGAATTACTGTTGATACCAAAAAAAAAACTTTATCCCCTTTTCACGTGGAATTTTGTATAAAAGGAAAACAAGAGAATACATTCTCACTGACCATGTTGTTTACAAAGACAAGTAGGCAAATTACTAATTATACAATAATTGAAGAGTTGAAATTTGAGTCAAATCAATTTTTAAGTCGGGTACAGTGTTGAAAAACTGTAAATCATTCATTGGTTTGGTATGTAGTTTGACTCCATAATGAAACTAGTTCAAATATCTTTTTAACATTTTATTATAGAAAAAAATGTTGCTTTTAAAAATAACCCAAATAACTATATTGTGTCTTATGCTTAGATTTTTAAATTAATTATTGCTCTATTATTAAATATTTCAAAATATACAGAAGAGTATAGAGAGTGTCCCTACCACATTGCTATAACAAATATTTCCATTTTGCCATATTCACTTCAGTTTTTTTGTTAAAGAAGTGAAATTTACCTATGCGGCCGCTGTTCTCTGTGTGGCTTTATCCAATGCCATTTCCTCCCTCCCATCCAGAGGAAGCCACTATTCTGAAGCTGGAATGTTTCCATCCCAAGCATACTTTTACACTTTTACCTCCTATGTACATAAACAATATAATTCTATAACTTGGGGGTTTTTTCACTTAACCTTATGTTTTTAATATTTTTCCATATCATTATGCATACTCCTAAGTCATTCATGCTGATTGCTGTAGGGTATAGCAATAGTTTATCCATTCTGCTACTGAAGGAAATTTTAGTTGTTTGCAGTTTTTCACCATTACAAACAAGATTTTGGTGAATATTCTCATGCATTTTTCCTGGAACACAGGCAACAGAGTTTTTCCAGAGAGATCTATCCATCCCATTTGCTTTTCCATAAAGGTTGCTTAAGTATGGCAATATATATGGCTGTAGCTAGCAACCAGAGTTTGCTGAGAAATTCTTCCCTTCGTGGAGGAGAACATAATGGTCCCGGAAGGCTCTGGGTAGCCTGGGCCTCTCCTGTATGCAATGGCTGTTACAGAAGCCCACCTCACTGGGGGAACAGCATGGCCCTTCCAGCCCTATCCTCCTCCACAAGGAGACCTCATACATCCAGGGCGTGTAGCTCTCATCCTGCAGGCGCCCAGGCAGGTGCTTCTAAAATCTGCAACGGACCAATGGAAGCACTGTGGCAATGACATATATACATGACAAACAGCCAAAGCTGTCTGGAGGTTTAAAGGTGAAAATGACAGCTGTGGTAGGCTAATTAATCCCCCCCCTGCCAAGACGTCCATATCTAATCCTCAAACCCTGTGAATATGTTTTCTCACATGGCAGAAGGGACTTCGCAGGTATGATTAAGTGAGGGACCTTGAGAAGAGGTGATTATCCTGGATTATCTGGAAGATTTGGGGTCCAAGGTAATCACAAAAGTCCTTATAAGAGGGAGGCAGGAAGATCAGAGTTAGAGTGACACTAGAAGATGCTAGGCTGCTGTCTTCGAAGATGGAAGAAGAGGCCACGAACCAAGGAATTCAGGCAGCCTCTGGAAGCTGAAAAGGGCAAGGAAAGGGACCTTCCCCTACAGCCTCCAGAAGGAACACAGACACCTTGATTTCGGCTCAGTGGTTTTAGCCCGTTTTCACTTCTGACCTCCAGAACCGTGAGATAATAAATTCATGTTTTAAGTCTCTGAGTTCATGGTAATTGATCGCAGGAGCAGTATGAAGCAATGACAAAGGTGGATGAGGATGACAAGGAAGAGGCCCCCCACTCCGTACTCATCCAGAGAACAAAGTGGCTGCTGCGAAGACTGTCCTGAAGACCGCCCACCAGAACCCAAGCCACTGGCACCAAGGGCCCCATGTGTATCACTATCTGGGATTTGACAACCCATCTCTACAAGTAGTCCATGGTGACCTGTAGAATTAGTGGGTATAGTTGGTTGAAACAAATCAATGCGTTGTCTGTTTTGACTTTCCCTTCAAGGCATTGGAGGAAATTCTCTCTGGCATCATTTGGCTCTCCAGTGAGTCCCAGACTTTGGAATCTGCAGGATTGTTCTCTGTCTCCCTGTTCTACATCTGGGGACTGCTCCCTGACCTTCACCCACCTGAGATCCTACACTCCAGCCCAAGTGGGCACATCCAGACCTCACTTTGGGCTGCCTGTGGCTCTCACTGAGATGGGATCTCTGGAAGCTGACTCCTGGCCTGTTTCCTCTGAGCATGTTTGCATTTTATGACAAATTTGGATCTCACTGCCCCATTCCCTGGACTTCTAACCTGGTTTTGTTTGTCCTCCAGCTTGGCCTGACCTCTGAGACCTAGACCTTGACCTGACAGACACATCTTGTTATAACACCATGGCTTTCATATGAAGCACAGTTGAACTGGCTTTTTAAAAAGCCAGTTGAACTTTATTCAACCCAGCACCTCCCAAACTTAATTAACATTTGTTCCTTTTTCTTTCCTGTGATCTTTTTTTCCTATTCTACAAAATTAGCATAATACACTTTGGTATAAGGAACAGAACATAAAGATGAGAAACTTGAAGAATCTGCTGAGTGACAAGTTGGACCCAGATTTACTTAAATCTAAAACACTTCACAGCTAGTTCTTCCACCTGTTTAGTTTAGCATCATCGTTCAAAGGAGAATATTTCTCTTCTGCAACCTGCATAGAAGAGTAGCCACGATGAATTGACAACCTACTCCAGTGCCTAGAACTATGTGGGCAGCTCTACATACATCTCCCCTGTGATCCTAAAAGTTCCTGGGTGTGTCAGAGCTCAGAATGTCAGTGCCCCAGGCCTCTTCTGGAAAACACACCTTCACCTTTCAGAGAGCTGCTCCCATCACCCTGTAAAGACCATGTTGATATAGCGGACGTGGCTAATCGTGGTTCCTCACTCTCCTGGCCACAGTAGCAGCACATGAGCTGAGCTAATAGAATACCCCACCCACCTGCCCACCAAGATCAGGCACCTGACCTCAAGTCAGGGGCTAATCGCAGCTCTTCTGCAGAAGGTTTTTAATAGAATATTAAGGGGGAAGAGCCCTTTCTTGGAAATGAGGTGAGGGGGCAAGCTCAGAGGTGGGAGCCGGGTCTCTAATCTTATGGGGAGAGCTGAAGAGAATGAAATAGACTCAAGGACACAAGAGTCACACAGAGAGAATAAACTTTAATAGCATTTAAGTCCCTGGAGACACACAATGAATAGTGGTTCCAAGTGTGGGCTTGGAGACAGACTGCCTAGGAAACAACCTCTCTGAACCTGAGTTTCTACTTTTGTAAAAAGAAGATAATAATAGTCCTTAACTCACGGGGCTGTTGTGAGGTTGAACAAATTAATGCACATGAAGCATGTTGAATGGTGTCTGGCACATGGTCACCCCACAATAAATATTAACTATTAGAAGCTGCTCCAGTTGGCCACGAGGCTACCTCCACCCACGTCCTACCTTCGATTTGGTTCCCCGAGCAAATGGTTTCTAAGTTGATGTTTGGTCTCTATTATTTGCAGCCTGAAGAGTCCTGAGGAATGTTGTCATTATTTCCCTGAATGCCTGAATTCCATGAGATGCTCTAGGAGAAAAAGTTTCCATAGATAAGTTTGGGCAACTCTTGGATATTCATTGTGCTTTAATTTATCTATTGCTCCCCTCTTTGATAGTCTCATTCTATTTTAATATATTAAAGGTTCTGAGTGACCCTATAATTAAAAAGCCAGTTGAGGGACTTCCCTGGCGGCACAGTGGTTAAGAATTCACCTGCCAATGCATGGGACACGGGTTCGAGCCCTGGTCCAGGAAGATCCCACATGCCGCAGAGAAACTAAGCCCGTGCGCCACAACTACTGAGCCTGTACTCTAGAGCCCGCGAGCCACAACTACTGAGCCCATGCGCCTAGAGCCCATGCTCCACAACAAGAGAAGCCACCGCAATGAGAAGCCTGCACACTGCAACTTAGAGGAGCCCCCTCTCGCCACAACTAGAGAAAGCCCATGTGCAGCAACGAAGACCCAACGCAGGCAGAAAAATAAAAATAAGATTAATTAATTAATTAATTAATTTTTAAAAAGCCAGTTGAACTTTATTCAACCCAGCATCTCCCAAACTTAATTAACATTTGTTCCTTTTTCTTTCCTGTGATCTTTTTTTCCTATTCTACAAAATTAGCAGAATACACTTTGGTATAAGGAACAGAACATAAAGATGAGAAACCTGAAGAATCTGCTGAGTGACAAGCTGAACCTAGATTTACTTAAATCTAAAACGTACAGTTCTTTCTACGGTTCCGTGCACACATACACACACAAGTACCATTCAATCATTTGGAAGGTAAGTGTTAGACATTCTGGTTTTTAGTTTGCGTTTCCATTTTAAGTGTTACTTTCCTAGAGAACAAAGGTTTTTTTTGTTTTTTTTGTTTTTGTTTTTGCAATTGACAAGGAAATTTAGTTATTTCTGAGATATACATTTTAAAGTAATAGCTAGAATTTTGACTTATAACATTATACCAGAACATATAAGATTTTTAGAAATTTCATGTAATGTCTGAAACATTTATATTAACATATTTCCATACAAATAACCCAAAGAAAGTTTAGTATTAGTTGTTTTTTGTTTGTTTTTTTATACTGCAGGTTCCTATTAGTCATCAATTTTATACACATCAGTGTATACATGTCAATCCCAATTTGGAATGTAAGTGTTAGACATTCTGGTTTTGAATTTGCTTTTATTTTAAGTGTTACTTTCCTAGAGAACAAAGGGTTTTTGGGGGGTTTTTTGTTTTTTTTAGTGCTTGCTCTTGCAGATCCGTACATACCGTGCAACATTAAGTAGGATTAAATCTTTTTAAGACAATTCTGAATAAAAATTATATGAGATATGCAACAACCTCTCCTTTGAAAAGTTACGAGAAAGATGGCTTTTCTTTTTTGGTTGCCAGAGCAAACTGTGGAAGAAACACTAGCTTGGGAGATGTTTTCACTACAACTGACGCTGTCAGTACCTTTGTCTTCATTTGTAGGATGGCCAAATTATTGCACAAGTACTCATATTTCCCTCTGGGCCAGATCAACTTCTGATTACCCAAAACTGTGTGTCTTGAACTGTAGGTCAAATCTGGGCAATGAATATTATTATCATTATCATTTTTATTGTTATGGTTTGATAGTGTTGGGCCCTAAGAATTGCCAGAGGGGACTTTTGGACCAAGGGAGAGACCTGGTTCCCTCTGGAAGCCTTACAATCTAAATTAGACTGAGTTGTATAACAGTTTTAGGCATCTGATATGGGACTTGCCAAATTTCATGGCTTCAGGCACACGGAATGCACATCCCTGTTCCAGGGAGGCTAAATATTTTTCCAAATCAGTAGATAAAACAAACTCCCTGACCTCAACTTACTTCCTGGCGCCTGGAGTCCTGAGTAGCTGATGAAGAGTGCCTGTCTGCGATCAAGTGACAGGACACACTCAGACTGGCTCCTGCGCTCAGGACCTTGTGGTACCTGATCCCATCTCCATCTTCGGAGCTAAGACTTTGGCCACAATTTCAAGATCTAAGTCCAGAGGGCAATGGGCCAGGGTTAGATACTATTAGATGCCATTGAATCAGTCTTGAAGGGCAACTGTGGCTTCTTGGGGCATGAGGCAATGTGCTGCAGCTGGCAGCCGGTGAAAGCCGGGGATTGCAGACCCCAGGGCAAATCACATCCCAAACGTCATATCTGAAATGAAGAGGTGGCCACACCACTGTCAGGTTTTAGACCTTACAGAGCCAACCGAGTAGAGAGTAAATCCATCCAAGGGAACCTGAAGCTTCTGGCCTAAGACTTGGTGGGGAGGACTCCATAACTACTCGACAGTGACATCTGCTGACTGAGTTAGACACAGCCACCTCCCAGACAAAACTGAATGAGCTCAGCTTTGAAGACTCAAAGGAATGTAAATGACGGGGGAAATTCCCATGGGTGGTTGAGAGAGAGACTAATAGCAGAAGCGAGATCGCAGAGATTTTAAAATATTATAGAGTGATATAGACAATAAAAATTCATTTCATAGTATCACAAAGGCCTTGGAGTGTTTGCCAGGAGAGATGCTGGCCCTGCTAGGCCCCGTACCAGAACATTTCTGTGCTCATCAGCTCACTCTGGTGGTGTTTACTTTAAGGTTTTCCCTTTCCAGTCAATTCCATTTGCCTTTTAGACTCTTCTGCCTTTGCACTGATGTACAGATGCACGCTTTTCTCCCCCACTTCTTCTCTCCCTGCCCCATCCTCCTGTGAGTCAGTCATGTTTGATTAAGAGGTTTGGGTTCCTATCTCTTCTCTTTATTGAGTCATCTAAACAACTTTCTTTCTGAAATCCCCTGCTGAACCTGGGGAGCCACGAAGCTGCAGTCTCCCCCTTGTTACCGAACCAAACTTGGGTCACTTGCCCACACTCACAGTAAAACCAATCTACTGACACCAGGTTGTGGTGAAGGAAAGTGCAGCGTTTATTGCAGGGCACTGAGCAAGGAGTCCAGGTAGCTAGTGCTTAAAAGGCCTGAACTCCTCGAAGGCTTTCAGGGAAAGGTTTTCAAGACAGGGTGAGGGAGGGGGTTGTGGGGTGTGTGATCAGCTCGTGGACATTCTTCCAATTGGTTGGTGGTGAGGTAATCGGGAGTCAACATGGTCAACCTTCCGGTTCCAACCGGTCTAGGGTCTACATGCTTGTGGGCAGCATACAGTTAACTTCTCCCACCTGATGGGGGGTTTCAGTCTCTGCAAACCAGCTCAAAGGATGTGGCTCAGAATATTATCTATAGTCATTGAGAAGGAACTAAAGGTCCTTGACTTTGCTTAATGGCTAAATTATTATTATTTTGTCTTGCTTGACTGTTTTCCTTTCTTTCTGCCTTTTCTCACTTCTCTGATTAAATTTACTCTTTGAAACTCAGGGAAGGCCTAGGAGGCTAAAGTTTTCCTACAGACAAGAGGCACGTTGAGGACATGGTGGGTGGAGGTCCGTTCCAGGAAGGCCCCATAGGGCCCTGCTTAGTCACAACCTCACATCCTGCTTCATATTGCTGTGGATCAGCCAGCAGCTCAGGTCCTAAAGGACACAACCCCACATCATTCCAAACTGCTCTAAACCTAGTAGCCACCCTTCTCCCCGCCAAGGCCACGAAACTGGCCACACTACTGAAGTGGGCTCCTTCAGGGCACTGTTCCCCCACCGTAGGTCCTGACAGTTCACCCTCCAAAGGCTAGGAGGGCGCCCCTTCCCACTCTGCATCCCTCAGGACCTACCTGGTACACTGCTACCCATACAGGTGGCCCTTGATAAATGCTTACTGTAGGAATGAATGATTGAGAGGCTTGTTTTAATTCAAGGACATTAGTGCATTTAAAAGGTTTCACTCATAGCTATCGCCAGGCCCAAATACTCAAAACAGGAAACCTGGAAATTAAACATTTTCGAAGAAAAATTGAGTCTGTCTTCCTGGCCTTTTCTATCACTGCCTGTTTAAAAATAAAAGTAAAAACAAAAACAAACAAAAACCACCACCACCAAAAAACTCCTTTTGGACATTTGTCTCAACTAAGACCACAACACAGTGCTCTAAGTTTCTGTAATTTTCTCTTTAAGAAAGTAAATTAGTTTAAGTTCTTCAAGGAAATGCTCAAAGAAGACTCCTGTGCACGAGAGTCAGGAGTTGAATCAGGAATTGGTGTCATCTCCCAGATCTCAGACTAGGGACCAGCTTTGAAGAGTGACATCAGAAGGCTGACAATTATAGCTTCAACTGATTCAGGAAAATAAATGAAACCTTGGTGGTTTGCTGTTTAAAAGTCTCCTTTACAAGACGAAAATTTTTCTTTCAATTTTCATTTGGTAGATAAAATGCATGTATGAAAAACAGTATTTTTTTGAATGTTGTCACAAAGATTAGACTCACATAATGTCTAGGCATAAATATATATATTTTAGTCCTTTCATGATTGCCATGAAACTCTGGGGGAGCCTATAGGGATTTTAGGGTGGATTTTCATGTTGTCCGAGGTTGTTTAGTAATTATGAAAAATAAACTCTCTAAGCAAGATCTGATATAAATATTTGGTCTCCTCCCTCTTGACTTCTGTGTTGTGCACATGGATGTCTGTCATTTGGAAGGAAGGATGATGCAAGAGTGACTAGATGGAGGAAAGTGGTGACTATCTAGGACCCAGAGAGAAAGATGACACGTGAGCAATGTAGTCCATAAAGGGTGCCTGGCACATCGTGGTGCTTGGTCTGGAGCACTGGGGAGGTACGGCTGAGACACCATGGAGCCACATCCACGGAGACAAAGGGGTGACGACTCCCGGCAAAGGGCCATCCTCTTCCAAAATGTTGAGGGGCCTCCTGACAGGGGGGTTCCGCATCATGACTTCCTCTGCAGAGGGGTGGTCACTGCTGGGAGAGCCAGCTGGCGGGGCAATGGGAAATAGAAAAAATGGAGCTTAGAATTCTCTTGTGGGATAGAATTTGGAAGCTTTAGTTATCTCTCATACCCTGGGAATCAGGGAACAAGGCAGCTCGCTCCAGTGGACCATAAACAGGGACAATTTGGCCAAAGGACTATGGTGCTTCCTGTTGCACTCAGTGATCCTCTGCCTTTTGTCATGTCCTAGCTCTTAGGAAAGCCTCTCTCCAGTGACATGACCTTGGCTGTG
Organism: Balaenoptera borealis; assembly: GCF_965194805.1. NCBI lineage: Eukaryota > Metazoa > Chordata > Mammalia > Artiodactyla > Balaenopteridae > Balaenoptera > Balaenoptera borealis. The sequence continues at coordinate 29,076,772 of NC_138867.1, read as the reverse complement.
CTATCGAGCATGAGTGGAAGGGTCACGCTTCCCTGTTTAGGTCAGTTTTGTCAAAGGGGAAATGAGACTCCCCACCTTCACCCCTACCCCCATGGGGGCGCTGGTGGTGCTGGGGTTGCCTATGAGAGATCCCCTCAGGACAGTGGAACGTGGGGACAAACAACAGAGCTATAAGATCCAGCTGTTCCTCTTCTCCAGGAAATTCTCGTTCCAGGGTTCACCTTGAATGATCTGGTTATTGGGTTTTTGGGGTTTTTTTTTTTTAATAAAATTGGGGGTGGGGGAAAATTACATACAGACACCATTTCCTAGATGAAACGATTTGATATGGATAATGAAAGAAGTTGTTATAGACTGAACTCCAAACTCATATGTTGGAACCCTAACCCCCGCTATGACTGTATGTGGAGATAGGGCCTTTAAAGAGGTGATTAAAGTCAAATGAGGTCATAAGGGTGGGACCCTAATCCTATAGGACTGGTGTCTTTCTAAGAAAAGGAAAGACACCAGAGATCTCTCTCCCGCAGGCCCACAGGGAAGAGGCCATGTGAGGGGACAGCTAGAGGGCAACTTCTACAAGCCAGGAAAGCAGACTCACCAGAAACCAAGCCCAATGGCACCTCAGTCTCAGACTCCTAGCATCCAGAACTGTGAAGAAAAATAAATTTCTGTTGTTTAAGCCACCTGGCCTGTGGTATTTTGCCACGGCAGCCCAAGCAGACTAATCCAGAAGGCAAGGCCCCTAGCTCCTGGAACAAGTCTTGCCTTTTGCTGAGGTGCCTGTTAAAACCCGACATCTTCACAGGATAATGTAAGTTCTCCAAGGACCTGGAAAAGAGGCATCTAACAAACTTGCTACTGGTTTGAACAAAGTGCAGTACATGCTCCAAGGCTCCCAGGGGAAAAGGCACTCCATGATCGAAAGACAATAGCATCTTTGTGCTTTAACAGCATTTCCTTTTCCAGAAAACATCCACATTTTGAGAGAGAATCAATTCTGGTATCTGTAAACACCATGGTGGCTTTTTACAGTGTTACTCAGCAAGCTACGTATTCCTGTCTGCATCCTGTAGGGACTTCCAAATGCTTAGCATGTTGCCTGGAACACACTAGACCCTCAGTCATTATTCGTCAACTTCAACTGAACTTCAGAAGAAAATACTATGACTGCATTTCTGAATTTTGAACTTGCTAAGGGTAGGAATGAGAGTGTTGAATTTATCCCTATGTCCCATCCCCAGGGCCCTTAATAGAGGGTATGCAATTGTCGCTCAATAAATGTTGGCTTACACATTGACATTTAACAAAACAAACACCCAGCCATTTGAAGTATTTGGAGAAAACTGCTAGTTCTTTTCACATTTGGATGAGGTTGCTCATGTTTGCCTCAGTCTGACTCAGGTTTTTCTCAATCTGGTTTTTTTTTTTTTTTGGTTTGTTTGTTTGTTTGTTTTTGCAACATTCCTGGCGCCGTGTCAGAAAAACATTATAAAACAGCAGTCTTAAGACAATCAGCAGAACATCTGAGTCATAACTAAGACATAACCCAGGAATTTGAAACACAAATAAACCATTTTTTTCTTAAATTTTCTGAACCAGAAACACATAGCAAATACAGTCTACTAGTACAGGTGGTTAAAGAGACTGGAACTTTAACATACAGCTTTTCTTTTCTGCAGTGTTGAATTCATAAAACGGATACTTTCTGTATGATGCTCTTTACTTTTGATAATTTGAAGGCTGTCTCTAACCCCTATAAGTCAGAACAACGGGCTGAATTGGAAATGCAATAACTTTCATCACATAACAGCACAATGATCATTAGTTAAGTGATGTCTCTATAACTAAACTAAATTGTTCCCCCTCATCCATTCCTTTTGTTGAAATGTTTGTATTGTTATTTTGAGTTGTTTTCCTGTACTATGATTTTGAAGTCGTACAATGAAGATTTGCAGGGTGTGGCAGGCAACTAAAACTGTCTGCACTGGGGCATGGAAACTGTTGACACACAAAAGTTATCAGTGGGGAAAATCATCACCTCTAATTCAGGCTCCTGGACTTCCCTGGTGGCGCAGTGGTTAAGAATCCGCCTGCCAGTGCAGGGGACACAGGTTTGAGCCCTGGACTGGGAAGATCCCACATGCCGTGGACGAAGACCCAACACAGCCAAAAATAAAATAAACAAATAATAATAATTTGGGCTCCTTCATGTTTGGAGGCCGATCCCCATTGTTCTCCATCAGCCTGTGCAAACACTGGAAACTTCTCTGGCTTTTGATCCTTAAAAAAAAAAAAAGAGCAGCTTGTGTGTTTGTTCGGAGGGTTTGGGATTTTTTTTTTCCTGCCACAATCTCCTTTATTTAGTCTGCCCATTTCTAGAAGCTCACACACAAGTTCTGGACTCTTACAGACAACATTCCTAAAACCTCCTCTCTCCACACGGAAGGTGATTCCACGAAAGTTGTTTCAGGTGTTTCAGGTGTTTGGTCCATCTGCAGAATTTGAAATCTGGGGGTTTGTGGGCTCATCTAATGTTGAATTTTTGAAAATTCATTATCAATGTCAAAAAAAAAAGGAAAGATCTGGCGCCCCTGGGCCTCCATTTTCAAATGGCAACTTTTGGCCAAAGCCAAGCAGCAGCTGCTTTCTGGACCATGCGTCCACTCTTCAATTTGCCCGTCCCCACCGCTCCCCTAGGACAGACGGCCCCCCAACTCCTTTTCCTTCCCTGTCTGGCTCCTGAAGGCCTTTGAGTCTGTGGCCTCTTATCTGCATCCAATGTTGGTTAGCGGACCAGGTGAGAATGATAACGCCCTCCCATGTTCACAGGTGGCTAGTCTAACCTGTGTGGTCCAGGACAACGGCCACTAGCCTCACTGAGCACTTGAAATGTGGCTAATGTGGCCACAAACAAACTTTAATTTTTATTTAATTTTTCGTAATTGTTTAAAATAATGGTGTATTGGACAGTGTAGGTCTAGACCAAGAGAGGTTATCAGATTGAAAGATTTCGTTGCCCACATGCAAGTGCTGGTCTATTATTATTTCCCTTGGGATCAGAGCAGGCATCTTCATTGCAGGTGCTTGTTCGTTAGCGCGTCTCTACCACAAGGACATCACCGCCTCTGAGCAGAGAAGCTGACCAGGCCCAACGATTCGAAGTCCCCAGGCTCTCGTCCTGTCTCTTCTACTCCCGATGGTCAGCGCCCAGGAAGTCACTAGGATGTTATGTAAGTGCGGAAATTTAAGAGGAGACAAAAGTGACCAATCTTCAGAGCCTTCCTTCTCTACCTCGTGCCTCTTGCCTCTTGCCTTCAAATCCTCAGACTATGGGAAGCACAGAGGGGAACTGGGAGGCATAGATATTGGCCCCTCCTCACTTGCCGGGCTGAACTGTGCTAATACATATTCTACGGACCAGCTTAGAAAACAAAGTAAACCCTTGAAAGAAAGGGTTTCTATGAATGGAGGATGGGTTGATCTTAAGGCCTTTCCTGAGAGAGCCCAGAGCCTCCTTAGGATGCCAGTGAAGGCAGAGACCCTCAAGGAGAAATAGCAGTGGAGCGGACGGCCCCCAGGGCATAGAGGGCTGCTTAGAGAGGTGAAGAGATCAAAGGAAGAACTGCTTTATGACTCCGTCTGGACTGACTGCCATGGTTTCCTAAAGCTGGCAGTGCTTGTGCTTCTGTCAAAACACTTGCAACAGAAGCTCTTTCTCCACTTCCCCCTTCTGCTTCTAGATATGACCCAAACCTCTCCTCTCAAACCCTGCTGGATGGTTATAAAACAAACTCAAACAAACTCCAACCAATATCCAAGGTGGAGGACAAGCCCGTGCACACTGGTGCATGAGGGAATACAGCTGGTTGCACCACATAATGAGCTAGTTTGATCAGCCACTTGCCTTACTGTGTTGTCCTAAGATCCTACAAGGAGAAAAGCAAGAATAATCCCTTGTACAGTGTTTACTGTACATGCTCATATATGATAAAGCATTCATTTCACTTCCACGGTACTATTAGTAATATCATCCCCTTTCCGCAGACGAGAACACTGAGGCTCTGAGAAGTTAAGTAGCTTGATAAAGGCCCCACTGCTCATGAGTGGCAGACCTGAGACTGAAATCCAGGTCTCCTGACTCCAAATTCTATGTTGATGTCACGGTGAGGACAGTATAAGGAGACAACACTGGACAGGCGAACAAAGTCGTCCTGTTGTGAAACATGGAGCCATTTCTGAAAGCAAACACCACTGAAGCTCTTCGGATGAGTTCTGTAAGGCGTTCAACACGCTAGTGTGCAAGACAGGCTTGGTCCACACAGTGTGCTGAGGTCCACACGTGGCTTCTGCACCCACCATGGGACCCTGGTAGCGTGGCCTCAGTTTCTGGAGATAAGTCTTCTTTATAGACTTCAGAGAGGCCTGCAACTCTGAGGCAAAGCATGTGCAGTTCCCCAAGTTTTATTTTTCATATTTTCAGAGTTTTATTTTCCTCCTTCGCTTACAGCGTTCCAACCGCTGGGCTAAGAATTCACATTTAATGAGTTCCTAGATGCAGAGAAGCATCCTTTCATTCTTGGTTCTCCTCACAGCCTATCCTTGGTTCTCCTTGCTTCTCATCTCCGCACACTGAAGAAACCTCACCCTGTGCACGTATGCTCGGAAGGGTGCCATGGACCGTAACTGACTTTCTGAGGACTTCCACGAAATTTCCTGACTCTAAGACTTGGGAGACATTGGAAGTTGAAGCTCTGTTGCCAAAGGCGTCTGTGGAATTTTGCCCAGTGGAGATAGAATGACAGAATTTTAAGGCTAGAAGAAACCTTCCGAGTCTGGTCCCGCCCAAGGCAGGCCTGAATTTAAACCTCTACTGACAGCACCTAACACGCTGCCCCTTCTGGATCTTTCACTCTCCAGAGAGACATGTGTAAGAAGAAAATACATAAATATTTCCTTTACTCACTTCTCTTCTTCAACTTTTCGTTCTTTTCCTTTTGGAACCAGTAACTAGGCCGTGATAGGGTTTCTAAGTAGATTTCACCTTGTCCTTGACAAATCAAGAGAAGGTGTAAAGGAAACAGCAACTGGGATGTGACCGAGAAGGGTGGGCGGCGGGAAGGCTGGTGAGGACCCGGCCACGGACCTGCTGTTGGCCTCCATGCTTCCCACCGCGTCTCCTCGAACCCGGCTACTTAGAGCACCTGCCTGCCGGCCTGAGGGGAACCCATGGTCTGGGTCAACCTGACTGCCTTTGCCTTTGGACGGCTGGCTCCCACTGGGCCTCGGCCAAAAGCTGTGAGGGGGTGGGAGCAGGATGGAATTTGGAAGAAAACTGGGCTTGGAATACAATCTTTGAGCATGCCCTCTTTCCTCCGCCTCCTGGGAGCAAACACAAGACGCTGCTGAAAATCATTGTGTTTACCAAAAACCTATGAACAGTGGGAGGGACCTGCTCTTGGTCCTGGCTGTACTGCGGGGAAACAAGGGCCATGGGCAGGAGCACTGAAGTGTTGGGGTGGACACAGCCCCCCTCCAATAAGTGGAGGACACAACCCCCCATACGGCCAATGAGCTAGTGATGCTGTAATTAGTAAGGGGGTCCCTAGGGAGAAAGGCACGGGCAATGGAGCTAGCATCCTGTGGAGACTCCCTCCACACAACCTCTGGGGACCCCCGGGTGGATTTTACCTGGGTGTTGATGGGTTTCCTCATGTCAAAAGAAGCGTAGATTCTTCCTTTTTAGATCTCAAAGCATAAAACTAGGTGACCCCATCGAGCAAGAAACCTCAGCTTGATATACAGAGAGTTACTTAAACTTACTCACTTCCAAAAATAGAATTGTGTCATGAAGTCACAGTGGCCTCCCATTGTATCAAACGTTCCAGAGCAACACAGATCTGACAGGCAGGTAAGAGAAGGGATCCCTGGGTTGGGTGTGAGCTTTGGCTCGCTGGCCTGTAAGTGCCTTACATAAATTAGAGAACATTGGAGCTAGAAAAGTACATCTTGAAAAGTAATCCTTTGAGATAGATTGTTCTAAAACTTTGGCCCACTTTTTTTTTTTTAAGTTTATTTTATTTATTTATTTATTTTTGGCTGCATTGGGTCTTTGCTGCTGCGCACGGCCTTTCTCTAGTTGTGGCGAGTGGGGGCTACTCTTCGTTGTGGTGCACGGGCTTCTCATTGTGGTGACTTCTCTTGTTGCGGAGCACAGGCTCCAGGCATGCGGGCTTCAGTAGTTGTGGCTCGCAGGCTCAGTAGTCGTGGCTCACGGGCTCTAGAGCGCAGGCTCAGTAGTTGCGGTGCACGGGCTTAGTTTCTCTGCGGCATGTGGGATCTTCCTGGACGAGGGCTCAAACCCGTGTCCCCTGCATTGGCAGGCAGATTCTTAACCACTGCGCCACCAGGGAAGTCCTTTTTTTTCACCTTGTCCTTGACACATCAAGAGAATTTTTTTCTTGACAACTAGATTTGTTTCTCTTTACTGAGCTAAAAGGCATTTCTCATCCCAATGTCTGCTCCACAGATGCCTCTGGCAACAGAGCTTCAATTTTCAATGACTCACAAGTCTTAGAGTCAGGAAATTTCATGGAAATCCTCAGAAAGTAAACTATAGTCCATGGCACACTTCCGAGCATGTGCACAGGGCGAGGTTTCTTCAGTGTGTGAGGGTGTGGGCTGTGAGGAGGACCGAAATGAAAGGATGCTTCTCTGCCTAACCCCATGACTATATGGTCAGCTCTGAAGAAAAACCATAAACAGAAAAGGAAAGAAAGACCCTGTGTGCAACTGATTCTTGCATTCATGTCTAGAGCACAGAGGAATCCAATCATGCCTTCAACAGGAGCTTGTTTGTTGATTGACAGCAAAAAGAGACTAGGTTTCACAAAATTCTAAAAGTCTAGTTAACACAAGGTTTTAGGTGATAGGCTTATCCTCTGAAAATATTAGATTTAAATTTTTCTTTAGTCTTTGTTAAAAACTAGTAATACACTAGGATGACTATAATCAAAAAGACAGATGACAAGTGTTGGTGAGGATGTGGAAAGGTTGGAATCCACATAACATTGCTAACATGAACATAAAATGGTTCAGCCACTTTGGAAAACAGTTTGGCATTTCCTCAAAATGTTAAACATTGAGTTATATGACCCAACAATTCCACTCCTAGGTATAAACACAAGAGAACTGAAAATATGTGTATGCAAAAACCTACACACAAATGTCCATAACAGCATTATTCATAATAGCCAAAAAGTGGAAACAAACCAAATGTCAATCAACTTATAAATGAATAAACAAAAAGTGGCATATATCCATACAATGGAATATTACTTGGCAATAAAAAGGAATAAAGTACTGATAAATGCTACAACATGAATGAAACTTGAAAACTTTATGTCAAGTAAAAAAAACCAGACACAAGAGTTTACATTTTGTGTGATTCCATTTATATGAAATGCCCAAGATAAGCAAACCCGGAGAGACAACCAACAAACATAAAGGTTGCCGATGGCTGAGGGGAGAGGAGGAATTGGGAGTGACTCCTATTGTGTACAAGATTATCCCTCCATCCAGCACCTTTTCATGAACTACAACACTTTTTCTCTCCATTTATCTCATGACTGGCTTCTCCATGAGGTCTCACCTCAGTTGTTGTGCATACGAAGTCCTTCTCTGACCACTGAAACTAACATTCTCTTCCTTTCCAGCTTTCCATCCCATTAACCAGTTTGTTTGTACTGCTTATCACTTTCCAAAATTCTCCAGTGTATTTGTTTATCAGCTTGCGCTAGAACTTATCTGTCCAATATACACTCACTAGAACTCATCTGTCCAATACAAAGGCCACGTTTCAATTGTTCAGTGGCCACATGTGGCCAGCTGCTGTGATGGACGCACAGAGAACATCACCCGCGCCTCAGGAAACTCTGTTGGGTAGCGCTGCACTAGACCGAAAGCGCCATCAAAGCAGGGCCCTTATTTTCTTTGTCACTGCGACTTCTCTAGCATCTAGAAGAGTGCCTACCATATAGTAAACTCAATAAAGAATAAGTGGGACTTCCCTGGTGGTGCGGTGGTTAAGAATCCACCTGCCAATGCAGGGGACACGGGTTGATCCCTGGTCCGGGAAGATTCCACATGCCGCGGAGCAACTAAGCCCGTGCGCCACAACTACTGAGCCTGTGCTCTAGAGCCCACGAGCCACAACTACTGAGCCTGCATGCCACAACTACTGAAGCCCGTGCACCTAGAGCCCGTGCTCCGCAACAAGAGAAGCCACCGCAATGAGAAGCCCGCGCATGGCAACAAAGAGTAGCCCCCACTCGCTGTAACTAGAGAAAGCCCGTGCACAGCAACAAAGACCCAATGCAACCAAAAATAAATAAATAAATAAAATTAAAATTAAAAAAATAATTTTTTTAAATAAAGAATAAGTAATGACTGATTTGAATGAATGAATGATTCATCAGATGGGCAACAGTGGAAAAGGAGATAAGGGAATGCTTAAAATAGCCTGAACAGGACAGAAAATAGGAGCAAGAAAACAACATATTTGTTTAGGTTCTTCTCAACATTCTCTACTCCAATATTTCATAAAGTAATTATGATAGTCTCCATAGAGAACGTTTTAATTACTAGATCTTAATTTCTTTCCCAACATTTTCCTGTTGCAGAACATGTTCAATATTATAATTTGACACCAAATAGCATACCATTGTGAAAATATATAGAATGCAGTGAATTTTATGGGTTTACTATTAATTTCATTTTCATATCCAACCTCTTAATTCAGTGGAGAGTACTACCAACAAAGTAGAAATTTAGTTTGAGGGAATTCCCGGGCAGTCCAGTGGTTAGGACTCGGCGCTTTCACTGCTGTGGCCTGGATTCAATCCCTGGTCAAGGAACTAAGATCCTGCAAACCACATGGCACAACCAAAAAAAAAGAAAGAAAATTTAGTTTGATAAAGATCCTCTGACTCTTGAAGAATTTTTAAATAATCATTTGTTTCATCAAACTTACAATATAAGAATTGTATTTACTTTATAACTTTTTCTCTTTTAATAATACTGAGTTCTACAACAGGACTATAAGATAAAAATCAAATATTAAATAAGTAGGTGACATTTCATTGTTTTCCCAGTTTGTTCTTGTTGTTTGTTTTCATTTGGTTTGGTTTGTTCTTTGTTGAGTGTTGACACTTTGAAAATTTTTACCCAAGGTCTGATTATAACTTTGCTACCACCTTCTGGCAAAATAATGAACATCTTATGATCTTTGATTAGAATGAGTTTCCATGGTTTTGTTTACTTTACGTTGTATATTTATTTCACCCACATCTATCATAACAACAACAGAAAAAAAGCTGTTAAAAGGCAAAGATAGAAGAGGAATGCAAGATCACAGACTCTCTCTTCTCCAATACCTAAAGAAATGAATTTTTTAAAATGTCTTGGGCTTCCCTGGTGGTGCAGTGGTTGAGAATCTGCCTGCCAATGCAGGGGACACGGGTTCGAGCCCTGGTCTGGGAAGATCCCACATGCCGCGGAGCAACTGGGCCCGTGAGCCACAACTACTGAGCCTGCACGTCTGGAGCCTGTGCTCCGCAACAGGAGAGGCCGCGATAGTGAGAGGCCCGCGCACCGCGATGAAGCGTGGCCCCCACTTGCCTCAACTAGAGAAAGCCCTCGCACAGAAACGAAGACCCAACACAGCCATAAATAAATAAATAAATAAAATTTAAAAACTTTAAAAAAAAAAATGTCTTTAACACACAATATTCAACAGTGGCAATAAAAGAACAAAATGGTGGCCAAGAAAATAAGCAGAAAATCTGGGAGGAATAATTTTAAGTGAGAATGTGGTGTCCCCTGAGGACAATGACCTTGCAGCCTTCCTCACGGATGCTGGGGTTTTCCCTCACTTGCCAGGTAGCTTGGAGGCAAGAGGCTGGGTAGAGGTCCTCCTTCCTCCTTCCAAAGTATGCCCCTTGGCACACCACATTTCCTTCCTCGCCCCTTGAAAAACTAACCTGGCAATATCTAGCAGACAGCACTTTAACCAAGCTGTCAAATTTGGTACCAGTAATGGGACAAATAAACATCATGTACCTCCTGATAAAATGTACTGAGAAAGCTACATCCCTACTGTGGTATTCTTGCCAAAAATGCAGAACTTGAACTTATCATCAGCATACATCGCACAACCCAAATTGAGTGACATTCTGCACAAAATAACTGGCCAGTATGTTTCAAAATTTCAAGGTCAAGAAGGATTGAGTGTTTCAAATTAGAGGAGACCAAGAAGGCATGACGAAAAATGCAATGTGTGATCCTGGATTGGATCCTGGACCAAAAATAAGGACACTGGTGGGACAATGGTGCAATTTGAATAATGTCTGTAAGATTACATAATTGTATTGTATCAATGTTAGTTTCCTGATTTTTATAATCATACGGTTGTATCAGATATTAACACTGTAAGAATCTGAGTGGAGTGCTTACAGAAATCCTTAGTGTTGTTTTTGTACCTTTTTAAAGTTTGAAATTATTTCAGAAAGAATTAAAAGGTTTTTAAACTACAGATTGCAGTCTGCGAGGCCCTCACCAAGCCTCCATGTTACTGTCAGTTACAGACTTCCTGGTCACTATCAAAGATGACTTCATCCACTCGATATCCTAGTCTCTCCTTTCCCTGACTATCTAGAGCAAATTTTCTGCGTCTCCTCAGCCACCTCTGAAATCTTGAATTCAAGTACCCAAATTACAGCTTATTTACCCAAAGTTCCAGCCCAAAAATTCTTTTTTTTTTTTTTCCTGGAAAACCAAACGATTAATTCCAACAGTACTGCTCCCAATTAGACCAACTGAAAGCGGCTCTTGACGAAAAGCATCCAGAATTAGTCAACAGAAAACGCATAATCTTCCATCAAGATAACATAAGACCACATGTTTCTTTGATGACCAGGCAACAATTGTTACAGCTTGGCTGGGAAGTTCTGATTCATCTGCCATATTCACCAGACATTGCATCTTCGGATTTCCACTCATTTTGGTCTTTATAAAATTCTTAGTGGAAAAAACTTCAATTCCCTGGAAGACTGTAAAAGGCACCTGGAACAGTTCTTTGCTCAAAAAGATAAAAAGTTTTGGGAAGATGGAATTATGAAGTTGCCTAAAAAATGGCCTAAGGTAGTGGAACAAAAGGGTATGTCGTTGCTCAATAAAGTTCTTGGGAAAATGAAAAATGTGTCTTTTATTTTTACTTAAAAAACTGAAGGGGCTTCCCCGGTGGCACAGTGGTTGAGAGTCTGCCTGCTAATGCAGGGGACATGGGTTCGAGCCCTGGTCTGGGAAGATCCCACATGCCGCGGAGCAGCTGGGCCCGTGAGCCACAACTACTGAACCTGCGCGTCTGGAGCCTGTGCTCCGCAACAAGAGAGGCCGCGATAGTGAGAGGCCCGCGCACCGCGATGAAGAGTGGCCCCCGCTTGCCCCACCTAGAGAAAGCCCTCGCACAGAAACGAAGACCCAACACAGCCAAAAATTAATTAATTAATTAATTAATTTTAAAAAAAGTCACAGGGGGGCAATCCTGCACTCCAGCAATATTTACCATAGGCAACACTTGGAAGCAACAAAAATGTCCATCAACAGAGGAATGCACCAAGAAGAAGTGGTCCATGTACACAATGGAATATTACTCCAATAAAAATATAAAAAAAAACAAACAAAAAACTGAAGGCATGTGCTCGCTGCGGCAAGCACATATACTAAAATCGGAACGATACAGAGAAGATTAGCATGGCCCCTGCGTAAGGATGACATACAAATTCGTGAAGCATTCCATATTTTTAGAGGGAGGAGATATGGGGATATATGTATATGTATAGCTGATTCACTTTGTTATAAAGCAGAACTAACACACCATTGTAAAGCAATTATACTCCAATAAAGATGTTTAAAAAAAAAACAAAAAACTGAGGGCACTTTTTGGCCCACCCAATACGATTCTAGAAGATGTAAGCATTTCTTTTTATAACTGTAATTTTTACAATAATGTTAATTTTAATCAGGTTAATTTTTTTCAATCTATGGTTTTACACTACCACCTAAATTAGTGAAGCAATTTATGTTACTAACTTGTACCATTTTAAAGGATTTACTATTTTAAAGGATTTAATAATGTTTACAGTCATGATAGTAGACAAAATTTTGGCAGTTTGGTTACTCTCCAATCAAATAATCATTTATTTTTACTTTTTTTTAGTTTGAAATAATTTCAAACTTTCAGAAGAGTTGCAAGAATAGTGCAAAGAATTCCCATAAACCCTTTAACCTAGATTCACCAATTTTTAATATTACACCAGTTTACTTTATAAATTTGTGCATATACAAAGTCAGATGTTCTTAGTATGTTTATTGACAGAGCAAAAATTGTGAATGACGTAAAAGCTAATGCTTTGACATCAAGAATATTACCTTTATTATGTGGTAATAATAGAAGCTGATCATAAACAACTATTTCTGTTTGCTGAAGTACGGTAGTTACTGAAATAAGAATGTTTGAACTCAGGAACAAACTCTTAATTTTAAAAGTTGGTTTCTACTTTTTAAAGATACAATTTTTTAAAATTTATTTATTTATTTTTATTTTTGGCTGCACTGGGTCTTCGTTGCTGCACACGGGCTTTCTCTAGCTGCGGCGAGCGGGGGCTACTCTTTGTTGCAGTGCGCGGGCTTCTCATTGTGGTGGCTTCTTATGTTGTGGAGCACGGGCTCTAGGCGTGTGGGCTTCAGTAGTTGCGGCACGTGGGCTCAGTAGCTGTGGCTTGTGGGCTCTAGAGTGCAGGCTCACTAGTTGTGGCGCACGGGCTTCGTTGCTCCACGGCATGTGGGGCCTTCCCGGACCAGGGCTCGAACCCGTGTCCCCTGCATTGGCAGGTGGATTCTTAACCATTGTGCCACCAGGGAAGCCCTTAATGATACAATTTGAACAGCCATGTCTACTTATTTGCCTGATAGCGTCAGTACTTTTAATGATTTTAATACTTTCATGCAACATGTTTTTCAATGGCAAATAAGATCAAAGGGTTACAACTTGGAAAAACAAAATTTATATAGACTGTAATAACATTACCATAATTTAACAATTATCAATCAATAGTTTAGATACTGGATAGAATGTTTTTAATTATATTTTTCATCAAAAGATGGAAATGTATCTTGAATTCATCTCTTTCGTGTCAATATACAATTTAACTGTAACAATACAGAATAAGTTGTTAGAATTGACTACTTATGAAGAATTAAAGATCAATTTTGGAAATATAGCCTCACTTGCTTCATTATACATAAAAGTCAAAAATTAGTATCTTGAACCTGTCCTTGTGAACTGGTTTCTCTACTACATATGTTATTAAAACAAAACACAGAAATAGTTTATATGTACATTACCCCCATCAGTAACACTGTCATCAATTCAATCTAGATTAGACATATTTTAATGAGTGAGAAACAAGTTCATTTAACACATTAAAAACCTATTATTTCTACATAACAAACACTGATACTCATTTACATCAAATACTTGGTAGAAAACTTGAACATTGGTACATATGGTGTTTGTTCAAAACTGCATTTAGTCATTTAACATGGGGAAAGAGCTGTTTCACTCTGTTTAGTTTTGTTTACAGTTGCAATGAACTATGTGTACAGTTTTTATTTTCATTTCCCTGTGTTTTGTTCTGATTACATTTATTAAAATGTGTGTTGAATCGAATAAAAACTTGCAACTTGCATCTTGTATTTTGTACATAACTTTTCTAGCAACTTTTTGTTGTATTTTACAAAAGTATTGGTCCACAACCGGTTGGAAATGACAAGTCTTTCACCGCAGATAATTTGAGCAGCACTATCACCCTCGACATTCCCTAGATGGCCACTAGGTGGTGACCAAGGATCTTCTCCCTGACTGCTTGCGTGACCTTTGGAATGGCACCTCCAATGGAGAAGTAAAAAGGCACTTCATGTGCTACAAACGTTTCCAGTGTAGCCTGGCACAGTTGTCAGAACTTTCCTATTTGTCAAGCCCATAGAGAAGGCAATTCGGTCACCCTTGCATGGGACATTTGTAAATGTTGAGGCTGATACAAAGGAAGATGTGGATGTTCATACAAATGTTTCGCCAGTTGTTGACAGGCTTCCTGCATGCACGGGAACATATCTGTACACTAAAGCTGTTGAAACAGCTGTCAGCGTGGCTCCCCGTGACACTGACCGCCACTCCCTCAGAAGCCACTCACAGAATACTCCTGTATTTAAAAATACAGGGTTGTAGGAGTTCCCTGGTAGCCTAGTGGTTAGGATGCTGGGCTTTATAAACTGCCAAAGCCTTTGGCTTTCAGTACATTCCTCCCCTGTAAAAAGACTTGTACCCGTGGGGCAGACAAGGAGAATGAAAACCTGTCTGCGGCCAAAAGTTGACATCACCTCATGTAATAAAGTATCCAGGCTTCCAGGTCTGCCACTTGAGACTGGGATTCTGATGTCCAACTTGGGTGCCCGCCTTGGGGATTTACTCTGGCCATGCTTTAAGGTGGCCAACATCTCCCACACCTTTCAAGCACTCGGAAACGCCTTCGTCTCCCTATCTAACTCTGACCACGTTTGTCTGAGCCACTTGGCAACCAACCTGGGGGGCTGAACATGCTGGGAACCGCTTCTCCGTCAAGGGACGTGTGCAGTGGAATGGCCGCCCCTGGCACTCATCCCTGCACAGCGGCAGGCAGCCACCCTAGCGGTTGCCAGTAATCTCGTGTCCCCCGACAGCTGTGCTTCTCTCTGGTACTGAGATGGGCCAAAGAGAATATGTAGCTTTGGAGTAGAGAGGAGTTTGCCTAATTCAATTAGGGGACTAGACTTTGAAAAACTCTTCTTTCTTGGATTGATTTCTGGTTGATGATTTTAGGACATGTTTATGGTCATGTATATGACTGTTTTTAGAAGCCACACAGCACGAGAGGAACAAACACTCTAAAAATAAGTGAACAAAGTTTTTTGCAAGGCCAAAGACAGAGATTTGAAGACACACTCAGAGGGCCAGGCAACAGAGATTCTTCCCGAAAACAGTTCTCTCTGCTAATTCTATTTGCCAATTACCAGTTTCCCAATTTGAAAAGATATACTCAAATTAAGCTAATTCAAGGAGTATGTTTATTAAAATAGATTATTTACAAAAGAGTGGGTAAAGGTCAGGAAAACCAAAGGGTAACCATGCTATGACCCTGGACTACTAATAATGGAGGAACTGTCACCATTCCACAGCCAAAAGGTGAAGGACAGGAGCAGTCACTGGAGCCCAACACAAGAAACTCACATAGGAGGAGCCTGATGTGACCCAAACTCCACCTCGGTCTCCTTTCACCATGGACCAACCCCAACCAGAAATGAGAGGGCACAGCCCACTGATGTACTCTATACACAGCAGCCTCCCAGGACATAGAACAGGTACGATGGATCTGGATAGAACGTATCTATATATACATATATATACATATATGTGTGTGTGCTGTCTGTCTGTGTGTGTATGTATGTATACACTTCACAATATAGATAGATGATTGGTAGTAGATAGATATGAGATACAGAGCTAGAGCTAGAGATACCACCCACGCCTTTTTGCCCTCAGCATCCTTTCTGGTCCTTCATCTAATGGAAAGATTGAGCCCCCATCACAGAGTGGGCATGAAGTTCTATCAGCTACCATGTCAGATACCAAATTGGTATCAATTTTCTTATACTCCCATCTAAACCTAAAACATGGGACTTCCCTGGTGGTCCAGTGGGTGAGACTCCGCGCTCCCAATGCACAGACCCTGGGTTAGATCCCTGGTCGGGGAACTAGATCCCTCATGCATGCCGCAACTAAGAAGGCTGCATGCCTCAACTAAAGATCCCGTGTGCCACAACTAAGACCCGGTGCAGCCTAAATAAATAAATAACAAAACCCTAAAACTTTGCTAGCATTGTTGTTATCCATATAACTTATTTCAGAGGAAAGGAAGGGAGACAAGAAACAATTAAGTTACATAAAACATTGTTGTGACACTCCTGACATCAAAAGGTCTGTGTTGGTCATTGTAGCTGTCTTTTCCCACTGCCCATTCCATGTGCCCCTTAACCTCTCCCAGCATCTTGGCTGGACCAGGGTTCTTTACCAGATGGGGAGTCCAAACTCTTCACTGCTACAGTGTCTGTGTTCTTGGAAGTCTTTTCTCTGTGAGTCACCGCAGTCTTTTACTTACCAGGACAACTGGTCAAGGGAGTATAAAAGATCAATAAATCCCTGGTTTCCAAACATTGTTCTCCACAGCCTAGTTTCCTCGAGAC
The DNA here is from genome assembly GCF_965194805.1 of Balaenoptera borealis. Lineage (NCBI taxonomy): Eukaryota > Metazoa > Chordata > Mammalia > Artiodactyla > Balaenopteridae > Balaenoptera > Balaenoptera borealis. The sequence continues at coordinate 29,060,377 of NC_138867.1, read as the reverse complement.
AATCAAGATCAATCAATTCAATCCATACAAAACCTCCCTATTCTGCCTATTATTGGTCAGTGGCATGAGAAGCACAAGATGGCCAGAGGGTAATCTCCACTGCCAATTCATCGGAACCATTCCTCCCCTCCACACTAAGTCCCCAAAACTCACATGTTCTTCAAAGAATTTAATAAAAAGGATGAAGGAAGAAGGTATCTTAATTTAAAATGGAGAGATCTGGCAATCCCCACCTTAACTAGCTTAGTGATCAAACAGAGTGAAGCAACCTGGCCTGATGTGCCTTCCGGTGTGAGGCAAGAAGTGCAGGACCTCACCTCTGTAGTATTCTTGCAAAAAGACATTTAACCTGACTTGAGCCATGAGGAAACAGACAAATCCAGAATGTGGGATATCCTACCAGATACTTGGCTTGGACTCTTTAAAAAGTCATGTTATGGAAAACATAAATAGTAGGTAATTATTCAGATTAAAAGAGACTAATAACCAAATGAATGGCATGAACCTTGATTAGATACTGTATCGGGGAAGAAACAACATTTGGGGGAACAAATGGGGAAATTTAAATACAAACTGATTATTAGATAAAATTACTGAATTTTTCCAAGTTGTGCTAATAGATTAGGTAGAAGAATGTCTTTATTCTTGGGAAAGACACTGAAGTTCAATGGCTGAAAAAGCCTAAGCCTAAGCACAGGAAAAGAAAAGCACAGCTGTCTAGAACATGAACTGAACTACCGTTTCTTTCTACGGAGCACCACTTTTATTCGCAAGAACAATTGACAAACCATGATTACTCTGACTTGTGGAATTAGCAGACATTTCTCAAAAAGGAACAAACTGAACTCGTCACTTTAAGGAAAACAACTGACAGCATTTGTTGCCAATGGTGTAATTCAAGCTTTCGAGCAAAAATTACATAGTGCAACTGACCTTTAAGAAACTACCACTTGTCAAGTTCTGTGGTTGTTATCAAAGAATATCCACAATTATCTGAAAAGTCTATTAAAATACTCCTCCCTTTTCCAACTACATATTTCTGGGAGGCTGAATTTTCTTCACATACTGCAACCCAAACATCATTACAAACGGTTCAGCAAAAAGGGAAACAGAATGTTGCGAATTAATAGGTGAAGGATATAAGGGCGTTCCTTTTACTATTCGTTCGACTTCTCTGTAGGTTTGAAAAGTTTCAAAATAAAATATGTGGAGGGAGATATTCAAGTCTAAGGTCACTGGGATGGAACAAACACTCTTCAAGTGGTCACTAGATGGAAGGAGCCACTCCCACCAATGACCCCCCTGATCTCACACACTTAGCAGCTACTCCCACAAAGGCTCTCTAGGCTCCTCCAGTAGACTGGAGAAATCTTCAACTGTCTTCCTCTGTTTATAGGTTCTCCTCCGGGAGCAGGCCCTGTAAGTCTAACCGGGACATGTTGGGAGTTATGGAACTAGAGGCAATAGGGGTAGTGTGGCCTGCCTCTGCAGGCAATAGAGGCCCAGGGAGATTTGGAGCCCAAATGCCACCTCCTTTCCCACCTAGCACCCTTAGAGGTCTCATAGGACTGAGCATTTAATTGGTGCTACAACTATGCAGCCCTTGCTACCAAGCCTGGGCTTGTCCCCGAACTGCTGTGACCACATATGAGGGACCCCTTCAAAGCTACCATAGGGGCTCTCTAGCTCCTCATGTGTCTTACTTCTTCTATGTTCACAGCTTTTACTTCTTCTTTCCCCAGGTGCCTTCTCAGGACTGTCAAAAGCGAGGTGTCTGCAAAATCTTTATAGTCACAACTAGCCATAGTGACGAGGTGCCACAGCCATTTGGTCTATCGAAGTCTTGCCCTCCAACTGGAAGCCTTCCATGCTACCACACTGATTAGCTTAAGTGGTTGTGACACCACCACATACCACAGTTTACTAGTGTCCCATTGCCCCCACTGTGACGTTTCCTGGGGCCATCTCTGGTGCCTATTACTGTAGCAGTCCCAGTATCAACAGGAAGCAGATGGCACACAAATCACGACTTGAGGAGACTTTATAATAGAGACCAATTACAACTATGAGTATAGGAAAACCGAAGGGATAGTTAATACATTAGGCTCAAAGGGACAGGGAAGGGACTACTGGAAATCAGAAGAGAATTGGGTAGAGGCCCCCTTAAGAGGCCACATTTAGTTGAGGGACAAAGCCAGCCCAAGGTGACCTTGAAGGGAGAGAGCCAGAGGAATAAATATCTGACCTCCGTTCCTCCGTCTCTCCAATTTCCTAGTGGGGCTCTGCACCGGCCAAAGCCAGCCAGGAGCCAGAAAGCAGGGGAGCCTGTTGCCATGTCCATCCAGGCCAGCCAACCAGAGTGGGAGGGCGAAGAGTGGATCTGAAGGTGCCCAGAAGACAGCCCACATACGGTATACAGAGCCTCTAGGCTTCAATTTCATTATAACCATTAAAAAGTTGGGAGGAAAGAGAATCAAGTCTGATTTTACATAATTCTCTTCTCTTTCCCAGTGTCTTCATTACAAGTTAAGCTTTTCTACACAATCACAAGGCCTGTGGTACCTCAAGTTGGTGGCCAAAAGGAAATCCTAGTCACTATACTCAAGAAGAATTCAACCTACCCGTTTCAGGAATTGTGGCTAGTGGCAAAATCTAACCGTAGCAAACCAACACCAACTTTCATAGAGTTTAGCCTTGATTAAAGGGTTCAGCAAATTAACCTACCCTGACATGCTACCAGGTGCTGAGGATGCAAGTATGGACAACAGCCCCTTCTGCTGCTGCTGGGAATGTGGGGAAATGGTTTTGAGAAACTCAACAAGTGCTGGGTCAGGCACTAATTCTAGCTTATGAGGACAGGGGAAATCAGGGTGAGGGTTACTTCCAATAGAGTCCATTGCTGAATCAGTGAACCACAAGAGAATTCTGCCACTGTCTAAGGTATATACCATAGGAACACAGTGAGGTAAACACAGCCTCAGGTTTTGGAATCAGCCAGATGTGGATTCCAATCCTGCTTCTTCAACTTACTGTGTCGCTTTGACCAAATCAATTCTTCCCTGGAAACCTCCATTTCCACCTGTAAAATGTGAGTAATGAGAGTACCTCCTCCTGGGATGATGAATATTAAATGGAAAAATAAATAAAATTCCCAATATCTGCCACTGTCGACACTTCTCCACCTTAGCACTCAACAAATGGAGTTATTATTCCACTGGGTAGTTTACGATAAGGGATGGTTTAAATAAACTTACAATACAGTAAGATAAAAAAGATAAAAAATTTTCAAACATGGGAGGGTCTAACCCAAATCCTTTCCAATACTTATAGGAAAGAGTTGTAAGCACTCTAGTTTTTCCCCCCTTAGAGATTGCTAGAGTTTAAAAGGTTGCAAAACCCAGGTCTTCCCTGGTGGCTCAGTGGTTAAGAATCCACCTGCTAATGTAGGGGACAGGGGTTCAAGCCCTGGCCCGGGAAGATCCCACATGCTGCAGAGCAACTAAGCCCGTGGGCCACAACTACTGAGCCTGTGCTCTAGAGCCCGTGCGCCACAACTACTGAGCCCGCATTCCACAACTACTGAAGCCCACATGCCTAGAGCCCATGCTCCGCAACAAGAGAAGCACCGCAATGAGAAGCCCATGCACTGCAACGAAGAGTTGCCCCCGCTCGCCGCAACCAGAGAAAGCCCACGCGCAGCAACAAAGACCCAACGCAGCCAAAAATAAAAAATAAAAATAAAAAAAAAAAAGGTTGCAAAACCCAGACTATAAAGTATTTTTTTATTTCTTTTAAAGTTATCACACCCATTAACCTTCTGGAGGCAGTTTTCTAATGTAAGTGGCTTGCTGACAACACTGTTTTGAATACTTCTTTACAGCAAGTAATAGCTTTCTTTCAACTTAAAAATTCAAGAACCATTGTTACAGGACTCCAATGTGTTGAAAATGTTCTCAATTGTTTCTAAGAGCTTTCTCTGCCTACCAGTTAACCACTCTGCAGTGAGCAAGAAGCATTTCTCCATATTCAGGGGAAAAAAAGTTACAGATCAAAAAAGAACCTATTTATGAGTGCTTGGATACCAAAAGACCTTTGTTTCTGAACCAAGAATTTTAAGGAAAACCATAGGGCTTCTGAAATTATTTTTCAATTAATAATTTAAAAAGGGACTTCCCTGGTGGTCCAGTGGGTGAGACTCTTAAGCTCCCAATGCAGGGGGCCTGGCTTCAATCCCTGGTCGGGGAACTAGATCCCACATTCATGCCGCAACTAAGAGTCCACATGCCGCAACTAAGACCTGGCACAGCCAAAATAAATAAATAAATATTTACCAAAAAAATTTTAAAGAGTTAGTCTTCAAACCTCACCACCGCAATCCTAGATCGAGGACTGCAATTCTTAAACTCAAAATCCTCAGATTTCTGCTATATATATTCTCACTACCCTTTCATCTTTTTGGATCACTCAGGTGTGAATAAATGAAAATGTTTTCTTTTTATCTTCCAAGGCCAATAGTGAATAGAGGCAACAGAGCTTATGCTTTAAAAAACAATAAACTGGGGAGGAGGCTCATGACTGGCTCACACACCAAACATGACCACACAGCTGCCCACAGTGTTGGACAAGTCCATGGTCTAAAAGTAAGAAGTGCAGGTGTGTGTGTGTGTGTGTGTGTGTGTGTGTGTGTGTGTGTGTGTGTGTGTCGGGGAGTAGCGGAGACTGGTTTGAGAACCAAAATGATCAGATTCCTGATGTTAAAACAGAGTGAAGTAGGTAATAAATTTTTCTTTAAAATTATTAAAAGTAGGGGACCTTCAAGAATGGTGGAGGAGTAAGAGGTGGAGATCACCCTCCTCCCCACAAATACATCTACATGTGGAACAACTTCTACAGAACACCTACTGAACGCTGGCAGAAGACCTCAGACTTCCCAAAAGGCAAGAAACTCCCCACATACCTGGGTAGGGCAAAAGAAAAAAGAAACAACAGAGACAAAAGAATAGAGACGGGACCTGCACCAGTGGGAGGGAGCTGTGAAGGAGGAAAGGTTTCCACACACTAGGAAGCCCCTTCGCGGGCGGAGACTGCGGGTGGCAGAGGGGGGAAGCTTCGGAGCCACGGAGGAGAGCGCAGCAACAGGGGTGTGGAGGGCAAAGCGGAGAGATTCCCCACAGAGGATCGGTGCTGACCAGCACTCACCAGCCCGAGAGGCTTGTCTGCTCACCCGCCAGGGCGGGCGGGGGCTGGGAGCTGAGGCTCGGGCTTCGGAGGTCAGATCCCAGGGAGGGGACTGGGGTTGGCTGTGTGAGCACAGCCTGAAGGGGTTAGCGCACCACTACTAACTGGGAGGGAGTCCGGGAAAAGGTCTGGAGCTGCCGAAGAGACAAGAGACCATTGTTTCGGGGTGCGCGAGGAGAGGGGATTCAGAGTGCTGCTTAAGGGAGCTCCAGAGACGGGCACGAGCCGCAGCTATCAGTGCGGACCCCAGAGACGGGCATGGGACACTAAGGCTGCTGCTGCCGCCACCAAGAAGCCTGTGTGCAGCACAGGTCACTATCCACGCCTCCTCTCCCGGGAGCCTGTGCAGCCCGCCACTGCCAGGGCCCCGTGATCCAGGGACAACTTCCCCCGGGAGAACACACGGCACACCTCAGGCTGTTGCAACATCATGTGGGCCTCTGCCACGGCAGGCTTGCCCCGCATTTCAATTTTAACTACCGTATCCCTCCCTCCCCCGCCCCCAACCAGGGCCGGAGTGAGCCAGAGCCCCCTAATCAGCCGCTGCTTTAAACCCGTCCTGTCTGGTCAGGAACAGATGCCTGAGGGTGACCTACACACAGAGGAGGGGCCAAAACCAAAGCTGAACCCCAGGAACTGTGTGAATAAAGAAGAGAAATGGAAATTTCTCTGTGCAGCCTCATAAGCAGTGGATTAAATCCCCACAATCAACTTGATGGATCCTGCATCTGTGGAATACCTGAGTAGACAACAAATCATCCCAAAATTGAGGCAGTGGACTTTGGGAGAAATTATACAATTGGGGTTTGCTGTCTGAGACTGATATGTTTCTGATTTTTTATGTTTATCTTAGTATAGTTTTCACCGCTTGTTATCATTGGTGGATTTCTTTATTAGTTTCGTTGCTCTTTTACTATTTTCTATTTGAATAATTTTTATTAATTTTTTTTCTTTCTTTTTTTTCTCCCATTTCTTCTGAGCAGTGTGCCTGACAAGGTCTTGGTGATCTGGCCTGCTACCAGGCCTGAGCCTCTGAGATAGGAGAGCTGAGTTCAGGACATTGGATCATCAGAGACCTCCAGGCCCCACTTAATATCAATCGGTGAGAGCTCTCCCAGAGAGCTCCAACTCAACGCTAAGACCCAGCTCCACCCAACAGCCAGCAAGCTCCAGTGCTGGACACCCCATGCCAAACAAATAGCAAGACAGGAACACAACCTCACCCATTAGCAGACAGGCTGCCTAAAATCATACTAAGTGCACAGACACCCCAAAACACACCACCGGACGTGGCCCTGCCCACCAGAAAGACAAGATCCAGCCCCATCCACCAGAACACAGGCACCAGTCCCCTCCACCAGGAAGCCTACACAAGCCACTGAATCAACCTCACACACTGGGGGAAGACACCAAAAACAACGGGAACTACAAACCTGCAGCCTGCGAAAAGGAGACCCAAGACAGTGAGTTAAACAAAATGAGAAGACGGAGAAATATGCAGCAGATTAAAGAGCAAGGTAAAAACCCACCAGACCAAACAAATGAAGAGGAAATAGGCAGTCTACATGAGAAAGAATTCAGAGTAATGATAGTAAAGATGATCCAAAATCTTGGAAATAGAATGGAAAAATACAAGAAACGTTTCAGAAGGACCTAGAAGAACTAAAGAGTAAACAAACAACGATGAACAACACAATAAATGAAATTAAAAATTCTCTAGAAGGAATCAATAGCAGAATAACTGAGGCAGAAGAATGGTTGTGACCTGGAAGATAAAATAGTGGAAATAACTACCACAGAGCAGAATAAAGAAAAAAGAATGAAAAGAATTGACGACAGTCTCAAAGACCTCTGGGACAACATTAAACGCACCAACAGGGCTTCCCTGGTGGCGCAGTGGTTAAGAATCTGCCTGCCAATGCAGGGGACACGGGTTCAAGCCCTGGTCTGGGAAGAGCCCACATGTCGTGGAGCAACTAAGCCCGTGAGCCACAACTACTGAGCCTGCGCATCTGGAGCCTGTGCTCCGCAACGGGAGAGGCCGCGACAGAGAGGCCCGCGCACCGCGATGAAGAGTGGCCCCTGCTTGCCGCAACTGGAGAAAGCCCTCGCACAGAAACGAAGACCCAACACAGACAAAAATAAAATATAAATTCATTAATAATAAAAAAAAAAAAAAACGCACCAACATTCGAATTAGAGGGGTCCCAGAAAAACAAGAGAAAAAGGGTCTGAGAAAATATTTGAAGAGATTATAGTTGAAAATGTCCCTAATATGAGAAAGGAAAGAGTCATCAAGTCCAGGAAGCACAGAGAGTCCCATACAGGATAAATCCAGGAGAAACACGCCAAGACACATACTAATCAAACTATCAAAAATTAAATACAAAGAAAAAATATTAAAAGCAGCAAGCAACAAATAACATACAAGGGAATCCCCATAAGGTTAACAGCTGATTTCTCAGCAGAAACTCTGCAAGCCAGAAGGGAGTGGCAGGACATATTTAAAGTTATGAAAGGGAAAAACCTACAACCAAGATTACTCTACCCAGCAAGGATCTCATTCAGATTTGATGGAGAAATTAAAACCTTTACAGACAAGCAAAAGTTAAGAGAATTCAGCACCACCAAACCAGCTTTACAACAAATGCTAAAGGAACTTCTCTAGGCAGGAAACACAAGAGAAGGAAAATACCTACAAAAACAAACCCAAAACAATTAAGAAAATGGTAATAGGAACATACATATTGATAATTACCTTAAATGTAAATGGATTAAATGCTCCAACCAAAAGACATAGACTGGCTGAATGGATACAAAAACAAGACCCGTATATATGCTGTCTACAAGAGACCCACTTCAGACCTAGAGACACATACAGACTGAAAGTGAGGGGATGGAAAAAGATATTCCATGCAAATGGAAATCAAAAGAAAGCTGGAGTAGCAATTCTCATTTCAGACAAAATAGACTTTAAAATAAAGACTATTACAAGAGACAAAGAAGGACACTACATAATGATCAAGGGATCAATCCAAGAAGAAGACAGAACAACTGTAAATATTTATGCACCCAACATAGGAGCACCTCAATACATAAGGCAAATGCTAACAGCCATAAAAGGGGAAATCCACAGTAACACAATTATAGTAGGGGACTTTAACACACCACTTTCACCAATGGACAGATCATCCAAAATGAAAATAAATAAGGAAACACAAGCTTTAAATGACACATTAAACAAGATAGACTTAACTGATATCTATAAGACATTCCATCCAAAAACAACAGAATACACTTTCTTCTCAAGTGCTCATGGAACATTCTCCAGGATAGATCATATCTTGGGTCACAAATCAAGCCTTGGTAAATTTAAGAAAATTGAAATCATATCAAGTATCTTCTCCAACCACAATGCTATGAGACTAGATATCAATTACAGGAAGAAAACTGTAAAAAATACAAACACATGGTGGCTAAACAATACGCTACTAAATAATCAAGAGATCACTGCAGAAATCAAAGAGGAAATCAAGCAATACCTAGAAACAAATGACAATAAAAACACGATGACCCAAAACCTATGGCATGCAGCAAAAGCAGTTCGAAGAGGGAAGTTTATAGCAATACAATCCTACCTCAAGAAACAAGAAACATCTCAAATAAACAACCTAACCTTACACCTAAAGCAATTAGTGAAAGAAGAACAAAAAAAACCCAGTTAGCAGAAGGAAAGAAATCATAAAGATCAGATCAGAAATAAATGAAAAAGAAATGAAGGAAAAAACAGCAAAGATCAATAAAACTAAAAGCTGGTTCTTTGAGAAGATAAACAAAAGTGATAAACATTAGCCAGACTCATCAAGAAAAAAAGGGAGAAGACTCAAATCAACAGAATTAGAAATGGAAAAGGAGCAGTAACAACTGACACTGCAGAAATACAAAGGATCATGAGAGATTACTACAAGCAATTATATGCCAATTAAATGGACAACCTGGAAGAAATGGACAAATTCTTAGAAAAGCACAACCTTCCAAGACTGAACCAGGAAGAAACAGAAAATATAAAGACTAATCACAAGCACTGAAATTGAAACTGTGATTAAAAATCTTCCAACAAACAAAAGCCCAGGACCAGATGGCTTCAAAGGTGAATTCTATCAACCATTTAGAGAAGAGCGAACACCTTCTCAGACTCTTTCAAAATATAGCAAAGGGAGGAAAACTCTCAAACTCATTCTACGAGGTCACCAACACCCTCATACCAAGACCAGACAAAGATATCACAAAAAAAGAAAACTACAGGCCAATATCATTGATGAACACAGTTGCAAAAATCCTCAACAAAATATTAGCAAGCAGAATCCAACAGCACATTAAAAGGATCATATACCATGATCAAGTGGGGTTTATCCCAGGAATGCAAGGATTCTTCAATATACGCAAATCAATCGATGTGCTACACCATATTAACCAACTGAAGGATAAAAATCATATGATCTCAATAGATGCAGAAAAAGCTTTCAACAAAATTCAATACCCATTTATGATAAAAACTCTCCAGAAAGTGGGCACAGAGGGAACCTATCTCAACATAATAAAGGACACATATGAGAAACCCACAGCCAACACCATTCTCAATGGTGAAAAACTGAAACCATTTCCTCTAAGATCAGGAACAAGACAAGGGTGCCCACTCACCACTATTATTCAAAATAGTTTTGGAAGTTTTAGCCACAGCAATCAGAGAAAAGAAATAAAAGGAATCCAAATCGGAAAAGAAGTAAAACTGTCACTGTTTGCAGATGACATGATACTATACATAGAGAATCCTAAAGATCCTACCAGAAAACTACTAAAGCTAATGAATGAATTTGGTAAAGTAGCAGGATAAAAAATTAATGCACAGAAATCTCTTGCATTCCTATACATTGACAACGAAAAATCTGAAAAAGAAATTAAGGAAACACTCCCATTTACCATTGCAACAAAAAGAACAATAAAATACTTAGGAATAAACCTACCTATGGAGACAAAAGACCTGTATGCAGAAAACTATAAGATACTGATGAAAGAAATTAAAGACGATACTGTTTAGATGGAGAAATATACCATGTTCTTGAATTGGAAAAATCAACAGTGTGAAAATGACTATACTACCCAAAGCAATCTACAGATTCAATGCAATCCCTATCAAACTACCGACAGCATTTTTCACAGAACTAGAACAAAAAATTTTACAATTTGTATGGAAACACAAAAGACCCCAAATAGCCAAAGCAATCTTGAGAAAGAAAAACGGAACTGAAGGAATCAGGCTCCCTGACCTCAGACTATACTACAAAGCTACATTAATCAAGACAGTATGGTACTGGCACAAAAACAGAAATACAGATCAATGGAACAAGATAGAAAGCCCAGAGATAAGGAGACCATATGTGTGTGGGCTTATCTTTGATAAAGGAGGCAAGAATATACAATGGAGAGAAGACAGCCTCTTCAGTAAGTGGTGCTAGGGGCTTCCCTGGTGGTGCAGTGGATAAGAATCTGCCTGCCACTGCAGGGGACACGGGTTTGATCCCTGGTCTGGGAAGATCCCACATGCCATGGAGCAACTAAGCCCATGCACCACAACTACTGAGACTGTGCTCTAGAGCCCACGAGCCACAACTACTGAGCCCGTATGCCACAACTACTGAAGCCCGTGTGCCTAGAGCCCGTGCTCTGCAACAAGAACAGCCAGTGCAATGAGAAACCCGCACACCACACGAAGAGTAGCCCCCGGTCACCGCAAGTAGAGAAAACCCGCGCGCAGCAACAAAGACCCAACACAGCAAAAAATAAATAAATAAAATTAAAAAAATAAACACGCTTTACAAACATTAAAAAAAAAAAAAAGTGGTGCTGGGAAAACTGGACAGCTACATGTAAAAGAATGAAATTAGAACACTCCCTAACACCATACACAAAAATAAATTCAAAATGGATTAAAGACCTAAATGTAAGACCAGACACTATCAAACTCTTAGAGGAAAACACAGGAAGAACACTCCATGACATAAATCACAGCAATATCCTTTTTGACCCACCTCCTAGAGAAATGGAAATAAAAACAAAAATAAACAAACAGGACCTAATGAAACTTAAAAGCTTTTGCACAGCAAAGGAAATCATGAACGAGATGAAAAGACAACGTTCAGAAGGGGAGAAAGTATTTGCAAACGAAGCAACTGACAAAGGATTAACCTCTAAAATATACAAGCAGCTCATGCAGCTCAATATCAAAAAAACAAACAACCCAATCCAAAAATGGGCGGAAGACCTAAACAGACATATCTCCTATCTCCAAAGAAGATACAGATTGCCAACGAACACATGAAAGGATGCTCAACATCACTAATCATTAGAGAAATACAAATCAAAACTACAATGAGGTATCACCTCACACCAGTCAGAATGGCCATCATCAAAGAATCCACAAACAATAAATGCTGGAGAGGGTGTGGAGAAAAGGGAACCCTCTTGCACTGCTGGTGGGAATGTAAATTGATACAGCCACTATGGAGAACAGTATGGAGGTTCCTTAAAAACTAAAAATAGAACTACCATATGACCCAGCAATCCCACTACTGGGCATATGCCCTGAGAAAACCATAATTCAAGAAGAGTCATGTACCACAATGTTCTTTGCAGCAATATTTACAATACCCAGGACATGGAAGCAACCTAAGTGTCCATAGACAGATGACTGGATAAAGAAGATGTGGCACATATATACAATGGAATATTACTCAGCCATAAAAAGAAAAGAAATTGAATTATTTGTAGTGAGGTGGATGGACCCAGAGTCTGTCATACAGAGTGAAATAAGTCAGAAAGAAAAACAAATACCGTATGCTAATACATATACGGCATCTAAAAAGGGTTCTCATGAACCTAGGGGCAGGACAGGAAAAAAGACGCAGACGTAGAGAATGGACTTGAGGGCACAGGGAGGGGGAAGGGTAAGCTGGGACGAAGTGAGAGAGTAGCACCGACATATATAGCTAGTGGGAAGCAGCTGCATAACACAGGGAGATCAGCTCCGTGCTTTATGACCACCTAGAGGGGTGGGATAGGGAGGGTGGGAGGGAGATGCAAGAGGGAGGGGATATGGGGATATATGCATACATATAACTGATTCACTTTGTTACACAGAAGAAACTAACACAACATTGTAAAGCAATTATACTCCAATTAAATGTTAAAAAATAATTATTAGAAGTACTCACAGTTCAGGTGGCACTTATGAAAAAGTCACCAGAAAACAAAAGTGGGAAGTGATTGAAATTGTAGCTGACATCAAAGGTCAATTTAAACATGTACTGAACGCAGCCAACTCTGCATGTCACAGATGTTGCACACATTGTGTTTCTTTCAATCAGACAACCGCCCTTGATCCCACATGCTTCCACAGCTGCCATCCCACTTTTCATTCACAACCAAGCTAAGTCTCCAACTCCTCAGTCAACCAGCTTCTAGGCCTTGTCCACCCTTGTCAACATCACTCGTGACCTTCGAACCTCCAAAACACCAGAAACGTCAGTGTTGTAAAAGCAAAGGAAAAAGTGAAGAACTGTGTCAGAGTGAAGACTAACAATGAAATTGGTTGGAAGCTTTTGTTATAAAGACATTATTAGAACAATTGGCAAAATCTGAATGGAATCTCTGGTTGAAGGGATATATGGGAATTCTCTGTATCATTCTTGCAATAACTCATTTGAGAAACAAAGCCAGAGTAAGAGCAATCAGTACACTGGGCTTAATTAGAAGAGGGCCAAACTGGAACTTCACACCATTTTCCAAAACACATGAGCTACAACACACACAATTTTAGTTAAGTTCTGGCTTGGCTGGTAGGAGAAGCCCCTTGCATACAGCATTCTGTTACCAAGGCAGGTTTTAGTATCCAATTGTTGAGATTCAGGATAAGTGCTTTTTTTTTCTAGCAGAGTTTAGGAAAAGGAAGTGGCCTAAATCATTTCCATGCTAAAATAAGTTATCTAGCAGAAAGATAAACTAGTTAAACTGTATCAAGAGCCAAAGAGTGAAATAAGATGCTTCACTTGAGGCAGAAACAGTAGGTCATTGTTAGTCCAGGACTAAATGGCTGTAAAAGGAGGTCTGGGAAGGTCTGAACTCTGTGATGAATTTACACGAAGTGAGTGGGGGAAGAGGGGAATGCCTGTGTAGCAAGATCTTTGACACAGATGGCCGTAAGTCTTGAATAAAATGTTATATAGTAAATAATTTCACATAATTTTTTTAATGTTTCACACTTTTCAAACTCCTTTTCTATCCCGTAACTCCTTTGAACCATACAACAAAATTGGAAAGTCAGTGATCAACTGTATAAATTTCAAGCACTATTTTGTTCTTAACTAGATTTTTAAGTCAATATGTTTCACTAAAATTCAAAGTGAAACAAGAGTTATAAGTAACCTTCCATGGATCTCTCTATCCCTGCCTAAATTTCCCTAAATAGAAATTTAAACAATGAGAGATCTCAATATTAACTAATAAACAAAACTACTAATCAAGAAGAGAAAAACAGAGACTTTATACATTAATTATAACAAGGAATAATCAGACCACAAAGCACTCATACAGGTAAAGTAAAAGAGGTCACATACAGCTTAATATCTGCATTTTTTCATTTGGATCAAGTAGATGAAAAAAATGAGGCCACAGCACCCAGTCCCAGAGGTCCTCAGAAGATTTAACACTCAAAGGCTAATTCACATTCCAAAGCATTCACACAGAAAGGTATCCTATTTGTTAATAAAACCCATTCAACAGATAACTTAGCGATTCACCTTTGGGTTTGTGAAACTGGGATGACACACAGGGCACATTTCTTGCTTTTATTTCAACATTTAAAATATTCACAGATGCAGTATATTCATTGACATCTCCATGGAAGATGTACCAAACAAGCAGACAGGTATTCCACAATTACAGAATTACATATTTGTTACTATGTGAATGTTTACCCCTAGAGTTTATCTGGAAAAACACCGCTTTAAAGAAAAAAAGCAAAAACTTTTGAGTGTTTCACTGGATTTTCCATAAAAAGTGAGTTGCAAAGAATTTAAGGAGCGATACCTAAATATTAGAACGTTTTTTTAAAATTTCAAACTTTTATAGTTCTCTTCTAACATACCCCCATCAGGAACATTTAAATAATTAATACTCAATTCTTTCTCTTTTCCCCTCAATAGCCAAGCCAGGACGTACTTACTTTTCCTGTCTTTTTTCCTAAACACATTATGAAGAATAGGCTTGACCATCACAGCATCTTGACTAGCTAATGAGGTAGGAGTATTCCTCTTTCAAAAGAAGTTCTTAAGAATTTATGAAGCAAAATAAAAAAGAATAAAATTATAAGAGTTTTTCTTTAGTGGTTGTTCTTCAAACGCCAAAAGCATTAGAAATTGGTCAAATGCTGCTTGTACTTTAAAAAGACAAAGACAAAAATCCACTACAAAGGCCCTGCTACCGCACAGATTCATGGGCTGGAGTGAATTAAATTCATTTTGGCATTATCAGGTAAGAAACCAGTGCCTGAAAATGTCACACTTTCTTCCTGGAAGAAATCTTACCAAGAAGGTAAAGTTTAAATAGAAAACAATATACCCTATCTTTTCTTTCCAGCACAAGTTACTTTAAAAAGTCTCTTCTTTCAACCCAGTTCTCATCCTTTTCTACACACACACGAGATTAATAATTTCTGTATATTACATATCCAGTAATGTACTGAAATGAATTTACCAAGAACATTACCAAAATCTGCCAGAGAAACACTCCTTATTTGAAAGTTTTAATGACATAATACTAAACAGCTAGAAAATGCCTAGGTAACAGATTTCGGCACATCTCTGTATTAGCAGATTGTTTCAAAATGCATACACCTTGTAATTTCACATAAACCTAGGAAATTTACCCATTATTCCCCTCTTCATCTACACCAAGATCAGAGTTCTGTTTTCTAACTACCCTTTCTGTATATACAATAAGGAATACTTTACAAATCTACCCAATTCAGTTAATATGTTCCCAAATAAGGGGAAAGTTTTCAAACAAGTATGATTTGTCTAAAATACGTACTCTGAACACTTTGGTATCTATTATGTGATGAAAGCTAAAATACCAGAAAAGAGGATTTACTTTCCCAATTATGCACATATTAGGGTTACTGCTAAAAAACACTTTTTAAAAATCTTAAAAATGTAAAAGAAACACTTAGAACAGCTGCCAGAAAAAAACTGATAACTCTATGTGGCCTGGCAGATGGTTTTGAAATCAAGTCCTTGACAACTCTACTATAAAATGTTTTAGACATGGTAATCAAACTTGGTATAATAGTGCAACTTTCTGATATGGCAGTAACCATTTGAGATTAGCTACCAAATGTCAGCAATAATTTTTTACATGTCTTTAAACCTTTCTTTTTACTATTCTATCTAGAACTGTGTCCTATCAATGTGATCAAAATATCATGTGTTATCATTTAGTGTGAAGAGAATTCCTTCCTCTTCACTGCCACCTTTTTTAATTTCAGTTATAGTTTCTTTACATTCTTCTCCTAAGGCACACCATGCCCTATTTATTGCTGCAAAGCCCCTGAAATCTGTGTCTCAACCTATGTCTGCTTCATCATTATGGTTCAATGAAAATCACTTGAGAGTGCCTGCTAAAACTTAGTAACATTAAGTCTAGAATGCTATTGTCCCATAAATGAACTGCAAAAAAACCAAGTCTACTGAAGCAAAGGCCAAAAAACGCAAGTATGTGCTCTTTGTGCTCTTTCCCCTAAAAACTGACCACATTATCTACTATGACAGTTAAGCTCAGTTATATCTCTGGCTATATATAATCCATTCTCAATGTCATAAAATAAAATGTTAGGCCAGTAAGCTTTCACAATTTTTATTAAATCCTAGTCTAATTTAACAATATCTGATTTTATAGACATCATCCCATGGTGAATATGTTTAATAAGTGAAAGCAAATCAGACATCTAAGTCATTATTTTCTGCAGACTAAGCAATAAGATAACAACTACACAGAACACTACAGGTAATGACATACATACATTTACTTGCTCGGAGTTTTCATACAAGCCATGTTGTTTATCAAACTATATCTCCTAATATTTAATACAGTAGAATTAGTGATTGTAGTTCTCATATAATATTTTACTTACAAGTACCTTATTGAGATAAGTAACATTTTGACAGTTTCAGACTTTCCAAATTAGCATAATATACTCAAGAAAAAGAGCAAAAGGCAAAATGAAAACTGAACATAACAAGTTATTAAAAGGAAAATGAAGTGAAGAAAAAAAGGGGAAAGTGAAATATCATTGGGGTGGGGGGAAAAGAAAAAAATCAAACAAGTCCGGATATTTGACTAGAAGGAAACAGATCAACCATGAATTTCACAAACCAAAATTTTCTAAATTCAATGCAATGCTAATCCTTTTGAACGTAAAAGCTGAGTTGAAACTAAAAGGTCGATAAACTGTTACTTTTGGCCTTAAAAAGTACCAACTTTTCTGATCAAAGAAGGCCACAACAGTTAAGATTGTATTACTTGATTTTATTTTACACTAGGTGGTGGACACAAAAGCAATCCTCCTTAATAAAACTGACAATTAGCTTCACTCAGAACATTTTTAATAATGCGCATTTAAAAAAAAGTATTCATCTTACAAATTGTTCTGCAATCCAAATATACAATAGCGTGGAAAACAATGTTTAGAAAACAAAAGCCAATGTAAAAAGACAGATTAAAACAACTAGAACGGTACAGGTTTTACATGGCTCTGATTTTACAGTTTTCTTACTGCATCATCAATGTCAGAAATCTGCTCCTTCAGCTGGCTCCACTGCTCAGGATTTAAAGAAATACCTAAAAGAAAAGTTTAAAAATCAAAAATTGAGTATCTACTTAAGCTCTCTTGAGGATTTTCATACTTCCAACTAAAATATTGTTTTATCTAAACTGCCATTTTGAATGGCACAATAGTACATTAAGAATCAAATCCCTTACATTTGTTAATTACACATTCATCACAATTACCTTAGCAGGTCAATCTTATACCCAGTTTTACTTTCAACACTGCATCCTGCATAATGCCTATTATACCCAGTGAGCGCAAATGATGATCTGAAGATTTATCTCACAAGTGCTTGCAAACTTCCAGGCTATGTGGCCAGACCCAGATTCGGTATGTGACACCCCGTTTCTACAACCAGTTGTTTCCAACATTTGCTCAAAATTTCCACAGGAACTCAGCATGAATGACTTTGTGCTGAGTTCTTCCAGAAGCACTCACTTCACTTTGGAAAAATCCCCGAGACACGATCCAAACAGGATTTCTTAGACTGTGCATACTGGTTAAGAATGCACTCTGGAGTCATGCTGCCAGGGTTCAAATCCCAGCCTCACTGCCACTAACTCTATGGCCTTTAAAAAATTAATTACCTCTAAACCTCAGTTTCCTCATCAGTAAAATGCTGCTTATAACTCAAAGGGTTGTTGTGAATAATTAAATTAGCTAATGTGAATAAGATCTCAGCCTATCACCAGACACGTAAACATTTAAAACATTAGCTAATGACATGTTCCTATTTAAGACATAAAAGTATGAACAGAAAGTACTTTGTGCTTTAAACTTACAATGTTCTAATGCTTGACCCTTATAAGCACAGAAATAAACTAGAATTGGAAGATTAATGAATTTCTCAGAAAACTGCTGGGAGGCCATGAAATTGAGAGGAAAGAGGAGAATATATTAGGGCAATACTTAGGAAGGGCTAATCAAATCATTTTAGTAAATGTTTGCAGGAACAAGAAAAGAAATCTGGCATTGGCTACACTGGGACAACTTGAATGATCAATCCAAAATTAGCCTGAAGAAGAAAAGGGTAGGAAAACATATAAAGGTTAAGTTTAATACAGTCAAAAATTACATGAAGCAAACAAGTGGTACTTTTCAAAATGACATGCAGGCAGAGTAGAAGAAAATAAGAAGGCATTTTTTTCATTAGCTAAGGATCAACCTAAAGCAGCTAACCAGCCAAATATATGAATTTCTGTTGGTACACAAATGTTCTGTAGCTATTTGGTGAATGAATAAAGCATGCTTCTGTGATGATGACATGCTTGGGACTGGATGAAGCAAAAATGGAAGGAGGACAAAGACCCACTTAAAGGATACCACCCTAAAGAATATCTGTTTGGAGATGAACCAAAAGGAAACACTGTAAACCAGGATTTTCCATTCCTGATTTTACACCTTCCCAGTGCCCCCATTCTACTTCAGAATTGATGTAATCTTTTTAAAAGTACATTCAAGTAAATTAGCAGCCAACTGAAGTGATATTAGGGGTATTACTGGGGGGAGGGAGGGAGATATTTCAACAAGCTTTATTTAAGACATTTCATTAAAATAAGTTAAGTGTCACGTCCAAAAAGGCTACAGGGACTTCCCTGGTGGTCCAGTGGTTAAGACTCCACACTTCCACTGTAGGGGGCACAGGTTCCATCCCTGGTCAGGGAACTAAGATCCTGCATGCCGCACAGTGTAGCCAAAAAAAACAAAAAAAAAAACAAAAAGGCTACAGAAGATAAAGAGAATCAGCTCAAGGAGGATCTCCCATGCCCTATGCACCATCAACATTATTTCAATTTCAAATAAAGTCCAAACAATTTCAAGCTTAGATAATTTTAAATTTAGTCCCAACATTAGGACCAAATTCCGGAAATTAAATCTTACCTTTCCTTCCTGGTTTCATTTCACCTTCCGGATCCATCCAGTATTCTCTAATATCAATTAAGACTTTCCCTTTGAAGTCCCGAACACTGACATACCTCATTTTCCCAATCTGCAAAAGAAACAAAAACATAAAAAGGTGTTCAACAATGGCATCCATATTTATATTCACACTTGCTGCACACTCACTCTACTTTTAATCACAAAAATAATTACTGTTCTCAATATCAAAACTACACCAAAGGAACGACCACTGTTAAAAAGAAATCTTTCTAAAAAGATGAAACAAAGCATATCTCACGTTTCCAATCACTTTTACATTAAATTGGGACATAAATAACAGAGTATTATTCAGCTTTAAAAAAGAAGGAAATTCTGTCACATGCTATTTACAACAAGGATGAACCTTGAGGACATTATGCTAAGTGAAATAAGCTCATCACAAAAAGATACATACTGGATGATTCCAGTACTTAATATGAGGTACCTAGGGACTTTCCTGGTGGCACAGTGGTCAAGAAGAATCCACCTGCCAATGCAGGGACATGGGTTCAAACCCTGGTCCGGGAAGATCCCACATGCCACGGAGCAACTAAGCCCTTGCACCACAACTACTGAGCCCACACACTGCAACTACTGAAGCCCATGCGTTCTAGGGCCCACGTGCTGCAACTACTGAAGCCCGCGTGCCTAGAGCCCGTGCTCTGCAACAAGAGAAGCCAACGCAGTGAGAAGCCCGCGCACCGCAACAAAGAGTAGCCCCCACTCGCCGCAACTAGAGAAAGCCCCCGCTCAGCAACAAAGACCCAACGCAGCCAAAAAATAGATAAATTTTTTTAAATTTCATATGCTTTAAAAAAAAAAAATACGAGGTACCTAGAATAGTCAGATTAAGATAGAAAGTAGAATGGTGATTACCAGGGGCTGGGGGGAGATCAGGAGAAAAGGGGAATTGTTATATAACAGTTTTACAAGATGAAAATATTCTGGAGCTCTGTTTCACAATAAAGTGAACATACCTAACATTACTGTATGGTTAAGATGGTAAGTTTTATGTTAAGTGTTTTTTTTTTTACCATAAAGATCATTACAAAGCAAAATCTTGCACAAACTACGACCACAGGAATCCATAGACTCAGCTAGCTACATTGGTTTAGCAACCATTCTGAATATAAGAATCCAAAGTTCCAGTCAATAGTAACATGAGATAGCTTTTCCTTTTAGACATTCATTTCAAATAACTTCTTTTCAATATTGTACTGGAAATACTAGCAATAAAGAAAAAGAATGAAAAGGATGATGTAAAAACAAAAATCATCAACAGAGAAATCTAAGAAGTCCTAAAAAATAATTACACTCCACTTACAGTCTCAAGCTGAGAACTTAAAACTGTCCACAGAAAACTATTTTTCAAAAACCTTCTACTGCTGCTTAACACAAACTACACATTGCACAGGGAAGGAAAAGGCTTACTCAACTAAGTGTCTATAAGCACTTTCCAGGATATCTGATCAAAACCTCTACTACCTCTACCTATCTGACTCATTTTAAACGTACTCTTCAATCTTCCTGACTTAAATACTAGCTATGATCTTGTGCTTGAAACACATCATCATGTAAAAGTTGCTTTCCCTACAAACCTGGGTCCCTTAATGATTAAATAATCCCTTTTATTGGGATATCAAGTATTGCTATAGTAGAAGCACATTTGTGCTGATACAAGTACACATTTATGGCTTCCATCTTGCCTATGTCCTCTCAGGCTGCTTTTTCTTGTCTCAGGTCTTGTTCATTTTCGTTCTCAAATTTCTCGTCCCACTGGTGTGGCCCCTATTTGCAGGGTATGCCTCATGCTTTATGGAGAAAATACGGTCCATCAGGTGTGGTTAAGTGCCTTCAAATCTCTCTTCTCAGTACTTACCCACATCTTCATCAATTCTTAAGTTCTTTACCTTTTGTATCCCATTTCTTGCATATACAGCTGACCCTTGAACAACTCAGAGGTTAATTCAAGTATAATTTATACCTCGGCCCTCCACATCCGAGATTAAACCAACCACAAACCATGCAGTATTTAGTATTGAAAAATATCTGTGTACAAGTGGACCCAGGCAGTTCAAACCTGCATTATGAGGGTCAACTGTACATTCTTTCCCTTTCCGCTGGTTTCTTATCTACCATTTCCAAACATGCTCATTCTCCTCTTTCTATAAGGCATTTTCCCTAATCTGCATTGTATAACTTTCCTCATGTTTCCTTCCTCCCTTTATTGCTAATCTTTGAAAGGCAAGAATTGCTGTTTCCATTGATTAAACTCCCAATGCCTATGCTAAAGTCACCAGTGATCTTACTGTCATTTTTAACGGCTTTTTTTTTTTTTAAAGGTTTGCATTTTTTTTTTAAATTTATTTATTTATGGCTGTGTTGGGTCTTTGTTTCTGTGCGAGGGCTTTCTCTAGTTGTGGCAAGCGGGGGCCACTCTTCATCGCAGTGCGCGGGCCTCTCACTATCACGGCCTCTCTTGTCGCGAAGCACAGGCTCCAGACACGCAGGCTCAGTAATTATGGCTCACGGGCCCAGTTGCTCCGCGGCATGTGGGATCTTCCCAGACCAGGGCTCGAACCCATGTCTCCTGCATTGGCAGGCAGACTCTCAACCACTGCGCCACCAGGGAAGCCCTAACGGCTTATTTTTTACAGTCCTCTTTGTGTCCCCTAGTGCCTGTCATACCCGTTCCCAGCAAACTGTTTTAATGGATGAACTAAATAAATAAGACCAAAATGATTATCACAGTGAAACTCCCAATAGTGATTTATAACACTGATTTAATTCCTAACATATTTTTAAGTATCTCAGGCACCTACAGCACTGAACTGAACATTGTTTCATTTTGGTTTTTAAGGTAAGCTCATGTGACAGATGAATAGATAAAATTAATATACACTGAAAACCTACTAGAGTAATATTGATCAGGTAAGTCAAGTAAGCATTCAGTGTGGGCTTGAGTAGTGGAAGAGACTTCCAGTGGTGGAATTTGACCTTGAAAAATGACAGGCCGTTAATTAAGCAAAAGGGAGAAAAAAGTGAAAGATACAATACTGATGAGATTCAAAAGGCTGAATAGATGGAGCTATACTGAAAAGGACTTGAAAAGCCAGGAAGAGAATTCTGAAGCCTTTATAGGTCCCTGAACTAAGGACAAAAAAGAAAGAAAAAAAGAAAACCAGAAGCAGAAAAACAGGGTTACAACTTTAAAATTTCACTAGAAAAAAAGTTAAAGATCAAGACTGAAAGCAACCTTTTTTTAAAAAACAGTTATAAGTACATGAACGGCATTTTACCAGTCTTAAATTAGTAATAACAAGTACTCAGTTATTTTATGTAAAAAGCATGGTACAATACAGTTAACACAACACATTGTTAGCTAGCTTCACTTCTACCCTCGATCCCTAGAAACTTCTAACAAGCTTCCTCACCCACAATTTCAATGAGGTGTGTATAAATGTTTTTGTTTGCTACAGATGAACTTAAAAAGAGGCATTTTCTTTCTCCCAAACGTGACTGACCCTCCACTCCACGTACTTAAAACTTTGTGAATTTACATGTTGAAGTCCCTAATCACTCCTCAAATAACTTGTGTTTGACTATTCTAAGTAAGAAATTATACAAAGTAGGGAAAAGGTATAGGTCAATAAACTGACTCTCTTAAAATCTGGCAATAATGATTCAGGGAACACCAGCACCAAAGAACTGTGGGGGTGAAAGGAGGGGAAGCCTGAGGACGCAGACCGACGCTGCTCTACCAACATCTGAACCCCTTATTGTAACCAAAAACTCACTGTGCGTTTTCTTTTGTATACTGTCCCTTAATATATTCAGTGTTCACTTTATTTATTTTTTAATTTTTTTCTCCAGTGTTCATTTTAGCATAAAAAGCTTTAACGCGAATTTTCAAATAAAGATGGGCCCTACAGAAAACTGCACCACGTTTATCCTATGACTTTTCATTCTCCCAGCCCAAAGCACCAAATCCACAGTATGCACATTCATTCCAGAGTTTAAGCAATAGAGGCATTAGAGGAAAAAGAAGAGTCAGAAGGATACTTTGCCCCTAACATCAGGAATAAAGCAAGGATGCCTGCTCTCACCACTTCTTTTCAATAGTGTACTGGAAATACTAGCAATAAAGCAAGAAAACGAATGAAAAGGATGATGTAAAAACAAAAATCATCCACAGAGAAATCTAAGAAGTCCTAAAAAATACATATGTAACAAATAAATATATAAAATATAGAATATATGTTATATGTATACTTAACATATATTATGTAATATTGTACATATTGTTTAGCAATGAACTGGAAAATGAAGTTAAGAAACAACACATCTTAAAAAAGTGGTTCTGAAGAACCTAGGGGCAGGACAGGAATAAAGACGCAGACGTAGAGAATGGACTTGAGGACACGGGGAGGGGGAAGGGTAAGCTGGGACGAAGTGAGAGAGTGGCATGGACTTAATATATACTACCAAATGTAAAACAGATAGCTAGTGGGAAGCAGCTCAGTGCTCTGTAACCACCTAGAGGGGTGGGATTGGGAGGGTGGGAGGGAGGGAGACGCAAGAGGGAGGAGATATGGGGATATATGTATACGTATAGCTGATTGACTTTGTTATACAGCAGAAACTCACACACCATTGTAAAGCAACTATACTACAATAAAGATGTTAAAAAAAATAAATAAATCAAAAAAAAAAAGAAAAAATACATTTGCGATAGAATCGAAACACAAAATACTTCGGAATAAATTTCGCAAAAGATGTACCAGAAAAATCACAAAACAGAGAAATCAAAAAAGATCTAAGTAAATGGACAGAGATACCATATTCATGAACAGGAACTTCAATATTGTCAAGTTGCCGACTCTCCCCAAATTGATCTTCAGCTTTACCCAGTCCCAATCAAAATCCCAGTAGACTTTTTGATAAAAATTGACAAGCTGATTATAAAATGTGTATGAAAATACAAAATACATAGAATAGCAAAAATAATTCTGAAAGTGAAGAACAGTGTTAAAGGGCTTACACTACCTGATTTCAAGACTCACCATAAAAGCATAGTAATTAAGACAGTGTAGTACTAAAGACAGACATAGAGATCAATGGACTACAACAGAGTTTAGAAATAGATAAATATTTTGTATATTTACTGATTTTCTTTAAAGATCCAAGGTGATTCAACAGGAAAAGAATAGTCTTTTGAACAAATGGTACTGGAACAACTCGATTATCTGTACAGGGGTGAAAAATCAGTCTCAACCCCTATCTCACACTATACACAGAAAAAACTAATTCTACATGGATTAGAGACCTAAACATGAAAGTTAAAACTATAAAAAGTATAGCAAAAAAAACACTGGCAAAATTTTTGTGGCATTGGGGTAGAGAACTATATCTTAAACAGGAAACAAAAAGCATTAACCAAAAAAGCAAAAAATTGATGAAAATGGACATTTTCAAAATCAAAGCTTTTTAAAGATACTTAAATTAAAAAAGTAAACCACAGACTCAGAAAATATTCACAATACTTGTATCTGACAAAGGACGTGTATTTAAAATATTTTTTAAAAAACCCTCAAATTCAATGAATCAAATGACCTTTTTTTAATAGGCAAAAGATCTGAATAGAATTTTCAAACAAAAATATAAGACATTAGGGAAATACAAAGTAAAACTACACATCCATTAATTAAAGTGGATAAAATTTTTAAGACTGGTAATACCCAGTGAGGATGTGCAGCAATTGGAATCTCATACACTGCTGGTGGGTCTGTAAAATGGTACAGCTACTTTGGAAAAGTTTGACAGTTTCTTAAAGTTAAACATACACTTAGCCTATGACCCAGCAAATACATCTGGTGTTTACCCAAAAGGCGAAAATGTCCACAAAAAGACCTGTACAAGAATATTCACAGCAGCTTTATTCCTAGTATCCCCAAACTAGAAACAACCTAAATGTCCACCCAAAATGAATGGATAAACGAACTGTAGTACAATCATACAATGGAATACCAATCAGCAATAAAAAAGAACCACTGATACTTGAAACAAGGAATGATCCCAAAACATTATGGTGAGCAAAGGATGCCAGACACAAAACAATACAGACTGTATGATTCCATTTATATGAGGCTCTAGAACAGGCGAAATAAATCTCTAGGGACAGAAATTACATCAGTGCTTACCTGGGGAAAGGGAATGGACTATAAAGGGAGGTCTAGAGGGAACTTTCCAGGGTGATGGAAATGGCCTCACTACAAAAGCATGTACGTTTAGAGAAAGACAAATATCATGATACTGCTTATATGTGGAATCTAAAAAAATGGTACGAATGAACCTATTTACAAAACAGAAATAGAGTCACAGTTGTAGAAAACAAACTTATGGTTACCAAGTGGGGGGAGGGAGGGGAGGGATAAATTGGGAGATTGGGATTGACATATACACACTACTATATATAAAATAGATAACTAATAAGACCCTACTGTATAGCACAGGGGACTCTACTCAATACTCTGTAATGACCTATAGGGGAACAGAATCTACCTGGGCTGGCCAAAAAGTTCGTTCGGGTTTTCTGTAAGATGTTAGGAAAACCCCGAAAGAACTTTTTGGCCAACCCAATAAAGAGTGGATGTATGTATATGTACAACTGATTCACTTTGCTATACAGCAGAAACTAACACAACACTGTAAATCAACCATATTCCAATAAAAATTAAAACAAAAATAAAATAAAATTTTAAAAAGCATGTATGTTTTTTTACAGCTCACCAAATTATGCTTTAAATGTGTGCATTTTATTGTATATGGACTGTATCTCAATAAAGTTTATTTTCAAAAAAAGAAAAGAACTTGCCCAATAGTCACCTCTTCCTTGAGGAGAAACAAAGCTGACAAATTCTTACCAAAAAAAAAAAACAAAAAAACTAACCACAGAAAAATGAGGAGGTAGTAGCATAGATATAATTAAAGGTAGAAAGAATAAAGATCACTGCACTTACATGTCATAAGAGAAAACAATCACACAACAGAATGCATGTATTTTTACACACACATAATCTGGAGGTTAACAGGAAAAAAATAATATGTACGTCATACAGAACAGTGATTCTTAAATTTTTTTTGATTTCCTGTCCCCTTTGGGGTACTGATGGTTATAAATAATCCCTTCAATACAAAAAAATCCAAATAAAATATTAATTTCATGGACTCCCAAAATAAACCCCCAGGTTAAGAACACTTGACTCTGTAATAACATAATTTAAAAAGTAACAGGTTTATCCTTAAAATCATCAAATCAACTAAAGCAGTATGACTGATCCTTCGTGCTGAACTTTGAAGACGAATAGGGATCCCTCTGAAG
Source organism: Balaenoptera borealis (assembly GCF_965194805.1). Lineage (NCBI taxonomy): Eukaryota > Metazoa > Chordata > Mammalia > Artiodactyla > Balaenopteridae > Balaenoptera > Balaenoptera borealis. The sequence continues at coordinate 29,033,897 of NC_138867.1, read as the reverse complement.
AAGAATAGGGACCAAAGTCCCCTGCCTCAATCATTCTGACCTTTTAAGACACAGGTACTAAGTAATTACAAGACAGTTCTCCAGTCCACATCACATAAGTCATCTCAGGTAAATTATATCCCTTTGGAACCAAATTCTCAAAATTCAGAGCTGAAGAAACCAGACAAAAGCAAGCATCTAGCAGTATCTCCTCTCTACTCAGGAATCTGCCCAAATCATTCCACAGCTTAAAAGATTAGCATAGTGACTTTCCTTGGGCACAATTCTCTTCAAATATTACATTAAGAGAGCTGCTTTTGTTTGATGCACATTGCTTTTCCAAAATTTGAGATCATTTCCTCCAGTTCTATTCTCAAGAGATGGGTATTTAGGTTAAAAAAAAAAAAAAAAAAACCCTGCCTTATGGCTACTAAGCAATACTCAAACAACTTTAATTTAGATTTTAGATTTGTCTTTCGTAAAGTATACCTGATAACCCAGGTCCTTAAAGATACTAGCAATGTCTAAAAAAGTTCCACTCTGGGAGCTGTCTTCAAGGCATTTCTTGTAAATGAAAAATATAGGAAATATATATCTCTATTATTTTAACTTTGGGTTTCTTTATTTATTTTTGGCTGTGTTGGGTCTTCGTTTCTGTGCGAGGGCTTTCTCTAGTTGCGGCAAGTGGGGGCCACTGTTCATCGCGGTGCGCGGGCCTCTCACTGTCGCGGCCTCTCTTGTTGCGGAGCACAGGCTCCAGACGCGCAGGCTCAGCAATTGTGGCTCACGGGCCTAGTTGCTCCGCGGCATCTGGAATCTTCCCAGACCAGGGCTCGAACCCGTGTCCCCTGAATTGGCAGGCAGACTCTCAACCACTGCACCACCAGGGAAGCCATATCTCTATTATTTTAATTAAATAAATAGAATTTTTTAAAACTTTACAAAACACAATGAGCAAAATTGATTTTCCTTCCAAAAACCCCATCCTTCACCTGTCTTTCCTAATAAAATTATCAAACCATTATTACTAATAAAAATGAAGTCCTCTTTTTAAATTACATAACCAATGTATTCACTAGGTCTGTGAAAAGTCACTCTGAAAATCAGGCCTATATGATCCTCCTAAAGGCACTTTCAAAAGGGTGAGGAGTCTAATAGCCTTTGAGGCTTGGGAACCTTCCAAATGAGGGCTTAAGAACTGAACTCACTTCTTTTGGTGAGATAACCTCCCTATAAAAAAAAAGAACTGGGGCTTCCCTGGTGGCGCAGTGGTTGAGAATCTGCCTGCTAATGCAGGGGACACGGGTTCGAGCCCTGGTCTGGGAAGATCCCACATGCCGCGGAGCAACTAGGCCCGTGAGCCACAACTACTGAGCCTGCACGTCTGGAGCCTGTGCTCTGCAACAAGAGAGGCTGCGACAGTGAGAGGCCCGCGCACCGCGATGAACAGTGGCCCCCACTTGCCACAACTAGGGAAAGCCCTCGCACAGAAACGAAGACTCAACACAGCCAAAAATAAATATAAAAATAAATAAATAAATAAAAATATTAAATATCCTGTGTCAGTAAGTTTACCATTTAAAAAAAAAAAAGAACTGGTTTCCCAAAACTGCTCTAATAGAATAAAATCTCTAAATGTGGGCCCTAGTTTCTTTATCTGTACAATCGGGAGTAAGGGAGACAAGATGAAATCCATTAATAGGCCACAGATGCTCTATTATCCAAGTACAAGCAGGCATACAGTGAACAGAATTGATCAGAGAAAAGCCCAAGATAATTGCCAAGCAAATACTTGAAAGTTTTTACCTTTAGTACAAAATAAATTGAAATATTCCAAAGCAGTCCTTCATTCTATATAGGAGGAAAGTCTATGAAAGGAAGGGATACTTTCTTGCAGATTTTACATTTCACTCTGCCCCTTAAAATAGCTTCCCACTACACTTAGAATAAAACTAAAACTCCTAAAACTGGGCTCCCAACAGGAAAGCCCTGAAAGATCTGGCCTTCACCTTCCTTATCAGCTAGACCTCCTACCTACACTCTCAGCCAACTTTCTAGGCTCCAGGCACAAGGGCTTCATAATTCCTGCACAATCTAAGCTCTTTCCCACTTCAAGGCATCTGCACGTTCTCTATCAAATTAATCTAATCTGCTCCTAGTTCCTCTAAAATATACAAAAGTCAGAAGACTAAAACCTGTAAAAATCGATCTGCATTTTGTCACTTTTCTTTTTTACATAATTTTTAATTAAAAAATGTATGTATTTAAGATTTATGATTCAATGTACATATTCCGAGTGAAAGACTACTACACTCAAGCTAACATATCATCTCCTTATACTTACCATTTTTTGTATGATCAGTGCGCCTAAAAAATCTACTTAGTACATCTCCAATGTTCAATACAGTATTAAGCATAGCTAGCATGTGTCTATTTCTTTATCTAGAGTTATAACAAGACAAAACCGAGTAAAAATATCCAACTTCTATTTTCCCATTCTCACATTAATCCTGGTACTGTCTTTCATCAGTCAGTTTAAAAAAAAAAAAAAAGAATAAGTGCACACACACACAAGCCTTACTTTCTAGTCAAGTAAATGTTTGCAGTCTCATTTTGTCCAACCTTCTGACTTTGACTAATACTAATGTCTCCTTGAAACGCTTATCTTGTTTATGCTCCCACAAAGCACTTTTTTTTCTTGCTCCCATTACTGTACTCTTCCTATTTTCCTTCACCTTCTCTAACCTATATCCTTTTTTCCTTCCATCCTGAATATCACAAGACATGTCCTCAGTCACCTCCTCTTCTCCCTCTGGTTTATAACTTACTTCAGTGGAAGGTTTCAGTCAACCATACTAATGATCCCACATGAACAGTTCCCAACTAAGCCTTCTAGGTTCTAAAGCAGAGACACTTTATCACACTTACAATCAGATCCAAAAAGCCAAACTTAACCACCTCTGCCATTAAAACTAATTTATTTTCCTCATATCTATCAATGAAACCTTCATCTCTATTGTCTCTCAAATTTAAAACCAGTCTTCATTGATTGCTTCATTCCTCTAGTCCATTCTTCCTCACCAACAATCTTAATCATCACTATTTCACCTTCTGGAAAAACCATCTAAGCACTTATCACCGCACATAATTTATCCCCACTGCCTCTCCCATAAATCCTTCTTGTACCATGATGCTAATAACAAGTCTCCCTAAAACAAGATAAGAAACCCAAGGAAAGAAGCTATGCCAGTCCTGAGTAATTTCATCAAAGCCCTCTAATGAACTTCCCTCACTTTACCTCACTACTCAACCTTAATCCCCACAATATATAAACTGAGGGCCCATTTTAGTAAACCCATTCACCCTTTCTGTTATCAAGCCAAAACTAGGCAGGTCATATTGCTGTTTCCCCTCCAGTAACATCCTATCCATACTTCACAGCCCAATACTAGACCTACCTCCTCCAAGCTGCTCTCTAAACGTGCAGTTCTCAATCTTCTTTTGCATTTCTCTAACTTTTAAATTCCCATTGTTTTAAATACAGCAAGACTACAGAACTCTAGATTTCAACAATCATCTAGCATCATATAAATTGCTTTCATTTCTACTAACTTGTTATTATATTTCAAGGAATATCCTTAGTTAAGAGAATTATAACATACATAAAAGATTATTATGCATTATCAGATTAAGGTACTTCTAACATTCTTTAGATCAAGCCAAGTAATAATTCCTCTGGAACTAAGGAAATAACCCACTTTACCTGAAACATGTTATCATCTCTGCTGCTGCTGCTCTGCTTAGAAGATGACAGGGCTCTGGAAGTTTCACCAGTCTTTTGCTTCTTTACAGGTTTTTCTGGAGCAACTTGCTTTTTCCTCTTTAACTTGAAAGAAAAACAAGAATATGGTTAAAATCTGCATAAGAACAAAACACATCTCAGGTTCAAAAGATTCCATTACTTTTCAAGACTTAAAGGATCAAAACACTCCATTTATTAATAAAAAAAATCATAAATATATACACAAGCAAGTTTCACTTGACAACAGAACTATGAAACTAACCTAGCACTGCTATCTAATACAGTGTTTTCAAACTGTGCTCTCAGAAACCCAAAAGATATTTCAGGCATTAGAGTGGTATTCACCAGAGAAACAGTTATTTTATAGACTAGGATCCCTCATAAAATTTCTTTGGGAGAGAAAAAAGATGGGGGTACGGGGGCTGCTGCTTTTGAATAAACTTAAACTTTTGGAAACCACAAGTCTAGTAAACTAGTCACTTATTTTTACAAAGAAAATGTACTAATTAGGAAGAATACAACCAACTTATGATTATTTATGCCTCTGCCAATTCCAAAAGGGACTTAAATTGGCTTAGCAAGTTTATGAGTAGGCAAAGCTAAGAAAGGTATTTTGTACTGGGCACCAGAGGTCAACAACTCTTCACAAAACTTCCTCATCACAAAAAAATCACTTAAGATAAACAGTAATGTGTTACACTAGCATTCAAAATCAAAACAATGTTTTAAAAGCAGCATTACTCTAAAAGTTTTTCATATAGCTTCATTCTCAAAATGAGCTAACAGGGACTTCCCTGGTGGCGCAGTGGATAAGACTCCGCACTCCCAATGCAGGGGGCCTGGGTTCGATCCCTGGTCAGGGAACCAGATCCCACATGCATGCTGCAACTAAGAAGCCCTGGAACCACAACTAAGGAGCCCACCTGCCACAACTAATACCCGGTGCAACCAAATTAATTAATTAATTTTATTTATTTTAAAAATGAGCCAACAGTCCATGAAATCCAGTAGAGTTCCCAATCCAAACAGTAGAGGGCAGTCATGTTCCTTAGTGGAAGGTATAAACTATTAATGTTTTACCAAATTATGTGATGCTAGGTAAAATACTGACATAATGTATGTATTTATGTATACAAACTGAAAGACTGGATTCATTTAGTGTAAGTGCTTACAGGATTAACAGTATTATTTGGGATAAATAGCAAAAATTACCTCAGCTCAATAAGCAAAAAGCAATTATTCTTTTTGTCAGGGTCTATATAGTCCCTGTGGAATGGCACATACCTGGCACATAAAAGCTCAATAAAAAACTTATTAAATCAATGTATTCAAATGCTATACTGTGTGCAAGTTAAAAAACTAAGAGACATTCCCTTCTCGAATATAGCCATGCATGCTCTTTGAAGTTTTTTTTCAACCTTCCAGGTGATATTATACTATGTACTTCCCTATAAAAGTCCATCTCCTCCAAGATTCTCATATAAGCTCTCTTTTCTCTTAACTAACACTACTGAGCTCAGAGACACAACTATGTAAGGTTCTAGGAGATAAAGGACAATTCTGCGTGGAAGAAGCCCTGACTACAGTGTGAGATGCTCAGTTAAGCAGAATGCACAGTTAAGCTTACGGCACAATTATCACCTAATGCAGAAAAAGCCTCTTCCATCAAAATGGGTAATTTCATGTTAGCTTTGCTGGGTGTTGATTTAACTAAAAGGAGGGGACCAGAGTAAATAATATTCTAATTTAAAATGTACCAAGCCAAATTTTATGTAATCCTTGAAGGCTGGATAAACATCAAGACTGAGAAGACTGTCAAACTGACATCTGCTTTCAAGGAGTTCAGATAATTTGGCTCAACAACTACACAGAATACCTACAGATTAGGAAGATTACTAAATAATGGCAAATAATGGCTTTGGCCTAAATCTAGCACTATTCCTCTAGGCTCCACTAGGGAGCCTTAGGAGTCCTAAAAGGCCACAACAGGAAGTTTGGTAATGTCAGAAGACTTGCTCAAGTCTGACGCGGGGCTTGGCGTGTGCGTGTACAACAAGCACCCTAGGCGCTTTAGTCAAGTGGTTCAGGGGACATCTGCACTTTCAGAAACATCCATCCAGGCTCTCATTTTAAAATTCTGATACGCTGTGCAGTCCTTCAGAACTGGATGTGGGCAATACTGCTGAATTAAGTATCACAAAAATCACATGGTGTATAGTCACCTTTTTGTCAACTTCACTGTCAGAATCACTGCCAGAAGAGCTTGAAGAAACAAGTTCCTTTGACTTCGGCATTCTGAAAGAAAAATACATTATGTAAATAATTCATAACTTGCTCTATTACCTTCAACTTAACCCTCCCCCAATCAAAGATTCAAGAAGTTCCACAGTTCTTTCTACCATTTTTGGTACTGGAGTTGTTACACTGAGCACAGAAGTTATGTTCTTAATCTATGCTCTTCCAAATTGAAAATAACATGCAAAGTGAAGAGTTCTGAACCCAGCAAGAAGAACTAAATGTCATACACATCTCATACTCCTACACCTCTCTCTTTCTCAAAGTCAATGGGGCTTTTTATACTTCATTTTAGCAGGGTTAGATGTTTATGTTTAGGGTAAACTGCAAAAAGGCAGCTGACAGCAATCACTGTTAAAACCAAGAAGAAATATGAATAATTCTCACTACTGCTTTATACTTGCCACTGAAGAGACTTATGTACAATTATTCACTGCCAGAACTGATATCAACTTACACACAGCATGGTGAACAACTGTACTATACAGATGTGGATATCTAATTAATTTTACCATTATAATCCTATTTTTCATATTTTGTATATGTTCTTAATTTTTGTAGCTTTTTGACCATGCCAATCAAAGGAGCAAGTACTGAATCAAAGTTATACAAAATTCACAGTTCATTTACATTTTACACTGATTTTCTACTCTGGAATACAACTAAAATTTGAAGAATCTGCTTATGGGAGGGGCAAAACCTTTCCTCCAATTCCTACTATGACCCTAGTTCCCCAGGTCCCCCCAGACAGAGGTACATAGGCCAGTGCCTTGCTTTCCCTGTGGATGTTTACAGAGTGCCTGAGGCCAAGGCAGAGTCTTGTGCTTCTATGTTTCCCAAAATGCAAGGAATTTCACACTGTACCTCTTTCCAAAGCACTTATAATACCAAGTGGTAAAATGCTTATTTTCAAAACAAGTATCTTTTGCTCTCTCCACCTCCATCTCAGAAGAGACTTGAGTCCTATTAACTTATGTATGCCCTAAAGGGTCCAATATACACAACACACACTATAATGTTTGCTGAAAAAAGGGGAAAAAAAGACTTCAAAAAAACCATAAATAATCCAGATCTCGACTAAACTTGCCATTAGCAAGGGCACTGAATGTATCCCAAAACAGGAAGTCAAGGTAAAAGAAATGAGCCATCCCTAGCCTAGCCACTAAATTCAAAAAGCTCAAACCATGCCCAAGCCAGCCATGTTGATTTTATCTGGCAATTTCTTGATGCCAAGAGTAGTAAATTCAGAGGGGAGCAAGCAACATTTATAGCGTTTTATACATTAATCCTGTTACTGCTCCGTTTTCCAACCTAATCTCCAAAATCAATTTAGTTGTTTTTCATGCTAGCTAATAATGCCAAGAAGCATTTTTTTTTAAAAGGTAATCCAACTGAACGTACCCTGTTTTTCACTTTGAAACGGTCAGGCGTAACTATACCATCTGTTCATGAAAGGTTCCTGGGGGCCTAAGATCATTTCAAAGAACCACCTCGTGTTTAACCCAACTAAGTCCATCCGACAAGAAAACAAGGTAACGGTAACTAAAGCCAGCCTGTTTGAACTTCTAACAAAATATATTTTCACTTTTACTTAATGAGCCTTTACCGTTCAAAAGGAAAAAAGCGGGGGGGAGGCGGCAGGCTCGTAATTCTGGCGAGGCGCTACTAAGAGCGCTGGTGTGGAATATATACAAAACACAACTTAAAAAATGAAATCTCCGATCTCTGATGAAGGCATGGGGAAGGAGGGATTAGAAAACAAGAGGTGAAAACAAACTAGGACTAAAAGGCACGCGAATTCGGTACAACACGAGGAGGATAAGCACCAACACGGAGGAAGGGGGCCGCGCGACGCCAGGCAGCCGCCAGAACCCCGGGGCTGACAACGCCTTGGGCGGTGGGAGACAGGTCGGTCGGAGGGGGCGTGGGAGGCGGCGAAATGCGGAGGAGACGGCGTGGGAGAGGAGGGACTTGCACCAAGCGCCATTTTCTTCCCTCGAAGAGCTCACTGCCCCCCAGCAAAGCAGCCGTTCACTCCCCCAGCGCCAGTCGCCCCCCCACGCCGCACCGCCGGCCTTCCTCCGACCGGGTCCCCCCTCCTGAGGGCAGGGATGAGGACCCCGGAGAGACCCTGGGGAGGCGCAGGCCCCGCACGCGCCCCCGCCCGGGCCGCCGCTGCATTGTCCCGGGGGCACCCCGGCCCCCTTCCCGTGGCTCCTCGCCCCCGCCCAGCGCCGCCTCCCCCACCGCCCCTGGGCCGTTCCCGGGAGCCAGCTTCGGGGGCCGAGAGGCCTGAAGCGCGTGGGGCGCGGGGTCGGGGACGAGGAGGGGACCGGGGAGGCCGAGGAAGCATGGGGGAGGCCAGATAGCGCCGCCATTTCCCGCGGCCGTCGTCGACGAGAGGGACCGGCGCTGCGGGCGCGCAGCCGCCGGGCTGGCAAGGTGAGGGCCGGCCGAGGGCGGTTTCGAGGGGGTGGGGGCGGGGTCCGAGCACTCACGCTCCGCTCCTGTAGCCGAACTGCCTCCAGCTCGCTCGCTCGCTACTGACAGAGAAACGGAAGTGACGGCAGCAAAGAGACGCCGGCCCCGCCCCGCTGAGACCACGCGCACGTGATGGGGCGTGGCCTCCCCTCCGAAACCAACACCGAGACCCTTTCCAGGGCCTTAAAGGGACCGCCCCTCATCCTGAACCGATGCCACGGAAGTGAGATGCAGCGAAGATTGGATTTGACTTGTGAGTGAGTGAGGGAACGAATAAAACATGAATGACAAGCACCGAGCTTTGCACTTGTTCCATAAATGTTTCTTGTATTAAAGTGAAATGTCTGAAAAAGATCGGAAAAGGTCAACACTTCTGGCCCATTTTCCGAGAAATGATCCTTGCCCGCCACCCCCTACTCTGGTATTTAATCCTGGCTAGTATAATCCGAGGGAAGGAAGCCAAAGTCATAACGTTTAATGCCAGAAAGTGCGAAAAGTCTTTGCAGAAGTCCTTGGCCACACACCCACACACATTCCTAAACTGAAGTCCTGGGAAATTCCCTGGCGGTCCAGTGGTTAAGACTCGGCGCTTTCTCTGCCAGGGCTGGGTTCAATCCCTGGTCAGGGAACAAAGATCCGGAAAGCCACTGGGCAAAAAAAAAAAAAGTACCTAAACTGAAGTCCTAGAGGTGTAAGGTAGTTCACAGAAGGCAAGAGAAATCCATACTATAAGCAGGAATATGGTTAATAGAGTCTGAATCTATATTTAAAGAATGCCGACTATAGCCAAGAATATATATTCAACACACATTTATCAGGCACCCACTATGTTCCAGGTACTGCAATGAGGCACTTTACATATAATTATCATCCTAACAAGCACTTTCCAACGTAGGAATGATTATTCTCTCCATTTTCTAGATGAAGAGACCAAGGGTCAAAAAGTTTAAATAAGCTCTGCTCTAGGTTATATAGGGAGTGAATCATGATTCAAACCCGGCACTGCCTGAGTCCCACTGCTTACTGCAGACTGAGGCAGATTGCAAATGCTCTAGGCCACTTCTATTCATTCAGTGTCAGGTTAGATGACCACTTTTTAAAAATGAAACACTTGCTGTATAATTCCTTTTATACAACATTCCAAAAAAGGCAAAAATAACCCATGGGGATCTAGGTCAGGTTACCCTTGGGGGATATCACTTGGAGTGAGTATGACGGAACCTGTGGGGATGCTGAATACATCTTGGTCTGGGTGGTGGTTAGACAGGCATGTACGGATGTAAAAATTTCACTTAATATTCGTGCATTTTACATTATACAAGATACACTTCAATGAGAAAGATGAAAAAGTCAAAAATAAAAATATGAAAATTAGACTGTAAAAAGATGAAACTCACTCAGGAACCACTGTTCCAGCATGGTAGCTTGCCAGCCTGGAGTTTACACACCCAAATGCAGTTAAGGAAGCTCCTTCAATGACTATGGCCAGCTGACCTAAGTTCCCTTGGACTTTGTAGGGGGTGTCTGATTGGATGAGCTAATACAGTGGGGTAACTAGAAGATCAGCAGGTGGCCTGGGCCCTGGTAGCCATGGATATGGTTCTCTCTCGAAATCTGGATGCTGGATGAGAAAGGACAGAGTTCAGGGCACTGGTTGGAGTCATGTGACTCACAACCTCCTCTCCCTATCTTCCAAGAAAGAGCTACAACTCTCTTTACTCAAGTGTAGGAAACTGCCCAAAGGTCCTTCCCCAGTTTATTCACTCATTTCATAAACAATGTATTCAGCACCTACTATACGCCAGTGCTGCTCTAAGTGCTGGGAATTCAGGAATGAACAAGACTGACAGGGTCACTGTAAACTCATGGAGCAGACAGTAGCAAGTAAAGAATTAAATAGAGTTGGTAATTTCAGATAAGTGCTATAAAAAATAAAAGAAAAACAGGATGATGCAGTAAAGAGTGTTGGGATGAGGTTAATTGAGATCTGAAAGGGATGAAGTGGGAGTATTCGGGCAGGGACCCTAATGAAAAGAGCAGCCAGGGTAAAATTTGGGTGCTGGGGGTTCCAAGCAGAGAAGGCAGCTGTGCAAAGACCCTAGGGTTAAGATGAGTCTAAAGAACGGAAAATTCTCTTGATGTGGAACTCCACTGGAGACCATGGGCTGTACAGAGGCGGAGCCCACACAGCACCTCCCTAGGCTCAGTGCCAGGGCTGCCCAAGCCCCAGGAAGCGCTGGCTTTGCAGAGTTACCGGAGCCCAGTTCTGGCCTTTCTCCAAGATCCAAGAGAGCGCCTCCTCACCTATCACTGCCTCTTCCTCCTCACTTATTACTACCACTAATTAGCACCAAGGAATCCCGCAGCTTCCCTCCAGCTGGGTCTGTGCTCAGATGAATAGATCTATGTCAGCCGAGAATTTGCTTTTTGAGGTATCACTATACATGAAATAGTGCAAGACTCCATGTAATTGTCAAATGAAAGCTATAACCATAAATGCTATCAAATGCTTCACAGAGAGCTGGACCTCTGAATTGGAATAGACTGAGGATGCTTTGAAGAGAACAGCCTTAAGCTTGACCTAGGGAGATGAGAGAGAACATTTGGAGTGGGAAAAGAGGAAAACTCTGAGCTAGGTATGACCACAAAATGAGTAAGGCACATTGAGAGGCTATGAGCAGTCAATTCTGTCAGTGTAGAGAGCTGGCATAGAGGAAGAGTAGGAGATTCATCTGGAAAAGTGGGGTGAAGCCAGATGGTGAAGGGCCCTAAATGAAGTCCAAGGAGTTTGGATTTTATCCCATGTGAAAAAGAAGAGAGTGAGTGTGGCATGTCTTGGGTGATATAAAGATTGCAGGCAGCCCCAAAATATGCCACTTTGGCCCATCGATTATTTTGAATTAAAATTACTTAAGAAACAGCAGATATAAGAAGGACATTCAGGGACTTCCCTGGTGGCGCAGTGGTTAGGAATCAACCTGCCAATGCAGGGGACACAGGTTTGAGCCCTGGTCCGGGAAGATCCCGCATGCCGCAGAGCAACTAAGCCCGTGTACCACAACTACTGAGCCTGTACTCTAGAGCACACGAGCCATAACTACTGAACCCGCATGTCACAACTACTGAGCCCATGTGCCACAACTACTGAAGCCCGTGCGCCTAGAGCCCGTGCTCCGCAACAAGAGAAGCCACCGCAATGAGAAGCCTGCGCACTGCAATGAAGAGTAGCCCCCGCTCGCCACAACTAGAGAAAGCCCACGCGTAGCAACGAAGACCCAGCGCAGCCAAAAAATAAATGAATAAATAAATTTATAAAAAAAAAAAGGACATTCTGACCCTCTTTGTCCCCGTGAAAGCAGGAAGTAAACCTCCCATGTGAAAGGTACCCTCCCTGTACCAGGAAATAGAGAAACATCCTTATCACCAGAGACAGGGACTTCAAGGCCAAGAAGTCTGTGTAAACAAACCTTGTTACTTCTTTACTAATTTACTACCCCAAGTACGAACTTTTTTGTCTTGTCAATTCTTCACAAATTTATTGTTCTTTTGTCTAAAAGGTATAAAAATTTTCTTGCTTTTGTCACTTATTTGAGTTTCATGTTCCATGAGCTCCCATACATACAAATTAAATTTTTCTCCTGTTAATCCGTCTTGTGTCAAGTTAATTATTAGACCAGCCAGAAGAATGAAGAGGGGCAGGGGGAACATTTCCCCTCCCTGACAGGTTGAAAACAGAAGGAAGCGCTGGAAGCTAGAACACTGTAGAGGAGGTTGCTCTAACTGCCCTGGTAAGACGTGACACGTTCCTACAATATCAAAGTGACTTTCATTTGGACTTGGCCCCAGCTGAGATGTCTGTGCACATGTGTGGGTCCAACAGAGGGAGCACTGGGAGTAATAAGGGAAAGAAAGATCTGTTCTTCTAAACTTAAACCACTAGGTCCAAGTAACTCTGCTTTGAAACCCGTTTGCCTGAATGCAGACAGGAGCGAGGCTACCTTCCTTCTTTGCCACTGATTATTGCACAGCTGTGGAATTGTGTGGGCTCAAGGCGGCCACCAAAAATAAATTCCTAGGCCCCAGTGTGCAACAAGAGAGGACTCCGTACCCAGGAGAGAGAGGAGGCCGTGGACCCCAGCAGGACAACACCTGGTAAAAACAGTGTTCAGTGGTGACCACCACGCCCTGGATCAATCTCACTCCCGGCAGTGGGAGATACAAGAAGAGCCTTCTCATGGCCACTATAGCAGTAAATGTATGTGGTGCAGAAGCCCAAAATATGAAGAGAAACAGCAGGTAGAGGGATGGTTAGGGATTTGGCAAAGTAGAAGCAGAATCCTGAGAAGCTCAGAATATGAACACGAGACACCATGGAAGTCTGAGAGGTGCAGGGGATGTGGGTGAATTAAAAGGTGAACAACTGAGTCTACATATGGAGCAATTAGATCCATAGTGCCCATCCACCCCACCCTCATAGGAGAAAGGGAGTTGTATCTTTTCTGGAAAAATCGGAGAGGGGATGGTATGTGTGAAGAGATAGAGGGGCAAATAGACTTGCAGGAGACTGAGTCGAAGTCTGAACATTAATGTGAAAACATCCCTCCCCAGACTCTTTCCCCTTCTAGTGCTATTTGACTTTTAAAAGAATAAATGCAGACAAAAATACAAATTAATTCCTTAAAAAACATATTTTGCGAAACTCTGAATCATAATGAAATAAAGTAACCATAAGCAGTTGTAAACTATTATATATAGGATGGATAAACAGCAAGGTCCTACTGTATAGCACAGGGAACTATATTCAGCATCCTGTGATAAACCATAATGGAAAAGCATATGAAAAAAAACAATGTCTATATGTGTATAACTGAGTCATTTGCTGCTGTACAGCAGAGACTGGCCCAACATCGTAAATCAACTATACTTCAATTAAAAAAATGAAGGAGGGGTTTCCCTGGTGGCGCAGTGGTTGAGAATCTGCCTGCCAATGCAGGGGACACGGGTTCGAGCCCTGGTCCGGGAAGATCCCACATGCCGCGGAGCAACTGGGCCTGCGAGCCACGATTACCGAGCCTGCGCGTCTGGAGCCTGTGCTCCACAACAAGAGAGGCCGCGATAGTGAGAGGCCTGTGCACCGCGATGAAGAGTGGCCCCCGCTTGCCACAACTAGAGAAAGCCCTCACACAGAAACGAAGACCCAACACAGCCATAAATAAATAAATAAATTTTTTTTTTTTTAAATGAAGGAAAGAAAGAAAGAGGGGAAAAAAAGGCCGTGAAAATAAACATTGAGCTGGTCTGCTGGCTCGGGCACACCTTCACCCATCTCTCACACACGCACCTACCTAAAGAAATTGTAGGAGAGCCAAAAGTTTACCTCCACCCTCTTAGGGTCTTCACTGAGACTGAGAATTAAATAAAGATAAATAAACTGGAGGGAAGCATACACATTTATTTAGCATACGATTTACATGACACAGAAACCCTCAAAAGGAAATGAAGACCCAAGGAAGTGGCAAAATCTAGATGCTTTTATACTAGGTTGAATTAGTGGTAATTGTGGCAAAGTAACTAAATCCCGCGGAGAGGCTAAAGGAAGATAAGAATTATTTGAACAAGGTCTATTTGTACGAATTTTCTCAGTCTCAATTTCCAGGCTTGATGACAGGTAGGTTACTTTCCTTCTGGTATGGGAAAGACATCTTCCATATGAGGGTTTTATCCCCTGCTTTTAGGAGGAAAAAGGGGAGGGAGGATCAGAGTATCCTTCTTGTACGTGCTGGTTTTTAAAGTGCCTTTAGCTCAAAATAACGTTGATTTCAATTTTAAGGCATATTTTAGGGTGACATATCTGGCCCACTTCAAAATCATGCTTAACATTCGAGGTAAACCAAGAACACGTAAATGAATATAGCGTCCTCGGCGCCTCCATCCCTTGCCCCTTTAACAGCAGTTTTCATTCAGTTTCTGTGTCACTGAGGGAACTGGGCGGTGTGCCTGTGGTGGGTTTGGGTTTCAATTCTCTGAGCCCCAGGAGGTGGAGAACGGTTAAGGAAGTATGAATTTTTAGAAGCAGGGAGATGTGATGCTCTGCATGCAAATTTAGTTGGCTCCGTTTTCCTGGGTTGTGGTTCCTGGTGAAACTATTAGCAAATCTTTGTTCAGAAGTGATTTCCATTACTTTTAAGTAAATATAATTCAAAAAATAAACAAAAATAAATGTTTACATTTGAGTGAAAGAGAAAGGGGAAATTTTATTTACAGCAAAATAGGACTGCAGTTGCTTTCAAATAAGAGGGAGGCATGATTCACATGCATTTGCAGAGGATGAGGATGGGGAGTTGCTCCTTTTACAGAAAATTCCTAGAGGGAATCTTTGTATGTGAAAGGACTCCCCCACATCCCCACTCCGTCCAGGCCTGGGTCTGGAAGCAGTGAATAATACAAAAAGGAGGCTAAGTAAATGAATTGAACTTGGAGTATCTGTAGGTAGACCAGAAAGGGAGGCGGCTTGGGGAGATGGGAGGAGAAGAAAAAGAGTGAGGGAAACAGCTCAGGAACTGTGAAAGAGCAGAACTTGAGGAAGAGACAGCTAGAGAGAAATTCCTGGAGACCTGGAGAGGTTGGGGGGACTTCTAAGTGGTTCCCTGCCCTTCACTGCGCCGTTAACACCCTCCATTACTCATTTCTCCCAAAAGTTCAGAAAAAGATTTATACAAGCAGCAGGATATTATTTTGAAACCTTACCCATTGTGGCTCCATTTCCAGCACTTCCTCCTTTCTGACCTTCCTCCTCCCACATCCCCACATTCTCAGCTCCGGCATTACACAAAGAGAAGGATGTCGGAGCAGAGCAAAGGGGTCAGATTCTTGGCTTTTGGCGTTTAAAATCTTAGGATTCCAGGCATAAATTATAGATTTTAAATAATATGTAATTAGTCAAATTCTATTCCTTCTGCCCCCACCCTCACTTCGAGATTTTCCCTAATCTTTGGACTAGGGAAAGGGAAAGTCAGAGAGAAGAGAAGTGAAACTTTTCTTTAGTGCCTTTGAAAAGCAGCTCTGGACTTCCCTGGTGGCGCAGTGGTTAAGAATCCGCCTGCCAATTCAGAGGATACAGGTTCGAGTGAGCCCTGGTCCCGGAAGATCCCACATGCTGCGGAGCAAATAAGCCTGTGCACCACAGCTACTGACACTACGCTCTAGAGCCCGCGAGCCACAGCTACTGAGCCCACGTGCTGCAACTACTGAACGGCGTGCGCCTAGAGCCCGTGCTCCGCAACAAGAGAAGCCATCGCAATGAGAAGCCCGCACACCGCAACGAAGAGTAGCCCCCGCTCGCTGCAACTAGAGAAAGCCCACGCGCAGCAACGAAGACCCAATGCAGCCAAAAATGAATAAATATTTTAAAAAAGAAAAGAAACGAAAAATATCTCTGCTCCCTGTCCCCAGACCAGCCCTGGGGAAGATCCCCGCAGAGTTTGGGGATTGGGAGCAAAGCGAACCAGTGCCTTGCTTTCCAGATGCGCACCCTCTTAGAGGTCCTCTGCACCCCCGGGGTGTGGGTAGAGATGTCTATGTGACACGTCAAGGATGGCAAGCCTAAGGCAGCCTCACTGAATCCGGGGACTCCTCAGGGTGCTGCAGGACTCAGCAGAATATCTTCCTCACTGGCCAAGAGTAGCAAAGATGTGGCACTGACAAGCAGCAGACCCGGAGGCTTTGCAGTCAGGGCAAGGAGATCTCACCAGCCTTGATCTGAAGAGAGTGAACAGAACAAAGAACATCTCAACAAATGCCAGGGTGAAGAAGTAAGAAGGACAAAACCAGACAAGATAAACTCAAGTGAAGACAAGTGTGAACAGATGGGGGAAGAAAGGCCACACCCCACCACCACCCTCAAAGCTCTGACACCATCTAAGCCCACCCCACCCCTGCCCAGAATTTAAAGGGGAGAAAGACAGAAGGGGATAAATCATGAGTTTAACCTGAAATGGGCTAAGATGAAGCTTCTGACTGGATAGAATGGTGATCACGAGACACAATCGTAGAAAAATTAAGAAAGTCACCTTTCTCTTCAGCCTGAGTTTGTAACATGAGAGCCACACCTGAAACATACAAAGAGGAGAGAACAAGAAATAAAGGAAGAGGGGCAGTGTTGTGTGCGAGGGATGGGGTGGGCACAGGGGGAGGCCAGCAGCCCCTCACTTAGGCTAAAGCAGGGAAGCAGACCACAGCACCAAATGACCAGATCTTAACTGTCTCCAAAAAATTTTTGGAAAACTAAGGGAGAATGCTGGAGGTCCCATGGCACATGAGGTGGAAACAACAATCATTCCATTTGAATGTTAAAGGATTGGTGGCTCTGGAAGTCTAGAGGTCTTGGGAACACCTAGGATGGGGCCAACTGGATCTTACATGCAAATGGGAAAACAAATGACAGGGAGCCCTGAGCATCCCTCCTCAAGAGTTGGGAAGGGAGAGGTACAATGTAAAGGGGGTGGTAAAAAGGAAGCATCTATCTTTGCAGGGTATGATTTACATTCCTCAGACACAGTGAAGTGAGCAAAAGCTAAGGGAAAAGAGTCATGTTTCACAGGCTTTAAAGGAGATGGGAAAAGTAGTTTCTTATCTCCCTTTCCTATCCTGCTAAAAGTCTGGAGAGTTAGGCCTAGAGACAGAATGGGAAGGAGGAACCAGCAAGAATATTTACCTGGTGTTATGTGGGCTTGGATTCAATGGGACATAACAATTCAACTCAATGGGCCATAGCAATCAAAAGCAAAGAGAGCAAAATTCCTCTGTCAGCAGCTATAGGTAATGCTGGTCATCTGAAGACCAAAATGAACGAGATGATATGAATGAGGCAGGAGAAGGAAGGGCTGTATTTGCTCCTGAACAGGCAGGACTAAGACTTACTCACTAAAATTCCCTTCTTATCAAACAAGCTGCTGCAGGCCTTCTATGTATCTGCTGAAATTAACTTTCATAATACACTATTAAAGTTAATAATTTGTAATTCCAAAAGTTTAATACTCCTTCTCACTCAAGTAGTTATAAATAAACATGAATTATATGTAAGGTCATATGCAATGAGTAACAGGAATATATTTAAGAAAGCTGTTTAAATACAAACTGCTAAGCATTTTTCCCCTAGGGTGAATTTTCTGAACTTGGTAGTAGAGCTATCCTTAGATCCAACTTTCATTAGATCCAGCTTTCATTGTCACCTTTTATAGAAGAATGCATTGTATAATGGCAAAAATAAACATACCATTTTTACTAGGTGAATAGCATAACTCATCTTACTATCTATACCTGACTTCTTTAATGTTCAATGAAACAATATAATTAGTTTCTAGAAAATATGCCATAACTTACATCCAACTGAGTGTTTTCCCCTTCAAAAGTCATCTTCTTTAAAGCTATATAATCATCGCAATGACTCTGACATTGGTCAAAGTGAATTTTAGAACTCTGTTTTAAGAATAACTGTCAGAGCTTGAGGCACGGTTTTTTATATGTCACTTGTGACAGGAAATCTTTAGCTTTTGAGGTCAATTTATATTTGTAAACGGCAAAAAAATTTCTCAGATCCATGATCAGTAATACAAGTAATTAAGACATTCACAAAATGATATTTTTATATGGATCATTAATGGCCCTGCTGGCAATTCAAAAAAAAAAAAAAAGGTGATTATAAATGTGTTATCAGTGTTTCAACAACCTCCCAAGGGTTTACCGTGGAGGACAGTCCATTTAGATGTCATCTTGCTTAGGTAAACTTTTTGGAGTCCTCAAAACCTAACATGCATCCTATGTTGCTATGCCTGTGACAGTCAATGAAACCAATATGAAAATCTAATCCAAGCATTCTCCTCTTTAGCTGGGGCCCAATGCTAGGATTCACCTGGCTGGGTAACCATCACATCCCTAGGGAGACTGTCCAGAAGCACAGCATGAACTATATCAGCCAACAAGTTAGGAATAGTGATTAAAAAGACAATCAAATACTGTCATGGTCTCTGCTGAAACAAGACCTCAATCCACCAACAGCCCTGCAAAGCCACGTAACCCGAGACCTCAGGGCTGAATGATACCTGTGTTGAGAAAACTCAAAAAAACCCAATTTGACAACACCTCAGAATACTGGAGTTCAGGATAGCTACATAGGATATCTGACTCTGGACCATCACAGAAACCAACAGCCCAGGGTCAAGTTGACAATGCCACTTTATCTCATTCAGAACTGTGGTCTTTTCACATCACTGTCTCTTTAGTAAACATGTGTTGTTAGAAAAAATCAGCTTATTACTTTCAGTTTCAAAAATGTAGCTATGTTTAATCAAGCAAGACAAGTGTATAGCTTCTCGTGACTCTGTTTTTAAAAAGGCCTACTTTTTAGTAACACCTTACAGGGACATCCTTATCCCTCAGAGACTTCTGCTAGATTACCAGGCCTAGACTGCAAGACCTAAATAGTTTTGTTCTTCCACAGTAGGATCTAGGCTTTATATCCCCAATGATGCTGAATTTGGAAAGTCAAGTATAAGTATGTCTAACTAAGTCAGACTGGGATATAGAACCAATTAGGAAAACATGGACCTACACACAGAGGGACATAGCAAGGTGAAGAAATCAGCACCATCATCTCTGTTTTAATTATTTTTGATGAAAAACATGAATGATTGTTCTCACCCTATTTAGAAGGCTATTTTAGAAATAATGCCATTTGCAGCAACACGGATGGACCTAGAGATTATCATACTAAGTGAAGTAAGTCAGAAAGAGAAAGACAAATACCATAAGATATCACTTATATGTGGAATCTAAAATATGACACAAATGAACTTATCTACAAAACAGAAACATACTCACAGACATAGAGAACAGACTTTTGTGGTTGCCAAGGGGGAGGAGGGGTGGGGGAGGGATGTATTGGGGGTTTGGGGTTAGCAGAGGCAAACTATTATATATAGAATGGATAAGCAACAAGGTCCTACTGTATAGCACAAGGAACTATATTCAATATCCTCGGATGAACCATAATGGAAAAGAGTATGAAAAAGAATGTGTATATGTATAACTGAATCAGTTTATTGTGCAGTAGAAATTAACACAACACTGTATATCAACTATACTTCAATAAAATAAATTTTTAATTTTTAAAAATTTTAGAGAAATAATAATAAATAAAAAGCTATTTTAAATGGTTTAAAAAACATTGGTAAATAATTTCTCTCCAGATAATTTTTTAAATGTATTTTCTAAAAGAACATCAACTGTCATAATTATGAAACAAATTCCTCAACAATTCTCCTTTCTATTACTCCACTGTTTACTTTTCTGCTTTTCCTTGTTTTTAGTTGCTGCTTAAAATTTGCCTCCAAACGAACTTCTAGAGACATCTTACCATATTAGATTCTGCTAAAATATTAGCAGATTACTCATTACTCAGACTACTAATTTCTTTGCTCTGAAGATCTAGATCTTTTTTTAAAATGAGATATTTCATCTATGAATTTGAACAGTTCTTCTCCAGGACAGTTCCCTAATAAAATTTGCCCATTTTAAACACTATACTAATTCACATTTATTTAGGTCATTTATGCAATTTTAAAATTTATGCAACTTAAATTAATTCTTTAGTATTCTGAACCTAGACTCACCTATAAAGCCAAATTAGGAGCCCTAACTCAATAGTGCAAATGTCTTTGTGTCAACTCTACACAGAAAGTGGAGACTTCTTCCTCATAATATAATATCAAAGTGTTGCTGCTAAATCCAAGCAGAACCTTAGATTTGCAAAAAGGATCATATTCCATTGTGATCTGATGTAGAAAGGATGTAGAACCAGAAAATGTGTCTCAACAGCAATTCTCCAAGAGGGACTAGGAGAGTCATGCTTTGTGAAGAGACACTTAGAGAATGAATGGCTGGTCCTTCTTCAGGCCCTCTGGTGCCTAGTCTACCAGGAATTAACTGCTCTGATCTGAAAACCCAAACACTAGTAAACTTACTGAGTACCTTCTATGTGTTAGTCATGGAGCTTGACTCTAGGAACAAGGAGGCCTGATGGGAAGTTGGTGTCATTGATAAAGCACCTACTATGTGCCAGGCACATTACACGTTATCTCATCAAGTGTTCACATCAGCCCCCGGAAGGATGGTATTTTATCCCCTCATACAAAGAAAGGAAAGGCAGACAGGTTGGCAAAAGGAGTTACCCAAGTTTGTGGGTTGAGTTGTGTCCCCAAAAAGCA
Organism: Balaenoptera borealis; assembly: GCF_965194805.1. Taxonomy (NCBI): domain Eukaryota; kingdom Metazoa; phylum Chordata; class Mammalia; order Artiodactyla; family Balaenopteridae; genus Balaenoptera; species Balaenoptera borealis. The sequence continues at coordinate 29,013,077 of NC_138867.1, read as the reverse complement.
CATGTTCAAGTCTTAACTCCCAGTACCTGTTAACGTGCCCTCATCTGGAAATAGGGTCTTTGCACATGTAACCAAGTTAAGATTAAATCATCCTAAATTAGGTAAGTCCAATGACTGGTACCTTTATAAGAAAAAGGAGAAGGAAATTTGGATATAGAGACATGGAGAAGAAAGCCCTGTGACAACCGAAGCAGAGATTGGAATAAAACATCTACAAGTCAAGGAACACCAAGGATTGCTAGAAGTAACCAGAAGCTGGAAGAGGCAAGGAATGATTCTTCCCTGAAGGCTTCAGAGGTAGCATGGCTCTGCCGACACCTTGATTTTGGCTTTCAGCCTTCTAGCCTCCAGAACTGTGAGAGAGTAAATGTTTGTTATTTTACGACATGCAGTTTGTGTAATTTGTTTTTGGCAATTCTAGGACACGTAAACACCAGCATCACGCAGCTGGTGAACAAAGGTGCTGGAGTTAGATCTCAATTGCTTCTGCCCAGATATCAAGCATAACCCGTAGTCCATGATACCAAGGAGGGTTTTTATTGCCACCTGATTCCCAAACCTACTCAGGGCTGCTCCAGACTTCATCAGCTGAATATAAGTACTAAGCCAGCTGAATTCAAGGTAAGAGGGGTTACAGGTACCCAAACTCTGTTATTGTCACTCAGAATTGATACATGTGGAGCTGTATAGAGTGACAGAAAAATGCTAAAGAGCCGAGTCCAGAGGTCAAAAGTGATATTGACCAGAAAAGGGATAGGGCAAGTCATTTCACCCCTTTGAGCCTCAATTTCCTGCTCTGTCAACGGTCAGACGAGATATTCCGTGTGATTCCAGACAACTGTGTAACCAGTTGGCTGGATCCACCATGGGCTGTTTTTATTTTCACTTTTGCTTCTTTGTCTGGTGTGTAAGTTTTATTTTGATTGTTCCTTTTTTTTTTTAATGTTTTGCCATTAGACTGGTCACATCCACAATTAAAGTTTTCTTTAAACTTTAAACTTTTCTTTTTCTTTAAACTTTTTAAACAAAGTTTTCTTTGTTGTATCTGTTCATTCTCAGGCATCAGGTGTTAAGATAATGGAACTACGGGCGTAACCAGTTTAATTGTACTTTGCTTTATTGTGCTTTGCACATATTGCATTTCTTACACATTGAAGGTTTGTGGTAACCCTGCATTGAGCAAGTCTATTGGTGCCATTTTCTAACAACATTTGCTCACTTTATGTCTCTGTGTCACATTTTGGTAACTCTCACAATATTTCAAACCCTCCACCAGCAAAAAGATTACGACTTGCTGAAGGTTCAGATGGTTAGCATTTTTTAGCAATAAAGTATTTTAAATTAAGGTACGTACATTGCTTTTTTAGACATAATGCTATTGCACACTTAATAGACTACAGTATAGTGTAAACATAACTTTTATATGCACCGGGAAACCAAAATATTCACACAACTCGCTTTATTGCTATGGTCTGGAACTGAACCCGAAATCTCTCTGAGGTATGCCTATATTTCAATTTTCATGCAGTGCACAGTATTTCTTGCTCCTTCTAAGGTGACAGCAGCTCGCACTTTTAAGGAAGGACCCACACCGGAACGATGCCCTGGTAGCCACAGCAGGTGCAAAAGAGAACTGGGCTGTTTCGAAATAAGAGCAATGAACCGTCTCCAAAATAAGTATAGTACAGTGATTAACCTTTTGGAACCATCACCAGAGCAGAGTAACATAAACACTAAATCGGGCTGTTTTCCAGGATGACCTTTCTTTAAGAATGTAAAGTAGGCAAAAATGCATCTGCTTCTGCAGCTGTCACTCTGAACAGAATCAGGCAAACTACCCCCAGTGACACATCCTGTCCAGTCTGACAGGCGTGGAAAGTAAGCATTCTTAGCTAAGAAGAAGAAGTAGGCTATTTTCACTTTGACTTGCCCTTCTTTGTGTGTGCCCAAAACAGAGCTATTTATAAAATGTTCTGAAGTGAAAGATTAATACAGTTGAGGAGCTTTCGAGGTACCCTCCTGAATACTGGTTCCGTTTATTCTCTTGCAGCCACAAGAGCTGCAGTGACTGCCAGCGGGAGAATAAGAAGGAGGTCAGTGCAGGTGAGAAGAATCTAGAAACTGGAGCTCTTCCTTGCAACCTCCCTGGGGAATTGTCTCCCCGACGTGGAGGAGGAGAGCCCCGAAGCCTCACAGTATCACAACACCTTCCTCATGTAGTCTTCAATACACAGCCAGGATTACTATCAACATCATTATGGCTGTTGTTACTATTTTGTCTTTTTATTATTCTGGTGTGGGAGAATCTGATTTCCTGAGCTTAAATGTGGGATGCTTGTGATTACACACACACACACACACACACACACACACACACACTAAATTAGGTTATCGAATTGTTGAATAAACAAGGACTGTTCTTTAACTCTATAGTAGGTGCCAATAAAATCAATAAATACTGAGTGAGTCCTATGAGCCAGATATTCTCAGCCATTTTTAGGCGAAGGTTATTCATTCAAGAGATAATTAAAGTGACTGCTAACTGGGTAAAATGTTTCTTTGGGGGATGATGAAAATGTCCTGGAGTTAGTGATGATTTCTGTATAACTTTATGAATACATTAAAAACCACTGAACTGTACACTTTGAAAGGGTGAATTTTATGGTATGTGAATTATATCTCGATTTTTAAAAAGGTAATTAAGGAGTAGCTAATATGTGCCAGAGATCCTGTGCTAGGCACTGGGTAAAAAATAATTAATCCTTTGAGCCTCCTACTGTGTGTCCTTTGCATTCACCCTCTTATTTAATCTTTATAACCTCCCTAGAGGAAGGGAGTATGAGTACCCCATTTTACAGCTAAAGAAATGGATGTAGAGAGTCTTTTGCTTAAAATCACACATATAAAATTAGGTAGAATCATATGAAACTGCCATTTTGTAGGCTACTTTTGTGTTCAAATGTCAGTTTCTTACAACTCAATCTAATAAGTAGCTCTATCTATCCAAGTTCTTAATTACACACATCAGAAAACCACTCTAACAAGATTAGGCATTTGTAAAGAGCTACAAGACAGTAAGGGCCTAGTTCCCTGAGTGACAGTGTGTACCACAAAGGGCTTCATAGGACCAAGAGTTAAGCTTCTATTGTTGAGGCCACAAAGACTTTGAGTTTCATCTGTTGTGGCACCTAGCACCACTCATCCTAACCGATACACCAGGTCTACAGGACCCCAGAGCCTGGGCTCCTACCCACTGGTAATTTGCCTCCTTCAAGTTGTTTAGAACCTGGTGAGAGACCCATGCACAATGTACTAGAATACTAGAATCAGAGATAGAAATGAATAAGTTCCACAAGAGTGGAAGAAATAAAGAATCATAGAGTTAATGAAACAGAGAACACGAAAACAGGGGCTTAACCAAAGAAGGAGCTTATTCTTCTCACGAAGCAAGACACCTGGAGGTAAGAAGACCAGGGCCGGAACACTGTCTCCATGATTCCATTAGGGACCCAAGATATGTCTACCTTTCCACTCCACCATCTTTAGCATGTGACATTCTAAGAAGGATAAGTCCAAGGACAAAGGAGCATGCCAGATAAACCAACCCCCAACCCCTTTTTTTTTTTTTTTTTAATATTTATCTTTATTTGGTTGCACCAGGTCTTAGTTGCGGCTCGCCGGCTCCTTAGTTGCAGCATGCGGACTTCTTAGTTGCGGCATGCATGTGGGATCTAGCTCCCTGACCAGGGATCGAACCCAGGCCCCCTGCATTGGGAGCCTGGAGTCTCAGCCACTGGACCGCCAGGGAAGTCCCCCCAACCCCTTTTTAAAGAGCTTTCTCTGAAATCCCTCCCAGAGATGACCATTGGTAAGAGGTTGCTTGTAGCCTCAGGGGAGACTGTGAAACGTGATTATTTTTAAGAGAGTCACATTTACCACCATATACAAAATTAGAGCTCTGTTTGTAATGAAAAGTGGAAAATGAACAACTAACACTGTCTGCCTTATTTAGGAAGAAAGTTCAAAAGCCCAGTAGACCAAACATTGGCAAAAGTCTACTACAGGGGTCAGCCAGAATTTAAACCCAGGTTTGATTGCCTCCAAACCAGTACTTTTAACCCTGGACTATGCTGATTCCTTCACGGAGTGCATGGTCTAGTAAAACGATTTACTAAAATACAAGGATAGTGTATTAGTTTCCTGTTGCTGCTATAACAAATTACCGTAAACTTGGTGGCTTAAAACAACGTAGATTTATTCTCTTCCAGCTCTGCAGTCCAGAAGTCTGAAATTCTCACTGAGCTAAAGTCGAGGTGTTGGCAGGGCAGTTTCCTTCTGGAGGCTCTGAGGAGAGAATCTGTTTCCTTGTCTTCCTCACTTCTAGCTTCTGGAGGCTGCCCACATTCCTTGGCTCAAACCCCTTCCTCAAATCACTCCAACCTCTGGCTTCTACCATCACATCTCCTACTTCTGTAGTCAAATCTCCCTCTGCCTTCCTTTTATATGGACACCTGTGATCATATTTAGAGCCCATCCAGATAATCCAGGATAACCTCCCATCTCAAGATCCATAACTTAATCACACCCACAAAGTCCCTTCCTTTGCCACGTAAGGTAAAATGCACAGGTTCAAAGAATTAGGACACAGATTTTTTTGGTGGCCATTATTTAGCCTACTACAAATAGTCACAGGTTCAAGGGATTAGGACACAGATTTTTGTGGTGGCCATTATTTAGCCTACTACAAGTAGTAAGTTAGAAATTAATAAGTGCAAGAAGAAAAGGATGACAACATTGGCAAATGCCTTGAATAAGGAATAAACTGAGAACCACAGGGATTCAGAAGATCAAAAGAGAGATACTGCTTGGATAGTCAGAAAGAGGAGTATAAACAATTTGGAAATGGAAAGATAATACAGACATCTTAGGGAACCAAGTAAAATAATCCTGGACAAAGAATAGGATGTGTCAGAGCTGGAAGGAAGAATTTGAGAGCCTTGTTAGGATTTATCTCCAAAGCTGGACAAAAGGAGTTTTGAGATCACTCACAGTCCTGGGGAAGTCTACTTATAAGCATCCTCTGATGTTCTGCCAATGGCGTAAGGCAGCTTGTGAAGGTTGGGGAACCTCAGGGTCAGGACTAGAATGAAACAAGAGAGGTGCCTGGGGCACTCTCAGGTTGGTGCTGCCCTGAACCTGAACTTGCAGGACTCTGTGACTGAGTGCGTCCATTAATTTTGTGCCCTAGACACCTCACTTTCTCTTACGCTGGTCCCTGGGAATTTCTAGATAAGCAAGGCTTGCTTAGGCTTTGAGGAGTATACCCAGGCCTGAGCAATGTCAAGAAAGATATTTTAAGCTGTATACTTTATCAACCTCCCCCCCATCATGACTCCTGACAGACACCTTTTATTTCTGAGTCTAGACAATTTGATGAGGCAAGGCATCACCTCACCCAGGGGAGCCCTCAAACAAAAGCTGGATGTCTCCCGCCATTTGCTTTAAGTTAACTTTCCTCAAAGTTCAAATGCCTTCAAAAAACGTAAAAGGGGGACTTCCCTAGTGGTGCAGTGGTTGAGAATCCGCCTGCCAATGCAGGGGACACGGGTTCGAGCCCTGGTCTAGGAAGATCCCAATACAGCGGAGCAACAAAGCCCGTGGGCCACAGCTACTGAGCCTGCGCTCTAGATCCCTCGAGCCACAACTACTGAGCCCGCATGCTGCAACTACTGAAGTCCACGCACCTAGAGCCCATGCTCCGCAACAATAGAAACCGCCGCGATGAGAAGCCCGAACACCGCAACGAAGAGTAGCCCCCGCTCGCCGCAACTTGAGAAAACCCGCGTGCAGCAACGAAGACCCAACGCAGCCCAAAAAAACGTAAAAGGAAGCCCCAGCCTGATGGATTCCTCCCTGCACTGGGGCCTGCAGGACCCTTGCACACTTCTCTTTGAGGACCGAGGGAGGCACGTAGGAAGGCTGGCTGCTCACACCCCCACGTGACCTTGATCCCGAGGACTGCCTGTGCGCGGCTCCTTTGTTGATTCAGTGGCAAAACAAAGCAAGTTGAAAAAGACATAAGGGTTAAAGGTATCAAAGTCTAAATAGGAGTATTTGTTTTTATTCCTTTTAAACACTGGCAGTTTCTGCTGAGGAGGCTGTCCTGGAGAAAGGAGAAGAGAGGCCAGAAATGCAGGAGGAAGGGAGAAGCCAGACAAGTTTGTAATTATACTTTAAGTTCATGTTTCCCACAAGGACTGGGAAGAGGGGCCGCTATGAAGGATTGCTGATTTGTTCTTGGGAAGGCTTTCTCAACCCCGGCAGTGTTGCATTTGGAGCTGGATAAACCTTTGCTCTGGAGGCTGCCCTGTGCATTGCAGGGTGTTGAACAGCATTCCTGGGCTCTACTCACTGGACGCTGATGGCCGCCCTCCCCAGTCACGACAACCAAAAAAGTCTCCAAACATTGCCAAACATCCCCCCGCTAGGAGTGGGGGGTAGGGCAAAATAGTCCCTGCTTGAGAATTCCAGTTTTAGGGGGTTGTCAGGGCTTCAGCTGACTTAAGCAAAGTGACTTTCCCATTATAGGACGTTCCTGTGAATTCTGAATACGAAGAAAGGAGATAGCATTCTTTACGATGACATATCACTGAACAGTAACTCATCATTCTAATCATCCTAAAATGATATCCAAAAGAATATTGCAAGTGTTTATTTTACATATTATATGGGATCTTTGACTGAGTGGAGGAGGAAGGAGTAAGGGGCCCTGCTATCCCCTCTGAGAGACTTCCAAACACCACGTACTGCTCCATGCACAAAAACGCACTGCAAACGTTCCTTCATCCTACACTTCTTGTCTGAAAAATGATGTCAACAGCTACAACTAATAATCTTTCAAAATTTATAAATCAGAGAATTTCAATGGAAATCATCAGCTAGGTGGTAATTTTTTAAAGTGCTGAACTTTATAGATACATTAGTACATATCTATATTTATAGTATTAGATAGATAGATAGTATTGTTTGTATGTTGCTATAGCAATCGGCGACAGGAGTTAGTTTTCCTCGGGGTACCAAAGGTGAAAGAAAAATGGATGGCGTTGGTACAGCTTCGGGTGCTTCGACACAGTCATTTCCCTAGATGCTCTCAATAAGGCAGGAAAGTGATTAGTGTCACTCCTTGTGCATCTGGCTTCCATGATGGTACAGGGATAATGGTTCCTTAACCGCCTCTATCACCAGAAAGGATGTGCAGGGGGAGAGATTGCCTGTCAGACTTGCCCTCTCTGCAGCCCCTGTGTCCTGTCTCACGGCTTTCAAGGTAATCACATTGCTCAAAAAGAGGCCCAGGCCTGCCAGGCCCACCTTCTCCCTCCCGCCCCCTGTGCCAGCCCAGTCTCCTCCCTTCCTGATTCTGCCTGCAGCTGCCACTCTGCAGCTCTCTCCTCTCAGGCACATCAATTTAAATTGCTTTAAGCCAGGTCTCTGAGCATCCTTAAAGCACTTCCCCTGCTGCCTCCTATACAGCTGGCCAGGTGATGAGCTCTAGTATAGAACAGAGATGGACCATTGTTGCCTTGGCACTCTACCCCATAAGTAAGCCTGGGAGGGGGGCTGCTATATGGCGGATTCCCCACAAGAGCGGGAAAAACAGCATCAGAAGGATGAATAGACAGAAAGCTATAATGGGGAAAAAGAACATGATTTTTTTAAAAAAGTTTCTTTCAAAGCAGGCTGCTGTAAAGATTCCTGGTACTGTTTAAATTGGGCTATCAATGTGCATTGTATTTCTTTCCATGCCTCCTGTTGGTTTTTCCTGCAGGCTTGTCCCCAGTGAGACCAGGCCTGAGAGCTAAGCCACTCCCACCAGCTGTAAATATCCTCCCTAACACCGTGTTATAGGGAGCACAAAAGCCATGTATCCTTGGACTTTAGGGTAGTTGTGTTAGTCAGGGTTCTCCAAAGGAAACAGAATCAATTGTGTGTGTGTGTGTGTGTGTGTGTGTGTGTGTGTGTGTGTGTGTGTGTGTGTGTAGAGAGAGAGAGAGAGTGGGAGGGAAAGAGTAGTGAGAGAGAGACAGAGAGAGATTGATTTATTTTAAGGAGTTGGCGCATGCGATTCTGGGGGCTGGCAAGTCTGAAATCTGCAAGGAAGACTGGAGACCCAGGGAAGAGCCGATGCTGCAGTCTTGAGTACAAAGGCAGATTGCAGGCAGAATCCCGTCTTCCTTGGGGAATTTCTGTCTTTGCCCTTAAGGCCTTCAATTGATTGGATGAGGCCCACCCACATTATGGAGGGTAATCTGCCGTACTCAGAGTCTACTGATTTAAATGTTAATCATATCCTAAAAAAGCCTTTGGGACTTCCCTGGTGGTGCAGTGGTTGAGAATCCGCCTGCCAATGCAGGGGACATGGGTTCGAGCCCTGGTCTGGGAAGACCCCACATGCCATGGAGCAACTAAGCCCATGTGCCACAACTACTGAGCCTGAGTGCCACAACTACTGAAGCCCGCGCACCTAGAGCCTGAGCTCTGCAACAAGAGAAGCCACCTCAATGAGAAGCCCACACACCACAACGAAGAGTAGACCCCGCTTGCTGCAACTAGAGAAAGCCTGCGTGCAGCAACGAAGACCCAACAATGAAGACCCAATGCAGGCAAAAATTAATTAATTAATTAATTTTTAAAAAGCCTTTACAGCAACATCTAGACTGGTGTTTGACCTAGACATGGCCTAGCCAGGTTGACGCATAAAACTGACCATCACGGCAGTCCTACAATCCTACCTAGTGGAATGGGACCAGATTCAATAAGACTTGAATCAGAGCTAAGGTACAGGCAGCTGCCTCTAGGGAGCCTCTCTGTAATGGTCTGGGTTTGGGGAGCCCATGGGTAAATGGGAGGTTCTGCCTTCCACATGCCTTGTCCACTGCCATCTTTTTTATTTTTTTTTTATAAATTTATTTATTTTTTTTTGACTGCGTTGGGTTTTTATTGCTGCACACGGGTTTTCTCTAGTTGCCCCGAGCAGGTCTACTCTTCGTTGTGGTGCGTGAGCTTCTCACTGCGGTGGCTTCTCTTGTTGCAGAGCACGGACTCTAGGCGTGCAGGCTTCCGTAGTTGCAACACGTGGGCTCAGTAGTTGTGGCTCGCGGGCTTAGTTGCTGCACGGCATGTGGGATCTTCCCAGACCAGGGCTTGAACCCGTGTCCCCTGCACTGGCAGGCGGATTCTCAACCACTGCACCACCAGGGAAGTCCCTCCACTGCCATTTTGTTCGAGCCTGCTCTACAACTACAAGTCCTACTGGAGCCCCCCATTTCCTTCCCAAGTGCTCACAAAGCCTGCACAAACCCCTCCTGCATGTGGGCTTGCTAGCCTTTGTCACTTGTTCAAAGTCAGGAGGGTCAGCTATAGCCTTCAAGTGATTCTAGGCCAAGAATTACTGCAGTGCCACTGTGAGGAGCCTGGAGTTATTCTGGGATGAAGGGGCCTGGGTTGGGCTCACCAGCCAAGATAAGAAATACAATGTAACAGAAAGACCACTATTCCGGGAGCAGGGCAACCTAGCCCCATGTTTGTCACTGACAAATGTCAGTTAAGCATTTTACATCTTTAGGCCTCAGTTTCCTTGTTTGTGTAATGATAGGGGTAGGCCCAGCGGTCTGTAGCTCTAAGAGTCTTTGATTCCATTAGCGCGTTGGCACGTGGCCTCTGACTGCAGGATGCCTCACCCAGTCCACGGCCAACCTGACCCTTATTTTAGGAGGGAACATTTTGGATAGCTGTTCTTTATTCTTCTGTCTATTCATGTATTAATTCAATATATTTGTGCCTACTCTATGGATGAAAACCTTCCATAGTATTATGACAGATACAAAGAAATTTAATACAGTATCCCTGCTTCAAGGAACTTAAAACCCAGCTGGGGAATAATTCAGTTAGGATATATTTGGCTGCAAGTAACAGAATTCCTGAACAACGGTGGCTTAAGCCTTGTAGACCTTGGTTCATCTGCAATAACAAGAAGTCTGGAAGTCCGCAGTCCTGGAGCTGGTTTTGGGGCTCAGTGATATCTGCTGTCATCAAGACACATCCTCTTTCTAACATCCTTTCGGCTTCTTGTCCTTAGGTTTGTCACCTCATTGTCATGTAGTGGCTGCTACAACTCCAAGCTCTACATCTTCACACTAGTGCTCTGAGAAGGAGAGTAGAGGCATAAGGAAAAAAAGAGTTTTGCAAGATAGGCTCCAATTTTTTTCTTAAAGGAAAAATGATTTTTGCCAGGTGCCCATCAACAGACTTCCCCTTTATCTTCTCAGCTGGAATTGGTCACACTCCCAACCCTAGTCTAATCCTGAGATAGGGAAATGGGTTCCATCATGATTCACCTCTGGGTACCTCTGTGATAGCTGACCAAAGAAGGAAGGAAATGGCTTACAGGGTAAATACATATATATCAGTAGAAGAGTGAATCAACAATACAATCCTAGATTAAGCAAGAATCAGCCTTGACAATAGGCCAACGTTTAGGTCCTGGTCCCCCACCTCTCCTTGTGTGTATCTATATGACATTGGTTAAGACACAAGCTAGAGGCCTGGGGTCCTTTTTCCCTCCTCTGTAAAAATAGCAATGGAGAGAATGGAGGGCATCTAGGTGAATTCTCCATCCCTTCCTACTTACAAATAAATTCTGCTCTAGTTCTAGATAGTGGGATAAAAGTGCATTACAGCAGATAATTAATGTATCAAATGTGGGCCCTGGCACTGTCTGTCCTTCACCTCTGAAGGCCAGGCCAGTCCCTCCAGCCCTGCAAGGTCAGGCTAACCTCATCCTCTGGTTAACAAAGAGGCTCCAGAGTGAGAGGGTAGCTCACCTAGGCTTTGAACTCTGGCCTGGAGACATTTGGCAAATCACTAGGGTGTCCCAGTTTCCTGCCCTCTTAGAGGGCAGCAAACATATCTACCTCACAGGGCTGTTGAAAGGACTAAATGAGAGAAAACACATTAAGAACTTAGCACAGTGTCTGGCACATAGTAATTAATTTAAAATTTGTTGAAGTTAAAATTATGATCTTACTTCCCTAAATGGATTCTAAGACTGAAGCAAGGACTATGTTTGCTATCTTGTTCACATGTTTTCTTTACTGACAGCCCCCTTCCCACCCACCTTGCGTGATATGTCAGATGTTCATTAAGAGTGAATGAATGCCACCTCACACCCATTAGGTTGGCTACTACCAAAAATATAATAAGTGCTGGAGACATATAAGAGAAACTGGAACCCTTGTGCACTATGGGTAGAAAAATAAAATGGTGCAGCCACTCTAGAAAACAGTATGGTGGGTCCTCAAAAAATTAAAAATCTGATTCAGCAATTCCATTTCTGAGTATATACTCAAATTAGTTGAAAGCAGGGGCTCAAACAGATATTTGTACACCCGTATTCATAGCAACATTATTCACAATAGCCAAAAGATGGAAGCAACCCGAGTGTCCATCAACATGGATGAATGTATAAACAAAATGTGGCATGTGCATACAATGGAATATTATCCAGCCCTAAAAAGGAATGAAATTCCGACACATGCTACAACATGGATGAACCTGGAGGACCCCATGCTAAGTGAAATAAGCTAGTCACAAAAAGATACATACTGGAGGATTCCACTCATATAAGGCACATAGAGTAGTCATTATCATAGAGACAGACAGCAGAATGGTTTCTGGTAGTTGGTTTCTCCTGGTGGTTGCCAGGACCTGGGAGGAAGGAAGAATGAAGAGCTGCTTTTTTTTTTTAATTTAATTTATTTATTTATTTATTTATTTATTTTTGGCTGTGTTGGGTCTTCCTTTTCTGTGAGAGGGCTTTCTCTAGTTGCGGCAAGCGGGGGCCACTCTTCATCGCAGTGCGCGGGCCTCTCACTATCGCGACCTCTCTTGTTGCGAGCACAGGCTTCAGACGCGCAGGCTCAGTAGTTGTGGCTCACGGGCCTAGTTGCTCCACGGCATGTGGGATCTTCCCAGACCAGGGCTCGAACCCGTGTCCCCTGCATTGGCAGGCAGATTCTCAACCACTGTGCCACCAGGGAAGCCCCAAGAGCTGCTTTTTAATGGGTGTAGATTTTCAATTTTGCAAGGTGAAAAAGGCTCTGGAGGTTGGTTGCACAACAATGTGAATGTACTTAACAGTACTGAACAGCACACTTAAAAATGGTTAAGATAGGGGCCTTCCCTGGTGGTCTAGTGGTAAAGAATCCGTCTTCCAATGCAGGGGACACAGGTTCAATCCCTGGTCAGGCAAATAAGATCCCACATGGCGTGGGGCAACTAAGCCCGTGTGCCACAACTACTGAGCTTGCGTGCCTCAACTAGAGAGCCCACGTGCCACAAACTACAGAGCCCACGTGCTCTGGAGCCTGCACGCACAACTAGAGAGAAGCCCGTGCACCACAACAAAGAGCCCGCACACTGCAAGGAATGATCCCGCATGCCTCAACAAAGATCCTGCACGTCTCAACAAAGACCCGACACAGCCAAAAATAAATAAAATATATAAATAATAAATAAATCTAAAAAAAAAAAGCAATCATTTTTAAAAAATGATTAAGATAGTAAATTTTATGTTAAGTGTATTTTACCACAATTTTTTAAAATGTTTAATGAATAAATGTATTGATACATGCTTCAGCATGAATGAACCTGAAAACATTAGACCGAGTGAAAGAAGCCAGTAACAAAAGACTACTTACTGTATGATTCTGTTTCTAAAATGTCCAGAAGAGGCAAATCCATAGAGACAAAAAGTAGATTCGTGGTTTCCAGGGGTTAGGAAAACTACTAAAACTAAAAACTACAACTACTAAAAACTACTGAATTGTACTCTTTAAAAGGGTGACTTTTATGGTATATGAATTACATCTTAATAAAGCTGTTTTTAAAAAAATGAACAAATCAGATTCTAATTATATTCAGGTCATTGGGATCATTTTAATTCAGTGTCAATTCCAGAAAGGAGGTTTACCTTGAATAATTTGGGTCAGAAATATGGGTAGCAAGAGGTTTAGATGGGTCCTCTTGGCAAACCTCAGTCTGGCAGTCCCATCAGTCTTTGAGATTTGCTGCCTAATGGCCTGGTGAGGGTTTCCAGAATCCCCAGGCTTTAGCAATTGACCACAGGGCCCTCATCTCCCTGAAGCCACTGGCTTGTCTAACTGTGGAGTCTCTTCAGGGCACTAGGACTAGAGAGAGAGTACATCTCTTCCCCCACAAACACCCTGCTGGATATTCAGTTTACTACTTGTCATTATAATGATGTAATTGCATGCTACTCATTGATAATGTGCAAAACAATCACTAGAGAGTATAAACAAGCAGATGGTGAGCAACCTCCTTGCAAAATGCTAAAGGCAAACTTCAAAAGATTTTTTTGTTTAATCGGTTTTGCAAACCTGTGCAATAATCCCAGATGTGTAGCAGAGCATATGTGGCAGCTTGGAAGTGACAGTGACACATTCAGTAAAATGGCACATTGTCAGAACCATCCATGGGAGAAAACCCGAAGGCAATCAGGAGCCAGAAAGTGGAATTACGACACACTGACAGGCCTTTATTCCCATCAATGAGCCAAACGTTTCATGCTTAAAAACACCTTCTGTCTCCCTAATGCATTTGCATACAGCATGTAAATTTTAAGTTGCTTCTCCTGAAAATACTTTCCTCATCCACCCAACAGGAGCCTATGAGACTTGTTCAAGGAGCACTCTCTACCATCAAGGCCTGTATCCTGGTGTCTGGTGGGCTAGCATTAAAGGTTATGTCTAGTCCCCAAGACCACCAACCTGTACTGCACCAGACCCAGCATTCAACTCCTCTAACAACCTGAATGGGCTTCTAGAACTGGGTCTTTGAAAAATTGAGTACTTGAAAATTAACAAACCATTCCAAAGGCTGGAATATAAACATATGTAAACAATGTAGGCCCAGAAAAAAATGATTATTATAACAGGCATAGTTTTGTGAATCACTGATCCCTCTTTTCTGAGAGATTGATAAATTCTTCAAGCCCCAGCAAAGAAAGGCAATCATCAGGTTTGTCATCTGAACCCTGGGTCCCTTTCTGCAGCCTCTGGTGGGTTCTACCAGCGGTGCAAAAGGCTCTGAGCATCTTCTTAGTTCTTAGCCACAGAACATAGGTTGTCTTTATTCTCCCTAGTTGCTCTTCTCTTTTTTTAAATTGAGATATAATTTACACACCACAAAATTCACCCTTTTAAAGTGTACAGTTCAGGGGGGTTGAGTATATGCACAAGATAGTGCAGCCATCACCACTACTAATTTCAGAATATTTTCATCACCCCAAAAGAAACCCCATGCCCAATATCAGTCATTCCACATCTCTTCCTTCCCCCAGTCCCTGGACACCACTCACCTACTTTCTGTTTCTTTCGATTTTCTTATTGTGGACATTTCATATAAATGGAATCATACAACATGTGGTCTTTAGTGACCAGCTTCTTTCACTTCCTGTAATGTTTTCAAGGTTCATCCATGCTGTTGCATATATGAGTATTTCATTCCTTTTATGGCTGAATAATATTCCACTGTATGATATGTTATATTTCTCATCCATTCATCACTTGATGGACATTGAGGTTGTTTCTACTTTGGGGCTGTTGTGAATACTGCTGCTGTGAACTTTGGTGCACGGGTTTTTGTGTGGATGTGTGTCTTCCTTTCTCTTGGATATATAACTCGGAATGGATTGGATGCATCATTTGGTGACACTATGTTTCACTTTTCTGAGGAGCTCCCAGACTGTTTCCCACAGCAGCTGCACCATTTGGCTCTATGGGTGCTCCTTGCTACGGTAGCACTTGGGCCCTTTCTTGGCCTCTGCATTTTGTTCTCCTCATCACCCCACTTGATCTGCAGATCTCTCTTGCAACACACTTCCAGGTACTATGCTCTTGTTTCCTCCTCCTAGTTTCCCGGTAGATCAGCTAACCTGCCCCCAAGCAAAGAGAAGGAAAAGAGAACAAAAACGCCACGAGGGCCCTCTGGAGGCTGTGTACTGTATCCCACGCTTTATGTGCACAGAATAAGACCATGAAGTGTCCTCACCTAATCGGCCAAGAAACTGACACCTGGGCTAGTTTTATTGCTCCAATCTGCTTCCCGGGCCTCTGTGGCAATGTTACTGAGACTATGTGCCACAGAATCTGGTGGTGCTTCAGACGCTCAGCAAAAAAACAGCATTTTCTGCCAAACAATGAATATTTCAAATTCCTGAAAAATCCACTCTTCATTTTTATTTGTTTCATATTTCGAAACTCCAGGAATCTGTCTTATTCACAGCTTGTCCAGGACTTAGAACAATACATGGCTTACGGTAGTTGTTCAATAAGTACTTATCTAGTAAATGTATTTTTCTGCTAAAAATTTGGCAAATTGTGTGCTAAGGCATTGACTGACTGCATGTCAAAAATTGCCCAAACAGTGTTTTTAAAAATATTCTTTACTGGGCCCTGCTGAATCAGCCTCTCTAGGGTAGGCACTGAAGTCACTGTTATCAAATTTCCCCTGGTGATGCTGATGGAGCTTTCTGAAGACCCTAGTCTGGGTGCCGCTGCTGTGAGAGATGCTGTCTTTGTCTGGTCACAGGGCTGGTGACTTTAATGGTTACCCCGCCCCTCAGGCCATAGGGGTTCTCACTCTGGTCCAGGACCACAGTTCAGCAACCATATCGTCAGGGGTCTCTTTCTGGATCCACTGGCATTACAGTCCACTGGCCACTGCTGGCTTCACTCCAACCATTAGATCTTTCAATGCAATTGATGATTCTCCATGTCTGGAGAGCCCCACATATCAGTCTTTTCCTATCTCTCTACTTTAGACCTGCTTTCTTATTATTAAGTAACAGAGATCAAAGCCATGCTAGTTTGAACACCAAAAGTTCCCCATGGCTGCAGAAAAGAATCTCACCACTTATATTCTATAACTCCCCCCACCACTCCCCAAGGACTTGAGGGACAAACACAGGCCCTGCAAGCATGTATGGGGTCAGTTCTCTTTTCCCTCCACCTATCAGAAAGGGGCAGGAGTTCCCACAGGCTCAGTTCTTCTTTCAACGCCAAGGCTAGCGTAGAAAGCTGTAATTTTTTTTCCACTGACAGTGGACCTAGAGAGAAAAAAAGAACTCCTGACTCACCTTTACTTGCTTGCTCAAGTTTCAGTTCCCCTTTTCCCCCAGAAGGAAGAAGGACTTTATCGTGTTAGCACATTTAAAGATTCTCTGGAGCTGTTCAGTTATTCATCTACAGTCAGAGGAGGCCCACAGAGTGAGGAAGACCAGGGCCTAGCAGTAGAGTTGGCCCTAAAGGCAGCGCAGGGGTAGCAGTGAGGTGGGAGTAGGGCGTGGGCGAGGGGAGGGGAGGCTGAAGCAAGGAGGCGGAGTGGGTCTAGATGACCAGTGGGTAAAGCCCAGCCCACAGAGCACGGTATCCATGAGGGTGTAGCAACGTCCAATCCCAGTGCAAGCAAACCGCCGCCGCCAGGGACTTGAGGAGTGTCACAGAGGATCCACACAGACTCACACACGAGCACTCCACTCTAGCACTTTGCCACTCAAAGCGTGGTCCTCCGACCACCAGCGGTATTTGTTAAAAATGCAGAATCTCAGGTCCCACCACCCAACTGAACAAGACCCCCGCGTGATTTGAACACGTATTAAATGGTGCTCAGAACCAGCTTGAGAACAAGTACAATTCAGGAACAGGTGATTCCGATTCCAGAGGTTCCAGCTGGTTTAGTCCCGGGATGAGGACAACAGGTTCCCACCTCCATGTGTGTAGAATGATACTTTGAAGCCTTAACTAATTTTTCCATATATTTTTCTCTTTTGCCCATTCCCCATTTCCAGCAGATAATCGATGTCATGCCCATGGCCATTTGGCAGGGATATGAGAGGATGGAAAGCTATAGAGAATGAGAGACAGACAGACAGACTTCTTCCCGACAGTGGCTTCTGAAAGCCTAAAGCCCATGGTGGTATTGAATGTTTGGAAGTGGGTTTGGGAGAGAAGGGGACTGCTCCACACGACAAAAAATTTGCTTCACGCTGGGGGAAAGGAGGGACAAGTATATGTCACTGGACAGATGTCCCCGAGGCCCAGAGACCGAGGCTCTGTGCCCTGATTGCTGCAGAGAGGAAGCTCCCGGGTCGGGGGATTCCTATTCCTTCACAGAATAGCGTAGGAAAGGCCCTGGGACTTGAAGGAACCAAGTGGACAGAACGAGGGGCATCCCAGGGGCAACCTGCATAAACTGGTGTGCTGGAGGGACAGTCCTGGCAGACACCTACCGGACAGGGGCCTTGAAGATCACACAGGCCTTCGCTGCCACCATCAAAGGTCCTGCAGATGCAGATTTAAATAAATAATCAAATCAATGGCGGGCGCCAGTAGAAGCGGCGGGGTATTAAGTGTACAGCCCCAGAGGATTAGGCACTTAGAAATAAGTTGTTATAGAAAATAAAGGAAGGCAGAATGTGCGGTGAAAACCGTATAAGCTACATGGGAGGCTGGCAAGACTTGAACTCAAGAGCAGCCTCCAAATGGTCCTTTTCTGGGGGCCCCTCACACACCTCCTGGGCAGCTACCCCTCTCACCACTGCCTCCAAATTTTCTCCTCAGAATCCCCAGCTCTGCCCCCTGAACATCTTATTTTCTTTTTTCTTTCTCCCTTTCTTTCCTTCTTTTTAAAAAAATTTTTTAATTGAAGTATAGTTGATTTACGATGTTGGGCCAATCTCTGCTGTACAGCAAAGTGACTCAGTTATACATATATAGACATTCTTTTTTTATATTTCCTTCCTTCCTTCCTCCCTCTCTCTCTCCCTTTCTTTCTTTCTTTCTTTCCTTCTTTCATTCTCCTCAAAATTGCCTTTAACACCCCAGCAGGAGCGACCTCCATAACCCCTTCAAATAAAGATCCTAAACAACAGCTAGAAACAGCGCTTCTCCCCCCAGGGCAGGGAGAAGCCAGTTTTTAAAAACACAGGGCTTCATCTTCCCTCCCTAGAGGGGAAAGGAGACCCAGTGAATTCCTTCCCAGGTAAGGCGGGCCTGAGGTACTCCTGACTGCAGAGAAAGGGGGCAATGTTTCCGCGTTAAAACAAAACAAGTTTTCTCATCTACTCTACCCAAGTATTCTCACCAACATCATTTTTAATGAAGTTGAGGTGAAATACATGTTAGCTTTTGGGAGAAATGCCAGCTAATCAGAGCTATGATGGTGTCCCCATTTCTACCCCTCTCACCTTCTCCAGTGACAAAAGTCAGCTTTCCTAAAGATTCAGAGCCTTTGCAACCTGAAATGTCTACCCACAAAAGACTAATTCCTACTAAAAGCATTTGCCTTGTAATTGGTCCTGGAAGTGAAACTTGTACACAAGCTCCAGAAATAACAGTGGCCTGCTAGCAGCAACAGTACTCCAGCCTCCTCCTTCCTAAGTGAGGCCAGGATGGAGGTAGAGACGTGCTGAGGGTAAGAGAAAATCCCACACACACTCTCCAGTCTCTGTTATTTCTGGGCAGGAACTTTTCCTACTGGATCCAAAAAAAAAAACCACAGGCTCTGGCTCTGTGCCGGCCCCCGTCTCTCCACTGGCCCTGAGCCTCTGCATGGCAGCCTCTGCTGGTGCCCCCTAGAGAGAGCAGTGGACGGCTCCTTCCTCCTCCAAACCCAGCAAGGCCTTTGTTCACTCTTTTCCAGGCTCAAAGAAGTGGAACGAGCTGCCTGAAAGTGGGTACAGACAGCTAACTTAAGTGACTCAGATGACAACCCCTGCCTCTGCCTGCCCTCCACTTCCTCTTCCCTTTCATCATCTCTGAGAGGTACCTGTGGGTGCCTTTCAAGCCTCCTGCTTTGGCTGTAGCATCTATAGTATAGTATGACCTTACCACACTATAGTGGGACAGCCCACTGTAGGGGGGCCCATTAGTTGTAAGGTGGCTGGACAGAGAAAGAGAAAGGGAAAGAAGGCGTGGAGGGAAGAAACCATGAAATGGGAAAGTGAGACATGATCTGCCAGTCCTGGCTCCTGATACTTCAGTTCCTGCTTCCATACTTGTTGAAGTTTGACAACACTTGGGTTCCACAAAGCATCATTGTGCATCACCCCAGCATCTTCTGTCTCCATCAGAGCTATGCCATTCCTTCACTTAGATTGTCTGTCTCTCTCACAATGATCCAGGACCTCCTTGACACCAAGGATCTTTCTTTTTTTTTTAGAATTTTGGTAGGAACTTTATAAATTTATTTGTTTGTTTATTTTTGCTGGGTTGGGTCTTCGTTTCTGTGCAAGGGCTTTCTCTAGTTGTGGCGAGCGGGGACCACTCTTCATCGCGGTGCGCGGGCCTCTCACTATCGCGGCCTCTCTTGTTGCGGAGCACAGGCTCCAGACGCGCAGGCTCAGTAGTTGTGGCTCACGGGCCCAGTTGCTCCGCGGCACGTGGGATCTTCCCAGACCAGGGCTCGAACCCGTGTCCCCTGCATTGGCAGGCAGATTCTCAACCACTGCGCCACCAGGGAAGCCCCAGGGATCTTTTTTTATTCATATTTGTAACTTCAGCCCTTGATGGAGAAGTCTGGCACAGAGAAGGTGATTCAAACGTTGGTTGAATCAATAAAAGGACAACTTGACTGTCACACATTATCCTTGTGTTTAGTGACCAAAACTGTTAGACATTATGTTTGTGCTTTGCATATATGCACGCACACACACACACACACACACACACACACAAATATTAAACATCTTTTCTTCCATTCATGGTTGACGGTTAAAGAGAATATTCTTTTGTAAATACAGTAAACATGATTATCTTCTCAGCACATGTGCTTTTCACGGCTGCCCAGAGACAAGGGCTCTTTGGTGATGCTCATGCTTGTGGAATCCCGTGCAGGACCTTCAAGAGTGAGTAGTTGCCTCCCTAGTTGTCATTCTCCCTCATGGATGAATTGATGTCATTCATCCATGTCCTGCTGTAGATGTTAAACATGCCAGGCCAGCAAATTATCAGGCTCGTTTGCAGCTAGATCACAGGCAGGTGACCTAGTCTTGGGACCTGCTGTGGCTTCTCCTGAGAAGCTCTGAGAAAGCAGGTCCTCCTTAATAACGGAAGAGGCAGGACGGGAAGACTCCTGCCTTGCTGCTGGAGACAAGGCCTGGTGCGGATGTGACGCCTGGAACCCAAAGTGATTTTAAAACCATGAAGGGAGATGGCACCAAAACACTGAGAATGGCAGAGGAGGAAAATGAAAAGAGCCTGGCCGCTTAACAGCTGTGGCAGACTGAGCGTGCAAGTAGGATGCCTTGAAGATCCTACTTGTACTTGAACTTGTACATCTTACCTTATGTAAGGAAAAGGACTTTGCAGGTGTGATTAAGTTACGGATTTTGAGATGAAGAGGTTATCCTGAATTATCTGGGTGGGCCCTAAAGGCAATCACAAGGGTCCATAAAAGAGGAAGGCGGAGGGAGATTTGAGTACAGAAATAGAAAGCAAGAGGTGGAGTGATTCAAGGCAGGGGCCATGAGCCGAGGAAAGCAGAAGGCCTCCAGAAGCTAAAGAAGGCAAGGAAACAGATTCTCCCCTAAAGCCTCCAGAAAAAAACCAGCCCTGCCAACTGACCTTAATCCAGTGAAACTGATTTCAGACTTCTGGCCTCCAGAGCTGTAAGAGAATAAGTTTGGTTGTTTTAAGCCACCAAGTGTGTGATAATTTGTCATAGCAGCAGTTTGTCAACAGCAACTTAACAATGAAACAACCCTGGGAACTCCCTACCTCTGGATTTCTTGTGAAATGACATCATTTTTTAAATTCCTGTGTTCTTAAGCTAATGAAACAACCCTGGGAACTCCCTATCTCTGGATTTCTTGTGAAATGACATCATTTTTTAAATTCCTGTGTTCTTAAGCTACTTTTCAGCAAGATTGGATGTTATCGATACTTATAGCCCAAAGCATCCTAAATAATACTTTCAGCATGAGCATTGGAAGTTTTGGTAAGGGCGTTATAGGATATTGGTTCCGCTGCTAATACAGAAAGAATTTAAGTACATATAGAGAGAGAGGGCTGGTAGGGCAGTTTGGGTTCAAGAGCTTTGCCCAGAACCAAGCTTCACCTACCTAGCACATTGGGTACCTCCCACTTAATTTTTTTTTTTTTTAGTAGTGATCAAATAAGTAGCAATATTTTTGAATTATCATTAAAGTATGTCTGATTGCTCCGCCATTCTTGTGGTGTTGCCCTCATCCTCATGGCCCACGTGGTTTGTCACCACTGCAATGGAAAACCAGCCAAAGAGAAGAGGGGCAGGTCCCAAGATGAGGGACCTGGAAAGCCACACTTCCACTCGCAGAGCAATAGTCAGAACTGGTCACAAGGCCATGCTTACGTGTCAGGGAAGCTGGAAGTCTTTATTCCAATGTGCCCAATTAGAAACTCAGAAAAAGAAGGGAGATCATATATTGGGGGATGCCAAATGATCTGTTTCAGGAGTTCCACTGACAGATTACATGAGAATTCAAGTTAAAATCAAGAAAGAGGTGTCAGCATCTCAGTACTATGGCCTATATAATCAATCCTACTGATGAAGTTTAACTCAGTTCAGACTTCTCCTGGTCTGCTGCTCTGGTTTATGATTTTTTTTTTGGTGGGGGGTGGGTAGCAGCAGAACCTTCAGTGTGTAAGGAAGATACCAGCGATGGTGTCCCTCCCCGTTACCTGTCCCTCATATCTAGGGCATCTCTTTGGAACATTGTTGTTCCAGGAACATACTTTGAAATTGTCTCTAAAAGGAAGCAAAACCATACTGCCAGACACAGTGATTCTTGGGGATTCGCAAGGCTGCTGAGTTTATTTCTTCTGTGAGAAACCCCCCAACCCTTGGTAAAGAAGCTGGACGGGTCCTGTTTCTGAGCTCAGCACTTGGTCTATTTTAGAGTCACTCACTGCAGGGGAAACAGAACCTGGAGCACTCCTCTCAGCACGTGAGAAGCCATTTTCAATTACACTCCGGAGCGCGCAGTGCCGTCTGGGGCCAGAGTGAATGCCGGTTGCCATGGCACTGCTTTAAATTATGTCTGTGCTGACACACTGTCACATGCTGTTCCCGTACATGGGGGCCACGTCTATCTCTTCCCACTGTTTGTTGCTTGATGCTTGAGCTCTGCACCAGGAATAGAGATATATGAGCAAGAAAGCAAATGCATGTGGTCGCCACACGTTCTACCTAAATAATATATAGGATACCATGGATTGGAAATACTTTAACTATGAAACAAAACATCCAGGTTCTGCTCACAGGTCTCTGCTGTGTAGCTTTGGGCAAATCCTTTACTCTCTCTGTGCCTTGGCTTCCTTACCTGTACAATGAAAGAGGTGCAATAGCAGGTCTCCAAGGTCTCCTCCTGATGTAACTGGCTCTGCTTCCTGTGTGCTGTTTTGAAGCCACAGAGATGGGCAGAGCTCTGCAGAGGATGAACATCAAAGCGTGAGTGAGGCAATTCCTGTAAGCTGTTGCACAGTCCTCTCCGTGCTGACTGTTTCTGAAACTCTCCTCCAGCACCTCTGGGCTGCTAGAGATTTGTTTTGAGTCAATTTCCTGGCAAGATGCCCCTTGCCACAAGGTCCCTTCTGAGGTACTAAGGGGACTGTTTTCAGCTTAAGTTGAGTCATTATTTGCCTTGGAGTTGATTTCTTCTCAGGATAGTCCCTGGTTCAATGCTCAGGACTTTGGTCCCTAAAATTGTTAGACCACCCCCCCAATAAAGTCAATTCTAAAACCAGAGAAAGATACACGTGTGAGGTTAGCCTCTGGACCTGTTTCTCAGAGTAGCGTCTCATGGGACCGAGAGAGCTGTGAGGAAACAGCTCTGATACTTGTCTAACCAGTGTGCAGCTGGTTTCATTGGGTGGGATATGAACGAGGTCATCTTTACATTTCTGCTTACATTGTCCTGACCCCTGCCCAGCCCTCATCTGTTGATGGCAGGGACGGGGCTCCCACCTTCAAAGTCTCCTCCCTACCCCACCTCAATTATTTCTGGGACTCCCCAGAGAGTGTCTCATGTATATCCACAAAACAAAAATATGAGCTGGGAAACCAGGATTACAACGGGAGCAGTGTGTCTTGGCATGAACCAGGGCTAAACACATCATAGGAAAAAAATCTAGGGCCTCAATAACAACCACCATCTTAATAGCAAGGACTGAGTACCTTAGTTTGCCTGACAGGCGATGAGAGAAAACTTTAGGCAGACTTCACAGAGAATGTGAAACACTGGCTGACTCTTGGATGCTGGATCAAATGATGATGGCTTTCGGGAGGACATGATGAAACAGATGTTTAGTGCCTTGTTCCCCAACTGACTGAGCCCTCCCCCTTTCAATTGCAACATTTGTTCATTCATTTGGTGGGGTTTTTTTTGCATTGTACAAAACTTAGAATTAAGGGGAAAAGATAATTGCATATCTTTTCAATGTCATGCTGGAGTGTTGCCTAACTGACCTACCTAAGCAGTATTTCTCTAAAGAATGTACCTTTGGGACTTTCCTGGAGGTCCAATGGTTAAGACTTGGCGCTTCCTCTGCAGGGACACGGGTTCGATCCCTGGTCAGGGAATTAAGATCCCTCCTGCCGTGAGGCCAAAAAAAAAAAAAAAAAATAGTGTAAAAAAAAAAAAAAAAGAATGCACTTTTGTTTGACTTGTTAATTATTATGATTAAGGTCTAGATTCTGTGAAGTTACCTGTTAATTTATAGGTTTTCTTCTGTTAGAGATACAAATGATTCCTATTCAGCAGAAAAGACAACCCCAAAGATGACAGTTTATTGCCCCGTAGGATATTAACCAGATTTACCTCTAACCAAGCTAACTTATCTCAGCACACCTCCTGACTCTATAAAAACCTCTGTTCTTAGAGTATTCCTTGGACCGGTTTTGTTATTTTGCTGCTTCCTTCACTGAGTGAGTTAAATAAATACTTGACACAAGCTCACTGTATGTTTAATGAGAGTCAGGTTTTTAACTCTTGGAAAATTATCCTTCAGCATTCATTTAACAAGTATTTGTTGAACAACTATTACAGGAAAGGCACCATGCTAGGGGCAGGGAATGTAACAGACAGCAAGACAGACAAGGTCTCTGCCCTCATGAAGCAAACATTCTGGAAGGGAGTAAACCAGTAACAAATCAATACCTTATAGATTGTGATTAGGGCAAGGAGGAAAAATGCGTAAGATGCTGTGACAGAGATTAATGGAACAGGCGGTCAAAGGAGACCTCTCCTTCCTTGAGGACATTAAGCTGAAGGTGACAATAAGCTGGGACTTGAAGGAGAGGAGCCAGCCGTGCAAAGAAGCAGAGGAAGCGTTCCGAGACAAAGGAAATGACAAGCACAAGTCCCCTGCTGTAGGGCCAGGTTCAGCGTTTCCTGAGAACTGGAAGAAGGCCGTGGTGGCCGCGGTAGAGTGCACCAAAGGAAAGACGGCGCGAGATAAGATCAAAGGACTAGTACCAGAACCTGGGTGACCCCCATATCGTAGTTATTTTAATATATCAAATTATGGGTTTTCTTTTCACTTTCTCAGTGTTAACATCTTACATTACTGTGGTACAGTTCTCAAAAATAAGAAATTAACATTGGTACAGTACTATTAACTCAATTACCGTTTATTTGGACGTTCACGGTTTCCTACTAAATCATTTCTTCTGTTCCAGGATCCAATCCAGGATCCCATTTTGCATCATCTATGTCCCCTTAGTCTCCTCCAGTCTGTAACAGTTCTCAGTCTTTCTTTGTTTCTTTTCTTGTTTCTCTTGATTTTGACAGTGTTCAAGAGTCCCAGGTATTTGGTAGAATGTTTCTGAACTTGGGTCTGTCTGATGTCTTCTCAGGATTAGACTGAGGTTATGGGTCTGGGAGAAGAAAACAACGGGGATGATGTGACACGATTTCTTTTAACATATCTACAACTTAAGAACCTGGTTGAAAATTGTCCTGTGATACTCAGGGGAAGAGGGATTTTGTGACATTTAGGCAAAGAAGGGGAAGTTTCATGCAACTGAAGCTAGAGAGAAGGATCCAGAAGTCAACAGGTGACTTCATTCTGGACCTTGGTCCCAAACCCAACCTATCCAATTATCTTGCAAGTTCAAGTCACTGATTTTAAGGAATCATCAGGCAAATGAGTAGGTAAAATGCTGCAAATTCATCATTTGCTCAACGACATTCCTTAGCACTGTCAAGAGTATTAGGTAATGTGCTATGAAGAATAGCACATTATTACCATTAGGCCAGCCATCACCAATATTTAATTTGTTTGCCCTATTGAAAGGAGTGATTGTGTGGCTCAGACATCCTCCCTCGTCTCCCTATACTAACTGTGTGGTTACCATGTTCACTTTTCCTTTAGATCTACCTGTTCTTTTATAGTTGCTTTGTTACCTTCCACCATTAAATGTTGCTTCTATCTCAGGCCCTATTCTCACCCTACGCTCTTTCTCTCTGCTATCCATATCCTGAAAACTCCAAAATCTATACCATCTGAATTGTCACCTGATCTCCAGACTGTGTTTCCACTGTCTCTTGGCCTCTGACCTTTCCATGATACATGCATCCCAAACTCAGCACATCAGAAACAAAACCCTTAGGGAGTTCCCTTGCGGCCAAGTGGTTAGGATTCCGCACTTTCACTGCCATGGCCAGGGTTTAATCCCTGGTCGGGGAACTGAGATGCCACAAGCCACAGTGAACAGCAAAAAAAAGGAAACAAAACCCTTTATCTTCCTCTCCCACCAAAATCTGCTCCTCCTTTTGTGTTCCTTCCTACAGTTATTGGGACCATCATCCACCTAATCCCCTGAACTAGAAGTCATCTTTGACTTTTCCTTTTTTGTCACTTCCCATGTCTAATCTGCTGCTAAATCTTGTCCATTTTCAAACCATTTTAAATCATTTTTCTCCCATTTGCCTCAAATGCTTTACTTCATGTCTTCATATCAGCCCCAAACTAACACTATATTCCATCATCCTTGTTTAACCATCCTCCAATTCATTCTCAGAAACATCTCTGGGACTTTTTTAAATGTAAATAAGCACTGGATTACCCAATGTGTAGCGCTACTGTTCCCCTCACTGCTGCGGTGTTTGGGTGGGGACTGGGTGAGTGGAGCCCTTACACGGGTCACCTCCAGCTAGAAGCAATCTCATCTGTTTAAATCTCATCATTTTCTATTACCATTTCCCGGCTCATTTCACACCCTCTCCGCCCCACCGTGCTCCACTCCAGGCCAAGCTGTATTTAGATTGTAGTTACTGGCATAGTAAAGTGAGAAGTAAGGCATGAAGCAATTCCGACTCCAAAGGAGGAACTGCCTCAGGTACCCCTCTTGAGGCAGGGAAGGCTCAGAGTGTTGGGTTTCAGAAGACTTTGAGGCTTGGGATATTACCCTCCCCACCCCTTTTCTTTTTCTTGGTTGATCTAATTGTTGATTTTTTTCTTTCTAATTTAATCCATTGCTTTTCAACTTTTTTTTTTGAATTTTATTTTATTTATTTTTTTATACAGCAGGTTCAACTTTTTTTATATCATGGCACAGTCTAACCCATACTGCCTCTAGGTCATCATACCAAAGTATGTGCTCTTACCCAGAGGCGCCAGACTCTGTCATGTCCTTGGACTACCGTCTGTGCCATTTCCTCTGGATGATGTGTTCTTAAGATCAGTTAAGCCCCACAAACGTATGGGTACACACTACACACCAGGCTCTAGCCCAACACTTTCTGCCCACCCAGTATCAGCTCAAAGTGGCCTGGCCCAAACATCACTTCCTACACAAATTTTTCCTTAATTTCACCCAGGTAGATTTAACGGTTTCTTCATTCTCTGTTCCCGTGCAGTATTTTATACACGAAATAAATTCTTGGCATTCATAAATTTAACATTCCTAGTTTAGCTAGTTCAAAAGTTACTCTATAAAGTGAGTCCATAAAGTGTCATCATCTGTCATTTTGCCGAAGCACAAATGGGAACCATTCTCCCTGAAGAGCTGGGGATCCAGAATGAGTCACCTCCTCCTGGAAGCCTTTCCTGATACTCCATCCCACGCAGGCTCAGACTGGTGGCCTCTGAATCAGTTGGGATGCTTCCAGCTCTAAGTGAAATAGGAATAACAACATTTAATCACTTCACACAACAAAGAGTCTGAAGGTGAGTGGTTCCAGGGTTTGCTTAACTCCTCAACAATGTCACAGCTCTGGGTCAGGATTTTTGTAAGTCGTTCCGCCATGTCCACACAGTGACAATATGATAAGAGCAGCTCCGCACAGCATCTCCTCACATAACTCCACTCCAAGTGGGATCAAAGGGCAGGGCTCCTGCCGTTGTACTTTTCCCGAAGAAGCAAAAATTCTTGCTGGAAGTCCTCCATAGGCTTCCTCTTTTACTTCGTTGGCCAGGATTTGGTGGTGTGCCCAACTGTAAACCAAACACCAGAACAGATGAACCGAGTAATCATATTTGATTTAGATAAGTGGTCCTCAGGCCAGCAGCATCTGCATCACCCAGGAACTTGTTAGAAATATAAATTCTAGGGCCTCACCTAGACCTACTCAATCAGAAACTTTGGGGATGAGGTCCAGGATTCTGAGTTTTGAATGCCCGCAGTGTGATTCTGATGCCTCCCAGAATTTGAGAGTCACTGGCTTAGGTCTAACATGGCTCGTCCTCAGCCTGGGGAAGGGCTCACCTACCTGAGCATCTTGCTTCCTAGAACAAAATCGGGATTCTGTGAACTAAGGAGGAAGAGAAGGGTGCTGCTGAGTTGGCATCACCCTTCTATTATTTCCATTTAAAGTATCATGAATTACATTACTAATCTATCGATTTTTTTTTTTCCTGACTCCCTGACCCACCTGCAACCTTCCTGAGAGTACGAACTTTGTCTTTTATTAGTGTTTCTATCCCTAGCACAATAGAAGGCACTCGATTAATGGTTGCAGGGCAAACAAAGAAATATTGAAGTGGCCTCTCCTTTCTAATTGCCCATCCCCTTCACAGCTGCTTCCTGCTGCCTTCCACTCAAGGAACATTTTCACATCAGCTCGTGTCAGTGAGCCAAGAGCAGTCTCTTCCAGAGGGTCTGAGAACAATTATTCCTTTGCACATGGGTGTAAGTGGAGCCTCTGGCTTTCCGAACGCATGTTGGACCTTTATGACATTCATTTCTGTTCAGGAGGGTCCTCAGAGAACACTGCTGTACAACAGCACAGAATTGAACATGTCGATTGTTCAGCTGAGTTCTGGCGGCTGACTCCTGACTGGCAATCTTTCTCAGAGGCAGTTGTGTCCTCTGAGTCAAATATGACCTGGAAATAAGCCTGCAAGCTCCATCCTCTGCAAGAGCTGCATAACAAGAGGCAATGGCACAGCAATAACACTCATTTTGTTCTGCCCCACAGTAACCTCGACAAGCCGCTTTCCTGAGCTTTCTGAAGCCTCTCGTATTAGGTAGGACCCTTTTGGCTGCAAGTGACAGAAACCCAAATGCAAAATGGTGAAAACAGAGGGGCAAGGGGAAAATTACAGGTGCACATAACTACAAAGTCTTGGGGTAGCATCAGTTTCCAGCTGCAGCTGGCTGCAGATGCTCAGACAACATCCTCAGAGCTTTCTCTCTTCATCACACAACTGGATGTCTTCTACTTGACCTCTTTCTCAGGCACGCTTTCACTAAACAAGCCAGGAGCCACTTCAGAATTATATCCTAGCCATTTAGCACCTGCAGCAGAAAGCAAGCCCCTCTTTCACGAAAGTGACAGCAAACGTCCTGGGGTTGACTCTCACCATCCTAACAAGTCACGTGGAC
Source organism: Balaenoptera borealis (assembly GCF_965194805.1). Classification (NCBI taxonomy): domain Eukaryota; kingdom Metazoa; phylum Chordata; class Mammalia; order Artiodactyla; family Balaenopteridae; genus Balaenoptera; species Balaenoptera borealis. Next base: position 28,984,136 of record NC_138867.1, on the reverse strand, counting down.
ATTCCATTACAATCACGGTGACCACTTGCTTACAGTAGGGGCCCTGGGGCGAGTGAGGGTCAGTCTCACTGACCGCGTGGACTGGGAATGAGGAAAGATGCTCCCACACACAATCACAGGGCTGTTACCAGAGGAGGGGGAATGGCTGCAGAAGAGGCAAAATCTACACCAGCCCCGTCCATCTTTCTTCCTTACTTTGAGTCTCCCAGTAACACTTCATGAAAAAGGCACCCACAGACATGCAGAGCTGGGTGTCGTTCTCCAAAGCAAGGAAGAAAATAAAGTGCCTCTTAAAGACAAATAGTGTAGACTCTTTCTCTTTCCCACTGGCTTGAAATAACTCGCAGCCCTACTCAGCAGGGCTGGGGGGATGGCACCAACAACCTCCTTCTCTGTAATTTTATCTCCCGAGCACCTGCCCTGAACATGCACTCAGCCTGCACCCCGCCCCCCATAACATTTCTTGGCCTGCTTTGCTGTCTTTTGTAATCATCACTTAGCATCTGCGATATTTTTTATGCAGCAGGAAAGACTTTTCTCCTTTACCCTTCTTCCTCCTGGGGTTGAATACAAAATAGATCAGAATAACAAAATGAGGCAGATGTGCTTCTTAACCTAATAACCTAAAGATCCCTTAAGCTCAGAAGTGTCAGTGGTTGGGATCCCTCCCTCCAGTCCCGAGGGCAGGACTTGTCAAGGCCTCTCCATTCCTTTCCCCAGCACTCTCCTGGCCCAAAGCCCTGGATCCATCCAGGAAAGAAGCAGAGGAAGCTGAGGGACTGAATTCAAACTGAGGGAGAGGGCAAAGGTGGGAAGGGAAGGAAGAGCCATGGTGCAGAGGTAGAGGAGGTAAATCCAAGGAGGGGGAGAAAGTGAAGGCAAAGATTTATTTATCATCTTCTAGGGGACCTATATTTTTCCACCTGCAAGTAGCCGATGTTGCTGTATGTGGAGATACAGTCTTTAAATCAATGACAAAATCAAGGACTTAGCCCCTCTCCCCACCTAGTTTTGACCAGAAGTGTGAGAACCAACAAGATGACTTAGAGGGTGGCTAGCAAAGGAAGATGAGGCAATCTGGCTTAAGTATTTCTAAACTGAGGTTTTTCACGACAGGAAGGAAAACCAGCAGGGAAGCTGGTAAAGAGAGGAAAGAAGCCACCCCCAGATCTCCAACCCGCACCCCCAGGGGGCCCTCTAACGGACATTCTTCCAGACTCCGCATCTGTGTTTCATCAGCACATATCCATTTGTGGCGTGGATCAGACAGCTACTTCCTTTCCAACACAGGGGTAAACCGATGGGATCACATGTTTATTTATGTCAAAAGCGTTCAACTAGTACATTGCAAAGTATGATGCATCTGAAGAAGGGATATTTTGCTGATTTTTAAATCTCTAGTGAATTCATTTCTCAAATAAATGCACTTCTTCTCCTGTATTGAACCGATAACCCTTCCCTATATGTGTATATTATGAGTTCTTTTCAAGGAATTCACTGCCTTCCTAGCAGTTAAGTGGAAGTTGACTTCTCCATTTTTGGTTTTCTTCCTAGAGGGCCCTTCTTCTCCCTACAGACCCCAAAGACTCGTTTGATTTTCTTCCTCCCTTCCTCACTGCTGGTACCTTCTCTGTCTTTTGTGTATGCCTTGATTAGTGTTAGTGGCCGACAAGAACACTCTCTAGCTAGTTTATGCAGAAAGGGATTCATTAAAGGGTATTAGCTAGACTTATACACACTCCCTAGGGAGAAAAGCCACCTTGGCCTAGGGAACCACCCCTGTAAATAACCTCACTATTGCCACCACAGGCCACTAAACATCTCTAACCAGGATTCTGTTTATAATCCCCAGGGCTTGCCACTCACATTATAGACATCTTAGATTTGTTTACTACAATTTTCAGCAGATGGTAAAATCAGCAGGTGTCTGATTCTAATATATTAGTATACTAATGACAAATTTTAAGCATTTCTTATTGAGGTATAATTGACCTATAACATTATGTTAGTTCCAGGTGTATTTACTGAAGGAATTAAAGTGCTTGAGGAGCAATAGGTATCTTTTTCTAACTATTACCAAGATGCTATATGGGTGAGCAGTAACCATGCCCATGACATCAGATATTAAACCACAGAAACCCCATCACAGCTGTTCCAGAAGAACTGAAAATGTCCACAGTGGTGCTTTCCGAAAGATGCAGTCCTCTCGCCCTCAGCCAGGGTCTTACTTGCACCCTGAGATGTCACCCAGGTGAGCTGTCTGAGGAACCTTAGCTGCACAGGAGTCTAGTAATAGTAGGCTTCTCCTGCCCCTGTGTACAAGAACATGTGGAATGGTGTTCTATGAACCAATCCACCAGGCCACCTCCAAGGTTCACCGTGGAGAACATCACTCCCCGCTTTCCTGTCTTTGCTGCTGCTGAAAAACACCATTTAGCCTCTGACCTGTAAAAGGTTCTGCCGATCCCTATGGTGAAAAGCTGAGAAGCCATGCAGGAGGGAGAGATTTGGAATCAGCAAAAACATCCCTTTTTATGGTGCATTATGCTTTGCAATTTACAAGTTGAATGTTGTATGATATTTACAAAGCTACTGACATCTCAGAAAGCTTTCCATATTCTTTCTTCAGTCTATATAGAAATGCAAATAGAGTTTCTATTCCAATTAGGTAATCTGAGCACACACATAAATAATCTACCACCCCCCCAAACCTGACACCTCATCTGAATGACAGTCAAGAGAATGGAACGGAGGCATCCACCGTGAAGAGGTTTTGGAGGTGTGAGAACGGAGGAAGATTCTCCCTTGAATAAATGGGGAGGGTCTGACTCCCAGGAGGAAGCCCGCAGCTCCATAGAGGGTCTGTATCCAGGTGGACAAGCCTGAACAGTAATGACTGCACAGCTGCTAGTCTACTGCCTTGCCTCATTTCACAGGCAGCAAGGAAACAACCAGCCCAAAGAGCTATAGATAGTTCATTACTCATGGCGCGGTGGCAGCCCCGTTTGCATCAGATCCGCCTGTCCCCCAAACCTCAGGGGGCGATGCAGAGCCGGCCAGGGTGGATGCTGCCCACGTCACAGCTGAGGAAACCTCCCAATCCTTTAAGGAAACCGCTAGCTAACCGCCCCGCCCCACCTATGCCCCAGGGGAAGCCAGTACCTTTATTACACTGGTAGGAAACAAAACTGTCCTCCAACCCAAACAGAGACATTATCTCTAGCTTCCAAGGATGTTTGCAAACAATCTGGAAAGGGCTGTCTGGACAAAAGCGGTTGTAAAATGTGTAGAAGTGCCGTGGAGAATGGCCTCCCAGTATCTTGTAGGAATGACAGAGGGAGCTGGAGAAGTGAGGAGGAAAAGGAGTCAGCTGCAGGCCAGGGGAGGAGGGGCAATGGCTAAAGCAGGTGGGGAGCGGGGAGTCTGAAGCTGGTACCTGGGCACTCCCTCAAATTCCAGGGCCAGTGCAGGGGGTTTCCCCTGATGAGTTTTAAGGCTCCTTTGGGGGACTTATTGATGTCCCAGGATGTTATGAAATGAGGGTGAGCCATATAGGATAAGTCAAATAGGGGCTGCACAAAGGTTTAGGGATGGACCGGAGTCATCATGTTGCAGGTAAGGTGCTGCCTACCGTGGAAGAGACGTTCTCAAAGCACAGCCCCCTGTGCCGGTAATGACCACCGCCCTGCAGGTGATGACTCAGCTCCCACTCACTTCCTGGGTCCTCGAATAAAACCCTTTAATGAAAAGCCCCTTATTCCTGTGCAGGTGGCCCCTTCAGGTCAGACCCTGTCTCAAGGGAACTACCAAACCTCTCTCCTCACTGCTCTCCATTACCCCCCATGCCCCCTGCCCCGCCCCACGCCGAGATTTTCACCTTTTAGATTCAAGCTAGATGGGGTATGTAAGAACAAATTATGGTTACAACACAGAATGTAAACCTTACCAGCTTTGACAATGGGAAAGTAAAATTACGATGTCAGAAATTGGGAAGTAGAGCATGGAGAGAAGAGTTTAAGGGAAAGGCAAGTGTTTGGGGTTTTTTTTTTTTTTTTTTTTAACTTTGGGTTTATTTATTTTGTTAATTTATTTATTTATGGCTGTGTTGGGTCTTCGTTTCTGTGCGAGGGCTTTCTCCAGTTGTGGCAAGCGGGGGCCACTCTTCATCGCGGTGCGCGGGCCTCTCACTATCGCGGCCTCTCTCGTTGCGGAGCACAGACTCCAGACGCGCAGGCTCAGTAATTGTGGCTCACGGGCCTAGTTGCTCCGCGGCATGTGGGATCTTCCCAGACCAGGGCTCGAACCCGTGTCCCCTGCATTGGCAGGCAGATTCTCAACCACTGCGCCACCAGGGAAGCCCTGTTTGCGGGTTTTAATAAAGGGAGTAGTCAAGAAGGTATTGCTTACTATTTACAATAGCCAGGACATGGACGCAACCTAAGTGTCCATTGACAGATGAATGGATAAAGAAGATGTGGCACATATATACAATGGAATATTAGCCATAATAAGGAACGAAACTGGGTTATTTGTAGAGATATGGATGGACCTAGAGTCTGTCATACAGAGTGAAGTAAGTCAGAAAGAGAAAAGCAAATGTCATATATTAACACATATATGTGGAATCTAGAAAAATGGTATAAATGAACCTATTTACAGGGCAGAGACAGAGACACAGACATAGAGAATGGATGTGTGGACACGGGGCGGGGAGGAGGGAGAGGAACTGGGAGGTTGGGATTGACATACATACACTACTATGTGTAAAACAGATAGCTAGCGGGGACCTGCTGTATAGGGCAGGGAGCTCAGCTAAGTGCTCTCGGGTGACCTAGATGGGTGGGATGGGACGGTTGGCAGGGAGGTCCAAGAGGGAGGGGATATATGTATACATATAGCTGATTCACGTAATTGTATAGCAGAAACTAATGCAACATTGTAAAGCAACTATACCCCAATTAAAGAAAAAAAAAAAAGGTATTGCTTAAAGTCATTGGAACAAGAAAGAGAGATTTAAATCCATTACTTAATGTTAAAACAGTAAGAGATAATGTCTAAAGTTGATAAACCAAGAAATAGCACTTTAAGCATAGTATTTAGACACATAGAGGTAACTACCTAAAATGGAAACCAAGTAGCTGCCTCTGGGTAGCAGAGAATATTCCTGGTGGGAATGTAAATTGGTGCAGCCATATGGAGAACAGTATGGAGGTTCATTAAAAAACTAAAAATAGAGTTACCATATGATCCTGCAATCCCACTCCTGGGCATATACCTGGAGAAAACCATAATTCAAAAAGGTCATGTACCACAATGTTCATTGCAGCACAATTTACAATAGCCAAGATAGGAAGCAACCTAAATGTCCACTGATAGAGGAATGGATAAAGAAGATGTGGTGCATATATATATAATGGAATATTACTCAGCCATAAAAAAGAATGAAATAATGCCATTTGCAGGAACATGGATGGACCTAGAGATTATCATAGTAAGTGAAGTAAGCCAAAGACAAATATCATATTATATCGCTTATATGTGGAATCTAAAAAAAAAAAAAAAAGATACAAATGAACTTATTTACAAAACAGAAATAGACCCATAGACATAGAAAACAAACTTATGGTTACCAAAGGGAAAAGAGGAGGGGCGGGATAAATTAGGAGGCTGGTTTTTCTGGGGTTTTATCTTGTTCCTTCATCTGGTATATAGCCCTCTGCCTTTTCATTTTGTCTATCTTTCTGTGAATGTGGTTTTCCTTCCACAGGCTGCAGGATTGTAGTTTTTCTTGCTTCTGCTGTCTGCCCTCTGGTGGTTGAGGCTATCTAAGAGGCTTGATGGGAGGCTCTGGTGGTGGGTAGAGCTGACTGTTGCTGTGGTGGTCAGAGCTCCGTAAAGCTTTAATCCACTTGACTGTTGATGGGTGGGGCTGGGTTCCCTCCCTGTTGGTTTTTTGGCCTGAGGCAACCCAACACTGGAGCCTACCTGGGCTCTTTGGTGGGGCTAATGGCAGACTCTGGAAGGGCTCACGCCAAGGAGTACTTCCCAGAACTTCTGCTGCCAGTGTCCTTGTCCCCACGGTGAAACAGAGCCAGCCCCCGCCTCTGCAAGCGACCTTCCAACACTAGCAGGTAGGTCTGGTTCAGTCTCCCCCAGGGTCACTGCTCCTTCCCCTGGGTCCCGATGCACACACTATTTTGTGTGCGCCCTCCAAGAGTGGGGTCTCTGTTTCCCCCAGTCCTGTCGAAGTCCTGCAATCAATTCCCACTCGGCTTCAAAGTCTGATTCTCTAGGAATTCCTCCTCCCGTTGCCGGACCCCCAGGTTGGGAAGCCTGACGTGGGGCTCAGAACCTTCACTCCAGTGGGTGGACTTCTGTGGTATAAGTGTTCGCCAGTCTGTGAGTCACCCACCCAGCAGTTATGGGATTTGATTTTACTCTGATTGCGCCCCTCCTACCGTCTCACTGTGGCTTCTCCTTTGTCTTTGGATGTGGGGTGTCTTTTTTGGTGAGTTCCAGTGTCTTCCTGTCGATGATTGTCCAGCAGCTAGTTGTGATTCTGGTGTTCTCGCAAGAGGGAGTGAGAGCACGTCCTTCTACTCTGCCATCTTGGTTCCTCTCCTCGGCCTGTATTCTTAAAACCTGCTTCACAGTTTCAAGGCTTACACGTGTTCCCCAGGAGGTTGGGATTAACATCTACACACTAGTATATATAATATAAAGTAGATAACCAAAAAGGACCTACTATGTAGTACAGGGAACTATAACTGACTCACTGTGCTGCACATCTGAAACTAACACAACATTGTAAATCAACTGTACTTCAATTAAAAAAAAACAACTGAATTTGCAACAGGGCCCGTTGGTAGGTATTATTTTCCTGATACAACTTAAAAAAAAAAATTTAAGAACTATAAATGGGATCATACGTGTCTTCCCTCTCCCCCTCTGTGGTTCATGAATAAAATGTTTCTTAAGCTTCTTTTCTTCTTCTTTTATTTTTGGGAAGACTCATCAATCTTCTTTCTAGTTCCACAGCACTGATTTTAAGGATGTTCAGTATATCAAACACTTTTAAGGCTGAACTGAATGCCTGAGACCCAAATGAGGAATTTCCATCTTATTTGTTTATGTACATATTCATTCATTCATACATTCATTCATTCAATATGTACTCTGTGACTGCGTCACATGTGCTAGGCACTGGGGATATTATAGTGAATTTCACAGATTAATAGAGTGCCTTCAAGGAAATTACACTTTATTAGGAGAAGCCTGATTAATTAATTATACACATATATTTACTGTGGTAAGTATGAAGTAAAAACAAAAGAGTAGGGAGCCATGAAAAGTAGAGGCAGGGGGAGATGTTAGGTGGGCAAGGAATTCTAAATCATTTAAACTGCTGTTTCTGTACTTTGAGGCACTCACAGCTCAACCTGATATTAACTAACACAACTGTCTCAGGTATACCTCTATCTGCGTAGCACACCTTGTAACATGTCTTTCTCTCTGGGCCTTGCCACATCCCTGGGGCTGAATCTGGGAAGAAAGGCAGACTTCCCTCTGCTCCCAGGGTTTGTGTCTCCTGCCACCCACCCCCATCCCTGCGGAGCCCCAGGTCCTCTTACTTGGGAATCCATCAACCTCCGTGTACCCAGAGCATCTACTCCACCTACTCCAGTGGAGGAATCTTTATCGAGTCCAGAGAGCTGTAGCATTGCTTTTATATCGGATTATTTCTTAGTCGTTTCTGCTCCTTCAGTACTAGACTGCTCCAACTCAAAAGTTGAACTGAATGTGGAAGAGGAGGGCAAAAACATTACAGGAAATACAGGGTAAATAAATTACTATTACCCTGCCTTATATTTTAAGGGTGATAATTCACCACTGATAATAAATGCTTGTAATATTAAATAGTTCTTTTTTGCTGCTCTTACAGTTTAATTTTTTATATCAGGTACATATTTATTCTACACAATTTTAAAAATACCTTTGATCATAATAGAAAAGAAAAACCATTAACACTTTGGTATAATGATGATGACCCTCTAATGTTGCCAGGATCCAGTCTGAGTAACCTGAGTCCCTCCTCCCTACCCCGTTAGGCTTAGGACAAACTCATCCCAAACACAGAGTTGGCAAAGCACGCCGTTAATGGCTTCCACCCCTGCTGACATCACTCCCTTTTTTCCCTTCTAGATTCTGATGTCTAACCCAGGCGCCAGTCCCATTAGTCTCTGTTAACTGTTCTTTTTTCTTTTTAATTAATTAATTTATTTTATTTTTGGCTGCGTTGGGTCTTCATTGCTGCACGCGGGCTTTCTCTAGTTGCAGCAGGCGCGGGCTACTCTTCGTTGCAGTGCGTGGGCTTCTCATTGCGGTGGCTTCTCGTTGCAGAGCCCGGGCTCTAGGCGCGTGGGCTTCAGTAGTTGTAGCATGCGGGCTAAGTAGTTGTGGTGCACGGGCTTAGTTGCTCTGCAGCTTGTGGGATCTTCCCGGTCCAGGGCTCGAACCCGTGTCCCCTGCATTGGCAGAAGGATTCTTAACTACTGTTCCACCAGGGAAGCCCTCTGTTAACTGTGTTTTTTTGTTTTAATTTTTAAGCCCTTTCTTTAGAATATAAAAATGTATATAGTTGGATATACATTATATGTAACAGAAGTTCATGACATACTGAACAATCTTAAACAAAAGAGCATATTTTCTTAGCACTCAGACTTATAATGGTACAAAGGAGTTAATATAGGAACTTAGCATTCCTCTAAAGCAGTGGTCCGAAATCAGGGGCATTTTTTTTGCCCCCCCAAGGAGCATTTTGCAATGTCTGAAGACATTTCTTGTTGTCACATCTGGAGGAGTGGGTGCTACTGACATACAATGGTAGAGGCCGGGTACGCTGCGAAACATCCTGCAATGTAGAGGGCAGACCCCACAGCGAAGCCTCAGATGTCAGGAACACTGAAAGTGAGAAACCCTGTTTTAGAGTTTTAAAAAATTGTTTTAATAAATGTCATGAGGATGTAATGTATACCATGAGGCCTATAGTAAATAGTATTTTATTGCAAATTTGAATGTTACTAAGAAAGTAAGTCTTAAAAGTCCTCATCACAAGAAAAAAAATTATATAAAAAAATTTGGGGACTTCCCTGGTGGCGCAGTGGTTAAGAATCCACCTGCCAATGCAGGGGACACGGGTTCGAGCCCTGGTCAGGGAAGATCCCACATGCCGCAGAGCAACTAAGCCCATGTGCCATAACTCCTGTGCCTGCACTCTAGAGCCCGCGAGCCACAACTACTGAGTCCCCGTGCCTAGAGCTCATGCTCCACAACAAGAGAAGCCACCGCAATGAGAAGCCTGTGCACCACAACGAAGAATAGCCCCCGCTCACCACAACTAGAGAAAGCCCGTGTGCAGCAATGAAGACCCAACACAGCCAAAAATAAAATAAATTGATTTAAAAAAAAATTTGTATGGTGACCGATGGTAACTATACTTACTGTAGTGATCATTTAGTAATGTATACAAATGTCAAATCACTATGTAGTACACCTGAAACTAATAGAATGTCATAGGTCAATTACACTTTAGTTAAAAAATTGTTTTATAACATTATATTAGTTTCATACAGTAAAATTTATCCTTTTTGGTACACTATTTTGTGAGTTTTTATCATTTAAGTTTGTGATTATCTGGCATGTTTAGTAGATAAGGAATGCTGTGGTTTTCAGGTTTTTATTTTTGTTTTGTTTGCACTGTCCCTGTAAGTCAGGGAGAGCCCTGCTCCCTTGGGGGGGAAATCAGATTTAGAAATGAGCTTATAGGAATGACTTAATGTGACTTTTGCCAAATAAATTATGAGAGGGAAGGAGCTCAGTATCTGAAAGGGCCTAACAGTCCCTGACACGTGGGAGAAATTCATTAAATATGGATCTCAGGTGTGAACGACAGAAGCGATGTTCTGTTCATGCTGGAAATCCAGGCGTCCTTCTCCATACCCTCCTGGACTTCCCTATTCAAGTCGTCACCCAGTCCTACTGAGTTTACATGTTCTCTCTCTCGTATCAGCCCTTCTGTGTCTCTAACACTCCCTCCATCCCAGACACTATTATTTCCCACGTGGACTACGTGGTAGCCCGCGGCCAGGATTGCCGTAGGCCTGAAGTGGGCAACTCCACTACACTTAACCGGGAACAAGACCCAAAGGTGACAAGAGAAAAGGAGCTGGGGAGCTACAGAGCAACCTATGAATGCGTAAAAAATTAATAAAGAGAAACCTCAAATAAGTAGAGTGGGGAGATCAGAAGGGGGAGCCCTCGTGCCCTACGCCGATAGCAGAGCCTGATAGGAAGAAGAGAGACTTCCTCTTCCTGCCTGGCAAGAGCTCAGCCAGTGAGAGGATGTCACAACCCAGCCAATGAAAATCCATGGACTCTTTGTTTCCTGTAGCCCTCCCAACCTCCCTTCCCCTTTATAAAAGAGTTCTCCTTCCCATTTTTGCCTGGGACTTGTACATGGCTCACCATGGTGAAGACCCCAAATTGCAATTCTTTGCTGATCAAAAAAAAAAAAAAATTTTTTTTTTTTAGAAAATAACTGGCAGTCTATTTGTTTTATGTCAACAAGTGCATTGCCACTAAGAAATACACGGCCTTCAACCTTCGCCATGTTGCATGACTTCCTGCAATTATCTAGCATCAAGCTCATCCAAGAATGGGGCCATTTCATGGGAATTCCCTGGCAGTCCAGTGGTTAGGACTCCATGCTCTCACTGCCGAGGGCCCGGGTTCAATCCCTGGTCGGGGAACTAAGGTCCCACAAGCCACATGGCCAAAAAACAAAAACAAAAGCAAGAATGGGGCCACTTCACCTTAAAAACAGAAAGGCTCTCAGGCACTTCTGAGAGAAACAGCTCTAATTTTTTTGGATTTTCAGCATCAGGAGTCAGAGGGAGGATAAAACCCAGAAAAAAAGCAGGGGGAGGAAAATAAAATCTGAGTTGGGAACTTTGAGCTTGGACTAACAGAGCTTCCAAGGAACCCTACAATTTACAAAATACTGTGAAACTCCAGTGAGTCCAATGCATCGTTGCATAGGCTCCCATGCACAGAAGGGTCCAGTGCTCAGTTAAGGCTCTGCTATCACCACCTTGAAATTCTTAATAATTTTTAAACAAGGGCTCTGCATTTTTATTTTGCATGAGGCCGCGTATTATGCAGCTTGTCCTGGCCAGGGCAATTGACTGTATGGAACCTGAAAGACAGAAGTTCTAAGTATTTATTTCATGTTTTCAATTCAAGCAGGGGGTATAGCTCAGGAGTAGAACGTTTGACTGTAATTTAAGTAAATTCCTTTCTTAAAGGAGAGATTCTCTTTTTCCTTTCTGAGATAATGTGACTTCACAGTGGGGAACGTAATGGAGGAGAGTCGGAGTGGACACGAGTGCCCGCCCACCTCCCCTGGGCACTTTCCACTGTACTCTGAGGGCTGCATACTGCTAACACCCACCTGAAGACTCTTTTCTGGTCACAGGAGGCTGCTTGGCCTGCCCATGGGGCAATCCTGAGTGCTGGGGAATAGAGAGTTAGTGGGTATGGCCCTCACCTTCCTCGCCCCTCGGGAACAGGGATATTTGGGATCATTCTGAGGCATGTTCCACTCTACTCCCAGCGTCCCCTCGGGGCGTCAGCTCCAGCTGCCCATGGGAGAGACTTGTTTGCTGATGCACAATTTATTGCTCCCTTCCTCTCCGCATCTCACATCTCCAGTCCCCTACTGGAGTTTCCTGGAATTACCTCCTGAATAAACTACGTGCACCCAAATCCTTATTTCGGGGATACTGCCAGGGGAACTCAAAGACAGCAAGTCATTTCATCAAAATCCAGGACAGGTTCAAAGAGTGACATGAATGACAACTTATACACAGTTCAAGGGCTGCTTTCTCTTCAGTTTGCCTCTAAGCCAGCAAATAAGAGTGCAAAGGATACATACTAGGTAAGGATTCAAGCAGGTGAGTGGATGGCTCCTGAGTTCCTCTCTGAGCAGTGGCTTTAGAGTTGGGAACCTGCCAGGTCAGAGGGGTCTGGAGCTGCAGACTCATTACCTGTTAGGCCATTAAGTTGAAAGAGAGGCCTCATCAGTCTCAAGGACCTACCTCTTGCCATGTAAAGAAATTCTTGCTGTGCTGTCATTACTTCACATTCTTCAAGGGACAGAAAACCTAGGAATGTAGCTTAAACAAGTAAGAAGTTAATTTGTCTTTCACATAGCAGATTGATGGGAGGTGGTCGAAGGTTGGAATGATACGCCTAAGTTTTGCTTCACTCTGCGAGAACTCCATCCTCAAAGTCCCCTCATTCTCCAAAATGGCTGCTCATAGTCCAGCCATCTCATGCATGTCCCAGACAGCACACCATCTCCCTTTAAGTCTCCTTGGCAGATGTTGTACACATTCTCTTCTGCCTATATCCCAATGGCCAGAATATAGTCTCATGACTCTACCAAAGTGCATAGAATTCTGGGAAACATGTGCCCAGCTGAATATAGTTGTTCTATAGAAGAGCAGACTTTGAGGGACAGCTGACAGGCCCTAACACCCCAGCCTCAAAGAGTTTCTTGGGCCCTAATTTAGCCCAGAAAGTACAGAATAATTCCCATTTGCTCCAGAGAGGCACAGATGTGGCCAAAAACTCACTGGCTCTGATGGAGTCCTGCAAACTAGAATGAGGTGGTCAGACAACTACAGACCAGATGAGTGTCTCAGGACATGCCAACTGGAATAGATGATGACTGAGGTCCAGATGTTCTCCACTGTCGTGGCATACGTAAGTTCCCCATAGATGGAACCCAGGAAAAGAGAGGAACTCCAAGCTGGCTTAGATCAGGTTTCTACTCCCTTAATGAAATGAGGATTATGGTGACCATTAGGGCTGCTCACAGATATTCTGGTTCTCCTCCTCCTGGGTAGATGATAGGATTTGCCTTTCCTGCCCCTTTGAAGTTAGCTGTGGTCATGTGATATACTTTGGCACAAGTGATACTTGAGCACAAGTGAGATGTATCCTGTCTTGGCTGAAGGGTAAGAGTCGGTGATGGTTAATTTTATGTGTCAACTTGGCTAGGCCATGGACCCCAGTTTTTGGTCAAACACCAGTCTAGATGTTGCTGTGAAAGTATTTTTTAGATGTGATTAACATTTAAATAAGTAGACTTTGAGCAAAATAGATTACCCTTCATAATGTGAGTGGGCCTCATCCAATCAGCTGAACGCTTTAAGAGAAAAAGGCTAAGGTCCCCCAAGAAAAAAGGAATTCTGCCTCCAGAATGCCTTTGGACTCAAGCTATAACATTAACTCTTCCCTGGGTCTCCAGCCTGCCCTGCTGATTTCGGATTTTCCAGCCCCTGCAATTGTGTGAGCCAATTCCTTAAGGAAAATCTCTCTGAGTCTGTCTCTCTCTCTCTCTGTACACACACACACACACACACACACACACACACACACACACACATTCTATTAGCTTTGTTTCTCTGGGGAACCCGGATCAATGCAGAGCCTATGTGCAATTTGTCACATTTTCTTTTTTTCTCTGCCACAGTGACCTTGAAACACGTGTGGAGATGAGGTCCCCAGCCTGGATCCATAAGTGACAGTAGCAGCTAGGGGTCCCTCTGCCGACCCATGGCAGACAGGGAACATAAGCAAGAAAGAGCCTCCATTGTGTTAAACCACTGAGATGTGGGGACTGTTTGTTGTCACAGCATAATCTAGTCTATAGACCAGTACAGGGAGGCAAAATAGAAATTAGGGTGACATAGAATCATACGGAAAGTTCTATGACTTCTATTCTGGAACTACAGGCTAAGATTTCATTTCCAAGTACTCACTATTTCTTATTTCTTCTGGCCAAGATTACCACAGGGCTTGAAGCCCTGCAAGGCCAGAAGCAGCTCTTGGAGTTTTCCCTGTTTAGAATGTCCCTGGAATCAATGTCCTATTCCCACTCTTCCATCCTTCATTTAAGCTTCCCTGGCTCTAAAATTCTTTTTTCCTCTCAATTCAATAAAAATGTTTCCTTTTCTTCTCAGTGTGAGAGATCACAATTAGGCAACAAGAGGTAATAAAGCAAATTCCCTCCAATGTGTGAATAGAAGCTTCATTTTCCCAAGGGAATTTGCATTTGAAAAGGAGATTTTAAAACAAAACAAAAATCCCACACAAATGAAGCTATACTTGGTGAAATTCCAGGAAGCACAACTGAGTGAGATTTCCTGTAGTAAGGGAGACATTTGGGAACAAGAAAAATCTTTCACAGGTGCTCTGCAGAAGGTACCAATATTGTTGAATTTTATTTCTTGGGATTTCTGGGTGCTTCTGAGTGTTGGAGAACAGGGATTCCTCAGGGATGCTTCAGAGCAGCTTCCTGTATTGTCCAATAATCCCCATTTCTCCTTCCAGATGCTTCCCAGCGACTAGCACGGTCCAGCTCTTACAGCTTCACAGCCTTTCCTGGCATCCTCAGGCCAAGCTGCCAGCCACTTTGTTTTCCACAGGAAGCAGCTTCCTGGGATATGTGACCTTTACCCCAGGGTAAGGTCCTCGAAATCTGATACAGAAATACCCCTGGGTGTCACATCTCCCCCTCTTATTTCACCCCAGGAGGCTTACCTCTAATCTCAAATGTAATGTATATTCATACAAAGTCAACGAGGCAACTTGTTTAAAAATGTAGATTCAGAGATCCAGATTCTGATTCAATCGGTTGAGATGCAGCCCAGAAAGCTGCATTTTTACAAGCCTCCTTCCCCCAGGTGGTTCAAATGTACGTGGTAGGCCGACTATACCTGGGGAAGTAGTGCCCAAGGGAGATGGGGTGAGCTCTGAGCACAGCCTGCCCTCCTGAATCCCCAGCTAACTCTTTTCTAGTAAGCTCTGAGTTTGTGTGTATTTGATGTAGCTGGGCCATCTGTTCACAACCTTAAAACAAAACAAACAAAACAGACAAACAAAAGATGGAATGTTGCCGCTAGGAATTTCTGTGCCATTTGTCTCTTTTCTTTCTGTTTACAAGATGATAGGTCTTTTTTGTGATTTAGTTTTTGATGTCAAAAATGAGGACAAATGGTTGTCTCCTCCCGCACTCAATTTTTGCCATATTTGCAGAGGACTTAAAAGTTAACACATATGAAAGAAGCAACCAGCTCCAAGAGCTCTCAAATGAAAGTTGGGATAATGAAGAGTTAAAGGGGGGAAAAAAAAGAGTTAAATGACATTTGTTAATGCAGTGTCTTTATACACCTGGTTTAGAGCCAATAGTCCTAGGGCAGAAACCAATACGCAAAAAGACAATTCAACTGGCCAATTGAAGGGTTAATTTCTATGGCCTCCGGGAAGAGGCCGCAGAGTTCCGCAAGCTTGGAAGTAATTATCCTTCCCCTCCCCCAACACCACCCCAGCTCCCGCCCAGTCCCAAAACAGATCTCGGACCGAAATGCGTGCGCCCCCTGGTGGTTCTAAGGTAAACTACAATTTATCTTGGAAAGAGAACATCAGGAGTTTTAGTATCTTTGCATTTCACCACTCGACAGGCACAGAGAGCTTTTTCAGGGACAGATCTGCAGGTGAAGAGTCCTCTTCAAAGGTGCATCAAGACTGACAGGTAAAGATATCATAGCTCTAGTGGCATCCTCACCCTTTATTCTACACACATCAAACATGTGGGTGCTTTGATACTTCACAAATGCAGACATGTAGCAACCCCTTAAAAGCACAGTTCTTGCCTGGCCCAGCTCTCTCCACTGAACCAGGCCAAGCCACCAGTGCCTGTCACGGAAAGCACTCGATAAAAATCAAGCCCCAAGTTCAGCGTGGTCTCTCGGGCTCCACCAGCATCCACGCTTCAACTCCAGGCCTGTCTGCCCAGCTTCTCCCTCCTTTCCAGTGTCTGTTTTTCTAACCACTCACCCCTCATCATGGACCCCAGAATCTGCTCCCGGGGACAGAGCTTGCATTCACCCTGTGGCCCCTAGGCTCCACCTGGTTTGCACATCCACTCCATCCCCACCACCCTAATTAGGGAAAATCTGACAACTCTTAACCAGGAAATAATAGAAAAAGGCCTCTGGACCTTCAAAAGGGGCTGCTAGCCTTCAGCCAGACCCTCTATACACATGCAAGATTCTTTTTATTTTATTTTATTTTTTGAGGATATTCCTTTTTTAAAAAAATATTTATTTATTTGGCTGTCAGGACTTAGTTGTGGCACACGGGATCTTCGTTGAGGCACACGGGATCTTTTGTTGTGGCACGCGGGCTTCTCTCTAGTTGTGGCAAGCGCGCTCTCTAGTTGTGGTGTGCAGATTTTCTCTCTCTAGTTGTGGCATGCGGGTTCCAGAACACGTGGGCTCTGTAGTAGTTTGTGGCACACGGGCTCACCAGTTGTAGCTCGAGAGCTCAGTAGTTGTGGCACGCAGGCTTAGTTGCCCCGCGGCATGTGGGATCCTACTTCCCGGAGCAGGGATCGGAACCTGCATCCCCTGCATTGGAAGGCAGATTCTTTACCACTGGACCACCAGGGAAGTCCCAAGATTCTTTTTATTTTTAACTATAAATTATACAGATATATCCTATTGTTTAAAACATCCAATACAACATACAGATGCCATTGTTATTAATTTGGAGCATGTCCTTCCAGAACTTTCCATAATGTATTTACATATATAAGTGTACATAGACAAATATAGAGATTTGTAAGCCTGTGGAGCTTTTTTTTAAAAAAGCAAACAAACAGACAACAAACAGGATCATACTGTACCTATCTTCTTTTGCAGCATGATTTTCTTAATTAACAATAAGATTTCTTCTGACAATAAATCTTTCTATGTGCATACACATGGAGCCATTTAGTTCTATTTAACTCTGCACACTATTCCATTTTCCTAAGTCTGGGCTCAATGGAGAAAGAAGGCAATGGACGCAGCAGATATAAACCAAAAAAAACAGACAGAAATAAAAATGTCCATATTGTTAGCAAGCTGATTGGAAAATATGGCTTAAGGGCATATCTAGAAGGACTTGCTAATATTTCACCCCTGAATGAGTATAGACTGACTTGTTGGGTCACAGGCATCCCTGGACACCCAATGTGTCCTCTGGCTGAAGAGCTTGCTACAGAGCAGAGCACAGGCTAGCATGGCCTTAGGGCAGACACCTTGGAAGACGGCAGTGAAAAGGCTGAGCTAAGGTGCCCAGCTGGGTAAACCAGTCTCCTTAACTCACCAGCTGGGTAAACCAGTCTTTTTCTCATAGGGATGAATAAGCGAATGAAGGGTGGCCGGGAGGACAGGAGTGTAATCTAGAATCTAACTGAGGCCAGGGAAATGGAGAGTCCCCTAAACACTTTCTAGCCTTTTGTTCTTGTAACCCTGTTGGCCCAAAATCCACAGGGGCATAACTGACTCCCGCTTCCCCCCTGGAGAAGAGGTCAGGCATTTATCAGAACACTCCTGGCAACTACCTTCATGAATCCATTACCTCGATACCAACCACTGTTCTTTTGTAGATCTGTCTTGTGAACAGTTTATATTTTGGCCTCAGAAGACTCTAACATGGGTTAGGACAGTCCATTTGTTATTAACTCCTAGACCTTGATGTTGTCTAAACAGAAATCCTCTCCATATTCTGTTTCCCACCAAAAACATGCCCTATCACATGGTCCAATGACACCCATCAAAGGTTATACAGCAAAAAGATACTCCTTTCAAAAATGCAATATCTAACATAATAAAGGCCATATATTAAAACCCAGAGCTAACATCATACTGAACAGCGAAAGAATGGAAGCTTTTCTCTAAGATCAGGAACAAAACAAGAATGCATGCTTTTGCCACTTCTAGTCCACATAGTGTTGAAAATCCTAGCCAGAGCAATTAGGCAAGCAAAATAAATAAAAGGCATTCAAATCAGAAAAGAAGAAATAAGGGAATTCCCTGGCATTCCAGTGATTAGTCTTGGAGCTTTCACAGCAGGGGCCCAGGTTCAATCCCTGGTCGGGGAACTAAGATCCCACAGCCTCCCAGTGCGGCTAAAAAAGAAAAGAAGTAAAACTGTCACTATTTGCAGATGACATGATATTATATATAGAAAACCCTAAAAACTCCACCAAAAACACTGTTAGAACTAATAAACAAATTCAGTAAAGTTGCAGGATACAAAATCAATACACAAAAATCTATTTACCCTAAGAATGAACTCTCAGAAAGAGAAATTAAGAAAACAATCCCATTTATGATTGCATCAGAAAGAATAAAATACTGAGGAGTAAATTTAACCAAGGAGGTGAAAGGCTAGTACACTGAAAACTGTAATACACTAATGAAAGAAATTGAAGAAGACACAAATAAATGGAAAGATATTCCATGCTCATGAACTGGAAGAATTAATATTGTAAAAATGTCCATACTACACGAAGTGATCTACAGATTCAATGCAATCCCTACCAAAATTCCAATGGCACTTTTCACAGACAGAACAAACAATCCTAAGGACTTCCCTGGTGGCGCAGTGGTTGAGAATCTGCCTGCCAATGCAGGGGACACGGGTTCGCGCCCTTGTCTGGGAAGATCCCACATGCCGCAGAGCAACTAGGCCCGTGAGCCACAACTGCTGAGCCTGTGCCTCTGGAGCCTGTGCTCCGCAACGAGAGGCCGCAATAGTGAGAGGCCCGTGCATCGCGATGAAGAGTGGCCCCCGCTAGCCGCAACTAGAGAAAGCCCTTGCACAGAAACGAAGACCCAACTCAGCCAAAAATAAATAATAAATAAATAATAAATAAATTTTTTTAAAAAAGAATCCACCTGCCAATTCAGGGGACACGGGTTTGATCCCTGGTCTGGGAAGATCCCACATGCCACGAAGTGGCTGAGACCGTGGGCCACAACTACTGAAGCCCGTGTGCCTAGAGCCCATGCTCCGCAGCAGGAGAAGCCACCACAATGAGAGGCCCACACACCGCAGCGAAGAGTAGCCCCCACTCGCTGCAACTAGAGAAAAGCCCGCAAGCAGCAACAAAGACCCAATGCAGCCAAATAAATAAATAGAACAAACAATCCTAAAATTTTTATGGAACCATAAAAGACCCTGAATAGCCAAAGCAAACTTGAGAAAGAAAAACAGAACTGGAGGCATAATGCTCCCTGATTTCAAATTATATTATAAAACTATAGTAATCAAAATAGTGTGGTATTGGCATAAAAATAGACACATGGATCAATGGAACAGACTAGAGACCCCAGATATAAACCCACATATAAATCTGTGGGTTTATGATCGGCTATATAAATGGTCGATTAATTTACAACAAAGGAGCCAAGAATATACAATGAGGAAAGGACAGTCTCCTCAATAAATGGTGTTGGGAAAACTGGACAGCCAAATACAAAAGAGTGAAATTGGACCACTATCTTACACCACACACAAAAATCAACTCAAAATAGATTGAAGACTTGAACATAAGATCTGAAACCATAAGACTTCCAGAAGAAAACAGGGGTGAGCTCCTTGATACATTCTTGGCAATGATTTTTTTTTTTTGGCCATGCCACGCAGCTTGCAGAATCTTAGATCCCTCGCCAGCGATTGAACACAAACCACGGCAGTAAAAGTACCAAGTCCTAACGCTGGACCACCATTTCCCTGGTAATGATTTTTTTGGATTTAACACCAAAAGTAAAGGAAACAAGAGAAAAACAAACAAGTGGGAATACATCAACTAAAAAGCTTCTGCATAGCAAAGGGAACCATTAACAAAATGAAAAGGCAACCTACCAAATGGGAGAAAATATTTGCAAATCATGTATCGATAAAGGGTTAATATCCAAAATATATAAAGAACTCATACAACTCTATAACCAAAAAACCCAAAAAATTCAGTTTAAAAATGGGCAGAGGAACTGAATATACATTTTTCCCAAGAAGACATACAAATGGCCAACAGGTGCATGATAATATGCTCAACATCATAATCATCAAGGAAATACAAATCAAAATCAAAATGAGATATCACTTGACACATTAGGATGGCTATCGTCAAAAAGACAGAAATAACAAGGGTTGGTGAGGATGTGGAGAAAAGGGAACCCTTGTGCACCTTTGGTGGGAATGTAAATTGGTACAGCTGCTATGGAAAACAGTATGGAGGTTCCTCAAAAATTAAAAATAGAACTATCATATGATTCAGCAATGCCACTTGTTGGTATATATCCAAAGGAAATGAAAACAGGATATCAAAGAGATATCTGCACTCCCATGTTCACTGCAGCATTATTCATAATAGCCAGTATATGGAAACAACTGAAGTATCCATCAATAGATGAATGGATATATATATATATATATCTCCATTCACACACACACACACACACACACAAACAATGGAATATTATTCAGTCATGAGACCGAAGGAAATCCTGCCATTTGTGACAACATGGATGGACCTTGAGGGCATTATGCTAGGTAAAATAAGCCAAACAGAGAAAAACAAATGCTGCATGATATCACTTATATATGGAATCTTTAAAAAAAAAAAAAGTCAAATTCATAGAAACAGAGAGCAGAAACATGGTTGCCAGGAAGTAGAGATAGGTTGGTAAAAGGGTACAAACTTTCAGCTATAAGATGAATAAGGTCTGAGGATCTAATGTAAAACAGGTGACTATTGTTGATATATAGTACTATATAATTGAAATATACTATTGTATAACTGTAGTATTGTATAATTGAAATTTGCCAAGAGAGTAGAACATAAATGTTCTCACCAATAAAAGAAAAAGATGAACATGTGAGGTTATGGATGTGTTAACTAACTAGATGGAGAGAATCCTTTCACAATGTATATGTACATCAAATCACTACGATATATAATTTAAATATCTTACTATTTTATACGTGAATTATATCTCAATAAAGGTGAAATTTTAAAAAAATACTACAAAGGTACAGTAATCAAAAACAGTGTGGCAATGGCATAAAGACAGACATATAGACTAAGGCACAGAATAGAGAGCCCAGAAATAAACCTTTGAATATATGGTCAAGTGATTTTCAACAAGGGTATCAAGACCATTCAATGGGGAAAGAACATCTTTTCAACAAATAGTTCTGGAAAAAATTGGATATCCACATGCAAAGGAATAAAATTGCACCCTAACAAAATTAGGGAATAAAATTGCTCCCTAATTTTGATTTTACCTAACACTGTATACAAAAATTAACTCAAAATGGAGCAATGGCCTAAATGTAAGAGTTGAACTATAACACTCCTAGTAGAAAAAATATGGAAAAGCTTTATGACATTGGATTTGGCAATAATTTCTTAAATATGACACCAAAAGCATAGGCAACAACAAAAATAAAAATAGATAAATTAGATTTCATCAAAATTAAAACCATCTGTGCATCAAAGGATATTATCAACAGAGTGAAAAGGCAACCTACGGAATTGCAAATCATATATCTGACAAGGGATTCACATTCAGAATATACAAAGAACTCCTACAACTCAACAACAAAAACAAACAACCCAATTAAAAATGGGCAAAGGACTTTGTGATGGTTAAAGTTATGCCTCAGCTTGACTGGGTTAAGGGATACCTAGATAGCTGGTAAACACAATTTCTGGGTGTGTCAATGAGGATTTCTTCAGAAGAGATGAGCATTCAAATCAGTAGACTGAATGAAGAAGATCAGTTCTTACCAGTGTAGGCTGGCATCATCCAATTCTTTGAGGGCTGGGAAGTCTGTCTTCTTTTGCCATGGGACATGAAATCTTCTGGTTCTCAGGTCTTGAGATTCAGACTGAATTTTACCACTGATTTCCTGGTTCACCAGGTTGCATACAGCAGATCATGGGACTTCTTGGCCTCCACAGAGTGTGAGCCAATTCCAATAATGAATCTCCTCTTATATCTGTCTATAATATCCTATTGCTTATTTCTTTAGAGAACCCTAACAGACTTTTTTTTTTTTTTTTTTTTAAGTTTGGCTGTGTTGGGTCTTCGTTGCTGCAGATGGGCTTTCTCTAGTTGTGGCAAGTGGGGTCTACTCTTCGTTGCAGTGGACTTCTCATTGTGGTGGCTTCTCTTGTTGCGGAGCATGGGATCTAGGCGCACAGAGCTTCAGTAGTTGTGGCTCGTGGGCTTAGTTGCTCTGCAGCATGTGGGATCTTCCTGGACCAGGGATCAAACCCATGACCCCTGCATTGGCAGGCAGATTCTTAACCACTGTGCCACCAGGGAAGTTCCTAACAGACTTGAATAGACATTTCTACAAAGAAGATATATAGAAGACCAATAAGCACATGAAAAGATGCTCAACATCACTAATCATTAGGGAAATACAAATCAAAACTACAAAGAGTTACCACTTCACACCCATTAGGATGGCTATTACTATAAAACAAATAAACAAAAACAGAAAATAAATGTTGGTGAGGATATGGAAAAATTGGAACTCTTGGCATTGCTGGTGTGTGTATAAAATGGTACAGCTGCTATGGAAAACAGCATGGGTTTGCTCAAAAAATTAAAAATAGAATTACATATGATCCAGCAATGTCACTTCTGAGTATAAACCCAAAGGAATGGAAAGCAGGGACTCAGGTATTTTTACACCC
Organism: Balaenoptera borealis; assembly: GCF_965194805.1. NCBI lineage: Eukaryota > Metazoa > Chordata > Mammalia > Artiodactyla > Balaenopteridae > Balaenoptera > Balaenoptera borealis. The sequence goes on along the minus strand of NC_138867.1, from coordinate 28,961,467 downwards.
AAGTACATAGCAGCATAATACATAACAGCCAAAAGGTGAAAACAACCTTAATGTCCATTGATGGATGAATGGATACACAAAAAGTGATATATACATACAATGGAATATTATTCAGCCTTCAAAAGGAAGGAAATTCTGAAACATTCTACAACATGGATGAATCTTGAAGGCATTATACTACAGGGGAAGAAAAATAATTTTCCCTCTACCCTTCTGAGTTCTTAGCTGAAACTCCTGTAATAAAAGACAGATTAACAAGAGAAAAAAAAAAGTTTATTAACATATATACCTCATTTATATATGGGAGATAATCAGGGGGAAATGAGTAACTCTCCAACGTGGCTTTAGAATTCAGGATTTAATACCATCTTAATAGGGAAAGGGGAATCCAGAGGTACAAACCTCCAGTTATATAGTAAATAAGCCATGGGGATGTAATAATGTAGAGCATAAGGAATATGGTTGATAATGTAATAACTTTGGGAACAGATGGTGACTAGACTTATTGGGGTGGTCATTTCATAATGCATGCAAATGTCAAATCACTATGTAGTACACCTGAAACTAATGTAATATTGTCAACTACATTTCAATTTTTTTAAAAAATAGGGAAAGGGCAGAGGATATGTAGGCCTCAGAGAGAATAAATAACTTTTAGGAAAGATGAATGAGCCCTTAGAAGATTAGACGGAAGTATGATAGTTTGTGGAAAAGTTTGTCTTCATTTTATCATTCAATTCCACCTAGCCTATGCTCTCAGATAGTTCTCAAACTTTTAGAAGGCGTCAGAATCACCTGGAGGGCTTGTTAACACAGTGATTGCTGGGCCCTACCTGTGGAGCTTTGATGAAATAGGTCTGGAGTAGGGCCGGAGTATTTGCATTTCTAATAAGTTCCCAGCGATGCCCTTGCTGGTCTGGGGACCACACACTGAGGCCGCAGCTCGCTAACCTCAACCTTCTCTGAAGGGAATCTCTTTATTTTATTTTATTATTCCACTGTTCCACCCTAAAGCATATTTTTCAAACCTACACTAATTCCCCCTTGACTCTCTGACTCCTAGGTACAGGCCTTTTAATCCCCTTCTTTGCCTTTGGGCCTTACAATAATTTTATTGAGTTGTTTCTCCACCTCAACCCAAGAAACTGGCATTATTGTTTATTTTTTAATTATTTTTAAAAAATTATTATTATTGTTATTATTTTGGCCATGCTGCGAGGCCTGTGGGATCTTAGTTCCCCAATCAGGGACTGAACCCAGGCCCACCACAGTGAAAGCACGGAGTCCAAACCACTGGACAGCCAGGGAATTCCCACATTATTGTTTATTAATAAAACACATTTCGGTTCTTGATCTGGTGGTGGATGTGGGTAGTATTCAGCTTGTAATCATTCACTGAGTGGGTACTCTTAGGTTTGAGCACTTTTTTGCATGCATGTTATGCTTTAATTTTTTTTTAATGTTTATTAAACACACACACACACACATCCATGCTGATAAGGAAGCCATAGTTTTTGAGTCTCTAAAATCCAAAGCTGCTAATGGCCAGAGGTTATATAATTGGTCAACACGGTGGGCTGTAACTCAACCTGCAGATAAGCCAAATGAATCAGAGAGGTTACTTTCCTGCTTGGCCCTAAAAGCAGATGTAAAAAGTGGCCACTTTTCAAACCATATTTCAAACAGTCAAGGACAGCCGCCTGCACTGCCCCCCTCCACCCCGGCCCGGCCCTGCCCTTCCTACATCAGCAACAAAGCCTGCCACCAGCAGCCCCGGCCCTGCCAGGAGCACGCTCTCTCCTCATGTGTTTTCTGCTCTCAGGGCCAGTCCTGTTATATTGCCCAAGGTTCCAAGTGGTCAGGTTTTTAGAAGGCCACTATATTACGGTTCTTTATTCCCACCCGAAAACAGGACCAGCTAAAAAAACAGGCAGCAGACCACGGTGTCTGCTTTTTCACTGATAAGCATTGGGCTAGACATGGATTCAGGTCTTTGGCTAAAAGCATTTCAGCCGACAATTAGACAGGGTCAAATTAGATGGGCTCCCTCACTCAGTCACAACTAGTCCTGGAGGATTAGAACTTGCCATATAGTGGATAACAGGTCAAAATGCAGTGTCCCTGAGAGTCATCAAAAAAGAGAAAAAGGAAAGGACTCATCTGAGCATGCCCAGTTCTTCCTCCCAAATTCATTAATCCTAGGTGTCCCCTATTCCCACAGAGAGGTGTGAATAAAGGGACAGGGGTGTTACTCGAATTTAATACTGTTTCATTAGAAATATGAAACCAGAAAAAAATGGAGGTTCCCCCAGCATATAGTATGGGTTTACCAGAGTTTAACGATTTCCCTGTTCATGGATATTTAAGTTGTTTCTAATCTTTCCACAGTGAATATCCTCAGGGAAGATCTTGTATATGTTTCATAGTGTACACGTGCAAGTTTTCCTCTAGGCTAGCTACCTGGAAGTGAATTTCTAGGTGGAATGTATAAACATTTAAAATTTTAATAAATACTGACAACTTATTTTCCAGAAAGGCTGTACATGATTTGCATTTGAGCTAGAGTGTGTGCAAATACCTGTTTCCCCACATCTTCATCGTTACTGGTTACTATTGATCTTTTTAATTTTTGTCAATATGGTAGGTAAAAAGGATGTCTCTGTTTTGTTTTGCTACATATGATTCTATCACTGGGGAGAATGAACATCTTTCTATATGTTTGCTGGCCATTTGTATTTCCTTTTCACAGAGTTGCCTGTTCATTTCCTTTGCCCACATTTCTATTAGGTTATCTTTTCCTTATTAATTTGTAGGCATTCTTTATACATTTTGGATACTAATATTTTGCCTTTTATATTTGTGGCAATTATCCTTTCCAGTCTTTTGCTTGTCTTTTAAGTTGAGTGTGTATCTATGGTAATACAGAAAATTTTATTTTTATGAGGTTACTTTTTTTTTCTTTGCTTCTGCATTTTGTTTCTTGGTTAAGAAAGTCTTCACTATTTCAAGATTCTTCTATATTTTATTCTTCCACAGTTTATTCAAATACTTTTGTTGCTTTGTTTTTGAAATAAATGTAAAAATCCATCTGGAACTTACAAAGGAGTTGTCGACTTAAAGAAAAATGCACAACATGAGAGCTGTGAGTTTAAGTTTTATTCAGGGTCTTACTGAGGACTATTGTCTGGGAGACAGCTCTGACGAATTGCTCCAAAGAGGTAGGGGAGGAGCCAGTATATACCTGCATTTTTTGGCTGGGAAATATAGGCATTCAAGCATACAGCTTGGCAAAAGATTACTGCTCTTCACAAAGAACACATATCTCAAGCTAATGATTTTAGCGCTTTTCTATGTACAGGAAGAGGCAAGAATCTGGGGTCATTGAAATTCTTCCTGAGATATACGTCTAACTATCTAGGGGTCCATTTATCTAAAGTACAGAGTGCCTCATCCTGTTTTTTCATCCTGAATTCCCCTCAGGATGCACTACTGGAGGGCCACTGCAGTGGGTTTTGACTTAACCTTTATATAACTGGCTGATGAATGACACTCTTTTGTTCTTTCTTTTTGTTCACAGAGTTAAGGAGGTCAGTTTATTATTTTTTCCCCAAATGAATAGCTAATTTTTCATTTGTTCCTTACTGAGTTAAAATGTCATCTTTATCAAATAATGTCTTCCCTTGCATGTATGGGTCTTAACATATGTTTCTTTTTTTAAAATTTATTTTATTTATTTATTTTTGGCTGCATTAGGTCTTCATTGCTGTGCGCGGGCTTTCTGTAGTTGCAGCAATCTGGGGCTACTCTTCATTGTGGTATGTGGGCTTCTCATTGTGGTGGTTTCTCTTGTTGTGGAGCACTGGCTCTAGGCACACGGGCTTCAGTAGTTGTGGCACGTGGGCTTAGTTGCTCCACGACATGTGGGATCTTCCCGGACCAGGGCTTGAACCTGTTTCCCTGCATTGGCAGGCAGATTCTTAACCACTGTGCCACCAGGGAAGCCCCAACATATGTTTTTAATAAAGCTAGATAACTAGGTTCCTTGCCTACCATAGATTGGAAGCAAGGAAATAAATTGAGGAATTTTTTTTTTAAGAAATGAATCAAATGATACAAAAAGGAAGTGAAAGCTGAATACAAAAAAGAATACAGATAAATAGAGGAGAAATTGTGCTGTGTTGCACAATAATGGGCAAAGATAAATAGTCTGAGTCTTTAAAAAAGGGTTGAATTATGTTTAGGCTCATTTGATTTTTAAGACAGGTAATAAATTTTATATTTTAGAACAATTTCTATTTTTAAAAAGTGATAAAAATAAACACTGTTTTGGCACTTGAAGGGGCAAGTTTCCATTACATGGAAATAGCAGTTACGCAGAACCTTGATTCCCATGCAATGTTGGGTACACTGAGTGTTGCTATAATTCTTAGATATAAAAACAAGCCACTGCAGAACCAAGCTGATAAATGCAGAGAAAGGAAGATCTTACCTATGATTTTAAGCAAACCTGAAGAAGACCCAGGTGCTTCTTTTCCCACACCACTCCTGGTTCCTGCATTGGATTGCACGGATATGTAGCCCTTTATCTTACAAGTTGCAAGCTCTGTGTGTTCAAGTCGTCAGCCTTGTGGCTTCCTGCTAGAGATAGAAGTTCATGGTCCTGTAATTTGAGCTTCTGTGGGCTCATATTTAGCCTGGGGGTAAAAATCAAGGAGGCTGGAAATTTAGCCTGGAGGGTAAAATCGAGGAATATGAATCCAAAGTAACAGTAACAAAGGAGCAGTCTTCCGCTGCATACACTTACCATTGAGATATCACTCTCCTTGCTCAAGGTAAGGTCTTGTCTCCATGGTAACTCACTTTTGCCTCCAAACAGCCTTGAGGGGCCCTGTGGGAGACTGGGTTCCTGCTCCTCTACTCCCTCCCTGCAGTAGAATGAAACATCCACAGGCTTTGCCGTGTGACTTCGTAGGGTCTCCCACTGCAGTACATTTTCATGCCCCATGGATGTGGGGCTTGACTATGTGATTTGTTTGTCAATGGAATATTCATGGACATCACCTAAGTAGAGGTTATAAATGTGCTTGCATGGTTTGGTTTCTTCTTTTTTTTTCTTCCAGTTTTATTGAAATATAATTGACATACAGCACTGTATAAGTTTAAGGTGTACAGCATATTGATTTGACTTATGGTTTGACTTCTTGAACTTCTGTCATCCTCCATGACATGAGAGTCATGAAGCCACAGGCTAAAGCAGAACAACCAGCCTGAAACTGAAGACTTAGAGTGAGAAACATGAATGTGGTGCTGATGGTGCTGTAAGCCATCGAAATCTGGGTTTGTTTCTTTGTTTAAATCGGATCATTGGGCTTCCCTGGTGGCGCAGTGGTTGAGAATCCGCCTGCCAATGCAGGGGACACGGGTTCGAGCCTTGGTCTGGGAAGATCCCACATGCCACAGACCAACTAAGCCTGTGTGCCACAACTACTGAGCCTGCGCTCTAGAGCTCATGAGCCACAACTACTGAGCCTGCGTGCCACAGCTACTGAAGCCCGTGTGCCTAGAGCCCGTGCTCTGCAACAAGAGAAGCCACCGCAGTGAGAAGCCTGCGCGCCGCAATGAAAAGTAGCCCCCGCTCACCGCAACTAGAGAAAAGCCCGCGCGCGGCAACAAAGACCCAACGCAGGCAAAAATAAATAAATAAATAAATTTATTTTTTAAAAAAACCAGAATCATTGCAGTGAAACCTGACTGATCCACTCCCCTTCTTTGGCACCCCCAGACCCAGTGTTGGCCGTGCAGCTCCCCTGTCATTCCAACGGTCACTCCTCACCAGACAGGCACTGTGACGCTTGTGCCTTGGTTTCCACTCTCCCGCTGTGCCAGGCACCCCCATCAACCCCTCTCAGAGCTCCCATGTCCCTGGGGTCAGAGGCAAGGTACAGCTCCCCTCAGTTGCTGATGAAGTGAAACACTTTCTTCCAACCTCAGTTAAACACTGTGAGGCCATAAAACAGAACCACCCTGGGCTTTATCTACAGCTCTTAAACTTGACTAATTTTTTCATTGTAGTACAAGACTCCTCTCCCCAGGAGACAGATACGAGACAGCTGGGCCTAAAAATCATTTGAGACACTCCTCAGAGATGCATTGGCTCCTGTTGCGGTGAGTTGCTTTCCTTTTAGAACACCACCGAGAAGGTTAAGGTAAAGTCATCGCTCTCTGATTGAACGTGGATTACAATCCTGGGGGCCAGCTGTCCATCCCAGTGCACCAGGCACCAGGCTCGTGGGAGAAAAAGATCCGTGGGAGCCCGTGTGGAAATTCACATGAGCTCCGCAGCTTGCGCCTGCACTCTGGGATGCTAAGTAGACTAAGTGGCTGGTAAACAGTATTTTCACTTCCCTCTAGAGAAGATAGGTGCGTATCCGACCAGTTCTGGAAGATGCACTCACTAACTCATTCAGAAAATACTTATTCAGCTACAGTGCTAAGCACTAGAGATACAAAGGTGAAAGAGACAAAATTCTTGCCCTTATGAAGCTTACATTCCTGGGAGGAGGAGAGGAAGGAAACAGAAAATAAAGAGAAAAACACGTAAATGTGTAATTTCAATCAGTGATAAGTGCTATGAAAATTTCAAAAGCAGGGTAAATGGTGGGAAGAGGTAGGGCTCTTTATATAAGGCAGAGAGAAGGCATCTCTGAAATCCTAACATTTAAGTAGACACCTAAATCAAGGGGGGGGAAAAAGCCATTAGAAGCTTTACGGAAGGACAATCTAGAATAGGAAAAATGAATATAAAGATCCTGAGGCAGGGCTTCCCTGGTGGCGCAGTGGTTGAGAGTCCGCCTGCAAATGCAGGGGACGCGGGTCCGATCTCTGGTCCGGGAAGATCCCACATGCTGTGGAGCAGCTGGGCCTGTGCGCCGCAGCTGCTGAGCCTGCGCTCTGGAGCCTGCGAGCCACAACTACTGAGCCCGTGCACCTAGAGTCCGTGCTCCACAACAAGAGAAGCCACTGCAATGAGAAGCCTGCACACCACAACAAAGAGTAGCCCCTGCTCGCCACAACTAGAGAAAGCCCGTCCACAGCAATGAAGACCCAATGCAGCCAAAAATAAATAAATGAAATAAATAAATTTATAAGAAAGAAAAAAAAGATCCTGAGGCTGGAGCAAACATTCAAAGACCATCTTGAAGGCCAGTGGCTAGAGGAAAGTGAGCCAAGAAGAGTGGGAAATGGTGGGTGGGCAGGGGCCAGGTCTTAGAGTGGCCTGTCATCCATGCAAAGAATTTGAATTTTATTGTAAGTGAAAAAGGAAGCCAGTAGAGAGAGTTGAGCAGGGGATTGGCTTGTGAATGGATTAATATCTTTAAAACCTAATCTTCACTGATACAAAGGACAAGGTAGAAGCAGCAAGACCAGGTAGAAGGTGACTGCAGTAGCCCAGATGAGACAGACCAGTGGTTTGGATGGAGTGGTAGCAGTAGAGGTGGTCAGAAGTAGTCAGACCTGGGGGATAGTTTGAAGATAGGGTCAACAGGGCTTAGTAAGTATTTGGATGTGGAGAGTGAAGAGAAGAGAAGAATCAAGGATGACTTCCTAGGCTGGGCAGAGTGAAGTGGGTGTAGGTCTTGAGGAAGCATCCTGTGACCTATTTTACACATGATAACTCAAGATTCACCCCCATCCCCCATCATTTATATGAGAAGGTCCTGAAGACAGTTGGCTATGCAAGTCGAAAGAAAGGCCAGGGCTGCAGGTATGAACCTGGGTGAGTTTGAAGCTATGAAGCAGGATGAATTCTCAAGGGAGAAAATATAGTGAGAGAAGGGATCTGAGGATGGAGTCCAGTCCATGTCTGGAATCTCACAATTTGGAAGACGCCTTGAGAAATATGGATGGTTCTCCCTTTGGATGTAATGGTGGGTCAATGTTCTTGAAGGCAGGGGCCATGGCTTAATCATCTTGGTCACCCTTCCAGATTTTGCTTAAGCTTGGTATCTGGCCCCTAAGTACCAGTGAGTCTTAACTGAGGCTTCAGCTCTGAAACTGAAGGAGCAAGGCCAAATCAGGCTTGAGCTGCAGCCAGAAACCAGGAGTGAGCTACAATTTACTTTGAATTGTGTGTGGTTTCACAATAGTTCTGTGGCCAGGATGTCAATTATGTTGTGTGGGAGGAGGAAAATTGGGATGAAAATTTCTTAGCGTTTGAAATTTTCAGCTATCTTTTGAGAGAAACTCTAAGTTCTTAAAATAAATCTTTCACAGTTGCTGGGGTAGAAATAATCACTGTAACTAAATTGTGCTGGCTATATCATAATTTTTTTAATCTTTTTATTTATGGAGAATTTCTAACTTACACAAAAGTAGTCCAAATAGTATAACAAGCCCTCAATGTACCTATCACCTATCCCAAAGCCATCAATCCTACCCCATCCACACCCTGATCCACTTCCTCTCCCCGTGAATTACTTTGAAGCAAATCTCAGACATGACATTATTTTATTCATAAATATTTGAGTACGCTTCTTTAAAAGATACTTTTTTTTTTGGCCGAACCACGGGGCTTGCGGGATCTTAGTTCCCCAACAAGGGATTGAACCCAGGTCCCGGCAGTGAAAGCACCGAGTCCTAACCACTGGACCACTGGGGAATTCCCAAAAGATACATTTTTTTAAAACGTACCACAATACAATTATCACACTTTAAAAAAAAAAAAAAACCCTTAATAGTGTCAAATGTCCTGTCAGTGTTTAAATTTTCAATTGTCTCCTAAATGCTGTGAATTTTTCTTTTTTCATTTTGTGGAGTTTTTTTTTTTTTTTAATGGAATCCAAATAATATCAACACATTGCAAATGGTTGCTGTTTTTAAAATCTCTTTTAATCATAGGTTTTCGCTCCGCTTCTTTTTATAACACTTGGAATTTATCTGTTGAAGAAACAAGGTTGTTTATCCTGAATAGTTCCCAATAGTCATAGATTTTGTGTACTGCATCATGTGGTTTACAAATATCTTCTTCTGTCCTCTGTATTGTCAATAACAGGTATCAAAAGTTAGAATTATATCTATTTTTAAAATACAGGCAACCCTCAGTATCTGCCGAGGATGGGTTCCAGGATCCTCACAGATACCAAAATCCTCCAATGCTCACGTCCCTTACACAAAATGGCGTAGTATTTGCATATAACCTATGCATGTCCTCCCATATACTTTAAATTATCTCTAGATTACTTATAATACCTGATACAATGTAAATGCTATGTAAATAGCTGCCTATGTGCAGCAAATTGAAGTTTTGCTTTTTTGAACTTTTTTATTTTATATTAGATCAAATGTTTAATAAAATGGTTCTGTTGATTAGTTTTTATTTTCAACCTGCTAAGATTATATTGAATTTGATTCTCCAATTCATTCCATTTGTTTTTTTGTTTGGTTGGTTTTTGTTGGGTTTTTTAACATCTTTATTGGAGTATAATTGCTTTACAATGTTGTGTTAGTTTCTGCTGTATAACAAAGTGAATCAGCTATATGTATACATATATCCCCATATGCCCTCCCTCTTGCATCTCCCTCCCACCCTCCCTATCCCATCCCTCTAGGTGGTCACAAAGCACTGAGCTGATCTCCCTGTGCTATGCAGCTGCTTCCCACTACCTATCTATTTTACATTTGGTAGTGTATATATGTTCATGCCACTCTCTCACTTCGTCCCAGCTTACCCTTCCCCCTCCCCGTGTCCTCAAGTCCATTCTCTATGTCTGCGTCTTTATTCCCATCTGCCCCTAGGTTCATCAGAATCATTTTTTTTTTTTTAGATTCTATATATATGTGTTAGCATACGGTATTTGTTTTTCTCTTTCTGACTTACTTCACTCCGTATGACAGACTCTAGATCCATCCAACACACTACAAATAACTCAACTTCATTTCTTTTTATGGCTGAGTAATATTCCATTGTATATATGTGCCACATCTTCTTTATCCAGTCATCTGTCGATGACACTTAGGTTGCTTCCATGTCCTGGCTATTGTAAATAGTGCTGCAATGAACATTGTGGTACATGTCTTTTTTTGAATTATGGTTTTCTCAGGGTATGCCCAGTAGTGGGATTGCTGGGTCATATGGTAGTTCTATTTTTAGTTTTTTTAGGAACCTCCATACTGTTCTCCATAGTGGCTGTATCAATTTACATTCCCACCAACAGTGCAAGAGGGTTCCCTTTTCTCCACACCCTCTCCAGCATTTATTGTTTGTAGATTTTTTGATGATGGCTATTCTGACTAGTGTGAGGTGATACCTCATCATGGTTTTGATTTATATTTCTCTAATGATTAGAGATGTTGAGCATCCTTTCATGTGTTTGTTGGCAATCTGTATATCTTCTTTGGGGAAATGTCTATTTAGGTCTTCCACTCACTTCTTTTTTTTTTAATTGTTTATTTATTTATTTATTTTTGGCTGCATTGGGTCTTCGTTGCTGCATGCAGGCTTTCTCTGGTTGCCGCGAGCGGGGGCTACTATTTGCTGTGGTGCGCAGGCTTCTCACTGTGGTGGCTTCTCTTGTTGCAGAGCACAGGCTCTAGGCATGTGGGCTTCAGCAGTTGTGGCATGCGGGCTTCAGCAGTTGTGGCTCACGGGCTCTAGAGCGGAGGCTCAGTAGATGTGGCGCCCGGGCTTAGTTGCTCTGTGGCATGTGAGATCTTCCCAGGCCAGGGATAGAACCCGTGTCCCCTGCATTGGCAGGTGGACTCCCAACCCCTGCGCCACCAGGGAAGCCCCTTCCACTCGTTTTGGATTGGGTTGTTTGCCTTTTCTGATATTGAGCTGTATGAACTGCTTGTATATTTTGGAGATTAATCCTTTGTCATTGCTTCATTTGCAAACATTTTCTCCCATTCTGAGGCTTGTCTTTTCATCTTGTTTATGATTTCCTTTGCTGTGCAAAAGCTTAGAAGTTTCATTAGGTCCCATTTATTTATTTTTGTTTTTACTTCCATTACTCTAGGAGGTGGGTCAAAAAGGATCTCACTGTGATTTATGTCATAGAGTGTTCTGCCTATGTTTTCCTCTATGAGTTTTATAGTGTCTGGCCTTACATTTAGGTCTTTAATCCATTTTGAGTTTATTTTTGTGTATGGTGTTAGGAAGTGTTCTAATTTCATTCCTTTACATGTAGCTGTCCAGTTTTCCCAGCACCACGTATTGAAGAGGTTGTCTTTTCTCCATTGTATATTCTTGCCTCCTTTGTCAAAGATAAGGTGACCATATGTGCGTGGGTTTATCTCTGGGCTTTCTACCTTGTTCCATTGATCTAGATTTCTGTTTTTGTGCCAGTACCATATTGTCTAGATTACTGTAGCTTTGTAGTATAGTCTGAAGTCAGGGAGCCTGATTCCTCCAGCTCCATTTTTCTTTCTTAAGATTGCTTTGGCTATTTGGGGTCTTGTGTGTTTCCATACAAACTGTAAAATTTTTTTTCTAGTTGTGTGAAAAATGCCATTGGTAGTTTGATAGGGCTTGCATTGAATCTGTAGATTGCTTTCCATCTGTTTGTGTCATCTTTGATTTCTTTCATCAGTGTCTTATAGTTTTCTGCTTACAGGTCTTTTGCCTCCTTAGGTAGGTTTATTCCTAGGCATTTTATTCTTTTTGTTGCTGTGGTAAATGGGAGTGTTTCCTTAATTTCTCTTACAGGTTTTTCATTGTTAGTGTATAGGAATGCAAGGGATTTCTGTGCAGTAATTTTTTATCCTGCTATTTTACCAAATTCATTGATTAACTCTAGTAGTATTCTGGCAGCATCTTTAGGATTCTCTCTGTGAAGTATCATGTCATGTGCAAACAGTGACAGTTTTACTTCTTCTTTTCTGACTTGGATTCCTTTTATTTCTTTTTCTTCTGTGATTGCCATGGCTAAAACTTCCAAAACTATGTTGAGTAATAGTGGTGAGAGTGGGTACCCTTGTCTTGTTCCTGATCTTAGAGGAAATGGTTTCAGTTTTTCACCATTGAAAATGCTGTTTGCTGTGAGTTTGTTGTATATGGCCTTTATTATGTTGAGGTAAGTTCCCTCTGTGCCCACTTTCTGGAGAATTTTTATCATAAATGGGTGTTGAATTTTGTCAATAGCTTTTTCTGCATCTATTGAGATGATCATTTGGTTTTTATCCTTCAGTTTGTTAATATGGTGTATCACATAGATTGATTTGTGTATACTGAAGAATCCTTGCATTCCTGGGATAAACTCCACTTGATCATGGTGTATGACCCTTTTAATGTGCTTCTGGATTCTATTTGTTAGTATTTTGTTGAGGATTTTTGCATTTATGTTCAACAGTGATAATGGGCTGTAGTTTTCTTTTTTTGTGACATCTTTGTCTGGTTTTGGTATCAGGGTATGGTGGCCTCATAGAATGAGTTTGGGGGTCTTCCTCCCTCTGCTATGTTTTGGAAGAGCTTAAGAAGGGTAGGTGTTAGCTCTTCTCTAAATGTTTGATAGAGTTCACCTGTGAGGCCCTCTGGTCCTGGGTTTTTGTTTGTTGGAAGATTTTTAATCACAGTTTCAATTTCAGTGCTTGTGAATGGTCAGTTCATATTTTCAATTTCTTCCTGTTCAGTCTTGGAAGCTTGTACTTTTCTAAGAATTTGTCCATTTCTTCCAGGTTGTCCATTTTATTGGCATATAGTTGCTTGTAGCAATCTCTCATGATCCTTAGTATTTCTGCAGTGTCAGTTGTTACTTCTCCTTTTTCATTTCTAATTCTGTTGATCTGAGTCTTCTCACTTTTTTCCTTGATGATTCTGGCTAATGATTTATCAATTTTGTTTATCTTCTAAAACAACCAGCTTTTCGTTTTATTAATCTTTGCTGTTGTTCCCTTCATTTCTTTTTCATTTATTTCTGATCTGATCTTTATGATTTCTTTCCTTCAGCTAACTTTGGGGTTTGTTGTTGTTGTTGTTGTTCTTCTTCTTCTTCTTCTTCTTTCTCTAATTGTTTTAGGTGTAAGGTTAGGTTGTTTATTTGAGATTTTTCTTGTTTCTTGAGGTAGGATTGTATTGCTATAAACTTCCCTCTTAGAACTGCTTTTGCTGCATCCCACAGGTTTTGGGTCATCATGTTTTCATTGTCATTTGTTTCTAGGTATTTTTTGATTTCCTCTTGATTTCTTCAGTGATGTCTTGATTATTTAGTAGTGTATTGTTTAGCCTCCATGTGTTTCTATTTTTTACAGTTTTTTTTCCTGTAATTGATATCTAGTCTCATGGTGTTGTGGTCGGAAAAGATACTTGATGTGATTTCAGTTTTCTTAAATTGACCGAGGCTTGATTTGTGACCCAAGATATGATCTATCCTGGAGAATGTTCCATGAGCACTTGAGAAGAAAGTGTTATTCTGTTGTTTTTGGATGGAATGTCCTATAAATATCAATTAAGTCCATCTTGTTTGATGTGTCATTTAAAGCTTGTGTTTTCTTGTTTATGTTCATTTTGGATGATCTGTCCATTGGTGAAAGTTGGGTGTTAAAGTTCCCTACTATGATTGTGTTACTGTCTATTTCCCCTTTTATGGCTGTTAGCATTTGCCACATGTATTGAGGTGCTCCTATGTTGGGTGCATAAATATTTACAATTTTTATATATTCCTCTTGGATTGATCCCTTGATCATTATGTAGTGTCCTTCCTTGTCTCTTGTAATAGTCTTTATTTTAAAGTCTATTTTCTCTGACATGAGAATTGCTACTCCAGCTTTCTTTTGATTTCCATTTGCATGAAATATCGTTTTCCAACCCCTCACTTTCAGTCTGTATGTGTCCCTAGGTCTGAAGTGGGTGTCTTGTAGACAGCATATATACAGGTCTTGTTTTTGTATCCATTCAGCCAGTCTGTGTCTTTTTTTGATATGTATGTTCAATATATCAATACATATTGATACGTATGTTCCTATTACCATTCTCTTAATTGTTTTGAGTTTGTTTTTGTAAGTCTTTTCCTTCTCTTGTGTTTCCCGCCTAGAGAAGTTCCTTTAGCATTTGTTGTAAAGCTGGTTTGGTGGTGCTGAATTCTCTTAACTTTTGCTTGTCTGTAAGGGTTTTAATTTCTCCATCGAATCTGAATGATATCCTTGCTGGGTAGAGTAATCTTGGTTGTAGGTTTTTCCCTTTCACCTCTTTAAATATGTCTTGCCACTCCCTCTGGCTTGCAGTGTTTCTGCTGAAAGATCAGCTGTTAACCTTTTGGGGATTCCCTTTTATGTTATTAGTTGCTTTTCCCTTGCTGCTTTCAATATTTTTTTCTTTGTATTTAATTTTTGGTAGTTTGATTAATATGTGTCTTGGCATGTTTATCCTTGGATTTATCCTGTATGGGACTCTCTGCTCTTTTTGGACTTGGTTGACTACTTCCTTTCCCATGTTAGGGTAGTTTTTGACCATAATCTCTTCAAATATTTTCTCAGACCCTTTCTTTTTCTCTTCTTCTTCTGGGACCCCTATAATTCAAATGTTGGTGTGTTTAATGTTGTCCCAGAGGTCTCTGACACTGTCCTGAATTCTTTTCATTCTTATTCTTTATTCTGTTCTGTGGCAGTTATTTCCACCATTTTATCTTCCAGGTCACTTATCCTTTCTTCTGCCTCAGTTATTCTGCTCTTGATTCCTTCTAGAGTATTTTTAATTTCATTTATTGTGTTGTTCATCATTGTTTGTTTACTCTTTAGTTCTTCTAGGTCCTTGTTAAACGTTTCTTGAATTTTCTCCATTCTATTTCTGAGATTTTAGATCATCTTTATTATCATTACTCTAAATTCTTTTTCAGGTAGACTGCCTATTTCCTCTTCATTTGTTTGGTCTGGTGGGTTTTTACCTTGCTCTTTAATCTGCTGCATATTTCTCCGTTTTCTCTTGTTTAACTAACTGTGTCTGGGGTCTCCTTTTCGCAGGCTGCAGGTTTGTAGTTCCCGTTGTTTTTGGTGTCTTCCCCCAGTGTGTGAGGTTGGTTCAGTGGCTTGTGTAGGCTTCCTGGTGGCGGAAACTGGTGCCTGTGTTCTGGTGGGTGGGGCTGGATCTTGTTTTTCTGGTGGGCAGCGCCGCGCCTGGTGGTGTGTTTTGGAGTGTCTCTGAGCTTAGTATGACTTTAGGCAGCCTCTCTGCTAATGGGTGGGGTTGTGTTCCTGTCTTGCTAGTTGTTTGGCATGGGGTGTCCAGCACTGGAGCTTGCTGGCCATTGTGTGGAGCTCAGTCTTAGTGCTGAGATGGAGATCTCTGGGAGAGCTCTCGCTGATTGATATTACATGGGCCCGGGAGGTCTCTGGTGGTCCAATGTCCTGGACTCGGCTCTCCCACCTCGGATGCTCAGGCCCAACACCAGCAGGAGCACAAACACCCTACCAGCTGCACAGCATGGAAGAAAAGGAAGAAAAGAAATGGACAGAACCCCAGAACAAATTGTAAAAGCAAAACTGACAGACAAAGTCACACAAAGAAACATACACACATACACTCACAGAAAGAGAAAAATAAAAATAAAAAACGAAGAGAGCAACCAAACCAATAAACAAACCCACCAATGAAAACAAGCACTAAAAACTAAACTAAGATAAACATGAAACCAAAAACAAATCAAATTCAGAAAGCAAACCCCAAGTCTACAGTTGCTCCCAAAGTCCACCGCCTCAATTTTGGGAACATTCGTTGTCTATTCAGGTAGTGCACAGATGCAGGGTTTATCAAGCCAGCTGTGGGGATTTTATCTGCTGCTCCTGAGGCTGCTGGGAGAGATTTCCCTTTCTCTTCTTTGTTCGCACAGCTCCTGGGGTTCAGCTTTGGTCTTGGTGCTACCTCTGAATGTAGGCCACCCTCAGGCATCTGTTCCCTGCCCAGACAGGAGGGGGTTAAAGCAGTGGCTGATTAGGGCTCTCTTGCTCACTCAGGCCGGGAGGGAGGGAGGGGTACGGTAGTCATAACTGGAATGCAGGGAGTGCCTGCAGCGGCAGGCCTGCGTGACATTGCAACAGCCTGATGCATGCCATGTGTTCTCCCAGGGAGGTTGGCCCTGGATCACAGGACCCTGGCAGTGGCGGGCTGCACAGGCTCCCAGGGGGTTGTGGGTAGTGTCCTGCGCTTGCACACAGGATTCTTGGTGGCAGCGGTGACAGCGGTAGTGGTCTGTGCCTGTCTCTGGGGTCCAAGAAGATAGCTGTGGCTCGTACCCTTCTCTGGAGCTTGCTTAGGCAGTGCTCTGCCATCTGTGGGCACACGGAGCAGGAAGCCCCTCTCCTTGCACACCCCGAAACAATGGTTTCTTGCCTCTCTGGCAGCTCCAGACATTTTCCCGGACTCCCTCCCGGCTAGCTGTGGCACACTCTCCCCCTTCAGGCTGTGTTCATGCAGCCAACCCCAGCCCGCTCCCTGGGGTCTCCAAAGCCCAAGCCTCAGCTCCCAGCCCCACCCCACCCTGGTGGGGGAGCAGACAAGCATCTTGGGCTGGTGAGTGCTGGTCGCCACGGATCCTGTATGTGGGAATCTCTCCACTTTGCCCTCTGCACCCCTGTTGCTGCGCTCTCCTCTGTGGTTCCGAAGCTTCCCCCTCCCCATTCCTGTTAGTGAAGGGGCTTCCTAGTGTGTGGAGAGCTTTCCTCCTTCACAGCTCCCTCTTAGAGGTGCAGGTCCCATCCCTATTCTTTTGTCTCTGTTTTTTCTTTTTTCTTTTGCCCTACCCAGGTACGTGGGGATTTTCTTGCCTTTTGGGAAGTCTGAGGTTTTCTGCGAGCATTCAGTAGATGTTCTGTATGTGTTGTTACGCATGTAGATGTACTTCTGATGTATTTGTGAAGAGGAAGGTGATCTCCACGTCTGACTCCTCTGCCATCTTGAAGGTCTCCCCCTGTTGATTAGTTTTTGATCAGATTGTTTTCCTTTTTTTTAAAAGATTTATTTATTTATTTAATTTATTTTTTTGGGCCGCATTGGGTCTTCGTTGCTGTGTGAGGACTTTCTCTAGTTGTGGCGAGCGGGGACTACTCTTCATTGCAGTGCACGGCCTTCTCATTGCGGTGGCTTCTCTTGCTGCAGAGCACGGGCTCTAGGCACACGGGCTTCAGTAGCTACAGCATGTGGGACCTTCCTGGACCTGTGATCGAACCCATGTCCCCTGCATTGGCAGGCAGATTCTTAACCACTGCACCACCATGGAAGTCCCCAGATTGTTTTCTGATATGGAACTTTCTGAAAAAAAATTTTTTTGATATCTTCTATCTATGGTTCATTGAATCTGTGGATTTGGAACTTGCAGATACAGAGGGCTGACTGTATAGATGATTTGGAAAAGCACAAATGGAAGGTAATATAGAAAAGCAACAAAACAAGAAAGTACAATTTATTCAAAGTCCACCACTTTTAACCCTCTTTTTTAATAGTAAAGAGTAAATATGGGAGTTCTCCCTACCCCTCCTGGAATCCCATCCCTCAAGAGTAACCACAGGTAACAGTTTGGGGCTTGGAGGGCATAGTTCAAATTAAAAAATGAAGAAAGGTGTGTTGGTTAATGTATGTGTCAACTTAACTGGGCCATGGGGTCCCCAGACATTTGGTCAAAATTTATTCTGGGTGTGTCTGCAATGGTGTTTTTGGATGAGAGTAACAATTCAATCCATGGACTGAGTAAAGCAGATTGCCTTCCCTAATGTGGGTGAGGTTCACCCAGTCAGCTGAAGGCCTTGAACAGAACAAAAAGATTGACCCTCCCTGGAAAGGGAACTCCTCTTGCCTGATAGCTTGCTGGGACGTTAGTCTTTTTCCAGCCTCTGGACCCAAAGTGAAACGTTGGCCCTTCTTGGGTCTTGAGCTTGCCAGCTTTTGGACTAGAACTTACACCATCAGCTCTCCTGGTTCCCAAGCCTTCGGACCTGGCCAGGAGCTACACACCGGCTCTCCTGGGCCTCTAGCTTGCTGACTACAGATATTGGGAATTCTTACCTTCCCAATTGCATAAGCCAATTCTTTATAGCTAACTTATATATGTATATTCTGTTTTTATATTCTGGTTCTAGTTGTGGTTCTGGCTCTCTGGAGAACCCTGATTAACACAGAAGACTAAGTGGAGGTGATAGAGCTTGAGCTAGGCGGTGAAGGATTGGTGGTATTTCAGTGGTTAAAGACAAGGGGAAAGGGTATGCCAGGAAAGCAAAGTGGAAGAGTCTGGAATATGAATTTGTTATGTGTGTCTCAGTGGGGAGATTGGGCAGACCACAGCTGAGACTTGGGGTTGTTGAGTTACGCAGGGTTTTGGAGGCCAGGGTAAGGAATATATGTACACAGTCCTACAGGCAAACAAGAACCATGTCCACTGTCACCAAGATGAGAGGCAAGTGTTGAAGAAATTCGATGTGTATGCAAAACAGCTCAAAGCAGCAGGATTTGCTGGACAAGTTCCATTGTGGAATTCTGAAGGAACCCAAGATTCTCATTATCAACCTGGTGTCAGAAGTCCCACGTGGCACCTTTAAAAACCACATTTGGGAACCCTCCAGAAGGGAGGTGCAGGGCTGTACAGCATGTACCTCAACACAGTCACACCCTAACTCTCTGACACTCCCTCCTGCTCGCCACCGCATTTGGCTCTCTGGTTCTCAACCTTGAAATGCACCTGTATCTGTGTCTCCTCGACTTCTGATGCATTCTGGTTCCCAGCACTTGCTCAAAGAGTCAGCTTCGGGTCTATGTTTATCTGCCTGGCTTATGTAAGAGGCAATATAAGGTGCGGAATGTATCTCTGGAGCCATATGGCCAACATTTAAACCCCAGATCTGCCTCTTTAAATAGCTGTGTGACCTGGGGCAAGTGCCTTAAACTTTCTGATCCTGTTTCCTCATCTGTAAAATGAGGAGAGTAATAGCAATTTACATGAGAGTTATTAGGAGGATTAAGTAAGATGGCACATGTAGAGTGCTTAGAACAGGCCTGGCACAATAGTAATAGTTGGGTTTTTTTTAATTAACTGTTTTATTTTTAAAAAATTTTTTTATAAGTTTATTTATTTACTTATTTTATTTATTTTTGGCTGCTTTGGGTCTTCGTTGCTGAGCGTGGGCTTTCTCTAGTTGTGGTGAGCGGGAGCTACTCTTTGTTGTGGTGAGCAGGCTTTTCCTTGCAGTGGCTTCCGTTGTTGCAGAGCATAGGCTCTAGGGCATGCGGGCTTCAGTAGTTGTGGCTCGTGGGCTCTAGAGCGCAGGCTCAGTAGTTGTGGCGCATGGGCTTAGTTGCTCTGCGGCATGTGGGATTTTCCCAGACCAGGGCTCAAACCCGTGTCTCCTGCATTGGCAGGCAGATTCTTAACCACTGGGCCACCAGGGAAGCCCTTTTTAATTAATTTTTATTGGAGTATAGTTGATTTACAATGTTGTATTTGTTTCTGCAGTACAGCAAAGTGAGTCAGTTATATACATCCATATATCCACTCTTTTTTAGATTCTATTCCCATATATGTCATTACAGAGTATTGAGTAGAGTTCCCTGTGCTAAACAGTTGTTTTTTTATTAAAACATAAAGCACAAGGTCTCTGCTTCCACTGCTCTACCCCCCTGTTGAGGTCACCAGTGGCCCTGAATTTCAACCTCTGGACCTCAGAGCTGTGTACTGCACTCTCTCTGAGAACTCCCCCAGGAACACTGGATTTCCACACTGCTAAACTCCCAATCTGGCTCCTTAGCCCTTGCCCCAGCTAGTTAAGCACCTTCACTGGGAGAAGAGATGCATGAGCCCCTACCTGTTCCTGCTCAGCTGTGGGCCCTGAGACCCTTTCCCAGCAGGCTGAGCTGGCCCTGACCAAGGAGGAGGCGCAGTGGGAAAACCTGAGCCACAGTAGAAGGGATCTGGAATCCTTCCATGGCTGCCATATATCTTCTGTGCTTGAGCTTCTCAAACCCGTAAGCCACAGACATGCCCCACCCTCCAAACCTCTGGGCTCTGCCTCCATTCCCCATTCCTGGTCTAGACCAGGAGTCTTCCCTTTGGCAAACCAGGCTTGTGTTTGATACCCTGCCCTGCCCCCTCTGGCCCAAAGAGGCTCTCCTCTGTTTTCCTCTAAAGGCTTTATTGATTTTTCCCTTCACGTTTAAATTTGCAATCTGTCTAAAATTGATCCTGCCTACAGTTCGAATGTTCTGCAGAGAACTGAGTTGAAAATGGTTGGTTTTCATTGTTTAGGCAGTGGTGTCCATCCAGGCTGTTCCTGCCTCTCCTGCTTCCTTATCCTCCAGAGCTGACTGTTCCTGCTCAATTCCAAGCCTGATTTTCCAGCCTTCCTGTTAAGTATATGAGCTTTCTAAAACCTCTTCTAAAGTCCCCTATTAACTTCCCTGGTGGCACAGTGGTTAAGAATCCACCTGCCAATGCTGGGGACACGGGTTCGATCCCTAATCTGGGAAGATCCCACATAAATGGAGCAACTAAGCCTGCGAGCCACAACTACTGAGCCTGCGTGCCGCAACTACTGAAGCCTGCGCACCTAGAGCCCGTGCTCCACAACAAGAGAAGCCACCGCCACGAGAAGCCCGCGCACTGCAAGGAAGAGTAGCCCCCGCTTGCCGCAACTAGAGAAAGCCCGCGCTCAGCAACGAAGACCCAACACAGCCAAAAATAAAAATAAATAAATAAATATATAATTTTTTTTTAAAGTCTCCTATTAGTTGTATCAGCCATGTTAGTTTCTATTGCTTGCAATTAAAGATCCCTAATTTTTACACCCCAGAGAAGTGGATGGCTCATGTCTAGCTATCTGGGGTGAAGGTGGTGGAAATGAAGGCCTTTTGGGGTATCAAAGGATTACTAATGGTGAAATAGTAATCTGTCACATTTACTTCCTTTACGCAGGAGACTAGAAATGCCCATCCCCAGGCCTTGCCTAGAAACTGGGCAGTATGGCTAGCCATAAGTTTGTTGGTGGTGGAGACACTGGCCATAGGCAGACAAAGATTGCATGTGTGGGGTATTCAGGAAACTGCCAGTAGGCTACTGTACATCTCCATAGATTCTGGACTCTTTGGGATAAACCAGGTCTCGTTCTGACAGAAGCAATGCCCCAGCAACACTCAGCCTGTCCCATGATGGCTGAGATGATCTACGACACACTCTGTGCACAGAGCCCATGACTAGTTGTTTCAGGCTCTAGAGGTCTGTGAGGGAGCATGTGTGAGAATGTGTCAGGGCTGAGTGGCTAGACACACATGATTTCACTTTTACTGAGAGCACATTATCATAATTTTGGTGTCCCCTGCAGCCAACATAATCCTTAGTCTGCTACCCAAGCTGGGACCACCTAATCATCCCACAGAGAAGGAATGGCAGGTATTGTTTATTGCCTACTTGGCAGGTGTTACGGGCCGAATATGTGTGTCCCCCCAAAATTCACATGTCAGAGCCCTAACCCCCAAATATGATAGTATTTGGAGCTGAGAACTTTGGGAGGTAATTAGGGTTAGGTGAGGTCAGGAGGTGGGACCCTCATGACGGGATTAGTGTCCTTATAAGAAGAGATACCAGAGAGCTTGCTCTTTTTCCTCTCTCCCACTGTGTGTCTCTCTCCCAGCACACACCTCAGGAAAGCCACGTGAGCACACAGCAATATGATGGCCATGTCCAAACAGGAAGACAGTCTTCACCAGAAATGAATCCTGCTGGGCCATGATATGGGACTTTTCAGCCTCCAGTTTTCTGTTGTTTAAGCCACCCACTCTATGGAATTTTGTATTAGATGACTAATACAACAGCAATTTCCTTTCTTTCCTAACAGAACCCTTATTTTGTAACGGGTGGAAACCTCTCGTAACAGAATCCCAGGGGATGAATAATGATTTGTCTAAGGCAATCATTGTAATACCATCCCCCCTTTCCAATAATGGGCTTAAGAGTGGGTATGTCTAGCACAGTCGAGGAAAACTGACACCTGCAGTAACCCATAGGAAATAAACTGTAGAGTTCCATATTCTGGTATTGCGGTTATATTGTTTTATATTAAAAAAGAAAAGAAAAGGATTTTTTTAAATTTTGTTTTTCCCCATCTTGCAAAGTATAGTGACCCCTGTTTCCATTAAATTTGAACAACGACTATTTTTGCTTGACAAAAAAAAAAAAAAAAGAATGGGCATGTCAATCAGTTATGACCAATGAGAATCAAAAGAAAGTCGGGATAGAAAGCCATAAAAAATCCTTTTTCCTCTGCCCCTTCCTTTCTCTTGTGCAGTTGGAGCAGCAGCCGCCATCTTGTAACCAGGAGGTAACATACATGAGGAAGCAAAGCTAATACCCTGATGATGGTGAGGCCAAGGATGCTTAACGATATTACTGAGCCATTTAACCAGCCCTGGGATTTCATGTTGAGTAAGCAACAAATGTCCTTATTGTTCACACTTACCAGTCAGCTTTCTGTTATTTGAAACTGAATGTAATAATCTCATTGTTACGGGAGGAGGTCACTGGACTTCTCCCCAGGCAGGCTGAATTCCAAAAGGCATTTGGCCAATGGAAAGCTGTACCATTTCTAGATGTCCAGGGTACAAGCATATTCTCCCCCGTTGGGGGCAGAATACCATAAAAGTTAAGAGCTCCAGCTTTGGAATCAGATGCATGGGTTCAAATCCTGGCTTTTAAGCTGATTAACTCTGTGACCCTAAGAATGTTACTTAACCTCTCTGTGCCTCAGTTTCCTTCCCCATCAAAACCTAGGAATAATAGCAGTGACTACCTCATAAGGTGGTTGTAAGAATATAATGAGATGATACCTGTGAAGTGCCTAGCACAAGGTTGGTATATAGCCTGGCATATAATAATCACTCAAATATTTGCTATGCTCCATGACAGAAGATGAAATCTTCAGTAGAAGATGAAGGTCTTCAGTATTTAGTGGACAAGAATGTCCAACATGGATTCATGCCACTCTTGATTGTACAGGCTGACAAATCAGGGAGACTCTCTGCTCTGGAATGTCTAAGGAGTCATTTATAAAGGGAGTGAGGCTCTTAGGGCAGAGGGAGGGCTACAGCTTGAAATTACAGGCATAATTTTCACCTGTTTATTTAGGAACATTAGTCATCTCGTTATTGGACCTTAACCTCAGGCATCAACTACGGAACACTCAATTCTTCATTAAGCAAGTACCTTAGAGAGCCTAATTTTGGGACAGATCAGCAGTGCAATGAGCAGAGAAGATTAAAGACCTGAGAGAGTTTATTCAAATTGTTATGCCCATCAGATTACTCTGATGCAGGTACCTCAAGGGTTTCATGAATGAGAACATTAATGGCGTGTAACCTAGAAGTTATCCTCTACACAGATGGTTCTCCACCAAAGTGACACTGTTCCCGGGGGAACATTGGAAGTTTGTGGATGTTGCAGTGACACCCCTGGCATTTAATGGTAAGGGGCCACGGATGTTAAACATCCTGCAATACACAGGACAGTCCTATAGGACAATGGATTATGTCAGTATCAAATTGGACATTCATGTACATGCAAAGTGTGTTTATAAGCCTAGAATCTAAGCCTAGAATCGAAGTTGGCTTTGTTATATAAAAACAAAGTATTTTTACATTTTAACATGCTCTAGATTTGAAAGGAATGTCATTATTGTGGAAATGGAAGGATGGTTGCACTGTGTTCTGTTTAAAATGTTAGCACAGATTGTTTACCGTTTCAGAAAATTCCATCACCAGTGTCTTAGTAATTAACTAGTACATTACCTGATGCCATTTGCACTTGCAAATGTTGCATTCATGGAGATTTTTTTTTTTTTTTTTTTTTTTTTTTGACTGTGTTGGGTCTTCGTTTCTGTGCGAGGGCTTTCTCTAGTTGTGGCGAGCCGGGGCCACTCTTCATCACGGTGCGCAGGCCTCTCACTATCGCGGCCTCTCTTGTTGCGGAGCACAGGCTCCAGACGCGCAGGCTCAGTAGTCGTGGCTCACGGGCCTAGCCACTCTGCGGTATGTGGGATCTTCCCAGACCAGGGCTCGAACCCGTGTGCCCTGCATTGGCAGGCAGATTCTCAACCACTGCACCACCAGGGAAGCCCCTCATGGAGATTTTCACATTAGGTGCAAGCACCTGTTGTACTCAGTGTCTTCCAGAGTAGTCCTGACCAAATATCAATGCACTGAAATACACATTATTTTATTATAAAGTTTTTCCCTCTCCTTTTTTTTTTTATATTTCTACTAAGGCACTATGTTGATTTTAATTATAAAATTAAAATTTTATTTTAAAAAGAAAAAATTTTAATTATACATGTAGTATGTACAATTATCTACAACTTTCATTTCAGGAGAGTACAGAGGATGTCACAAAGCATTTGTTATAAAAGGGGGGCATTTGGGTTTGATAAAGTGAAGAACCACCACTCTATGGGGACTATTTTTTTTAAGTAAACTTTACATTGAAATAAACATATATGCAGAAAAATGTAACTTAATTTATAAATTAAATTTTTATAAGTTACCTATCTCCTCTGATGGACCCTAATATTACCAGTTCCACAGAGCTCTGCCTCATACTCCTCCCAGTCACGTCCCACTTACTATCCTGACTTATCATACCAGAGATTAATGTTGCCCAATCAGGGACTGAACCCAGGCCATGGCAGTGAAAGCCCGGAATCCTAACCACTAGGCCACCAGGGAACTCCCAATGTTGCCTGTTTTTAATTAAAACTTCATGTCTATGTGAGTTGATGGCTGTGTTAACTAACCTTACTGTGGTAATCATTTCACAATATATACACTATTCAATAAGTGTATCCAGTCATTTCATACGCCTTAAACTTGCACAGCATAATATGTCAATTATATCTCAGTAAAACTGGGGGAGGGACTTCCCTGGTGGCGCAGTGGTTAAGAATACGCCTGTCAATGCAGGGGACACGGGTTCAATCCCTGGTCCAGGAGGATCCCACATGCCGAGGAGCAGCTAAGCCGGTGCGCCACAACTACTGAGCCTGCGCTCTAGAGCCCATGAGCCACAACTACTGAGCCTGTGTGCCACAACTACTGAAGCCCACGCACCTGGAGCCCGTGCTCCGCAACAGGAGAGGCCACCGCAATGAAAAGGTGGCACACCACAACGAAGAGTAGTAGCCCCCGCTCGCCACAACTACAGAGAGCCTGTTGCATCAAAGAAGACCCAACGCAATCAAAAATAAATAAATAAATAAAATTGATTCTTTTAAAAAAAAAACTGGGGGGAAAAAAGAAAAAAACTGCATGTAAGTGACATCATAAAATTTATGTGTGGCTTTTTTTCCCTCAGCGTTGTAATTGTGAGAACCATCTATGCTGCTACACATATCAGTCATTCATTCTCGTTGCTGATACTATTCTTTTTTTTTTAATAAATTTATTTATTTTATTTTATTTATCTTTGACTGCGTTGGGTCTTCGTTGCTGCGCGCGGGGTTTCTCTAGTTTTGGCGAGCGGGTGCTACTCTTCATTTTGGTGCACGGGCTTCTCATTGCGGTGGCCTTTCCTGTTGTGGAGCACAGGCTCCAGGCGCGCGGGCTTCAGTAGTTGTGGCACGTGGGCTCAGTAGTTGTGGCTCGCGGGCTCTAGAGCACAGGCTCAGTAGTTGTGGCGCACGGGCTTAGTTGCTCCGCAGCATGTGGGATCTTCCCAGATCAGGGCTCGAACCCATGTCTCCTGCGTTGGCAGTCGGATTCTTAACCACTGTGCCACCAGGGAAGCCCTGATACTCTTCTTTTGTACAAATGTAAGAGAATTTATTTTACCCATTTGACTATTGAAGAATATTCCGGTAGTTTCCAATTTTGGACTGTATGAATAGTTGCTTCTCTGAAGATTCTTGTACATATTTTTTATAAAACATATAAGCATGTATATATATATACACATTTCTGTAAGTGTACCTAGGAGTAGTATTGCTGGATCGTAAGTGTGCATTTGTTGAGCTTTAATGGATTCTGCCAGTTTTCCAAAGTGGTTGAAATGATCTGCACTCCCTCTGAAGCTATGAGAGTTCCACTTGCTCTACATCCTCATATCTAGACATTTAAATGTATTCTTCTAACCCCACCTGACACAGAATCTTGCCCTCCAGGCTTTGAGAAGCTAGCAAGGTAGGAAGGTGACCTCCCTCTCTGAATGGGCTCAAGGCTGAGTGTTGCTGAGGGGCATAGCTAGCAAGTGCTATGAGCAAGGCCTTGGCTGAGTGACAGCCAAGCCCCGCCATCTCCGGAGCTCTGGAGCTCCCACTGCATCTCAGGGGCAGGATGACTTCACACCAAGGCCCTTGAGGCAGAGAAGGAGTTTTTCGAATGGCCCAGGCCTCCAGCCGCGTTGGGCCGCACAGGCGGAGCACGGAGCAGGCAGAGGGAAGGGACCTGGGCATGCTGCCTGTCAGCTGGAAAGCAGACTCAAGGTAGGTGGGAGTGGGGGAAGTCAGGGTACAAATGGCTGCATTTCCAAGGTGTTTTCCCATCAGATATACTTAGAACGAGGTTTTTAATTGAAAAGTTAATTCACTATACAGGGAAAACTTTTTTTTCCAACCACCACAAGCGGGCATGTAAAAAAAAAAAGTCTCTTTTGCCTCTTAGATTGCCAATCCTCCAGGCCCCTTCCCCGAAGAAAGGCATGGTCCTCCAGAAGCAGCCTGTGCTTACACAAGAAGAGACACAGAGCTATCTTCAATAAGTTACTCAACTTCTCTGGGCTTCATCATCTTCATCCTTAGCACGAAGGGGCTGGGCATAGTGTTCCCCAAAGTTCCTTGTTGATAAGAATCACTTGAGGAAACTTGTTCAACCTATGGTTTCCCAGACCACAGGTCCTGGGATTCTGATTTAGTGGGTCTGCAATTGGATCCAAGAATTTAAATTATTGGAAAACTCCTTAGGTGATTCTTATTATCAGAAAGTTGAGGGGAACACTGGATTTAGAGTAATTTTATTGTAATTTTACTTGGTTTTGCCCGGGGCAAAGGGGTGGTGGGGATGAGGGGTGCCGACCCTAAAGATCCAGCCTCTATTTTTCCTGGTATCCCCGACATAAAGCAAAATAAGGGCACTTAAAACATTTATTTTACAAAGTTGGGGTTTTATTATTCATACTAATCATGAATAATAAATTTGTATGATGAAATGAAACTGGCTTTGGGCTGAAAGTCAGGAGATATATCTGGATATGGCACTAAGGAGCTGTGTGATCTTGGAAAAGTCACTTAATTCTCTAGACCTGTTTCCTTATGTATGCAGTGGAAGGGTGGATTAATGATTCTAAGGTATACACATAGTTTGGATTTTGTTTTGTTTTGTTTTGTTTTGTTTTCATGTTTTGACATCTCTGAACTTGGAATGCATCTTCTAATCAATGGTGTCTTACAAATATTATTGGCAGAATTTTTTTCTTTGCTGCTTTCACAATCTATAGCAGGTTGGAATCAATTAAACACCATATCTAGAAATTTACTTCTAGCCTGGGAGCCTTCCGGGCCCTGGTAAAGATGGAACACGTGACCATGGGACACCAACTGACTATGAGAACTGTCTGTCATGAGCTGGGTATTATCTTACCTTCCAAACCATAAAACTAAACCCATACAGCAGTCTTCCAAAATAGAAGCAACATATATATATGAGACCAGGCTGGAGTACTCCAGAAGGCACAAATAAACTCTCACAAGCTGGTGGCCCAGAATCCCATGTTACCTGCTCCTATTAGCTTACACTCTCTTCCTCCAGCCATCCTTATAGCCCATGGGAATTCCCCATGACCAGTTAAAGAAGGAAGCGAATAAGGAAGAGTCAAACACCTGAATCATTGATTGATCTGCATGGTATACCAGTTCCAGCTGAAATTGGACAACTGCTGTCCTACTGTCCCACTCAGGGTGACCCTGAAATACAGTGGAAAAGAGAAGTCCTCTGAGAGGGCAGGATTTGGGTTATACACTTTATTGTCTACTTCATATGTAAGTAAAGCTAGACTGAATACAGATCTATACTTATTAATAAGCACTCACAGCTGATCAGGGACTGGGAAAGAACAAGGCTAGAAAATGTGACATGAAGGTCTGGAGGAGAGGTACATGGATAGACCTTCCAGAATGGTCACTGAATGTGAAAATGTTCATACCTCATGTGCAGTGGGCAGGATAATGGCCCTCAAAGCTAATATATGTTCTCTTACATGGCAAAAGGAACTTTGCAGATGTGATTAAGTTAAGGATCTTGAGATGGAGAGATTATCCTGGATTATCTGGGTGGGCCTAATGTAACCACAAGGGTCCTTATAAGAGGAAGACAGCAGTGTCTGAATCAGAGGGAGATGTGAAGATGCTCTGCCGGTGGCTTTGAAGACGAAGGAAGGGGTCGTGAGCCAAGGATTGTAGGTGACCTCTAGAAGCTGGAAAAGGCAAGGAAATGGATTCTCCTCTAGAGCCTTCGGAAGGAATGTGGCCCCGTTGACAATTTGATTTCGGCCCAGTGAGATTTCTGAACTACAGCATTATAATGCATAAATGTGTTGTTTTAAGCCAGGAAGTCAGTGGTAATTTGTTATAGCAGCAATAGGAAACTAATACATCATGTAAATGCTCACCAGAGGGTGTTCCCAGAGGACGAGGCACTCTATTAATCAGGGGGACAGATGACCCATTTATAGATGTGCGTCAGCCTCTTTCCCCCAGCCACTCAAGTGCTAGCTTGATAGACCCATGTACAAAGTGTATATTTAGTCATTTAATCCTCACATCAAATTTACAAGTTAGTACTACTATTATTTTTCCTATTTTATAGATAAGGAGACCAGGGCATAAGGAGTTTAAGTAAATTGGCCAAAGTCATGCACTCAGTAAACAGTGGAGCCAGGATTTGAACCTAGATCATCTGACTCTAGTACTGTACTATCCAATATGGTAGTCACTATCATATATGGGTATTTAGATTTAAGTTAAAGAAAATTAAAATTTTAATTTCTGTCACACTAGCCACATTTCAAGTGCTCAACAGCCACATGAGGCTAGTGGCTACCCTATTGGAGAGCACAGATATAGAACATCTCTATCTTTGAAGAAATTTCTATCGGGCAGTGTTGCTCTAGAGTGTGGGCTCTAAACCAATGTGCCCTTCAGCATCTCCCATTAATGATCATATCAAGCTCTAAATCAGGTCACAGTGTGGCTCGGACTCTTCTCCAGTCTCCTAAATAGCTATTCCTTGTGGCTGCCTTGATTTCTGCAGGTTCTTCGGATTCCAAAGAATATGTTATTGACACAAAGAAACGCTTACAACACTGGCGTTGGATGTTGAGACCTGGCAGCAGATTACATGTGCTAGAGGGTCAAGGTTGCTGGGAGGACTAAAATAGGTTGACATTTGCTTATGTGCCTGGCACCATGCTGGGTGGCAGTTGGAAGAGGGTGGAGGAAGATACGAAAGATATATCGTAAAACCATTGTTCTCAGGAAATGAAGGACACAGGATTAAGCTCATCTATCCCACAAACAGTTATTTAGGGCCTACTATGTTACTGTCATGGTCCTAGGCATTGGGAATTTTGTGGCAGATAAAACAAAGTTCCTGACCCTATGGAACTTACATTCTTTCCTTGGGGAAAGAAAGACATTGAGTAAGAAATAGCAAGTCTGATGTGTGTTAGGAAATACAAAGTATGGCATACTTTGGGATGAAGTAATTAAAGAGCTGATAATATGTGTTCCAGTAGTTTATAAATGAGAAATAGCCATGTACACTAATAGGACATGTTCTTACTTTAGGCAGGTAGGAATCTTTGTAACATTTTCAGCAAGGTAGTGACATGTTGGTCAGAGGTGTTCTAGGGAGGTGGTATGTCATGCAGGTTAAGCATTCTGGAATCACGTTGGCCGAGATGTAAATCCTGCCTCTACCACTTATTAACTTCATGAACTCAGTTTTATCATCTCTAAATGGCATAAGCATAATAGTCCCTACTTCATAGGTTTTTTTTTCTCATAGGTTTTTTTTTTTAACACCTTTATTGGAGTATAATTGCTTTACAATGGTGTGTTAGTTTCTGCTTTATAACAAAGTGAATCAGCTATACATATACATATATCCCCATATCTCTTCCCTCTTGCGTCTCCCTCCCTCCCACCCTCCCTATCCCACCCATCTAGGTTGTCACAAAGCACCGAGCTGATCTCCCTGTGCTTTGCGGCTGCTTCCCACTAGCTATCGATTTCACATTTGGTAGCGTACACATGTCCATGACACTCTCTCACTTCGTCCCAGCTTACCCTTCCAACTCCCCGTGTCCTCAAGTCCATTCTCTAGTAGGTCTGCGTCTTTATTCCCGTCCTGCCCCTAGGTTCTTCTCTCATAGGTTTTTATGAAGAATAAATGATTGTAATGTACATTGATGTTCTTCTTACTATTACTACTATTTTTTAAATTTTATATCCTTTGATAATTTTTAAGAAGATGGGTTTGAGAGAGTTAGATCCTTAGGAAGAGAGACCAATTAGTGGGCTGCTGAAGTGGACCTGGGCAAGAAGCTGTGAAAAGGAGGAGAATTTGAGACGTTTTAAAAAAGTGGTGGTGAAGGGGGGCGGTATTTACCAGCAATCCCATTCAGGAGAATTGAAAATATATGTCCACACAAAAACTTGTATTAGTCAGAGTTCTCCAGAGAAAAGAACCAATAAGATATACAGTGATATGTATAAGAGATTTATTACAGGAAGTGGCTCATGCTGTCACGGAGGCTGAGAAGTCCCTTGATATGCCATCTGCAAGTTGGAGAACCAGGAAAACTGACGATGAAATTCAGTCCGAGACCGAAGGCCTGAGAATCAGAACCAACTGTGTAAGTCTCTGTTGGAGCCAAAAGGCCTAAGAACCAGGAACTCCAAGTCCGAGGGCAGGGGAAGATGGATGTCTCAGCTCCGGCAGAGTGAATTCGCCCAACCTCCACCTTTTTGCTGTATTCAGGGCCTCAATGGATTGGATGGTGGTCACCCACAGTGGTGAGGGCATCTACTGATTCAAATGCTAATCTTTTCCAGAGACACCCTCACAGACACGCCCAGAAAAAAACTGTTCAACCAGCTATCTGGGCATCCCTTAGCTCAGTCAGATTGACACATATGAATAAATGTTCATAGTAGCATTATTCTTTTTTTTTTTTTTTGATGTGGACCATTTTAAAGTCTTTACTGAATTTGTCGCAATATTGCTTCTATTTTATTTTTATTTTATTTATTTATTTATTTTTTGAATTTTTGAATTTTATTTTTTTATACAGCAGGTCCGTATTAGTTATCTGTTTTATACATATTAGTGTATATATGTCAATCCCAATCTCCCAATTCATCACAGAACCACCAATGCCCCCCCGCCAATTTCCCCCCTTGGTGTCCATACGTTTGTTCTCTACATCTGTGTCTCTATTTCTGCCCTGCAAATGAGTTCATCTGTACCATTTTTCTAGATTCCACATATATGCATTAATATACGATATTTGTTTTTCTCTTTCTGACTTACTTCACTCTGTATGACAGTCTCTAGATCCATCCACATCTCTACAAATGACCCAATTTTGTTCCTTTTTATGGCTGAGTAATATTCCATTGTATATATGTATCACAACTTCTTTATCCATTTGTCTGTCGATGGGCATTTAGGTTGCTTCCATGATCTGGCTATTGTAAATAGTGCTGCAACGAACATTGGGGTGCATGTGTCTTTTTGAATAATTGTTTTCTCTGGGTATATGTCCAGTAGTGGGATTGCTGGGTCATCTGGTAATTCTATTTTTAGTTTTTTTAAGGAACCTCCATACTGTTCTCCATAGTGGCTGTATCAATTTACATTCCCACCAACAGTGCAAGAGGGGTCCCTTTTCTCCACACACTCTCCAGCATTTACTGTTTGTAGATTTTCTGATGATGCCCATTCTAACTGGTGTGAGGTGATACATCATTGTGGTTTTGACTTGCATTTCTCTAATAATTAGAGATGTTGAGCAGCTTTTCATGTGCTTCTTGGCCATCTGTATGTCTTCTTTGGAGAAATGTCTATTTAGGTCTTCTGCCCATTTTTGGATTGAGTTGTTTGTTTTTATAATATTGAGCTGCATGAGCTGCTTGTATATTTTGGAGATTAATCCTTTGTCAGTTGCTTCATTTGCAAATATTTTCTCCCATTCTGAGGGTTGTCTTTTCATCTTCTTTGTAGTCTCCTTTGTTTTGCAAAAGATATTAAATTTCATTAGGTCCCATTTGCTTACTTTTATTTTTATTTCCTTTACTCTAGGAGGTGGATCAAAAAAGATATTGCTGTGATTTATGTCGAAGAGTGTTCTTCCTATGTTTTCCTCTAAGAGTTTTATAGTGTCTGGCCTTACATTTAGGTCTCTAATCCATTTTGAGTTTATTTTTGTGTATGCTGTTAGGGAGTGTTCTAATTTCATTCTTTTACATGTAGCTGTCCAGTTTTCCCAGCACCACTTATTGAAGAGACTGTCTTTTCTCCATTGTATATCCTTGCCTCCTTTGTCATGGATTGGTTGACCATAGGTGCATGGGTTTTTCTCTGGGCTTCCTATCCCGTTCCATTGATCTGTATTTCTGTTTTTATGCCAGTACGATATTGTTTTGATTACTGTAGATTTGTAGTATGGTCGGAAGTCAGGGAGTCTGATGGCTCCTGCTCCATTTTTTTCCCTCAAGACTACTTTGGCTATTCGGGGTCTTTTGTGTCTCCATACAGGTTTTAAGATTTTTTTGTTCTAGTTCTGTAAAAAATGCCACTGATAATTTGATAGGGATTGCATTGAATCTGTAGCTTGCTTTGGGTAGTATAGTCATTTTCATAATGTTGATTCTTCCAATCCAAGAACATGGTATATCTCTCCATCTGTTTGTGTCATCTTTGATTTCTTTCATCAGTGTCTTATAGTTTTCTGAGTGCAGGTCTTTTACCTCCTTAGTTAGGTTTATTCCTAGGTATTTTATTCTTTTTGTTACGATGGTGAATGGGATTGTTTCCTTAATTTCTCTTTCTGATCTTTCGTTGTTAGCGTATAGGAATGCAAGAGATTTCTGTGCATTAATTTTGTATCCTGAAACTTTACCAAATTCATCGATTAGGTCTAGTAGTTTCCTGGTGGCATCTTTAGGATTCTCTATGTATAGTATCATGTCATCTGCAAACAGTGACAGTTTTACTTCTTCTTTTCCAATTTGTATTCCTTTTATTTCTTTTTCTTCTCTGATTGCCGTGACTAGGACTTCCACAACTATGTTGAATAATAGTGGCGAGAGTGGACATCCTTGTCTTGTTCCTGATCTTAGAGGAAATGCTTTCAGTTTCTTACCATTGAGAATGATGTTTGCTGTGGGTTTGTCATATATGGCCTTTATTATGTTGAGGTAGGTTCCCACTATTCCCACTTTCTGGAGAGTTATTATCATAAATTGGTGTTGAATTTCGTCAATAGCTTTTTCTGCACCTATTGAGATGATCATATGGTTTTTATTCTTCAATTTGTTAATATGGTGTATCACGTTGATTGATTTGCATATACTGAAGAATCCTTGCATCCCTGGGATAAATCCCACTTGATCATGGTGTATGATCCTTTTAATGTGTTGTTGGATTCTGTTTACTAGTATTTTGTCAAGGATTTTTGCATCTATATTCATCAGTGATATTGGTCTGTAATTTTCTTTTTTTGTAATATCTTTGTCTGGTTTTGGTATCAGGGTGATGGTGGCCTCATAGAATGAGTTTGGGAGTGTTCCTTCCTCTGCAATTTTTGGAAGAGTTTGAGAAGGATGGCTGTTAGCTCTTCTCTAAATGTTTGATGGAGTTCACCTGTGAAGCCCTCTGGTCCTGGGCTTTTGTTTCTTGGAAGATTTTTAATCACAGTTTCAATTTCATTACTTGTGATTGGTCTGTTCATATTTTCTATTTCTTCCTGGTTCAGTCTTGGAAGGTTATACCTTTCTAAAAATTTGTCCATTTCTTCCAGGTTGTCCATTTTATTGGCATAGAGTTGCTTGTAGTAGTGTATTATGTTGCTTTATATTTCTCCTGAGTCCGTTGTAACTTTTTCATTTCTAATTTTATTGATTTGAGTCCTCTCCCTCTTTTTCTTGATGAATCTGGCTAAAGGTTTATCAATTTTGTTTATCTTCTCAAAGAACCAGCTTTTAGTTTTATTGACCTTTGCTATTGTTTTCTTTGTTTCTATTTCATTTATTTCTGCTCTGATCTTTATGATTTCTTTCCTTCTGCTAACTTTGGGTTTTGTTTGTTCTTCTTTCTCTAATTCCTTTAGGTGTAAGATTAGATTGTTTATTTGACATTTTTCTTGTTTCTTGAGGTAGGCTTGTATTGCTATAAACTTCCCTCTTAGAACTGCTTTTGCTGCATCCCATAAGTTTTGGATAGTTGTGTTTTCATTGTCATTTGTCTCTAGGTATTTTTTGATTTCCTCTTTGATTTCTTCAGTGATCTCTTGGTTATTTAGTAACGTATTGTTTAGCCTCCATGTGTTTGTGTTTTTTACGTTTTTTTCCCCTGTAATTGATTTTTAATCTCATAGCATTGTGGTCAGAAAAGATGCTTGATATGATTTCAATTTTCTTAAATTTACCGAGGCTTGATTTGTGACCCAAGATGTGATCTATCCTGGAGAATGTTCTGTGTGCACTTGAGAAGAAAGTGTAGTCTGCTGTTTTTGGATGGAATGTCCTATAAATATCAATTAAATCTATCTGGTCTATTGTGTCATTTAAAGCTTGTGTTTCCTTATTAATTTTCTATCTGGATGATCTATCCATTGGTGTAAGTAAGGTGTTAAAGTCCCTCACTATTATTGTGTTACTGTCAATTTCCTCTTTTATAGCTGTTAGCAGTTGCCTTATGTATTGAGGTGCTCCTGTGTTGGGTGCATATATATTTATAATTGTTATATCTTTTTCTTGGATTGATCCCTTGATCATTATGT
This sequence comes from Balaenoptera borealis, assembly GCF_965194805.1. Taxonomy (NCBI): domain Eukaryota; kingdom Metazoa; phylum Chordata; class Mammalia; order Artiodactyla; family Balaenopteridae; genus Balaenoptera; species Balaenoptera borealis. Next base: position 28,926,461 of record NC_138867.1, on the reverse strand, counting down.
AGTGTTCTTCCTTGTCTCTTGTAACATTCTTTCTTTTAAAGTTTATTTTATCTGATATGAGTATCGCTACTCCAGCTTTCTTTTGATTTCCATCTGCATGGAATATCTTTTTCCATCCCCTCACTTTCAGTCTGTATGTGTCCCTAGGTCTGAAGTGGGTCTCTTGTAGATAGCATATATACGGGTCTTGTTTTTGTATCCATTCAGCAAGCCTGTGTCTTTTGGTTGGAGCATTTAATCCATTCACGTTTAAGGTAATTATCGATATGTATGTTCCTATTACCATTTTCTTCATTGTTATGGGTTTGTTTTTGTAGGTCCTTTTCTTCTCTTGTGTTTCCCACTTAGAGAAGTTCCTTTAGCATTTGTTGTAGAGCTGGTTTGGTGGTGCTGAATTCTCTTAGCTTTTGCTTGTGTGTAAAGCTTTTGATTTCTCTGTTGAATCTGAATGAGATCCTTGATGGGTAGAGTAACCTTTGTTGTAGGTTCTTCCCTTTCATCACTTTAAATATATTTTGCCATTCCCTTCTGGCTTGTAGAGTTTCTGCTGAGAAATCAGCTGTTAACTTTATGGGAGTTCCCTTGTATGTTATTTGCTGTTTTTCCCTTGCTGCTTTCAATAATTTTTCTTTGCCTTTAATTTTTGTCAATTTGATTGCTCTGTGTCTTGGCGTGTTTCTCCTTGGGTTTATCCTGCCTGGGACTCTCTGTGCTTCCTGGACTTGGGTGGCTATTTCCTATCCCATGTTAGGGAAGTTTTCGACTGTAATATCTTCAGATATTTTCTCGAGTCCTTTCTCTCTCTCTTCTCCTTCTGGGACCTCTATACTGCGAATGTTGTTGCATTTAATGTTGTCCCAGAGGTCTCTTAAGCTGCTTCATTTCTTTTCATTCTTTTTTCTGTATTCTGTTCCGCAGCAGTGAATTCCACCATTCTGTCTTCCACGTCACTTATGCATTCTTCTGCCTCAGTTATTCTGCTATAGAGTCCTTCTAGTGTATTTTTCATTTCAGTTATTGTATTTTTCATCTCTGTTTGTTTGTTCTTCAATTCTTCTAGGTGTTTGTTCTTTAATTCTTCTAGGTCTTTGTTAAACATTTCTTGCATCTTCTCAATCTTTGCCTCCATTCTTTTCCCAAGGTCGTGGATCATCTTCACTATCATTATTCTGAATTCTTTTTCTGGAAGGTTGCCTATCTCCACATCATTTAGTTATTTTTCTGGGGTTTTATCTTGTTCCTTCATCTGGTACAAGTCCTCTGCCTTTTCATTTTGTCTATGTTTCTGTGAATGTGGTTTTCCTTCCCCAGGCTGCAGAATTGTAGTTCTTCTTGCTTCTGCTGTCTGCCCTCTGGTGGATGAGGCTATCTAAGAGACTTGTGCAAGCTTCATGATGGGAGGGACTGGTGGTGGGTAGAGCTGGCTGTTGCTCTGGTGGGCAGAGCTCAGTAAAACTTTAATCTGCTTGTCTGCTGATGGGTGGGGCTGGGTTCCCTCCCTGTTGGTTGTTTGGTCTGAGGCAAACCAGCACTGGAGCCTACCAGGCTCTTTGGTGAGGCTAATGGCGGACTCTGGGAGGGCTCACACCAAGGAGTACTTCCCAGAACTTCTGCTGCCAGTGTCCTTGTCCCCGTGGTGAGCCACAGCCACCCCCCACCTCTACAGGAGACCCTCCAACACTAGCAGGTAGGTCTGTTTCAGTCTCCTATGGGGTCACTGCTCCTTCCCCTGGGTCCTGATGTGCACACTACTTTGTGTGTGCCCTCCAAGAGTGGAGTCTCTGTTTCCCCCAGTCCTGTTGAAGTCCTGCAGTCAAATCCCGCTAGTCTTCAAAGTCTGCTTCTCTAGGAATTCTTCCTCCTACTGCCAGACCCCCAGGTTGGGAAGCCTGATAAGTGTTTTCCAGTTTGTGAGTCACCCACCCAGCAGTTATAGGATTTGATTTTATTGTGATTGTGCCCCTCCTACTGTCTCACTGTGGCTTCTCCTTTGTCTTTGGATGTGGGGTATCTTTTTTGGTGAGTTCCAGTGTCTTCCTGTCAGTGATTGTTCAGCAGTTAGTTGTGATTCCCATGCCCTCGCAAGAGGGAGTGAGCACACGTCCCTCTACTTTGCCTTCTTGAACAAATCTAGTAGCATTATTCTTAATAGCCAAATAGTGGAAACAACCAAATGTCCAGCAACTTATGAATGATAAACAAGATGTGGTATATCCAAACAATAGAATATTATTGTCATAAAAAAGGAATGAAGTACTAATGCATGCTACAACATAGATGAAACTTGAAAACATAAGACTAAATGAAAGAAGCTAGCTAAAAAAGCCACATATTGTATAAGTCCATTTATATTAAAAGTCCAGTATAGGCAGATCCACAAAGACAGAAAGGAGATTTGTGGTTTCCAGCGACTCAGAGGAGGAGCATAGGAAGTGACTGCTAATGGGTACAGGATTTATTATCGGGGTGATGAAAATGTTCTGAAATTAGACAGTCGTGAGAGTTGCACAATTCTGTGAATCTACAAAAAGCCACTGAATTGAATATTTTAAAAGGGTGAATCTTATGGTATGTGAGTTATATCTCAAAAAATTAAATTGAAAAAAATTAGTATAATAGGGTGAGAGAAATCAGAGACTGTCTATGTCAAGAAATCCTTTAATATCTATTCTGTCTGGTATTAACCAAAAAGATTGCATTGAGCACTTGCCATGTGCCAAGTAATGCTCCCGGAACTTTCCATGTATTCATTCATGTAATGCCCACAACAATCATATAAACTAGGTGGCATTAGTTCCTGAAGAAACTGAGGTCCAGAGAGGTTATATAAATTGCCCTAGATCTACACAACTAGTAAGTGGTGCAGGTAGGATTTGAACCCGTAAAACCTGGTCCTAGGGCCTTCCCTGGTGGCGCAGTGGTTAGGAATACACCTGACAATGCAGGGTACACGGGTTCAAGCCCTGGTCCAGGAAGATCCCACATGCTGCGGAGCAAGTAAGCCTGTGCGCCACAACTACTGAGCCTGTGCTCTAGAGCCCGTGAGCCACAACTACTGAAGCCCATGCGTAGAGCCCGTGCTCCACAAAAAGAGAAGCCACTGCAATGTGAAGCCCGCGCACCGCAACAAAGAGTAGCCCCTGCTCACCGCAACTAGCGAAAGCCTGAGCACAGCAATGAAGACCCAACGCAGCCAAAAATAAATAAATAAATTTATTTATTAAAAAAAAATAACCTGGCCCTAGAAGAAACCACTATATCATAAACTCTCTTATTGAGACAAATACATCATCTTCTGCACTAAATTTCCCTTTCACACCAGCAGCTGTCACTGTGTTTATCAAGGATACATGTTATCTCTGTGGATTACCCTACTATCTGATCCTGGATCAAGGTTCTCAGTTTGTTCCTTAATTCTTTTAAAGGCCTTCATGTATCCATCAATCTATCCACCATCCACCAACCATTGGCCAAAACTCAAGAAAAAACTTCAACTGGATTCTAAAGAATATCTCTCAGCATATCTCCTAGACCACAGAGTTATCCCTCCAAGGGAGAGGAGGAGAGCAGAGGGGAAGGGAGGGGAGAGAAGGAGAGAAGAAGGGGTGGGGAGGGAAGAATTTAGATGGGCCTGCTTCCTGGTCTTTCACCTTCACACCCCACCAGCTGGAATGGGTCCTTCTGATAAGGATTTCCTAAACAGAGTCAGAGATTTTCCTTTGAACTGTGAGCACTGTCCTACCCCCATTTGGCCCTTAGGAACTAATCGGACAGCTGGGTCAGCTCCCTAGCCTGGCCCTGTTGTCCTCCACATGCTATCCCCTCCCCCCCTACCACCTGCTATCCCCTCCCCCCCACCACCTGCCTGTGCTGGTAAGGTTCCAGAATGCCTGGAGTCTGAGCCTCATTTCCCTACCTTTATTTATTAGTCCCAAGTGCAATGACTGTAATTATCTCTCCTGGGAGAGGATTACAGGTTCCACATGAGCTTCCTGGCCTCCTCACTCTGTCCCTGGGCTGCAGGACCAAGGAGGAAGCAGCAGCTGCTTGTCCCTCACCTCCCCTTTCATGCTTCCCTATCTAGCTACCTCCTATTTTATGCCCTGTGGGCTTGGTCTCTCTGTCCCCCTACAAAAGATATTCCCATCCTTTGGCTCATTTATGATTGTAATAAGAATGGGTGGTGGTTGGAATAATAGCCAACACTCACAAAGTGCTTATAGTGGGCAGGCACTAATCTAGGAGCTTCACATCTAGGACGATGTTAAGCCCTACCAACAACCCCCTGCTGTAGGTAGTACTTTCATCATCTCTATTTACAGAGGAGAAAAATGAGGCACAAAGAGGTTGTGACTGAGGTGAGTTACAGCACTGAGTGACAGAGCTGAGATCTGAAGCCAGCTGAGTCCAGCATCAGAGTCTTTTTCACTATGCCATACTCCTCGTGGTACAGAGTAGCTTCTATATTATTCTTTCTGGCTGACATGTTTGTATTGTAAGAAGGCCTTTCAGGATACCAGTTCTTGACTCAAAGGTGTGAGGAAAGGCAAACAGATATATTTCGGGTGAGTTTAGGTGCAGGCCTTCTCAGGCTAGCTCCACCTATTCTGGGTCTGCCAATTGACATTTCCTCATTTGGCCTCAGATGCTAATTAAGGTTTCTCGTGATGACGCTGAGGCAGGCACTACAGGTTCCTGAACTGCCTTCCGAATCATCCAAGAAAGATTAAGCTGTGAGCAGCCTGGTTCATTCATTAAATAAGTTCTATCACCAGGCACCCAATATTAGCGCCCTGCCTTCAACAAGCTGCAGTTTGATGGGGGAAGTACATATTAATCAAATAATCATGCGATAAGTGTAAGATTGCAACTGTGACAAAGGCACTAAGTGTGAAGCATAATAAGGGTCTGATCCATTCAGGGGGTCAGGGAATTGACTGAGGCTGAGGAATTGACTGAGTGGAGATCTTTTTTTAAAATAAATTTATTTATTTATTTATTTATGGCTGTGTTGGGTCTTCGTTGCTGCTCATGGGCTTTCTCTAGTTGCGGAGAGCAGGGGCTACTCTTCATTGCAGTGCACGGGCTTCTCATTGCGGTGGCTTCTCTTGTTGCAGAGCGCGGGCTCTAGGCGCGCAGCCTTCAGTAGTTGTGGTGCGTGGGCTCTAGAGCGCAGGCTCAGTATTTGTGGCGCATGGGCTTAGGTGCCCCGCGGCATGTGGGATCTTCCGGGACCAGGGCTCGAACCCGTGTCCCCTGCATTGGCAGGCGGATTCTTAACCACTGCGCCACCAGGGAAGTCCTGAGTGGAGATCTTGAAGTACAAGGGTCAACTAGGTGAAGAGAGGAGGGAAGAACATTCTAGGCAGGGAGAACATGCAAAGCCCTGGGGTGGGACAGAGCATGGTAAATAGGAGGCCAAGGAAGCTGGAATGGAGAGAATAAAGAGAAAGATGCGAAAAGGTGGGGAGGACAAACTACACAGGGCTTGTAGACCACATGGAAGTTTTGCTTTATGCTAAGTGGGAGGTGAAGCACAGAAGCGTTTGATCAGATTTTCATTTTGAACTCATCACTCTGGCTGAATGTGAATGACTGTTGTTTTACAGAAATGCTACCTCATTTAATCCCCACTACAATCCTGTGAGCGTTATTGTTATTCCTGTCATACAGGTTCAGAAAGGTTAAATAATGTACCCAGGTCATTCCACTACTAAATGCCGAGGAAAAGGACCCGAGTTTTCTTGATTCCAAGCCCTGTCCAAAACTCCTTCCTTAAAGAATCCCAAATCAGGGGCAGATTGAGGCCATTCCTGCTGCCACACCTACCCTGACCCCTAGGAACAGTTACCAAAGAGAAGAGGCATGCCTCCCTCTTTCTAGTTACCTGACTGCTCATTGGGGTGTGCCTGCAGCCCTCTTCCATCCTCTAAATGCCTGCCAAGCAACCAAGCACAAAATTGGCCAAAAAAGAATCTTCTTGGGCAGGTGATTAACACCTGTCTTTTCTCCTCCAGTTTTAGTCAAATAGCCTAGTAACTAATAGTGCAAATTTATCAAAGCAGTTACAGTCAGCGCCTTGAAGGCTTGATTGCTCCATGAAGCTCAAGGCAAATTACCTTTAAAACGCAGTTCTAATATCTTACGTGTAGGAGATGTTTGGGTTTTTTTTTTCCTAGCAACACACTTGGAGCACAAATAACTTTTGCCTGCAGAAACATCAGTATTCTGAAAAACAGTGACGTTGATTTTTCTCAAATATTCTACATTTTCTCTCTTTTGAAATGAATAAAAGGATAATTCAGACAGGATTTTAGAAACTGTACCTTTGTAGGAGGTATGGGGGAGCAGGGCTGACACAAATAAGAACTGAGGTACTGTCTCTGCTCTGGCATGAGAAGGTGGGATAAGGCCCTAAACTTAGTGAGTCAGTTCTGATTCACCCTTTGTGTTTCTTTTTAATGCTCATATCCAGCTCAGATCCAATACAGAGAGGCGAGTAGCAGAGGGATGGCTGTGGACAAGGTGAGGAAGAGGTGAAATGGAGCACTTAGGCACTGATGGAAGGCAGGAAAGAAGTAAGGTGGGAGAAGTAGTCAGAAGGGCGACTGCAAGAGGAAAGAGAATGCTTGAAAATGCACAGGGAAAGTAAAGAGAAAACAGTGAGAAAGCAGAGGGAACAAAGACACGCCTGCACGGTGGGGAGAGTATCCTTCTGTCCTTACCATGAAAGATTCACCACTCTTACCAAGGACTTCTGTGGTCTGGACCCCCCGTCACTCGACTCCAGCCAGCCTAACCTCCTCGCTGCTCTCGAGCACGCCTGCCTTAGGACCCTCCATTTTCTGTCTCTTCCCCCGACTGTCAGCCAGGTTTGCCCCCTCACCCCCTTCACGACTCTATCCGTTGGCTGCACTATCCCCGCCCTACATAAAGGAGCACGTCCCTCGCTCTCTAACTTCTTTACCACGCTTTATTCTTCAAGCTGCAATCACCAGCCGACGTCGTATTTATTTGGCTATTGTCGGAACCTCCCGCCGCCCACTCTCCCCTTTCCCAGAAAGTAAATTCCGTGTGAACAGGGACTTTGTTTTGCTCACTGCTCTATCTCCAGCACCCAGAAGAGGGCCTGGCGCTTTGTGAGGGCTCCATACACGCTGTAGGAATCAAGGGGTGGGTGCGGGTGGGAGAAGGGACCAGAAGAGAAGTGCTCGGAAGGGGTATCCAACGCAATAGCACACCTGCCGTTCTTTTTCTCTTTCTCTTCTCCCCGTCTTTCCTTCTCCACTTTAAAGGCTAAGGACAAGAAGCGGGAATGCGAGAAATAAGGAAAAATCCAAATTAGTCCAGCTCAAGTCCTGGTGAAAAGTGCACGGTGGAGAAGGGCGAAAGGGAGAGAACAAATGCACACGCCAAAGTGAAAGAAGTGAAAAGTAAGAAGAAAAGGCTGGCAGACGTCACTCTCTCGGGTCACTCTCCCCGATTCCCCCTCCCGGCCGGCGCGGCTCGGCTCGCCTTCGCCACCACAGCGGAGGAGACCAAGCCCGCCTTCTCCGGAGGGCGCCCCAAGCCCGCCTCGGCTGAGGCCCGGCACGCGCCCGTCGGAGCCGCGAAGGCGGCGGGACTACAGCTCCCAGGGTGCCGAGCGCGGGAGCGCCTGCGCAGTGCGGTGGGAGGCGGCGGTCTGTTCTCCGCTGAGGAGGAGCGGGGCAGAGGAGGGAGGCAGCGGGTGAGAGTTCAGAGTTCAGCAGCAGCAGCCCGAGCCCATGATTCCCATATGCCCTGTAGTTTCTTTCACCTATGGTGAGTATAATGTGCCCCGTCGGGGTCCCCGCGTGGCCCCTTCCCCGGCCCGGGGCAGCGGGGAGGCGCGGGGGGTTGGGGCAGGCCCTGGGGAGGAGGCGGCGGCCGCCACCGGGGCGTACGAGTGAGTGAGTGCGAGGCGGGAGGGGGAGGCGGCGCGGCCGCGGCCCGGCCCGGCGAGGGCAGCTTCTCACGGCGCCTCTCTCTCTCTCTCTCCCCTTCCCTCCCTCGGCGTCTCTGCCCCTCCGCGCCTCTCCTCCCGCCATGGGACCCGACTCTCCGTGCCCGCCGCAGTGCCCAGCCGGCTGGGGGAAGATGCCAAAATGGCGACCGGCAACTACTTTGGATTCACCCACAGCGGGGCGGCGGCGGCGGCGGCTGCGGCCCAGTATAGGTAACGGCTCCCCGCCCTCTCTCTCCTCTTCCCCTGCTCGCCCCTCCGCCCGGATCCCGCCGACACGACGCCCACACGCCCGCCCCCCCCCCCCCCGAGCGCCGGCCGGCGGCAGGCCGAGCCCCGCGGCCTCGCCCGGCCCGGGGCGGACAGCGGCCCCGGTGGGGGCGGGAGTGGGAGACGGTGAGGCGGGGGGCCGCGGAGGGCCTCCCGGGCCTTCGGCGGCCCCGCAGCTAAAATGGCCTCCCGCGGCCTCGGAGCCGAGCCGCCACCCCCGCCGGGCTGGGAGGGAGGGAGCCGAGGCCGCGGCCCCTGCGGTGCCTCCGGTCCCCGCCCCCGCCGGGCCGGTCTCCACCTCCGACCCCCCTCCCACTTGGGGAAAGAGACGGTGGGCGAGGACACCTTTCGGGGAGTGCGGAGTCGCGCCGCCGCCCGGGCACCGGTCCTCGCCCGGTGCTCCGGCCCCCCGAGCCCAGATAACGTGTTGTTTTTTCGGGTGCCTTCTCCTGCGTCTCGTGGTCTCCCCTGGCCCTCCACCCGATCCCCACAAACAGACTGTGGGTGTCATCGCATTCGTTTGGTTTCTTTAGTTCTCCTTGCAAGGAGAGAGGTAAACACACCAACCACCTGTGAATTGTGTAGCTGGTAGACTGGAAGAGATGTGCGAAGTTTCTAGTGCTGATAAATGAGTCCACAGCTTTGTTCTAGCTGTTGCGTTTAGGCTCCAGGTGGGCCAGTAATTTCCCTTGGCGGGTCTTTCCCCTCCAGGGAAATGAAAAGTGCAAGTGAGGTACCGAGTTAGTGAAATGCACCCTATGAAATCTCTTACTTAAGGGAAGCTCTAATTTCTGAAGTTTCTGTAGTTCGTTATGTATCTTATCAAAAGAAAGAAAAACATTAGATTCTGTTGTTGTTACCTTTGAGTCAGTCTGAGTCTCTTTAGACTCAGGCCATAAGCGTTCAGGGCTCCTAAGTGATCAGCTTTTTATAGAGAGAGAGACTATATTAGATATCTGTGTACTAGGTAAATTAGCTATTGCTTAATAAACCCAGGTAGTTTTCTCACCTCATTCACTTCAGGCGGCGGGTTGTCTAGTGGAAAGGACATCACTGGGAACCAGAAGACCTGGGTTCCAGTCTTTTTTGCTCCGGATTTTAATGACGTTGGGGACATCTCTTATTTGGTCTTTCATTTTCCTCATCTGTAAAATTGGGCTATCATTTTCGGTTAAAACTTGTAATTCTGAGGAACAGAGTTGCCATATTTCATGGAATTATAAGATACCATTTATTGTAAAGGAAGGGTATCATTATTTCATGTATCACTAAAAAAATCACTACCAGTTAAAATATGACTCAGTGCTTAAGACCCCATTGATTTTTAAGAGATGTTAAAATGTATAAATGTGTTTTATTGATGAAATTAATATTCTACTAATTGTCAAATGCGTTGAACGCATGGGGCATTTTTTTACAAGTCTCTTTTACCTTGAAGCTTATTTCCAGAAAAAGAACTGAGATGACAAATTATTGGGGCACGATCTTGGGGCTTTTCAAACTTTTTAAAAATTCTTTGCTTACAAATTGTGATAAACAACTAACAAAGTCTCAGCCACTTTAATAAAGAGCAAATAATTTTCGTGGAGAGAGAGAAAAATCAAGCCATTTTCTTTTTCTGGGAAACAAGAGATAGGTAATCAGCACTGTGCCATAAATCTACTGCTACCAAGTACTGTGTGTCCTACACAAGGCTGTATTTAACCATTTAAGTTTTAATTGTTTTACACAGTATTTTTCTGTTACTGTGGACAGAGTGATAGATTTGTTGGATTATTAACTGTTTACTGAAAATGTAGTGGGTTTGTTCTTTGTGGCAGTTTTTTTTTTTTTTTTGTGGCAGTTTTGAAATATTTTGTCTAATGCAAACCTATAGATAGAAATGAGGGGAGGAAATGCCAATTTAAAGATAATTTTTTGATCAAATATTTGCATGTATGTATTTTATCCCAGTATAGGAAGCTATTACAGAATTTCTGTACCTAGTTTTTCTTTGGCTTTGAATCTTATACAGTTTCAGTAAACTGTAACAGCAATCCAAAGTATTAAATTGCTTGTTATATGTGTGTCTAATGAGAAACGACTAGTCTTTTGACATTACTTTGTTAAGATGCTCTGTCCTTGTATATAACATACTATATAGAATTGTTTGTTTTTAATGGAAAGAAATCAGGTCCAGTAATGCTAATACCTTGGTTCAAGGAAGATGAACAAATAGCATTAATAATAAAAGCATATGCAAAAGATGCAGTGATGGTGCTCCTCTTTCTTCCTGTCTAGAAATCATTAAAATGTAACTTTGAGACATGGAAGACCAAGGCTTACTTTGCAAAAAAAATTTTTTTTGAAGGATGTAAACTCAAGGAGATCTTAAACATTTACCTGTAGATTACGTGAATAGTTGCTTCACCTGTCATTGAGTACAGATAACTGAGAGTAACTATTCTAAGTCTAGATTTAATTCCAGTTCTTAGTTTTCTTGGTTACAACTATGTGAGGTATTTGATTAAATTAATTTTAAATTTAGACTTGCTTTTTGCTTGTTAATATTTGAGATTTATAATGGCATACTAAGTATCAAAGTTCTTTAAGAGATGTAAAGATCTCTTATAAGTTCTACTACTAATAACCTTTAGATAAACCAGGTTTTTCTTTTGTATAATACATATTAAATATTTTTGTGGTAAGCATTTATTCAGTCCTTGTGCTACACGTTCCATCAGCTACTGATTGCTTTTCTTCCTGCTTTCTGTATTTTTTTAAGGCTAGTAAATAAACCTATTGCGCCATTTGCCACTATTGCAAATGTAATCTTCATTTTCTTACCTTTCATGTGCTTTTTTCCCCTTGGCAGTGACAAAATCAGAAAGGTTTTAAGTATTAATTATTGTGTTTATAAGTATATATTTCTGGTAGAATGTTAATTTAGGGGTGTGTAGGACAAGGCAGATCTCAAGCGTGAGGAAAAAATAAGAATGGCTTCATGGCAGAAAGGGAACTTGGTTAGATAGGTACCTACTTCAGTAGAGTACCTTTTTTGTTTGAGAAGATATACTTAAAAACTTTTAGACAGACATTAATTTTATAATAAATCTTGAAAAAAATGATTTCAACAGTTGTAAGAACTTAGGGTAGCAAAGAATGTGAGAAAGATAATTCTCAGTGGAAAAAACTTTCTAATTAATAGTATCATAGGATCAAATCAGTTTTTTTGTCTCCTTCATTGGCAGTTTTACAGAAGTTCTCATAGGAGTTCTTCAGTTTTTGAAGGGGATTTGTGGCATAAACAAATATGTATATGTAATATAAACTAAAGTAATTCCATTATATCCCACTATGAATAGGACATAACTTTTTCTTTGAGAGTTTTAAACAGCCAGTTTCTCGTATTCTTTAGAAAAGCCTTGGTCATATCGTTCTTGTCACCTCTCTATCTACTCAAGACGCTTGTCTGTTAACTAGCATAACCTAAATGTTTAGCTTGTGCTTAAACTAATTTTCTTTGTTCTATCTATAGCTCTTAGTGTATCATTGGTATCTGAATGTTATTCTACCTTCAATAAAGTTAGCTATTTAAAATAATCATTCGGCAACTTTTTTTTACCCTTTTAACATCTAGAATTAATTGAGTTCAAAAACTTCATAGAGTAATGATTGTATAAAGGTACAAAATAATTGCCCCCATATTCTTAGAATCTCAGCAAATGTTGTTAAATGATAAATGTTTAAGTGGATTTCGACTGTTGTCTGGACATTAGCTTAAATTAAGCATCTGTTAGTCAAAAGAAGGCATCTCATCTAGTGATTCTTGAGATGTCTTTAGGACATCTGTTCCTAAAGGATAAGTATCTTTTCACATCACTAAGATAACTTGGGTAGGTTGATTGGCCAGTGAATTTTCCTTTTTCTCCTTCTCTTTTTTGCTTTTTATTTGAATGTAGGGTTAAGAATATTGTATCTTGGAGGAAAGAATAAAAGTAACGCTAGTAAGGTAGAAAGAAGTAATGACTAACTGAGATGGTGAAAAAACCAGGTGAACAGGTTTTTGAAACCGATCTTAGTGATGGAAATTTACTGGCTCTACCAAAAAAAAAATTTACTGCAACTGCTAATTATATCAGCTCCTCCATTGTTGAATCAGAGATCTTAGGATTCGTATTGCATGAATGAATTTGAAATAATGAAAATTTTCTTTCCGAAAGGATTAGTGCTTTTACAATGATGATATATCCTGTATGTGTTATTAATAGCCTTAAGAGTAGGATGAGGGAGAATAGCCCTGTATAGAATGCTTAAGGTGTATGCTTGACTGTGTTTTTATAACCTGCCTCACAGTATACTATAATGAAAAGGGCCTGAGCTAGTCAGACTTTGGATTTGAATCTCAACTCTATCTCTTTAGACACTTGTGCAAGTCACCTAATCTTTCTACAACTCAGTTTCCTCAACTAACTTGCTTTGAGGTGAAGTTATTAAATATAAAACTTCCTAGCCTAGTGCTTGATTTTCAATAGGCATTTAACCAATGCTAGTTTTCTATAGAGATTTGTATAATAATACTAAAAGGGTTTTAAAAGCTCTCCTTAGTTGATGGCTATCGCACACTTAATATATAGAGCTTCATAATCTCAAATGTTTTAAAAGTAGGTACTTGAGTATCAATTGTAGGCCTCAGTTTTAATGTCCGTTTAATAGGGACCTCCAAGTTTTTAATTATTTGCAAGCAACATGATTATAATCAACAGACTAATATGAGAAATAATAAGAGTTCAAATTTTCTGGATCTAAGATCACTCCTGTTTCAGCAATGTTGAATTAGATTATCAAATTTCAAATAAGTCCTTTTTATATAGCCACAAAATCTATTAAGTAGAAATAAAACTAATGAGATATGCAAAACACTTTAAGAAAAAAATACAATAGGCTATAAAGGACATAAAAGAAGACATAATTGAAGAGGGGCTGTGTTCATACAGTGAAAAAAAATCAATACTATCAAGTTATCGATGTTCTCCTAAGTAGTCTATATGTTTAATGTAATTGCAGTAAAAATCACAACAGGCTTTTTGGGGTAACTTGATAAAGGAGTTCTCATGTTGCTAGGGAAGAGAGTATTTGTCCAAAAGTAGTCATGACAGTCTTGTAAGATATCGTAAGGAAGGTCTTGTATTAGCAGGGACCAAAAGATGTTATTAAACAGGAAAATGTGGTATTGGTAGAGGGATAGACAAATAGATCATTGGCTTAAAATAGAGAGCCCAGAAATAGATGTATGCTTATGGGCAGTTGGATTAGAATATATAGCTGTTTAAATAGAGGTATTTGTCAAAAAAAGCAAATCAACCAAATTATTATTCAGAAGTACACCATCAGGGTAATCAGAAGACAGTCCTTGGGCTTATAAATGTAGTAATTGACAAAGTATGTTAGAATTACTAGAATGAGATTAAAGGTGAGGAGTGCGCCAACAACATTGTCCTTGGCATCACTCTATCACAATTAGGGTCGTTGTTCTGAGTATAACATTTCTTAGTGTTTTGTGAAAGCTGTGTGCAGTGCAGCTCTTAATTCGTCCTTACAGAGGGCGAATTAATGAAGCAAAGAACACTGGGCTTTTTTTGTTGTTTTAGTATTAGTCTCCTCATGTAATATATACATTAAAATACGTTCATAGGGAGTAACTTACAGCATGCATAGTCCCTGCTTTCAAGGAGTTTACACTCTTGGGGGATGAGGGTAGGGGCAGGTATACCTACAGGTAACTATGCCATGATAGCGATCATAACTGAGTTTTAATAAAATACTAAAATGGGGAATTGGAGGATTCTGACTATGGAGTTTGAGGTAGGCTTCATGGTCTTTAATTCTGAAAATAGAGGGAAGGTCATTTTAGACAAAATGCGTTGAGCCAAGATAGGAATGAATTAAATCCACCCCCACCCCACCCCCGCAGGCTGTGCTGTGTGGCATGCGGGATCTTAGTTCCCAGACCAGGGATTGAACCCGAGCCTTCGGCAGTGAAAGCGCAGAGTCCTAATCACTGGACTGCCAGGGAATTACCTGAATTAAATTCTTGATATGGTTGGTAGTTGGTGGGTTCTGTAGTCAGGCTAGCTGAGCTGAATTCTGGATCCCTCTACTATTTGTCATGTGACATTGGGCAAACAGTCCTTTGGTACTTGAGTTTCTTCATCTATAAATTAGAGCTAATACTAATAATTACCTCATAGGATTGAAATTTTAAAAAAATTCTCCGTCGAAGTATGGTATATATAAAAAGAACTGCACATATAATAAGAATATAGCTTGATGAAGTGTCATAAGCTGGACACACCTGTATAACCAGCACCAGATCAAAAAAACAACACTATCAGCATCCCTGGAGGCCTCTACAGCCTCCACGGTGATTTGAGAATTCAATGAGATAAAATTTGTAAAGTGCTCAGAATAGCCCCTGCATACATATATCTCCATCAATGTTAATATTATATTCAGTAGACATTTGGAAATGGAGCTCAGAAGAGGGATAAGGGTCGTAGTGTAAATCCGAATATCATCCATATGGTGGTGATCCACCATTATAGCTGTGAGCATGGATGAAACCAGAGAAAGTACAGTGCCTGTCATACATCAAACATTTAGTAAACGTTTTTTGAATGAGTGGGGAAAAAAAATAGAACAGAGCCATAGTTACAAACTTGGGGGACATCTGTGTTTAAAGTAGGGCCAAAGAAAGAAGCAAATACTGGGACAGGGTCGGGGTGGGCAGAGAGCTGGAAGAATGTAGTGTTCATAAAAACCAAAAGAAGATGGAGTAATCAGCAATGTTAGGGCTTTAGAGAGGCTGGATAAAGGATTGATAGTTAGCAAAATCTTTGGTATAATTTTCATGGGCAGCCAGTATAGAAAAACTAGAATCTGATCGTTTGGAGCTACAGAAAGACAAGCATAAAATTTTGCATAAGATAGGTCTTGTAGTCTAATTTAGTATTCAAATAAAATTTTTTGTTGCTGTAGTTGACGTGCAGTTGATTTACAGTGTTGTGTGAATTTCTGCTGTATAGCAAAGCAGCTCAGTTACACACACGTATACATTCTTTTTCACATTCTTTTCCATTGTGGTTTATCCCAGGATATTGAATGTAGTTCCCTGTGCTATACAGTTGTTTATCCACAAATAAATTCTTGAGGGTCCTAGAGGTTAAATGGGCTTAAAGTATTCGGAAGCACTGTTTTTGAAGATCAATTAAATGAAAATAAAAATTTTAATTCATTTTTTATTTCTGGGAAAAGATAATATATTGTATAAAGTGCATTACATTGGTATGGTAGTCGGCATTAAATGGGCAGAAAACTTCCTTGAAAAGAGGTTTGAGGAAATCTGACACTTGATAGAAAAACGAAAAACAGTAAGAAAACCTTTTAAAAACTAATCATATAGATGAGGGCAAAGAGTGATGTGATTTATGAAGGTGGCTTTATTGCTTCTCTCACTCCCCCAGTCCCACTCATCCCAAACCATTTTTTACTATAAGCAGAATGGTCACTATAAAATGTAAATTTAATCCCAACACTCTTCTGCTTAAAATCCTTCATTTGCTATCCATTACTTTCAGAATATCTGGTTATCCTAGCTCTGTATTTAGAGGATTTGGGGATCTTATTGTACAGGCTTAATTCCTTATTCACATTTATGAAATCCAAAAAATTCTGAAAATGCTGCTAGTAAGTTTGCAAAAAAAAAAAAACTTGACAGTGGAAACTAACATGAAGGGGGGGGAGGCTATTTTTAATTTTTTATTTGCATCTCAGTGTGACTATTCATACCTTTCTCTGAAGAAATGTTAATATGTTTGAGACATAATGAAAGATGTGTTTTTCTTGAGTATAGAAAGTTATAGAGCACTTTGGTTTAATTTATGGTATCCATTAGCTTTAATTGTACCCAATAGTTTGTTTCTTTTTTGAGTAATTCTGTTCACAAATATTTACAAGGATTAACATTGCATGACTTTTTCTTTCTTAGAGGTCTTCCAAAGAAAACAATTTGCTTATTTTTCAAAATGGAATAAAATTCATTTTATCTTAATTACCATATGGATCCACTGGATCTTTTTTTATAAGTCTAAGATTTGGAGTATGGAATCTTAGTGATCTTATTTTTCTGTATCTTGAAACATTTTGCTATTTCATGATCCTAGGAATTATTTCCTCTTTACTCATCACTTATTCCTAACTATGTTAAAAGAAGACTAATACAATAGGAAAATGGTGTTGGAAGCACCTAGAACAGGGGTCCCCAACTCCCGGGCCGCGGACCGGTACTGGTCCATGGCCTGTTAGGAACCGGGCCTCACAGCAGGAGGTGAGCGGCGGGCAAGCGAGCGAAGCTTTATCTGCTGCTCCCATTGCTCTCATTACTGCGTGAACCACCCCCTCCCATCCGTGGAAAAATTGTCTTCCACGAAACCAGTCCCTGGTGCCAAAAAGGTTGGGGATCACTGACCTAGAAGGATAGTACAATAGTGAAATAATTGGAGGATGTTGCATTGCCTAAAGTATTGCATCGTCTTTCAAGAAGGTATGAAAGAAAGGAGAGATGCTGTCTTTAATAGTTGGCTTTTAGTTTTCCTTCAGCACAGTTGAGGAGTCAGAATTACTCATTCTCTGTTCATACTGGCAAAGAGAAGAAAGTTAACACAAGACAATATTTGACAACTCTTAGCTAAATAAGATGAATACAAAAATAGCACCACTCTAGACAAATGATAATGGTGAAATTGATTGTATAAGCAAAATCTCAGCCTAAGAGTCTATAGATACAATGTCCTAGATGATTTTTTTCAAACTGAAGAATCAGTGAGTGAACAATATAAGGATAAAAAAGGAAAGTAAGGTATTCTCATCTAGTTAACAGGAAGGACTTCATTATGTAATATTCTGTGACAAGTTCCAGAACATCCCATTTTGCTAAAAGTATATGTGGCAGAAATCTTTCATGTTTTGTGATGTTTGTGAACCAAAATTTACTCGATACGGTTCATTAGTGGACAGATGCTTAAGGCAGATATGTATACAAAGGTAGTTGGAAGGAAATAGATGGTGTAGAAATTAAAAGATTCTTTAGATCATTCCAAAGCAAAAACACTGACAGTGTTTTACAGTTATGGAGCAAAGTAAATGACCATCTCTCTTCCACAAAATATGAGCCATAAAACATTTCAAAACTTTTTTAAGCATTGCATTTTGACAATTCAAATGCAGGAAGATGAACCAAAAGTAATGGTAAGTTAGAACTCATTAGAGAAATATTTGAAATGTGGAATTAGCATTTATGGGATGGACATGTTCCATGTTCATGCATGAAAGTTGATGAGCAGTTCAGAGAACATGGTCCATTTTGTGTATATGTGGAATAAAAATTTGGGTTTACTGTACTTTGTATTTAAAATTTTCTAATAGTATTTTCATTATCCCTTATTCTTATGTAAATTGTCAAATGACCTCAAAAATACAGAAAATGTAAGAGGTCCAATGGACCCAAATGATATTTCTCCTGGTATGTTGAGAGTTAAAAGATGTCAAGAAAACTGTCAGTGGTTTTCATATGATATTTAACCACCCTCTCTCCCTTGTAGTCTACCCATCTAAAGAGTTGGTAGAAATTGTAGGATTAGTTATTTTATTTATTCTAGTTTTTAAGAAGAAAACAGAGCCTGAATTTAAATTTCTTGCTAAAATTCTACAATGATGCAGTTATTGTTTTAATAGCACTGTGAAGGTTAATGGGAGCATGACATTACAATAACAAGTTTAAGGAATATTTAAAGGTGATTTGTCTTTGGGGTGATTCTGTGAGAAAGTTTAATTTTGCATCATTCTCAACATTATAAAATACTAAATGTAAAGATAAATTTGTCAGTGATTTTGTAGATAAGTAAAATGCCATAATTTGACCTAGAAAAGTCCAACAATGTTGAGCATTAAATTTGGACTAATGGAAAGGTTAAATTGTGTTTTGTGTGCCAAGAGAAAGACAGAAAAAAAAAGTTTTATCAGTTACTTTACCATTTTATGCAAAATTGAAACAAACACATACAAAGTATGTTTTTCCAGGGGGTAAAAAGCACATTTAATAAGGTAAGTGACAGGAGCTGCCTCCATTTTCTTGGCTGAGACTTGGTTCCCTCATGGCCTTTCAGAAATGAAACATTCCGCATTTGTCCTATAGTGGTTCCTCTAGAAATTTAGCATGTTTCACTTAGTCTAAAGTTAATCATTACCTTTACTCTCCTAAACAATACCAGGACTTAAAATGTTTTAACTTTGGTCAGTCCCCTCCTGATTTTTGTGCTTTTGTTGTACTATATTTCAGATGTTCTTAACCCCACAACCGTTGTTGAACAAAATTATTGTTTTATATAGCTAGTGAGTATTTAAATTTGCCGTCGTATTTACCACTTTTTTTTTTTTTATTTATTTAACATTCATTCATTTTCATTCTTCCTAAAGTAAATCTTTGAGAATGTCCTTTAATGTGGGTCTACTGATAACAATGTTTTTTTGGTTTTTCTCTCTTTTTTAATCTCAAAATATCTTCATTTCACCCTTCTCATTCTTGAGAAGTCATCACTTAGTTTCTAGGGATTTTTTTTCCTCAAGCTACTTGTGCTTCTCTCTCTTTGGTGTTTACAGTTTCACTCAGATTCGTATTGGTGAGAATTCCTTATTTAATCCTACTTAGGGTTAGTTGGGGGCTCCTGGATCTGAGGATTGTTATATCAGACATTCTATTTAGATGTTTCCTCTCTCCCTTTTTCTTCATTTGCAACTCCAATGAGTTGTTAAGTTACCATTTTTTATTTTTTTCTCCTGGTCTTTTAACCTCTTTAATATCTTTCATCTCTTTGTGTGCCTTCTGAGTAATTTTTATAGATTTTTTTTTGCCAGCTATGTCTAATCAGTTACGTAATGCCTTTCTGAGTTTCTGATTATAATTTTTATATACTGTATTTCATTTCTGGAAATTCTGTGTTTTTTTTTAATTCATCTGGTTGTTTTTGATTGAACTCTTAGTTCTTGGTTTTCATAGTCTCTTTACTTCTTTAAGTGTACTTATTTTATATTTCATATCCAATACTAATACTTGTAGTCTTTTTTTTTTTTTTCAAACTCTTGCTCCTAGTATCTTGTTTCCTTATGGGTTTTGTTTGTGATTTTTGATTGAGATCTCCTCTTTTTTGGAACATGGTAGCGTTAGAGAGGAATGAGCATTTTGTGGTACCTGGAAGAAAATAAATAAGTAAATAAACGCCAAACCAATTAGTTAGTTTTCCTGGTTAGCTAATGTGAATTCCAGAGCCCAAAGTAGGGGAGTGCTGGCCTGTTGTTAAGAATTATCAGGAGAGGCTTCTCTCCTTTACTTGGAGCCAAGGCTGAGACAGGAAAGTTTCCTTACAGTTCTCCCTTAAAGGAGGAAGTGGGCTTTTTCCTAATTCACCTGCTGTTAGTTTTGTGTGGGAGTTCCAAAATTCTAAACCGTTACTTCCCTATGCCTTTGATGTCTCTGCTAACTTAGAAAATAATATTTTTACAGCAGCACACAGGGTAAACTGGGAGGAGATTTGGAGCCCTAGATAAGACTATTACACAGCTGTAGGCAGCAGACTTGGGGCTCTGGCCACTTTTGCAGTGCTCATTTTACCTGAGAGCAAGTACTGTTTCCATGTCATAAGATAGAAGGAAACATTTTGCTTAAAGGGGCAGTAAGAGCAGGAAAATGAATGGTGAATACCATTACAGACTCTAAGTTAATGTTCTGTATCATAAAATGGTGGTTCTCAAACTTTTTGGTTTGGGGACCCTTCTAACTTCTGATTATTAAAAACCCCCAAAAGCTTTTGCTTATGTGGATTATACTAATATTTACTATTTTAGAAATTTTTAAAATATTTAAATTGTAAGATGAGAAGCATTGTTTAACATTTTTACAAATCTTTTTAATATCTCAAGGTGGATTCTCATACCTGCTTCTGCATTTAGTCTGTTGCAATAAATTGTTCGGATTAAAATATATGAAGGCAATCTGTAATTGAAAAGGGAGAACCAACCTCCTGAGCCCTCTGAAACGGCCTTAGGGACCCTCAGCGGTCCTTGGATCACATTTTGAGAACCACTGTTGTATAGAAACTAACAGAGGTGTAGGATGCCGCATATGCGGACAAGCCATTTGTACACGTAAGTTATTTTAATTTCAGTAGTGACTATAAATTTAGTAGTGTAGTATAAAGCCAGGTCATATTAATGGAATTCAGAAGCACTTAAAGATGGGCCTAAAGTTGGATATAGATTAGGGTTGAGGCCAGAAATGTAGATATTGGAGTTGTGTTGGGATAACTAGAAAGGAGTATTTAAATTCGGGGTGGGTTTGTTGGTCATTGAAGTTGCCAGTTTGAGAATTCTATTCTGTTATCTTTCTGCTTATCTTTCATTACTCAGAGTAATGCATTAATTAATTGAAAATAGTATAGAAGGGCTTAATGAAAACAACAGTCCCTTATTTTCCTTCTCCCTGCCTCCCAGTTCCCCACCTTTAACACATTTTGGTTTTATTTCTAACCTCCATATCACTAAATAGTATGCTGCTTTTTTATGTCTTAATTTATCAACTTTATGCATTATAGCTTGATTTCTTACAATCATGGTTAGGATTTCATACATGCTCTCTCATGCTTCTCATTTCTCCTCCCAGATTCAGTGATATGGCTATTTCTGTTACTTCAAACAATACACACCAATTCTAGTTCCATCAAAGGTAGACAGTATCTTGGTACTCTCTAAGAATCTTGAAACCCTTGTGCTTTACTTTCCCTCTTTCTCCACCCCATCCCCCAACTCAGCTCTCGTTTTCCTTGTGATGACACTTACATTGTGTTCTGTAATCATAGTTTATCTTCTGTGATTTAGGTTGATTCTAAAACCTTAAAGCAGAAAACTGTTTCATTATTATGACTGTGAATAGCATTTCCTCTGGAGCCAAGTACTGTTCTATGATTAGAATTCCTCATGTATTCCATTTTTACAACCCTGTATCACTTAATAGAGAATCTTTGCAGGGTCAAGTTCAAACAGATTTTTCCTTTTTTACACCCTATTAATTGGTCAACTGAGATCATGACTTTTCTTGAGCAGTTTTATATTTCCTGAAGTCTTTCATTACCCTTTTTTTCACCCAAATCTTCTTGGTGCCTTGATTATATCATGAAATTTTCCCAGGCTCTTGGTCTACTGTCTATTGTCCAGTCGTCTGTTTTCCTAGACATCCTTCTCCTGGAGGCTTCTGTCCTTCCTTTGATTTCAGTCTCATAAACTTACTGCCTTTCTGGGCCTGCTGCATAGCTGCCGACCTGGACTTTTATCTGTCTCCTGAGTTTGAATCCACTGTTTGTGTGATCCCATGATATCTTTCTTGTTTTATAGTTTGCTGAAGTATGTTTTCATGTAGCTTCCTAAGAAAAGGTATGTGGGAGGTAAACTCCTTCAGACCTTGAATGTCAAAATCATTCTTCTGTGTTAATAGTTTAACTGGGTGCAGAATTCTACATTGATAATCATTTTCCCTTGAATTTTGAAGACATTACCCTATTGTCCTCCAGCCACTGGTGTTATCAATAAGTCTGATTTTCATTTACTTGTACGTAGGTGATCTGTTTTTCTTCTCTCTGTAGATTTAAAGGATCTTTTTTTTTGTCTTGAGGTGTTATGAAATGCTATCAATATATGTCTCTCAGTGTTGTTCTTTCATTCTGTTTTGCACTCCGTAGATCTTTGAATTTGAAAATACGGGCCTCCCTTCAAGAGTGGGAAATTTCTTAATTTCTTCCATCTGCTTTTTTTCTTTTCTCTAGAATTCCTTCTTGTTGGAGTATTAGATGTGCTATATTTACCCTTTCTCTTTTATTTTTATCTTGTCCGTGTCCTTTAACTTTATCTTCTAACTAGTGTAAAATTCTTGTTTTATGGATACAAATTAGAGATTTTTAAAGTTCTTATCTGTTGCTTTGAGATATCCATTTCCCATGGGTTCATTCTTATTTCTTTTGCAGTTTATAGTAGGCTTTCTTTAAACATCTGGTGATTTTAGCTGGCTGTTTATTTCAGTAAGGCTTCTGGCTGGCTTCACTTTTTGGTAAGCAAGTAGGGAGCAGACCATTAACCTCCAGCTTAAGTTCAGAAATATGAAGGATGTTTTTACTCTTCAATATTAGTAATTTCCTAAGTACTCTCCGCCCCCCCCACCCCTACCACCCCCCGCCAAGAGAAATACCCTTCCATTTTATGTCTGATTGTTTCTTTTTCTTTTTTTTTTTTGGTATCTTTTTGTTTCTTTGTTTATTTATTTTTGGCAGCATTGGGTCTTCGTTGCTGCGCACGGACTTTCTCTAGTTGTGGCGAGCGGGGGCTGCTCTTCATTGCAGTGCACAGGCTTCTCATTGCGGTGGCTTCTCTTGTTGCAGGGCACAGGCTCTAGGCACGCGGGCTTCAATAGTTGCAGCACGTGGGCTCAGTATTTGTGGCTTGCGGGCTCTAGAGCGCAGGCTCAGTAGTTGTGGCGCACAGGCTTAGTTGCTCCGCGGCATGTGGGATCTTCCCAGACCAGGGCTCGAACCCGTGTCCCCTGCATTGGCAGGCAGATTCTTAACCACTGCACCACCAGGGAAGTCCTTGTCTGATTGTTTCTTAAACTTTCTTACCCATGTTGTTTTTATATGTTTGTTTCATAATTTATTATTTAATTTGTCCCAGTTTAAAACTGACTGAAGCTGATTAGATTTAATTTATTCACAAAGGATATTACCATCTAAGTAAAAGCTTCTGCTCTCCTGGATGCTTAGTAAATGAAAATCTTCTCATATTTCACAAATTATTTTCTGTGGCACAAGATTTGGGATTTTATGTCCTGTTCTATTTAAGAAAAAAAAAATTTTTTTTTTTTTGGCCACACGGCTTGTGGGATTTTAGTTCCCCAGCCAGGGGTTGAACTGAGGCCCTCGGCAGTGAGAGCATGGAGTCCTAACCACTGGACTGCCAGGGAATTCCCTATTTAAGAAATTTAAAGACAGTTAAGTCTTACATTTTATGTAGGGATATAATTTAACACCTTTTATTCTCAGGCCCCAGACTAGGCAAAAACCTTGATTTGAACTGTTTCAACTTAAGACTAATTTTTATGTAAACTAATTTGAACTTGATGTGAATTTTTAAAAATTAATTTACTTATTTAGACTTAGCTACTTGATATTTAATTGAATGGCTATAGTCCAGTCTGGTCATCTATGTCATGTGAAAGGCAGTTTTCCCAAAGGTATTTGAAATTGGAAGAGAATTTCCCAGATGGGTCTAAGATAACAAATCAGAGAATCTTTATTCTGAACAATAGTCAGCTGCCCTAGCCCTTGACCCCCTGGGAACTGGGACTGGATCATCATTCTTCATGATGCTTTGGTGGAGCATGGGGTTCCAGCCCGGATGGTGGTTAGGGACCTGGCTCTACAGAGCAAGTTAGGTTAGACAGCCCTAGGGATGTCTATGGTAGTTGCTAAATGCACTGGCATCTTTTTATATGATTCCTGGGAAGGGTGACTATAAAATTTATTGTTCAAACTGAGACACATAGGAGAGTAAGAATACTATTAATGATTATGCTGGGGCAATAGGCATAAACCAGAGCATGAGGTCATCCCTTCCTGAGTTGCATGGACTTTTAAGGATCAGTGGTAGTATAAGTCAAATTGCCTGCCTAGTGTACTTGACATTCCTATTCTACTCCAACTTTTGTTTTTTGTCCTATAGGACATGTTTTGGGGACCATGAAATGTGAACAGATACTCGATAAAGAGCAGTGGGATGAATGGAAACAGTATAGGAATTCAAGACTGTGAATTTTACATAACCATGTAGCCTCTACGTGGGAAATCTTATCAGTAAACGTTAAATACAGGTTTCACAGAACTGGTGTATTTATATTTTAAACATAATTCTTTTTCTCAGTTCTAGGAATTTTGAAGAAGTATATGTTATTGGAATTTTTCTTAAGGATGTGGAATTATCCATAGAAAATGTCAATGCCCAACCAATTTCCCACTATTACAGTTTAAACTTCCCTTTTCCTGTCTTATAATTGGCATATATGTAGGAAATGTTAGCTAATTTTTAATAACAAAACGTGGAAAACCTCATCCAAATAGAAATTATAAGAGTTTCTTTGGACTCTGTTCTAAGTTTTTGTTTTTTTTTCTTTTTCATATTGGGCTGAAATCTGCCACCCTTCCATCCATTGGTTCTAGTTCTGTTCTCTGGAGCAGCATGGAGTAAGTCTCTTCTATTAGAAGGCAGCTATCATATCTTCCAAGGTCACCTTTTCTAGACTGAATGTCCCTAAGTCCTCTACTTTTATGTGAAATAATACCCATACTTATAAACTTCATATTGATTCCCTTTGAACACATTCTAATTATCAGTGTTTTCCATAATACAGTTAAAATATGATGGCCCCAGATTTTAATTCTGTGCCATATTTTTTTTTGGTATTGTGCATACCAGTGAAGAATACCCTGTACTATAACCCATGAATCAAACACTCTAGTTTATTAGTGCAGCTTCAGCTTATGTCAGGTATTTTTTTCTTAGGTATTCTTAACTGTTGGCTCATATTAAAACTTATGAGCTAAATAACTGTTGGGGCTCTCCTTTTTTTAAGAAGGCATTTTTCTGCCTTGGTAATATAGCTTTAGCAAGTGTGATTGTGAATGTATTACTTACTCAAGAGAACCTAAAACAACAAAAACGTTTTCATATGCTAACATTTGTGGGCCTGGTTTTATGTGATATAGGCTCTCAATTTAAAAATTAAAGTAAATGTTATTTTAAGAAATTTAGCTGAAGATTCATTTGATTTACAGTTTTAGAAAATGTTTTTGTCTCTCTGAGGTTTAAATGGTTATGATTGCAAAGCATCTGACTTAGGTCTCCTTTTGCAACATGTGCTACTTTTTAAGAGAAAAAGAAATGTGTATAATGAATTGCTGCCTATAACCTGGAAAATTTATCTAAAATAATAGATATTCCATTGTAAGTTCTGTACCTTAGAGCAGGATTTCTCAACCTTAGCACTGTTGACATTCTTTGGATAATTCTTTGTTGTGGATAGCTGTCCTTTATGTAACAGCATCACTGGCCTCTACCCACTAAATACCAGTAGCACACATCACCACCTCCTCCTCCGCAGTTTAACCATCAAAAATATCTCCAGACATGGCCAGATATCTCCTGGAGGGCAAAATCTCCCCTAGCTGAGAACCACTGCCTTACAGCATCAGAAGTATTTCTTAAGTCATCTCGGTAATAGTTTCTACCTGAAATGTTTTCCATAATTGGAGTTAGAATACAGTATTTTTCTTGATATGATTTCCTTGTATACAGAGATTTTTTTTTAACTGTAGAACATAATAAAGAACTATACATGTAAGAAATACTTTTTTAAGTTCCTAGGTTGATCAGTTTTTTCTTTCTTCCTAATACTGCTTCTTATCCCAGTTTATCCTCCCTGCTTTGTGATATGATCTTTGATCTGAAACATATGTGTGACTATCTAATTTGTTCAAATTAAGGAATGAAAATTATGCAACAGTAACAAATAGGATGTTGGTTAGGTGGTTTATTAAGCTCAAATACCTGTTCTCTTGTAGTCTATGATTAAATTATTGGGAAATGTGCTTTTGATTTAAGTTGATTAAACTCCTAGATTTTAAAAATTAAATTTTATTATGTTTATTCTTCTACTCCACAATATAGCCAGCAGCCAGCTTCGGGTGTAGCCTATTCTCATCCAACTACGGTTGCTAGCTACACTGTCCATCAGGCTCCAGTAGCTGCTCACACAGTTACTGCTGCCTATGCACCAGCAGCCGCCACAGTTGCAGTTGCCAGGCCTGCTCCAGTAGCTGTTGCAGCTGCTGCAACAGCTGCTGCATATGGAGGGTACCCCACTGCACACACAGCGACCGACTATGGTTATACACAGAGGCAACAAGAAGCACCTCCACCACCACCCCCAGCTACTACACAAAACTACCAGGTAAGAAAACTACTTTCGTTAGCCTTAACATATAGGTTCAGTGGCTTCAATGTTTAATGTAATGTCCAAGCCAATGCTTCTCAAAGTTGGGTCTTCCAAAATATACCTCTAATGATACAGAAAAGTGAATGTGTATTCCTAGATAATTTGGGGGCATACTCCAAGCATTAAGTTTCCTTGCAGTGAGTTTTATATTAATAATCCCCCAGTGCATTGCACTCCACTCTCTATATATGTTTGCTTTAATTAAAAAAATACAGTAATTGGGAATTCCCTGGCAGTCCAGTGGTTAAGACTCCACGCTTCCACTGCAGGGGGTGCGGGTTCAATCCCTGGTCAGGGAACTAAGGTCGCACATGCCACATGGCGTGGCCAAAAAAAAAAAAAGATACATTAATTACTGTTTAAGTATTTTAATTTTATTACAAGTTTTTGAGAAAAATTAAGACATATAGGGTCTTCTGCCCCCTTTTTAAATTTTTTATTTATTTATTTATTTTAGGGTCTTCTGCCCCTTGTTGGTACTATGGCATTATTTATCCACTTGGGACACCCCTGTGTCTCCTAATTTGAGAACCATGAGCCTCAGCTAAATACGACAAATTACGTAGTGTCTTCTTGAAACTTACCAAGGGTGGGAATTCTATTGCCTAAATGTACATTCTTCCCTCAAGGTGTTCTTTCTTAGTTTGTAATAGAAATTGAATTGCTTCTTGTTAGATTTATAGGGACATAAAGATCTAAGTCTGTTTATGATAATATAATTCTCTTTATGTCTGATATGACACTAAATTATTACCTGCTTATTTAATTAAATTTCATCCTAATCCTTTAACCCATTTTTTGTTTGCTTTAACATGTGTGATTGTTTTCATTATGTCCAGAGACAGAATATAATAAATTTTATTGTTTTTGATAGGATGTATGAAGCCCGTCATTTTCTGGGCCCTGCCAACTCTTTCAGCCTTTCCTCCTGCATACCTCAGGTGTACCTCCCCAGCTCTCCTCACTATATGCAGTGCCAGAATTCACCCAGCTCACCTTGATCTTCATTGCCTTGGAGATTTATATTTAGCGTTCCTTTCCCCTGGAGCCTCTGTTCCCCTTTTCTCCACCTGGAAGCTCCTACTCATTATTATGTTAATGAATAGTAGTAAATAAGGAAGAATGAAAAGAAAGCTGGAACAGTCACAAAGCTTAGAACACCCAGGTGTTCTTTACTGTGGGATCCATCTTTAAGGCAGATCCGCCAAGCAATTTTTTAATAAAATTAAATTTTAAAAAAAATAATGCTTATTTTAAAATATTGATGATTTTTCTGATTGTAAAAGTTAAGCATACTGCTTAAAATGGTTTTGACCTTATTTGATGATGTCCAAAATGAATGTCCTTTGTATTGAATTTGAATCTTCTGTCTCTGTTCATACATATTTAGACTTTTGTTTTCTTTTATTGCATTTTTAATATAGTAAAGATGAGGGTTTTTTTCCGTCTGCCACTTCACTCATAGCAAGATTTTCTTTCATTCTCTTTCTTTAGGACTCGTACTCATATGTAAGATCCACAGCTCCTGCTGTAGCTTATGATAGTAAGCAGTACTACCAACAACCAACAGCAACTGCAGCTGCTGTAGCTGCTGCCGCCCAGCCTCAGCCTTCTGTTGCTGAGACCTACTATCAGACAGGTGGGTTTTATTAACATATGCCCTTTCATTGTACACTATTGAAACATATTATTCAAGGTGTTTTTTAACGAAAATATGCTTTTGAATCCATCTAAACTCATTGTGTTATATTACCTTGAGGGGCAGGTTCTAAGCATGTCCTTCTCTTTCTCTACAAGAATGGCTTTGAGTCCCAAAGAGAGAAGATCTTGGAGGCAATTCATAATCATGTCCTTCCTTCCTGGAAGTGTATTTCATACCTGTTCTTCAGGTTATAGTTCTTTTCCTGTTGAAATAAGCTGTACAAAAGAAGTTGTGGCAATAACTTCTGGCCATCTTCTTCTCTTTGTCCGAAATGCGCAGACATAACTGCTGATTGCCTTTGTAACTAGTGGAGGCCCTAGTATGGTTTCCATTTTGTGGACCCTTTCTTTTTTTTGGCCGTGCCGCGCAGTTTGTGGGATTAATAGTTCCCCAACCAGGGATTGTATCTGGGCCCTCAGCAGTGAAAGTTTGGAGTCTTAACCACTCCGACCACCAGGGAATTCCTGTGGACCCATACTTTTAACTCATCTTTCTGTGATCTGTAATGACAGTTGGTTCTGTTACCAGCCACTGATATTACAGTACATATTAACGGTTTGAAAGCAGGAAGTATTTTGTTTGCAAAGAAGCCTGCATATTTGTAGTCTTTAAAAGATGGGTTTTTTTCATAGAGATTTAATTGAGAACTTTTAAAGCAAAGCTCTCTTAGTTCTGAAAAGTAGCAACTCCTTTACTTTAATTATTTTTGAAGGGCCATTAGAGTGCGGGTAGAGCCTTGGATTAGGAAAGAGTAGAATTGGTTTCTAGCACTGGCATTACCACAATGTGGGCAAGTGATTTTTTACCTCATTTCATCTCTGTTCTCTTATCTGTGAATGGGGTAGTTGACTCAGATCTTTTTTTTTTTTTTAAATTATATCTTATTTTATTTGATTTATTTTTGAGTAATACTTTTTTATTATTATTTTATTTAATTATTTTTTGGCTGCATTGGGTCTTCGTTGCTGTGCACGGGCTTTCTCTAGTTGCAGCGAGCAGGGGCTGCTCTTCATTTTGGTGCACGGGCTTCTCATTGTGGTGGCTTCTTTTGTCGCGGAGCACGGGCTCTAGGCGCGCGGGCTTCAGTAGTTGTGGTGCACCGCCTCAGTAGTTGTGGCTCGCGAGCCCTAGAGCTTAGGCTCAGTAGTTGTGGCACACAGGCTTAGTTGCTTCGCAGCATGTGGGATCTTCCCAGACCAGGGCTCAAACCCATGTACCCTGCATTAGCAGGTGGATTCTTAACCACTGTGCTGCCAGGGAAGTCCTGACTCTGATCTTTCTAGGGTACTTTTAGTTCTAAGATTGATTTTATGAGTCCCTTAAAAGTAGTTTAAAAATATTTTGCATTATAATGACCCTGGCTTTGCTTATCGTCTCTTTTCTAATGATTTGTGGGTACAGTGAACTATAATGAACTTCCTGATTAGTTACCAAGGTTAAATAGGTTGTACTTAAGAGTACTGAAGTAATCTAAGAGTAAGAAGACCTTGGTGTAGTCTGAACTCTGACATTGACCATGTGACTTCTGTAAATCATTTAGCTCCTGGACATCAGGGTTTTTTGGTAAAATGTTGTACTCATCTATATGTTGCGTGGATCAAATTTCATACTATGGGTAGGAAAAGTTTTATAAACTCTTAAGTGCTATTTATTTCAAGTACCTTTACTTAACTAGGCATGAAGTGAGTTTGGCCCCTGATATTTGGGCCTTTCTCAGAAAATTACATTTGTATGCTTTACTGATCATTAATAAGGGATTAATAATTTAATGATAATCAGTCTTACAAGATTCTTAAAGTATACATTTGTTCTAATATGTTCGAGGGCAGTGGAAAGTTTAGCAGAGACATTAATGGTAGCCATTTAAGAACAGCTGCACTCATGCTATTGACATTTGAAGAATTAAGTCAGTAGCACCTTGTGGGTTGTAATTAGATTGAAGTTCACTATGGATAAATCAGTAAAATGCCTTGAATAGTATATGTACAAGTTCCATGTAATTAAACATTGAAAACTTCACTGTGACTTAAATTATTCTTTGAGTCTCTCTCTATGCTGTTCCCAGTATTAAGCATAACTCTCAAGTAGACTGACTAGCCCAAATACACACACACACACACATAACCCTTTTCTAAAAACTTTGTTTATTGCTATCATGTTTTAAATAGTGCTGGTGTTTTAGTTAGTGGCAAATTTTGACAAATGTCATTTTGGAAATATGTAAAAAGCATATGTGGAGGGATAGTGAATTTATACAGATGCTATATTTTATTAAGTTGGTAATAAGAATTTTATCAAGAAGAAATTGCTAACATAAAATTTGCAGTTAATGATGTTTACGTTTTTTTTTTCTAGGATATTGGTGCAGTAACTATAGTGGTTCACCCTTCTAATTTTCTGATGTCTCTTTCCCAATTTAGCCCCTAAAGCAGGTTATAGCCAAGGTGCAACTCAGTATACACAAGCCCAGCAAACTCGACAAGTGACAGCCATAAAACCAGCCACACCAAGTCCAGCTACCACTACTTTCTCCATTTATCCTGTATCCTCCACCGTACAGCCAGTAGCAGCTGCAGCTACTGTGGTGCCGTCCTATACCCAGAGTGCTACTTACAGTACCACGGCAGTTACTTATTCTGGTAAGGCTGATAAACTGTGTTTAAATGAGTAAGCAAATTAAAAAGAGACTCACTAAGAAACTATCTTGATTATCTGTGGAATGATCTTACTCCCAGTAGCAAGAATTGAATTAATGATAGGCGTTAATACGAATATATGTGTGTAATGTGACAAATGAACCATAATCGAAGTTGTAAGGTTTTTTGTTTGTTTGTTTTGTTTGTTTGTTTTTTATTAATTAGAGAAAATAACACCTAGTATTCTACAGGGTCATTTCCTGTCTGACTTTTCCAAATGAATTTGAAAGTTCAAAGTTAACTTCAGGAAATACCACTGACAGATTCTTTATATTGTTTTTTTCAGCTCTCAAGGAGCTATATCTTCATATTTATCCTCAGGAATAAGTAACCTTGAAAATATTGGGGGCCTTTATAAACATCCATAAGATGATGGTTATATAACACATCTCTTGGAAGGACAGAGTAGATTTATTTTCCTTAAATAATCATATATTTTCCCTGGAGAAGAATAATTACTAAAACCTTCTTGCTGTGCCCACTGCTCTTCCTAATTTCCAGCTGAGGTACTTTGTAGTATTGCAGTGATGAAAGTCACACATGGCTTTTTTGAAGACACTTAGCCTTGTACTACTGTATGGTTTGTTGTTGTTTTGCATTTTATTTATTCCTTAATATGCTGTCTTGTTCCATTGAGGATTTAAGGTGACATAGGCCGTTGCATTTCTTACCTCTTCACGTTTTTGTAGTAACCTAGCTACTGAATTTCTAAACTATTTTTTTATTTTTTAGAGATTTTTTTATCTCTTACCCTATGTCAAATCCTGTGCTTGGTGCTAGGGATAGAAATCAGGCAGGCATGATGTATTTGGGATCAACAG
Source organism: Balaenoptera borealis (assembly GCF_965194805.1). Taxonomy (NCBI): domain Eukaryota; kingdom Metazoa; phylum Chordata; class Mammalia; order Artiodactyla; family Balaenopteridae; genus Balaenoptera; species Balaenoptera borealis. The sequence continues at coordinate 28,894,807 of NC_138867.1, read as the reverse complement.
TTCATTGTGGCTGGAATACAGGATACATGGGGTAACTATCAGGAGACGAGGCTGGAAATGTCAGTGTGGAAAGTTTTGTAGGGTCTGCTGTGGTGTCTGTCTTTATCTTGTGGGCAGACAGGGTGCCAAACAGGAGATCTCAAGAAGGGGAGCAATGGGAACAGATTTGTAAGTTAAGTAAGACAGCCATGTGGAAATGAACTGGCCTGAGGAGATGTTGTTATTCAGGATTGCCCAGATACAACTTTTCTGCCTGTCTCTGATTAGCTAGTTATAACTGTAAATGGAGTTATTTCAATGCAATCTGTTTGGACTCTAAAAAAAAAAATCCACATTAGCTTTAACAAAATAAGGAATATGATGGTACCCTTTCCTATTCCTTGTTTCTCTCTTACCTGTGCTCCTTCTCCCTTTATCTTTTCTCTGTCTCAGTGTTTGTCTCTCTCAGTTGCTTAAATATACCTTACACAGAATGAAGATGATTATTTTTGTTTACTGCTTTATTATATAAGTAATCATTTTAAACCTTGAAAGTATGGATTGAAAAAGGAGGTAAAATTAAATTACTAGACATCTACCCCTAGACACTAATTACCATTAACATTTTAGTGCATGTCTTTCTAGACTTTCTTCCATGGAAATATGCATATATAAACATCATGGTTTCTTTATAAAAATGAATTTGTTTTATATCTACTGTAGTGTAAACTCCTTTCCTCATTGTGAATGTCCTTTCTAAGTATAGAGATATACCATTTCTTGGATTCATGTTTTTCCCCCAATTTTAGAAAATTTTAATTCTGCAGAAAAGTGAAAAAATATTATAGTAAAACAAATGCCTGTACAACATTTACCTAGACTCACCAAGTATTATTTTGTCACATTTGCTTTATCTCGCCTCTCTTTAAACATATTTTCAAATGGTTCAGCAGTGTTTTATAAGTTGCAGACAACATGGTGCTTTGCCTAGAATTCTTCCACATGTATTTCCTAAGAATAGGGGCATTCTTTTATATAGCCACAATTCAGATAAGGAATTGGACATGGATATTATCTAATAAATTTTCTCCAGTTGTCCACAAATGTCTTTTATGGCTGGGCTTTCTCTGTGGTTAATGTATTTGTGTTTGTGCTTTGTTTTAAATTTAGGGTCCAGTCAAGGATTATGGGTTGTATTTGGTTGTTAGTTTCAGTTTCCTTTAATGTAGAATAACCCCTATTTTTATCTTGTCTCTCATGACCTTGATGTTTTTGAAGAGTTCAGACCAGTTGTCTTGTAGAATATCCCACAATCTAGATTCACCTGCTTTCTTTATGTTTAGATTCTGGCAGCTTTTTAGTTAGTTAAACTACCTATGTGAGCATTACATTTCAGCACATCAGGTGCACAAAATAATGTCAATTTATTCCTTATTGATGGTGCCAAGTATAATCACTGATTAAAGTGGTGACTACCAGATCTTTCCATTGTAAAGATACCTTTTTCCATTTTATAATTAACCAAGTAATCTGTGGGCCTATTACTCAACTACCTTCCTCTCTAAGATGTTAGATCCTATGAAAATCTCAGTAACTGAATCAGATTCTCCAATGGTGAATGCAAAATCCTTTTACTAAGAATCAATGTAAAAGGATTTGGATTCTTAGACATTCTTCCCTAAAGAAGAGTCCCCTCACCCCTTCTTTTTTAGTATTACTGTGGGCTCCTTTTTTATTCAGTGTAGTATCCATTGCTTTCATTTTTCTTTCTGAGGCACACAGTGTCCCAAATTTGGCCAGTGGGATCCTTTTCAAACCAGCTCTGAGTCTTTTGAACTTGGCATCATTTGTCTTTGAGCACTTCTTTCCTTTCTGGCACAGTAAGATGTTATTCTGCCTGATTCACCATTGTATCCCTAGCATCCAGCATAGCATTTGACATAGGGTAAGAGATAAAAAACCTCTGAGAAATAAAAAAATATTTTTAAAATTCAGTAGCTAGGCTTCTTCTAACAGCCAAGATGCAACAAAACATCGAGAGATAAGAACTGAAATTGCCCATATCACCCTAAATCCTACGCGGAACAAGACAGTGTATTAAGGAATAAATAAAATGCAAAACAACAACAAACTTTGAGCCTTTCCTGCCCTAGACTCACAATTAGCCATGTCACAAAGGAGCCTTGGTTTCTGTATGGCATTGGTATTTAGAAACCAAGATCTATGCTTAGAAAAACATAGTTTTTAATGACTAATACTGTCTTGTTGTATGCATGTACCACATTTTAAAGGTTCTTTTTGGGGACATTTAGTTTCATATTAAGGAAAAACTAGAAATGACACTAGGTAAACTAATCCTTTTATGTAAAGATTTGTGTGTTTGCCAGTTGTTTCCCTAGGATAAATTCCTAGATTTGGAACTGTTACATCAGAGTATACACTTTTTAAAGAACATGTGATACACAATGTGAAATTGCCATCCAGAGAGATCATTATTAGGGCTTCTGAATTCTGTATCTGCAGTTTTATATCAGCTACAACTTAAGTCAGCTATTCTTTTTATCTCATTAAAAATGAGTTCTAGAGTATTGGTACCTACTGAATGATGACTTGTAGTATGATGCATTTACTGTTGAAATGATAGTTTTTGTTTCTGATACCATACCTTTAAAAATTATATTTTAACTGCTATAATTATGCAACTTTCTAATTGACAAGTATTTATAATAAAGGTGCTTTTTAAGTGAAACTGTTTTAGCATTTCCAAATTGAGCTTTTACTTAATTTAGAGACACATCCTTATATTTATTTTCCCATAGTGCTTTATAAGAAATGTACGTTTGTTTCCTAGTAGTTATAGGAGATTTAAAGGTGTTCCTTAGCAGAATTCCAGAACCTTCAGCCTACCTTTCAGTTTATGCTTTGATATTTTTTAAAAAAAGCTAAATAGTAAGCTATAACTAAGCTTACCTTTTTATTAGTTTTAGACTACACGTGTACAAATGAAGGAGGTTATTTTGTAAATATTATGCTTAACCTAGTGATTTTTGTTAAGTAACACAGAGGACCTTACAATCTCTTAGCCTCAGTTTTTTCATCTCTAAAGTAAGTATAGTAATACCTGCAATACCTAACTTATAGTTCTAGTCTGAGACTTCACTGTGTCTGGAACACTGCCTCCCATAGTGTGGATTCTCAATTTTAAACCTAGGGAATTCCCTGGCGTTTCCAATGGTTAGTACTCGGCACTCTCACTGCTGTAGGCCTGGGTCCCTGGTTGGGGAACTAAGATCCCGCAAGCCGTGAGGTGCTGCCAAAGGAACAAAAAAAACCCTAGAAGTCCTGGTCATCCAGCATTGTAGGATGCTGCTGCCCTTATTCTCCTTTTTATTTTCTTGATACATAATTCATGAAGTTATATTTTAAGTGGCATGTTTACAGTTCCTTACACACAACTAGTCATTTGGAAATTTTCTATTAATAAAGATTTCATATAAAAATTATGGTCCTAACCAGTAATAATCCACAAGTAGCTTTGTTATTTTAAAAATTGGACAATTTTATGGTGTTGTTTAAAGAGCGAAATTTAAACTGTACATGTTTCTGACTATAAATGTGAAAGTATTCGGCTGTGAGCTTAATTATATTCTTTTATCACAAGCTTCAGTAGTAGAGTCCACTGGTAGGACTGACAAGTAAAGAATTTATTGATCTATAGAATTTTTCTTTTAACCAATTATACCAAGTGTTTTCTGATTTTTAAAACTGATCATATGCTTATTATTGATGTTTACCGGCTTCTTCCTACTTTCATTTTTAGGTGTTTTCTTCCATTACCACATTTTCTTTCTTTATATCTTCATAAGCATTTATATAATTTAATAACCTGACATAAAAGTCTACAAAGGCTTTTCATAAAAGTTGCCCAACTACTTCCTCTCTCTCTCTCTCTCTCTCTGTCTCTCGATCTGTCCAGTTTCAGATTCCTATGATTCTGATTTCGCATGCATCTTAACCTTCACCTTTCCAATTCTTATTTTCTCCCCTGTGTGTGTAAGGTATGTTGGAGTCAGTGTGTCATAAGTCTTTACTCCTCAGTATAGCAGCTTGCATTTGAGATACCAAAAAGTTCAGTATTCCTTAAGTAGTTCTCCTGTGCCATCATGGCAACTAGGAATCTCTCTCTTGAGCCTTAACTCTTGGCCCACTCATTTCCACTTTAGGGGAAGGGATGATAATTAGGGAGTCCAACAAATTTCCAGAGATCTTAGTTTAGGAAGCAGTAGGTTTTCCAGTTTTGAGATAGGGTTATAAATAAAATCATCAACTTTGTCACATGTAAAGCTTTTATAGATTTTTACATCTATAAATCATAACATAAACAGCATGTATATATTATATCAATAACTAGTCTAATGTGTTATTCATCAAAGACTTTGAACAATGGAAATGGATAGAATCCCTACATGTAACCAGAAAATTCAGTGCTTTTTCACCTTTTGGAAGATGGGAACCAGTGTATTTGGTTCTTTATTTCAAAATCTTTTATTTGTTGTCTTAGATGTTCATCTGAACTCCAACTCCATATTATGGACTTCTGCTAAGCTTTGCCTCTCCATACCAGCTTCTATCAGCTCCTTGCTTTTATTGGTTGCACAACCCATCAGTCAATCACTGGGATTCAGAATCTTGGTGTCATCTTTGTGTGTTTTCCTCTTCTTTCACATATTTTATCCTCTAAGCCACCAAGCATGTAAAATCTTACTTTCATGACTTTCTTTTTTTTTCCTTTCTAGTATCCTAGTTCAGACTCTTCCTCAAATCCAGCACTTGCCAAATTATTCAGAGGAATTCTGCTTGGGGAAATACTAATAACAGGTTCCATAACCACATAAGTTTTTCAAGCCTGTCACTTCCCTCCAACAGAACTATAAGCCTTCTTGAAAGCAGTGACCAAATCTTATTCATACTTCATATCTCTATAACACCTGGCACATACTGCATAAATACTATGTTGGTTGACTTACATTAAAAGAAAGATAAGTGAGATTTTTTTCCCCAGGTTTTGTGAGATATACTTTATTTGTAAATATGCACATGTAAACCTACCTTTAGCAGCATTTATTGGATTTAAATTCATAACATTTATCTTGGCCTTTTATAATTACGTAACATAACCTTTGTTTGATTTTCTCTGTAAGGTACATCTTATTCAGGTTACGAAGCAGCCGTGTATTCAGCTGCGTCCTCCTACTACCAACAGCAGCAGCAGCAGCAGAAGCAGGCGGCGGCGGCGGCAGCAGCAGCTGCTGCAACAGCTGCTTGGACAGGGACCACCTTCACTAAAAAAGCACCATTCCAAAATAAACAACTGAAACCAAAACAGCCTCCCAAACCACCCCAGATTCACTACTGTGATGTTTGTAAGATCAGCTGTGCTGGACCACAGGTACTTATGTTGTATGCTTTACCATGAGTCTTCAGTGGTTGGGTTTTTTGTTTTTTGTTTCTTTCCTGTTGCTAAACTTAAAATAAGTGATTTAGGGAAGAGTCTGTTTATAAAATCTAGTGAGTTCAGCTCCCTTCCCAACTTTGTTAATACTTTATTTAAGAGTATCTAGTTTTCGTATAAAAATTTGATAAGCAGTTTGGCAGACAAAAGGCATAGTATTTGAAAAGACCAGATTTTGACTCTTTAGTAGTTTCTTCCAGTTACATCCACTCCCACCCTTGCCCAACCTGTGTACCTTCTTTTTAATTTACTAGATTAGTTCTGCCTACTTTTCAAAACAGAATTTGTAGGGTATTTTCAGTTACCAGCATTCGCTGAGTTACACCAAATTAGGGAATATTTTAATTAATGTGGCTAGTAACATAAAACCTTTTTTCTATTTTCAGTATGATAGGAAACAGGTTCATTGTGATTACTCTGTTGGGGGAGAGGAGACAGATGGGGAATGTTTGCAGCAACCCAAGATTAAACCTGAACGGGAACAAGAATGTTGGTTTTAGGATTTGAGGAGTATATCTTACTCAGTAGTGACTGTTTTAAAGGGAATGATGCTATGAGTGGCTAAATGCAAACCATAAGAGACTTGTTGAATATGTGGTACCATATAAAAGGATAGAACGTGGCTCTAGGGTGATAGGTTAATTGCAGCATTTAGAATGAGTATATATATAAGGCTGACCATTGATTTGGGGGAGCTGGATGGTTACACAAGAACAGGCCAAGGGTACTTCTACAAGTCAGAGGCAGTGCCATAAGGGGTTAATGAACCTTAGAGAAAAATACCATCGAGGTGGTGAGTTAGGGTGAGTTAGAGTCTAGTGCAGACATAAGGAGGGAGAATAAGTTGGTTCAGATACAAGGGGCCATGGTTCCAGTCCTGTCTCTGCAACTAACTTGTGGCCCTGGGCAAGTTGGAGACCTTAACTTCTTTGGACTTTTGTTTCCTCGCTTCTGTAATAAGGACTTGTCCTAAATAATTGAGGTTCAAACTGCTTCACGGAGCCACTTTAGACTGCCGCAGATAGTGAGAGGAGAATCAGATGGCTAGGTCTTACGCCTTCCTCTCTCGTTTCAAAAACAGTAACTTTCCTTACTTGTGCACAAGATTTCATTTTGAAGAAGGATTCTCTTGTTTAAAATTTAGAAAATTGTTGTTTTAGTTAATCTCCAAAGTCTCATCAAGCTCTGAGATTCTATGCTGTATATATAATTTTACGCTAATCATATGTCTGTATTAAAACAATTTTTTAAATAATATAGGAAAAAGTAACTGTCTGGCCCCACTCAAGAAAAAAACAAACTACCCAGCAGTCCTTATTGACCTCCTCTCATTTTAATAAAGCTACCTTCTTCGGTCATCTGCATTGAAGACAATTTTTTTTTTTTAATGGTTTTTTGTTTTGTTTTGTTTTTTTGGCTGCATTGGGTCTTTGTTGCTGCGCGCCGGCTTTTCTCTAGTTGCGGCGAGCGGGGGCTACTCTTGGTTGCAGTGCTTGGGCTTCTCATTGTGGTAGCTTGTCACAGGCTCTAGGCGCATGGGCTTCAGTAGTTGTGGCTCGTGGGCTCTAGAGCGCAAGCTCATTAGTTGTGGCGCGCGGGCTTAGTTGCTCTGCAGCATGTGGGATCTTCCTGGACCAGGGCTCGAACCCATGTCCCCTGCATTGGCAGGTGGATTCTTAAACCATTGCACCACCAGGGAAGCCCTGAAGACAATTTTTAATATATAATTTCACTATTTTGATGGCTAGTATTACAATAATACTATTTTTCCTTCTAAAGAGATAAAATTTTGGCTGTTAAATATTTTAAATGTGCTTTTGTTCAGGGTGGCATGGATTCTAACACAGATTCTATGTGAAAATGCATTCTGTGTTTGAAAAGAAATAAAGTGTTAGGTAAATGTATTCTTGGAAAACAAGGTACAGAGAACCACAGATATATCATGTATGTAGGGAAACCACATGCTCTTGTTCAGTTGTGTTTAAAAATGTGTAGTGCTGATTTTTTAATGAGTATTAGAGATTTGAGAATTGAATAATTTCAACTGATGGAGATAGAAAATTAGTGAAGCAAAATTTATTCCTTTTGTTTGAAACAGACTTACAAAGAACATCTAGAAGGGCAGAAACATAAAAAAAAAGAAGCCGCATTGAAAGCCTCACAGAATACCAGCAGCAGCAACAACTCTACTCGTGGGACTCAAAATCAGCTACGTTGTGAGCTCTGCGATGTGTCTTGTACAGGAGCAGATGCATATGCTGCCCACATTCGTGGTGCTAAGCATCAGAAAGTAGGTGTTTTTTTCCCACACACCCTTATGTCTTACTCTGTTTTCTTTTCCTTTTCAGTGGGGGGCTTAAAGTAAAGGTGGCTTCAAAATTTGAAAACTTTGAGTACATTATACACCCTGCTTACATGTATATAAAGGTGACATCAGATACTCTTTGCTTAAGGAAAGAAAGACTGGAGACCTTTCTTCTTTAAATTGAACTGGATCATTTTTTTTCACCAACTGGAAATTGAGTCATGTGATTGTTTTCCGCCTTTTGTCATGCTTACTACTAGGTTGGTAAGCATGTGGCCAAGTCATTTCCTTACCTGGTGGTAGATGGAATATGTATCCATATCTGCTTCACGGAGATTATTTTGAAAGTAATAAGTTTTTATCTAAAAATGTATAACAAAAAATACAACAAAGAAAAATATAGTTAAGATTTTCATTTTATAGTGTCTTTTAGACAAACTTTTTAAAAAAAATTTACATTCTCTGAGTTTCCTGACAAATAAATATGCTTTTATTTTGTAGGTGGTTAAATTACACACAAAACTTGGCAAACCCATTCCTTCAACAGAACCAAACGTTGTTAGCCAAGCTACTTCTTCAACAGCCGTGTCTGCTTCAAAACCAACTGCCTCTCCTTCAAGCATTGCAGCAAGCAATTGTACTGTGAATACTTCATCAATTGCAACTTCTTCAGTGAAAGGTCTTACAACTACAGGAAACTCGTCTCTTAATAGCACAGCCAACACTAAAGTATCAGCAGTGCCTGCAAATATGGCTGCCAAGAAAACATCTACACCCAAAATAAACTTTGTTGGCAAGTACTGAAGATTCTCTGTGTTCCTTCTAACTCAAAGTGATGTTTCTCCTCCATTCCAGGACTAACCCTTCTACTTTTGCTGTTGTATCAGTCTTCTCCTTTCCTGGGACCTTATTCAATCACATATCTGTATTTTTTTTCTTGAAATTTTTTCAGTTCCCTCCCTTTTCTTCAGCCAACAGGTATACCTGTGTCTTTCATAATCTTAAAAAAAAATATGTATATATTTTCCCATTTCTCAGGCTGCTAACCTAATTCTTATTTTCTCTACTTACTATCCAGTCCTCAGTCTCTTACAGTGTTTCGACTCTATGCTTTTCTGAAACTGCTTTCAGGAGTCACCAAAGACCTACTTGCCTGATTGATTGAGTGGCCAGTTTTCTGTTTCATGCTGTTGACCTCTCTAACATTTGACACAGTTGACTGCTATACCTTAAAGCTTAAGATATGTTTCTGTCTCTCTATTCCATGTCCACTCACCTCTTCCTCGGGTATCTTTATTAGTTCTCCTGCCTTCATGTTCATTAACTGGTGGTGTTCCTAAGATTCTGATTTTGGCCCTCATCTCACTTACCTAGTATTCATGAGTGGTCTCATCTATTCCACTGTGTATGCAGTGAGTTTAAAATCAGTTGGGCCAATTCAAAACCCCCACCTGAGTTCTAGAGCCATATTTTAGGTATTTCCTGGTCATGATCTGTATGGTTCTGTTGATGCCTACTAGTGGCTCATTCTAACTTTTTATCTCGTCACAAGAGTACCGTGAAATAATCTCATAAAACTGCTGCTTTTTCACATGGAGAACTTCACTGACATGATTTCTTTTTATTTATTGCCTCCAGTTTATCTAGTCCTTTTGTTTCTGTCACTACAGTATTTCTCCAAAAAGTGTCATTTCCTCTTCACAGCCACTGCCTTGTTTTTAGGCCTTCAAAGTCTCTTCCTCAGAGCGTTGTCTCTTACTGCATCCAGTTTCTCCAACACTTTTGTCAAAGTCATATAAGTATCAAATTGTGTTAGTCTGTTATTTAAAAATTTTCTGTGGCTTTCCCCTTGCATGTAGGGAAAAACTCTGTATTCCTTAATTATGTCATCCAAGGCTCTTCACAGTTTGACCCCTGTCTCATATCATCACCTCTATCTCGGTAGTAATTCATGTTGAATTACTGAGTCTTCTTTGAATTTACCATAGTCTTTTTAACTCCATGTTTTTGTGCTTTTCTTGTACATGCTACTCTTTCTGTTTAGACATCATTCTCTTTTTTTCTGCCTGACAGTTCATACTCATTGCTCTTCTTTCAAAGCCCAGCTCAAGTGTCACACCCTTGGTAAAGCCATTCTTAACTGGGTCAGTTTAAAGGGTTGTGGCTCCTTTCCTTTACATTCCCACAGTACCCTGTTAATACTTACAACAGCACTTGCCACATGGTACTCTAATGACTTATATATTCCCTTAAACTGTTGGCACCTCAAAGACAGCCACACTGTCTTATTCTATATATTCTATATAATCTAGTATATTACTAGAACTTAGAACAGTGCCCCGTTCCTTGGCAAAGGGATATAAGCACGATTTAGGCTTAGACTCTACCATTTCAGGTACTTGCTATTTACTTTTAGGTACTTGATCCCATAAGAGCCATGGTGGGGACAGAGAGCACCATTGGATATTGGGACGTAGAGAAGGGGAAAGAAAATTCAGACATGTGTTTAATTAATAAGATAAAAAAGCCAAGTGGTTTACATGGCTCTTCAAACTTCTGACCTGCTCTGTGTCAGGCAGGAGTTTGACAATTGTTAGAAAAGATCAGAACTTTATCTGAAGTTCTTGTTGTATCAGGTCATACATTATACAAAAAGAAAATTTAAATCACTATAATTCTTTTATGCTCTTCTAGGTGGTAATAAGCTGCAATCAACAGGAAATAAAACAGAAGACTTAAAAGGAACCGAATGTGTTAAAAGCACTCCTGTCACTGCTGTACAGATCCCGGAAGTAAAGCCAGACACAGTGTCAGAACCAGTCACACCTGCGTCCCTTGCTGCTTTGCAGAGTGATGTGCAGCCGGTGGGCCATGATTATGTGGAGGAGGTATTGATTTGAGAATACTAGTGCTGTGAGATCAGATAAAGGGAAGACGTGTGTCATTGTTACAAGCATGCTTTACGTGTAAAATTAAATTATATTCAATTGTATTTTAGGTTTAGATTACTTAAAAAGGAATATCAAAGGCATCTTCGTTGAAGGTTTTTTTTTTTTTAAGCTTGCCTAAGTGACATCACAATTTTTTTGTTAACTACTCTCTTTCCCTGCTGACAGCCATCACTGTGGTGTGAAGTAACTTTCCATCTACTTGGCAGGCATTCTTTTAATATAACCCTTCTACTGTTCTTCTGAACATACAAAGTAATAAAAATTGTGAGCAGCAGAAATGACAAAGACAGCAAATATTTCCTTCCGAACAGTCCGTTTCATGTGTAAAATTAAGGTTGCTGATTTAACAGATACTGTTTATTTGATTTCTCAAGCTGATGAGAAAGCTATTCCTGTTTTACAGACAAAGTAACTCAATAAATGGAGGATGAGGGAACGTCAGAGGGGCTTGATAAATATTTGCTGTTAGCAGAAAGACTAACATACAGTGGTGTAGCCCTACTCTTTACTTTTGCTGTATTGTAGAACAATTATAGAGAACAAGTTCTCTGAGCTTCAGTGTCTACATCTATAAAATTTGGTTATCTGCCAGCAAAGTTATGAAACTTAGATGAAATAAAGTACCTAGCACAGTGCCTAGCCTACAGTATATTTTTAGCAAATATTTATTTGTTCCTTCATCCTTTTCCACATCAAGAAAAATTACATATTGAGTTCTTTGTTTACGGGGTGGAAAACTGGGCTATGCAGTTTGAAAGTAGTTCACATACAATTTTAATTTAAAGTTATAGCTCTTGGGAATTCCGTGGTGGTCCAGTGATTAAGGCTCCATGCTTCCACTGCAGGGGGCATGGGTTTGATCCCTGGTTGGGGAACTAAGATTCCACAGTGCTGTGCATAGCGTGGCCAAAAAAAAAAAAGGACATTTAAAGGTTAATAAACTTCTTTAAAAATTAATTAATTAATTAAAGTTACAGCTCTTAAAAGAGTAAGACTTGGTTGTCTAAAAAAAAAAAAAAAAAAAAAATACAGCCAGAACAGCTTAATTGCCAGTGATGTTGGGTAAAGTAATCTTATACTTCAGAGAATTGAGTTCAGAACCAATTTTTAAAACTTGCACCATTTGAACTTAGAATTCACTGTAGACTTTTTAATAACATTCTAGCCTACTTGTCTTCCTAACTGGTTGTGCGGTTAGAAAAAAATTGATACTGGTTTTCCATAAAGTTACATGTATAAAGTCTTGGGCTTTATAGAAATAAATGTGAATAATGCCTTTCATCATCTTTATCTCCATTTCCAAGAACAGTACTTGGCCAGTAGCAAGTATTGAGTAAATATTTATTATAGAATTTAAGGTATCTAACTGCATTTAAATCTAAATGTTTATATATAGACAAAAGTATTAAAATAAAAGTTAATTACAAGAGCCAAATACATGCTAACACGTCTTGCATGCTACAGTTAAAAATTCTACCTTTAGTTCATTTCTGTAGATTATCCTTTTTAAAAAGTATAGACATTGCCCCGTTTCTTTCTCACTTCAAATTCTAAAAGTTATTTACAACCCATGAGGGTTTATAATTGAAATCTTCAACTGTAACATTCCTGTTGTGATTCTTGAATTTTTTTTTCCACATCAAGGTACGAAATGATGAAGGAAAAGTAATTCGATTCCATTGCAAATTGTGCGAGTGCAGCTTTAATGATCCCAATGCTAAGGAGATGCACTTAAAAGGGCGAAGACACAGACTTCAATATAAAGTGAGTAAAAGTTCAGCTATTTTCTCTTTTTATATGGCTTGGAACATTCTAGATGCAAAAACAAGGCCTCTAAATATAACTCACTAAGTCCATGAACTCCCACTCCAGAATTGGCATGTAATGTCTCACATAGAGTCAGATGTTTAGTTTTTATTGACTAGTTTGTTATACTTAGGAAAAAACGATATCATATTTCATTACTTGTAGTGGCAAAATAAAGCTATAACATTATTTGGATCAAGTAATCATGTAAAGATAATTGCATCACAGGAAGTGTTTGAAAGAAGTGTCGGGTCTCCATTCTTTTCCTTTATCTTGGCAGAATTCCCACTAAAATGAATTATGAGATGAGGAATTCTTCATTGAAAACACTTCAAGTGATAAGTTAAATCTAAATAATGTATTTAAAGTTTTTAATTAGGTTGGACTAATGCACTAGATTCATGTTTTCTAAACACAGAAGTGAAAGTTAAAAATAATCTGTTAAAGGACAATGCATTTATATGAAAAGAAACTTTTTAACCCCACACTCAGGTATCTAGAATCATTTACTTACAAAGGAAAATTAATATCCATCAGTCTTCTAAGGATTTCTTTTATTGGTTAGCACTAAGTTATGTACGTTTTACGTACTAAATGTATAACTTTAAACTTGAACAACTAAGAATTTTGGGGGTGGGAAGGAAAAAAGAATGTTTATGAATGTATTCTGAATTTTTCCTCTGATTCAACTTACTTTACTGCATTTACTCTTTTTTTTTTTTTAATTAATTTATTTATTTTTGGCTGTGTTGGGTCTTCGTTTCTGTGAGGGCTTTCTCTAGTTACGGCAAGCAGGGGCCACTCTTCATCGCGGTGCGCAGGCCTCTCACTGTCGTGGCCTCTCTTATTGTGGAGCACAGGCTTCAGACGCGCAGGCTCAGTAGTTGTGGCTCACGGGCCTAGTTGCTCCGCGGCATGTGGGATCTTCCCAGACCAGGGCTCGAACCCGTGTCCCCTGCATTAGCAGGCAGATTCTCAACCACTGCACCACCAGGGAAGCCCGCATTTACTCTTATAATAGGAAATTTGCAAACAAAAGCCCCTATGATGAAAGAATATGTGGCATTTTATGATATAAAGATACGTGTAGATTGTTGGAGGGGTTGCTGGTTTTTCAAATATCTTGTCTATATTAACAGAAAAAAGTAAATCCAGATCTGCAAGTAGAAGTAAAACCCAGTATTCGAGCAAGAAAGATTCAAGAAGAGAAAATGAGGAAGCAAATGCAGAAAGAGGAGTATTGGCGAAGAAGAGAAGAAGAGGAACGCTGGAGAATGGAAATGAGGTAGTATCTTTAACTTTTAATAGCACAATAAGTGGTTTAGCCTTTCTAAAAAACTTAGCTATTCTGAGTATGTGACATCCATTCAGAGCAATCCAGATTTATTTAATATACTTTTTTTTAGATTTATTTATTATTTTATTTATTTACTTTATTTATTTTGGGCTTCGTCAGGTCTTAGTTGTGGCACACGGGATCTTCGTTGAGGCATGCGGGATCTTCATTGTGGCGTACGGGCTTCTCTCTAGTTGTGGTGTGTGGGTTTTCTCTTCTCTAGTTGTGACACACAGGCTCCAGGGCACACGGGCTCTGTAGTTGTGGCGCGCGGGTTCCAGAGCGTGTGGGCTCTGTAGTTTGCGGCACACGGGCTCTCTAGTTGAGGCACGCGAGCTCAGTAGTTGAGGCGTGTGAGCTCAGTAGTTGTGGTGTACAGGCTTAGTTGCCTGGCGGCATGTGGGATATTAGTTCCCTGACCAGGGATCGAACCTGCGTACCCTGCATTGTGAGGCGGATTCTTTACCACTGGACCGCCAGGGGAGTCCCTATTTAATATACTTTTAGTTTTCACTTCTCTGGAAGACCTTAGGTCTAGGAGAGAAATGCATTAAAACTAAGTTATTGGCTATTCTAATATTTGACTGTGTCCTTGGTATTAGGAATTATGTTGGAAATGGTATCTTATATATATTTAAATACACAAAGAAATAGTTTAATACTACAAATAAATGCCTCAGTTTAAAACAAGCAAAATAGAACATTTGGTTACATGATAAAAATATCCGGAATATCAGATTTAGTAGCTTCTAGACATTAATAATGTGTGGGTTTTGGGGTTTTTTTGTTTTGTTTTTGTTTCTCAGGAAACGTCTATTATAAAAACTTTAGAGGCTACAGGGAAGGAGAAATGAGAAACGTGTTCAAGAGATATGTAAATGTTTAGTTTTATTGATATAATTGGCATATCTTTAAATGGTACAATTCACTGGTTTTTATTATATTCGCAGAGTTGTGCAGTCATTACCACAGTCAATTTTAGAACATTTTCATGACCTGCAAAAGAAACCACAAACCCATTAGCAGTCAATCCTTATCTTCCCCCACCCCCACCCCCACCCCGCCAACTCCTCCCTCTACCCCTAGGCAACCACTAATAATAGATTCACCTATTCTGGAGATTTCATATAAATGGAATCATAAAATATGTTGTCTTTTGTGTCTGGCTACTTTCACTTAGCATAATGTTTTCAGGGTTCATGCATGTTATAGCATACATCAGTACTTCTTTTTTATAGATGAATAATATTCCATTACATGTATGTATCACATTTTGTTTATTCATCAGTTGATGGACATTTGTGTCATCTCCACTTTTGGGCTATCATGAATACTGCTGCTATAAGGATTTGTGTGCAAGTTTTAAAATATAATTAAGATAAATATAAACAGAAGTGTAATGTATGTGTATTTTATAACCTGCTTTTTTTCATTTACATACCAACTCTTTTAAAAAGTAAGCTAGAATTATTTTTTCTTATTTTCCATGGCTACATAGTATTATCTTGTGCAGATGTAAAATTTTCCTTATAACCAATTACATATTATTAGATATTTAGGTTTTTTACAGTATTTCCCCATTATAATTATACATTGACCATCCTTGAGGCTATATTACTGCATAAATCATGATTAGTTGCTAATAATAAAGTCCCAGAAATGAAAATGTTTGACTGCAGATACGCATACTTTTTGCCTGTACTAGATAGTTTAACTTACTGGTTCTCAAACTTTTTGGTCTCAGGACCTTTTATACTCAATAATTACAAAACTCCAAAGAGCTCTTGTGTATATGGGTTATAGCTGTCAACATTTATTGTATTAGAAATGAAAACTGAGAAGTTTAAATATTTATGAATTAATTTTAAAATGACTTTATGTTTGTTAAAATGTAGTTAAATATTGATAATTATAGTATTAGATCAACCATATTTATTAATATATGGTGCATAAATATAATATGCTAACTATAAAATAACTATATTTCTCCCCCAGAATAATGAGAATGACATTGTTTTATATTTTTTCAGATCTCTTTAATGTCTAGCTTAAGGTAGCCTGATTTTCCTATCTACTTCTTTGCTCAACAGGTTGTGATAACACATTTTGCCTCTGGATAACTCCACTGTACACTCATAAGAGAATGAGAATGGAGAAGGCAAATGTCTTGTTATTATTATGAAAGTAATTTTGATGTCATGGATCCCCCTGAAGGTGTCTCAGGAACCACCTAGGGTCCCTGGACCACACTTTGAGAACTGCTTCTGTAACTTATTAAAATCTCTGCCAATGAGAGAGTGAAACATAAAAGCCAGTTTTGTTTCAACTTTAATTGTTTGTATTGCAGGCAAATTAAATTTTTATTTCATGCTTAACCACTTACATTTCTTCTGTGGTGAATTGCCTGTTTATTTGGTTAACTTACCTGTTGTTGATTTGTAGACACTTCTTATATTATAGCTATTAACCCATTATTAACATATTACCTTTAAATAATCTTTGTTGTTATGTATGTATCGATTTTTATTTAGGTATCTAAATCTATTCTTCTTATTCTTTATGAAGTTTCTGCCTTTGTAATGCACTGGAAATTTTTCTCTATACCTAGATTACGCAATTACTTCCTCTTTTATTGTTATATCAAATATTTATTAAGCGCTTACAGTTTGCCAGGAAGTAGCACATAGTGTGTTAGACACCAAGTATGAATTGGTAAACAATGGATAAAGGTCCCTGCCCTTATTTAACTTAAACATCTTTAGTAATAAAGTATTCAGTACTGGAATGAACATGGTTTTCCAGAGCCTTCAAGCTCAAGACCTAAATAACATAGAAGTATGGTTCTTCCTGTCCTTAGTTGGATGACCTAAAAAGCACTGCTTATTCCCGACTGAAGAAATTGGTGGTTTCTGCAGTGCTACTTGAGAAACATACTTCTTTCTTATGTTTTGTGTTAAACAAATTTGTCTAGTAAAAACTTAATTGTTACAAAAATTTGCTATAAAGACAGGACTACCTTGGGAGTTGCTGGTATCCTAGTTTGAAGCTGAAAGCAAAGATAGAACTGAGAAGGAGAGAGTCACATGGTAAAAAAGAAATTAGATTCTGAAAATGTTGACTATTAAAGCAGAGGCTACACACTAGCTGCCCACAGTCCAAGTTCAGTCCATGGGTGTTTTATTTGGTACACATGGTATTTTTTGGATACCAACATGAACCAACACTTAAAGAGCATGAGATTTCACAAAAATCCTGATGACCTTGGGATTACCATCTGTATTCCCTTATGGCAATAATTAATAGCTGTGCTGTGGCTCAGAGCATGTGCTTTCTTCTTCACCATAGTTCCTGTCACCCTTAATATGTCCCCAAAAGTGAAACACGATATGAGTTGCCATTTATCTCAGTTGTTTTTCCTCACTGTAGAGAATTGTCTTTGTCTCTCTGCCTGTATCAGTTGAGGAAATTAAAGGTAGTCTTCCAGAAGTTCTCTCTTAGAAAAAAATAGGAGAGAGCACATTTCTTTGGAGACATGAAGAAAATTTCTGAATGTATGCTTTGAGTCTTTCACTCACACACATTGTTGGTCTGGCCACATTAGGTAGGCATTTAAGTTTACAGTCTCCTGTAAAGAGGGAGAGGTTAGAAGGAACTCTGAGGTTTCTGGTGCTTGTTCTTTCAACCCTGTCTTCAGGCTGTGAAATTTTGTTTTGCTTTTATCTTTGTTTACTTATTTTCTCTTTTCACTGGGATTCACTTCCATTTACTGCTAGTTAAAGCAAATAAAGGTAATCAGATACAGTAGGAGAAAAGAGAGATGTAAGCTAGACTGATTTGGGGTATTTTTTAAATTGCTTTTTATATCATTATTGATGTAAATTCTTGGGTTGTATTTTTCTTATAGACTTATAGTATCATTCTCTATGTTTCAGACGTTATGAAGAGGACATGTACTGGAGAAGAATGGAGGAAGAACAACATCATTGGGATGATCGCCGCCGAATGCCTGACGGAGGCTATCCTCATGGTCCCCCAGGCCCACTAGGCCTTCTGGGAGTCCGACCAGGCATGCCTCCTCAGCCACAGGGGCCGGCAGTGAGTGTCCACTTTGTTTACATAGGGAGTGAAAGTGTAAGACTGGCTCAGCATTGAAAGATAACAGTTTGGGGAGCTAATTTTTTTTTTTTTTTAATATAAATTTATTTATTTTTGGCTGCTTTGGGTCTTCGTTGCTGCTCGCAGGCTTTCTCTAGTTGTGTCGAGCAGGGACTACTCTTTGTTGCGGTGCACGGGCTTCTCATTGTCATGGCTTCTCTTGTGGTGCGCGGGCTCTAGGCGCGCAGCCTTCAGTAGTTGCAGCATGCGGGCTCTAGAGCGCAGGCTCAGTAGTTGTGGCGCACGGGCTTAGTTGCTCCATGGCATGTGGGCTCTTCCCGGACCAGGGCTCGAACCCCCGTCCCCTGCATTGGCAGGTGGATTCTTAACCACTGCGCCACCAGGGAAGCCCCGGGGAGCTAATTTTTAGATTTAATAATATCCAAATCTCAATATAAGTTTTCCATCTGATTTAGAATTTTCCCTCCTTTTATTACAGGTTCTCAACTCGTGTCCTTATATATGAGGACTTCGTAGAATTTCCATGCATCTTTCTTACTTTCAGTATAAGCTAAGGGAGCAGAGCTTCTTTTGCCAACTCTTCTTTCACATGAGAGATTTTCTTGCCCTTGTTCTTTAGATTGTCAAGAACAACTAATTTTGAAAGCAGTTGCTTTGCTTTCAGAATTATTCTTATCTTCCCATTACCAGTGGTTTAGAGTCTTTTTGCTTTTTCAAATCATGAAAAAAAAACCTACCACTACTTCTAAATTAAGTGCAGGATAAGGGGTAAGTAAATGGTCCAAGATGAGCACACAGTGGATGTATTAGGAGAACTGTAGGCAAGAGCTGCATCTTGAGAGTTTGTGTTCTGTGGAAGCTAGATAAAAGAAGACATACCTGGGTTATGAGGAATATTTCATGTAAGTTCAGACTACAGAAAACAAGATGTTTTTATTCTTTGTTCTGTTTTCTAGAGGGCACTTAGAAGGAAACAGCAACAAATTCCTGCTCTTTAAACTATTCTTTCTCATTTGTCTTTCCATAAAATATGTATTTGTGAAACTTGTTTTATTAAAAGCAAAACATTTCAGAGTCACTGGTTGTTAAAGTTGAGTAGAAAGTATTTTTCTAACCTTAGATGGTGTGTATTATAATTTTACTTGTTTTGAGGCAAAGCGTGTGTACATACGTAGTTACATACTCATTCTTGATAGTGTAACTTTCCATAGTTTGCATGTTTGTTTTTACTGAAATGGAAAAAAGGGAGAAGATAGCTTTAAATGGACATTTTGCATAATTGACTTTCTTATTGAAAAGATGTGAAAACATATGTATAGTTGAAAAATAATAATTTACTTTTGCTTGGGAAGCATCTTTTTTTAATGAAGTTATCTTTTTTGTCTTCTCCAGCCCTTACGTCGTCCTGACTCATCTGATGATCGTTATGTAATGACAAAACATGCAACCATTTATCCAACTGAAGAGGAATTACAGGCAGTTCAGAAAATTGTTTCTATCACTGAACGTGCTTTAAAACTTGTTTCAGACAGCTTGTCTGAACATGAGAAGAGCAAGAGCAAAGAGGGAGATGATAAGAAAGAGGGAGGTAAAGACAGGTGTGTTTTCAGAGTTTTTTACTTTTGTTTACTTTTGGTTTCCCTTATGTGGGCTTCTTATACTTGAAATAAAAGTTACAAAGACTGAAAATTCTCTGTTGTCAGTCTACATGTGTTATGCTTGTGTTAGATATTTAATGTATTCAGCTGTTTTTTGCTGAAATGAAAAATAACAATTTCATACAGTCTCCAACCTTGTAATTTTACTCATTTTATTTAAATTTATATAAAACCTATTTCAAGTCTGTTTTCAAAGCAGCCTTTATAGTTTTCAATTGCATTTAGCTGCTATTCAGTTTTTATTTATTTGTTGCATATGTTTACTCTTTGTTTTAGCGCTTCTTTTTCCTTAGCACATTGACCCATAAGTGTGAATAAGCTCAACCTTTAGCAACATCTTTCATACCAAGTTTGCATTATGATCTATAACTTTTCATTTTCCCCTTACCATTTGGAAATACCTTTGTATATATTGAACATGACTTTTATTCTAATTTGTAAAGTGAGACACAGAAAAGTGTTAACGGCCTTTGCTTTGCAGTTGTCCGTGTGAGAACTTAGCTCTTGATTTATTAATTTATCCATATTTCTTATCTAAGTGAAGGATACTTCTAAAAATATTGAATGTTTTTATACTGTAGTTGATTGAGAATTTTAATGGTGTAAAAGTTACTTCATTTACTATTGTGTGTTGAGAGATTATCGTGGTTCTGGTTGAGAAGGGATGTGATAATATAACTTGATTTCACTGCAGAGCTTTAAAAGGAGTTTTGCGAGTGGGAGTATTGGCAAAAGGATTACTTCTCCGAGGAGATAGAAATGTCAACCTTGTTTTGCTGTGCTCAGAGAAACCTTCAAAGACATTATTAAGCCGTATTGCAGAAAACCTACCCAAGCAGCTTGCTGTAAGTATTATGGAAATGTTCATTTTTACCCCTTGTCTGGTTCAAAAGTTTTTGGCAGGACTAACTGTGCTTCAGCTTAATCTTAAGCCAGCCTTTAAAGTTTTGGCTTGACTTTCCAAATTGAATTTTTTGCTTGATTGTACAAATTGGTAGAACTGTTTTCTTCTTTGTCTTTTTAGGTTTTATAGTGCTCCTCTGGCATGAAGCCATCTTGCTAATTTATTTTAAAATATAAAGTTGCAGCACATGTCCTCTTCCTGTTCTTTCTTCCAAGAGTTGAATCATTAAGAGATAAGACTTTAGGGAAAAAATGGGGTTTTTTTGTTTTGTTTTGTTTTTTAAACAAAGCCCATGTATGTATAGCAAGCTTGAATTTTTAGAATTCATGAACTTCTTGCCTATTTAGTTGAATACATGTTTTTAATAAAGTATAGTAACTAAAATAGAGACTCTTTCTGATTTGAATTTCCCCAGTTTTATTATGATTACTTTCCGTTTTCTACACGTTATAATCATAGGTATTACCTCTCACTGTCTCTCTTCAGCAAATTGTGGCAATGCACAATTAATAGAATATCCCCTTTTGGTCCTACAAAAACAAAACTTTTTTAAGTTTGAATTTTTAAAATTTTTATATAGTATCTTGTCAGAATCGCAGACTGGGCTTTAAAATAAAGATTTCTTGAATGATTTAATGTATAAAACTTATTTAGGTATTTGAAATCCAAGAATTGACATTTCATTGGTAATATGTATTCCACAGTAATGTCAGAATAAATAGTACCAGACCACAGCAGAGCAACCGATACCAAAAGGGAT
This sequence comes from Balaenoptera borealis, assembly GCF_965194805.1. Classification (NCBI taxonomy): domain Eukaryota; kingdom Metazoa; phylum Chordata; class Mammalia; order Artiodactyla; family Balaenopteridae; genus Balaenoptera; species Balaenoptera borealis. Next base: position 28,873,480 of record NC_138867.1, on the reverse strand, counting down.
AGTGAAGCATGCTATTAAACTTGAGCTTTGACGATTGTGGCACTTACTGTTGTTTGCTTTATATTACCATTGTTCCAGATGTGAAGTTTCTTATTGTGGATTAGTCTTTTTAAGTATTAGGAGCCAGGAGAATTGTCATTGTGTGTCTACTTGTTACCCTCTGTTGAGGCTGCTAGAGCAGTGAAGGGGAGGAGACTCAGAAGAGGTTTGAGGACTTTGAAAAAATTATATAATTTGCGAGAAACATCTTGATCCTAAATTGTGGTGTTTAGTAAATCTACAAAGTAGGGGGGCTTCCCTGGTGGCACGGTGGTTAAGAATCCGCCTGCCAGTACAGGGGACATGGGTTCGAGCCCTGGTCCGGGAAGATCCCACATGCTGCAGAGCAACTAAGCCCGTGCGCCACAACTACTGAGCCTGCGCTCTAGAGTCCGCGAGCCACGACTACTGAGCCCGCATGTTGCAACTACTGAAGCCCACGTGCCTGGAGCCTGTGCTCTGCAGCAAGAGAAGCCACAGCAGTGTGAAGCCTACACACCACAAGGAAGAATAGTCCCCACTCGCCGCAACTAGAGAAAGCCCGCACGCAGCAATGAAGACCCAACACAGCCAAAAAAAACTACAAAGCAGAAAATACTATATCCTAACTAAATAATTAACAGTTACACTAAAAGCAGCATACTCTTTCCAAATCATTCTATGTACTTATTGTACAAGTGGATAAGCAAGAGAAATAGAATTTATTATCGTCATCATCATTCTCATAGTTAACGTTTATATAATTCTTACTATGTACCAGGCACTGTTTTAAGTGATTTACATAGTTAATTCATTTATTCTTCCAACAATCCTATAGGTTAGATAAAATTACTGTCCCCATTTTATAAAAACAGGTAAAGGGGAGTTAAATAATTTGCCCATCTTCTTATCATTAGTAAAGTAGCAGAGCTAGGATTTGAACCTAGATACTATGCTGTAAACACTCCATGTAATTTCTGTTGAGTCTTCATTTGTTCATATATACTGAGACTTATTTCATGTGTACTGAATTGCAGTGAATCCTGGTTTTTCTTCTGTTGATCAGGACTTTCTGCTCCCTGACAAGGTACACTGGGAATGTTTGAATTATGGCTCCCGTTAGTTTCAGATACCTATTTTAGTCTCATTCATACTCTGCAAGTACTTAACTACCCAAGATGCTATTAGGAAGGTACGGTAATAAATAGGGCAGTGTTTCTTTTATCCAAGAACTCATCATCTAAGAGAGACATACACACATACAAATAACTCATATGATACAAGTAATGGTAAATATTAGTTCAACAAAATTCTACAAGGAAAGAGGAGCGAGAGATTTATAATATTTGCACGTATTGCAAGGCTTCTTGGGGGGAGTAGTGTATGATCTAGTCCTTATAAAATGGTTAAGGCAGTGAGAAAATGAAAGAGCCATAGTGCAACTGCTTTGTTTGATAATGTTAAAAGGTCCATCTAATTTCCTGTACTCTTCATTACATAGGTTATAAGTCCTGAGAAGTATGACATAAAATGTGCAGTTCCTGAAGCGGCAATAATTTTGAACTCATGTGTGGAACCCAAAATGCAAGTCACTATCACCCTGACGTCTCCAATTATTCGAGAAGAGAACATGAGGGAAGGAGGTTGGAAAGCCATTAAACATTCTACTTTTTATTAACTTTTTTTTTCCCCATTTACCTACTCTTTAAGATGGCATTAAGCCCTAGAAGGCAACATGCTGGCATTACATATGAATTTGATAGATTTGACTTATATAGCAACCAGTTTTGCTTAAGATCATTTCCCAGATCTTTTATTAGTGTCTTTTTAGCAATGTACTTTTATATAAAACACTCATGGTATTATTGATTTTCTTGATTTTTTTTTTCTTTTCTTGCTAACCTCAGATTTCTGGAAAAAAAAAAAAAAACTTCAAAATTATTCTTACCAGCATAGTTGACCCATGAACAAATTAAAGAAATGTTGCTAGTGAGGGGCCACAAATTTAAGTTCTGTTAAGTTCTTGTTCTTGTCCTACAAAAAGACAAGAGAGTTCCATAAATAAAATTGGTTAAATATTCATAACACAGTTTAAGAGACATTGTTATATATGTAATCATGGATTTGGCTTGTCCTGAGGTAAATATTTCTGGTTCTCTGAGGTTGCTCTTCGGTTTGAAGCGTTTTCATAAATGCAGAGCATCCTAATGCACGTAGATTTGGGCATCTGACCCCACTATTATACTAGAGATATTGAAAACTAAACGGTGTTGGCATAGTGAGTTATAGCACAATTCAGGGTTTTTAAACTTACTTTACAATTGTAGAATATGAAATCCTGCTGGTGCCAGCAATGTTGCTTTAGGGACTATTCTGTAACATTTTCAAAGCTTCAAAAGCTTTTTTAAGCCAAAAAGCATGGTCAGTGTCTGCCGTATGTTGGTTCTGTTGTTTTATGGGTCAGATAAAATTTACTTTGTTTCCTTTCATGTTGTTTTTGTACATCTTAATTTGTTGATATGGAGTTATAGTCTACACTAATATTTCTTTGTGATACAAATAGAGGAGAAAAGAATACTTAAAATTAATTTGTCTAATAGCATAAGTAGGCTCTCAATTACTGTCCCTTTAAATTTGTTTTCTTACAGCAAAGCAGTTTTTTTTAAGGCACTGGGCTTTCCACAACCCAGGAAAAGACCATTTTTACTAAAAAATGCGATCATTGGGAGACATGTCTAACTTTGCATACATTATATATATACCATATATCAGGACTTGTATGTTGTGTAAGCTTTGCATCTTAAAAATAAATGGGGTTTGTGTAGAGGATCTTTTATATGAGCATGAGTTCCCACTAAAGGTCTGGCCGTGAATATTGCTGGAAAAACAGTTCCTGAGTCAATCTGGTCAATTCATATGCAGCATATGACTCTTAGGATTTGAAAAAGAAATTTTCGAGATTATGTTATAAATAATAGTTGCTGTATTTCATATGAAATTATACTCATATAACCATTTAACTTTATTTCAGAGCACATCTTGTCCAGTTATATTTAGGCTTACTTAAATTTGTGCAGTATCAAGTAATTTTATTTTGTTGCAAAAGTCTAAAGTTAATAGTATCATATTTGTAGTAGTCTTTAATAACCTATCCCTTCTAAAGGAAACAAAATTATATTTTTGTCTGACCCAGACTTGAGTTATTGTTCTGAATTTCATAAATATTATGGTGAGAGAAATGGTCAGTCCAAAATTGAAAGATTTTACTTCAAGACACTGAGCTGAAAAGTTGGATGTGCAAAAAGTGTAGAAACATTGATAGTGTTCTTTGCTGCAGATAACTGCAGTAAATCATGTCTTTAGCTTCATTATGAAGATTGCTGCAGAATAACGGTATGTATTCTCTCTCACTGCAGCTCTGAATGCTCTGTGTCTTAAAATCATTTAAAGCCTATAGCTTGCTTTGGGGAGTTAGTACAGGGGTAAGGAAGGCTTTGCCGGAAGAGCACTTGGTAAATCATGAGACTGGCGACTTGCGCATAGTTGTGGTAGCCTCTTAATGCGTATTGGTCCTGTTTGATACAAAAAATTATTTAAAGGAGATTATTAAATTGCCCAAATAACTGTTAAACACATTACAGATCTATTTTATGTTACTGTGTTTGACAGTTAAACATTAAGTAAACGTTTAATTGACTCGAAGCTTGAAATGTTCAAAATGCTCTAACCCTTGCTACAGCGTCTCTTCTGTAGCAAGTCAAGTACTGTGTGTTTTTTTTCCCACCTTTAGCTTATCAGGCCCGGTCCAAAGCCTTCTAGCAGAGGGAATTGATTCCTGTCAGGGGTTGCTGCCAAGACATCGGAAGGATTTTTGACCAAGGTTTTCAAAAGCTCAGTGTCACACCTGCCATTTGATTAAGGAGGGATTTTGGATGCAGAGTCTGGCATTTATTGTCCTTTGTGTGGCTGTTCTGTTTGTTTTGTCTTTGTCTCTTCTAGATTTGAGCAGTGTTCACACTAGTTTTTAAATTGTTGGGTGGATTACATATTTTACATAACCATGTTAATTTATTTAATATATTCCCATTAACTTTTAATCATAAAATAGTGTGGACACAGCATGTCTTCTAACTGGTGATTAACCCCTTAAAATTTATGAAATACATTTTTGTAGGGTAAGAATTTGCTTTCTTTTAAATAAATTAACTGATATTTGTTTTGTTAACTGGGTATTAGGAAGCAAGTATGATTTTAGTACAGTATATCTAAGGGGTTAATCCACTTGAAATATAGAATGGGTGCAAAAATCCACACTCTAAATTTGACAGAAATTTCCTACTTATAGATCTTAAGTTGTTTTTAAATTGCAATAGGTGTCTTGGCATCTTTGAAATTGTATCATATTAATTTAAATTTCCAAAGTTATGAATGCTTGTGTGCAAAAGGAAAACTTTTCTTCCGTATTGGAGGAAATTAAAACATGAATTAACATTAAAAATTGAGAAACTTAGAAAGAGATTGTACATTATCACCTATTTGCATTTTAGCTTTAGCAGATAATGTAAATAAATAAGGGACATGGAAAGGGTTCTTCAGCATGTTCTGTAACCTTGCTTTGGGGAGTGGTTTTTTGTTGTTGTTGTTTCTTGCTTTTTTTTTACTTCTTTAATTAGCTGTGCTTTCCTGTGTTCCTTTTCCTTCTCTCAGAATAGCGCATTTCTTATGTTCATTATATTTCTGGATTCAGTAGTTGGTTTTTCAGGTTTTGAGATTGTTTATTAGTTTTTAAAAATTACTAATATTTCTGACTTGATACTTTTCTTTTTAGTACCCAGATTCCTCTTTCAGTGTTCATTTTCAGAATGCCACACAGTGTTCTTTGATTATCTGTAAAATTCCCTTCTAATATGTATTCTGAAAATCTGTGCCGTCTGATTATGTAAGGAGTAGGAACTAAGAATAAAAAGCCGAGACGAGGGATGGAATTCTTTATTACTTTTTAAATATGCTTTTTAATATGTCATCTACTCAAAATAAGGACAGATATCTTTTAAGATTTCTGAATGCTCATATAAAAATAGACAATCAAATAATTTGCCCAGCGTTGCAATAGTACTCTTAAAGTAAAATCATCTTCATGTTTCCTTTTACCATATATTTCATCTTTTGTTCCACATATTCATTTGGTGCCCTCGATGATTTATAAAATTAAATCCTAAATGTCCCATAATTTTGGTGCTTTTTATCTAGAAGACTGTTTTCAATAGATTACTTGCCTGGTATGTAATTTTCCTATATGTAGAAAATATTTTAAAATCACCAAGAGTTGTGAATTAGATTGACTTATGAATAGTTGGATTAGCAAATTTGATTAGCAACTTTTATACACAGTTTACAGATGTGTTTAGATGAACGTAAAGCTGGCCTTTTATGAATGAAAAGTTAACTTCTTGTCCTGATTTAGGTTCAGATTTTCTTCTCAAGTTTTATATAGCTCATTTATGTTTTAATACAATAATCTGATTAAAATCAGTTATTATAACTGACTTTGCAACTTAAAAGATTCTACAGATATATCATCAAACCATTCTGCTTACTGCATCTGTTCTATTTCTATACTTACTCAATTTAACCATGCTAGTTCCTATTGCCCTTTTCTACTTTACTCATTGTTTCTCTCCAGTTATTCTTTGAAATACTTCATGGGAACTTTGAATTTTAAAGGGCATTTCATATTCCCTTAATTCTTAAAGCTAAAATTCTCTTGTGGAAGAGAAGTCATTGAACTCTTAGAAATGCCTATTTTTGGCTCTTTATTTTTTTCTATGATTATTACTGCATTGATCATCCCATATTTATCATTAGTTCTTTGACATATTAGCCCCAGAATAACCTATGACCATTTAAAATACTGAACAAACTCAGTAGTTTATTGTACATTCTCATTAAGGTGGATTTTTGTGTTCCCTTTTGTCTTGTCGTCTTTGTGCTGGTGCGCTGTGTCCAGTAATCCTTCCTTTTGATTTTGTTTTGGTGGGTAGGGTTTATATTTGCAGAAATTATTTATTATATTTCTAAAATAAAGAGTTTTAATTCTCATCTTGATCTTCATATTAGATTATGTGAATTTGTTGAAAATAACTCCCTGGGTACTTTAAAGTGTTGACAAACTCTCAAATGGCTCATGTGACACTGATGCTACTTTAAGGAAGTGTCTTGCTCACCTGGTCAAACACCCATTCCTCACTGCATTTTGCCAATTCAATCCATTTTAGATGTAACCTCGGGTATGGTGAAAGACCCACCGGACGTCTTGGACAGGCAAAAATGCCTTGACGCTCTGGCTGCTCTACGCCACGCTAAGTGGTTCCAGGTTCGGAACATCATTTTACTTTTTTCTTGTAGCCTTATGAGAGAGTAGTTCAGTACAACATGTTTAACTGTGTTTAAACATTTCAAAAGATTGCCCAAGCAATACTATTTTAAATTAAATATGAGAAAATGTTAACATAGAAAGCTGGGTATGAAGATCTGCATATTGCAGTTACTATTAATTTGACAATAAACTCAGGTTTTGGGGGTGTTTTGTGGTTTGGGTTTTTTAATTTTTATTTTTAGTGGCTATATTTAAAGTTGACTTGTTTAGGGACATCACATGTTTGTGTACATATATTATATTCCATAAGGCTGCAGATTAACTTTGCTTTAAATAATGGAATATGTGTTTAAAGCTTTGTGTATAGTTTTAAGATTTTTTCCCCCCCCTCTTTCTCTAAGTTAATAAGTGTAGGGAATGAAAGGTGAGGAAGCAGCTGTTTGGTTTAGTGACTTTGCAGTTATGCAAAGGCACAGAAAGGAAACCAAACAGATTTCCTTAATCTTTCAGTCCCTAGACAAACTTTTTAGCTCTTTACTTTTTCTTTTATTTCTAATGTAGGCAGATTTTTTTTTGAAGTTTACTGTTTTAAATGAACACAGGTCAAGGTTCACAGGGGATCAAGAACAATTATTCTTGTATAATCTGTTTACTTTGACCTAAAATATCAGCTTTTAAATACTAACCCTGGCATAAAATATTGCTGTAAATGGCAGCTCATTGAATCCAATTTTAAGCGTGGTTATTTTTGTTTTATTTTTATCTGAGCTTCCATTGAACAGTGGTATTTTAACTTTTTTTTCGTCAAGGGATACTTTCAGTATTTCTAAGATTAATTCAGTTGGTTTTTGTGTTGCTCTCAAGGCTAGAGCTAATGGTCTGCAGTCCTGTGTGATTATCATACGTATTCTCCGGGACCTCTGTCAGCGAGTTCCAACTTGGTCCGATTTTCCAAGCTGGGTGAGTAATACGTAACTGTATGGTGTGAAAAGTAAACATATAGGAAATATTTCTGCAGTTTTTTAATAGACTCATCTTACGTCTAATTATCAACTTTCTTTTCATTTCCTAAATGTAGTTTTTTTCTTCTTCTAGTGAGAAATCCTGGGGTCTTAATTTTCTGAGAATTCCACTTGATTTTCTTTCTGTATTTTCCTCTCTTTTTTTTTTTTTTAACTCTTCTCACAGTGTTTATTACTTTCTTTAAAATAGGACCGATTACTAGTCATACATACATAAAGGTATAAAGAAAACTAAAAATGAGCTATTAATCTACCTATGCAAGGTTTTGTTGACATTTTAACAAAATAATGTATAAGGAATTTTTAAGATTTAGAAATATACATTATTCAAAAATGCATAAAATTAGGAAATTCAAATAATGCAGAAAGGCATGAAGCAGAAATGAGAGCCTTCTCATCATTTAAAGGCAAGCTATCTTGACACAGTTTGTTGTGATTTTTTTCCTAGGGGAAAAAAATGCATGCATATATATCGTGTATGTTCCTTTTAAAAAAAAAATATTTATTTATTTGGTTGTGCTGGGTCTTAGTTGTGGCAAGCGGGCTCCTTAGTTGGGGCTTGCCGGCTCCTTAGTTGCAGCACGCCAGCTCCTTAGTTGCGTCACGTGGACTCCTTAGTTGTGGCATGTGAACTCTTAGTTGCAGCATGCATGTGGGATCTAGTTCCCTGACCAGGGATCAAACCCAGGCCCCCTGCGTTGGGAGCACAGAGTCTTAACCACTGCGCCACAAGGAGGTCCCATGTATGTTCCTATTTTTATTTATGTACACATATCCCTTTGATATTGAACTGTTTGGGTTCCTACAAGAATTCAGATAGAGAGGGATTCGTTCAGAAATATAACTGAAACTACTGATTCCAGAGTTGGGTTAGGGAGAGTTGAATAGCCAGGGTTATCTTAATTCTTTTTTTTAACACAGGAGTGGGTCATGCTGTTTACATTGTTTGCATCTTTCAGCTCTTTGAGAGCTGTATTGACTACATGGTGTTGCCTTTGTATGGACATGCAGTATTTTATTCAGCTCGTATCCATTTGATGGACAGTTGCATTGTTTGCATTCTTTTGCTATTAAATTTTCATTGTATTGTTGTCAGGCTTTTATGAGTATTATATATGTGTGATAAATGGCTAGGGTCAATTGCTATAGAATTCCAAGGTCAAAGGACATGTGTTGATTGTTACCAGAAAGGTGGATCATTTAAAACTTCCAAAAATTGTTGAACTGATCATTTCCTTCACACCCTCGCTAACTTCGGGATATCATCACACTCCTTTAACACGATAGGTAAAAAAAAATGGTGTCTCATTTTTTATTTAGATTTCTTTACGTGATTATTGGCATTTGTAATTATTTTTCTCTTAACTGCCAGTTCCTTTATTATTCATCATTTTCGCAATTTATAACTCTTTCTATAAGAAATTAACTCTTATCTGTATTAAAAAATAATTTTTTCCAGTTTTTCATCTGCTTTTCAACTTAATTTTTGCTGTTTTATAGAAGCTTTAAAATCTTTGCAAATTCTAATCCATTAATGTTTTATGACTTAATGGTTTTATTTCTACTTACAAAATTCTTTCATATTTTAGGTTATAAATTATTCACACATGCTTTCTTCTAGAGCTTTTTTTTTCCTCCCATCAAATTATATTTTCTACAGATGCTTGCTTGCTTGCCTGTTTATTTAGTTCTTTAGTCATAATGCATAGCAAACCTCCTGGAAGGATGTATTTCATATTACAACAGTGGTTGTCTCTCAGTAGTGAGTAGTGGGATTAGGTAGAGGTCTGTAATGTTTGGATTTTACTAGGATGAAATATATATTTTATTACTTGTATAATTAAAAATTGATTTAAAAATCATACATGGATTAAAGGTGGATCCAGCTATATGTTTTTCCAGACCAATTACCAATTATTCCAGTACCACTTAACATTTTATTTAATAAAATTTATTTATTCAACCCCCATTTTGAAATATCACCATTATCATAAACCAGTGGTTCTCAGCCACCATCAGTTTTGCCCTCTAGGGGACATTTGGCAATGTTTGGGGATAACTTTGGTTGTCAAAACTGGTTATCAGTAGCGCTGAGGAAGAGAAACCCTGTCACAAACCAAAGTTCCTTTTTTGCAGGCCTACTTCTGCAGCCCTCTTTCATTGCTCAGTCTTTTCTAGTACCAAACTCTTTTAATTTTTAAAGCTTCATAGTGTGTTTTAAAATTCTGATTGTCCTCTTCCTCTTCATCAGAAGTCTTCCCTCTTCATTCTCTGCTATTCATTATAAACACCATCTTACACAGAAGATTTTTTTGGGGGGAGGTGCTTTTCTATGCTTCTTTTTCTGAAAGAACTTGACTACCATTTTGTTCAGTTTCTCAGAAGTTCTCTTGATGATTTTTAAGTAGCACTGTAGATAATTGGTGGAATGTCATCACTTTTATAATACTGACTCTTCTTTATGGGATATCCTACTTATTGGAATGAATGTTACACACTTAGATTTGAATGGGTTCTGAGCATAGTTGTTTGTACCTAGGTATTTATGTTTTAGAGTCTTTAAAAATACCATTTTCTGGTTATTGTTTATATATGTTAAATATATTAATTTTGTAACCCACCACCTGACTGCATTCCTTTATTTGTAGTAATTTTTTTCATGTGATTCTCTTGGCTTAGAATCATATCCACCAACCTCTTTTCTAATTTAGTTGGTTGATACGCCTAGAATAATTATGGAATAAAAGAAATAATACTTTACATGCATGTTATGTTCTTATTGCTTTGAAAATGTTTCTAGTATGTAAAGTCTGTTAAGCATGGTGGTATAGCCTTTTATTTGAGATATTTCTTTGTAATGTTAGAAATGTCAACCCTCTCTTAGTTTACTAAGTAATTTTGAATGAGGAATGTAAATTGAACTTTATCAGACAATTTTTCAAGGTTTCTTGACATGAATGTATAGTTTTTCTCCTTCATCCTGTTAATATTGTATATTTAGAAATATATGTCCTGATATTGAGCTACCTTTGCATTCCAGAGATGATTCTCTTATATTTGAGAATAATCTTAATGAACTGTTAAGTTCTGTTTGCTGATAGTCTATTTAGGAATTTTGCAGTGACATAAAGGAAATTTTTGTGGTTTTATTTTTGTCTTCTTTGATAGATTTAGGATCAATAATACACTAACTCTATAAGAATAATTTAGAAGCTTTCGTTCTTCCTCTAAACTCTGAAACAGTTTTTAGTAGCATCAAAACTATATGTTTTTTGGGACTTCCCTGGTGATCCAGTGGTAAAGAATCCGCCTTACAATGCAGGGGATGCCGGTTCAATCCCTGGTCAGGGAACTAAGATCCCACATGCCGCAGGACAACTAAGCCCATGAGCCACAACTACTGAGCTTGCACGCCTCAACTAGAAAGCCCACGTGCCTCAACTAAGACCCAACACAGCCAATAAATAAATAAATAAATAAATAAATATATATAAACTATTAAAAAAAACTATGTTTTTTGATAATTTATAAAATTCATGTGACACCATCAGTCACTTATAAAAGGGGTGGTGCTTTCTTGTTTTATTGTGATTAATTGGTTTGTTTAGTTTTTCTTTCTCTTGGGGTTATTTTTGGCAACTTATCTTTTCCTAGAAAAATTGACCAATTCAGCCAGATACTCAGATTTTTAGAGTTTTGCTCTCTTAGAGTTTTAAAAATACCTGTAGCATCTTTTTTATTACTTTTAATTCTTTGATTGATTGGACTAGCCAGTAATAGCAGTTGCTGTATAGGAGCAAAATAACAAATGGGTGTTCAGTATTTATTTGTGATGAGAATTCACTGAATTCTTAATTGATTTTAAATATAAAAATTTATGAGCATTATATAACTTTAAATTTTTTTAATGTTTAAAGATATAAGCATTATGCATTATCATTTTACTTCCTGATTCCTTCAACTTCAGTCCCTTCAACCCAGGTGCCCTTGAGGCTATTTCTGTTGTAGTAAGTCTAAGCTTCAGTACTTTTGAGACTGAACTCTCAGGCCACTCCTGGGCTACTGTTGGAGTTTGGAGGTCCAACACTACAGATGGCCCTTTGCCTACACCTTACTTTTCCTCTTTATCAGAGAGAGCCATAAACTTCAAGGGACCCTCTCTCCTTTGAGGATGCAGAGATCTAAGAACTGAGTAGAAGAGAGGATGCACAGGTGAAAGGAACTGGGGGAAGATAGGCCATGGCAGGGTAATGATGGGAGGGCAAACAAAGCCGCTGGCCGATCTTTGAAATCATGTACATATACCATAAAATACGCAAAGTATTTTGGTAGGTTAAAGCACACCAAAATGTCAGTATTTTGACATTTAAAAATCTCTCCTAGTATTATATCCTTTAGGCAGTAGTTTATCCAATTTAGTATTTTTTTCCTCCCCTCAGAGAGCCAGCTCCTTGGATTTAGCTGCCAGATCTGCCATTTTCCTTCTTAGTAATTCATTAATTTCTTATTTCATCTCTAATTTTCTATTTTCCTTGGGTTTATTTTTGTTCTTTTACAAACTTCATGAGTTGGATACTTGTTTCATTCACTCACTCTTTAATTATAGAGGTTTTAAAGCTGTAATTTAAGGCTGGACATAGGTTTTGGCCATATATACATATATATATACACGTGTGTGTGTGTGTGTGTGTGTGTGTGTGTGTGTGTGTGTGTATATAATATTTTTTCTTTTTTTTTCTATGCAATCCGAAATTCATTTTAATATTGTCTTTAAGCCAAGAGTAGTTTTGAGGGAATTTTTAAATTCTACATGACTGAAGAAGAGTTGCTTTTGTTTTGTAAATAACTTCTAGTTTTTATAGCATATAAAAATAATGCAATAAATATATTCTACTATTTGCAATTTTGGGAATTTCAAGTTTTCTTTGTGGTCTCATATGTACAGTTTTTGTTAAGTGTGGGCACTTAAAAAATGTGCTCTCAGCAAGTTATAGCATTTAATATATACCCCTTAGTTCAACTTCATCAATTCTGTTCATATCTTCTATCTCCTTTCCTTCATATTTTTTGTCTACTTTATCTGTCCATGGACTGACAAAGATAAATTAAAATCTGCTATTTTGTTGTGTTTTCTACAGTTTGTTCTTTATTGTTTCGTTGCAGTAATATTTTGGACATAGACACTTAATACAACTATGTCGTAATTGTGAGTTTGAACCTTTTGCCATTATAAAGGGCATTTAATTAACACTTTCTGCTATTAGTTAATAAGCCTTGTCCATTTATTAATATCAAAACTCTAGCTTTAAAAAAAAGAATTATAACTAACTTACAATATTATATTAGTTTCAAATATACAACATAGTGATTTGATATTTTTATACATTATGAAATGATTACTGAAATAATGACCAGTTATGATTTGTTACCAAAGTTATTACAATATTATTGACCATATTCCCTATATGCACTTACATCCCTCTGACTTACTTATCTTAAAGCTGGAAGTTTGTACCTCTAAATCCCCTTCACTTATTTTGTCTGTACCCCCAGCCTCCTAAACTCTAGCTTTTTATATTAGCATTTGTCTGGTATAATTCTGTTTGTTTCCTTTGTTTTCTTCTGCCCTTTCCCATAATTCTTATCCTTTTCTTGGTCTTTTTTATGTGTGAATGGGTTTCCCTCTATTTATACAATTAGTTGTTGCCCTATTTATAGTTTTTTGTGGTATTTTAATCTGTTTGTTTAACAATTTTAAGCAATGTTTGTTAACCTCTCATCTGTAAAAGCTGAGAATAGTATCACTTCTTTGTACTCCTCACATCCTCTTGGGTTTTTTGTTATATTTTCTTTTTTTCATTTGTTTCATTCATTCCTTTAAGTAACGTATTAAAACCTGTTTCTTGATTTATGTCTTAATATATGCTGATTCCACTTAGACCAAGGAAAGTTTACACTTAATACTTTTTTAAACCTCGAAGGTTTAAAAATAACTACATTTACCTTCTGTAGTCATATTCCCTTTGTTTAATGTTCTGTATCTGAATGGTTTGATGCCAACCATTAGATCTTTTACTGGGACTTCCTCTTTTCATTTCTTGATTGACTGCATTTTATCATCATATAGTTCTTATCAAAAACTGTTTTAAGTTTTTAAAATTTCTTTCATGTTTGAGAATCTTTGCCAGTTACCACTACTTTATTGAGAAATATATTGTTAGGTCACAATTTTTCCTCCTCCATTTATTGGTGTTGCTCCATTGTCTTCCAGCACTGAGTATTACTACATCTAAGTCCAGCCTAATTTTTTTGCCTTTACTTTTTCTACAGGCTGCTGAAAGAATTCTTTATCCTTCAATTTTAGTAACTTAACCAAATTATGTCTTGGAATCTGTTGTTCAGTATCAGCATTTCATTGAAAACTTTGTCCTTTTTGCCCTGCAGATTTGACAAATTATTAATATGATTCTCTATTTTCAGGGATACCAATTATCCTTATATTGCATTGCCTTTGTCCTACATATCTATTATCTTTGTGATTGTTTTAATCTTTGTTCTCTTTCCTCTTTTGTCCCCTATTATTGTCTCTTTGGTAGTAATTTAGTTTCCAACTATGTCCTAATCTTCTTTGCTGTTTATAATTCATTATTAGTTCTATAATAATGTTATTTTGCATTTCAGTTTGCTTAATTAGCTCTGCAGTTTTCCTTTTCATCTCAACTTTGAGCTCTTAATTTTATTGGCTTTTTGTATTTATCAAGTTCTCTATTACTCAGAATGTGAGCAGGTTATATCTTCATTTCCTTAAATTAAGATTCTTCCAGAATAGATTATTTTTTAATAGATATTTTTTAAAGCACTTTTTGGTTCACAGCAAAACTGAGCAGAAAGTACGGAGTTCTCACATACCCTCCTCCACTACACATACATAGCCTCCCCCTCAATATTTGCACCAGAGTGATACATTTGTTGTAACAAGTGATACTACTTGTTACAAGCAGTGATATACTATTATTGCTCAAAGTCCGTAGAGAGTAGATTTTTTTTTTTTTTTTTTTTTTTTTATTGGCTGGGTTAGGTCTTTGTTGCTGCATGCAGGCTTTCTCTAGTTGCGGCAAGCAGGGGATATTCTTTCTCTAGTTACAGTGCACGGGCTTCTCTTGTGGAGCATGGGCTCTAGGCATGAGGGCTTCAGTAGTTGTGGCTTACGGGCTCTAGAGCGCAGGCTCAGTAGTTGTGGCGCACGGGCTTAGTTGCTCCTCGGCACGTGGGATCTTTCTGGACCAGGACTTGCACCCGTGTCCCCTGCATTGGCAGGCGGATTCTTAACCACCGCACCACCAGGGAAGTCCCAAGAATAGATTTTTCATCTCTATTTTTCATGCTATGTTCCTCCCAGATGCACGGATGTTGTGTCTGATTTGTTTCAGTTTTTTCATCTCGTTAGTGCTTAGCATTGTCAGTTCCATTACAAAATCATCCTTTTATGCTGAGACAACCAAACAAGAACTGTATTTGAATGTATCCACACCTTTTAAAATACTTGTCCTTTTTCTTCCCCCATGAGCTCTGCTTTGAGGATTGCTTATGGAAAGGAGTAGGGTTTGGCTGCATGTAAACCTTGGGCTTTTTTTTTGGCTGTGCTACGTGGCTTGCAAGATCTTAGTTCCCCGACCAGGGATTGAACCCAGGCCCCAGCAGTGAACGCACTGAGTCCTAACCACTAGACCACCAGGGAATTCCCAGACATGGGCTTTGTCTCTCCTGTGTCCTGATTGAATGTGCTGTGATAGTCTGTGAGGTGGATTCCATTGGCACACCTTTACACTTCAGATTTCAAACCCAGGATGGCCTCCTAGAGGCTTTGCCTATGCAGAATCTGCTCTGTTTGTTTCCGAAACCTATTCACCATCTCCTTTCAAGAACAATTTCTATTTCCCTGAACCAACAGAGGGTTTTGGGTATGTGAAGCCGCTTTGGGACACTTGTGTTGAGAATTCACAGCCAACTTTGATATTAATTTTCCCCTGCATCTTACTCCTTTGGAAGATCTTACATTATTTCTTTTTTCTTTTATCTACATGTTAGTCAAATGTCTATTTATTATTAGATATAATTAGATGTGGATAATTGGAATTTTTCTACTCTTCCGACCCTGTCTTCCACAAAGAGTCTTCAACTTGGTAAATACCATTACAAACACTTGTCTGTATAAAAGATGTTTTAAGTGATAGAACACTGACATCACAGGGCAAATAACTAACATTCTTTTAGCTTGCAGGAGAATCAGCAAGTTGTACTTGGACTGTATCATCTCACTCACTTTAGCTTAAAAATAATAACTCAGCACTTAGCTACCCCATAACAGAAACCATCTACTTGAGTACATACACATCCCCAAATCACCAAAAGCTGTTAGAAAACCTTTTTTAAGAAGACTTGACAGTTCTGGGACTTCCCTGGTGGTCCAGTGGCTAAGACTCTGTGCTCCCAATGCAGGGGGCCCAGGTTTGATCCCTGCTCAGGAAACTAGATCCCGCATGCTGCAACTAGGAGCCCACATGCTGCAACTTAAAAGATCCTGCATGCCTCAACTAAGACCCAGCATAGCCAAATAAATAAATTTTTTTTTAAAAAAAAGGACTTCCCTGGTGGCTCACTGGTTAAGAATCCGCCTGCCATTGCAGGGTACATGGGTTCGATCCCTGGTCCGGGAAGATCCCACATGCCGCAGAGCAACTAAACCCTTGTGCCACAACTGCTGAAGCCCGTGTGCCTAGAGCCTGTGCTCAGCAACAAGAGGAGCCACCTCAGTGAGAAGCCCACGCACCGCAATGAAGAGTAGCCCCCGCTTGCCGCAACTAGAGAAAGGCCACGTGCAGCAACAAACACCCAATGTGGCCAAAAATAAATACATTTTTTAAAAAAAGGCTTGACAGTTTTTATTAAGAATTGTTGAGTATGAAATAAAGTGCTGTCCATACAACATGTGTATGAGTATGAAATAAAGTGCTGTGCATGTGCAAAAATATAACATCCTACACGTGGACTTAGGAGTGGGAAGTTTGTCATGCATGTATCAATCTTCACCTGTGTTTACTGGAATACAGAAATGGCTTTTATACAGACAAGTGCTTGTAATGGTATTCATAAAATCCTATTTTAATAGCATAAACATTTTTATCTGTAAAATTGGAATAATAGTTGTATCTACCACCAAGAGGTGATTATGATGATTAAAATTGGTTAATGCATGTAAAGGCTTAGAACAGTGCTTAGCATATAATAAGCACTCAGTCAGTAAGTGTTAGTTATATAATGATAAAGAGGCTAACTTTACTACTATTACAATTACTTGACCAAACTTCCTAGGGTTTGATATTTAGATTGTTTCCAGTGTATTGCAGATAAGCAGCTTCACTGAATATTTTTTGTGTTTTCATTAAGTGTAAGAGCCCTATTGTAAATCTTTAGTACTGACATTACTGGGTTCATTAGTATGTGCCTTTGAATTTGCCAACTGTGTGATTTTTTTTTTTAAAGAAGGTTTTACAGGTATACACTACCACCAAATGAAAGTACCTGTGTTACCATAATCTCCCAAAGTATTTTTTTTTCATAGCCCTTTACCTCTATCAGAACTAGAAACTACTATCCAAGGAAACTAGTTAATGTTATCTGTCTGGATCAGTTGTAAAGGATATTTATTGAAATATAGTTGTCTTTAAAAAACAAAACAAAACAGGTTTGAGTCGGTCAGACCTGGGTTTAAATCCTAGCCCCTTAAGCTTCTAGTTGTATGACCTTTTAACCTCTTTAAGGTTTTCTGTTTTTTAATCTTTAAAATTGTGGTATAGTGGCATCTAGTTATGAGAAATTAAATGATTTATTTAAAAGTGCTTAGCATGGTGCCTGCCCCTTACTAAGCATTGTTCTTCTTACTACTATTAAAGATGGGAAAGAAAAATATATACCACATGAATGTTTTTTAAAGCAAATATTACAATCCTAGGTTTCACATCATCTAATAGGTAATATTTAAGAGAGCTTTTTTCTTTAAATAACTTCAGCCACCAAGACGTTTCACATTGCAACCTAAATAATCATTTTCCTAATTTGATTCTGTTCGTCTTTGATGTTGTCTTTTTACTTGTTTCTTTTTTTCCCCCATCTTTTTTGGAGTATAAATGCTTTACAATGTTGTGTTAGTTTCTGCTGTACAATAATGTGAATCAGCTATATGTATAAATATATCCCCATATCCCCTCCCTCTTCAGCCTCCCTCCCACCCTCCCTATCCCATCCCTCTAGGTCATCACAAAGCACCAAGCTGATCTCCCTATTCTATGCAGCAGCTTCCCACTAGTCATCCATTTTACATTTGGTAGTGTATATACGTCAGGGCTACTCTCCCACTTCATCCCAGCTTCCCCTTTCCCACCCTGTGCCCTCAAGTCTGTTCTCTACGTCTGCGTCTTTATTCCTGCCCTGCCGCTAGGTTCATCAGTACTGCTTTTTTAAATTCCATATATATGCATTAGCATGCAGTGTTTGTTTTTCTCTTTCTGGCTTACTTCACTCTATGACAGATTCTAGGTCCATCCACCTCACTACAAGTAACTCAATTTCTTTTCTTTTTATGGATGAGAAATATTCCATTGTATATATGTGCTACATTCTTTATCCAGTCATCTGTTGATGGACATTTAGGTTGTTTCCATGTCCTGGCTATTGTAAATAGAGCTGCAATGAACATTGTGGTGCACGTAGGTTGTTGTTTTTTTTGACATCTTTATTGGAGTATAATTGCTTTACAATGGTGTGTTAGTTTCTGCTTTATAACAAAGTGAATCAGTTATACGTCTATGTATATCCCCATATCTCCTCCCTCTTGCGTCTCCCTCCCACCCTCCCTATCCCACCCCTCTAGGTGGTCACAAAGTACCGAGCTGATCTCCCTATGCTATGCGGCTGCTTCCCACTAGCTAGCTATTTTACATTTGGTAGTATATATAAGTCCATCCCACTCTCTCGGTTCGTCCCATCTTACCCTTCCCCCTCCCCGTGTCCTCAAGTCCGTTCTCTACATCTGCGTCTTTATTCCTGTCCTGCCCCTAGGTTCTTCATAACCATTTTTTTTTAGATTCCATATATATGTGTTAGCATACGGTATTTGTTTTTCTCTTTCTGACTTACTTCACTCTGTATGACAGACTCTAGGTCCATCCACCTCACTACAAATAACTCAGTTTCATTTCTTTTTATGGCTGAGTAATATTCCACTGTATATATGTGCCACATTCTTTATCCAGTCATCTGTTGATGGACATTTAGGTTGGTTCCATGTCCTGGCTATTGTAAATAGAGCTGCACTGAACATTGTGCTACATGACTCTTTTTTTTTTTTTTTTTGGCTGTGTTAGGTCTTCGTTTCTGTGCGAGGGCTTTCTCTAGTTGCGACGAGCGGGGGCCACTCTTCATCGCGGTGCGCGGGCCTCTCACTATCGCGGCCTCTCCCGTTGCGGAGCACAGGCTCCAGACGCGCAGGCTCAGTGGTTGTGGCTCACGGGCCTAGTTGCTCCGTGGCATGTGGGATCTTCCCAGACCAGGGCTCAAACCCGTGTCCCCTGCATTGGCAGGCAGATTCTCAACCACTGCACCACCAGGGAAGCCCTACACGACTCTTTTTGAATTATGGTTGTCTCAGGGTATATGCCCAGTAGTGGGATTGCTGGGTCGTATGGTAGTTCTATTTTTAGTTTTTTAAGGAACCTCCATACTGTTCTCCATAGTGGCTGTATCAATTTACATTCCCACCAGCAGTGTAAGAGAGTTAGTTCCCTTTTCTCCACACCCTCTCCAGCATTTATTGTTTCTAGATTTTTTGATGATGGCCATTCTGACTGGTGTGAGGTGATACCTCATTGTACTTTTGATTTGCATTTCTCTAATGATTAGTGATGTTGAGCATCTTTTCATGCATTTGTTGACCATCTGTATGTCTTCTTTGTAGAAATGTCTGTTTAGGTCTTCTGCCCATTTTTAGATTGGGTTGTTTGTTTTTGTGATATTGAGCTACATGAGCTGCTTGTATATTTTGGAGATTAAGCCTTTGTCAGTTGCTTCGTTTGCAAATATTTTCTCCCATTCTGAGGCTTGTCTTTTGGTCTTGTTTATGGTTTCCTTTGCTGTGCAAAAGCTTTTAAGTTTCATTAGGTCCCATTTGTTTATTTTTGTTTTTATTTCCCTTACTCTAGGAGGTGGGTCAGAAAGGATCTTGCTGTGATTTATGTCATAGAGTGTTCTGCCTATGTTTTCCTCTAAGAGTTTTATAGTGTCTGGCCTTACATTTAGGTCTATTGAGTTTATTTTTGTGTATGGTGTTAGGGTGTGTTCTAATTTCATTCTTTTATATGTAGCTGTCTATTCCTAGCACCGCTTATTGAAGAGGCTGTCTTTTCTCCATTGTATATTCTTGTCTTCTTTGTCAAAGATAAGGTGACCATATGTGTGTGGGTTTATCTCTGGGCTTTCTATCTTGTTCCATTGATTCAGATTTCTGTTTTTGTGCCAGTACCATACTGTCTTGATTACTGTAGCTTTGTAGTATAGTCTGAAGTTGGGGAGCCTGATTCCTCCAGCTCCATTTTTCTTTCTCAAGATTGCTTTGGCTATTCGGGGTCTCTTGTGTTCCCATGCAAATTGTAAAATTTCTTATTCTAGTTCTGTGAAAAATACCATTGGTAGTTTGATAGGGATTGCATTGAACTTGTAGGTTGTTTTGGGTAGTATAATCATTTCCACAGTATTGGTTCTTCCTGTCCAGGAGCATGGAATATCTCTCCATCAGTTTATGTTATCTTTGATTTGTTTCATCAGTGTTTTATAGTTTTCTGAGTACAGGTCTTTTGCCTCCTTAGGTAGGTTTATTCCTAGGTATTTTATTCTTTTTGTTGCGATGGTAAATGGGATTGTTTCCTTAATTTCTCTTTCTGATCTTTCATTGTTAGTGTATAAGAAAGCAAGAGATTTCTGTGCATTACTTTTGTATCCTGCAACCTTACCAAATTCATTGATTAGTTCTAGTAGTTTTCTAGTGGCATCTTTAGGATTTTCTATGTATAGTATCATTGTCATCGGCAAACTGTGACAGTTTTACTTCTTCTTTTCCAGTTTGTATTCCTTTTATTTCTTTTCTTCTCTGATTGCTGTGGCTAGGACTTCCAATACTACATTGAATAAGAGTGGCGAGAGTGGACATCCTTGTCTTGTTCCTGATCTTAGAGGAAATGCTTTAAGCTTTTCACCCTTGAGAACGATGTTTGCTGTGGGTTTGTAGTATATGGCCTTTATTATGTTGAGGTAGGTTCCCTCTTTGCCCACTTTCTGGAGGGTTTTTATCATAAATGGGTGTTGAATTTTGTCAAAAGCTTTTTCTGCATCTGTTGAGATGATCATATGGTTTTTATTCCTTAATTTGTTAATATGGTGTATCACATTGATTGTTTTGCCTATATTGAAGATTCCTTGCATCCCTGGGATAAATCCCACTTGATCATGGTGTATGATCCTTTTAATGTGTTGCTGGATTCTGTTTGCTAGTATTTTGTTGAGGATTTTCACGTTTATGTTCATCAGTGATTTTGGTCTATAATTTTCTTTTTTTGTGATCTCTTTGTCTTCTTTTGATATCAGGGTGGTGGTGGCCTCCTAGAATGAGTTTGGGGAGTGTTCCTCCCTCTAATTTTTTGGAAGAGCTTGAGAAGGATAGGTGTTAACTCTTCTCTAAATGTTTGATAGAATTCACCTGTGAAGCCATCTGGTCCTGGACTTTTGTTTGTTGGAAGATTTTTAATTACAGTTTCAATTTCATTACCTGTGATTGGCCTGTTTATGTTTTCTAATTCTTCCTGGTTCAGTCTTGGAAGGTTGTACTTTTCCAAGGCTTTGTCCATTTCTTTCAGGTTGTCCATTTTATTGGCATATAATTGCTTGTAGTAGTGTCTTAACAATCTTTTGTATTTCTGTGGTAGATGTCAGTTGTGATCTCTCCTTTTTCATTTCTAATTTTATTGATTTGAGTCCTTTCCCTTTTTTTCTTGATGAGTCTGGCTAAAAGTTTATCAATTTTGTTTATCTTCTCAAAGAACCAGCTTTTAGTTTTATTGATCTTTGATATTGTTTTCTTTGTTTTTGTTTCATTTAGTTCAGCTCTGATCTTTTTGATTTCTTTCCTTCTACTAATTCTGGGTTTTCTTTGTTCTTCTTTTTCTACTTGCTTTAGGTTTAAGGTTAGATTGTTTGAGATTTTTCTTGTTTCTTGAGGTGAGCTTGAATTGCTGTATACTTCCCTCTCAGAACTGCTTTTGCTGCATCCCATAGGTTTTGGATCATCGTGTTTTCATTGTCATTTGTCTCTAGGTATTTTTTGATTTCCTCTTTGATTTCTTCAATGATCTCTTTGTCATTTAGCAGCGCACTGTTTAGCCTCCATGTATTTGTGTTTTTTACTGTTTTTTTCTTGTAATTGATTTCTACTCTCGTAGCGCTGTAGTTGGAAAAGATGCTTGATACTATTTCAGTTTTCTTAAATTTTCCAAGGTTTGATTTTTGACCCAAAATGTGATCTATTCTGGAGAATGTTCCATGTGCACTTGAGAAGAAAGTGTATTCTTCCACTTTCAGGTGGAATGTCCTAAAAATATCAACTAAGTCTATCTGGTCTATTGTGTCATTTAAAGCTTCTGTTTCCTTATTTATTTTTTGTCTGGATGATCTGTCTATTGGTATAAGTGGGGTGTTAAAGTCCCCCACTATTACTGTGTTAACTGTCGATTTCTCCTTTTATGGCTGTTAACATTTGCCTTACGTATTGAGGTGCTCCTATGTTGGGTGCATAAATACTTATATTGCTACGTTTTCTTCTTGGTTTGATCCCTTGATCGTTATGTAGTGTCCTTCCTTATCTCTTGTAACAGTCTTTATTTTAAAGTCTATTTTATCTGATATGAGTATTGCTACTCCAGCTTTCTTGTGATTTCCACTTGCATGGAATATCTTTTTCCATCCTCTCACTTTCAGTCTGTATGTGTCCCCAGGTCTGACATGGGTCTTTTGTAGACAGCATATGTATGGGTCTTGTTTTTGTATCCATTCAGCCACTCTGTGTCTTTTGGTTGGAGCATTTAATCCATTTACATTCAAGGTGACTATCAATATGTATGTTCCTATTACCATTTTCTTAATTGATTTGGGTTTGTTTTTGTGGGTCTTTTTCTTCTCTTGTGTTCCCTGCTTAGAGAAGTTCCTTTAGCATTTGTTGTGAAGCTGGTTTGGTGGTGCTGAATTCTTGTAGCTTTTGTTTGTGTGTAAAGCATTTGATTTCTCCATCAAATCTGAATGAGATCCTTGCTGGGTAGAGTAATCTTGGTTGTAGGTTCTTCCCTTTCATCCTTTAAATATGTCCTGCCACTCCCTTCTGGCTTGCAGAGTTTCTGCTAAAAGATCAGCTGTTGACCTTATAGAGATTCCCTAGTATGTTATTTGTTGCTTTTCCCTTGCTGCTTTTAATATTTTTTCTTTGTATTTAATTTTTGATAGTTTGATTAATGTGTCTAGTCATGTTTCTCTTTGGGCTTATCCTGTATGGGACTCTCTGTGCTTCCTGGACTTGTGACTATTTCCTTTCCCATGTTAGGGAAGTTTTCGACTATAATCTCTTCAAATATTTTCTCAGACCTTTTCTTTTTCTCTTCTTCTTTGGGACCCCTATAATTCAAATGTTGGTGTGTTTAATGTTGTCCCAGAGGTCTCTGAGACTGTCCTCAATTCCTTTCATTCTTTTCTCTTTCTCTGCTCCCTCACAGTTATTTCCACCATTTTATCTTCCAGCTCACTTATCCGTTCTTCTGCCTCAGTTATTCTGCTATTAATTCCTTTTAGAGTATTTTTAATTTCATTTATTGTGTTTTTCATCACTGTTTGTTTGCTCTTTAGCTCTTCTAGATCCTTGTTAAATGTTTCTTGTATTTTCTCCATTCTGTTTCTGAGATTTTGGATCATCTTTACTATCATTACTCTGAATTCTTTTTCAGATAGGTTGCCTATTTCGTCTTTATTTATTTGGTCTTGTAGGTTCTTACCTTGGTCCTTCGTCTGTAACATATCTTTTTGTCATTTCATTTTTTGTTTTTGTTTTTGATGGGTTGGGCTGTATTCCTGTCTTACTGGTAGTTTGGCGTGAGGCATCCAGCATTGGAGTTTGCAGGCCGTTGGATAGAGCGGGATCTTCCTGCTGAGAAGAGGACCTCCGGGAGGCCTCACTCGGATTAATATTCCCTGGGGTCTGAGGTTCTCTGTTAGTCCAGCGGTTTGGACTCAGAGGTCCCACCGCAGGAGCCCGGGCCTGACCTCCGGCCTGGGAACCAAGATCCCACAAGCCATGTAGCATGCCAAAAAAAAAAAAAAAAGGAGCAAGACAATAACAAAGAATAAAAAAATAAAATCAGAAAGATAAAAAAACATATTAGGAAAAATAGAAATATAATTGAAACAACCAGTCACTGGGGGTTCCTCCCGTCCCCTTAGGTGTCTGTGGTCCCTCACCGGTACCTGTTAGGTGCCCTAGTTTTCTGTCCTTTTACTTTTGAATGCGTACATTTCAGAGTATATAAACCTCTTGTGTTCTACTTTTGTTGCTTTCTTAACTGCAGACCTCTGCTTGGAGAACAACCATGTTCCATAGAAAATTAACATTTTTTAATTGCTTCCTTCAGAGCAAATGATCTCAGAAGGCAGATAGTTGACTTAGTTTTATTGTGTGATTAGATATATGGACTTTCTGTATTCCATAAATAATTCATTTCTTTCTTGGTTTTTAGTTAGTTTCTACCTTAATATATAAGTATAAATTACAAATTCCCACTTCTAAGGTCAGTCAGTAAGCAGATTTTGAAAAAGCTTTGAATTACTTGTAACATTTTATATCTTGACATAGCTATATTATAGCTGATTATTTAATACTTATTTTTCTCTTTACATTCTCTAGAAGTATTATAAATTTGAGGTATTTTGGGAAAGTTGCATATTTTAGGACATCAATTTTGTATTTTATTAACTTGTTAATTATAAACCTTGATTTCTTTTATTAGCAGGATTATTTTCATATTTCTTTCCAAAAGTATTGTGTTTCATAAACATTTATTGAGTGTTTTCATTTATTTATTTACTTACTTACTTCATTGCCGTGTGCGGGCTCTCTCTAGTTGCAGCTAGTGGGGGCTACTCTTCGTTGTGGTGCGCAGGCTTCTCATTGTGGTGGCTTCACTTGTTGCGGAGCACAGACTCTAGGCATGCAGGCTTTGGTAGCTGTGGCACGTGGGCTCAGTAGTTGTGGCTTGCGGGCTCTAGAGCACAGACTCAGTAGTTGTGGCGCACGGGCTTAGTTGCTCTGTGGCATGTGGGATCTTCCCAGACCAGGGCTCGAACCCATGTCTGCTGCATTGGCAGGCGGATTCTTAACCACTGCGCCACCAGGAAAGTCCTATTGAGTATTTTCTACATACTGGCCACTTAGACTAGGCAGAGGGGTTCAAAATAAATGACATCTGGGGGACTTCCCTGGTGGTCCAGTGGTAAATAATCCACCTTCCAATGCAGGGGACGCAGGTTTGACCCCTGGTTGGGCAAGTAAGATCCCACATGTCACGGGGCACCTAAGCCCAGCACCACAACTACTGAGCTCGTGCACCTCAACGAGGGAGCCCGTGTGCTGCAAACTACAGAGCCCACGCACTCTGGAGCCGCCTGCCCTGGAGCCTGTGCTCCACAACTAGAGGAAAACCCGCACGCCACAACGAAGAGCCCGCACCCAGATGAAAGATCCCATATGCCTCAACGAAGACCCCGCATGCCGCAACTAAGACCTGACGAAGCCAAAAAAATAAATAAAATTTTTTAAAATCCAAAATAAATGACACTTGACAATCCTTTAATCTTCAAAGATTTCAGTCTTTTGGACATCTTGAAATAATACTTGACTTGTCTGGAAAGGAAAGGTGTTTATTCTACATTCATAGAGTCGTCTAGATAAGTGAAGCTGATTTCTTAAAATAGTAAAATTTTAAAATGAAAATCCTTAAAAATTGTCTTGAACATCTTACTGCATTCTTCAGTTGAATAAACTGAACCATCTTAATTTTTTTGTTGTAATTTACATTTATCACTATTAACATTCATTATTCTCAGATGTTTTTAACTTCATGCTTCCAGCTATCATTTTTTATAGCTCTTAATGTGCACTATCTCTTTAAATTCACATCTCTCATACAATTTATTCCTAATTTGTTTGGGACTGAAGCCTCCAAATGTCCAGCCTTTTAAGAATTATTCTTACTTAAAAGATCTGAGTAATGGCCTTGGGGTGAATAGGTGGATGTAGTTTTTACCTCTGATTAAATTTATGAGTTTTTTAAGTATACAGCTAAAAATGGATTCTCCCTAAGGTATTTTCAGTTTCAGTATCATTTTAAGGATTTCATTCTAGTTGCAATCTATTTAGTTTCTTTGAAGTGTTATTGGTGGTTTTATTTATAATTTAAGTAAAAGCTACAATTTGGACAAACCTTAAACATTATGCTAAGTGAAAGAAACCAGATACAAAAAGTCACATACTATATGGTTCCATTTGTATGAAGTATCTAGAAGAGGCAAATCTATAGAAATAGAAAGTGGTTTAGTTGTTGCCAGGGGATGGAAGAAAGGGAGGATGGAGAATGACTGCTAGTAGATATGGAGTTTTTTTGGGGGGTGATGAAAATGTTCTGGAATTAGAGAGTGGTTATGATTGAACAACTTTGTAAATGTACTAAAAACCACCGAGTTGTACGTTATATCTCAATTTTTAAACTCTAAATGGAAACAAATTTTTCTAATAAGAGACCCTTCAAAACACTTTCTGGATCTAAATCTGTACTTTTTCTTTTATTCATTGGTTTATATTTTGAGTCTCTCAAGTGTAATTTACAGTGAAAGCATAAGTTGTGTTTTCCTTAAGGATAATAGAAGTACGGTTGTATGTTAAATGAAAATTAGATAATTGTTCATAAAGAAAACAAGTCTCCTTTACTTAGTAGAATACTGTCGTGCTCTAACTACTTAGTATCATCAGTATGTAGGTATTAAAGAACATATGTATGTGAGTCCTAAATATCTAAAGAATTTTAAGGACTGTCATGTTTTAATAGGAAAGGATAACAATAACTAAAAATAACAAAAAACCATATTAATCTATTTTTCATTAAGCATAAATTATAAAATATTTTTAAGATGTCAGTTAGTCTTATTAATTTTGTTTTCATTACTTATTCTTTAATTTTGATTATTTTTATGTTATATGTAATTTTTTTCTAATTTTGTGACTTGGTCTATGTAACTTTTTCAGTCTTCAAAATTTTTAATGACAGTTTTGCAGGTAGTTTGTCATTCTGGTGTTTGAAAATGAATAATTCCTTTGGGCTGTAAGCTGTTAAGCACATTGTTACGTTTCTGTTTTTAGGCTATGGAGTTACTGGTAGAGAAAGCAATCAGTAGTGCTTCTAGTCCTCAGAGTCCTGGAGATGCGCTGAGAAGAGTTTTTGAGTGCATTTCTTCTGGGATTATTCTTAAAGGTAAGTTTTACTTCATTTTTAATGTTTGTTTTTGTGTTTGATGGTTGAATGAGAACTCTTCTTTATTTTACAAATGGATGATGGTAATGCTTTTTTCTCCCTACGGTGATTGCTGTAGGTAGTCCTGGACTTCTGGATCCTTGTGAGAAGGATCCCTTTGATACCTTGGCAACAATGACTGACCAGCAGCGTGAAGACATCACATCCAGTGCACAGGTACCAGTGTCTTCCTAATCCCAAAGCTTTGTTCTATCACTGCCCTTAAAGTTTTGGGTTTTTATAATTGTCCTTTAGAAAAAATCACTGTAAGTAGACCCTTAGAGAGGATATAATTTAAACTAGATTTCATTAATATACTCTTCAATTTTATTATTTTAACTATGTGCGTGTCTCATTAAGTGTATTATATAAATATAAAAATACAGCAGTATTTTCAGTGTCACTAAATCTGGGTATTACGTTGTATATCAAGATCAGTAGAGAAGCTATTTATGTCCTCTGGATGTACAGAAGTGATATGTTGTATGGTTTATGGAAATTTTTGTTACGTTTTAGCCTTTCCTGCCACTGAAAAAGTCAGCTAATGTAGTAATTAAAAGTGTGGGCCCTGAAGTCAAGACTCCCTGAGTTTGAATACCAGCTCTGCCAGCTCATCTGTAAGGCCTAAGAGCAGTATCTATCTCAAATAGGATTGTTGGGAAGATTAAACAAGTTAATATTTCAATCAGTCTAAAACTGCTATAGCTTTCTTTTTTTGAGTCCGGAAGTGTACTAAGAGGAGAATAAGGTTAATCAGCCCCCTCAAAAAAGGAATTAAGTAAATCTTGTCTTCCTTGATATTGTTTAAAAATTCCAAGATGACTTTTTATGGGAATAATTTCAGTATCCTCAAATTTCGTTTGCTGCTAAATAATTTACAATGACACAGTAGAAATCTCTCCTTGTTAGAATTTAGGAATGTATATCAATCACATGCAGAACAAGAGCTTACAGAGTGTGCACTCCATCCTCAGATGCTATTTTAGTTTTCCTTACTGGAGTACTCTTCTATTTAGAAACTCCTAGTATTAGAAAAAGCTGATGATCAGTAGCAATATGTCTGTGGTAGAAGTGTATTACTACTATTCATTATTATACACCAGATATCTTTGGATATTTTCTTTTAATACAGAAGAAAACATTATTCTGTTTATCTTTGGGAAGGACCTTTTATAAGTATCTCTAAATAAAGAATTAGTATTCTGTTATGATAAATATTTCTAGTTTCACTTCAGAAAATTAACAGCCTTATAACTTCGATGAGATAGAGAAGTACCCAGTACTGCCAAAGATCCAGAACTGCAGGCTTACACAGAATGCTGTATCAAGTTCCGACCAAGATGATTTGGGGACTTTTCAAGGTTTGAAAAGCCAATCAATGTATGAGGAGAGTTCTAAGGAACTAGAATCATCTAATCTGGAAAAAAGTTTTAGAACTGTAAATTCTCACTTGGATGATTGTAGACAATAACTGTATCTCAGCTGAAGAAAATAAACAGGGATTAAAAATAGTCTAAATAGCAGCCACCGTGGAAAACAGTTTGGCACTTCCTCAATAAGTTAAACATAGAGTTACCATATGACCCAGCAGTTTGACTCCTAAGTATATTCAAAGAACTGCAAATGTATGTTCATTAAAAAGTTATACACAAAAAATAATAAAAAATAAAAAAGTCTAAAAAAAAGAAATTTATGCACAAATATTCATAGAAGCATTGTGCATAATTGCCAAAAAGTGGAAACATCCCAAGTGTATATCAACTGATAGATAGGTGGATAAACAAATATAGTATATTCATACAGTGGAAAATTACTCAGCTATTAAAAGGAATGAAGTGCTGACACATAATACAATGTAGATGAATCTGAAAACCTTAATGTAAGTAAAAGAAGCCAGACACAAAAAGTCATGTTGTATGATTTCATTTATATGAAATGTCCATAGTAGACAAATCTATCAAGATAGAAAAGTAGATTAGTGGTTGTGAGGGCCTCAGGGTAGAGGAATTGAGGAATGACTGCTATTGGGCCATGGGGTTTTTTTACGGGTGAGAGGTGGTGATGAAAATGTTCTGGAATTAGAGAGTGGTTATGGTTGAAAAACTTTGTAAGTATACTAAAAAAAACCCACTGAATTGTACACTTTAAGAGGGCAAATTTTATATGTGAATTATATCTCAAGAAATAGTCTAAACAGTTATATTGAAGGTTTAACTACATAGTGAAAATTGCCATTTAATCAAATGACTGTAAAATTTCCTTATATTAGTTTAAAGGGTATATATCCCCCAGAAAACTGGGGAATTATGTCTCAAATAGCTTGTGACATATAAGGTCTTGTGACATTGATGCCTAACATACTCCTATGTATACATAGGCACATAGTGAAAAATCTTTTTTTTAGTTCATGAAGTAACAAGTTGTAGAAGTATAATCCTCATTTTGTAAACCTGGGGAGAGGTGTGTGTGCGCGCGCACACGTGTACCCCATGCCTGAGCCTGTGTACATGGGCATCCACAGGAAAAGTGGGAAGATGAGTGAATATGAACCAAAGAGATGTTCATTCAATAAGTGAGACACTTTTTCTTTTGCTGTATATTGTTTTAGGATTTTTTTAATGAACATTATACTAATTTTTTTTAAGAATTATTTTTTTAACTTATGCTTTAAAAAACAAAACAGCATGCACACATTAAAGCCTGAAAATAAAAACATCAGAACATACGGAGTATTTCATTTGTGAAACTTAATACCGTTCAAGATGTGTCTTTCATTAAACATGCTTTTTTATATTGTCATTTGGGGCTATAAACCTAATAAGAATTAATACTGCTTTTTTAAATTAACTAAATTCTGACTCTTTCTTTTGTTGTAGTTTGCATTGAGACTCCTTGCATTCCGCCAGATACACAAAGTTCTGGGCATGGATCCACTACCCCAAATGAGCCAACGTTTTAACATCCACAACAACAGGAAACGAAGAAGGGATAGTGATGGAGTTGATGGATTTGAAGCTGAGGGGAAAAAAGACAAAAAGGATTATGATAACTTTTAAAAAGTTTCTGTAAAATCTGCAGTGTTAAAAGACAACAGGTGCCCATTTGTTGGCTGTTTTTCATTCATAATGATGTCTACTTTGAAAAAATTATCAAGAATTTAAAGAATTTCATGGAAGAACCAAGTTTTTCTGATATTAAAATCTTTTAATGTACAGTGTTAGGTATTATATGAATGGAAAGACACCCCCCAAAAATTGTGCTCCAACTAGGGGAAAAACAATTGTTCTGATTTTTTTTCCCATTATTTTTGGTTTTATTTACTGGTTGCCCTAGCTCCCCCTATATTTGTGTCTTTTATTAACTAGTCCTATTAAATCTTTACTATATTTAATGCAGTATTTGTGCTCAGTTGCTATGTGTATTTTGATATTTTTATTTAGAGGTTTTGTTTGCTGTTTGATACTAGTTGTTACTTTGTGTTACAGATATCCTTTACCCCCTCTTAATATTTTACAGCAGTACGTTTTTTTGTAACGTGAGACTGCAGAATTTCTTCCTTTTGCTATTCTTTATGTGATGGATTACAACACAAAAAAGTTATCCTGCCATTTAAGTGCTCAGAACTGAATGTTTCTGCAGATCTTGTGGCATTTGTCTCTCTAGTGTGATATATAAAGGTATAATTAAGACAGATTTCTGTTAATCTAATCAAGTTTGCTGTTAGTTGTGCATTAGCAGTATAAAAGCTAATATATACTATATGGTCTTGCGACAGTTTTAAAGCCTCTGCATAACTGATAATAAAAATGCATGACATTTTTGTTTTTAATACTTTTAAAATTATAATTTTAGGTTTGACACGTAGATCTTTGTACAGTTGACTTTTTGACATAGCAAGGCCAAAAATAACTTTCTGAATATTTTTTTCTTCTGCATAAGTGGAAAGGGCATTTTTCATATATAAGTGGGCTAACCAATATTTTCAAAAGGAACTGTATCATTGTGCAACTAACAACAGTAACTAGCCCTTAATTATGAAGACAGTTCCTTATTGGTGTGTGTGAGATTACTCTAACGACTATTACAGTATAATAATAGTTGAATGATCCCTCCCCCCTGTCCCCACACCCCATCACCCAGATAATTTACAGTTCTATTAACAGTGAGGTTGATAGAGTATTGCTGATTAAAAAAAATTAAGGTTATCTAAGGGAAAAAAAACAGAAAATTATTTGGTGTGGCCATCTTACCTGCTTATGTGTCCTACAAAAAGCTAAATATTCTAGCAGTGGTGTAATGAAAAGTTACATCTTACTGTTGATATATGTATGCTCTGGTACACAAATGTCATTTTGTTGTCACAGCACTACAGTGAAATACACAAATAAAAACTTAAATTCATATAATGACTTAAATGTATTATATGTTAGAATTGACATAAATACTTCTGCTTTGAAATGACGTATGCTTCAGTAAAACCATATTCAAATTTATTGGCTACTTACATCTTGTTATTTCTGACAAATGATGCTTCCTGGGCACATAATTTCCAGAAAGTTCAATGGTAATTCAATACCATATTGGTTCAGTTTCTTTCTTGGGTCAGAATCTTCCCCCAAGCTCTTAGAGGACCAGGAGACTGTAGGAGACAGCCGCTGGGGAAACAGAACAGGAGACTCTGGTTCTTCTCCCAGATGTGTCACATACTATCTTTGTAACTCGAGCAAGCATCTTTTCTTTTTTTTTTTTTAATCTTTCCGGGTCTCATTTTAGTCACCCAGTAAAAAATTTGGAATTTTGTTTCTCACAGTTCTCTTACTTAAGAACTGACATTTATCACTCACTAATGACAGACACCATGCTAGCTAGGTCTTACACACGTTTTCCTGTTTAAAACTATCATAACAAACTAAGAATAAGTGAAGGTGCTGTATTTCTTATTTTTTAGGTGAGAAAACTAAAGCCCAGAGTGGCTAATTAAAGTTAATACATCAATTTAGTGACAGAGTTGAAATTGAAAGTCAGGTATCAAAGTTTATGCTCAGCACTTTCCCAGCCTGCTCCCTTCATCTTGCAATTAATTATGTTCTAAAAATGTTCTCAGCCTAAGTTCCAAATTTTTGCATTTAGTTTCAGGTGTCTTCATCCAGATATACAAGTGGTGCCACTTAAATTTTTTTACAAAGATAATTATTTCAGTATTATTTATTTTTGGCACGGCTTAATGGTTTTCACAGTTGTAGCTAGATCCACATTAACCATCTTATATGAAATAAAGTTGACTTGAGTATTTGTTAGTATCTCTTCTTCTGCTTTGACAGTTTTTAAAGAAAATTATAAACTTTCTAGTCAAAAGAAGCATTGGTTATCATGCTAACGCATTCTTGAACCAGTTGTTTCGGCAACTAATTTACTTATCAGTTTTCTCTGCACCTCAAACTAGCTCTTCTTGTTATTATAGTGCATGCTTATGTTTCAGTAATGATAACCCAGATAAAACAAATTGATTCCTCTCAACCATCCCCCAATTACATGATGCATTACAAATTAGATTTTTGTCTTCACCACTATTGTTTCTTCTATTTCTTTAAATAAGCTAGTATTAAAAATGAAAATTTCATGTCTATCCAAAATGATTGTTCCCTTTCTTGTCCAATATCTGTCCTCAAGATTGAGGAGTATCAATGAAAAGGGTGGAGTGAAACTGAGTGAGGCCCTGTAGGGCTTTTGTACTGAATTTGGCAGAGCTAACTTAAAAATTTTTTCCCAATAAAGGGCAAATTTTATAGTGTCATAGATAATATTCATAGCAGTGATCTCAAATTTGTTCATGAGAGTCATGTGGGGAACATTCTAAAAATTAAGATTCCTAAGCCCTAATTCCAGAAATTCTGACTAAGGAGGGCCAGAATAAGCCTGAGAATGTGCATTCTAAGATGACTTCCTCTTAGTTGTTTGTTTGAACGGATTGTTCATAACATGTTACAAAAGTCAAAAATTGTAAAGGGGTTTATGGCATAACATACCTTCTGCCTCCCCTTGTTTTCCCATTACATGGTTCCCCTTTCCAGAGGTAGTGTTATCCATTTGTATATCCTTCCACACATGGTCTGTGCACATGTCAACATAAACCTGTGCTCCCCTTTGTCTTTGTACAAATGGCTGGATACTGCGTACATTGTTCTGAACCTTGCCTTTTCTCATTTAATGTATCTTGGAGTCTTGGAGGTTTTTCTGTATCAGTACACATAGGGAAACTGCATTTTTAACAAGCACTGTAGGATCATCCCAGATCAATTTTTTTCTTTAATTATAGGTGGTTCTGATGCAAGTTGTACATGGATCATGCTTTAATAAACATGCTTTACAGTTCAGAATTAAATTATATTTTAAGTTTAGTATTAAAGGTATTTTATGATCAGCTATACAATATGGCAATAAGTTTATTGCAGTATTTAGCAAATCATAATATCCCTATTCCCTAAGCAATTTTATTGATTAGTTGTCTAGGTAATTTTAGTAAGCTATAGTCTAGTTAATTTTAGTCCTTCTTTGTCTTTTTTTTTTCATACTAATCTTTATTTATTCACACATTTGATAAAAATGTCACAGGCAGGAGTGAAATCATTACAATGACGTAAGTACAGACCAACCCCAAGTGCAGAGTCAAATGGCCAAAAAGCACATGAGCAGCGCACAGCTCCGTAACGTGTGTACTCACACTACTCTCCCCACACCACCCACGTCCCAGCAGTCACAGGCGCTAAGTTCCGTTAGTCCTCCTTTATCTTGCTTAGTGTAATAATAGTAGATGTAAAATAAAATCTGCAAAGAGGAAACAATTCTATAACTTAAAACTTTGAGTAATATTTTTGAACAATGCTTAAACTGGTTCCATGTTAAGTACAAAGCTACTCTATTCACTTTAATATAGTAAGATACTGGTACTAGAGACAAAGGGTCTTCAGTTTGGAAAGGACTGTTTAATCAGTAACCTAATGTGAAATATTTTTTTAAAAAGTAATCTGTTGCATGAAAGTACGAAAAGGCAGTTAAGTTGATCCCAGCTAATTAATCACTCATAAAATACGTTAATGTTAGAGAGTTCACAAGTAGAAAGGGAAAATGGCAGAGAACATAACTAGGTCTTGGATCAATATAGGCCCTATATTAAATAAATACAGGATAATGCAGTATGACAGGTTCCTGATGGGAAAAAGTCCAGAGTGTTGTAATTTACCTTGACCTTTGCCATAAGCTGTTTAAAAAGAGCAAATTGTACTTCAGTGTGATATAGTGTGCATTATAATGCAGACAAAAACAGAAGGCCTGCCTTTTGCTAATGCATAATGTGGAGGGCTGGAAGGAAGTTAAAACCTGCATTACCAATCACAACTAATTTTAGTGAGCACTGCAAGCCTTTTAACAGCGAAGGCGCATCCTTGTATCCTTCTTTCTTAGTGATATCCAAAATTGAGAGATATACAGTCCTCCTACACTAGGCATTAGTCACACCATATCTGGAATCTGGTGTTCAGTTCTGGGCATTAATTTTAATGTGATATTCAAAAAAGAATGACCAAGATAGTGAATTTGTTCAAAATTATGGCATGTAGTTGGAACCGCAGAGCAGGAGGGACAAAAGATGATATGGGAGAGAGAAAGGATTATAAGTACCTTCTAATATGAATAGCTATAGGAAAAAAAAAGAACAATTGAAGAAATGGCTTTTTAAAAATATTAACTGCAACAGTAAAATGAATGGGGTTACTTACAGAGAAGTTGTTGCCGACCCCTTACGTTGTTCAGGGGTCAGCTGTAGCAATTTCCATGGTTCTATCGTTGGCATCTTCTTATATGTACATGCTATTGATGATCTCATCCACCTTCCAAGTCTCATCAGGTACTCCTTTTGTTATGTTTATTTCCAAATCCTTTCTCTCAGTCCAAACTCCAGTCTTGCCTTTTTTCTTTCTGCCTCCAATCTCTACACTATTCAACCTACAGCCCCCAGAATATTTTTCCTAAAGCACCAATTTGATCATGTCGTTGCTCCTCAAAAGACCTTCAAAAAAAAAAAAAAAAAAAAAAGACCTTCAAGCAACTCCACATCACTGTGCTAAAATGGTACATGTGGTTTCATCCTTGGGATATCACTAGGTGATAGGTATTCATTACACATGAGCAAACCAGGGTTTTGAGATTAAGTACTTTGCTGTTGCTATAATAAAGATCATTTGAATATCTCTTCTTGAATGTGTCAGATCATCAGAAAGCTGCATACTTGGAGAGTCCTGTTGACTTCAAATCCTGAACTTTTAACCTTTATGCTATGTACCTCCTATAGATTTGTCCCTTTTTTAAAAAAAATATTTTTAATTGAAGTACAGTTGATTTACGAAGTGTTAATTTTTGCTTTAGTCAAACCTCTCTGCAGAATTTTAATGCTTAAGATGTAATGTACAAATAGATCTTAAGTATCCCAATTTTGGTCCACTCCAAAGACCTGCCCATTAGCCTTTTTTTCTCGTAATTCTAAAGAACCTACAAAGCTGTAGCTCTTTCAAAGGTCAATGCTTAAGTAAGGATAGGAAAAAAGGACGAAAACTTTTACCTGAGCCAGGAGTCAAAAATGATATCTAATATACTATACCCAGGATGTAGCTGTGTCTCATTTGGCCCTAAGACTGTTAGAAATTTTGAGCCAATATTTTTTTTTTTTTTTTTTAATGACAGTTTTTTTTTTTTTTTTAATTTATTTATTTTATTTTTGGCTGTGTTGGGTCTTCGTTTCTGTGCGAGGGCTTTCTCTAGTTGTGGCAAGCGGGGGCCACTCTTCATCGCGGTGCGCGGGCCTCTCACTATCGCGGCCTCTCTTGTTGCGGAGCACAGGCTCCAGACGCGCAGGCTCAGTAGTTGTGGCTCACGGGCCTAGTCGCTCTGCGGCATGTGGGATCTTCCCAGACCAGGGCTCGAACCCGTGTCCCCTGCATTAGCGGGCAGACTCTCAACCACTGCGCCACCAGGGAAGCCCTGAGCCAATATTAAAGATTTCACATGAAAATCCCAATTTGACTTCTCTTGAAAAACTGGAAGATCTGATGACATAGAGCATGTGTTCCTATGATAGTAATGGCTAGTCCCCCTAGAGGATAAATTTAAGACAAAGCCTGTTCTGGACAGTTTACCAAAACCTCTACTGTTCCCTATTTTGTCTACCAGGCTGGCCCTGTGGGCATTTGGTTTTATTATATTTCAGATAGTGGACATTTTACCTATGGACTCTTCCAATCTGCATGTGCAACCACATACGTTAAACTGAGGGGCAGACCATCTCTACAATTACTGTCAGTTCCAAAATTCTTCGATTCTGTAATCATGTGTTTCTTTCCTATATACTAGGATACGTGATGTCTCCCACACCTAATGTAAAGGACAGTCATAAACACTTGATGCACTTCCTTCATTGACTGTTTCAAGAGAAAGGTCAGGAAGGAGGCCTGAAACTGAAGCAAGCTACAGCCTCAAAGGAATCCTTTATGTCAGAGCAGAGATCAAAACCTATCTCCTAAAAATCTCACAGTAACATTGGAGCAGCCTGCCTGTCTTCCTGTTTGCTCTTTGGTTGGATTAAGAGAAGGAGGGAGAAGATTCTAGATGGCAAAGTTCTAATTATATGGGTTCTTAATTTTTTCCTTTTTATGAAATAGTGCACATGAAAAGAGATAAAAAAAGGAGAGGGCTTAGTATATGGTGAAGTGGAAGGGGAGCTACAACTAAATTATTAATTGAAACCAAATTTATGAGTTCCAGGTCCTGATAAGATGAAGTAAACACCATCCTCCCCGTCTCTTCCTCGGAATTCAACTATAAAATCTGGATAAAATGCATGGAACAGCAATTTGAGGACCCTGAACCATAGTTAGTAGCAGGCAGATTGGAGAAGACCAGAACTGAAGTATATCAAACTGACAATTTTGCCATGTTTCCCCCTCCAGCAGTAAACTCACTGCTTAGCCTTGGACATGAATACAGCCATAGAAGTGTCTGGTAGAATTCAATAACTAAAGCTGCAGATTTCTGGCCAGAGGATTGAAAAAGGGAGTCCTAGGGAACTGAACACACTGGGCAGATTGGGGAGAGGAAGGAGCTAGGGCAAGTGACCCCATAAAGTTATTTATGAATAATACTATAATAATTACAGTAATTTTTTTTTTCTGGAGCTCAACCCCGACTTACTTTATGAGGCCAACATTACCCTGATACCAAAACTAGGTAGAAACAGTTCAAAGAAACTCAGGCCAATATACCTGATGAAATTAGACTGAAGAATCCTTAACAGAAGATTTATCAAATCAAATCTAGCAATATATATAAAGAATAACCACAACCAAGTGGAGTCTACCTTGGGAATGCAAGGCTGGTTCAATATGAAAATCAAATATGTGAATTTTAGTACTAAAAATATAAAACTATAAAATTTAAAGACAAATAACTGGGGAAACCATTATAATATATCAGAGTTGATATTAATAAATATGTTCAAATCATTTTTTAAATAAATTTATATTTTTATTTTTGGCTGCATTGGGTCTTTGTTGCTGCATGCAGGCTTTCTCTAGTTGCAGTGAGCGGGGCTACTCTTCGTTGCGGTGCACGTGCTTCTGATATTGCAGTGGCCTCTCCTGCTGCGGAGCACGGGCTCTAGGCACGTGGGCTTCAGTAGTTGCAGCACATGGGCTCAGTAGTTGTGGCACACGGGCCCAGTTGCCCCGCTGGCATGTGGGATCTTCCCGGACCAGGGATCGAACCTGTGTCCCCTGCATTGGCAGGTGGATTCCCAACCACTGTGCCACCAGGGAAGTCCCTGTTCAAATCATCTGAATCTGATTCCACTAAGAAAAGAATTGGACACAGGCATAAAGATTTACTACCTGAATTGTCAAGGATTAGAAAAATGGGACATCTGTGTAGTGGATCATTACAAATAATGATGTAGCTATGTGTTTATTGACATACTGAGATTTTCATAAATCATATATGTAAAACCAATATCTGTATAAAAGTCCACATCTGTGGGCTTCCCTGGTGGCGCAGTGATTAAGAATCCGCCTGCCAATGCCCAGGACACGTTTTCGAGCCCTGGTCCAGGAAGACCCCACATGTCACGGAGCAGCTAAGCCCATGCGCCACAACTACTGAGCCTGCGCTCTAGAGCCCACGAGCCACAACTACTGAAGCCTGCACACCTAGAGACCATGCTCTGCAACAAGAGAAGCCACTGCAATGAGAAGCCCGTGCACCGCAACAAAGAGTAGCCCCTGCTCGCCACAACTAGAGAAAGCCTGCGCCCAGCAAGGAAGACACAACGTAGCTAAAAAAAAATAAATAAATAGATTTTTTTTTTAAAGTCCACATTTATGATACATGCATCCACATATGCAGACACACACACACACACACACACACACACACGCACAAAGTCCTAACTCAAAACTATTACATTGGGTATATGTATAACTGAATCACTTGGCTGTACACCTGAAACTAATACAATATTGTAAATCTGCTATTCTCCAATATAAAATAAAAAAATTTTTTAAACTATTAACATTGGTTATCTCTGGATTATGAGCTATTGAGTAACTTTTTCCACTGACTCAGATGATTTGACAATGAATATGGAATACCTTGGCAATAAATTATAAGATATAATCTTCTTTCTTTAAAAGGGTAAGTGAGCAATGTACATGGCTGGACAATTCTTAAGAAATATATATTCTCAAAAGAAATATAAATAGCCAATAGCCATATGAAAACAAAATTTCAACCTTACTAGTAATCAAATAAATACAAATTTTTAAAAAGTAATAAGCTTTTGTCAACCAGATTGACAAAGATTATAAAGATTGAAAATATCAAGTAATACCAAGATCTCAGAGGCAAAGGCAAGGGCACCAGCTCAGTCAACATCTGAATTATCTTTTTTTTAAATGCAAATATACAGAGAGAGATTTTGACCCAGCAACTGAACTTCAAAGAAGTTATCTTAAAGTATTAAATCTAGGGAACAGTTCTCGGAGTTTTCTGAGATGCTGTTCGTGGTTTATAATCCTCAAATTTGGCTCGAACAGAATTTTCCACTTCTTTCATGAAAAAAAAGAATTAAACCTAACCAGATAAGTATAGAAAACTATAAATTCAAATATATTTACAGAAGCATTATTGGCAAGTGGGTAAGATTAGAAACAAAATGTCCAGTAAGTATTTTAATGAAATACAGCTCAGTCACCTAAGTGATGTTATAGACCAGTGATTCTTTTTTTTTTTATTTAATTATTTATTTATTTTTGGCTGCGTTGGGTCTTCGTTGCTGTGCGCGGGCTTTCTCCAGTTGCGTCGAGCGGGGGCTCCTCTTTGCTGCGGTGCACGGGCCTCTCACTGCAGTGGCCTCTCTCGCTGCGGAGCACGGGCTCTAAGTGCACGGGCTTCAGTAGTTGTGGCGCACGGGTTCAGTTGCTCTGCGGCACGTGGGATCTTCCCAGACCAGGGATCAGATCAAACCCATGTCCCCTGCATTGGCAGGCGGATTTTTAACCACTGCACCACCAGGGAAGTCCCTAGACCAGTGATTCTAAAGAGGAGTGCCCCCTCCTTAAAAACCACTCATTCAGGGCTTCCCTGGTTGCGCAGTGGTTAGGAATCCACCTGCTAATGCAGGGGACACGGGTTCGAGCCCTGGTCCGGGAAGATCCCACATGTTGCGGAGCAACTAAGCCCGTGCGCCACAACTACTGAGCCTGCGCTCTAGAGCCCGCGAGCCATAACTACTGAAGCCTGCGTGCCAGAACTACTGAAGCCTGCGCGCCTAGAGCCCGTGCTCCGCAACAAGAGAAGCCACCGCAATGAGAAGCCCACACACCCCAACCAAGAGTAGCCCCCGCTCACCGCAACTAAAGAAAGCCTGCGCGCAGCAACAAAGACCCAACGCAGCCAAAAATAAAAATAAATAAATAAATGTATTAAAAAAACCATTCATTCAACCCCTGCTACCCATGATACTCATGAGATGGTGTTAGTTCCCTCAAGAATGTTAGGTCAGGAAAAAAGCTGAAAATAACTATGTAGGAGCCTAACACATAAAGAAAGTTACTTTATAATGTTTAATGAAAAAAATCAGACTATAAAACCATGTGTGAAGAATGATCCCTTTTTGTTTTAATAGAAAAGCATGTATATATAGCCCATTCTTCCCCAAAATGTTTCCAGTGGTTATCCCTGTGAAGCATGATTATGACCTGTTCAGTTTGGGATTTTTATTTCTATTTGATTAGGAGATTAGCTACACTCTATATTTCTATAATAACTTTTACTATGTAATAGGAAATGATTACTTAATAATCCTTAAATAATTACCACATAATAATTCTTTAAAAAGAAAGAAATGATGTAAACCGCCCTCCCCCATTAGCTCCACACGCCTAAGGATAAATGCTGAAGTCCTTAGCATGGCATTCAGGGCCCATAAACTATACCTCCGGCCTGTCCCTCAAGCCTCCTTTCCTGCCACTCCCCGTACCAGGACCTGCCCTCTCACCAGTGGAGCAAAGCGCTTGCTCTCACCTCTCCATGTAGTGCATGTCCTGCTCCCTTTGAGGTCACCTTCATAGGCTTATGAGGGGCTCCTTCTATGACCGAGAGGGACAGAGCCCTTCCTTTGGGATGAAGAAGGTGTCACCCTGGTAATATGAGCAAACCAGGAAAAAGGCAGAGCAGAGAGCTTCTTTCCAAAAATGAATTGACTATTTTTCTGAGCATATAAGTGGTTCCAAATTAAGTTTCTCTTCGTATGTTCTCTTTACTTGATGTTGTCTCACAGGAGGTGAGAGAATGAATTGCTTTTTTTTCCCCTCTCTTTCTGGGTCCCCAGTTCAGCAGAGCTGTAAAACTTCTTTTCAGGTTGCTTAAACCTGCGTCAGATATTTGCGAAGTCTGAGATTGCCTTGCTTGGTGCTTTACTTGGCTGCCCTCAGATTCTCTTCCAGAGACCAGGTGAATGAATGGTGAATAGACTCCAGTGTTCTGGAGGGAAATGGGGAAATGGGGAAATGGCCAATTATTAACAGTACTCAAGCAGAAAATTTACTCTAAAAGATATTGAGATGTTTCTTTGAAGCTCAGCCATTTCCATTCCTTATGCTATATTTTTGTTGCCTTTGGACAGAAAGGATTTTTAAAAAACAATTTTGATTACATTTTAACCTTGGGACAGATGACTATTTCCAACAGAAAACAGTGGGCCTTTCACACCCTCTGTGTCCTTTTATGGCACCTGAACAATAACCCTTTCAGGTTTTCAGTGAGTGCGGATAGGTTAGCCAAGCTCAAAAGAGGCCTGGCTGCACTTTGAGCAAAGCTCAAATAACCCATTGAGGAAGCATGCTTGCCTGTTCTTTTTTTTTTTTTTTTTTTAACATCTTTATTGGAGTATAATTGCTTTACAATGGTGTGTTAGTTTCTGCTTTATAACAAAGTGAATCAGTTATACATATACATATGTTCCCATATCTCTTCCCTCTTGCGTCTCCCTCCCACCCTCCCTATCCCACCCCTCTTAGGTGGTCACAAAGCACCGAGCTGATCTCTCTGTGCTATATGGCTGCTTCCCACTATCTATTTTACATTTGGTAGTGTATATATGTCCATGCCACTCTCCCACTTTGTCACAGCTTACCCTTCCCCCTCCCCGTGTCCTCAAGTCCATTCTCTAGTAGGTCTGTGTCTTTATTCCCATCTTACCCCTAGGTTCTTCATGACCTTTTTTATTTTTTTCTTAGATTCCATATATGTGTTAGCATATGGTATTTGCTTTTCTCTTTCTGACTTACTTC
Organism: Balaenoptera borealis; assembly: GCF_965194805.1. Lineage (NCBI taxonomy): Eukaryota > Metazoa > Chordata > Mammalia > Artiodactyla > Balaenopteridae > Balaenoptera > Balaenoptera borealis. Next base: position 28,831,467 of record NC_138867.1, on the reverse strand, counting down.
ACTCTGTATGACAGACTCTAGGTCCATCCACCTCACGACAAATAACTCAATTTCGTTTCTTTTTATGGCTGAGTAATATTCCGTTGTATATATGTGCCACATCTTCTTTATCCATTCATCTGTCGATGGACACTTAGGTTGCTTCCATGTCCTGGTTATTGTAAATAGAGCTGCAATGAACATTTTGGTACATGACTCTTTTTAAATTATGGTTTTCTCAGGGTATATGCACAGTAGTGGGATTGCTGGGTCGTATGGTAATTCTATTTTTAGTTCTTTAAGGAACCTCCGTACTGTTCTCCATAGTGGCTGTATCGATTTACATTCCCACCAACAGTGCAAGAGGGTTCCCTTTTCTCCACACCCTCTCCAGCATTTATTGTTTCTAGATTTTTTGATGATGGCCATTCTGACCGGTGTGAGATGATACCTCATTGTAGTTTTGAGTTGCATTTCTCTAATGATTAATGATGTTGAGCATTCTTTCATGTGTTTGTTGGCAATCTGTATATCTTCTTTGGAGAAATGTCTATTTAGGTCTTCTGCCCATTTGTGGATTGGGTTGTTTGTTTTTTTGATATTGAGCTGCATGAGCTGCTTGTAAGTTTTGGAGATTAATCCTTTGTCAGTTGCTTCATTTGCAAATATTTTCTCCCATTCTGAGGCTTGTCTTTTGGTCTTGTTTATGGTTTCCTTTGCTGTGCAAAAGCTTTTAAGTTTCATTAGGTCCCATTTGTTTATTTTTGTTTTTATTTCCATTTCTCTAGGAGATGGGTCAAAAAGGATCTTGCTGTGATTTATGTCATAGAGTGTTCTGCCTATGTTTTCCTCTAAGAGCTTGATAGTGTCTGGCCTTACATTTAGGTCTCTAATCCATTTTGAGTTTATTTTTGTGTATGGTGTTAGGGAGTGTTCTAATTTCATACTTTTACATGTACCTGTCCAGTTTTCCCAGCACCACTTATTGAAGAGGCTGTCTTTTCTCCACTGTATATTGTTGCCTCCTTTATCGAAGATAAGGTGAGCATATGTGCGTGGGTTTATCTCTGGGCCTGTTCTTATTTGAGAAGGTTCTCCCGGCCCTTATGACAGCAACAGCTACCTTCTTCCCTCTGAGATCATTAGGCTCCAAATGCGAGTGGCCCTCCTCTCTGGAATAGAGGTGTCTTCCCACTGTTCAACCGGATTTTCAAACCAGATTCAGCCCCAAGCAAAACTTGGAAGGAAGAGAAGATTCTCTCAGTGCCATCTTCCTTCAAATTAGAGAATAAACAGCCTGGATGCCAGGCCCCTCGTTTCTCCCCAGCCAGCTCTGAAGTACCAGAAATTCTAAGATCTAAACTTAATACTTTGATCTCAGTTAAAATTCAAGAAGGAATAACACACACTTTTTATTTTGTGATATCCAGCCTTTGAGACACTGACAGGTTTTTTTCATTGTTCTCTCCTGGAGATCATCCCTGAATCAGATGCCAGATCTTGATTTCTACTACCCTGGAATGAGTCAAGAGAAATTTGAAATGAAAAGCCAACCAAAATAACAGGTTTTTCTGCTTGCTGCTTCCTCCCTCCCACTCCAGACACACACACACACACCCCAGAGCTCTGAGCTGGGAAGAGACTAGCTTGGGAGCGAAAGAACAGAGTGAGCCACGGGAAGTGTCCCTGCACTTACCCCCAGCCCACCCCCTGCCCCAGCTACCCTATCGTTCAGGGGACCTGAGAGAAGAGTGGGCCTGGGTCCAGCCACCCTGCATGGGACTTCTGGCGTGTGGAAGCCCTGCCGATGCTCTCCCTTCCCCTGACCCCAGGGAATGGAGTAGTTGAAATGGTGGCATGGCCTCTCCAGGTGCTGGAGAGCTTGCAGAAGCCCCTTGGCTCTTCTAGTCTCCCAAGGGGGTTGGAAATGACCACAGTTTTCCATGGCTCCCAAGTGAAACTTAAAAAGTAATTAGGAGAGAGAGCCAAGGTGCTGCTGGGAGGTTGCCCGGCAGAGGAAATGGGCACCCCCATTCGAGGATAGGGCACACACCATCCCAGGGATGGGGACTTCGCTTCATCTCCGAGGGATCGCCGTGCCAGCTGACCCTAACCCGCGCAGGGGCAGGACGAAGTGACGGCAGCCCCGAGCTGACACCCTCTGAACCAGGCACGTTCCATGCTCAGGGACACACAGGCCACGCAATGGGACCAGGTCAGGAGATGGGCAGCCTGCCCTGCCCCACCCCAGGTCTGCCTGGGGCTTTGTGCCCCCGGAGCTCCAAGTCAGGCCAGAGAGCAGGGGAGAAGCATGGAAGGGAGCTCTGAGTTGGACTGTGAGTGGCTCAGGAGACCTGAAGTGGCCAAGATGAAGGGCAGTAATGACCAGATTACGTTGCCTGCGTCAGGGCGCTGTGGGTTAAAACTCATGTTCAGAAATCAGCTTGCGTGACAGAAGTAAGTCCCAGGGCGGCACTGACCAGCAGTGTGATCTTGGGCAGGTTGTTTTATTTCTCTGGGTTGTGTGACAACTCCTCCCCACCCCCGATCCCCATGACTCTTCAAAATGAAATTTTTCCAGCTCTGGGAGTCTTTCTACAGCCTCTGGGGGTGGCCCAGCCGCTGACCCAAGCCGAGTTTCTACTGCATGTTTCATGCGGTCGTAGATTCAGAAAATGAGTCCATCGGTGGAGGAGGACGGCGAGTTGGTGGGTTCTGCCTCTTCCTCTGTCATTTCCCTTCATCCTGTGCCCCAGCTCCCCAGCGGAGGGAACTCCCCGCCCTGCGCTGGGAACGCCTGCCGCATCACCACTTTTAAAATAGTCCTGTAGAGGGCACAGTTTCCTTGTCCAGAGGCTGCCGGGGTTCAGCCGGGTCCTGAAGCCTCTTCCATCCATCCATCCATTCATCCATCCATCTATCCATCCAATAATCTCGTCAAAGCACCGAGGATAGCACTGCAGGGAATATGGAGAAGCATAGGGACCACCTCTGACTGCAACAAGCTCCTGGCACAGCTCTAGGGAAGAAGACAAAGACGCGGACCCATTGCGCTGACTCCAGGACATATTCAAGTCAAGGCAGCACACAGATTCCAGGTGCTTAGAAATTCAGAAGACGTCTAGACTGGTGCCAACAGTCTCCAAGGAAGATGTCAAAATGTGGTGGCACTGGAAGCAGACCTTGATGGATTTGGAGACCAATGCCAAGCCAACAGAGACAGAAAATGGCGAGGTCTTATTAAAAACTCTTATTTTTAAATTGAAATTCAATGTGTTTTAATTGTTCACTTTAAAATGGCTAATTTTATGTTATGGACTTTCACTTTAAAAAAATTACATGAGATAGTTCTGTGTGTGTGTGCATATATATACATAAATACATGCGCACACACATATATATGTTTTAATTTATTTATTGTTGCACTAGGTAATAATTCTCATGGTTCAAAATCCAAAGATAAAAGGAGTGTACAGTAAAAACTCTTCTTTCAGTCTTTCCTCCAAATGCCCACTTTCCCCTTCCAAAACAACGAATGCCATAGTTCCTTTTGTATCTATCCAAAGATGTTCTATGGAAACATAAAGAGCTGGGTATATGTAGTCTTTATTTCCATTCTTTTTCACACAAACGGTAGCCTACTCTGTATACTTTTGGGCACCTTGCTTTGATCACTGAATGTGCATTCATACCTTATGTACCAACTCTCTAAACACTTTATATTTATTAACTTATTTAATCATCACAACATGCCTATGATACATCATCTACAGATGCCACTATAATCTTCATCACCTTCATTATTTTTTTAATTTATTTTTGGCTGCACTATGTCTTTGTTTCTGCACGTAGGCTTTCTCTAGTTGCGGCGAGCGGGGGCTACTCTTCCTCGCAGTGCATGGGCTTCTCATCGCAGTGGCTTCTCTTGTTGCGGACCACAGGCTCTGGGTGTGCTGGCTTCAGTAGTTGTGGCACATGGGCTCAGTAGTTGTGGCACGGGGGCTCTAGAGCGCAGGCTCAGTAGTCGTGGTGCACAGGCTTAGTTGCTTCGTGACATGTGGGATCGTCCCGGACCAGGGATCAAACCCATGTCCCCTGCAGTGGCAGGTGGATTCTTGACCACTGCGCCACCGGGGAAGCCAATCCTCATTTTTATAGGGAAGAAAATTGAGGTCCAAGAAGATAAATGCCTACAGGTCATGCATCTAGTAACTGGGGGAGGCAGGACTTAAACCCAGGCAGTCTGACTCCAGAATATTTGCTTTTTTAAAAAAATTTATTTTATCGGAGTATAGTTGATTTACAGTGTTGTGTTAATTTCTACTGTACAGCAAAGTGATTCAGTTATGCATATATATATATACATTCTTTTTCATCAGAATATTTGCTTTTAACCACTCAACTTTATAGCTTCTACCTAAAGAACTTTCTCATTCTTTTTTACAGATGCATAGTGTCCCATTCTATGGCTGTACCATAATTTATTCAACCTAACTCTACTGATGAACATTTAGGTTTTCCCCCAATCTTCTGCTGTTACAAAAATTGCTGCAGTAAGCTTGGATAGATGGCATTTCACATGTGTGACTCTTCACAATACATTTTTAGAAGTGAAATTTCTAACACAATTTTTGATGGCTATTGCACAACTGCCCTCCTTCTTGCCCAGGAGTTATAGAGGAGACCATCCCTCCTTTCAAGAACTTCCAGTCTTATTGGGAGAGGCTGGGAGACAAGTCACGACAGACCATCAGTAAGCCCTTATTTAATGAATAAACGAGGATTAAAGACCTAAATGTAAGGCCAGACACTATCAAGCTCTTAGAGGAAAACATAGGCAGAACACTCTATGACATAAATCACAGCAAGACCCTTTTTGACCCACCTCCTAGAGAAATGGAAATAAAAGCATAAATAAACAAATGGGACCTAATGAAACTTAAAAGCTTTTGCACAGCAAAGGAAACCATAAACAAGACAAAAAGACAACCTCAGAATGGGAGAAAATATTTTCAAGTGAAGCAACTGACAAAGGCTTAATCTCCAAAATATACAAGCAGCTCATGCAGCTCAATATCAAAAAAACAAACAACCCAATCCAAAAATGGGCAGAAAACCTAAATAGACATTTCTCCAAAGAAGATATACAGATTGCCAGCAAACACATGAAAGGATGCTCAACATCACTAATCATTAGAGAAATGCAAATCAAAATTACAATGAGGTATCACCTCACACCGGTCAGAATGGCCATCATCAAAAAATCTAGAAACAATAAATGCTGGAGAGGGTGTGGAGAAAAGGGAACCCTCTTGCACTGTTGGTGGGAATGTAAATTGATACAGCCACTATGGAGAACAGTATGGAGGTTCCTTAAAAAACTAAAAATAGAACTACCAGACGACCCAGCAATCCCACTCCTGGGCACATACCCTGAGAAAACCATAATTCAAAAAGAGTCATGTCCCACAATGTTCATCGCAGCTCTATTTACAATAACCAGGACATGGAAGCAACCTAAGTGTCCATCGACAGATGAATGAATAAAGAAGATGTGGCACATGTATACAATAGAATATTACTCAGCCATAAGAAGAAACGAAACTGAGTTATTTGTAGTGAGGTGGATGGACCTAGAGTCTGTCATACAGAGTGAAGTAAGTCAGAAAGAGAAAAACAAATACCATATGCTAACACATATATATCTAAAAAAAAAAAAAGGTTCTGAAGAACCTAGGGGCAGGACAGGAATAAAGACGCAGACCTACTAGAGAACGGACTTGAGGACACGGGGAGGGGGAAGGGTAAGCTGTGACAAAGTGGGAGAGTGGCATGGACATATATACACTACCAAATGTAAAATAGATAGCTAGTGGGAAGCAGCTGCATAGCACAAGGAGATCAGCTTGGTGCTTTGTGACCACCCAGAGGGGTGGGATAGGGACGGTGGGAGGGAGATGCAAGAGGGAGGAGATATGGGGATATATGTATACATATAGCTGATTCCCTTTGTTGTACAGCAGACACTAACACCATTGTAAAGCAATTATACTCCAATAAAGATGTTAAAAATAACAATAATAAATAAATAAATAAATGAATCAGACTTAACTTGTGTACTTGTTACCAACCCCGGTTCTTGGACTCTTTAAGCAATAGAAGTTGATAAGAGGCCAGACGAGAGGGCGAGAACAAGTAACAGGTTCTCTTGCTCGCCCCCTGAGTGGGTGGTGAGGTGGTCCTGTAAATGGGGTGAGGGCAGCGATGGGTGGGTGGGTAGCCAGAGGGGTAGCTTAGGTGGTCTGCCCACCCCCTTGGTGGTGCTGTGTGTTGAGTGCATGCACAGAACCCTGCTTTTGCTTCTGCCACCTCAGAAGTGGCAGTTGGGTTTTGGCCTTTTTGTATTTTGTTCATAATTTGCCCCAACTGCCCATGCGTGTAGTTGTTTTTAGTCCCTTAACGTTTCTTTGTATTCAGATCCACGAGGAGATGTTTGTCCAGGTGCAAGCACTGCAGTAAAGGGTCCCAGGTCCCAGCCTGTCTCGTTTTGAAGAAGACGGAATACAGATCATAGAGTAGGCTCACCAGGCCCCCTACCATGTGGCCAGTTTAGGCTGTGTGTTTGTGAAAGAAAAAAAATCACCAGGAAGCCCTTGTTCACAATCACTGAGTCTCCCCAGCAGGCCCTCATTTTATTGCACCACAAGGTGGAGAACGATTCAAATGCTTCTTAATCCAGATCCGTTCCTCACCATCTTCAGGGGAGGGTTGGAAGATGCATGGACACAGCAAGAGGTTAAGGAATTTTCTATTTTCAGTGAAAGAAGAAGGCAAGTCTTCGCCATTTGCTAAAATTGGAATTTGGCAAGTGGCCATTAAATAACACGTGCATTTTAGTCCTCCTTGAATTTTATTTATTTATTTATTCATTCATTCATTCATTTTTATTTTTTAAAAAATCAGGTCTGGGACTTCCCTGGTGGTCCAGTGGTGGTAGAGAATTGGCCTTCCAATGCAGGGGACACGGGTTCGATCCCTGGTCAGGGCACTAAGATCCCATATGCCATGGGGCAACTAAGCCCACGTGCCACAACTACTGAGCCCGCATGCCTCAACTAGAGAGCCTGCGTGCCCCAAACTACAGAGCCAACGTGCTCTGGAGCCTGTGCGCCACAACTAGAGAAGAGAAAACTCGCACACCACAACTAGAGAGAAGCCCGTGTGCCGCAACGAAAGATCCCATGTGCCTCAACGAAGATCCCACATGCCGCAACTAAGACCCGATGCAGCCAAACAAACAAACAAACAAATAAATAAATAAATCTTAAAAAAAAAAAAATCAGGTCTTAGTTTGCATCCAAGTGATTTTAAAAGTGCAGGCTCTAACCGGATGCTAGCGTTTGAGTTCTTGCTTCCCCTTCTTACTAATCAATTGCTGCCCAGGCTGCTTTTCAGCCAATACCCTTTCACTCAGGTGCACATATTTATTGAAATCCTACTATGCTCCTGGTACCTATCACATAAAGATGAATAACACACAAGTAGGCTGCTTCAAGTGACTCCCAGCAGGAGGAAATGCAAATATCCAGGCTTAACTACCTGCCGGAGGAAAAATGTTCCCCCCTTGTGGGAGTACACACTTGGCTTCAGTTTGTGGGAAGGAACGGCACTGTCTTTGGTCTGGCACTCATTTCTTCGTGAGCTAAGATTTGTTCCTATTTATAATTCTCCAAGAGAGCTCAGGGCAGCATTAGGAGAAAGGAGTGACCTTAAACTAATATGTGTAAATTAAAATATTTCAAGGTCTAGGGGCCACCATCTGCGGTTATTAATAGATGGAGAATTATTTGACCTCAGCATGACAGGGATTTTTCAGTCAGTTGGGAGGGACTCTCCCAAGAAGATTTGATCCACACCCTAAAGATCAAGTGAAAAATATGCTGATAGATGGAGAACCTTAAGAGGAAGATGGAAACAGATGTTAGCTTATTCTCTGTCCTCACCCCCTTCCTGCTCCTTAAAGAAAGTGCGGGTTTTCATCAGTGAGCAGAAAACGCCCCCGGAAGCAGCAGGCACCCTCCATCTTTAACACCGTTCCTCACTTGCTGGCTATGATTTCTGAGACTGTATGGACGCAGTGGCTGCATCAGGTTTCCAGAGTCAACACGTTGCAAACCCACTGGATGCTCAAGAGCTGGATAGAGTAATTATTATAGTCCAAGGATTGGGCCAGAGGTTAAAAACAAAAACAAACAAGGACACAAACAAAACCCCTTTGTTTAACAAGGTGCCACAGATCATCATCGGGAAAAGTCACTTTTCTTCTCCTTCTACAGTCCTGGGAAAGGGGTAAAGTATGTCCTGCTTGGTGGGATTGTACTGTCAGCCAGCACCTGTTTAGTTCTTGCTGCCTACCAGGCATCGCCCGGATTACCTCGTTTAATCTGCATGACAATCCTCAGCCACATTGACATAGCTATTATCATCCCAGACAGAATTGCAGGCACAGAGGGATGAAGTAACTTGCCCAAGATCACAGATAATAAAGGGCCTAGTTATGGAGCTGCCAACATAGGGCAGGGATGGCTGCTTACCCCACCCAGAGACATGGGAAGGGGTTGGGGGGCTGTGCCTGACCCTGATCATCTCCTTGTCAGTGTCCAGGCACCCGTGGGGGGGAGAGGGGGATGGCGATGGCAGAACACAAGACTTCCCGCTCACTACTCTCCCTCTGATGATGAGGCCAGGTTGCCGCCCTGACAGAGGTAAGCAGGAGTCTTAGGTTTGGCTGGGGAGGGCCAGGGTGCCAGGGCAGAGTGGGCACCCAAGAGGACTGCGCAGGAGCTGAGGCTCCAAGACTCCTGGGCTTGTTCCATCGTCCCATCACGTTTCACTTAAAAAACACAAATCTGAAGATAAAATGATTCAGAATTTGAAGGCCGCAACCGCAGAGCATTAAGCCCCAAGCCCTTCTAAGTGCAGGCCTGTGTGACTGCACTAGTTGCATGTCCAGGAAGCAAGCCCTGGCCACAGGCACCCACGCCAACATACTGACTATGGTCAGTGGAAGATCATGGAAAACTGAAAAGTCAGAATGTAAAGATTTGTTCAGACTGTAAAAATCTGCCCTGCCATTTCACTTTGAAAAGTAAAAACTGCTGTGAAATATAAAGTGCTACTATTAGTCCCCACAAATAACTTCATTCCCGACACCTCCCTAAGGAGCGTCTTTCTTTATGAAGCCTGACTTGGCCTTCCTAAATAGAATTGACCACTCTTGTATTGTGCTCCTTGCTAATTTGTGTAATTATAATAATGTTCGGATCTTGGGCTTAAGAATCGGACACACCTGGGCTGGAATCCCGGCTCTGTCAGTGACCTGTTGTGAGACCCGGGCAAATTACTTGCTTCTGCTCTTCTTGAGGACGGGGATAGTGCAACTCTGGTAGCTGCAGCCATGCTGTACTGGATAGGCTGAAGGATGGCAGTCAGCTTGAAATGAGACCACAGGACTTGTCCTGACCTATGTTTTCAAAAGTAAGCACATTCGGGGATATGGGGACGTGTGTATGCATATGGCTGATTCGCTTTGTTGTGCAACAGAAACTAACACAGTATTGTGAAGCAATTATACTCCAATAAAGATCTATTAAAAATAAATAAATAAAAGCTTGAGAGATTAAAAAAAAAAGTAAGCACATTCGTTTTCACTCAGATTTTATGTTTATTTGGCCTGGCTTTGGTGCGCGGGAGGGGGGAGGGGGCGGTCATGGAGATGAAGAGGGTAAAGGGCATTAGCCATTGATGAGACTAATGCTTACCAGGGTCTGACACGGAGAAAATTAACGGCAAATATTTATTATTAGTTTTTTCCACTAGACTGAGTTTCTTTTTTTTCTTTTATAAATTTATTTATTTATTTATTTATTGGCTGCGTTGGGTCTTCGTTTCTGTGTGCCGGCTTTCTCTAGTTGGCGTGCGCTGGGACTACTCTTTGTTACGGTGCGCGGGCTTCTCATTGCGGTGGCTTCTCTTTGTTGCGGAGCGCAGGCTCTAGGCACGCAGGCTACAGTAGTTGTGGCGCACGGGCTTAGTTGCTCCGCGACATGTGGGATCTTCCGGGACCAGGGCTGGAACCCGTGTCCCCTGCACTGGCAGGCGGATTCTTAACCACTGCACCACCAGGGAAGCCCCAAGACTGAGTTTCTTGAGAGCTGGGTCCCTCTTTATTATTCATCTGTGTCTAACATAATGCTTGGTACCAAATGTCGAATTTAAATGAATTTTCTTTGCAATCTTCACTAAAAATGAGGGTTTTATCGATTACTTGGGAGGGTGAATAAAAGAAACCTCTTAAGGCCTTTTGATATTCTGTTAGAAACAGAAAGATTAAAAACAAAAAGTTTCGGAAAATTAGGTCGACAAGGCCTTTTATGATCAAACATTCAAACCCATTCCTAAGTGCCTAGCACTTGGTTTGTCTCATTTTTGTCTGCACTTATAATAGTAAGCCCGAACATCATTGATGGGGGTTTGAAACTCATTCGGTGAGATTCGATACACTACACTTTCACAAGTTTTATTCCAAAACGGCAAGGAAAAAGAAGAGAACGACTGCAGTGAACCAATGCTCACAACTTAGTGACCGCAGGATCACTTGGCGACGGCGACATTCTTGCTATGCAATCGCCGGGGAGTCCGGAGAGGACGCTCTCTGGATTGGTCAGAAGAAACATCTGTCCAGGTTCATTCACGAAGGGACTTGACGTGGGGCTCGGCCGGCAGAGCCTTCTGGCCAATCAGAGGACGCACGAGGGCGGGTTTTGCCGCAAGAGGGTGGAATGGAGCCTATCTCGGAAGGCGAGTATCCGCCAGGCAAACCGGCCTGTCGCCAGCGGAGGGGGCGTGGCCTCCGGCCGCGGGTTCCCGACTGCTTGGGCCTGCGCGCGGAGTGGGTGGGGCCCGCGTGCCTGGGCGGGGCGAGCGGTGTCAGCGGCGGAGCCGGATGCGGGCGGTGCCGCGGCCGCCGCTGCCCTGGGGATGGGCGGAGCCCCCGCCGCCAGTGCTGGTGGCCGCTGCGAGCGGCCGCCTCTGCTCCCGCGTGTCGCTGCTTCCCAAGGCGGCGGTATGCTGGGGAAAGGGGTAGTCGGCGGTGGCGGCGGCACCAAGGCGCCCAAGCCCTCCTTCGTGTCTTACGTGCGCCCCGAGGTGAGGGGGCGCCGCGCGGGCGGGGCGTCGGACTGGAGCGGCCGGGGCGAGGGGCGCCTGCAGCCCCTTACCCGCCGCAGGAAGAGCCGCGGGCGCTTCCTGCCCGGGTGCCGGAGGGGAGCCTAGCGGAGTGAGGCCCCCAGGGGCGCGCTGGGCTTCCCGGCGGACCCGGCTGGGGATCCCCGACGCGGGCAGGCAGGTGCTCGAGTGCAGGGCCCGGCTTGCTGGCGACCAGGTGAAGGGGCCCGAGCCGGGAAGGTACTGCGGCCCGGCACGCTCCTGGCTACAGTGGAGGGGAGCTGGGTTTGGGACACCGAGAGAGGGGAAGAGCAGGGACGTCTGGACCCCCTTGGGGACCTGCCCAGAGCCTGCAGTCCGGGCGGGTCTGCCCTGCCCTTGGAATTTCTCAGTGAATCTGTAGAGCTTGCTTATCTCAGCTGCTTGCTTCTAGAGAGAGTGCTATTTGATGCCGCTGGCGGGATACCGTGCACTGCCTCCCGCTTCCCATCAGCACTGCAGGGAGAAAGTGTGGGTCGGTCCCGGCCTCAGTCAGCCTCTACCTCTTCCTTGTGAATTCCCCTCTGTCGCTTCTTCCCCCTTTCACTTCACCCCCTCACCATCACCCTTTCGACCCCCCTCCTGCTTTCCTCCTGGAGTTTTACTGTCAAGTTCATTCATTCATTCAGAAAATATTTTTTGAGCTCCTACTCAGTGCCAGGCGCTGTTCTAAAACTGCTTGGGGGTATACATCAATGAACAAAACAAAGATCCCCGTTCTCCCGGAGCTTATCTGAGGGAGAGAGGGGTAAACAATGAATAAAATAGGTATAAGTAAATTATATGGCATATTAGAAGTTGAAAGTATCATGGGAAAAGAAAAGACCTCCTTCTCCTCCTTGCACAGTGGCATCTGAGCAAAGACTTGAAGGATGCTTGGGATCTGAGGGAAGAGTCTGGAGTGCTGGAGGGCCGTCAAGGAAACCAGCCCTGCAGAATCCAGGGGAGGAGGGGGAGAGTCCTAGGAGAGGAGGTGAGCGAGGTTACAACCTGTAGGCCTTGCTGAGGGCTTCTTGAGCAATAGCTCCCAATCCAAATGCCTAATTAGATGCATTTTCATTTTGGATTTCTGAAGGTTTTTTCCTGCTCCTCTCTCAGCACTTTAAACAGCAATGTGCAGAAGCAGCAGCGAACTCTTTGGCTGTCTTCACACCTCTGTAAAGCAGAGGCAGGTGGGCTGTGGATGAGAGGGCTTGATCAAGGACAGCTTCTCTAAGACCACCTGTGGCCTGAAGCCTTTGCATATATATCTTTAAATTCAAATGTGTGTCTTTTTTTCCAGTGGAGAGTACTCTTGAAATGGGTCTTATTTTTAGTCCTAATTTTTAAATAAAAACCACTTCCTCTGTAAGTGCTTGATAAGGAGTCAGGGTCATCTTGCATATTCAGCAGGCTCTCGTATAGTATGGAGGGTAAGAAATGTGGTCAGTTTCTCTTTGTGTCTTTTTTGATGGAGACCTGGTTGAAACACAACTGGTCTTTTAACCTTTCCTCTTTAGGGAGACTAAACTACAAGTGGAAGATCTTCTGAAATGTGGCCAGAGTTCAAGAATGTTCATATTTTTTATCCACCAAGAGCACATGTTGTAATTAGACATGTTTACCCTCTTTGCCCACAGCTCCTGATATATTTCCTTTGAGGGATAATTAGGGAAGGGGAGTGGTTCAGCCCCAAAATAAGCCTGAAGTGGTCACATTTTTCAGATCCTTATAGTTGGCAGTTTTGTTTTCTTGCAAGAAAATAGTGCTGTGTAGACACTATGCTTCTTTGTTGAAATCTGTCTCAAAAAATATTTTGTAACAGAGGATAAGGCTCTGACCTAAATCATGGATGGTTTTTAGAAGGTAAGGGAATGAGGGAGTAAGGAGACAATTTGCTGTTAAGTACAGTATAGCTTTTGCTAGCTATTACGTTATGGGAAATGCATGTGAGCAGCTTCAAGGTATAGCCTATGTGCCTCTGAGAGCACTGGATCTGGTAACCTTCTCTTGGCTCAGTAGGAGGAGACTTTAGAACACTTTTCTGAAGACTGTCATTCTGCTGTTTCTATTCCTTTCCCTCACACTGCCCTCATCTTTACTGCTTGTCACGTGTGTTTTCCTATCACTGTCTTCTTTGTATGCTCTTTGCTTTTGTTAGCTGGGAAGTCGCAATTTCTCACACACCTTTTTGCTGGTAGATCACTAAGCTTCCAGAACACCCTTCACGCCTTCATGGTGTAAAGTGCCTTATGATACCTGTGCCTGGTGATGAACTTGTTCTAGGCTGATCAGATCTTAGAAGATGTATCAACAGCTGCATTCTGTATGCCAAAGAGGCTATCAAGAGCCAGCACTTTCTATTAAAAACAGAAGGCTCAACTGGATAAAGTATTTGAAGATGATGCTTTACATGATGGCTTATTTTTTTTGTCTTGTGATCAGAAAGGATTGGCATTGGACAGCCTAAAATGAGGGGTGGGAGTTAACTTCACCTGTTAAAATTGGATCTCTGCCACAGTAACTTGGCTTTTCTGTTGTCATTGATTCTCCTAAATCAGTGAATGTGAAAGTTAAAATCCTGAACTGTAATTTAGGATCTTTGGTCATGTTTGTGAACTCTGCCCAGAGGGTTGCAGATCAGTAAATTGCGTAAATGGGAAGCTGATGGTTCTGGAAGCTGAGGTGAACAGGAGGGAGAGAGCTGGGCCTATCTTGGTGGTACCCAATGGCTGGTACTTAAAAACATCTCAACACCTCCACCCCAGCTTAGCCTCAGACACAAGGTGCCTCTGTGCCGGGGAACCCTGGATGCTGACCTCTGCTTCAGGGAGGTGTTTGGTTATTGTTTGGGTGCCAGATCCACTTTTCTTATTAAGTAAAACACCTGTTTGAATTATTATTATTTCAGAAGTCAAAGTGTTCATTGTAGAAAAATAGGACAATATAGATAAACAAACAAATTTTTTACAGAAAAATTATAAGCTTATTAACGACTTGGAATGTATCCTGTCGGATACGTGTGTGGGTGTATGCATATGTTTTTTTACCAAAATGGGACTAATATTGCTGATCACATTATTTTGTAATCTGCCCATTTCACCAGAAATGTATATTGTAAATGTCTTTCTATGTCCATTGTTAACCTATAACTTTGTTTTAAATTAGACCCCTTTTCCTCAACAGAAACAGACAGTGTGATGGGGAGATGTTAGGTAGCACGAAGAGCCCAAGAAAGTAGTGTGGTTTTTAAATGGTTTTCTAGTTAGTCACCTTCTCTGGTGCTGAATGACAATTCTGATTCTTTAAGACTGTCAGTTCTCTGCTCAGTTACCTGGAAATTGTAAGCACTGGTTTGGTAATTCATAGTGGTTAGAAATGCTTAGTGTCTGTACCTGGCAGCTTGTAAATAAAGGACCCTTAGGTGATCCTAAGAGAAAGTTCTGATTTAATAAGAGCCGGTTCCATTGTGATAAGGGAGCCGAATAAAAGCCTCAGGGTGCTTGTGTGTTGTTCTCTGAAACTAAGACCAGGAAAAATTCAGCTTTTAGAGTTTGCTGTACTTGTGCCCGTGTTTGTGTGGTATTCCAAATATGGTTAAGATGTACTTTCTAGTTGAGTTTAGGTCAGTGCTTGACTTGAATGTACTAATAATAGTTATTAATTACTTAGTTGTGGATTTTTAGACTTGGAAGAGAATTTAAAGATGATCCACTCCACCCCTGAACTCTTCCTCTGTTATGTTGATGTGGAAATGAGGCCCAGCGGGGTTAATTGTCCTACCCGGGGTACAGTGTTATTGTAGAACAGAGTTAAGAGCTGTCTCTGGAGGCCAGCAGTGCCTGTGGCTAAGCCAGACCCACAGCAGTTCAGGAAAGGTTTTATATAGATGTGGGGAGAAAAGGCAAGAAGAGACATGAAGATTGATAAGGGTCCAAAAAAAAATCCAGATTTAAGAGCCGATTTTTTTTCTTCTTATTGATCCCTCAGGGAAAAGAATGCATCCAATTGCCTCTTCCTCATTTAAGGCCATTTCTTTTGGTGGGGAGAAGTGAACCCATGATCCTGAATTCTTCCCAGAGATAGGACTGCAGATATATATCAAAATAAACAAACCAAGAATTCACTGATATTCATTAGGCACTTCTGTGTCCCAGAAACTGCTTATCTCATTTCATCTTCATCTGTCTTATGTGGCAGATACTACCATTACCTCTCTTTTTTTGTGTCTAGATGTGGAAAGTGAGACCCAGAGAGGTTAAGTACCTTACCCAGGGTCACAGCTGGCAAAGGTTGGTGCCAGAATTTAAACTAGGGCCTTCTGACTCCAGGGCCATTCTCTTATCCCTCTATTTGTGAATGCAGGGAATATCATTAGTGAAACATGCTTTATAGGCATGCCTGGTGTTTGCACGCTAGAGTGCTTTCTCATTCCTGTTCTCTAGCAGCGGTTTCTTTCTTGGCATTTGTTAGGTTCTCCACCAGGGGATCGTGAGCAGATATGAGGCTCGTTGGAGATACGGTTAATTTGTTCAACAGATATTTATTCAGCACCTACTAAGTACCAGGCACTATTCTAGATGTTGGGGATCCAAAACAGATGAAATGATTGAGATTATTTTTTGGTGGAACACTATGGTATTGGACTGCTAACTTTGATGACTTCGATGGATCGATGACAAGAGGAGATTGGCTTAGCCTAAAACAGACCTCCTTCCTCAGTCCTAGCAATAAGAAATACCTTTTAAAGCAAAATCTAGACCCATTACTTTAAGACTCTATAACTTTTTCTCCATTCCAAACTAATTTTTTAATGGCAGAATTTTCTCCTTCAGCTTAGAGGTCATCCATAGTGATTTAACAGGCCATTAAAGGACATTAAAAGTTCTTCCTAAAATGACCACTTTCTTAGCTGTGGCTTGAGCCTGATGATCTGTCCGAATCTTCCGCTTTTTCTCTCCTGCATGTGCTTCCTGCGGCATCTCCCTGGGTCCCATCCAACACCACACAGCTTCTGCAGATAGAGCACCAAAGATGTCATGAGGCTATTGTCAGGCAACACTTCCTGCAGCCCATCAAGCAGCTGCCACACAGACAGCCCCCGTCTTAGCCAGCCTCTCTTCTGCGCCCTGCTTCCGTCTCTGAAGCTAAAACCAGCACTGCTGTCAAAATCTTAGGCTGTGGGGAACCCATGCTTAGAAATTTAAAGTTCTAGATCCTTCTCTGAACAACCTCAACAGAATGTTTGATATCCTTTGACTACTTCCACGTGAAACTGTTTTATGTCACAGCGTGCTTTAGAGAGAACTCAGTTTTGGGGGGGGGGTCAGAAAATTTTTTTCTCACTTTAAGAGATGTATACCTTATTTTTATGATAAAGACAATGTTGCAGACTTTGGAAGTTAGAAAAATAAAATTACCCGTAATTATGCTACCCTAACCAAAGCAGTTATTTCCATTTTTTAGTATGTCTAGGCTTTGTCTGTGTCTTATATGGTTGCACTCATAATATGTGTAAAAATTTGTAGCCTGCCCTGCAGTTGTTGTGTTTGAAGGTGGCACCGCTGATTTGTGTCAGCAGAGCAGAAACTTCGAGTCGTTTTTCCAGCAGGAAGCCTCCCTCAGGTTCTCATCAAGTTACGCTTGTGACTTCTGATGTGCTTTTTTTTGGAGAACAGTGGGTTTGCAGTTTAATGAATCATTTACAATAAACTTCTTGAGGTAGATTAGGAGGTAGGATTGAGCTGGAATAATTCTGCTAACCTCTAATATTCTGCTGCTTTGGAAGGCAGAAGAGAGGAGGTGGAAATGGAGAGGGACTCCAGGAGGGAGCGAAGCTGCCCGAGAACTGGAAGGGCCGCAGGGCTTCCCCCTTTCCTTAATCCCCTCTGCACACCTGGGGTGTCACCCTCCAAGGAGAGCAAGCACTTGTCCTCGCTCTCCCTTGCTAGCTGTGTGTGAGGCCAGTCCTTTAAGCCTTGGTCATAGTTCTACCCGAAAAGTGGGGATAATAATACCCATCTTATCTGATAGGTATATGCGAACATTTATGAATCTGAACTGTGGCTGTGCACACAGAGCCCTCAGCAGAGTGCCTGGCGCCTGGGTGGCCTTCAGGAGCTGTGGGCTTTCATTGTTACTGTTGCTCAGGAGCCTCCTGGATGGTTTCAGAAAGTACTTAATTGTCAATCTTAGAATATAGGATCTTTCCCAGCTAAGGTATTAATGGCAGTGGAATATTTAGTTGTTGCGGTGTTGCCATGGTATCATGCCAGGAAAGTTCACTGTGGTAACTCTTTCTTAGAGTATTTTTCACTATCTCGGAAAGTTTCTTTTCTTCTTTTCTTTGTTCTTTTATACGTTTGAGAATGATTTGATTATATTTAAAATTCCAAACCTAATGAGAACATTTAGAGTTGACTTTTTTCATTGTTAACATTTGGCCTTTGACATTTTGCTAGATTCTTTCTGTGGACTTATTTTTTCTCTTCCCTCATTTCTGAGTCTCTCTATCATAGGCCAGATTTTGTCCATCACATCTGGTCAATGACTTACTTAAGATACGAGTAAATAAAATCAAATTACCTCTGGGAGTAATAATTCTCTTTACCTACTTCAAAGGCAGTTGCCAGACTGTGCTGTTTTGATTTTATATGTAAACACTTTTCCCTCCTGTGCCCCTTCGTCATTCCTTGTAGACCTGGCTGGTGGGCAGCCTTTCAGAGGTGGCATCTAAACCGTCACTTGTTTACTTTGCAGGGAGAGAATGGCTTCAGCCACGAGAAAAGCAGGGTCTGTGTATGAAAGCGCTGGCCACAGTGGTGAAATATTTTGAAGTCTACCTTTCCCTTGTGACACGTTGCCAACCCCTGTTTTAGGCAGTGGTCCTGAGCTGCTGGGGTTTTTTGCTTTTGTTTTTGCTGAGAGAGTTTTTTAAGATTTCTGAGAATACATTTGAAGGGAATGATCCCAGTTTTTTGGATGAAAAATCTCACTGTGTTCGTACCTTTTCTCCATATATAAAATTGAATTCGTGTTTTGCTTTAATTCCTTGAGATCCACTTTCCAGTGTGACTTCACCTCTCCGAGCCTTCCTTTCCTCACCTGTGATGCCGGATGCCCATCTTCCCGGCAGGCTTATTTTGAGCGTGAGAAGAGAAATACCATGTACACCCAGCTTGGGACCTGATACGTGGCAGATACTCAACAACTGCTAGGTGCTTTCATTATTATTAACAGTAACTTGAATCAGAAGAATTATCGAGTGTGTAACTACCATTTGCTAAGCACTGTGTTAGAATTAGGAATGAAAAAAAAAAATAGCAGTCTGTGCACTCAGGAGGCTCACGTTCTGCTGGAGAGATGGCAGGTCGACAGATGGCCGTGGCGTGCAGAGGTAGGTGCTGCCTGTTGATGAGGGGGCAGCACACGATGCTGTCGGGCACAGAGGAGGGCCCGCTGCTGCCTCTCAGCAGCATCTGGCCTCATCGGAAGGTTGCGTGGGACTTGGAAAGGGCAGCGTTGACGTGGGCTCCGCTGTGGGGAGGAGGAGGAGGACGCAGTGGGCAGGTAGGAGGCACAACGTGAAAGGCTTACAGGCGCGTGGGGACCAGGTGGTCAGACCATCTGTCCTCTTCCCTTATATAAGGTGCACGCGGAGGTGCAAGTGAGGCAGGTCCTGAAGAGTAGAATCCAGGGGCACCACTGGGACACGCCTGTTGTTCCCTGCTTTCTGTGGATGCTGCTTTACAGGTCCGTCTGGCTCTTGGTGAGCCTGTAGGCAGCTTCTCATTTGCCCCAGTTCCTCTTGCTCCAAGATCATGGAAAAGCTACCGCCCCAAGGCTTTTAGCTCCCTGCCAGCTACTCGGCTGACCTAGTATTTACATAGCAGCTCTGGAGGGGGACCAGGAGGGGACGCACAGAAGGCAGCGCCATGTGTTTCTGCAGCTGCTGTTGGTCCCATCAGTTCGCTTCAATGGTAAGACTCTGACAGGCCCGTGACTGCTCCCTGACACCTTTCTTCTAGCGCTTGTGCACATTCCAGCGCTGCCCTCTTCACTTTCAGTGTGATATGCGGGTTAGGAGCATGGCTTTGGAATTAGAGCTTTGCTACTTGCTGTATGGATTTAAGCTGGGTATGTAACTTCTCTGAGCCTCAGTTTCCTGACCTGTGAGATGGGAATGAAAGTAATAGTATCTAACCCATACAAGTGACGTTAGTCTTAAGTGAGGCGATCCGTGGAGAGTTGCTAACTCAGTACAACTTGGGCATGTAGTAAACACTTATGAAATGTTACCTGCTGTAGTTGCTGTTACTCTTCACCCCAGAAGCTGCAGCTGTGTGTCTTCATTCATGTGTTTGTTTCTTGGGCCGCCAGAGCAGGTCCCGATAATGGCAAGACTTGACCTACGTTCCCTTCGAGCACTGTTCTTCGCTTGCACTCTCAGAGGCTTGTGTCTGGAGCCAGGGGCGCTGTCCCTCTTATTGGACCCTGCCATACCCACAGTGGGCGCCCTTTCCGTTTCCCCTCCGGCACCGATTTCTTTTTCAGTGAGTTGTTTCATGTATTCCCCCTCTGTCCTCCTGTAACAGTATCCTCCCTTGTCTCAAGGGCTTCCAGGAGGACCTGGGGTTTGGGCAGCACGTTAGGTCCTGGGCCTGAAACTCCAGTTCAGCTGCACTTCCCTCCTTCCTAGCTGCTGCCAGCGGCCCCTCCTTCCCGAGTCACGTGTGGTCCAAACCATTCACAGTCCCCAGGGTGCCCTTTGAGAGGGGCCTCTGTGGTGGTCTGTCTTTGTTTCCATCGCCACTCTTCCTGCTGGCATCTCCTCTCATGCCCGGGACCACCGACCACAGCTGCTTACCTGGTCTCTCCACCTGCCACTGCTCCCTTCTGCATGCCCCTCCCCGAGACACTCCTCCCATCACGGCCAGGCTCCTTTTGGACTCAGCCTTCACGTGTCATTTTCCTATTTAAGAGTCCTCCATGCCCCCTGCCCCTTCCACTGTTCCAAATCTTAACACGCTTTCCAGGTTAACCCCAGGTTCTGACTGCTTCTGGTTTGTTGAAAGATAAGTAGCTTGGATTTGGGAACCCTGGGCTCTGGCTGTTTCTTTTCTGTGTGTCCTTGAGGGAGCCCCTTCAACCTCTTTGGGTCTCATTTCCTGATTTATAGAGTTGGATTAGACAAGTGTTTTTAAACGTATTTTGTGCAAGGAACCTTTTTTTTTTTTTTGAACAGTGTGGTTCTTGAACAACTTTTTCAAAACGCACTGTCCCAAGTGCTGCTGTGGAGATTCAGACAGGCCCCAGGGGTGGGGAAGGGTGTGTGTGTGTCAGGGTGGGAGCGGGGACCCGCAGCAGGAACCTGTGTTCTTTCTGCTAACTGTGATCTCTTCCTTCAGCCCCTGTTGAGAAGTGCTATTTCAAATGAAATCATAAAGGAAACCCCAAAATAGAGAAAGACCAGAAGAGAGAGGGTATGAGAGGTACAGCGTGAAGAGCCCCAGACCAGGCAGTACGGAGGCTCTTGTTACTTCAGCCTCTCTGCATTCTCAAGTCTTTGCTGGTAACTGCCATCCTCCTTTTTGTCCGTGATACAGGCTGTCTATAGCTCTGGGTTTTGGTGATGCCATTTGAGTGTTTATTCTCTACTCCTTTGTGTATAATTGTTCTATGTCTGTGGCTCGTATTTCCCCCACAGAACTGTAAGCTCCTTGAGGGCAGGACTGTAGTGCCGGCCACTCAGTGTGGCCTTGTGGAGCTCAGGGTGGCTTCAGAGAGGGCTGAATGGACTGTGGCCCAAGGCCATCCCTGGAGAGGGCCTCAGAAGGTAGCTGGTGGGAGCTTCACTCAGAGGTCTTTTTTTTTTTTTTTTTTTTTAGAATACAACATTTGAACATTTATTTAACTTTCTTTTATACTTACTTAGGGTTATACATTTCAAATATAACACTTTTAATTTTTTTTTTTTTAACACTTTTAATTTTTGTTTACATCCCCGTCATTGAAGATGGCAAATGTTAACCAAAACAAATCCCTGCAAAGTCACATGACCAAGGGCTTGGCTACAAGAAAGAACAAAGAATTAAAGTCCATGATGCAATTTACCAGACAATGATGCAGAGATGAGTTTGCAAGGAGCTAGCATTCTGGCTGGAGTGGTGGATGGAGGAGAGTGGGCACTGATTGTGGTATGTGCTACAAAGAAATACAAAGAAACAAAAATAAAATACATTACTGTGGACTCCATTTACTCAGAGGTCGTTTTTATTTCTCCTGCAGAGTGATTTGGGGGAGGTGAGGTTGAGAACTAGGTGAGGAACTTCAGCGTGATTGCTGACTCTACTCTTGGTCTTTGTGCCCCAAGAGTCTGCTTTGGCCTGAGATGCTTTGCCTAAAAATACCCCTTTTCGCTGTCACTGTGGCACTTAGTTTGGTAAACTGGTGACCTGTGTGGACACCTGAAGCCCAGCTGTTCCCCATGATGTGTCTCCGGCTGCTCTGCTTCCTCAGGCAGCTCCCGTTCCAACAAGTGAGCAGTCCCTCTCTGTTGGAATTCAGCCAGCTTTTTGTTGAGGTCAGATCTGTGGGTTCCGAGGCTTACACTGCTACGGTGGGTCTTACCATTTCCTCTCTAGCCTGAGGTTCTTACTAGGGAGAATGTGCTAAAGTGTTTGGATTATTTAAAGGCCTGAGGAATGCCTGGTAAGAGTGATCCTTGCTAAGAAGCATGAGTAATCCTTTCACTGCTGTTCAGTAAATGATGGGCTGTCAAAATAGGTGAGGGCTGTAGTTTGGATCTTGGTGGGCAGTTACTTTCTTCCTTCAAAAAGAAAAAATCTGAGGTAGGGGAAAAAAAGCAGTAAATCTAAATGTGAGAGAAAGGATTTAGAATGGCACAGGAGTAAGCATTGCTTAGCTGTTGGGGTAAGGGTGCTGTCTGAGGTTGTTGCCTATTTCCCTGTCCTGGAGACTTGTTACAGTTGAAGGGACACTTGATGGTATTATTTTGTTTTTTTTTTTAATTTTTAAAAATTTTTTTTATTTACTCCCCTTCCCCCCGCTTTTTTTCTTTTTTTAGTAGAGGGAAGGATTATTTATTTATTTATTTATTTATTTTTGGCTGTGTTGGGTCTTAGTTTCTGTGCGAGGGCTTTCTCTAGTTGCGACGAGCGAGGGCCACTCTTCATCGCGGTGCGCGGGCCTCTCACTATCGCGGCCTCTCTTGTTGTGGAGCACAGGCTCCAGACGCGCAGGCTCAGTAGCTGTGGCTCACGAGCCTAGTTGCTCCGCGACATGTGGGATCTTCCCAGCCCAGGGCTCGAACCCGTGTCCCCTGCATTGGCAGGCAGATTCTCAACCACTGCGCCACCAGGGAAGCCCCGTATTATTTTGTAATAAGAAAAAAGTTTAAGATTGACTGCCTAGGGCTGGGGGGCAGGGGCTATAGGGAGAATAGGGAGTGACTGCTCATCGGTACCTTTGGGGGTCATGAACATGTTCTAAAATTGATTCTAGTAATGGTTTTACAGTTCTGTGAGTATACTGATAAACACCATTGCTTTGTATATTGTAAATGGGTGAATTGTATGGTATGTGAGTTATGTCTTAATAAAGCTTTTACAAAAACACAGTTAAAGAAACCGGACTAAACTTGGTACCAGAAGTCCTGAGTTCTGGCTTCACCACCTATTTAACCCTGTGAGCCCAGGCACGTTATTTAACCTCTTGGAGCTTCATTGGCGTTATCTGTAAAGTGGGGATGAAAATTCCTTACAGGACTGTTGTCAAAATAAATGATGTAGAACATGTGAAACAGGACATAGTAAAACCTCCAGCAAATTATATATTTACGTGTTTAAGTTAGACATATATATATGTTTTTTTAAAATTAATTAATTAATTTATTTATTTTTGGCTGTGTTGGGTCTTAGTTTCTGTGCGAGGGCTTTCTCTAGTTGCGACGAGCGGGGGCCACTCTTCATCGTGGTGCGCGGGCCTCTCACTATCGCGGCCTCTCTTGTTGCGGAGCAGAGGCTCCAGACGCTCAGGCTCAGTAGTTGTGGCTCACGGGCTTAGTTGCTCCGCGGCATGTGGGATCTTCCCAGACCAGGGCTCGAACCCGTGTCCCCTGCATTGGCAGGCAGATTCTAATCCACTGCGCCACCAGGGAAGCCCTAGACATATATTTTTGCAGATAATAGATGCTTAGTCTGAAATGCTCTTGAGAGTTCCCAGCTCGCCCTGTGAAGGGAACATGTATTGTGACTGAGAACTGATTTGCATGATGAGTAAACAGCAGAGTCCTTAAGGACTAGGTCCCAACCCTGCCCCGCATCTGTGGTCTTATAACCTTGAGTCCAGACAGAGACCGTTAGTTCGCCTCTTACTGCATGTCTGCTCCCCTGGCTTCAGGTGCTGCTGTTGTGCTTTATTGTCAGAGTAATTGTTGCTTGTATCCAACTGCCAAGGCAGTGTAAGGTTAGTAGAGTGGAGCTGTGGTCAGTGGCAAAGCTGGTACCTGGTCAGGCTGGCTCGGAAGGGAGCGGAGCCCCCTGGCCGGGAGCGGGGAACCAGCAGCCCTGGGAATCAGCTCCAGGGAACAAATCTTATTTTGATTTCTCTAGCTTCCTAGACCAGGACAGTAGATAGATTCACTTAGTCTCTGGTCTCTATCCTCAGTGATAAGGTTTCCGATTTAAAGTCTGTCTTTGAATGTGCCCCTGCCCTATCCATGAGACTAGAATGTGTTTCAGAAAGCCAGCTAACGGAGAGGTATGGGAAAGGTCAGTAATACCTGCCACTAATCACATACTTAGGTAGTAATTTTTATTTATTTAATTTATTTTAAAAATAATTTTGTTTATTTATTTTTGGCTGTGTTGGGTCTTCGTTGCTGCACGCGGGCTTTCTCTAGTTGCGGTGAGCGGGGGCTACTCTTCGTTGCGGTGCACAGGTTTCTCATTGTGGTGGCTTCTCTTTGTTGCGGAGCATGGGCTCTAGGCATGCGGGCTCAGTAGTTGTGGCTCGCGGGCTCTAGAGCACAGGCTCAGTAGTGGTGGCACAGGGGCTTAGTTGCTCCGCAGCATGTGGGATCTTCCCGGACCAGGGCTGGAACCTGTGTCCCGGCATTGGCAGGTGGATTTTTAACCACTGCGCCACCAGGGAAGTCCCTTATTTTTTTTAAACTTAAAATTTTTTTCTTTTGAAGTATAGTTGATGTACAGTATTATGTAAGTTACAGGTGTACAACAGTGATTCACAATATTAGGTAGTAATTTTGGATGGAGTAAATTTGAATAGAGCTGTCTCTCAAGAACTATGTTTAGGATTAAAGAATATTACCAGGATCAAGAATTATTCGTTTCTTTGTATGTTTTCTTTTATTATTATTTATTTATTTATTATTTATTTATTTTGGTCACGCTGGGTCTTAGTTGCGGCATGCGTGATCTTTTAGTTGCAGCATGAGGGCTTCTTAGTAGCAGCATGCGTGTGGGATCTAGTTCCCTGACCAGGGATTGAACCTGGGCCCTCTGCATTGGGAGCGTGGAGTCTTACCCACTGGGCCACCAGGGAAGTCCCCGTATGTTTTTTTGTTAATGCATGCTTTCAGTAGACTTTTATTGGCAATTTACTGTCTAGGAGTATGCTAGGAGTTGAGGCTAAAAATACCTAAAATACAGCCTCAGTCCCCAGTTTGCATCATTGGTTGGGGAGACGGACAAGGTAAGAGACTATTGCGATGCAAGAAAGCTTTTTAATTTTTTTAAATTTTATTTATTTATTTATTTATTTATTTTTGGCTGCATTGGGTCTTCATTGCTGCGTGCAGGCTTTCTCTAGTTGTGGTGAGCGGGGGCTACTCTTTGTTGGGGTGTGTGGGCTTCTCATTGCGGTGGCTTTTCTTGTTGCAGAGCGCGGGCTCAGTAGTTGTGGCTCGCGGGCTCTAGAGTGCAGGCTCAGTAGCTGTGGCACACGGGCTTAGTTGCTCCATGGCATGTGGGATCTTCCCGGACCAGGGCTCGAACCCGTGTCCCCGGCATTGGAAGGCGTATTCTTAACCACTGTGCCACCAGGGAAGCCCTATTTATTTATTTATTTATTTATTTACTTACTTATTTATTTCTTTAGCTGGGTCTTAGTTGCGGCACGCGGGATCTTTTAGTTACAGCATGTGGGCTCTTAGTTGCGGCATTCAGGATCCAGTTCCCTGACCAGGGGTTGAACCTGCGCCCCCTGCACTGGGAGTGCAGAGTCTTAACTGCTGGACCACCAGGGAAGGCCCAGGAAGGCTTTGCAGAGAACTTGAACTGTGTGGACAGTGGACTGGACAAGTTGGGTGGGCAGGACTGGGGAGAGCGGACTGAGGGGTCCAGCGGCTGCGCCGGGGGCTGGATGGCGGGAGCAAGACTCTGATCACGGGAGCACGCAAGGTGCGTGCTGGTGGCTGGAAGGAAGAGCGGCAGCAGGCAAGGACGGGCGTGGACGGATTCTGGAGCTGTTAAGGAAGCAGAGCAGACAAGATCATGAGAGGCAGGGGGTAGCCGAGAATGACTGCTGGGTGTACGGTAGGGCCAGAGTCCAGCAGACAGCAGGTTCGGTGAGGGGCAGGGGGAAGTGATGAGCTGACTTAGAAATGTGAATTTGGAGGGTCTGAGGGACATTACAGTGCATGTGGCCAGGAGGCTGTTTGGGGTCCAGATCTGGAGCTCTGAAGAGAGATCTGGAGTAGCGATACATTTGAAGGGAGGAGGGTTGTCAGCATATGTTGTGGGAGAGCTTCTCCAAGGAACAGAGGTCCTGTGGACCCTGCCCAGAAAGGAGGTGAGAAAGAGCAGCCAGCCAGAGTGTTGGTCGTTTGGCCCGGAACGCATTTCTGCGGATTTTCAGGTCTCAGTCTAAATGGCACTTCCTGAGGGTAGCAGTCTTTGCTGACCCTCTCCGAATGCGGTTAGGTGTGTCTGCTGTGTTCCTGTTGTGGCCTCCCGCACAGCGTAGCAGTGTACACGAGTCATTACTGTTGCTTGTGCTGTGGTCAGACACCCGTGTGCTCTGAGGAGGTCGGGGCTGTGCCTTGTGTTCACATCTGTTTTTGCTGTGCTGGTACAGCAGGTGCCTAAGAAATGACAGTTTGGTCAATGAAAGAGTGTCTGAAAGGCCAGAGGGAGGAAACTGTCCCTGGGGAGGATGTGGTCGGCGGACAGGAGCAGGTTTGTTGTAGTGAAGGGCATGGCTCTAGACAGGCAAACCCAGGCTCAAGTCTCGCTTCACTTAACCTTGGTCAACCTCATTTTCCCCATCTCTAAAATGGGAACAGTAATGGCAGTTAAGAGTTGTAAGGATTAAGTGAGATGATGCGTAGAGAGATAACCTTCTGCAGGTGTCTAATGTTTATTGCACTGAATACCCAGTTTTCCAGTTATTATTTTTTTGTCTGTCTAAACATCTTAAGGGCAGAAGTCAGTTCTTCATCTTTTTATACTGGGCATTTGGTAGTTAGGTTACTCAGGAGCTGTTGAAATGAATTGGTATCTATTGGCGGTGGGTCATCTTGCACCTCTGAGTAACCAGACATACAGCTTGAGTGTTGACTCACTGGTTTCGCTGCACAGGCTCATGGGAACCCTGTGCTTTGGGCCACTCCTTCTCAGAGACGTAGTTCTGAGAGGAGATCAGATGGACGCCTCGTAAATGCTGGGCCACCTGTATGAGGTGGGTTGCAGTGGGTGTGTCTCCTTTGGGCTACAGGCTTGCTGGAGAATGGGTGGCAGTTCTCACGTCTTGTCTGGCACAGACGTGGCCAGAATAGGAGTGCTTCTGGCTCCGCACGGGGCGAGTTTCTTAGATGTGAGGGCAGTGGCAGCTGCGTGTCCTGGGAATTGTGGATACTCACCGTGGCAGCAGGAGCAGATGTAGCTCCTTTTGACCTGTGGGGTAAAATGTGCGGAAACTGGAAGACTTGCTGTTCATGCCCTTTATCCTCTTTTTAACCTAAAACAAACATAAAAAAGTAGCCATAGCATTGGGGTAAATGTTGAAATAGGAATTAACCCAAAAACCCCAACCTTGATCCTCCCACTCTGGCAGAACTACTCTCCATTTATGTTCATGCCGCTGTTCTAACTGAATTCAGGCCACTGAGATACCCTAGTTTTGAAGACTTGGACGTTCTTTGACCAGTGCCAGCAGTCTCTGCTATTCTTTTGTGCCATAATAGCAAACTTTGTCCACGCTCAGATGGAGTAGCAAGAGGTGCTGCACAAACCACAGGGATGGTGTTTAACGCCCCATTTGTTGAAAATTTGCATCATTTTCAAATGAGTTCCTTTTCAGGCCTCTTGCAGAGAAAAGTCTGTCAGCATAACTAGTAGAACCAGTTCTGCTTGATTGTTAAAGAACTGTACTTTTCTAACCTTCTTTTCTTACACATTGAGCATGATACTTAATTGGGGTCAGTAAGGAATTTTATCCCACGTGTCATAGCTCTGGAAGTACGATTGTGACCATTTGCTGATTAGGCAGCTGGGCAGGGAGTATCAGAGTTGAAGGGTAGTGGGATAGAAGGAGCAAAGGGTTAAGGGGGACTCCGGGCCCTTCGCTGAAACCAGGTGACAGTTTCAGAAGCTCCCACTGCTCCAGAGAACAGGGCTAGTGCAGAGGCAGCTGTCCCTGGATGCTGGTTGAATTTCCTGTGAGATCCTGGGATGGTGCCAGGCCCATCCACGGCACCTGCTCTCCTGCAGTTCTTACTGGACAGGCTTCATGACTTCTGGTCTTTCTGGATTAATACCACATACATGACAGTCTTTAATGGAATGTTCTTTACAGTATGATGAGAGCATTTGGTGATGCCACCCACGTCAAAGCCCAAGCCTAAATATTGTCTCTTAATCTCCTTCCCATGTGTTTCTCTGTTTCCTGCTGGAGTGTTTTTAAAAACCTCTCATTACCTAAAGCCATTATTAATTAAATTACTCAACGAAATCTTCTGAGCACTTACTGTTTGCAAGGCCTGTATTGGATTCTGGGACAATGTGGCAAGCAAAAAACCAGACAGAGGACCTGCCCTCAAAAAGTTTATAGATTGATGGGGAGATAGACTTAAATAATTACATAAATAAATGTGAAATTGCAATTATGACAAGTGCTAGGAGGGAGAGATACACAGGGCTGTAAGGACGTGGAAACAGAGAGGGCTTCCCAGAGGAAATGACCCTTGTCCTGAGGTCCAGTGGATACTTACAATTCACAGGGCAAAGAGGGAAAGGAGACGCATTCCAAGCAGAAGGAACTTGGACTTAAGATAGGAAGGGGCTTGGCAGGTACGAGAGGCTGAAGGAAGGCCAGTGTGGCCACCGTGCAGACTGAGGAGGAGGATGGTGGGAGAGCAGGGGGGACAAGGAGGTGGGGACCAGGCTGTGCAGGGCCTCCTTGCAGGCTTTATCAGGTTGTGGCCCTCCTCCCACCAGTAATCCAGAGCAGACCGTGTTGTGAAAGGATCACTGCCGCTTTAGGGTGGACAATGGATAAGAAAGAGGCAGAGCCAGTCGAGCAGGTGCAAAGCTGTTGCAGTGGTCCGGGTGGGAGATGATGGTAGCTTGGACCAGGGTGGTGCTGTGGGGGTAAGAGAGGAGCATGGGTTCTGGGCGTATGTAATGGGCGGTACTGATTGGATTTGGTGGTGAAGGACTGGGTATTGAGGGTGAAGGAGAAGGAGGTGTCAAGGGGGACTCTTAGGATGACATGCTCTTGAAGGGAAGCACAGGGTAGCCCAGACTGTACATAGCAGTGTTATTTGCAGTTGGAGCCTTCCCTGGAGTGTGGTACATCGAAGATTCCTGCTGAACTCTCGAGGGTTGGTTGGGGTGACACCCAGAGACTAAAGCCTTGGAGGACCCAGTGGAGTGAGTCATAGGAGGTGAACTCTCAGCTGGTGTTGTGGAAGCCCCCGAGTTCTTTCCCACGTAGCGGCCATTACTCCTGGGGGGTAGATGTATTTTGTTTTTCTGCTTCTGTCCTTTCAGCCTCTGTTTGCCTCTCCAAAACAATTTTAGGCTTTCCCTGGGCTCTTTTACTGATGCTTGCTTTGACCTGGTTTCAGGTGGGTCTAGCAGATACATTCACTGATCTTTCTGTCCTATTTTCCTTTTTTTTCTTCGTTCCACAGAAGAGGTAGTGTGGCATCATGTAAGAACACAGGCTGAGCCAGCTACCAGGTTTGACTTCTACTTCCACCACATTCTAGCCGGGTGTCTGCTTCGTCTGCAGAGTTGGAGGTAACAGTGGCTATAAGAGCCCTACTCCAAGGCTTGCTGTGAGAATTAACTGAGTTAATAAGTATAAAGCCCTTTCAACGATGCCTGCCACAAAGGCTCTAGAAATGTGTCATCATTATTCACCTCTCAGCCTCAGTAAGGGCTGGCCCTTGAAAGTAGCCACTTTGGCATTCATAGCGTGGACACTTGTGATTTCTGCAGTCTGCAAGCGACCCCTGAGTCACGATGTAGTAATCTGTGATGTCAGTAGGGAAGAGATTGTATTTACTCATCCAATTGTAACGGTCAGGTTGGACAGCCTTTAATCACTCATCCAGTAAATTTGCCCATGAAGACAACAGCTTATACACATTGAGAACTCAGCATGGTCAGGCGTAGGACATACACGTGGGAATCTCATCACGTCCTGTAACCCACTTTAAGATCCATGTCCAGCTTCAGCGCATCCAGACGTGGGCTGTACCTTATTGTTAACCCCTTCCTCCCTTCTCCATTCAGCTATGCTCGTTCTCCCCGGATCAACAACAAAAACTTTGAAATATTATCTCCGTATTTGTTCTTTCTGTGTTTTTCTCGTGGAGTTCAAAAAGCTACTATAAAAATACGGAGGCAAAGGAACTGTGGGGCATAGCTGATGAGTACTCTCCATTCTGTGCTCCCTACCTTCTCCCCACCACCCATACAGGTCGCTTCCCAAAGTAAAGGAAAAAATTCACTTTTTTTGAGGGGATGGTTTCTTTATGATTCCTCTTTGCATACCCTGACTTATTGGAGTCCTCTAGGTTATTTCTCTTCTCAGGACTGGTGTATGTTTTGATTTGGGGGGTGGAGGGGTGGTTGATGGTAGTGGTGATGGCGCTTATGTTTTTCCTGAGTTGATTATCTTGTAAGAATTGATAGTGAACATTTATACTTTTTTTGAAGTATTAACCAGAGACAGGTTAGATATTAGTGATGAATGCCTGCAGCGTGGCTCCTGTCTCCCAGTGCGCAAGTGCTTACATAGGTTTTTATTCTCAATTTGTTACCATCTTTCAGTAGCTTAATCTACTTTGTTTGGTTGTTTTTCTGGCCGCACCCCGCAGCTTGTGGGATCTTAGTTCCCCGACCAGGAATTGAACCCAGGCCTATGGCAGTGAAAGCTCTGAGTCTTAACCACCCGACCGCCAGGGAATTCCCAGCTCAATCTACTTTGAATAAATTCAGCAGTCGGGAAAGCTTACCTTTTGTCGGCATGCCCGGCGTGCCGGAGCAGTCCCTTCCTCAGATGCAGTATTCTCTTAAGAAAGCCATTAGTTTACTCTTTTGGTCTTATAGTGGGTTCAAAGTACTTTCTATTGCAGAAGAAAAGACACCAAAGGACAGGACCTAAGTCATTGTAGAAAACAAATCCTATTAACAGAAATATGCCGTTTCTTTTTCTACGACTTCAGATATTACTGTGTAGTCCAAGTCTGATGGAATTAGGACCAACCTGGATGTTGCTAATTGCAGGAGTTTCTGATACACACAAAAAAAAATAAGAATTGAGAAGCCTACTGAGTGGAGTCAATTTAGTTTCATGTGGGAAACAGGATTGAGAGAGAAGCAGAAATTATTCTACTCAGAATCTTGAATAATTGCAGCTCAAGTAGTATGTTGGAATTCTTTGTTTAGTCATCAAAAGAAAGGAGGAGGGGCTTCCCTGGTGGCGTAGCGGTTCAGAATCTGCCTGCCAATGCAAGGGACACAGGTTCGAGCCCTGGCCTGGGAAGATCCCACATGCCGCGGAGCAACTAAGCCCGTGCGCCACAACTACTGAGCCTGAGCTCTAGAGCCTGCAAGCCACAACTACTGAGCCCACGTGCCACAACTACTGAAGCCTACGCGCCTAGAGCCCGTGCTCCGCAGCAAGAGAAGCCACGACAATGAGAAGCCCGCGCGCCGCAACAAAGAGTAGCCCCCGCTCACCCCAACTAGAGAAAGCCCGCACACAGCAACGAAGACCCAACGCAGCCAAAAAATAAATAACTAAATAAAATTTATTTAAAAAAAAAAAAAGAAAGGAGGAGAAAAAAGAAAGGTATCAAGAAGCATAGATTCTGCTGGGTCCAACAATTGTAACAACTCCCATTTACTGAATATGTATGCCACGTGTTTACACCCGTTTCTCCTCATATCCTCATACTGAGATAGTATTGTTTCCATTCACACAGGAGGAAACCAAAGCTCAGTCAGGTTAAATAGCAAGCCCAAGTTCATGTCTGTAATTACCAGAGCTGGGTTTGGACTGTGGCCTCAAGTCTGTATTATTTATTTTCAGTACATGCACAGAGAGAAGTTTGGAGAAGCCAGGGGAAAGACAAAACTTAAATTGTCAGTACTAGGCTGTGTTAAAAATACAACTCTCAAAAAAAAAAAAAAAAAATACAACTCTCTGCTTTAAAGACAGGTAAATTTTGTTCTAAGATACACATGGATTCCCACCTAATATGTAGATGCAAATGCATTTCTCCCCTCAGATTTTCTATTTTAGCGGAGAAAACAGAGTATTAAGTGTCCATTTTAGACCAGTGGAGCGACTTGGAGGAAATAAAATGTTTGTGTTATGTCTTTTTAGCACTTGGTGCCAGATGTGATAGAAGGAAATTGTGTTTTGGAACCTTTAGGGATGTTATGTTGCCTCTTGGAATTTGCCCTTCTGGCTGGATAAAATTAAACTGAGAATAACAACTTCGGTTTTTGACTCAGAGCCCTTGTAAGCAGTGAAGGGTTGATGTGAACGTTTATAAGCGTTTTGGCCTATGAGAGCTTCATTGTAGAGACCCCCGCTCCATTCTTTTCAAGGTCACTGATCATCTGGCAGGGCCCTTCCCTTTTTCTGCCTTTGCTGAGGGGCCCTAGGTCCATCACACTTTCGAGATGTGCGCATTCTGAATGTGAACTCGGTAAGAAACTAGTTTTTGAGAACCAGTGGAATGGAAACGTCCAGGCTGCTTTGTAACCTCTCAGCAGATTCTCAGGAGTGTAGCTGATGTTAGCTTTCACGTGCTTTTGTCCTATACGAGGCAAATCCTTGTACAGTGGAGTACAGTTTTCTTAAGGGAATTTTTCTAATTTGCTCTGATCAGTTTTGTAACAGGAGACTGGTTTTCTGTTATACGCAATGGCTGTGACGACTTTTTTCTTTTGTGGTAGGAAACTGGAGACCGTGTTTATTGGAACTAGGACACAGCAGCGAGGAATGTGGGCTCTGGAGTTAGTCGGGGCTTGGGCCGAACCCTTGGTTAGTGACTTATTTTCCTATAAAAGGGAAGTTCTTGAACCTCTTTAAGCCTAAGTTTCTTCATCTGTAAAATGGAGATAACGCCAGTCCTAGAGTTGTTGTGAGGATTAATGAGATACTAATGAAGTGTACTTACCTGGCACATCATAGAGCTTAATAAATGCTGGCTCTTAGCATTATAGTTAAAAGCGTCTGGTCGAAGTGGAAGCTGGGACTGACAGCCTGTGGAGGGCTTTGATTGCCGTGCGCAAGCTTGGACACACCTGTCTTTACTGCTCAGAAGTCTTTTTCACTTTGTGATCTTCAGCAGTGTTCCAAATAGGTGAGGCTGCTGCACGATCTGTGTTTTGGATAAGTAAAGTCTTGTGATTTGTTTCATGGCATTCGAGGTAGGGGCTCACGTGCTCTGGATGGTTAGATTATTTTTGGATGCTGGCTTGTCAGCGGCGGTGTATATCTTACTGCATTATTCTGACCTCTCCTTTCCCTCTCTGCAGCTGAAGGAAGTCTGATGAATAGCGGCAGCTTTAGTAGGAAGTCGAGCACTGTTAGGAATCTTGGTGGTTTTTCTGTCACCCTATCCAGTGTTGAAATTCCCACACGCTTCAGGAGATATGTGACTCCTCCATGACTTAGCTGCTTGGTGGGTTTTCCCTTTTCACAGATCAATTTTTGGTCGGCAACTTGTTGCCAACATCAGAACGTATTTAACATTATTCTAGAGAAGAGGAGTCCCTACTTTTAAAATGAAAAATGTGTACTAAGCTTCTGGGGCATTTTACAAAGACGAGGGTGAGTGGGGAAAATGTCTCCAGTCCTTTCCTTTTTTCTCCCAGGAAATGCTTCTGGTGGATTCATTTTCATCCCTTTGAGAACATGCCATGTTGTGACAGTGTTTTAGAATGGAGAGCAGGTCTGTGGGAGTCTTCCTTTGCCATTTCTGGTGAGGGAAAGCCACCAAGGACCCTGCCTCGTTCCTGGGCGCGAATACTCCGGCTCACGAAGCAGGCAGTGCAGCTCCCGCTTCCCTTCTCCCCTGCCAGTCTTACTCGTGAGATTGGTGGCTCTGACATTGGTTCCTAATCCTGCGGCCCCGGATATATTGCACGTTGACATGTGGCATGACGTGATTCTGTCATCTGTGGTTTCTCAGTTGTTAGTGCAGTTGATCTAAGTTGATGCCGTTGGTGACAATCAGCAGAACCACTGTAGCTAGTTTTTGCTGACGAGGGGATCCATTTATAAAGATACAGGTGTGGTTCATGGAACAGTGGGCCAGAGGCGTGGTTGGGCCTCGCTAGAGCCTGGAAAGCCATGGAGTCCAGGCTGTGTGATTGCTTGTGTGTCTGGGTTGGGCTTTTATCTCCACATGTCTTCTTCACGTGTCTCATTCTTTGCAGAACAGCTTTCTCTGCGGCTCCGTATTTGTGGCCAAATCTGCAAGTCTGTAGTTGAAGCAGCCAGTTTGATTAGCTTCTCTTGGCCCTTTAGCCAAATTAATGGGGAGATAAAACAATTAGCCATTTGCGGGCACTGCTTTCTGTTAGCCCACGCAGGTGATGGGGAGAAGGTGGCCCTCTCCTGGAGGTTGGGGGCGCAGGGAGCAGTTGTCTGGGGAAGGGGCGTTTTGGGTAAGACAGAGTTCTAAAAGATGTCACCTAATTGTCTTGTTTATGGAATGTAAACAAAGAATATCACTAACCATTTCAAGAATTGATGTATGTAGGTAGTGTGGGGTAGTGTGACATCTTTATCATCGGAAGATGATACTTCCTCGGACGTAGCAATAGGGTAGTCTTCTCCTTGCTGGCTTCAGTTTTTGAACTGAATTCCAAGCACTAAAGATGATTGCTAGAGTTTTCTAACAGCTGATTGAATTTAATGAATAGCTTTGCTTCCCTCAGAGAAAGATGATAAACCTGTCAAAAATACCTGTGCTTTAATTTAGTTCTTTGTCAGTGACAGATGATGAAAACTCTGAATGAGAATTTCTAAGTTACCGAAACACTCATAGCATTTACGTATGCAAAAATAGTCCCTCTTGTGTAACCTAGAGCAATGCATCAGGATCATCTGGGGAGCTTCTACAAAACGTGAGGCTCAGCTGCATCCCCCGCACTCTGATTCCTCAGGCTTGTGTTGGGGCCTGAGTGTCTGCAGAGGTAACAGGCTCCCCAGATGATCCGATGCTCCACAGGTTTAAGAACGCTGCCTCAGAGAGGCTTGATTTATTGGCATCTCCTGGGATGGAAATCATAGTCATCTCCCAAACAGACCACACGCGAACCAGGTTCTGTGAAGACACCATGACTTTGTTCTTGTTCTTCAGCCTCAAGACAGGCTGTCTGGGCTCTCCCTGCCTCAGCCGTACCCAAGTTTCTTCTAGTGCCGTGCTTCAGTCTGAATCAACAAATTCAGAAAACTCATGCCAACCAGAGACTTCTACCCAAAACAAACCAAAAATATTCCATTTTTATTTGTTGACAGAACTAGTTGTGTGTTGTAGAATGTCCCACAGTCAGGATTTGATTGGTTGCATCCCCATGGTGTCATTTAACATGTTTTTCTGTCCCGGTATTCAGCCTATAAATTGGTAGGTTGACATAGCAGCTCAAGCAGATTGAGATCAGGTATTTTGGCAAGAATTCTTCGTAGATGGTGTGGTAGGTTGATGAGGGAGCCCAACATGCCTCTCTATTTGTTATGTTAACAGTCATTCTTTTTCCAGTTTTTTTTTTTTTTTTTAGAAATTCACGTTCTTTTATTTATTTATTTATTTATTTATGGCTGTGTTGAGTCTTCATTTCTGTGCGAGGGCTTTCTCCAGTTGCGGCAAGTGGGGACCACTCTTCATCGCGGTGCGCAGGCCTCTCACCATCGCGGCCTCTCTTGTTGCGGAGCACAGGCTCCAGACGCGCAGGCTCAGTAATTGTGGCTCACGTTCCCAGTTGCTCCGCGGCATGTGGGATCTTCCCAGACCAGGGCTCGAACCCGTGTCCCCTGCATTGGCAGGCAGATTCTCAACCACTGCGCCACCAGGGAAGCCCCCCAATTTTTTACTCTATGATATTTTTTATTCTTATTATGGAAAAATTTGATTTTGACCCACTAAATTGATTTACAACCCACTAATAGATACAAGCCCTAGTTGGAGAAACACTGTTCTAGAAAGGGAGATAAGCATGCACATGGGTACTTAAAAAGTAATATTATAGGTGCTAACAGAAGAATGTATAACATGAATATTCTAGTGTGGGGATAACTTTGTTTATGAAAGTAATGAAAATCTACATAAAGATGTAACCCCTGTTGAGTCTTAAAGTTAACAGCCATTTATGATTGTTGTTTTGGTCCATTAATTCATTAAGCATTGCTAATTATCTTTGACTATCTGATAAACACTGAACCCAGCATAGAAGCATTTGAAGATATTTTTATTGAGAAACAGTGACACAGAACCTGGCCTTGATTCCTTATTAGAAGTGATTGCATCCCATTGCACTGCCGTATGGTTTTAGGTAACTTAGAATGAGGAAATATGTTGCCGGCCGCCTTTACTGAGCCCTGGTATGCTGCAGAGTGGATGGCTCAGTATTGACTTGATACGTTCATATTGGGTTGGCCAAAAAGTGCCTTTGGTTTTTAAGTAAAAATAAAAGACTTATTTTTCATTTTCACAAAGAACTTTATTGAACAACGTATTCACCCTTTGTTCCACTACCTTCTGCCATTTTTCAGGCAACTTCATAATTCCATCTTCCCAAAACCTTTTATCTTTTTGAGCAGAGAACTGTTCCAGGTGCCTTTTACAGTCTTCCAGGGAATTGAAATATTTTCCACTAAGAGAATTTTATAAAGACCAAAATAAGTGGAAATTCGAAGGTGCGATGTCTGGTGAATACGGCGGATGAATCAGAACTTCCCAGCCAAGCTGTAACAGTTTTTGCCTGGTCATCAAAGAAACATGCAGTCTTGCGTTATCCTGATGGAAGATGATGTGTTTTCTGTTGAGTAATTCTGGGCGCTTTTCATCAAGTGATACTTTCAGTTGGTCTAACTGGGAGCAGTACTTATTGGAATTAATCGTTTGGTTTTCCAGAAGGAGCTCATCATAAAGGACTCCCTTCCAGTCCCAGCATATACACAACATCACCTTCTTTTTTGTTTTTTAAAATTATTATTTTTATTTTTGGCTGCATTGGGTCTTCATTGCTGCGCATGGGCTTTCTCTAGTTGCGGTTAGCGGGGGCTGCTCTTTGTTGCGGTGCGCGGGCTTCTCACTGCAGTGGCTTCTCTTGTTGCGGAGCACAGGGTCTAGGCGCGCGGGCTCATAGAGCACAGGCTCAGTAGTTGTGGCGCACGGGCTTAGTTGCTCCGTGACATGTGGGATCTTCCCGGACCAAGGCTCGAACCCGTGTACCCTGCGTTGGCAGGCGGATTCTTAACCACTGCGCCACCAGGGAAGCCCCAACATCACCTTCTTTGGTTGAAGACCAGCCTTTGGTGTGGTTGGTGGTGGTTCATTTTGTTTACCCCACGATCTCTTCTGTTCTACATTATTGTACTGTATCCACTTTTCATCGCCTGTCACAATTTGTTTTAAACAGAACATTTTGGGCTTCCCTGGTGGCGCAGTGGTTGAGAATCTGCCTGCCAATGCAGGGGACACGGGTTCGAGCCCTGGTCTGGGAAGATCCCACATGCCGCGGAGCAACTGGGCCCGTGAGCCACGATTACTGAGCCTGCGCGTCTGGAGCCTGTGCTCCGCAACAAGAGAGGCCGCGATAGTGAGAGGCCCGTGCACCGCGATGAAGAGTGGCCCCCGCTTGCCACAACTAGAGAAAGCCCTCGCACAGAAACAAAGACCCAACACAGCCATAAATAAATAAATAAATAAATTTAAAAAATAATCTGTTTTAAAAAAAAAAACAACAGAACATTTTCATTACATTTAAGTAGAGAATCGCATGCAGAAATACAGTCAAGAAGGTATTTTTCCGCTTAACTTACGTGGAACCCAAACAATCAAAGTGATTAACATAACCAAGCCAGTGCAAATGATTTTCAACGCTTGATTTGGGTATTTTGAGTATGTTGGCTATCTCCCGCGTGGTATAACGTTGATTGTTTTCAATTAATGTCTTAATTTGATCGCTATCAACTTGAACTAGTCTACCTGACCATGGAACATCGTCCAGCAAGAAATTTACAGCACGAAACTTCACAAACCACTTTTGACACGTTTGATCAGTCACAGCACCTTCTCCATACACTGCACAAATCTTTTTTTGCATTTCAGTTGCGCTTTTACCTTTCTTGAAATAATAAAGCATAATATGCTGAAAATGTTGCTTTTTTCTTCCATCTTCAGTATTAAAATGGCTACACAAAAATTCACCAATTTTGATAAGTCTTTTTAAATGCACAGCTGTCACATCCAGTCTAACAGAATTATTTCAAATGAAGTTAAAGACAACTAAGTGCTACTAGAGCCATCTTATGGAAAAAACCGAACAAACCTTTTGGCCAGTCCAGTAGTTTCCTGTTCTTACCTTCAAACCCTTTACACAGGTTCATTTTCTCTCAAAAGCCCACAACAATCTTCCTTTGTTTTCGACCCTTGATTCTCACTGGAGAAAGGGGAATCATTCTGTGGACTGTCTTCCATTCTCTTTCTGACTCTGCTTGAGCTGCTTTTCTTTGCCATGTGGCATTTGTTCCTTTATATGGGGAGTGCCCATCCCTGACCCTCCACTTGGGACAGCTGATAGTTGTCAATTCTAAATAATTAGTGTAATACATTGAACCAACTTGTTGAAATTTTCTGACTTCCTTTAGTTAAAAATACTTAAAAAAAAAAAACTTAACTCTGTAAATCAACTATACTTTAATTAAAAAACAAAACAAAACAAAACAAAACTTAGCTTGTCAAATAAACAAAAAGCTCCTGAGCGAATATGATGTTTCAGTGTGTATTCTGAAAGTATGGCTTTATGTTATTCATTTTGAGCCCTTAAATAAACAAAAATATTACCCTTTTCTCTTCTCTTTTAGGAAATTCACACAAACGAAAAGGAAGTAACAGAGAAGGAAGTAACTCTTCACTTGTTGCCAGGTAACAGTCATGTTAGCATCTTACCTCATGTGCAGTTCAAAGCCAGCGATAAATTGTGTCATCCCTAGTAGCACTATATATAAACTCCTTTGTTTTCATCCAGACAGTGTATGAGTTGGACAAAAATATCAATGTCTTTAGTTCAGTAACTGCATACCTGGGACTGAGTATTCCAACAGATACAAAGAATTTTTGTTTCCCCTTCCCCATAGCTGATGAAATTAAACGTGGGAAATTCTCACCTCTTTTGTAAGCAAATGAGGTCTTTTTTCAGGGTGCCTTACTTGGCCCCATCCAGTATTCTGGTCCCCAGTCAGGAAGATCCTGGTCCCCTGAAGATCCCTACACCCGACCCCTTGGGGTTTAACCAACCCTGGGGCTGCCAGGGCTTTGCTCTTTGATCATCACCGAGGAGCCTGGATTGGTTGGATTTCTTCCTTCCTTCCTTTCTTCCTCCCTCCCTCCCTCCTTTCTTTCTTTCTTCCTTCCTTCCTTTCTTCCTGTCTTTCTTTCTTTCTTTCTTTTTTTCTTTCTTTCTTTCTTTCTTTCTTTCTTTCTTTCTTTCTTTCTTTCTCTCTCTCTCTTCCCTCTCTCTCTCTCCCCTCTCTCTCTCTCTCTCTTTCTCTCTCTCTTTCTCTTTCTCTCTCTCTCTCTCTCTTTCTCTCTTTATTTATTTCTGATGGAGGAGAGTGACTCTATAGCTTAAGTCAAGTTTTAATCATTTCTGCATTCAGAAACAAACTTCTTGGTGGTGTAGCCTCTCCATATATGGGGCTATCCAGTGAGTTGTGCATTCGATTGTTTTGCTACTTTCTTTTTTCCAGTCCCAAATAGCTTTTTTCATAAGTATTTTTAGATACATTTCCCAAAACAATTGAGTCCTCATTCTGGTTCTTTTAATTTTATTCCATTTTATTGAGAGGATACGAATATGTACAAGTTTCTGACTGATCCACCTTATTTGGTAAACATATCAGAATCTCTAACTTTTTAAAAAATGTTTTTAAGTTTCGAAGGCTTTTCCCTATAATAATGGCCTAAACCTCAATCCATATATCCTATTGTATTTCCTCTTCTTGGATTATATTGTAGATTCTGAAATTTACTTTTGTCTCTAGCTTAGTGTTATGTACATTCTCCCAACCCCTGGATTCCTGACGGCCTCTTCTAGGTGTGCAGCCCAGGTTTCCTAGACTAAACTATGATCTTTTCCAGCTCATGCCTCCCATGACCTGAGACTTTGAACGTACAAGCTGACAAGTGTGGTGCAGGTCGCCGTGCTTGCAGAGCCTCTCCTGGATGTCGTTTTAGCCCCTGTGTGCCAACTTCTGGCCTCCAGTGCCTGACCATGGACCCATATGGCTTGCCTGGTCTTGGAAGAGGCTCGCCATTAAAGTTGTTTTACACCAGGAGCTGGAAGCACAGGAAGCCTTGCTCACGTGTCTTCTACCTCGGATTCAGCTGAAGCACTTTTTCTGGGACTATTTTAAACCCTAATGAGGCCCTGACTTCACTGTTTTCTTCAAACCCGGTGGTCTCTGTAGAGGCTGACCTGGTGACAGAGCCATCTTCCTGTATTTCCATTGTAATTAACCCCTTGGAAGAGAGAAAAAAACAAGATGAAATATAATATGTGTCCCCTGATAGTCTTAGTGTCTGAAATTCTTCTCTGTTTTCATAGTGAAAGTTAGAATAAATGAATTTTGAGCCAGATGGTAAATTTAAAGACATTGAAGGAAATATCCAGAGGGAGATTCTAAGGAGAAGATAGTTACCTGTTGGATGAGAAGGAAATTCCTTTTTCTTTCTTGTCACAAAGTATTTACACTTAGTTTTGTTTTTTTTTAATTTTACACTTAGTTTTTCATTTCCCCTGTATCCTTCTTTTTTTCCTGCCCTTACGCAGGCATCCAGCCCTCATGAGCCTCTCCGCTTCCTGCCTATCCCTAAATCCTCATCTTTTTGACTATAGTGAGAAGTACTCTCTATCACCAGGAAATACAGCTCTCATGCTGCTGGGCGTCTGCAGATAGAGCAGGAAAGGTGACACACTGAGAGGAAATACTCTCAACTAAGAAAGAGAGGAAACAGGTTTTTTTCCCACAAACCTCTGACCTCCCTTTTCCTCCCATCCTTGTCTGTGGAGCCAGAATGAGTGCAGTCGTGCTGCACCCTCTGTGCCTGAGGAAGCTGCCTTAGAGCCCCGGGCCAGGGAGACACCCGCCCTCTTTCCGCAGTTCCTGGGTGAGGAATGGCCCACCCTCACAGGAAGGCGGGCTCCAGAGCTACGTGCCAGAGCTCGCTTGCCAGCCCTTCTGGCTTTGCTCACTTGGGTACCGCTTCTCCAGAACTTCTGCTTGGGTCCAAGTGATAAAAGCACTAAGATCTGTGTTTGTAAGTGTAGCTGAGATCATTTCTACCTGTTTGGACACGTCCATTATTCACAGTGAGAAGATAGAGAAGTGCCCCATGTAAAAGTGTATCCGAGTCATTGTGATTTCACTTCTCCACGGTCCCCACTCTGCCTCATCTTCTCCCCTAGGTTTTGCAGCTCCTGTGTGCTGTGTTGTGGTGTGTGTTTGTCTTACCGGAATAGAGCCGGGAAGCTTGTACTGTTTGCGTTCTGCATGTTGCCTGAGGACTCTAAGGAGGACTTGTTTTGGTTTTGATCAGGTGAACAGCTGCTCTGTGAAGCCAGCACGGTACTGAAGTGTGTCCAGGAAGATTCCTGTCAGCGTGGAATCTATGGGAGGCTTGTCTGCACAGACTTCAAGATTGCTTTCTTGGGCGATGACGAATCTGCCTTGGATAATGATGTATGTATGAGCTGCACTTGACTGAGTTTGTGGGAGCACTGCATTGGCGGCCCCATTGTCTTTTCTCCCAGCTTCTCAATAACTCGCCCCTAACGCACGTAAACACAAAGACTAGTGGTCTTTCTCACCACTAGTCTGCCCTCTCTCCTTTGGGATCCCCTTTCAGTTGGAGGACCACTCCGCAGTTTCCCAGCAGTGCCTCACGTCACGCTGGCTTGCGTTTGACCTCGTAGGTTGACACCGTCAGCTTTTAATTTTCTTCTGTATTTCAGCACAGTACCTATCATTCATGGGAATCACATCTCCCCAAATATACTAGTTCCCCATGTTTTCTCTATACTGAACTCTTCCTCAAATTTAGGAACTGAATTCAGTTATGAAACTGGTGCTGAATGCAGCACTGAGTTTGGGTTTACTTTGTGTTTGCTCTGTGCGTGTAAGGCTTGTCCCCCTTAGGAAGAGTGAGCAGTGGAGTGAGGAGGGAACACCCGCACCCCTCAGGGCGCGCTGGTGGCAATGGGAACCGGCCGGCCCGGCCACGCCAGCGCCCCACCACCTGACAGCGTGGGCTTCTGTGCAGCTGTTGCTGTAGCGGCCTGGTTCCTAGTCCTGTACAGAGGCAGCGTTTACAGAGCTTGAATCTCCCGGGGTTTTCTTCCTGCCTTCTCATAGCTTTGTCACTCACCTGTCTGCATTTGTGTGGAGAAGTCTGAACCTATGCGCCACCTACCAGCGTCTCTCAGGGTGTTGTGCATGCGGCCTGGTGGGTCGGCCTGGGAGCAGCCGGGAATGGCATGTCCTGCCTGGGTTTGAAGACGAGTGTTCGCAGCATTTCTCACACACTTCACTCCTTCATCGTCCCTTTCCTAGGGATGTGACTACATTTCCCTGTTTGCTTGTGTAGGATATATACCTTTTCATTTATTTTTTCTAGCTTTACTGAGATATAATTGACATTTAACGTTGTATTAGTTTAAGATGTACAACGTGATGAATTTGGTGTATGTATATATTGTGAAATGATCATCACAATATGTTTAGTTAACATCCATCACATCACATAGTTAAACAATGTTTTTCTTGTGATGAGAACTTTTAAGATCTACCCTCTTAGCAACTTTCAAATGTACAATGCAGTATTATTCACTCTAGTCACCATGCTGTACATTACATCTCCAGGACTTGTTTTATGACTGAAGTTTGTGCCTTTTGACCACCTTCACCCATTTCCCCCACCCACTCCCCATTTTTCTTCATATGCAAGTGGAGGATGGTGATTTGCTCTACCTGTAAATGTCACAGTGCATAGCAAGGAATCACAGTTGCTTCCTTTTGAATTTTTTAGGAAACGCAGTTTAAGAATAAGGTTATAGGAGAAAATGACATTACCCTCCACTGTGTTGATCAGATTTATGGAGGTGAGTATCTGTTTTCCCCTGAGGTGTTGCCAGCCTTTGAAAGTATAGCTGATAATGTTGAGGTTTTTTTTTTTTTTTTTTTGGTCCTTTATAGTTTACTGAAATTTCTTCACATATTTATCTTGTTTAAATCAGTTTTATGGATGATAAAATTGAGATGCGAAGTGGCTTATTTGGGGTCACTTAGCTGGAGGAGCTTGGACTTGAACATGGAACCTGTTCTTTCTAATACTCCACGGTGCCATTACATGATAGATGTCGATCATATGTCAATGTTAGCTGTGCAGATCTCACTTTAAAGGCTCACCTGATAAAGGTCTGTCGTACCACACTCGAGTGCCTTTTCTTCTGACTAAACAAAACCTCTCTGGGCTCCACTTCTCTATTTTTGTAGTCAGGGCTTTGTCAGAAATCATTCAGTAGCCATTTATGGTGTTCCCAGCGCCAACAGGTGCTGCGTGGTCCAAACTCTGGGTTAGGGAGGAGGGTGTCAGGAGGGGCCCCAGCCATAAACCTGGGAGTTGACTGTCCCAAAAGCAGGTCCCTAGCGATCTCCCATCTTTCGTAATCTCAGCTTTCAGAGCTGGGTTTCCTGCAGGAGTCAGTTCTGCCAACAGTGGCCAGTCCATTTGGGTCTTGTGCTTCCTTGGGAGGAGTGAGGAGCCCTGGCTCTTCCAGAGAACAGGGCCCCTGCTGGGTGGGACTGGGCCCTGCTGACAGCTACTTAGAAGCTGGTGCCTTTCCTCTCACTTTTGAGAGGCGCCCTTGGAAGTTAAGAGTCTACCTTGTTTCTTTAGCATTTAATTGTTGTCTTATAACATGATTTCCCTTCTTGATTTCACTGTTGATGTGTAGTGTTTGATGAGAAAAAAAAGACTCTCTTTGGACAGCTGAAGAAATACCCTGAGAAACTCATCATCCACTGCAAAGACCTCCGGGTATTCCACTTTTGTCTGAGGTACACAAAAGAAGAGGAAGTCAAAAGGGTAACTAGTCGCATGTGTTTTTAGGTTTTATTTCCCATCAGGTTTTCCCCACTTCAGTTCTTGTTTCCATTGCACGAAGGTTG
This sequence comes from Balaenoptera borealis, assembly GCF_965194805.1. Lineage (NCBI taxonomy): Eukaryota > Metazoa > Chordata > Mammalia > Artiodactyla > Balaenopteridae > Balaenoptera > Balaenoptera borealis. The sequence continues at coordinate 28,787,277 of NC_138867.1, read as the reverse complement.
AGGGGAGCCTTTCATTCTGTAAAGTTGAAATTGGTTATAATCGCATGTGCTTTGACTAGAATTGAGAGAGAATTTGGTAGAGTGGGACTATATTATCTTGGCACATGCTGCGTTTAATCCTTCAGTTCATAATGTGTTCATTCCCAGAGCCTCCAGAGGGTGGGAGGTGGTAAACCAGGATCCGAAGGCCGTCAGGGGAAGGGGAGGATGGAGCAGCTAGAAGCAACCCCCTTTCCCCACCTCTGACAGCCTTTCCAAAAGGCAGCAGCAGTGACCCCCAACTCCCAGCATGAAGGAGTTGACATCTGGGAGGTCATGGTTACGTGAAGGAGGGAGAGGTACACGGTCATGGGCAAAGTGAGTCACCAAATGAGCCTGTGCTTTTGGTCCCTTACTTAATCTGGTTGCTGCAGCAAATTGAGGTGTGTAACTGGGCAAACTGGTCACAATGGTTATTGTAGCTTCCAAGATTTCTCTTAAGATACTGAAGGTCTCAGACTTGCCACTGTCACGGTAGATACATAGGGGAAACCTAGGGAGAGACCAGTTTATCTGTTGTCTTTGGCTGCTGTGAGTTATGCATTCTTTTCAGGTATACTCTTAATTTTCTTTCAGGTAGTGTGGTAGATCAGTTAGAATAATAAACATGACTCCAGTATCTGCTCTGAGCAGGAAAAAGAGTGGTGTAGACATGGAAAATTCCCTGAGAAGCCAGAAACTTCATTTTGAATGATGATTTTAGTCATCTATCCAAACATACTTTTGTTTGGAACTTCAAACAAAAAGCATGAGGGATTGATTGCCTTATCTTCTAGAAGAAGATCCTTAAGGCCACAACAAGTAGAACAGAATAGCTAAGCGTCTTGGTTATTATCTGGTCAGCTATATATCTTTGACATGTCAGATTTTGGGAGTATCTGAAAATGGCACTTAAGTTTTTTTAGTGCTTTGTTTTTGAGAAATTAGACTATGTTTTAAAAATTGCCCTAGAAACTCAAAGCTCTTAAAAACCTGACAAAATGGTTAGCGTTCTGTTTATTTGGCATTATTTCAAGAGATCACATCACAGATACAGACCTCAAAGAGAGTTAGTTAGCATGCTGCCCACCGGAGCCCATTAGCATTACGGAAACCTAGACAACTTGGGTCTTGTCTCTCAGTGTTTATCTGCCAAAAGCATGACTGTATCCATCGCTTGGTTCTTTTCCAGATTGTCAGTGGCATAATCCATCATACCCAGGCCCCTAAACTGCTTAAACGATTGTTTCTGTTTTCCTATGCGACTGCAGCACAAAATCACACAGGTAAGCTTTCATCCGCAGGTGGGCAGGCCCCTTCCAGTTCCTACCTGCAACCTGTGGGAGAAAACCCATCCGTGGGTTTTGTTCCCCTCTTCTCTAGCAAAGGGTCGCCTCTTGCTTGGGTGAATCATTCAGATTTCTTTTAAAAAAAGGTTCTATTTCTTTCCTGTGATCTTTGTTTCTTTAACTTATCTTTTAGGTTTGTTTGCTTTTTGTGAGGGATTATTTGTTTGTTGTTTATGAAAGAAAATCAATATATTATGATTGGGAATGTGAGGCTATAGGGAAGCAAAACTGAGACAAGTTTAAAATCACTCTGTCTGTCCCTGGATTCTGTTTTTCACTTTAATACACTTGGTTTCATTTCATGAGACCCTAAAAAATGTCTTGCATTCTAGAAAGTTTTTAAACAACCAGAACATGCCTTATAGCAAATGTTTGGGGGATGGGGAATGGAACAGTTGTACCTAAGAGAGCACATCAGAAAAGTAGTTTGGTTAGAAAACTTAAAATTCCAAATGTTTTCCATTCGGTTCCCTCAAAAAGAGAGCAAGCAGTCTTTTAAGTAAGAAACTGTGGTCATCTGAATTAGCTATTAATAATGCCTAGCTTTGTACAGTGTTTCCACAGATGTCTGTCTTCTTCCTTCTCTGGATCTCTCCTCCTCCGTCTGTCCACTTGCTCTGTCCATTCCTCTTTTTTTTTAAATTCCAAATTATTAACAGTATTTTTTTTTCTTCCAGTTTTATTGAGATATAATTGACACACTGCTGTATAAGTGTAAGGTGTACAGCATAATAATTTGATTTACGTACATCTTGAAATGATGACCACAGTGAGTTTAGTGACCATCCATCATCTCATATAAATATAATATTAAAGAAATAGAAAAAATTTTTTTCCTTGTGATGAGAACTCAGGATTTACTCTAACAGCTTTTGTGTATAACGTACAACAGTGTTAATTATATTTATCATGTTGTGCATTACCTTCCTATTTGCCCATTACACTTAACGTGAAGTTGATGTTTACTGATCCTGAGTGCCATGTGCCTTTCATCAGGGAGGTGGCATGTTAGTTTAACTGCATATATCATGCTTTCTGGAATGCAGAGTTGCTGTGTCACTAACTGCTCATTTGGTAAATGTTTATCGAACGCTTGCTGTGGGTCACGCACCCTGGGGATATGAACAGGACTAAATCCCTGCCCTCTAAGAGCTTCAAGTCAAACAGAGTGATGTGTCCTGTGGTGGGAGGAAACAACCACGCTGGGGGAGGGAGGGCTGTCAGAGGGCGAAGGCTGGTCCTGAACTGCTGGTGAAGGATGTGGAGTGTCCGGTAGGCACCCAGGAGTATTTGAGGCAGCGGGACTGGCGTGTGCAGAGATGTAGATCTGAGAGAGTAGCTCGCATTTGGGGGACTATGGTGATCTAGTAGAAAAGGTATGAATTTCCAGGTCTGTCCCACCTGAGTTCAAATCCTTGTCCAGCTGCCTAGTAGCTGTGTGATCTTGGGGATGTCACTTAACTCTTGGGCCTCTGTTTTCTCATTTCAAAAAGTAGTATTGTTAATGCTTCCCTTGAGGTGTTGTGAAAATTACAAGTTGTTAAAATGCATGGCACACAGGGTGCAGTCATTAAATGAGGGTTAATTGAGAGTGTAACTGCTTATTCAGGACAGATTATGCTCAGAGAGCTACACTGACCTAAAATATACTTAGCACTACTATCAGGCCGAACATAAAACTTGTTCCTTAATTCAGTAAGTTCATCTTTGTGAATGATCTTTTCACTGTAGCAGTATGTATAAGTGCTGATTAGCTGAGTGCTGGCTGACAACAGCTTGTTGCAATATGAGATATACAAAATATGACTTCTCTGTTGATTGCTGTAATTTATATAAACATTTACTGGGTCTACATTTGAAAATCATACTCTATTTTTAGGAATTCTGCCACTTCCTTATATCCTGATTCTTGGTCTGGACCCAGCACAGGACGGTTTCTTGGCTCCCCCGCATGTGTTAATCTGTATGCCAAAACCCTTACCTTGACTGACCCTGGCAGTAAGATCCCGCATGCCGCGGGGCAACTAAGCCCGCGCGCCACAACTACTGAGCTCATTACCTTGTGGTGGCTTTTTGTGCCAGAAAGCCCAGGATATATAGCATCTTCTGTTCTATCTGAATTCTAGCCTTCTTTTCTCCTTCCAACCTCCTTTTTTTTTGATGAGTAAAGGTTATAGCTGATAGGTGCAAGTTGACCAATTTGCTTTTTGATTGAGTAGGGGTTTGTAGAGGTGGGTGCTTTGCAACCTGAACGTCTTTCATTTTACTCAGGCTTAATAATTCACACATGTACTTTGGCTAAAAGGTCCCAGGAGTATTGTTACTACTTATGTCCATGGGGGAATTTATTAATATTTGCATTTATTACTTTATGGAAATTTCCTTTACTGCTGCCTGGGTTTGAATTCCATTTCTGCCATTGCCTAGCTCTGTGACCTTGGGCAAGTTAATTGACCTTTCTGTGCCATATCTGTAAAATGGAGGAAATAATATTACCTACCCTGTAGGGTTGTGAGGATTGAGTTATTATATGTAATATGCTCAGGATAGTGTCTGGCATACTAAGTGCTATATAAGCTTAGCTGTTGTTTTTTAATCATTATTTGTCTTATCATCCTTTGTACTATGATCTGTTTGTATTAAAAGGAGCAGGTGGGAGTTTTATTAAACACTTTGTTTTTCCAGGAAGGCTTGCTTTTTTTTTTTTGACATTTTTGTTTATTTAAAAAATGTGTTTATTTTTTTGGCTGCGTCGTGTCTTCACTGCGGCACGCGGGCTTCTCTGTAGTTGTGGCACGCAGGTTTTCTCTCTCTAGCTGTGGCACGCAGGCTCCAGAGCGTGTGGACTCTATAGTTTGTGGCACGTGGGCTCTGTCGTTGAGGCGTGCGAGCTCAGTAGTTGTGGCACTCGGGCTTAGTTGCCCCATGGCATGTGGGATCTTAGTTCCCCGACCAGGGATCAAACCCACGTCCCCTGCATTGGAAAGTGGATTCTTTACCACTGGACTGCCAGAGAGGTCCCAAGGCTTGTTTTTTTTAAGATGTGCACAGGCTTGAATGGACTGATTTGTGTAAATACCCAAGGGTGTTTTGGCGCACGTCACCCCCATCAAGCTGTGCTGTGACTTGGGAGGGGACCAAGGACACACCTGCTGGGCTGCAGGAGTAGTGCTCCTGGGCACTTCCTCCTAGCAGGTAGCGGCAAGGTCAGGGGCAGAAGTCCCCGTCACTGTGATGTGGCCCTTGGCTTGCAGGCCCTGACCTTCACCATAGCTGTCTGATTTGTTTATAGCCCTCAGAAACCAGGTGTCACACTGAAAACGCCTCTTTTGGGCAGTGCATCTTCACACTGAAGGAGGCTTCACACTCAGGAATCTGACAGGCTGTTCAAATGAGTTTGCCATCTTATGCACACATTGGTAGGGCTAAAAATATTTTATTATTTTAGCATTTGTGCCAAGCCTGTCTTTTAGTGCTGCACAGGATCTTTTTATGTTATATAAATTATCTCATGGTCAGATGACTGAAAATGGAGCTATAAATTACTTTTGCACGGAATGGAACAAGAACAGCTGCTTTCGCCCAGCACAAAAAGACAGAGCCTCACTCATAATTTTGGATGAATGACAGAAAAAAGGAACAAGGTTAGGATGAAGCAGTGAGTTCATTCTGTGGGGATAAAAATGGGCTTAGTGTAGGAAGTTGGGGCCCGAGGAGCCACTTTCACACCATTAAAATACCAGGGCTTCACGACAAGATTTTACTGTCTTTCTCAATTTGTTTTGTTAGCTACTGACCCCAAGAACCATGCCGTAATGTTTGACACACTTCAGGACTGGTGTTGGGAGCTGGAGCGGACCAAAGGCAACATGAAGTACAAAGCAGTGAGCGTCAATGAAGGCTATAAAGTCTGTGAAAGGTAAGCTCTCAGTGTTGTGCTTTTCTTTTTGAACAGCTTTGTTGAGATTTAATTCACATGCCATACAATTTACCTGTTTGAAGTGTATAGTGTTTTTTTAGCACATTTACAGGGTTGTGCAACCATCACCGCAGTCAATTTTAGAATATCTTCATCATCCCCCAAATAACCCCTTACCCCTTAGTAGTCACTCCCCATTCCCCCCCTCCCCACTCCCCCAGCCCTAGACAACCACTAACTACTTTCTGTCTCTATAGATTTGCCTATTCTTGGCATTTCACATAAATGGAACCATATAATATGTGGTCTTTGTGCCTGGCTTTTTTCACTTAACATAATGTTGTCAAGGCTCATCCATGTTCTAGCATATATCAGGATTTCATTGTTTTATTACTGCTGAATAATATCCCATGGTATGGATATACCGTATTTTATTTATCCATTCATCAGTTGATGGACACTGGGTTGTTTTCACTTTTTGGCTACTATGAATATGCTGCTACAAACATTAGTATACAAGGTTTCATATGGACGTGTATTTTCAGTTCTCTTGGGTATATTCCTAGGGGTGAAATTGCTGGGTCATATAGTAACTCTGCATTTAACCTTTTGAGGAACTGCCAGACTGTTTTCCATAGCCACTGCACCGTTTTTACACTCCCATCAGCAATGTATGAGGGTTCCACTTTCTCCACATCGATACTGTGCTTTTTTAAGAAACCCTTAAAGTATCCCTAAAACATTCAGAAGTGAATTTGTCTTTTTCTTCCCATTATTATATCTGTAATCTAAATGTAAAACTTTTAGAGGCATTTCTGAATTTATATCATGTATTTGCTTTCCTTTTATCAAGCATTTTATTTATTCATTCAATAAACATTTTTTTAATATAAATTTATTTATTTATTTATTTTTGGCCGCATTGGGTCCTCATTGCTGCGCACGGGCCCCCTCTAGTTGTGGCGAGTGGGAGCCACTCTTCATCACGGTGCACGGGCTTCTCATTGCGGTGGCTTCTCTTGTTGTGGAGCACAGGCTCTAGGCGCCCGGGCTCAGGAGTTGTGGCTCATGGGCTCCAGAGCACAGGCTCAGCAGTTGTGACGCGCGGCCTTAGTTGCTCCGCAGCAGGTGGGATCTTCCCGGACCAGGGCTCGAATCCGTGTCCCCTGCTTTGGCAGGCAGATTCCTAACCACTGCGCCACCAGGGAAATCCCTCAATAAACATTTCTGAGGGTCTCCTATGTGCCTGACAGTGTCCTGGCTACTGGAGATAGAGCCTAAAAATCCCTGCCCTCCTGGAGCTTTCGTTCTAGAGGAGGAAAATGATAGAATAAGTGAGTAATTATAGTGTATTAAGAGGTAATAAGTGCGATGGAGAAAAATAGATGCGGCCAGGGACTGGGGCGTGCTGGAGAGGTTGGCAGGAGGGTTGGTCAGGCAGCGGGAACAGCAGGGGCAAAGGCCCTGAGGTGGAATCTTGTCTGGCTTGTGTGAGGAACAGCGAGGAGCCCAGGGGTTGTAGAGGCGAGAGCAGGGGGCAGAGCAGTAGGAGGTGTGATCAGGGAGGAGGGGGCCGGCTGGGTGCCGATGGGCAGGGAGGGTTTCAGAATTTATAGTGCAGTGCGGAGGAGTTTGAGCAGAGGCGTGATGTGATCTCACCTACATTTTTAAAGGATGACTCTGTGTAATCCTTTTTTTGAAACTTGAATCTTATCGTTTTGGAACATAATCCTCAACACCCTGCTGACAGTTTCAAAATATTCGTGTTTTTCTAGAGCATTTGGTACCCATGGTTCCGAGGGGCCTCTTCAGTTAGATCAGTTTTGATTTTGATCAGTCTCAGACACTTATAAGGTTAGCCCTCTTGTTACCGCACAAACTGGGGTGACAGTGGGGAGGGGCCTGCAGGGCAAGTGTCGGATCCCACCCCCCCATGCCCACCCTGCCCCTCCTGCCCTCTTTATAGTCACAAAGCTTGGAAAGGGAAAACAAGCTCTCAGTCAGGAGGAGGTCAGAAAGCCCTGCTCCTAGGAGGTGATATTTTGTAATGCGATGTTGACACTGATAGAAGGCATGCCCATTCCCAGGATCCTGCCACATACTGATTAAATTCACTGGTATTTGCATAGGTGTCAGCACATCAGAAATATACCAGGTAGAGAAGGTGGGTGGAGTGGGGTGTCAGGGGGTTCTAATTAGTGGTCGGGGGGAGAACGGAGCCTCAGCAAGATCGTGCTGCTCAGAGCACTCGGTGCAAACCCACTCCCCCTGGACTGCCCCCCTGCGCTTCTGCCCCACGGGGATGATACAGGAAAAGCTGTGCTTTGTTTCTTACCTGGCACTGCGGTAGCTGCCTGCATGGTCTCCCCCACCCACTCCCATCGTCCTTCCCCGGCTTCATTGGCTCCTCGCTGTTCATCGTAGAGAGGATAAAACTTCTAATGGGCCCTGCAAGGCCCTTCGTGGTTTGACTCATGCCTAACTCTCCAGCTTTGCGTGTACTCCTCCAGCCACCCTGAGTCCCTCCTGTGGGCCTTGCCTGTGCGGTCTGTCTAGGATGCCCCTTTTGCTTCCAACTGTACTAGTGAGTTACCTCCACTTCATCGGTCAGATCTCTGCCCAGGTGTCTCTTTTAGGGAGTCTTCCCAAGACTAGATGAGGTCTCCCGTGAGAGCTTTCATTGCACTGTGTGCCTCTCTCCTTAGCACCTCCTCCGATCGTGAGTTTATTCTTATCTGTATCACCATTTGGTTAATGTTTGTTTCGGCAGCCCATCAGTCCTGGGGAATCAAGGACGCTGTTTCGGTTCATCTTTATATTCTCAGTACCAAGTACAGTGCCTGACTTATAAGACCCACTCAATAAATTGGGGACAATGAATAAATTAACGAAAGCCCCAGTGGTAAGAGGAGACCCTGATCAGTTTGGATAAGAATAAGAAACTGAGTGTCTACTTTGCCTTCACCTGAAAAGCCTTTCTTCATCCCACCTCCCTGTGAAGGTATAAGAAGGTCCTCAACCCTGTAGGGTGTGTGTAACACAGGGGAACCTAGGAATTGATGCAGCCACAGGAAGACATTGCTGCTCTGGTGGTGTCGCTTTGGGGGTTCCCTCCCCCTAACTGAGGTGGCTCCTGAGAGGATCATACAACTTTCCTTGAATAAAGTCAGCTTATATTTGGAGAGGCTGTTTACTTTGTGTTCAAAACTCCTCCTAGTGACTAAAATGAGTGTTCTCCCAGGTGGGAGGGTTAGTTGCTTGTAGACATCGGGAGTCTCCCAGCAGAGCCTCTGTAGAACCACCTTGAGTCCACTGGGACAGGAGGGGACCTCACAACCCCCCCACTGGGGCAGAGCTGTCCCTTTCTTTGCAGCCTCCTTTCTTCAGTGACTGCATGGTACGCATGCTAATACCCTGGGTTCTGACATTTTTTTCCCCTTTGGTGAAAGACTGTTTATAAGGAACAATTAACTTGTGAAATATTCAACCACACTAGTAGAGGAAAACGTGCAAATTTTTTAAAGCAGTGTGGGCCCATCCCAGCTTTGTCCAGTGAGCCTCTGGGGAAGGAGCTGAGAATCTGGTTTACACAAAGCCCACGGGCGACTCTCTGGTGAGGGTTGGGAAACAGTTGTCTGTCTGTAAGTTGCCATCTAAGGCGCTGCTCCTCACGGTTGACTGTGCGGCCCGGTCCCCCGGGGAGCCTGTGAAAGTGCAGATTCTGACTCTGTAGGTCGGGGCTGCTCTCCTTCTAAGTGTCCGGGTGATGCTGCCGTACACGTTGACTAGCAGGAGCTTCTAGAACAACAGCTGTCATCCTGATGACACACCTGGAGAGCTTTGACACCTCTGATATTTAATAGTTCTGTGGTGGAGCCGGGACACTGGGAACTTTTAAATCTTCTTGTGTGACTTTAACGGGCAGCCTGAGTTTGAGAGCCATTGACCTGTGAACAGGTTTTTGCTTCAGTGACAGCACCTGAGGAAGGGGTAGTAAGCCCACCCGCTCAAGCGGACGTGAAAGAAAATATTCCAAGCGCTTTGGAGCCTCTAAAGCCAAATAATCCTTCTATGTTTAAAGCCAAATAATCCTTCTATGTTTTAATGGTTTGAGGTATCTTAGCCTTGACCAGTTGTTCCCAAACCTGGTTTTACATCACAATATTATGGGAGCTTTGTTCCTTTTAATTCCCTTAAGGTTTTTTTTTTAAATGGAAAATTTCAAGCAGTATAAAAGAAAAGAGAATTTGATGAATTCTTTTTACCCGTCACCCAGCTTCAACAGTTATTAACTCATGGCTAGTCTCTGTGCTAGTCTCTCTACCTACTCCAACCCTCCCCCCGCCCCATCCCGCCCAACTATTTTGAAATAAATCCTAGAGCTCATCACATTTCATTCATAAATATTTAAGTTTTACATCTCTAAGAATGAAGGACTCTTTTTATAAACATAATCATAAAAGCATTATCACACCTTTCACATTTAACATTTGATTCCTTAATATCATTCAGTACCCAGTCAAGTGTTCAGATTTTCTCCATTGTTTTATAAATTTTCAAAACAATTTATTTTTCATCTTTTTATCTGTTTTATCATTAATCAAGATTCAGTGAGGGACTTCCCTGATGGCTCAGTGGTTAAGAATCCACCTGCCAATGCAGGGGACACGGGTTCAGTCCCTGGTCTGGGAAGATCCCACATGCCGCGCAGCAGCTAAGCCCATGCACCACAACTACTGAGCCTGTGCTCTAGAGCCCGCGAGCCGCAACTACTGAGCCCATGCGCTGTAACTACTGAAGCCCGCGCACTCTAGGGCCCACGTGCCGCAACTACTGAAGCCTGCGCACCTAGAGCCTGTGCTCCACAACAAGAGAAGCCACCACAATGAGAAGCCTGCCCACTGCAACGAAGAGTAGCCCCTGCTTGCTGCAACTAGAGAAAGCCCACGTGCAACAACGAAGACCCAACGTAGCCAAAAAAAAAGATTCGATGAGATTAATATCTTGAAAATTGATAGGTTTCTTAAACTTCTTAATCTATAGAGTCTCACAACACTATTAGCTTTTTCTTGCAATTTATTTGAAGAAACCAGGCCACTTGTCTGATAGTTTCCTGCAATCTGGATTTTGATGAGTACATTGCCATGGTGATTTTATTCATGAGGAAACAGACCCAGAGAGGTGGGGTAACTTACCTAGGGTTACACAGAATCAGACGCAGAGCTAGGATTTGAACTCAGATTCCTGATTGATTTTGACAGAGACGGTTCATCTGCACTGGTTCTTCTTAAGAGGGAAATATGGGGCTTCCCTGGTGGCACAGTGGCTGGGAGTCCTCCTGCCAATGCAGGGGACACGGGTTTGAGCCCTGGTCCAGAAGGATCCCACATGCCGCGGAGCAACTGGGCCCATGCGCCATAACAACTGAGCCTGTGCTCTACAGCCCGTGAGCCACAACTGCTGAGCCTGTGTGCCACAGCTACTGAATCCCGCGTGCCTAGAGCCCGTGCTCTGCAGCGAGGGAAGCAACCGCAATGAGAGGCCCGCACACCGCAAGGAAGAGTAGCCCCTGCTCGCCACAACTGGGGAGGGCCCGCGTGCAGCAATGGAGACCCAACACAGCCTAAAATAAATAAATAAATAAATAAATTTATTTTTTTTAAAAAAAAGGGAAATATGGTCCATGTCATGACACTCTGCTTAACTTCCTGTGTTCATTGACGTTGAGCTTTCATATTTAATGAATTAACTCCAGCACTAAAACCGATGACATCTCTTTCTTCTAGGTTGCCAGCATACTTTGTTGTCCCCACCCCTCTTCCTGAGGAGGACGTGCCGCGCTTCCAGGGTCATGGCATACCAGTAAGTGCATCTGGAAACCCTAAATGCGTGGCTTGCTCGTTGGCCCATCCTGGCAGATTATCCTCTTTAAAGCCCTTGGCTTTGGTATTAAAGAGTTTGTCCTCAGTCCAAGAGCAATCTAAAAATATCTTAGGGACTCCCTAGAGGAGCCTCTTTGACAATGAGGCTCCTGGGGTCAGAGTTCTAAAATTTTCACAGATGCACTGGAGTTCTTAGCAGAGACTTCTTTAAAGAGCTTTTGGGGGATTACAGGCCAGTCTGGTGTTGAAAGACAGCCTCATTTAACACCTAAATTGTTTTGAGGCTGATCCGACCCCTGTAAGGGTAGCAGAGTTTAAGATTCCTTTTGGCCCACACCATTAATCTTGAATGGGCATGGCCGAGTTTCCTCCCAGAGACAACATGGAGAGCTTACTTAATTTTCACAGAATAGACTGGGACGGGAGCCATACTTAGTGTGTCACTGATCAAAGAAAGCAAGACTCTGGCAGTTATTCCAGTTTCTGATTGGCAGTTGGGGGTTGCCAAACCTGCAGGGAATTGAGTACAGAATGAGAATTACAGACAAATGCTGTGCTATGCACATGGCTGGTTCACCAAAAAGGTCACTCCTGTAATGGGAGGTGAGATGTCTAAGCAGGGGTTACACGCCCAGAAGTGTATGCAGGCCAGGTGGGTAATGAGTGTGGTTCTTGCGATGAACCAGAGACCCTCTTCCTGGATGAAGGGCTGGCTGCTCTTCTCTGCCAGCCCGTTTGTGCCATGTGGGAATACGGGCCCTGATCTTGCCAGATGTCCAGACTTCTCAGGAGAAATCAGAGAGATGGATTTCTATGTGAGTTTTCCTGATTTCTAAATGTGTGCAGCTGTTCACAATGGATTCAGATGTTTAAAAAACATGTCTTTGGGCCAGAGTTGGTTCACGTCCCACCAGTGTGCCACCTTTGATTTAGAGCAGTGGTTCTCAAACTTTCTGGTGTCAGGACCCTTTACACTCTTAAAAATCATTGAGGGTCTCAAAGAGTTTTTGTTTATGTGGTTGTATCTGTTGATATTTGCCATATTAGAAATTAAAACTGAAAAATTGCTTAATGTTTATTTTAGTAAAAAACTCATTACGTGTTAACATAAAAATTTATGTGAAAAATAACTATATTGTCCAAAACAAAAAAATAGAATAGTACTGTTTTACCTTTTTGAAAATAGAAGGCAGCTACATTCTCACATCTTCTCACTTCCTTCAGTCTGTTGTGGTATGTTGGCGTGTGGTTGAAGTACATGAAGAAAATCCAGCCTCACACAGATGTGTATCTGGGAAAGGGAGGAGTATTTAATAGCCTTTTCAGAGAATGTGAAAATATTGTTCTTTGACGGTATTCCAAAAAAGTGATAAGTGGTGGTTTCATAAAGATTAATTGCAATAAGAAATCTGAAAACATAGTCAATGAACTTTTCATTCACTGCTAAATTAAAATCCATTGGTCTGTCTTGTACTTTGAATGGATCTTAAAACATGCATGATTTAAAAACATAATACATTGGTCGTTTAGAAGGTATTAGCTCACTAGGTTATACAGGTCATCCAAATATTTTTTTTTTAAATAAATTTATTTATTTATTTATTTTTATTTTTGGCTGCATTGGGTCTTCGTTGCTGTGCACGGGCTTTCTCTAGTTGCGGCGAGCGAGGGCTACTCTTTGTTTCAGTGTGCAGGCTTCTCATTGCGGTGGCTTCTCTTGTTGTGGAGCACGGGCTCTAGGCACGCGGGCTTCAGTAGCTGTGGCACGTGGGCTCAGTAGTTGTGGCTCGTGGGCTCTAGAGTACAGGCTCAGTAGTTGTGGCACACAGGCTTAGTTGCTCAGCGGCATGTAGGATCTTCCTGGACCAGGGCTCCAACCCATGTCCCCTGCATTGGCAGGCAGATTCTTAACCACTGCGCCACCAGGGAAGTCCCAGATCATCCAAATATTGACATGCTTTCTTAGATAAAAATCACATTTGTTAATATCATCCCTGTCTCATCAGGAAAGTCTTTAAATTTTGGGAATTTGTCCAGTAAAAAGGCAGAGACTAGTTTTACAAAATTCTAATTTTTGCTTGAAAGTTCAACTTTTATCATTGGCAACAAATTGTCAGTTGTTTTCCTTAAGGGGATAGTCTCACTTCATTCTTGGTTTTTGTTTTTTTTTTCTAAAGAATGAATGTCTGCCAGATACCAAAGTCTGAACACCCGTAGTTTGTCTGTCATTCACTCTTTCAGTTACAAGAATACAGCAGCTAGCTCAGCTCTCGAGTCAGTCTCATAGGTGCTTTTCCCTGAGACAAACACTTCCATGCTTTGTTTCCACTCCATCACACAGAATATAAAAAATATTAGTATTAAATATTAAACGTAATGATCAAGATTAATATAATTCATAATGTTTAGTTCTTCATTATGGACATTCTGAAGTGAAACAGTTATTTTTCTTCAAGTTTGTGGCAGTGAAGAATACAGTGGCGACCAGTGCTGTTGGTAGCAATACCTTGGCTGGTACCAAGGCACCAGCAGTTGTAACACTATCAGTGCCAATGTCAACGCAGTGATAAAGCCAAATTATATCTTAGTAATATTCCCAGGCCACCTGTAAGGGAGGGTCTCGGGATCTGTAGACAACATTTTGAGAATGTTTTAGAAGAATAAAAATGAGGGTCTTCATCCGTCAGCCTTTCATAAATGACTCCAGGAGAAGGGGTATGCTCTGTGGGAAGAAACCAAGATGAATTGTCTGCACACTTGGGAATAGGCTGCTTCTCCATCCAGCATTATATGAAATTTCACTACTCTGTTCTAGCCAGGCCTTGGGGCTGAGAAGCAGAAACTGTCCTGAGAAGACCTGTCCTGAGGAGTCAGCAACAGAACTTTGACAGAAACTGTAGGAAGGCATTCTCATTTTATTAGATCAGCCTTAATTATGTGTCCTGAAAGTCGTAGTGGAGCTTGTGATGCATGGACAGCGGAAAAATATTACACAAAATGGAGTTTACACATTCACTCAGGGAGCACAGCTCTTAATACACATCACGTAAAATTTACCACTGGTGACAGTGAATATATTCACAATGTGGTACAGCCATTATCGCTAGTCCGAGAACATTTCCGTATCTCTGCTTTTTCACCCTGACTTTTCATCTAGTCTGGTCTTTCCTGCCTCCACTTAACTCCTGTTCGGGGAAGACCTGCATCATTTGTGATTTCAGTCAGACCCTTGCTGCCATTCTAGAGACTGTGGCCTCCTGGACCCTCTGCTGTACTCCAGTCCTGAGTATTTATTTTTTTGCTGCGGGGCTAGTGAACATCGCTATGGATTGTTCAGACCGAACAGCAGAGCGTTTTAATGGGATACGTGAAAACTGTTACCTTGCTTCACTTGGGCCGCTGTTCTGCTCAGCAGCCTGTCAGTGAACTCCTCCTGGTTCCTGTGTCATTCTTCCCTGGGGCCAGGGTAGCCATTTTTTCATTCTCTTTAAGTTGGCGATCCCACCCTTAGCTCTTACTGTCATCGACCACCTTTCCCTTAGTCCCGAGGGGTCTTGGAGAGCGAGCGACAAGACCTCACTCCTCCTCCTCCTCCTCCTCCTCCTCCTCCTCCTCCTCCTCCTCCTGTGGTCTCTCTGTGCTCCTTCATCACCGACCCAGACCTCTGCCTGGGCTCTTGATCTCCTCTGCCCTGGATTTGTCTTCCGTCGCTCTGGCCCTTCCGCGTGTATCTCCAGAGATTCTGCTCTCTTGAAGGCATGCTCAAGTCTCCCTCACCTGAAGAAGCCCTTCCTTAACAGTTGAGCACGGGCTTGTTCTCCTTGCCTGCACGGCCAAACATGTTTCAGGGCTGTACTGATTTTCTCTACTTGCCTCTACCCCCTTTCCTCTTGCAGCAGGGCTTCTGCTCCCCCCGCTCTGCTGTTGACCCTCAGAGTCACTGAGCCTGGGTGGCCCCCGTTCTCCACACCGTCAGTCACTGTAGTTCTGGGTGCACACACTCCCCCCCCCCCTTTTTTGCCTTTTAAATTCCTGTCTTGGCTTTGGAAACACGACGCTGTCTTGGTCCTCTTACCTCCTTAGTGGTTCCTTTCCTTCTTTCTTACGCTGCTTTGTAGCCTCCAATGGTAGAGGCTCCCCTAAAGCTCTTTGGCTCTATTAAGGGAGACACCTTAAGATGTACCAAGTGATGTACAAGCTATTAGGTATAAAATAAGCTACAAGGATATATTGAACACCATGGGGAATATAGCCAACATTTTATAGTAACTATAAATGGGGTATAAGCTTTAAAAATTGTGACTCACTATATCGTACACCTGTAACTTATATAATATTTTACATCAGCTAAACTTCAATTTTAAAAAGACCAAAAAAAAAAAGATCTACCAAATAATGAATAATCTCCCCCTTCCCTTTTTTTTTTTTTTTTTAAATAAACAGGATTATCACCCTGATTCTTGTCTGCTGTCAAGTCATTCTTACTAAGAACCCTGTGGCTCTTTCCCAGACAGAAATTGTACAAATTACAATAGGAGAAGACATATGTCTTTTGCTAAATTCCTGTGAGAAGTCTCTCTCTGACCACGAATTTTGCTTGTTTTCTATTTACTGTTTCAAACAGAGAATGTAAGGGAATTGTCCCTTTGTGCGTCAGCTGGGAGGTGACAGTTTTAGTTGAGCCCCAAATAGAAAATGAGCTGTGGTTGAATGTCACCAAGAGAAGATTCTTTCTGCCCCAGGAGAGGAGATAAAAAGGATTAAGAACACTTAACTTCCTAGAACCTGTCACGAGTCATGGCTAAGAGTGTCCCTCCCCACCCCCCAGTGAGCTGCACCCACCAGGGGGCAGGAGTGCCTGGGCATGATGTTGGAAAAGGGAGTAAGAGGGCAGCAAGGGGCCCGTTGACTTGTCTCACTGTTCCAACACTTCCGTCTCATTAGGAGCTTACAGAGTCGGTACTCTTTTGGGCAGTTCCTGAAGCAGTTCTGCATCCCTCTGGCCTCGCTCCGGGGTGGGCTCACGTCTCTTCCACTGAAGCTGGCAGGGAGCTCCTGTGTCCAGAGCTGCAGTCCTGCCTTCCTCTCCTAAGTCATAATCCTCATCTTGGGTGTCTCCTCAGTATCTTCACACAGATGTCCTGTGGGCACTAGACACCCAGCATACCCAGTACTGATTCATTATCTTCCCCTGAAACCCCAAACCAGTTCCTCTTTCTGACTTTCTAAGCGTAGTGCAGAATATCGCCTGGGTTTGCTGATCTCTGATCTCCAGCCCAGGCTGCTGCTGGCACACCAGTGTGTGGTCTGTACGGTGCAGATGACTGGCAAGAGGGGGCCTCTCTGGGCAGCTGAAATCCTCCTGGTCTGCCTTTGAGCCAGGGCCCGAAGGCTTGGTCAGCAGAGCAGTGCTGGGCTTTAGCCACTGTTGAACCCTTAACCAGACCTTTATATGGGGCACAAAATCCACAGCCGTACTCTCCGGCCCCAACCAGTCTTCGCCTCTTCTCCATTCCAGGCTCTCCTGGCAGATTTCTTTGCCCCCAAATCAGTTCTAATCTCCTTGTGTTCCTATACAGCAGAGCAAACAAATGAAACTCCCACTGTATCCAGAAAAATGCCTAAACACTTGGGTCTGTCACTTACGGGCATTCATGTGATTTCTTTCTCTGTTGCCCTCCCTTTGTTGTTCATTGAAATTCCCTTCTCCTGTGGTTTACCACATTCTACTTCCTATTATATTTGCAAATTTATTTCCCCTTTTAGGATATAAGCACCTTGAAGGTAGACGAAGTATCTTAGCCCTCTTTCCATCCTCTCACGACCTAATTCAGTGCCTTGCATGTGCAAGTCTCTTAGCAATGTATGTTGAATAACCAACTTTCCATGCTTTCTAGTGTGGACTTTCTCTAATGATGGGAGCTGCCCCCTTTTGGCCATCCAAGTGAAGCACGGCCTTGAGAAGTCACTGCTGCACTGTCTGTGCAACTTGGGGAAGGTATTCGGTCTCTCCAAGCCTCAGTTTCTTGTCGTTACTGGAGATAATACTTATACCTGTCTCAGAGTGTGATTGTGAGAATTAAATGACTTAATTCATGTAAAATCCTGAGATAATGAGCTGCACTCCAGTGATAGCCTCTATCCTAATAATCCTAATAATAATAATAATGATGATGATGTTGTTTTTATCATCATCATCCAGGTTCCCAGCACTAAAGCCAAGTCAAAAGGTGTATGTTAGGGGCTTCCCTGGTGGCGCAGTGGTTGAGAATCCGCCTGCCAATGCAGGGGACACGGGTTCAAGCCCTGGCCTGGGAAGATCCCACATGCCACAGAGCAGCTAAGCCCGTGCGCCACAACTACTGAGCCTGCGCTCTAGAGCCCGTGAGCCACAACTACTGAGCCCATGTGCCGCAACTACGGAAGCCCACACGCCTACAGCCCGTGCTCCACAACGAGAGAAGCCACTGCAATGAGAAGCCCGTGCACTGCAACGAAGAGTAGCCCCCGCTCTCCGCAACTAGAGGAAGCCCGCGCGCAGCAACGAACACCCAACACAGCCAAAAACAAATAAATAAAATAAATAAATTTATTAAAAAAAAAAAAAAAAGGTGTATGTTAGACTATAAGTGAGTCTGAGTGTGACCACCTAGACCTGAGTTTCTGTTGTTGTTGTCTTTAAGACTAAATCAGCCTTTTTCATTATGAGTATGACACATTTATTCCTTGGCATAACAAAGTTGAATATATTCAGCCATTTCATGTTGAAGGTGTACATTTCCCTGTATGAATTCAAATGCTAAGCTTACCTGTCCTCTGTTAGGTGGTTTACGTTACGTCTGGAAAACCTTTATTTCCCTTTGCAGATATGGTGTTGGTCCTGCCACAGCGGATGTGCCCTTTTGAAAATGTCAGCACTGCCCAAAGAACAGGATGATGGCATTTTACAAATCCAAAAGAACTTCTTGGATGGGTCAGTACCGTTGTACATTTTGTTATCGTTTAGTTAGCTCAGTTTTTGTTTTCCGAGAAGCAGGGAACGGTTCTTGGTAGTTGGTCCATTTCAGTTTACCTGCTGATAAAGCACTTAGTGCTGGAGATACAGTTTAGAGTGGTTGTCTTTAATTTGAAAGGCGTCAGTATAACATAATCATGAAGCGCCTCAGCTGCATTGTTTTTAGAGATGCACGCTGAAGCATTTAGCGGGAAGTGGCATGATTTCTGTAATGTTGACAGTTGTCAAATCTAGGTCAAGGTATATGTCACTGTGTTATTCTTTTCTGCTTTTCTGCATGTTTGAAAATTTTCAAAATAAAAAGTTTAAAAAAAAAAAAAAAACCCTGAACTGGATGAATTAAAAAACAGAAAAGGAGTAGACTTTGGAGTTAAATTGCTTTGGTTCAAATCCTGGCTCTTTCAGGTGATACACTTCGTAATCTTGGGCCGGGTGGCCCTGTCCCTTGTTCCTGCATCCCCACCTCTGCTGCTGGGGGCCGCAGCCCGGCAGTAGTTGCCTCGTTGGGGAGGATTCAGTGGGAGCTCTTCACACAGATCCGGGCGCCTAGGAAGTGCTCAGGAGAATGAACTATTTCTAACTCATGCCTGCTCTTCTAATCTCTTGTTACTTTTTGTTACCTAGAATTTATAAGACCATCCACAGGCCGCCCTATGAAATTGTTAAAACTGAAGACCTGTCAAGCAACTTCCTATCCCTGCAGGAAATCCAGACGGCCTACTCTAAATTTAAACAGCTGTTCCTGATAGGTGAGAAGAATGCCGAGCAAAAACTTTTTGTCAAATGGGGAAAGACGTGCCGCGTGGATCAGGTGAAAGTCGGTGCCATTTCCCTGGGTTCCTCACGGCTGTACACAGAGGTTCCCGGCCGTGAGGGCTGGCGTCGCGGAGTGGAGGGGCCGGTCGCCACGGGGCCAGCTGCCCTCGATACACTTGCTGCCGCCATTTTGCTCCAGGCTCTTGTCCCGCTGCCCCTTCTCAGGGCAGTGAACACAGAGCCACCCTCCTCGTCTCTTCTTTCCCCGGTGGTGAGCGTTGAGCTTCTCCCCTAAAAGTTGTAGAACCGTGCCGTACCTGTATTCACCGGCTATTTTGTAAAGTGAGTCATCTGTTTGTCTTCCTTAGTGGCTTATTCAATGGACTCCTCCCCCACCAAGTGGAAATATTGTATTTTATTTTTTTCTGATTGAGCATATATATATATTTTTACAGTGTAAAAAAAATTCAGTTAATCTGAAATGTGCAAAGTAGAAAATGAAATATGCCCATCCTAGCCACCGCCACTTCCCTGCCCAGGCTGCCCAGTGTGAACAATTCAGAACTTGAATCAGATTTCATCAAAGTCAGTCACCTGTTGATTCTCTTCACTCTTGAATGAGTGTTTACCCTCTGAGATTTGTCACACTTATAGGTAGCTTTTCCTAACTTTGACTGTTTAGCCTAGTGGTCTGATTTAGGATTTATTCATTCAGTCAGTCAACATTTGTTGAATTTCCATTATACACACTAACTATGCTAGGCATTGGAGATAAAGATGAATATGACACCAAGGGAAACAAGTGTGTACCTCTAATTAGAGCACACTGTGCTATGTGTGATAAAATAGGTTTATAGAAAGCAGGCATCTGGCGGAGAAGTAAGGAATTGCACTAGTTGATCCAGGACTGTGATTCCCCACTTCTGTTTTCACCATCTAGTACTTGCAGGGCTATCTGCCTTCTCATTGATTTGAGTTTGCAACTCTGACATGCAGTAGACTTCTGTAAAATGCAGGGCTTCTGTATCAAGGTGGATTGGGGGGATTGTGTCTGGCGTGCAAGGTAAATGTGTGTGTTTAGGATTCCAGCAGAAGCTAGCTCTTCCCTCGGCCTCCTTGGCATTAGGACGTGGCCTGTTGCATCTTCGTCTTCTAAGAGCAGCAGGCTGGATGTCGACTCTGTCTGCCTAAAGCGTGTTACTCTCCTTGTTGAGTTACAGGGTAGACTGTGGCTTAGTATACAGATTGTAGGGCACTTTTTACTTGAGCAATGAAAGTCTGTTTTTGACTACCACACCCTTCCAGGGGTTTACAATTCAAAAACAATTTCAGCTGAAGGTTTGAAATGCTGGATTCGCAGCCTAGTCTGGGGCAGCGCCTCTGAACAGCACAGGTTTTACAGCAGGCGCGTCAGCAAACAATACCTGACTTCTTTACTCTTTTTCCTTTTTTCAGATAATAGTACCGAATTTTGGGACACAGATATAAAATGGTTTTCCCTGCTGGAAAGTAGCAGCTGGCTTGACATAATCAGGTATTTCAAGGCGTTGTTTTGCTCATGAATTACACAGTTCTCTAAGCCAAAGTAGTAAAGCAGGACTTCCCTGGTGGCGCAGTGGTTAAGAATCCATCCACCTGCCAATGCAGGGGGACACGGGTTCGAGAAGATCCCACATGCCGCGGAGCAACTAAGCCCGTGTGCCACAACTACTGAGCCTGCACTCTAGAGCCCACGAGCCACAACTACTGAAGCCCGCGCACCTAGAGCCCGTGCTCTGCAACAAGAGAAGCCACTGCAATGAGAAGCCCGCGCACCGCAACGAAGAGTAGCCCCCGCTCGCCGCAATTGGAGAAAGCCCATGCGCAGCAACGAAGACCCAACGCAGCCAAAAATTTAAAAAAAGTAGTAAAGCAGCCTGACAAATAATTTAGCTGTTTTCTATTTCACGGTTAAATATTCTTAGATCACATATTCTGTTCAGGGCTCAGCTGGATTTTACATTCATTATTTATTATTTCTGTGCACATCTGATAAGAATTTACAGGCATGCTACCTGCCCACACAGAGATCTGCTCCCTAGACTCTAGACTAGGGATGGGAAGGCTACAAAAAAGGGGGCGTGGCAACCCAGCATTCTAATTGAGCAGCAGCGCTCACCCCCAGGGAGGAATCTGGGGCTTGAGAAGGGGAGGGGTGCTGAGTTTTCTGGGTTTGTCTTTGTTTTTGTTTTTGGCCGTGACCAGGGATGTAACCCGCACCCTCACAGTGAAAGTGCGGAGTCCTAACCACTAGACCTCCAGGGAATTCCCGGATGCTAAGTTTTTACTGAATACCTTTTTAGAAGAATTCTGTATCTTATATGTCTCTTACCTATTAAAATTTTTTTTTTAACTATCATTAATGCCAATTAGTTATTTTTCATTTTGGAGTCAAGTAGAGATTTCTAGAGAGCAGAATTTTATTCCCTTTCCTACTTCATATTTTGAATAGCTTCTGTCTGTTGCCCTTAAGTAGAGGAGAGGGCAAAGGGAGGCGCAAAACAGAAATGATGACGGGGTGAGAGCAGGGGAGAGAACAGCTCCGACCCCAGGACACATCTGAGGAAAGAGAAGACTCCTCCCTGCCACCTCGCTCGGCATTCTCTCTCACATCTGCCTGGGAGTTTGTGCAAAGGAGCCTCAGGCCTCCAAAAACTTTTTAACAAATTGGTTTTGAGGAGCCTACTGCATGTCCCTTAATTTGAATACATAATTGCAAGCATTGCGATGAATGTTATAAAATAAAAGAACCTTCCCTTCCATGGGGTGGGTGGAGAAGGTGAGTGTCCCTAACCGGGTGAGGAGCCCAGGGAGGCGCCACTGCTGCAGGGTTATCCGTGCAGAAGGCAGAGCTGCCGACAGCGGGAACAGTGCGTCGAGGGAGACAAAGGGGTTTCAGGGCACACTGGGCCTTTCCAGCCACACCAACACATTTAGCCCATGACCTTGAGTTAACAAAATGGACCTGCAGCACCGCCTCCAGATGTGGGCGTTTCTGGGTCTTACTGGGACTCACCAACACACTCAGATACGAATTTGCAGTAAGTATTTCTAGTTCAGGAATCACGTAGCAACATTTTTACATCAATTTTGGAAATCCCTTCTGAAAATTTTAAGTTTCTAATAAGCAGATGAGTGTCTTGCAGTATCTGAATAGCATGAGCTATAATTTCTTTCTTTTTGGAGATCTTTAGCATGAAACAGTAAATGAGATAGAAAACTGAAGATCAAGTCAGACTGCCTGTAAATTTCTTATTGTTCATGATACCAAGCTCAAGAACTAATATCTGTTTTTCTTGCCTCTCTCCTATGTAGACGCTGCCTGAAAAAAGCAATAGAGATTATAGAATGTCTAGAAGCCCAAAACATGAACGTTCTTCTTTTAGGTAATATATTTAAAGCACAAAGGGTGGTTTCCTTTTTCCTTTACTTGGGATTCTGTTTCTGTATATAGAGATTTATGTAAGTGGAATTGTCTTGTAGAAGGAGCGAGCTAGTGTAGAAATCCTTCCCATTCTTTTTACCCTGACCTTGGAATGCTCTGCTTTGGATTTCATTGTTATAGTTTAAAAATAAATTCTTTCACTTGGAACTCGGCAGACCTATTCGCAGCCCAAGAAGGAATTGTTTGGTATCTTTACCAAAGCTCACATTTCCTCATATTTTGAGGTTTTGTTTTATATTAACTCAGTTAAAGTTAAAATCTTTGGATGACCTTTTTTGTATGAAGAGACCCATGGATGGTTTAATTGTTATTTTTACATCTTTGTGTCTGGCAATTTCGTGCAGTTGCCACAGAAACTTTGTGGACCATGATTCCCTTTTCTTCCGTGGACTTAACTTCCTGTACATGTGGACAGGATATACACACCCAGAATGTGTAAAAGAAGTGTAAACCTCATACAACAAAGATTGTTGGTGGAATTGGTTAGATCTGAGCTAAAATATTATCTGCTGTTTTGAATATTTAAAGTTTCTTATAGCCCCATGCTTTACATTAAGTAGACTGTCTCATGTTTTCATACCCTCAGGCTTTTATCATTTTTCTGACACTTTCCATGACTGCTAGAATTTAGCTTCTGTGAGCAGACTGGAAATGTGTCCACCTGTGACTTCTGTACCCTCTGACTTAAATTTTAATGCACGCGCTGAGCACCTCCCATGTACAGAGCTCTATGCCTCTGCCTTCTAGAAGTTTACAACTTACTGAGTTTGAGAGAGCAGGCCTAAGGATGTTATTGAAAAAGATCTAATTAACAATGGCAGAACAGAGTACTGAGTAACTGGTGAAAAGGAGGGATAAAGATTGGGGGGCTGAGAGGTGCAAGTACCCAGGGCCAGACTGCACCAATCCCAGAGTTGCGTAAAATGAAATGGGAATCTTTAGCGGGTGAGGCTGAACCCTCCCTCACTCCCCGAAGGACTGCTGAGTTGTACCTCCTCTGAAATCTCATTCTCTAGCTGCTCTTCCTAGGACTCGCATGTGTACTGTTAACACCCTTCATACGCAAGAAGGAAGATGCTCTTAAAAAATGAAACTTGTTTTGAAAGGTGGTAGCACAAGAAAGACAAATACAAAAATCTGTTTCTTCTGAACCCATGTGTTCCCATAGTTCAGGCTTGTTTCCTGGAGGAGAAATAGGAGCACAGTGTAAGTGTGGCTCTGTAGTGCTTCATGACCCTGGGGTCAGGAGGAGAGTTTAACAGTGCAAACACCTCCCTACTTAGAATTCGTTCTGAAGTTTCTCTAAACCCACTACTACCAGCACCATTGTCCTCGTGGACATTTTAAAATAGCACCTTGAGTTGCACTTCTTTGTGTAAAGTAGAAACCACAGGGATGTAGACCTTGACTTTTAGGACCTTAAAACTCTAAGACAAGTGCACGGATGTAGATGTATGTTTTTATTTGCTACGAGTCATTTATGGTGAACGAGGATGTGAGCAGAATTTTCATCGTGTGGGTTTTGTACCGTGCACTCCAGGGGTGGGCACATGGCTTATACTTACCGTGGAGAGTTTTTCCTCTAGGCTAGGCAGAAAGAAGCAGGCCCCTCTGTGCTCCCAGACAGAAATGGAAAGAGCCGTAGTGCTGAGAATCAGAGCATTTTGGTGCAATCCAGGAACGCTACCCTTTCTCCGAAGCAGAGGTAGTGGAGGAAAGGCGGCTGAGAAGCAGTTTTGCCTCGGAACAATGAGTTCAGTGATGGAGACCCTGACACACCAGCTGGAAGGGTTTTGAACTTGGCCTGTGGAGCCCAGCAAGTGCCATGATGTATATGATGGTGCCCTCATCGCGTAGCACATTTGGACCCCGCATTCTGACAGTGGGTTTGCCATGCTGCATTTATTCACCAGTAACACATCCGTCTTTAGTGCCAGTGTGTGCTGGAACCGGTGCCAGCCAGGCTAGAAGCTGTTTGTCTCTCAGTCTGAGAACATTACCTTTTTCCCCCCACTGGCCCTGGCCGTTCGAGAATTAGAGCTTGACTGGGGGTGGCGGGCGCTGGTGTTGCGGCCCCTGTGTCCCCTGTGCCTGTGCGAGCCCTCTGCGGCTCTTTAACACTCGGTTCCCTCCTTCCTCTCCGCGCTGCTGCTGGGCACCCCCCCACCCCAGAGGAGAACGCCTCCGACCTCTGCTGCCTCGTTTCCTCTCTGGTGCAAGTGATGATGGACCCCCACTGTCGAACCAGGTTCGGCTTCCAGAGCCTTGTCCAGAAGGAGTGGATCGTGGGCGGGCACTGCTTCCTGGACCGCTGCAACCATCTACGTCAGAGTGACAAGGAGGAGGTGAGTGTCCCCATCACAGGCCCGGCAGCCATGGGGAAGCGGAGCCCCGTCTCTTCATTAATCTGTCTTCCGACTGACCGAGGGCTCCTGCCTGCAAAGGGCACGCCTTTTAGGGGCTTGTCGAGAAGGCTGAGGTCAGTGCACTGCTGGATGCCTTTCAATGCTTGAAACACTATTGAAACTCTTCCCAGGGGAAAGGGGTGTTTATTAACAAGTGTGTTCAGAGTCTTCTCTTCTAAATTGTTTACCCCAGGGGGGCTATTATATTTCATGGTGGAGGTAATACTGATTTGTAAAAAATAAAAATGAACTCAGTGAGAGAGACTCCCACAGTTTCTGATAATTTAGTCTTTGCCAAAAAAATGAACATTTAGGGTACAAGTTTCCGACAGAAAATACATAATAACACAAAGTAAATTTTCCTTGCAATAAACCCTTTCAAAATAAAGCACAGGGTTATGTGAATGCTATCCAGTACCAGGGCCTTCGCCATGGTAGCTGCAGGTCTGGGCCTCCGAATTCAAGCCCTGGAGAGTTAGCGTTACAGTTCAGTTAGTGAAAATGAGCCCCCCAGATTGGGGTGTACTTGTCTAGGTTACAGTGGTGCAAACTTCTTTGGCTGCATTATTAACGACTGTGGAAGGAAAAATGAAAACAGGTGAACTTTAATTAGATCACCTGCAGAGCTAACGTATGCTAGCAGGGCGACTGGTGGTTTTTCTTACCCCAGATAATAAGCACGTCTGTCTGCGGTGCTGGACAGCTTGACACGGCGGCCGTGGAAACAGAGATGTGGCTCTTGCCCGTAAGGGCTTGGTGTGTCCTGGGAGACCCAGCCCCCTCTCACTAGGCCTGCAGTTTCTTTCAGGCCTGTTCTGTACTCATCCGTGTCCCGTTGGGCTGAATGGACATCACCATCTTTCAGTCTTAAAAGGGACCTTGCATTTCTGAGATACTAATTTGAAAGGTTAATGGGACTCAAATAACATGACGGGCAGAAATAGCTGATACTGTGTGGGGAAGGTTGTGTTTTTGTATATCTCATATAGTTTGTGTATCTTGAGAAAAGGGGGACTGACAGGCACCGTGTCTAGTGGGGCAAGAGCCCGAGAGCAGATCAGGTCTGTTTACCCAGTGCGGGGAGGAGTCACCCGTACTTTGTGAGCCCATTTCCCTGACTGTACAATGAGGTCCAAACATTTTACGCTCTATTTAAATATGCTCTTGAACATAAAATGAGGTGTGAAATAAAGTTGCCCATTTAGACCTTTCTTTTCATCTCAACACTGACATACTGGAGTTTTGATAGAAAACTGGGTGGTCTACTTTGTGATGTAATTGACGCAGCACTGGACTTTGATTCAAGAGCTGGCTTCCCAGCTCCCGCCTCTCAGAAGCTGTGTGTGAGACCTTGGCCAAGCTCGGGAAGGGAGAGACCGTGACGTGGCCTGTCTTGTCCACCTGACAGGGTCACTGGTGACTGGAGGAGGAGCACTTGGGGTTGACAAGGCACCCTCAAAAACTCTCATCTCTACTATTAAAGGGCTTGCCTCTGAAGCTAATAAAAGAGGCCATTGGTTAAAAAAAGTGCATTTGTGAAAAATGTTAGAAACTCATTTTTGCTGCTTCTGCCTTCTCTCCCACCCTCTTTCTCTTCTGGGCCCTCATTGTCAGGGGGGTGGAGAAGGGAGTATCCACAAAATTTGAAGTAATTGAGTAGTAATTCTTTGTAATACAGTGCTACTAATGAGAAGAGTGGAATTCTTTTGTGGGGAACAGCATTTCATTTGTTGAGGTTCAGAGCTAGTGTTCCCTGTTACCAGGATCAGTTGCAAGTGCTCATCTGTCAGTGCTGATTGACAAGGAGATTTTTACATCATCTCAGGAATGTCTTTCACGCAGAGAGGTCCTGCCAAGTCCTGATGTTAATCCACGGGTGTGTGGTTTCAGTTGACCATATTTATCGCTGGGAATGGGATGGAGTTGAGAATGTGAATCGCGTGGAATGTTTCCCAGAGAATATAGTGCCCGGAAGAGGTTATTCCCCAGTTGTCGAGGTGGCTGCGCCGGACCCAGGACCGCTGGTGCCCCTCAGTCACGTGTATCTCGTTTTCACGTAGGTCCCCGTGTTCCTGCTCTTCTTAGACTGTGTCTGGCAGCTGGTGCACCAGCATCCCCCAGCGTTTGAGTTCACGGAGACGTACCTGACCGTTTTGTCAGATAGCCTGTACATACCTATCTTTAGCACCTTCTTCTTCAATTCGCCTCATCAAAAAGATACAAACATGGTAAGCGTCCCTCTTAGGACCCTGTGTATGGAAGAAGCCATGTCTCACAAGTAGGATGCAAGAAGATTGATGATAAAAATGGTGATTTTGTAACACTGATTACATGCTGGGCCCTGTTCTGAGTGCTTTCCGGGTATTGCTATTTAGTCCTCAAGCCCCCTGTGGGTCTGAATTATTATTATCCCTGAGGAGCTGAGACACTGAGTAACTCGCCCCGGGTCACACGGTAAGTATTGGAGCCGGGAGCAAGTGTCAGAGCCAGGAACGAAGCAGATTAAAAGTTGTCTTCGTGAGCAGGTCAGACGCCTTCTCTTCCATCTGCCCGCTGCCTGGAGTGACTCTGAAGAGAGCGGTGGCGGAGCCGGGAAGCTAGGCTTTCACTTTCCGTCTTAAACGTCTTTAGTCTCCCTTGAGGCCGCGCTCCCAGGGCCTTAAGTCTGCGCCATCGGTGCTCTGACCAGCCCTCTGGGGGCCTCGGGGTTTGCTGGAGCTGGCCCTCCAGTGGGATTTTACCATATCCCACAGGGAGTGGGAAACAGAACCCCGGGCTCCCCTCACACAGCCTCGCTGCTCACCAGCTTCGTGACCTCAGGCGGTCACTTCCATTTTCTGAGCCTCAGTTTCCCCAAAGGTGAATTGGAAAAATAGGAGTGACCTCACAAGGGTGTTGTCCTGGGAGACCGCGGATGGCATGCGGCCGCTGGAAGCAGCGCGCCCTGCCCCTCCCCACGCAAAGCCGTTAGTGCAGTGAGCAACCACTGGAAGGCTGGGTCTCAGGGCAGGCGGGGCGCGCCTTCCTGGGGCCCATCTCCCAGCACTGTGTTTGCTTTCCTCAGCCCCGCTGGAAGCGCTGTGACCTGTGCTTGTTTTGGCAGGGCAGGGAAAGCCAGGGTGCACAAAGCAAGCCTTTGAATCTGCTCACCGTGTGGGATTGGTCTGTGCAGTTTGAACCCAAAGCCCAGACGTTGCTCAAAAACCCTCTTTACGTGGAAAAGCCAAAACTGGACAAAGGCCAGCGGAAAGGAACGCATTTCAAAGTAAGACGTGCACATGTCTAACCCCCTTCGTCTGCCAGAGATCCCCGTGTCTGTAAGGATGAGAGTTACACGGACACAGTCTGCAGAGTCGAGATCGTGACGGGCAGATTGTCAGGGCCCCTGAGAATCCTTTGCCTTCAGCAGGCCAGCGTCTGTCCTGGTGAGACGTGGCCATTGGCTGAGTGTCGCCGGGGCTGTGCGTGGAATCGAGCGTCTCGCCCCTGCCCGCGTGCGGTTGGGGACGCCCATCACGGTGTGGGCTCTACGCCGTCTGTACCGGTTCACATCTTCAATAGCCAGGCCTCTCTTCACGCTAACAATGGTGTTTGCGACTAACGTGTTCTGTCAGGGGCCACAAAGTCTCTGGCACAACTCCCCGCATGCTGTTGGAGCTCAAAAACAGCCACAGACGCCCTGTAAGCAGACAGGCCTGGCTGTGTTCCAGTATTTACAAAAGCAGGCACCAGGCCAGCTTGGGCCCGCGGGCTGTTGTTTGCAGACCTGGGCTGAAAACGGCAGGCATCAAATTATTTGGGCCTCCCTTCAGATATTTGTTCCTGACCTCACTAGTTATTAACCCCGACGTTCCCCGGGTGATGCGTGATTTACATGGCATTTCCCGTTCAGTCTCCTGACCTGGAGCCCCTGCCAGCCCTCGACCCCATGAAAGGGAGAGCGGGGTGGTCAGTGGTGGTCAGTCACAAGTCGGTGCGCATCACTGCCTTCTCCGCCGCCATCCTTCTGATCCCGCCATCCCACGGGGCTCCTGGGCGCCCCGCCCGTCCTGCTGTGGGAGGTGGCTCCATTCTAAAGGGGCTTGGGGGCGCAGGTGAGCCGAAGCCAGCACTCGCGGAAGGCGCGGCTGCTGGGTAACTTAGAGCTGATGCTTCGCCCTTCAAGGGTCCTCAGGCCCAGGCTGGGCGTTTGCCCTCCTGGCTCAACCTCTTTCCTGTCTGTTGGGCCAGAGCTGCCCTGCGCTCCAGAACAGCTTGGCCGGAGGTCAGCTTTTGTCAGCGTGCTGCGCCCCCTGGTGGCTGCACGCACACTTCCCGCCCAGTCAGGATTGCAGGGCTGCCCAAGGCCGGAGGGGCAGGGGCCCTCAGAGGCGGAAGGGAGGAAATAAAAGCTCCACCCGGTAAGACTAGAGTCCATTTCTCTGCCCAGGCCCCGTTGTGCTAAGTGTCCCTTCTCCTTGTAGATGGGAGCAGAGGGCCTAGGTTCCAGGAGCTGGCCAGTGGGAGAGGCTTAAGCTGCAGGGTTGGGGCCTCTCAGCTTGTGCTAGCTAATGCAGAGCTGGCGCTGGGCCACCGAGGACCTGTGAAGCCGTTTGGTGAGGCATCTGGGCGTCAGGCTCGGGGCCTGTTGTTGAGTGGGCAGGTGGCCTTGGAGTAGTTCTGTAGAGACCAAAGAGCTGTGGCCGACCAGCACGACGCACTGCCCTGGGAATTACCACTCGAGACCATGGGGTCCACTCAGGTGTGGGGTCCCAGCCTCAGCCCTAGACCTTGACCAGGCTCCGGGGGCACAGTGCTGCTCACACCCGGCCCGTCTGGAATGCTCTGTTCACTTAGGGCTTGAGAGAGGGGCTTGCAAGACAAGGAGAGCTCTGTTAAGAGTCCAGGCTCTGGAGCCAGACTGTGGTTGTGAAACCAGGTCTGGCACTTGGTAGCTGGGGCCTTTGCAGTTACTTAACCTCTTTGCCTTAGTTTTCTCATCTGTAAGATGGGGCAGTAATAGTGACTTTGAGAACTGGGTAAGTGGTTGCACGTTAAGCGCTGAGCACAGAACCCGGCAGGCAGTGAACACTCCGTGGCTGTTAGGTTCCACCTGCTTCCCCTGATCCCTGACTCACCTGGATCACTGGGGGGAAGAGGCCGGCCCCCGACTCCTGGCCTTCGGCTCTCCTGCCCCCAGATGGAAAGTCAGAAATCCTGGCCATCTCTGACTTGGGGTATTGTGAATGGTTTTGCTTTCTACTTTGTATTTTTATTGTTGTTCTACATTCCATAATAAGGAAATATTTTTTATAAGGGAGAACCCCTGGCAGGAACATGTTAGAGAGTTAGGAGGCTAGCCCCAGAATAAAACTTTTATCTATTCTGATTTCAAATGGATACCTCAGGAGCAAAAGAGTTGGAGAGAAACAGCTTCTCCTCAGATTTTTACCTTCTCCTTTGGGCACCAGGGATCCCTTGTAACCGTCTTTACCATCTTCACAACCCTCTCACAGTGCACCCCCAAACACAGCACCTTGCTTTGGCTGCAGGTAGAATTACCGAGGAGGACGAAAGTGTAAACGCTCTCGCATTTTCTCCTCCGTGCAGCTCCTCAGACAAGAACATCCAGCCCGCTTAGCCAGTCCTCAAGTTCCTTTTGCTCCCGTCTGTCTCTTTGTCCAGAATCTCTTTGACTTAGGCTTGACCTCCCGCTGGATGCCCAATAGCCTACAAGTTAAGCCTACAAATTATTTCATTGGAGTGACAGGCTCTTCAGGTTGTCGGCACCGCTTCCTCACAGGTGTTCTGAATATTGTGGAAGCGAACACCCTAAATTTCTCAAAGAAGAAACATTTTGCTCCTTTCAAAAATGAATAGGCCTCATCCCCAAACTCCCCTAAATCATCATCAGCCTATCTTAACTTAAGCTTGTCCTTCACAAGTACTTAACGCCCCGCACCTGGTTTCACCCATTTGTTTATACCCGCAGTGTGCATCTGACACGCGCATTGTGGCATAAACAGGAATCCCCTACCCGCCCGCCGCTGCTTTCTCTCTGCATGTGATAGCGTTGCAGCGAACTTATGTTCACGGGGCAGTTCTTATATCTCATGACTTCTGTTAAAGCAGGATTCTGCCTTGATGGGAACAGCTGTCACTGTGCTGTCCGGCTAATCAGAGATTTTTATCTGTGTTTTCTCTCAAAGCATCAACGACAACTTTCTTTGCCACTCACCCAATCTAAATCATCTCCCAAAAGAGGATTTTTCAGGGAAGAAACAGATCATTTAATTAAAAACATTCTGGGCAAGAGAATTAGCAAACTGATTAATTCCTCTGAGGAGCTGCAGGACAACTTCCGAGAGTTCTACGACAGCTGGCGCAGCAAGCCCCCGAACTACCACGGGCTACTGCTGCCTCACATCGAGGGCCCAGAGATCAAAGTGTGGGCCCAGCGCTACTTGCGGTGGATTCCGGAGGCCCAAATCCTGGGGGGTGGCAGAGTGGCCACCCTGAGCAAACTCTTGGAGATGATGGAGGAAGTCCAGCACCTACAGGAGAAAATCGAGGAGAGACACCACAGCCAGGAGGCCCTCCAGGCAGAGGCCGCCTCGCTGCTGAGGACCTCGGCCCGCCTGTCCTCCTTGTTCCCTTTTGCGCTGCTGCAGCGCCATTCCTCCAAGCCAGTCCTGCCCACCAGCGGGTGGAAAGCTCTGGGAGATGAAGAAGACCTGGCCAAGCGAGAAGATGAGTTTGTGGATCTGGGGGATGTGTGACTGGTCTGCTCAGTGGCGGTGAGAGAGGAGCGTCACAGGCTGAGGCAGGAACCAGACACGTCCGCTGTCTGCATCGGGCCGTCACGCTGAAGCTGACTGCTGGGAGGAAGCCTGGGCCTTCAGGAAAAGAGCTGGCTCTCATTTCCCCCCCCGCCCCCCATGGTTCTGAAAGACTATGCAATTAAAACCATAGCTCTAGTATTATTAATGGAAAGGAGTTACTGCTTGACCCATAGTACAACTGTGGCCAGTGTCTTCTGCATTAGTATCATACAGACCCTGCGGTAGCTGGTTTACTACTTAGAAAGGGCCTTGGTAAGATGTGCTTGGACTCCATACTGTCTTCAGATCTTTGCTGTGTCAACGTGATTTATCCAGTCGTCGGGAGTAGTAAGTGTCTCTCTAGCCCCTCTCGGTTTGGAACAAGTCCAGCTTTACCTGATTTGTGTGTGGCGAGTTGAGAGATTCAAATAGAGGTATTTAGATGTATGGCCTTCATTTCCAAACCTTAGCATCGTTCCTTTCTGCGTCCTCTTGCCACGTGTGTCACCATCCTGACATTTCCCAGCATCCTCAGGCTGTGTCACTTTATGTGGGACAGGGGACTGGCTCGTGGGCCGGCAACTCCGGGTCCCCTGCCTGCTCTGTACCCACTCGCCACTGCCCCTGCACGCTCCCCACCTTGGTGCACGTCGTCCCAGGATCTTGCTGCTAAACCTGTTGGTCAAACTGGGGGACTCCCTTTGGTTTGCCCAGAGGAGCTTCCATTTTTCTGGAGGCGCGCAGTGTTTGAAAGCAGTTGCTCTGCCTTTTCCTAATAGCACGCCGGGGCTTCAAGCGTCTGTGCCCGCCGTCCTCAAGACGGTTTCCCCAGATTCTATTACCTTATAGACTGATGAGTAGGATCACTGTTGAACGTAGCTTTCATAGGGAAGCGGTCAAGCAGAAATATCAGGAGTGATGGTGATCACATAGTACCTCAGCGATTTAAAAAGCCATAGAAGAAACTTGACTATGCCTGGTAACCTTCCTGGATCTGCTGTCTAAATGATATATATTTTTTAAATGCAGGAAAGTACACTTTGTAAGGACCAGCTTTTTCATTCTCCATGGAACCCTGTTCAATTCCACAAAAGGAAGGGGAAAGAAATTATCTCGCATTAGAATGTTTCCTATCGAAAGTTTGCCTTTTATATCCATTCGTTCTCCAGTGTAGATCCCAATTTGAATATTGCCTGTTGAGAAAAACTTTCAGTTGCTCAAGGGCAATAAGAAATTTTGAAACTATTGACAAAGAGGAGTTTCTCGGTTTGCACTGGATCGTCTTTTGTACACACAAGAAATTGCTTTGCGGTCCTCCCCACGCCATGTTGGTGTGTTAAGACAGTGGAGATTGAGGGGAGGGGAGGATTCATGCATCTGGGGCCAAACACATGCCCAGTCCTGGTTGCCTTAAGAGTCTCACTAGCAAGGTCAGTGTTGGGCTTGCAGTGGGGATTTTAAAATGACCCTAGTTCGTTGGCTACCTTCTTGTACGTTCTGTGGGCCTTCTTAAACTAGCACTAACCTCCCTTCCCTGCCCCACTGCCTCCCAGGTACACTACGGAGCTAACTAGTTTTGTTACCGTATTATAATGGGAATATTTATGCAGTAGCCTCTTCAGTCTTAAGATCTTAGTAATTTTCATTCCAAAAATGCCTGGTGTGATGCTTTTCACTCCATAAAGTATGGTTTAAAGGCACAAGGTCACGGCCCCTGTCACAGTGGTTGAATGTGCATTGAAATATTTTTCTATGATTTTTTTTTTTTTTTATAAAATTACGATAGAAAAGTAAGCTGTTGTAACATGTAAGGTCATGACAGTTTATGTATTTATATTTGAAATCAGATTTCTATAAAGTTGTATTTGTGTACGGGATCCTCAGTGGGTTTATATATTGTGACATTTTTACTCAAGATTGAGATGTGGATTATGCTTAACAGTAAAAGCTGAAATGAGACCATTTACTTTGTCTGAAATGCTGCGCTGTGCACGTTTGCAAATGTACATTAACTTCCTGTATATAATATCTTGAGTTTGTTTACACCTCCAAGTTTTTACACTGAAGATAAATTAGCTTTAATTACATTCAAAACTTTTTTTAAAAAAGGGAATAAGCTGTTGGGCTAAATCTGTATAAATGTGCTTTTTATTTTCTGGATGTACAATGAGCGTTTATACTTGTATTTCACTGCAGCATATCCGATTGCAGAAATTAAAGCACAATTTACAATACTGTATTTGGTGTGGTTGATATAACATGGAATAATTACTTTCATTTAGTCAGTGTGTGTGTGTTTGTGGGTGGTCGATTGGTTGGTTGGTGGGTGGGAAACCAATAACCAAATAAAGATTTGAAATTTCAGGAGGAGATAAAATACTGTGACGAAAAATAAAATAGGGTAGGAGCCCTACAGGGTAAGTAAAGGGAAAAGGTTTTTTTAATCCCTGAAATTAAATATCACTGCCTCTTTGCTTTTGTGGGGATATGTAAAATGATAATTCTGTTATTTTGTCGCTGGAATGGATCTGAGTTCAGTTAAACCACGAAAGAGAGGAGGCTTCGCTTTTCCTCCCAGAGAGGATAAGCACGCTGGCCTGGGTGGGATGGTGTGTACAAGTAGGATTTTTTTCCTCATTCGCCAGTTTAGCGTTTACTAGATTGAGACCTATGACTTGTGGTGGTTGAGAAGTTCCCTCCTCTGCCCTTTCCTGCCCGTGGCCCTCTCCCTCTCCGTACCCCTGCTCTGCTTGCCCCTCCTCTGCTGTCGGCCAGGCCCAACCTCCTCTGTCACAGAGCCGGCTCTGAGCCATCCCTGGAACTTCATAAGCCCTCACTGCTGCCACATTCCCTTCAGATGTGTCAGTTCTTTGACACTTGTATTAAACTCCCAAGTATTTAGTAGTTCTGGCCCTACAGGCTAGGCGACTCCAGTCCTGTTGTCCACGTTTGTTAACCAGCTCTTGGACTTGGGATGACTCGGCTGTCTCTGTCTCCAGGTTTTACTCGTTCCTAGGTTTCCAGGTGAGGGTGGTGGAGGGACCGGAGGGGAGGGGAGGGGAAGAGTGGGGCATTTTCCATCCAGCGTGAAACAGGACTGTGGGGAGAGGTGGCTCCTGTTGAGAACAGACTCCTGGCTCGTGCGCCTTCGTGTCACCTCCTGTCCTGGAAGGTGAGTCGAGGGACGGAGGGAGCCTGCACTCCAGCCTGTTTTCCCAACCCCTCTGATGGTTGTGGTCAACATTGCTCAGCAGGAGGAGAGGCTCCTCAGCTGCGCTTGTGCCCCCCTGGGCTCTAGAGCATCGGTGAAGCCCGCCCTGGGGTAGGACCACTGCAGGGACAGGGCCTGTAGTGACACGGCCTTCCACGTAGACCCTTCCAGCAACCTCCCCCAAATACACACACTCTCTCTCGCCCTTAAAAATATTAGATGGGGATGGGAGACGCCAGACCCTGTGTGTGCCGTGGGCTCCGGTGTAACCAGGGATCGTCCACGGGCTTGCACAGGAGAATGCTGACAACCGAGCTGGCCACCGGTCATACAAAATAACTGGTGAAATGTCATTTGTATATTGAACAGGAAAGTAATTTGTTCGAGCGATGGTTCTGTGTCTTTAAAAACACAGACATCTTGGTCTGTTTTGTGGTTCAGGCCCAGGTTCTTTTAAATTCTTTTGTTTTTAATCCTCCTATTACACCCTATGCCTTTAGCAATTTAAGGATATGAAGTGTATAACCATATGGAAATATACACAGTAAGCTTTTGGCTTTCTTTTAGGAGAATCCAGTTTTGCTAGCCAGTCCAGCTTTTGTTAGTAGTTTTGTTTTTTTAATTTAGATTTGCATATTAGTTTTATGGAAGGCTGTGTGGCTTTCTTGTTTTCAGTCCCAGTCATTTTTCAAATGATCATCTTCACAGATGTTCGGGGCCAGGCGAGTGCAGGGCTTGCTTATCGCCAGCGCTGAAAGGGCACAGCGCGTGCCATTCCTGGGCTGGGAAGGAGTGCAGAGGGGCCGCATTTCATCCCTCAGACTGACCTGAGGACCTCGGTCTGGAATGCTCTGCGGTGCCTCAGGGAGAGTTGGACACAGCCCAAGCCAAACTACCTAGGATGAAAAGCAGTAGCTTGTCTGGGCTGAGGGTAGAGGTATGGGGACAGCGCTGGGCTGGGAAGGGGGCCCGAGGGCTTGTTCTGGAATGATGGTAGCATTCTACATCTTGATCAGTGTTTGGCTTGTACAGGTGTGTGCCAAAACTCAGTGAAAGTACATTTAAGCTGTGTTTCACTGTATTTAAATTGTACATTAAAAGAAAACTAGGCAAATATTGAACTCTAGTTGATACTGCCACCAAATTATTTAGGGGGAAATGCTCTCTTGTCTGCATTTTACTTTGAATGGCACCAACAGTAAGAGGGATTAATGGTTGGGTAGAGGGACGGACATGGCTGAATATGTGATAAAGCAAGTATTAGCAAAATGTCAGTGATGTGATCTCGAGCTGGGTGTGTGGGAGTATGAGTAGCCACAAAATTCCTTAAAGTTTGCTATGTTTGGAAGTTTTTACAATAAAATGTTGGAAACATTTTAAAATAAACCCTTCAAGAATTAATTCTAAACAGATGGGAAAAAAGTGCGTAGGAGTATATCAGTCTTTTATGGGAGAAGAGAAACCCTATCCTTATCAAACTACCTGGCCACCAAGAAGATATAATGGAACTCAGAGAAGGGACCAGAATGTTTGTGTTCTCCCTCCCTTCCCTCCTTTGAGAATTTGACAAAGATGACTGCATCACAATTAGTGAGCAGTTAGTAGCTGTCAAAGTACCTGCCCCCTTTTTCTGTTTCCATTGTCTCTGCGCCATCATTTTCTGTTGCCTGGATCATTATTCTAAACTCCATTTTCTCTGCTTTTGGTCCCTTCTCTCATGCTGCCCGTGAATCTTACTAAAGTAGTCATGTGATTTTTTTTTCTTTTTTTTTTTTCGGCTTCAAAACATGTAATAGGTGCATCCGTTAGAACTCTGGGTTGCAGTATATTAAGCCAAAAAGAGGGATTGTATGTGTTTGAAGGTGTAAGTTGGAGATGCTGTTGGGTCTTGGTTCCTGAAGCCCATGGAGTCTTTTCCGAGTGTTCTTTGCTGCTCCTGTGCTGCACACCAGCTTTCTCGTCTTTCCAGCCGATGAAGTGGGATGAAACTCCCACAGTCACTCTGTTTTCAAGAGGCCAGTCAGATTGAACTGGAACCTTGGTCGTATTCCACATCCTGGACAGAGAGTCTGGGCCAGCCAGCTGTGGGGCAGGGTCTTCGTGTGGGACTCGGGCCACTCCTACCAGCTCTGAGTGTGCTGGGCACTTACTTGCCTTCCCAGCACAGACTTTGACAGCTACTAACTGCTCACTAAATGTGATGCAGTCATCTTTCTCTGTCAAATTCTCAAATTTTGTCACATTAGGAATGTCACAATTCGTTTTTTTTTTTTTAATTTTATTTATTTATTTTTATACAGCAAGTCCTTATTAGTTATCCATTTTATACATATTAGGGTATACATGTCAATCCCAATCTCCCAATTCACCCCACCACCACCCCCCCCCCGCCACTTTCCCCCCTTGGTGTCCATACGTTTGTTCTCTACATCTGTGTCTCTATTTCTGCCTTGCAAACCGGTTCATCTGTACCATTTTTTTAGGTTCCACATATATGCATTAATATACGATATTTGTTTTTCTTTTTCTGACTTACTTCACTCTGTATGACAGCTTCTAGATCCATCCACATCTCTACAAATGACCCAATTTCATTCCTTTTTATGGCTGAGTAATATTCATTGTATATATGTACCACTCTTTATCCATTCACCTGTTGATAGGCATTTAGGTTGCTTCCATGTCCTGGCTATTGTAAATAGCGCTGCAATGAACATTGTGGTACATGTGTCTTTTTGAATTATGGTTTTCTCTGGGTATATGCCCAGTAGTGGGATTGCTGGGTCATATGGTAGTTCTATATTTAGTTTTTTAAGGAACCTCCGTACTCTTCTCCATAGTGGCTGTATCAATTTACTTTCCCACCAACAGTGCAAAAGGGTTCCCTTTTCTCCACACCCTCTCCAGCATTTGTTGTTTGTAGATTTTCTGATGATGCCCATTCTAACTGGTGTGAGGTGAAACCTCATTGTAGTTTTGATTTGCATTTCTCTAATAATTGGTGATGTTGAGCAGCTTTTCATGTGCTTCTTGGCCATCTGTATGTCTTTTTTTTTTTTAATTTTATTTATTTATTTATTCATTTATTTTTGGCTGTGTTGGGTCTTCGTTTCTGTGCAAGGGCTTTCTCTAGTTGTGGCAAGTGGGGGCCACTCTTCATCGCGGTGCGCGGGCCTCTCACTATAGCGGCCTCTCTTGTTGCGGAGCACAGGCTCCAGACGCGCAGGCTCAGTAGTTGTGGCTCACGGGCCTAGTCGCTCTGCGGCATGTGGGATCTTCCCAGACCAGGGCTCGAACCCGCGTCCCCTGCGTTGGCAGGCAGATTCTCAACCACTGTGCCACCAGGGAAGCCCTGTATGTCTTCTTTAGAGAAATATCTATTTAGGTCTTCTGTCCATTTTTTGATTGAGTTGTTTGTTTTTTTAATATTGACTTGCATGAGCTGTTTATATATTTTGGAGATTAATCCTTTGTCTGTTGATTTGTTTGCAAATATTTTCTCCCATTCTGAGGGTTGTCTTTTCGTCTTGTTTGTAGTTTCCTTTGCTTTGCAAAAGCTTTGAAGTTTCATTAGGTCCATTTGTTTATTTTTGTTTTTATTTCCATTACTCTGGGAGGTGGGTCAAAAAAGATCTTGCTGTGATTTATGTCAAAGAGTGTTCTTCCTATGTTTGCCTCTAAGAGTTTTATAGTGTCCAGTCTTACATTTAGGTCTCTAATACATTTTGAGTTTATTTTTGTGTATAGTGTTAGGAAGTGTTCTAATTTCATTCCTTTACATATAGCTGTCCAGTTTTCCCAGCACCACTTATTGAAGAGACTGTCTTTTCTCCATTGTATATCCTTGCCTCCTTTGTCATACATTAATTGACCATAGGTGCGTGGGTTTATCTCTGGGCTTTCTGTCCTGTTCTGTTGATCTATATTTCTGTTTTTGTGCCTGTACCATATTGTCTTGATTACTGTAGCTTTGTAGTATAGTCTGAAGTCAGGGAGTCCGATTCCTCCAGCTCCAAAACTATGTTGAGTAATAGTGGCGACAGTGGACATCCTTGTCTTGTTCCTGATCTTAGAGGAAATGCTTTCAGTTTTTCACCATTGAGAATGATGTTTGCTGTGGGTTTGTCGTATATGGCCTTTATTATGTTGAGGTAGTTTCCCTCTATGCCCACTTTCTGGAGAGTTTTTATCATAAATGGGTGTTGAATTTTGTCAAAATCTTTTTCTGCATCTATTGAGATGATCATATGGTTTTTATTCTTCAATTTGTTAATGTGATGTATCACATTGATTGATTTGCATATACTGAAGAATCCTTGCATCCCTGGAAAAATCCCACTTGTTCATGCTGTATGATCCTTTTAATGTGTTGTTGGATTCTGTTTGCTAGTATTTTGTTGAGGACTTTTGCATCTATATTCATCAGTGATATTGGTCTGTAATTTTCTTTTTTTGTAGTATCTTTGGTTTTGGTGTCAGGGTGGTGGTGGCCTCATAGAATGAGTTTGGGAGTGTTCCTTCCTCTGCAATTTTTTGGAAGAGTTTGAGAAGGATGGGTGTTAGCTCTTCTCTAAATGTTTGATAGAATTCACCTGTGAAGCCATCTGGTCCTGGACTTTTGTTTGTTGGAAGATTTTTAATCACAGTTTTAATTTCATTACTTGTGATTGGTCTGTTCATATTTTCTATTTCTTCCTGGTTCAGTCTTCGAAGCTTATACCTTTCCAAGAATTTGTCCATTTCTTCCAGGTTGTCCATTTTATTGGCATAGAGTTGCTTGTAGTAGTCTCTTAGGATGCTTTGTATTTCTGCTGAGTCCGTTGTAACTTCTCCTTTCTCATTTCTAATTTTATTGATTTGAGTCCTCACCCTCTTTTTCTTGATGAGTCTGGCTAATGGTTTATCAATTTTGTTTATCTTCTCAAAGAACCAGCTTTTAGTTTTATTGATCTTTGCTATTGTTTTGTTTTTTATTTCATTTATTTCTGCTCTGATCTTTATGATTTCTTTCCTTCTACTAACTTTGGGTTTTGTTTCTTATTCTTTCTCTAGTTCCTTTAGGTGTAAGTTTAGATTGCTTATTTGAGATTTTTCTTGTTTCTTGAGGTAGGCTTGTATTGCTATAAACTTCCCTCTTAGAACTGCTTTTGCTGCATCCATAAGTTTTGGATAGTTGTGTTTTCGTTGTCATTTGTCCCTAGGTATTTTTTGATTTCCTCTTTGATTTCTTCAGTGATCTCTTGGTTATTTAGTAACGTATTGTTTAGCCTCCATGTGTTTGTGTTTCTTACGTTTTTTTCCCCTGTAATTGATTTCTAATCTCATTGTGGTCGGAAAAGATGCTTGATATGATTTCAATTTTCTTAAATTTACTGGGGCTTGATTTGTGACCCAAGATGTGATCTATCCTGGAGAATGTTCTGTGCGCACTTGAGAAGAAAGTGTAATCTGCTGTTTTTGGATGGAATGTCCTATAAATATCAGTTAAATCTATCTGGTCTATTGTGTCATTTAAAGCTTGTGTTTCCTTATTAATTTTCTGTCTGGATGATCTGTCCATTGGTGTAAGTGAGGCATTAAAGTCCCCCACTATTATTGTGTTTCTGTCAATTTCCTCTTTTATAGCTGTTAGCAGTTGCCTTATGTATTGAAGAGCTCCTGTGTTGGGTGCATATATATTTACAATTGTTATATCTTCTTCTTGGATCGATCCCTGATCATTATGTAGTGTTCTTCCTTGTCTCTTGTAACATTCTTTATTTTAAAATATTTTATCTGATATGAGTATTGCTACTCCAGCTTTCTTTTGATTTCCATTTGCATGGAATATCTTTTTCCATCCCCTCACTTTCAGTCTGTATGTGTTCCTAGGTCTGAAGTAGGTCTCCTGTAGACAGCATATATATGGGTCTTGTTTTTGTACCATTCAGCGAGCCTCTGTCTTTTGGTTGGAGCATTTAATCCATTCATGTTTAAGGTAATTATCGATATGTATGTTCCTATTACCATTTTCTTAATTGTTACGGGTTTGTTTTGTAGATCCTTTTTTCCTCTTGTGTTTCCCACTTAGAGAAGTTCCTTTAGCATTTGTTGTAGAGCTGGTTTGGTGGTGCTGAATTCTCTTAGCTTTTGCTTGTCCATAAAGCTTTTGATTTCTCCATCGAATCTGAATGAGATCCTTGCTGGGTAGAGTAATCTTGGTTGTAGGTTCTTCCCTTTCATCACTTTAAATATATCATGCCACTCCCTTCTGGCTTGTAGAGTTTCTGCTGAGAAATCAGCTGTTAACCTTATGGGAGTTCCCTTGTATATTATTTGTCATTTTTCCCTTGCTGCTTTCAATAATTTTTCTTCGTCTTTAATTTTTGTCAGTTTGATTACTGTGTGTCTTGGCGTGTTTCTCCTTGGGTTTATCCTGCCTGGGACTCTCTGTACTTCCTGGACTTGGGTGGCTATTTCCTTTCCCATGTTAGGGAAGTTTTCGACTGTAATCTCTTCACATATTTTCTTGGGTCTTTTCTCTCTCTCTTCTCCTTCTGGGACCTGTATAATGCGAATGTTGTTTCGTTTGTTGTTGTCCCAGAAGTCTCTTAGGCTGTCTTCATTTCTTTTCATTCTTTTTTCTTTATTCTGTTCTGCAGCAGTGAATTCCACCATTCTGTCTTCCAGGTCACTTATCCGTTCTTCTGCCTCAGTTATTCTGCTATTGATTCCTTCTAGTGTATTTTTCATTTCAGTTATTGTATTGTTCATCTCTGTTTGTTCTTTAATTCTTCTAGGCGTTTGTTCTTTAATTCTTCTAGGTCTTTGTTAAACACTTCTTGCATCTTCTCGATGTTCGCCTCCATTCTTTTTCCGAGGTCCTGGATCATCTTCACTATCATTATTCTGAATTCTTTTTCTGGAAGGTTGCCTATCTCCCCTTCATTTAGTTGTTTTTCTGGGGTTTTATCTTGTTCCTTCATCTGGTACAAAGTCCTCTGCCTTTTCATTTTGTCTATCTTTCTGTGAATGTGGTTTTCCTTCCACAGGCTGCAGGATTGTAGTTCTTCTTGCTTCTGCTGTCTGCCCTCTGGTGGATGAGGCTATCTAAGAGGCTTGTGCAGGCTTCCTGATGGGAGGAACTGGTGGTGGGTAGAGCTGGGTGTTGCTCTGGTGGGCAGAGCTCAGTAAAACTTTAATCTGCTTGTCTGCTGATGGGTGGGGCTGGGTTCCCTCCCTGTTGGTTTTTTGGCCTGAGGCGACCCAGCACTGGAGCCTACCCAGCTCTTTGGTGGGGCTAATGGTGGACTCTGGGAGGGCTCATGCTAAGGAGTACTTCCCAGAACTTCTGCTGCCAGTGTCCTTGTCCCCATGGTGAGCCACAGCCACCCCCTGCCTCTGCAGGAGACCCTCCAACACTAGCAGGTAGGTCTGGTTCAGTCTCCTATGGGGTCACTGCTCCTTTCCGAATCCCGATGCGCACACTACTTGTGTGTGCCCTCCAAGAGTCGGGTCTCTGTTTCCCCCAGTGCTGTCAAAGTCCTGCAGTCAAATCCCGCTAGCCTCCAAAGTCTGATTCTCTAGGAATTCCTCCTCCCGTTGCCGGACCCCCAGGTTGGGAAGCCTGACGTGTGGCTCAGAACCTTCACTCCAGAGGGTGGACTTCTGTGGTATAAGTGTTCTCCAGTTTGTGAGTCACCCACCCAGCAGTTATGAGATTTGATTTTATTGTGATTGCGCCCCTCCTACCGTCTCATTGTGGCTATTCCTTTGTCTTTGGATGGGGGGTATCTTTTTTGGTGAGTTCCAGTGTCTTCCTGTTGTTGATTGTTCAGCAGTTAGTTGTGATTCCGGTGCCCTTGCAAGAGGGAGTGAGTGTACGTCCTTCTACTCCACCATCTTGAACCAGTCTCCAGGAATATCATATTTCTATATTTCTTTAAATTAACTATCACTGCCCCTCATTGGGGGCTGTGGAATGTGATGGTTAAGGGGCTGGCCTCTCTAGAGCCAGACTGCCTGAGTCTGAACCCCTGATTCACAACTTACAAACTGTGGGACTTGGGTGAGGGAGTTACCGTCCCTCCCTCTCAGTTTCCTCATCTGTAAAATGGCAACATTCATAGAACC
Source organism: Balaenoptera borealis (assembly GCF_965194805.1). Classification (NCBI taxonomy): domain Eukaryota; kingdom Metazoa; phylum Chordata; class Mammalia; order Artiodactyla; family Balaenopteridae; genus Balaenoptera; species Balaenoptera borealis. The sequence continues at coordinate 28,744,326 of NC_138867.1, read as the reverse complement.
CACCTTATTGGAGCATTGGAGGGTTAAAGATGAGTTCCTTTTAAGTGTCTATCACATAGTAGATGGTCAATAAATGTTAGCTATTATTGTGTGGTCATTTAAATACTTTATGTAAACAGAGGGTGTGTGTGTGTGTGTGTGTGTGTGTGTAAATTTAACCAGGAGCAGTTAGCATTTGAAATACCCTAAACAGGAATCCAACTTCCAAAGGTGGCTACATAAGCACTTCAAATATTCAAAATCTACCTCAAAGGGTTTGTTGAGGATCTTCCAGTGGTGAGATGTGTAGGTGTTTGGGGTCTGCACTTGGCTAGAAATGCCATAGAGGCTCCATCCTCAGACCTATAGGGTAAACATATCCCTCAGTCCCAGCAGTGTAAACTGTTTGGAACAGAGCACAAGGTCTAAAAACCTCATTGGTCCCATGAGCTCCAGGTCACTTGACAGACCACAGGGTGGGCCGGTTCTGCTGTCTCATTGCATCTATCTTGGAAGTGAAACTTTCATGCAGGACACTTAGTGGAGGCCTGCGGACAGAGAGGGGGACATCTCCCACAACCAAAGAACAAGAAATACTATTGTTTTGTGCTGTTAATAAATGTTCACACATCTGGTAGACTTGGTCCCAGACTGGCTTTCATCATAAAACGCCATCTCCTAAGGAGGTTGTGGTGATGGTGCCAAGGAGCTATAGCCCCCACCTATCTCTGATTTCCAGAAGCTACTGACTTACAGAAGAATGTCACAAATGCAGCATGGCCAAATTGACTTAGATCAAGTCATGACATCAATTCAGTCATGATACATAGTTAGAGTTACTGGATGTTCAGTCATAGTTGTATCTGGGGGACTCCTCCCTTGTTCCTTAGAATTGTATGCGAGGCTTGGGGTATATGAAGTCTGCCTGTGGGTGGCTGCCGCCTAAGGTCTCCATGTCTTAGTTTGAATTGGCCGACTCTGAGACAAAGGTTTGGGTGCAAGTAGTTTATTTGGCAGGTGATCCCAGGCAGCAGTGTGAAAGACTGGGGAATTAGGACAGGAAAGGGCAAACAAAGTGCCTTCATGAGCAAGTTACTGCTGTGAGCAATGGGGCTCAACCCTGCTGGGGACTCTCTGAGAGACCATATGAATTTGGGAGGGTGTTGATTACACCCATATCTCTTTATCTTGCCTTAATCACTCAGCATGGTCTTCTGGAAATTCCTCTAAATTAGGTGGTAGAGTTCCAATGCATTTTATATAATAGCTCCTCAGAGAGCATCGTAAAAGGCTTTGTAAAGCCCATTCCTCAACTAACCCTTTCAGCTCTCTCCTACCTCAAGATAAATTCTCTGATTTTTCCCCAGATTCCAAATGTGGGACTACCTGTGGCTCCTCTTTTTATAAAGGGGTTCTATTTTTGTACATCCTCAAAGTCTGTGGGCATTTCTAAATGCCCTTGCTATTTCTACCAGGAGGTTGAATTTCATCCTGCCTCAGAGCTTCTTGTTACAGGGCGTGATTTCCCAGAATTCTTGAAGGTTCGACCCACACTGTCCCTTGCCTCACAGGAAGTGGCAAAATTAACTAGATGATTATGTGATTCAATCCTTACTGTAAATTAGCAAATTTTGTTTAATTAAATAAAATAAAATGAAAATAATTGCAGTGTTTTCAATTCCAGAGTACCCCTACATTCGTCATTCAATTTCAAGGACCCCTGCCAGCCTTTTCAAGTGCAATAACATTCTCAAATGTGCAACACCACCCCAAATCCTCTAAGCTGTGAAGCACTAGGAAAGGGCAGTCAGAATTCAAGAAATATTTTGTGATTTTTTTTTTTAAATGAGCAAAAACCAAGACATTAAACAGCCTCTGTTTATAGTAGGTGGTAAGAAAAATGTAATGTAACACATACCATTTCCTGCCTTTGCCTAACAAGTTTGATGTATACTTCTAGTATGTGAGCAGATTCAAAACTTGTTGGTTTTCTTCGCAATAACATAGCACGTGCCAGGGAATAAGGGCTCAGTGTGTTGTAGGCACAAGGAGAACTTATCCTGGACTGACTCAGGCAGAAGGGAGCCAAGTTGTTGAGACAAAGGGCAACTGAGACCCATGATCCAACACCATGCCCATGGCTGCTCAGTGCAGAGATACAGTTCCATGACTGTATCCCAGTGACCCACATTTTGGGTACCCCTCTACTTAGACTAGGTGGTTGAGAGTATCCGTGACTCACAGAGAGAACAGGCTGGGTAGAAGGAAGCTGCCCTTTAGCTGAGAGTTTCTTTGTCTTTTTTTTGGAGGCGGTGGCAGGTAACAGCTTTATTGAGATATAATTCACATACCATACAATTCACCAATTTAAGGTGTACAAATCAATAGTTTTTAATATATTCACAGTTGTGCAACCATCACCACAATCAATTATAGAACATTTTCATCGCCTCCAAAAGAAACCCTTACCCATCACTCCGCAACCCCCATGTTCCCCCAGCCTTAGGCAACCACTAGTCTATGGCTCTATATATTTGCTTATTCTGGACATTTTATATGAACAGAATCATGTATGTGGTCTTCTGTGATCAGTTTCTTCCACTTAGCAGAATGTTTTCAAGGTTCATCTACATATAGCACATATCAGAGCTTCATTCCTTTGTGTGGCCTAATAACAAGCTGTTGTATGGATTTACCACATGTGGTTTATCCATTCGTTAGTTTGGGTGTTTGGGTTATTTCCACATCTTGGCTATTACGAATAATGCTGTTAGGAACATCTGTGTGCAAGTTTTTGTGTGGACATATGTTTTTATTTCTCTTGGGTATGTATCTAGCAGTGCAACGTCTGGGTCAAGAGTAACTCTTTGTATAACTTCTTGAGAAACTGCCAAGCTGTTGCCCGGAGTGGCTGCACCATTTTATATTCTCCTCAGCAGTGTATGAGGATTGCGATTTCTCCACACCTCACCAGTACTGGTTATTATCTGACTTTTCGATTCTAGTCATCCTAGTTGGTGTGAAGTGGTGTTTTTTATTCGCATTTCCCTGATGACTAATGATGTTGAGCACCTTTTCATGGGCTTGTTGGCCATTTATCTATCTTCATGGGAGTTGGAGAAATGTCTCTTCAGATTCTTTGTTCATTTTTAAATTGTGTAGTCTTTTTGAGTTAAGAGTTCTTTATATATATATATTTTTAATATATTCTTGACACAAGCCCCTTATCAGACATATGATTTGGTGCTGGCACAAAAACAGACATATAGATCAATGGAACGGAATAGAGAGCCCAGAAATAAGGGTAAGGGTCCAACTTCATTGCATTCCATGTGGATATCCATGCAAGTTTCTTTTTGAGGCTTCTCTTTCCAGTCTGGCTGCTGGCGGTTGAGGTTCATTTTCCTTAGAGGTATCCAGTAGGATACAGAAGTGATGTGCCTGGACACTGTAACCCCACTGTATAATATTCTGACCCAGTACATACATGTTGAAGAGGCTAATTCAGGAGGAGATGAATTTAGACTATTTGGTCTCAGATTTGTTATAGTATTATAAAAGATTGGCTTTGATATTTGTGAACAGAGCCATTACTGGAGATTAATAGAAAAGATAGGATTTATTTATTTATTTATTTATTTATTTATTTATTTATTTATTTTTATTTTTGGCTGCATTGGGTCTTCCTTGATGCACGCAGGCTTTCTCTGGTTGCGGTGAGCGGGGGCTACTCTTCACTGTGGTGCGTGGGCTTCTTATAGCGGTGGCTTCTCTTGTTCCGGAGCACAGGCTCTAGGCACGCGGGCTTCTGTAGTTGTGGCTCTCGGGCTCTAGAGCTCAGGCTCAGTAGTTGTGGCGCACGGGCTTAGTTGCTCTGTGGCATGTGGGATCTTCCCGGACCAGGGCTCGAACCCCTGTTCCCTGCATTGGCGGGCGGATTCTTAACCACTGCGCCACCAGGGAAGCCCAGGATTTATTAATAGAGAAGATAGGAAGGAAGCCCCCCCTAGCTCTGTGGATCTAACTCAGCACTGTGTTCAGGGAGGCTGTGGCTCGTGCTCCACAGTCCCTGTCACCCCTGGCTTCCCACTGCCTTTATCCCACCGTTTTCCTCTCTGTCCCTCCTGTTACAGTGGAAGACACCCGTATGGAGCCGCAGGACCTGTGTGCTGGCTGCTGTCACCTGTCATCTGTGTTATCTGATCAGGAATCTTTGCTCTCTTACCTTCTGTCTCCCTTGTCCTTCAGTCTCTGCTGATCCTGCCCATCAGTATTTCAATGAGCTCTGCTTTAGTTTATCTCAAAACAAACCAACCCATGTCTTGATCCTACCTTCCCCCAGACCTACAGTCCCCACCCCACTCCTGCCCTCCAGCAGCTGAGCTTGAGTCCTCTTCACTTCGGGTTTTCGCTGTCCCACCTCACACTCACTTCTCAGTCCACCCCAAACTTCTGAGCCTGTTGTCTCAAGAACACAGTGAGCTCCATGCCACCAAACCCAAAGGACACTTTTCAGTTCTCATCTTGTGTAGCAGTTAGGACTGAGTGTGACAAGCCAAGAAGAAGGGGAGAATGGACATGGGGAAGGTGGCTGTCGACGACGTCTGCCAGACCTTGCCTGACTCCCTCGGTGGTCAGCGCTGTGGGCCATTTCCTCCTCCTTGAATAAGTCTCTTCTCTTGGGCTCCATGATATTATACTCCCCTACTTTTCTTCCTACCCTTCTGGCTCCTCCTCCTTAGTTTCCTTGACAGAGATTCTTTCTTCTATCCTCCTCAGGTCCCTTCTCACTCTTAACCCTCTTCCTGGGTGACGTTATTCATTCCTGTGGCTTTAATCACCTCATGGATGCAGATGACTCCCAAATCCTTATCTCCTGTCTCTACTCCAAATCTTTATCTCCTGCTTGCTACCCGTATATCAAGACTTGAGGGCTTCCCTGGTGGTGCAGTGGTTAAGAATCCGCCTGCCAATGCAGGGAACACCCGTTCAAGCCCAAGCCCTGGTCCGGGAAGATCCCGTATGCCGCGGAGCACCTAAGCCCGTGTGCCACAACTACTGAGCCCTCGTGCCACAACTACTGAAGCCCGCGTGCCTAGAGCCCGTGCTCTGCAACAAGACAAGCCACAGCGATGAGAAGCCCGTGCACCACACGAAAAGTAGCCCCCGCTCACCACAACTAGAGAACACCTGTGCACAGCAATGAAGACCAAACGCAGCCAAAAATAAATAAATTTTTAAAAAAAATAATCAATCAATCAATCAATTAATTAATTAATTAAAAATCAAGACTTGAATGTCTGCAAAGCACTTAGAACTCAACATGTCCAAAATTAAACTCATTTTATTCCCTCCAAACTTGCTTCTCCTTCAGAATTGTGTCTTCATAAATGGCTGTACCATTCACTTAGTCGTTCTAGATGTCTTGTTTCCCTTTACTCCCTGACCCTAATTAACCCCACAGCCCATTGAGTCTACCTACTACGTGGCCTCGGAGTCCTTCCTCTTCTGTCCATCCTCACTGTCACCACCCTCATCTTAACCAACTTGGGCAGTCACCTGGACTCCTCTCTCAGTGTCTCTGATCTCATCTTTCTGGATGTTTACCTCCAATCTGATCCCCACTCCACAGCCAGAATCTTTCCAAAATGTCAACCAGATCCAGTCACTTACTTCTCATGAACGTAAATTGTCAGAGTTATAAAAATGATATTTTTGAAGAATATATTGATTGACACAAGAAAATGCCCACAACCTAATCCTTAAGTGAAAAAAAGCATGAATTTAAAACTCCTGTCAAATGTCTAATTTCCTTTATGTAAATGCATAGAAAAGTGACAGGAAAAATATTCCAAAATGTTAGGAGAAGTTATCTCAAACTGGTAGAATTATTGGTCACTTTTTGTGTTCTTCCTTACACTTTTAATAATTTAACAATTGTTTCTAATAATGAACTTGTGAATAAGTTAGGTTTTTTCCCTCCTTTGGTTGCAAGAGACAGAAACCCAAATCAAATATGCTTTAACCAAAGGGAGGAGTTAATGAGATTCCTGTTCTATCTAAGAAACTAAATGACAAGAAAACAGCCCAGCCTCAGCAATTACTGGAACCAGTAATGCAAATGCTGCCTGTGTTCTTTCTCCATCTCAGCGGCTTTCCTCCGTATGTCTACTTTGCTACCTCCTTACTTTCCAGACCAGTTTTCCCTGGTCCAAGTAGGAGAAGGTGTGGTCCCTGAATGCCCCAGCTTCACATTCATAGTCCTGAGATTCTTAAGAAAGACTAGACCACCTGTTTCTAGATCCAAACCGGTTAAGGATTAGGAGTGTCCCAGCTCAGACAAGTGCACCAGTTACCTGCAGACAGGGGTAGAATCACGGCACACTAACATGGTGGCTTCCATGGTAATCATGTGGATGGTGTGTGTGTGTGTGTGTGTGTGTGTGTGTGTGTGGTGGGGGGAGGGATTGAAGAGAAGAATAGTAGGTGGTTGCTTCCAAAAGGAAAGAAGCTCTGTATTTACAAAACAGTAATCTTTTTTTTTTTTAATTTATTTTTGGCTGTGTTGGGTCTTTGTTGCTGCGTGCGGGCTTTCTCTAGTTGTGGCAAACAGGGGCTACTCTTCGTTGCGGTGTGCGGGCTTCGCATTGCGGTGGCTTCTGTGGTTGCAGAGCACGGGCTCTAGAGCACAGGTTCAGTAGTTGTGGCACACAGGCTCAGTAGTTGTGGCACACAGGCTTAGTTGCTGCGCGGCATGTGGGATCTTCCTAGACCAGGGCTCGAACCCGTGTCCCCTGCATTGGCAGGCGGATTCTTAACCACTGTGCAACCAGGGAAGCCCACAAAACAGTAGTCTTTATACCAACGTGAAATTTTATTAAAATTTGGAAGAAGTATACAGTATGATATTTTTTACATCTCATAAATTGTTTTCAGTAACTTCTTAGTAAGTCATCACTTACAGATGAGTCAGCACTGACTCATCCCCTTTTCTTTCCAACAACTAAACTCATTCCTTACTAGCTTTCTCATAAATTCTTTCTACTGGTCATTTACCCATAAAATGTAGAGATTATCTGCTTCAAACCTGTCATTTCTGAGAGGATGAACTCAAGCCCAGAGGGATGACATGACTTGCTAAGCTCCCCCACGGGGTTAGCAGAATGTCATCTTCAGCACCTTTCTTTTCCATTGCATTTCCTCTCTCCTTCCCAAACCACCCGCCTTCATAAGCCTCTCCACATCTCAGCTTGTGCTCCCAAGACTATTCAGAACAAAGTCTGAAGAGTACAACAAGCCTGATAGTCCCTTGGCATTGTTACTCTATTCAGCTGCATTTACTAGACCTAGACACTCAGTGGGAAACCTTGAGTCTTTTCCTGCATAATTACTCTAACTCCCTGACATTCAATAGAGCATCGGTAGTGCAAAGGGCTTCCAGGGCTATGCTGGAGAGGATATAGGCCCATTCTGAGGGAGGGAAGCCTCATGCCTCTAAATGCTACAGATTGTAGATCTGGGAGTCCCAATACCTGAACACATCCAAACAATGAGATTGCTATAAAAGACTCCCCCACTCACCCACCCCCAGCTTCATTATGTATTCATTTTTAAAAAGCACACCATTGTATTAGTCGAAGAAGGCAGGACGTGCTTCAAGTATGGACTACCAGGCCTAGGTTGACTGGTTGGCCATATCACATGGCCTAGTTCATCTTATAAAGACAGGATGGTAAGAACAATAATGGTCAGCAAGAAGAAAATTACTTAGTGTGGCAGGCAGCACCTAAAACGGTTCCCAGTGGTCATGTCCTTGTGAATCTTCTCTCCCTGAGTATGGGCTGGACCTAGTGACTCCCTTCTAACAAATAGGGTGTGGCAAAAGTGATTAGGTTACAAAAGACTGACTTTCTCCCTCTCTCTCTCTCTCTCTCTCTCTCTCTCTCATGTTTGGAGCCCTTGGTTCAGGGGAAGCAAGCTGCCATTTTGTGAGCTGTCCTGTGGAGAGGTCCACATGGCAAGAAACTGATGTCTCTGGCTCATGGTTATTGAAGACCTGAGGTCGGCCAACGACCAGGGGTAAGCTTGGAAACAGACCCTCCCACCCCCAGTTGAACATTAAGGTGACTGCAGCCCTACAGGAAACCTTGATTGCAGTCTTGCAAGAAAGCCTGAGCCAGAGGACCCAGCTAAGCCATGCCCAGATTCCTGATCTTCAGGAACTGTGAGATAAAACTGTTTTGTCATTTAAAGCTGCTATTTGGCAGGAATTCCCTGGCTGTCCAGTGGTTAGGACTCCACGCTTCCACTGCAGCGGGCATGGGTTCGATCCCCGGTCGGGGAACTAAGATCCCACATGCCATGCGGCGTGGCCAAAAAAAGAAAAGAAAAAAAAGCGGGACCCTGAAGAATTCAGGGTACACACACTTACATACCCTCCCCAACCTCTCTTGACTAAAGACCCTCCGGCTGGGAAGGAGAGTCAGCGGAGAGCAGGGATGGGCTGGAGTATCCTGTTCCCTACCCCTACCATTGAGTTCCCTGAGTGTGAGCAGAGGAAGGTTAGGACGCCACTCCGCCACAACCCACAGCATTGATTTGGGGAAACTGAGAGTAGAGGAGTCCTATGTCTCATCCCCATCTGTAACTTAGGGAAGAGACATGTTTCATAGACCTCTCCCCACGCCCCACCCAGGGGGTGGAAGAGTAGACGGTTGGGTGGGCCAGGTGGAACGAGAGGCCTGAGGAATGACAAAAGGATAATTTGGGCCAAAAGGATAATTTGGGCCGTGGAGCAACTAAGCCCTGTGCGCCACAACTACCGAGCCTGCACCCTAGAGCCTGCGAGCCACAACTACTGAGCCCATGTGCTGCAACTACTGAAACCCACGCACCTAGAGCCCATGCTCTGCAACAAGAGAAGCCACGGCAATGAGAAGCACACCCTCACTACAACTAGAGAAAGCCTGTGCACAGCAACGAAGACCCAACACAGCCAAAAATAAATAATAAAAAAATAAATACATTTATTGAAAATAAAAAGGATAATTTGGGAGCATTGTAGGCATGCCCCTCGGCTCTTGCTTAATGGAAGAGCATCGTAATGGGTCTCAGAAATGGAAGATGGTGGCTCTGGCTGGAGAGCTGAATAATGAGTGTTCTGAGAGGTCAGTTTGCCGTGGGTCAGGCGTGGCCCATGGACGTGGACGTGTACATGGTCACAGTAAAGTGTAACTTCCTGATTATAAACAATGGAAGATAGAAGGGACCCCATTAGACACTGTCCAGGAGAAGTTGGGCCCATGAGGGCTAAGGGATCTGTGGGACCACAGTGAAGCTTGGAGATACAAGGTGACTTTGGAAACGATGTTTTCGTTGTTGGTGCGTTATTAAAAGAATTCAAATGGGGATTTGCTGCATTTGTGGTAGCTGTAGGGGCTGAATATTCCCTAAAAAGAAGATAGGGAGCATGACCGAAGATAATACCTTGGAAGTAAGTATCTTAGTGGCTTCTTAACTCTCTCATAAAAATAAGATTTCTTCTCTGTAAAAAAACAAAAAAGAAAGAAATGGAAGATGGTGGGACTTCCTTGTTTATGGCACATCACCTGTTACTCTCGTTTCTTCTCCCCCAGATGAAATGCTAAGCACCGTGGTGAGATCACAGCAGCCAGTCTACATGCTACCACTTCATCTCCTTTGTTCCAGCCATTCAGTCCCATCAGCCAGCAAACAGATGTCCTCAATCACAACTTTCTAAATCTTAATTCCAAACAAATCTCCTCTTCCTGAGATTTGAATTTTAGTTCAAATTGCAATGGCCTTTTTAGGTTTATTTTTCTGTTATAAACAAACTCCTATATTTTTGAAGTTAGACAATTTGAAAGGTGCCTCTCGATAAACAAGCCAACAAATAGACCACCGTTAAGAAGAAACTTTTCTCATGAGGAACAAGGAGGAGATGTCTGTGGCAACTGGAATGGGATTGTCACAGCCCCCAGGAGTTACGGTTGAGGAAGGAAACACATCTTAGAATAGTAGGTGTATCTTTGACATAGCTGTAAGCTATGCTGTGGTTTTACTAACATGATAGGTGAAATACAATTCAATTATATAAGGCCCCCAAACAAAGATTTATTTATATTTAGCTTTGCCTTTGAAACCGCCCACTGGTCTGGCCTTTGTAAAAGGCAGACCTAACCTATTCGTTTTCCACTTCCCCTCCTCAACCCTTATTGAGACAAATAAATAAAAATAAAACTGGTAAGCCAGATCCAAAGGCTGGATGTAGCTGTGATTTAGACTTGGCCTTTGGAAGAGACATTAGGATTTTAAGGTCATGAGGCATCAGTTAGTACCATGAGGCAAATGTACTAAGAGGAGGCTAATGGGGTAAAGGAGCTAATGACGCTTCCAAGGGTACATGCCGTTCACCCCAGGATGGGCATCTACAGGGGGAGGAGATGGCTAATTTTAGCTGAAACTTTCTTCATTTATGTTATAAGCCTTCCTTTTTTAAATTTTAAAAGCATGTATTTATAATCAAGTATTAACTTCGCCCAAGGAACTAAAAATAGTAGGGGAACCAAGAAAGTAAACATATGTCAAGGCCATCTTTATTAAGAAACTCTTTGGGAGACCAAAATTGCTTTCCAATGGCTCATCTCAAATTCAATGTCTTATTTAACCTCAGCTTCTGCAGCTTAATTTTCCTGCCACTGGAGTCTTCTGTTTCCTTAGTGAGTAGCCATGCTAGAGTTCCTTGGGAGCAGTCACTCAAGAAACGGTCCTCAAAGGCAGAGGAAAGAAGGATGTCAGAGACTATGTGAATGTTATGTCAACGGGAGAAATAAATGGAGACATGAGCTGCTTTATTCATCAGCTCACACTCAACCTGAGTCCCAGAATCGATCTTACAGAAACACTCTGCATGCAGGTGTTTGTACAAAGGGGTTTATTGCAGCACTGTTGGAATAGTGAACATTTAGGAATAAGTTAGATGTCCATCATTACAGAACTGATTAAATTGTTTGCCCATACCGTGAAATATTTTGCAGCCATTAAAAAGAATGAGATAGAGGTAAATGCACTGATAGGGGGAGAGTCCCAAGATATATTATTATGTGGAAAAAGCAACTTGCAGAACAAGGTGTACAGCATAACCTGTTTGCATTAAAAATCTGTATAATGTATGTCCATGTATTACACATAAATGCATAGAATAGGGACGGAAGGATGGCTGCCAAACCACTGTCCTGGCTAATTTGGGGGAGGGATGTGAAAAAGGGAGTGAGGATGAAAGTTGACTTTTATATTTTGCTCTGTGGAATTGATTCTTGTTTGAATCTTTTAGCATAAGAATGTGTTCATGATACTTGCGCCATTTTCAAAAGATAGTTTGATGCATGTAATCTACTAAAAACAAGAAGTAATGAATTCATTGAACCCCTTTGGCATCTGACCTCGTCCCACCCACACCCGCCTTCAAGAGCTAAAAAACAAGAGAGATGATTTCTGTGACAGCTTCTCAGACTCAGCTCAGGTCACTTAACTGGCTTGAGTTTTTTTTGTCCTGCCCTCACAGTTGGAGGGGTCTCTCCCCATCTTTTGAGAGCACATCAACTTTCTTCTCTTCCCGACTGCTGCATGAAACTGCTTGTTTTTCTCAGCCAGACTGCTCCTGGCCCTGGTGTCCACTGATGACTTAACTCTTCCTGTTTAAAATCTCCAGCCTGTAAAATGGGTGTAGGGTCAGCTTTCACTAAATTACTTATTTGGGTGAGGGAAGCTGACGGAGGGTTCAGAGCTCTATTGGCAGTTAACAATTCCTCTTGATTACTGGCTTGGTTGGTTTACCTCAGGAAGAGGGAAGTCCTTTGTATCTAAATATACACCAGACTCCACTCTAGAGCGGTTTGAGCCTGGGAAACTCTTCTTCCTCTGTGTTTCAATTACCTATTTCTCAAGAATGGATGGCTCATCTCTGCTCCACATGGCATCAGCTGGGACAGCTTCACTGGAGGGCAGGATTCACTTTCAAGATGCCTCACTTACATGGCTGGCAAATTGTGCTGTTAACTGGGAGCTCAGCCAGGGGTGTGGGCCAGGGGCCTCTGTTCCTTTCTAGGTGGGCCTCTAAACAGAATATTTGGATTTCCTCACAGTATGGTGGCGGAGTCCAAGAACTATCATCCTCAGAGAACAAAGCAGATGTACATATTTATAATCTACCCTCAAAAGTTACATAAGCTCACTTCCCCCATCCCCTATTGGTTGAGGCAGTCTCAAGTTCTACTCAGGTTCAAGAGGAGGAGATACAAACTCCATCTCTTGACTGGGGACAAATGTAGGCCATCTATTGACCACACCTTGGTTTTGAGAGGTGGCAGAGACAGAACTGATGACTGGATCTGAAGTAAAATATAATAGCAGTTAAACAATGCAACGACAGAGAAACTGATCTTCTCAGATCTTCCCCAATCAGATCTGTAGTTTGGTTGATAAGAAAATTTCCAATTACCACAAATGCAAATGCAAAAAGAATAATAATTAAAAAACAAAAACAAAACCTACTTAATCAGGCAACTTTTCCAGAAAAACACCCAATTTCAATGTCAAATGTAGGATTATTTATTACTTTTTAAGTTTTGACTTATCTAGACCTCCCTTTCATAAGAGAAGGAAATAGAGTTAATTACATCCCACTATCTTATTTATTAATTAAGTGGGTCAAGGTAAAAGTTTACCGGTATTTTGAGTTAAAGAAGATGTAGTCATTATTAAGATTATTAGGAACATTGCTAAGTCACCTATTAAGATAATTTCTTGCATTCTTATCTCATTTTGGTGGGAAGAAATAATCCAGTTGGAGTAATCATTTCTATTTTGAGTAGATTAAATTTTGGTAAAATTAGTGTTTTGTATCTAAACCCTGTTGCTGATTCACATGGTAAATATACTCTATTCAGAAGAGCTTTTTCAGTTGATCTGGAATACTTTCTGAATTTCGTTGTGAACTTTGCCCAAGTCTAGAAAGGAAAAGAGGTGGAGTCTATTTCCCCCCCGTATTGCATCTGGGCTTGCCTTTGATCAACAGAATGTGACAGAAGTGATATTGTACAACGACTGAGCTTTGTAGCTTCTCTTCCTCCTGGAACTCAGACACCATGTGAAGAAGGCTGGGCCAGCCTGCTGGAGACCTAAAGCCAGCACCAATTTCCACGTATGTGAGTGAGGCTGTGTTAAAGCAACCAGCCCACATCCAGCTGCAGACGTGTGACTCCAGCCACAGGCGAAACCCCATGGGAGAGCAGCAGAAGAGCCCAGCTGAGGCCAGCCCAAATTGCTCACCCTCAGAAAAATGAGCAAATAGTTGCTGTTTTTTTTTTTTTTTTTTTAAAGATTGATTGATTGATTGATTGATTGATTGCTATGTTGGGTCTTCGTTTCTGTGCTAGGGCTTTCTCTAGTTGCGGCAAGCGGGGGCCACTCTTCATCGCGGTGCGCGGGCCTCTCACTATCGCGGCCTCCCTTGTTGCGGAGTACAGGCTCCAGACGCGCAGGCTCAGTAGTTGTGGCTCACGGGCCCAGCTGCTCCGCGGCATGTGGGATCTTCCCAGACCAGGGCTCGAACCCGTGTCCCCTGCACTAGCAGGCAGACTCTCAACCACTGCGCCACCAGGGAAGCCCAATAGTTGCTGTTTTAAGCCACTATTTGCGGGACATGTTTTGTTAAACAGCAATAAATAACTCATACAAATGCTTTTCTGAGGATTTATGGATAAAGAAAAAAGATAATGTAAAATACTGAAAGATAGGTTAGCTTTTGTTTATTAATTTGTTCATTCACACACTCCATCTCCGTGTAGAAAGGATTCAAGTCGGCTGTGCTGGGCCAACCTAAGGTGATCTGCAGTGATCCCTGTATTCTGGTGTTCATACATTTATATAATCCTGTTCTCTTGAGTGTGGGCTGAAACTAATGACTGTCTCTAATCAGTGGAATATGGCAACAGTGAAGGAATGTCGCTCCCATGACAATGTTACATTCTATAAAACTCCATTATGCTGACAGATTCACACTAAGGATTCTCCTTTTTGGTTCGATGAAGAAGCAGCCATGTTGAAGAAGCCCATTCAGCAAGAAACCGCATGCAGCCTCTAAGAGCCGAGGGTGGCCTTCAGCCAACCGCCAACAAGAAACAGAAGCCCTCAGTTCTACAACCTCCAGGAAATGAATTCTGCCAATAGCCTGAGCAAACTTGGAAGCCAGTTCTTTCCCAGTTGAGTCTCCAGATGAGAATGCAGCTCAGCTGACATCTTGATTGCATCCTTGTGAGTCCCAGAGCAGAGAATCCAGCTAAGCTGTGCCTGATGCCTGCCCCACAGATATTGTAAGATAATAAATATCTCCTGTTTGTTCTGTAGCACAGAAAGCTAATATAGCCACTCAGGAAGCTTCAGCATTCAGTCCTTTGACAGGAAAGCAACCTTTGTTCCTAGAAGGAAAATTCGTGGTTTGTTAAAAGAGGGAGACATTCTACATATGAAGAAGCTCAGTTCTTTCTCATCACACCGTGATTTATTTAGAATCTTGGACAAGAGGGCACTTATTTTCATGGTGGACTCAGGGAACCGAGGATAATTTATTCAGAGAAGGTGGGGCAGAGAACAAATTAAATTTGTATACATGTGTAAGGGGCTGTTTTCTAGGTAACAGTGAGTAAGCTATTCAATTTCCACTGAGCTGAGAAAAAGAGAGGGGTGTTTAGTGCACCCAGAGGATAGAGGATTATACCTAAACCTCAAGTAAATTCCAAGAAGATTGCTTTGGCCTAAAACGTCCAGTCACAGTAGAGATCTTTACTAATAAGTCAGGAGATGCCTTATCTCCACGTCAACAGCTTTTCATATCTGGCCTCATATAGACTAATAGTTAAGGATTTAACATAGAAGTTTAGAAGACTTCCTGATGATCACGGTGGAAAGATACTAAACTACCTGGTATAATAAAACCATGAAATCTTGCCTTTCTAGATTTCCAGGAAAAATGAGTAGGCAGTTGGAAAAATTTCAGGATTGTGAATTGTTTAATCTCTTGAACGCTCCTTAAACTATATAATTCTAGAATTTGTGTGACAGACTGTTATATAAACAAACAGCTAAAATTGTTTTTATAGCCTATCTAGTCTGTGTATTTCTTTGATGTTTATGTTATTTGTTTTCTCACTATAATCTTCAATGAAGGTAAACAACAATGCTTTGTTCTACATTTGTTTAAAATTTTAAATCCTTCTCCAAATTTATTGGTGAAAAAAATATGAGTTTATGTTTTATTATGCCAAAAGTATGTTCGTTTTTCATCACCAACGAGCGAACCTTGTTCAAAACATTTTAACTTAAAAACTAAAAAGTACCTATTACAAAAAGCACATTTTAAAAAAATCCAAATTTTTTTTCTCAATAATATATAGTATCTTGGAACATGCTTCTAGCCAGACCTAATTCAAAGATCCCTAATTTTTGTTAATAACAGATTCATTGGAATATAATCTACATACCACACAATTTACCCTTTTAAAGTGTATAATTCAGTGGTTTTTAGTATCTTCACAGAATTGTGCAGCCGGCACCACAACTAGTTTTAGAACATGCTCACCACCCCGAAAAGAAACTTTGGACAAATTTAACAGTCATTCCCCATGCCCTCCAACCTCGCCAGCCCTGGGCAATCACTAATCCGCTCTCTGCTTCTATAGGTTTGCTTGTTCTAGACATTTCATATAAAGAGAACTGCGCAGTGTGTGATCTTTTGTGACTGGCTTCTCCAGTTAGCATAATGTCTCCAAAGTCTATACATGCTGCAGCATGTGTCGGTACTCCATTCCTTTTTGTTGCCTAACATTTCATGATGTAGATATACCACATTTTATTTATCCATTCATCAGCAGATGGGTAGTTGGGTTGTTTCCACTTTTTCATTATTATGAATAATGGTGCTATGAATATTCATGTACAGGTTTTTGTGTAAAATATATTTTCCATTTTTCTTGGGCATATAAGTAGACACGGAATTGCTGGGTCATATGGTAACTCTGTGTTAAAACCTATGCCAAATGGTTTTCTAAAGTGGTGCATTATATTACCTTCTAACAAGTATTATGAGGGTTCCAGTTTCTCCACATCACAATATTTGTTAATATCTGTCTTTTTATTATAGCATTTCCAGTGGGTGTGAAGTGATATCTCATTGTGGCTTTGATTTGCTCTTCCCTAATGATATTGAGCATCTTTTCATTGGCTTATTGGCTATTCTTGTATCTTCTTTGGTAAAAAGTCTATTTATATACTTTGCCTATTTTATTTATTTATTTTTGGCTGCGTTGGGTCTTTGTTGCTGCACGCGGGCTTTCTCTAGTTGCGTCAAGTAGGGGCTACTATTTGTTGCGGTGTGCGGGCTTCTCCTTGCAATGGCTTCTCTTGTTGCAGAGCACAGGCTCTAGGCAAGCGTGGGCTCAATAGTTGTGGCGCATGAGCTTAGTTGCTCTGCGGCATGTGTGATCTTCCCGGACCAGGCATCAAACCCATGACCCCTGCATTGGCAGGTGATTCTTAACCACTGCACCACCAGGGAAGTCCCACTTTGCCTATTTTAAATTGGATTATTCTATTTTAAATTGGATTACTTTTTATTATTGAGTTGTAAGCGTTCTTTATATATTCTAGATATAAGTCCTTATCAGATATATGATTTATAAAATGTTTTTTCCCATTACATGGGTTGGCTGTTCATTTTCTTGATGGTGTCTTTTGAAGCACATTTTCTTAATGGGGTTCTTTTAACAATGTTCAATTTATCTCTCTTTTGTTTTATCATTTGGGTTTTTGGTTATATCTAAGAAACCATTGCCCAATCCAAGATCATGAAGATTTATGCCAATTTTCATCTAAATATTTTATATTTTTAGCTATACACTTAGATCTTTGACCCATTTTGAGTTAATTTTTGTATCTGGTATAAGGTAGGGGTTCAACTTCATTTTTTTTGTATGTGGATAAACAATTGTTTCTGTACCATTTGTTTATTTGTTTTGGCTGCACTGCATCTTAGTTGCAGCAAGTGGGATCTTTGTTGTGGCATGCAGGATCTTTAGCTGCAGCATGCAGGATCTTTTAGTTGCAGCATGCAGACTCTCAGTTGTGACACGCACGCAGGTTCTAGTTGCCCGACCAGGGATTGAACCCCGGCCCCTGCATTGGGAACGTGGAGTCTTACCCACTGGACCACCAGGGAAGTCCCTGTACCATTTGTTTTGAAAAGACTATTCTTTCCCCATTGAATTGTTTCGGCACCCTTGTTGAAAATCAATTGACCACAAAGTGAGAGTGTATTTCTAGTAACTTTGTGTACGTGTGGTCTTATTTTTTTTAAATTTTTGTTTTATATTAGAATAGTTGATTTACAATGTTGTGTGTACGTGTGGTCTTAAAGTCTATTTTGTCTGATATTAGTATAGTCACTCTAGCTTGATTATGGTTGCTGTTTGCATGGTATATATTTTACCACCCTTTATTTTTTTCAACCTACTTGCATCAATGACATAAATTACTACAAGTTCAGTGGCTTAAAACAATACACATTTATTATTTCAGAGTTTCCATTGGTCAGGAGTTTGGCATAGCTTAACTGGATTCTTTGCTCAGAGTCTCACAAGGTTGTGATCAAAGTGTTGGCTGGGCTACATTCTCATCTGGAGATTGGGGTCTTCTTCCAAGCTCATTCATGTTGTTGGAATAATTCAGTTGCTGTAGTTCTAAGACTGAGACCATCAACTCTTAGAGGTTTCCGCTCTCCGTAGGCAGTTCACAACACGGCTGTCTTCCTCAAGAGAGAGTGTCTTGAGAGCGATCAAGAGAATGTCTCAGCTGACTCAAGTCTCTCTAATTAGGGAAGGGATGGATCCACTTTCGAGGGAAAGTGATTATGCCACCTGATTACGTAGGCCCACCCAGGATAATCTCTCCTTTGATTAACTCAAAGTGAATTTATTAAGGACCTTGATTACATCTGCAACATTCCCTCCCTTTTGCCATATTCTAGTGGTTAGAAGTAAGTCACAAAGTCTGTTCACACTCAAGGAGAGGGGATTACACAAAAGTGTAGATACTAGGGCAGCAAGAATTATGAGGGCTGTATTAGAATTATGCCCATGACAGATGGGGACATGGGGAGGAGCACAAATTCTCTGTGTATGTTCAGTGGTAGAGGTTCAGACTCTTTCATGAGGTTGCAATTAAGATGTTAACTAAAGGTTTGACTGGGGCTGGGATCCACTTCCAAGATGGCTGACTCACATGGCTGTTGGGCAGGAGGCCTCAGTTCCTTCCCAACTAGACCTCTTCATAAGGCTGCTTGAATGTCTTCATGATATGGCAGCTGGCTTCCCTCGGAGTGAACGATCTACGAGAGAGCAAAGGAGAACAAGGAAGAAGATGCAAAGACTTTTATGTCCTAGTCTAAGAAGTCACACACAGTCCTGCCTGCCACATTCAATTCATTTGAAGAGAGTCACTAAGTCTGGCCCACACTCAAGGGGAGGGGAATTAGGCTTCACCTAATTTGTTGACATATTTTAAAATCACCAGGGGGAGGGGAGAACAACTGGGTGAACAGGGTCAGGGCTAGAAGGAAGATTTTCACTATAGCTATCTTTATACTCTTTAAACTTATGTATTTGACTATATTAATCAAATAATTATATTTCTTTTAAAAAGAAACATTTTAAGCTATTTGGGAAAGAACTGGGAGAGAAATAAAAGAAAAAAAAATGAGTTGAACAGGATGTTAATGAGAGAAATTGGTTGAAGTGAAATTGACCTTTGCCCAAAAAGATAGGAAACAGGGAGGGTCTACTTTGTGCTCACCCTTCCCCCTTCTCCCCACCCCAGGAGATTTAGCTTCTCACTTTCCCGGGCACAGGGTGATGGTGATGGTGCACGGCCAGTATGCGTTCTGGATAATGGGTTTGTGGAACAGGAAGAACTCTGTAGCCAAAAATGTTCTATACGATGGTTTTACCGTGGGCGTTTATCGCTTCTTATAGCTTAAGTCCTGTTACATTCCTCCTATCTAAATCATTCTGTAGCCACAGCCTGTGATCACTATTGACTTTAAATAATATCGGATGGCATACAATGCTATTTCTGTATAATGTTTTACTTATAATCTCCACTCTTCTGGCCCTACAAACCCCCCCTCTCAGGTTGGACATCTATTCTTTAACATAACTTGCTCAAACTGTCAAGCACGCCAAGAGGATTTAACCGAGTAATTAAACTGAAAGAGATTTAATGTGTACAAAGACGTGGCACGAAACCCAACAGGTTTATTGTCTCTATAAAAAGTTCGTTAAGGTCGACTGTACTGACGTGTGCAGTATTAACTGTACTCACTGCGCCCTGGTCGGGAAGGAGGAACAAAGTTTTACAAACAAAACTATTCAGTTTGTTCTAACCTCTCTTTTCATACCGTAATACATCCAGAAAAACTAAAAGTCCGCTTGCAGGCCATTTAAACGCTGTTGCTCCTTCTGAAGGGTCTGGGAATGTGGGCAGAGCGCGCGCCCTCTCCCCGCCCCATCAGCGGTGAGCAAAGTCCTTCCAGTAACTCGTGGGGACCCCGGATTCCAAGCCGGGCCTCTGCAGCCCCGGGCGAGGCCAACTCCGAGGACGGTGGTGTCTGGGGTGCTAAGGGGACAGCTCCAGACGGAGCAGGGTTCAACCTCGCGAGGCCAAGGCTGCCCGGATTCGCTGGGGCCTTGCCAGACTCTGGGTCCAGCCCCGGTTCTTTGGGGGACACAGGGGAAGGCGGGCGGAGGAAGGACACGTCACGGGAGGGGGGCGGCGGGCCGGGCGGCGAAGGAACCCCAAGAAAAGGGCGAGCGCCGGGGGAGACCCGGGGGGCGGAGGGGGGTTCGTAGACAGCGAGACCCGACCCCCGGCTCCCTGCCCGCCGCTTCCGGCGCTCTCCCGCCCCGCCCCGCCCCGCCGCGGCCGTGCCACATCCTCCAGTGACGTCAGCCGGCGCCGCCATATTGGAAAGGCCGCCGCCGCTTCCTCCTCCTCCTCCCCCGCCTCCGCCTCGGAGCTCCGGCAGCCCGTGGGCTGCGACCGCAGGAAGGAAGAAGCCCCTCGCCCGCCCTGACGCCCGGCCCGCCCGCTTCGCCCCGGCCCGTCTCCCCATGACTGCACCCGGCCCCGCTACCGACGGACGTAGCCCCAGCGCCCGGGTTTAACACGGAAGCGCGGGTCGGGGGCCGCGGAGGGAGGAAGAGGGAGACCCGGCAAGTCCCGCGTCCCTCTCGGCCCGGCGCGGCGCCTCGGCCGGAGCCATGACCTCGCTGACCCAGCGCAGCTCGGGGCTGGTGCAGCGGCGCACCGAGGCCTCCCGCAACGCCGCCGACAAGGAGCGGGCGGCTGGCGGCGGCGGCGGCAACGGCGAGGACGACGCGCAGAGCCGCCGCGACGAGCAGGACGAAGACGACAAGGGCGACTCAAAGGAAACGCGGCTGACCCTGATGGAGGAGGTGCTCCTTCTGGGCCTCAAGGACCGAGAGGTGCGGGCGCAGCGGTCAGGGCGGGGGCGGCCGGTGCGGGGCCCCGGCGCCAGGCGGGAGCCTGGCCACCGGCTCCGCGCGTCTGCCCTCCCAGCTACCGAGCTCCGCGCCCGGGAGCGCCCAGCTGGTCCCGTGCTTCCAGATCCTCCCCGCCCTGATTGCTTGGATTTCCCTTTCTCCTTTCACAGTCACTTCTTTCATTTTGACTCCCCGGCGGTCTGTTGCTTCCTCGCTTTTTTCCGCGTGTTTAACCCGGGTAGACCCCAGGGTACAATTCCTACCAGGAGACTTGCAGGTTAGAGTGTACCCGAACTCATAGGTTCTGCAGGTTTTAGGACCTGGGAGATCAGGGGACCTAGGTCCACTCATTTGCTTTCTGGGTGATTTAAAAAAAAAACAAGGTGTACTGTTCGGAATTTTGAAAAAATTTCGGTGAAATGGTAATGGAGGCAAAAGTTGTTTTACTGATAAAAGTCCAACAAAAATCTCATGAAACCTGGAAATTGACTTTCTAGGTAAATTTGTTTTGCCTGAGAGATTTTTAGTATCGCGTTTACATTTTACCAGTTTACTATTCTTAAAAAAGTCTTGCAGTCTCGAGGAGGGGCATTTTCATGGGCGCGCTTGAAATGCTAGGTTTGTGATTTGATGAAAGGCCTCAGCGTTTCGATAGATACTTGTGTTCTGACTTTGAAACGATTGTTTTCACCCCAGTACCTTGTGAGATTGTTCACACATAGAGAAGTTGAGAAAAATGCTGCAGTGGACACCTGTACACTCACCTCCTAGGTTCTATAATTAACATTTTGCTATATTTGCTTCATCACGTGTTTGTCTCCAAAAATGATTATTTTTAGAGACCTGCCAGAGGGTCAGACAGATGAATGGATATTGTATAAATCGTGTGTGGTGAGGAGTCCCAGAAGCTTGTTTTATCTCCCTATGGAAACTACAGACGGCACATTTTGAGAGTCAGATACAAAAATATCTAAGTTTTTTTTTTAAATAAAGTTTTCCCAATTCACAGAGGTGGGCAAAAAAAAATTAAGTCTTATTAAAACAACTTAGTCTTATTCACCAAAACTTATCAGATATACGTGAGTTTTATATGGATTGTTTGTGGACTCCTGATATTTAGTAATCTAATGAATTAAAATTTACCTTGATGGACACGTCTAGTGTATTTGCATTTTCTGGGTTTCCATTTTGCTCAGGTTTTTCTGATGATTTCTTGAAAAAAGTTGATGTCCCTCTGGCTATGAAAGGGGCCCCAGTATCTGTGTTTTAATTACTGAGTTATGATGAAAGCAGTCTGTATGTGAAATTCCTTTTTGTTCTTTGGAAAAGCAAACTAGTTATATAGTGTCCTAGAAATGTGATTTTTAGTAAGTATTCTTAAAAAAAAAAAGAAAGCTTTTTTTGGGCTTCACCATTTAGAATCTTGGTAATAAACATTTTTCTTTCTTTTTTTTTTTTTTTTAAACATTTTTCTTTAAGTCTCTATCTTTTTCCTTTGGGACAAAGGTAACATAGAAAATACCAAAAAAAAAAAAAAAAAAAAAAGCAAAGTGAAGAAAAGTCATAAAGTCATCCATATTTCTGAGTGAACATTTTGGTTTATAGTTTCTGAGACTTCTATGTGGATACATTCTGTGTGTAAAACTAAAACTTAAACGCTAAAACCAAAACTAGCTTTTGGACTTCTGAGTCACTCTAAATGAGAAATTATGGTGAGAAAGTACCTTTTTGTTTTTTTAAGTATGTGTTACTCTAAATGTTTACGCTGAAACATATTCACATGCTGTTTTTCTGTGATTGGTTTTCATGAAGATAATCTAAAAAATTTATTTGTTGAAGCTTAATGATACTTACAAAACCTAGAAAATTTAAAGTTCTTTGGTGGTACATAATTGAAACCATCTGTTGTGTTTGTGTCAGGAGTCACTATACTTTGCCATGTCATGGCCGAGGTCCAGACACTAGGTAATTCTCAGCAGTTCAACAACCACATAGGGAAAATTTTTTTCCCTTTTGCAGGCAAGTGCATGGAGTTGAAGTGGCAGTGGGTGGGGTTGGGACTTTGCATTGCTTTAGATTTAGGTTTTAGGGATTAACCTGTATATTTTCCCCTGTCCTCACATCTTTACATAACAACTAGCCCTGGCAACTCATCCATTCATTTCTTTCTCTTTAGGAGATTCCTTCCACCTCCCCCCCACCCCCCCAACCCCCCCAACCCCCGCCTGTTGCCTGTAGCTATGTCTTCAACTTGTATCACTCTTTTTAGGGGACAGGAATTACTCTCTTACATAGGTTCTAGGCATTTATGCTTTTAACTTACTAAGTTTATTATTTATTTATTTATTTAAAATTTACTTATTTATTTTTGGCTGTGTTGGGTCTTCGTTGCTGCGCGCGGGCTTTCTCTAGCTGCAGCGAGCGGGGGCTGCTCTTCGTTGCGGTGCGTGGGCTTCTCATTGCGGTGGCTTGTCTTGTTGTGGAGCACGGGCTCTAGGTGCGCGGGCTTCAGTAGCTGTGGAGCACAGGCTCAGTAGTTGTGGCTCGCGGGCTCTAGAGCGCAGGCTCAGGAGTTGCGGTGCACGGGCTTAGTTGCTCCGCGGCATGTGGGATCTTCCCGGACCAGGGCTCGAACCCGTGTCCCCTGCATTGGGAGGCGGATTCGTAACCACTGCGCCACCAGGGAAGTCCCCTTACTAAGTTTAATATTAACAAATTGTAAACTTTACCTGTAATATATACAGCTTAATAAATTCACTGCTTTAACTTTTTATTATTTTAACTTAGTGTCCATCTTTGTTATATTTCTGGGTACTTTAAAGATATTTAAAAGCTAAATTCAAAGGTTAGGTTTGTCATTAATGATGGACACATTTTATATATATGTGAGCTAACCTTACTTGAAATCAGAACAAGAAGAATTTTAAAGAAATTGTGAGAGGTGAAATTAGTTTGACTTTTCAAAAATGCTGGGACTTATGGTTTGTTAAAAATGCTTTTTGTTGAATAATAAACCCACAGAAAAGTGCACGAGTGTGAAGAATTTTTGCAAATTGAACACACCTGTTGAACCAGCACCTAGATCAAGAAACAACATGACCAGCTCTCCAGAAGCCCTGCTTGATTTCCTTTTCCAGTCACTGCCTGGTCCTCAAGGGTTATTACCACTGGCTTGACTTTAGAATTCAGCATAGAATAATTTTGCCTATTTTTGTACTTTGATTTGTGTCTCTTGTAAAGCAAGGTTTGTGAGCTTCATCCATATTGTGTGAGGTTGTCATTTGTTCATTCTCATTGTATTATCAGCTTACTTTTAACACATTTACAATCTATAATATTAAAATTATTTTCACTCATATCCCCAACCCAGTATTCTCTCCCTCAGCCCTCTGCTGAACG
The DNA here is from genome assembly GCF_965194805.1 of Balaenoptera borealis. Taxonomy (NCBI): domain Eukaryota; kingdom Metazoa; phylum Chordata; class Mammalia; order Artiodactyla; family Balaenopteridae; genus Balaenoptera; species Balaenoptera borealis. Next base: position 28,720,315 of record NC_138867.1, on the reverse strand, counting down.
GAAGGCTCAGCTTGCCTGCCGGTAAGCAGATGGTCTGGCTTCAGATTACCTATCAGGGATGACTCTAAAGTCACTGTGAGTTTCATTTCAGATTTTTTACCAATGATTTTCCTTTCTGTCTTTCATTAAAACACCAATGCCTGGGCCCCTCTGGGGATTCCGATGCTCAGTCTGGGCAGAGGGCATAGGTATTGAAGTAAGTTGTCAGAGATCACAGCAAGGATGGCAGATGGGTTTAAACTTGAATTCAACTTCCAAATAATTAGCAAGATTTCTGCTGTCTCCCCTGTAGTTGAGAGGAAGGGACAGCAAACAAGCTAGGTATTTTTTTCCTCCCAACTCTTTGATTTTTCCATAGGTGCCTCCAGTAGTTAGTGTTTTCAGAATGCCTCATTGAGAATTATGTGAAATAACTGGTGTCATATACTGTTAAATATCTTTATTCATGACAAATCTTAGTGCTTTAAAGTTGGATTTGATTACTTTAAACGGCCAGGTATAATTTAGAGTGTGCATGTGGAATAGCAGAGTGGAAAGAGGCGGTATAGTATAGTCCTGGTCTGAGGTGTATCCTTTGTTTTACATGTTATTTGATCTGTGAGCCTCAAAGCTCTCTAAAATGGAGAGAGACGTAGACCTCTCCTATGGTTCTGATTGGACTGCTGCGGACATTTATTGTTTTACTCTCCACCTTGTCCTTTCTAGGTTTTGTCTTGTTTTTAGGGTGTTCCCATTGGATGTATTTCCAGGATGCACTGTTGAAGCATTTACCCTTTCCCTTTTGTGGTGCAGTCCGACCTAGACTTGTCCAACCAGACATTTTCTCCTGGGGCTTTGGATCTTGAGAACAGAACAGCAGGCTTGTGGGGTTTTTTGGAGACCTATCAGAGGAGTGTCAGTGTGTGGGTCAGAGTGGTCTCTGACTTGGGTCCTTTAGCTTCTTTCTCCCTAGCCCTTTGGTGCTTGTCTTTCCCATCCCGATTTTCCAGACACCTTTCAATTTTGTAAGCTTTAGGAACCTTCCAGTAAAGTCCCTCTTTAAAGAAAGCCAGAGTCAATTATTAATGTTTTTAATGCTTGCAGATAAGAACCTTAATGTGATAATTTAACTCTGTATCTTGAAAAATAAGTAAGTGCTTGAGCTGGATAATACACACTTAGGGTAAAATAGTTAAGTTTAACTAAAATGATGGAACTGACTTTTGTGTGGCTTTTAAATTGGCTCCAAAGATTGATACCAGAGTGTTCCATTTTTGGAGTGAGTTTCCCAAGGTCGCTACTTTGAAATACAATACTTATCAAGGTGGATAACTTTGTTTTTTTTTTTTTAAATTCTCCTTTCTATACATGCAGTAATACACACCATCTCTGGATATCAAATCTGTTAATGAGAAATTTATTTAACAAATATTCAGTATTTAAAGGTGTGCTAAGATTTCAGTAAATTAAAGTATAATAAAGACTTCAGAGTTTTGGAATTTTGTTATTCCTTTAATACAATTAATATGCTGTTCATATTTTTGAAAGATTTGAGTTTTCATTTATTTTTTTCAGGTGTATTTAAGAGTAAGTACACACATAAGAGATATACAGGAATCTCAAAAATTAGTTTTTGGAGGTCATTGAACCACTTGATTGTATCTTTTAAACAAGATTTTATGTTAGTGAAGTTACTTTTCAGTGCTTCAGGGTCCTTTCACAGTGTGGCCAAAACATTCACTGATTCATTTTATAAGTCATACTAATATTTGATATTTATTAATTTTAAACCATCTGAGCATTCCTGTATGGATCATTTGAGATTATCTTGTAGAATTTTACTTTGAAATTATTTTGATCAAATATTTGGAGAGTTTTTCTGATGTTTAAAGAGATAACCTATTACAGTAAGTGTCAGCTTACATGTAAATCTCAAAAGACCCTAAATGCATTATGCTTGTCCAGTTATGTTGTGTTAAACCTTTGGCCCAAGCAAACTTTCCCTACTTTGTATCAGCATACTTTTTCTGCTATTAATCAGAGTAAATTGTATCATTCAGAGTTGCTGTAGTCTTTGTTTAGGGGATTTTATTTTCATGCTAGTTTCCTTTTGAAGCAGCACAAAGAGACTGCTGGTCCCCCGTTTCTTCCACTTAATAAGTGTAGTGACAGGTGACAAAGGTGGGAGCTTGGCTTCATTTTGGAATTGATGTTAGTGGCTTTAGGTTTCCCTGATCAAAGCTTGAAAGACTGCAACATGTTTCAAAAGTATTGTAGAGTGTTATAATGTAATTTAGTAAATCTTGGGGTTTTAATTTAGGTATTACAGGTAAGTATGTAAAATAGGCTGTTATTTTATTCATATTATCTCATCTTATTAGTTGTTTGGTAAACATCTGATCTGCAAGAATACAATTAATATTAAAGTATATTACATTGCCAGAAAGAATGCTTCTTGTAAATATATTTTTAAGCTGATGAAAAAGTTAAATTTTAAATGAAAAAAAGACCTTATTTTTAAACTTAATAAATTGTGTATAGTTTACATATTCCTTTAATAAGGAAAGTTCTTAAATTGGAGTCAAAGGATGGAGTTTCAAAGTCTGTAAAACGTTCTGCAGTTGTGTGTGTTGTATGTGTGTATTTTTCTGGAGAAAGAGAACATAGCCTTCATCAGATACTCAAAGCATTTAGTGAACCAGAAGGTTAAAAATTATCTAATAGAAAAAAAAAAATTATCTAATAGAAACTGTTTCTTTGTTTAAGTTTTTTGTTTTGGCTGTGTTTTGTCTTTTTTTTCCTCTTGAAAATTGACTACAGAAAATTTCAGGTTTCAGGGTTGTGGTGGGTTGGATTTTCAGTTCTGTGAGATTTGAGATAGGAAGCCAGCATTTCTGTAGCCTGGTCTTTCTACCACATGTAGAATTCTAATACCTTCCATGCATTGATCAAATGTTTATTGAGCCAAGCCCTCGACGAGGTGCAAGCACTAGGAAGAAGTTCTCTATCTTCAAGCCCATTTCATTTTGTTCTGTGGGTCAAAACTCTTACAGTAAACTAAAAAACTAAATTGTGTTGCAGTCGTAGAATTTTCCCATGGTGAATATCTCAGCTTGGCATATAGCTACCATTCAGAAGATATTTACTAAGTAAATCATGTATTTTCATTTAGGGTAGTGTCATACCCAAGGGAGGGAAAATTGTTTCTGGGGGTGGTGGTGAAAAATTCTTACTTCTTCTATGTGTAGAGCATAGATACACATACCGTGTGCCATCTTACTAAAATTTTATGGGGGAGGGTGTGGTTATAGAAAAAAGCCTGAAAAAGCTTCTTTAGGGAGCAGTAATGGAAAAAAAAGTTGAGAAATAGTGAAATAAATTAATATTGAAAATACTAAGTTTGTGCTGAGTTGAGGATTAGAAATCTTTTTCTCCAATAGGACTTTTTATTGTAATAGAATTTGACTTGTAGTTCAGTAGTAGGAGGAACAATTTTAGTATACTGAACTGTAGGGAGTTGTGAGTTAAATTTTAAGAACAAAGTTATTCTTGTTGGTTGATAATGTGTAGGTAAACTCTTTGTTCCCTACTGTCTACCCTCTGCCCTGTGGAGGGACTGGAAATTAAAGGACTGCATATACATTACTAGTGGTTATTTTTACTCTGGTTTCATTTTCTAGTTCCAGTTTCTCAAATGCAACTGTTAAACAGTTTTATACTATGTTAACAAAATAAGCTCAGAAATAGCATTTTAAGAATTTAGCTTAAATTTCAGTCACTGAATTGAGCTTGTCATTTAATTTTTGTATCTATGCCCTGTTATATAAAATGGAAACAGATTTAGTTCAGTCCAACTTTTCTTTTAAAAATAAATTTATTTATTTATTTATGGCTGCATTGGGTCTTTGTTGCTGCATGTGGGCTTTCTCTAGCTGTGGCGAGTGGGGGCCACTCTTCGTTTCGGTGCACTGGCTCTAGGCGCGTGGGCTTCAGTAGTTGTGGCACTCGGGCTCAGTAGTTGTGGCTTGCGGGCTCTAGAGCGCAGGCTCAGTAGTTGTGGCGCACAGGTTTAATTGCTCTGCGGCATGTGGGATCTTCCTGGACCAGAGCTCGAACTCATGTCCCCTGCATTGGCAGGCGGATTCTCAACCACTGTGCCACCAGGGAAGCCCTAGTTCAGTCTAACTATTGAACACCTATGTGCCAGTGTCTTTGCTGGTGGTGAGGTTGCAAAGAAAAACTTCTTACCCTCAAGGAGCATCCAGTCTATATAGAAGACAGATTTGCAAATGATTCCAATAAAATAAGTTATTGACTTTAATGGAAGTACACGTTAATTGCAATAGGGACATAAGGGGGGTGCCTTGGATCAGGAATCAGAAGATTGCCATGTTTTTGATTTCCAGCCTTGCCCTTGAGTAGTTAGAAGAATTAGGATAAATGCTTTAAATTCTTAGACCCTCAGTTACCCCCTGGGCACAATGGGCCTACATTTGTGGGCTGTCCCATAACCTCTAAATTGTAGGGATCCAATGAATTGGCATATGTGCAAGTGCTTTAAAAACTGCAAGGTGTTGAACAAATGCAAATAGGTAATTACCTAGCCCAGAGAAGAATTAAGATTTATAGTGATCTTGACAAGTATTTAATATTTCCACTGTTTTTATTATTTCTTAACCCTCTTGTGCTTTGCTGGGCTTAGTGAACATTCTGTTCAAATGCAATTAGTTATCTGTGCTCGCTTATCTTTGTGTTTGTCCTGAACCTACAACCCGTTTTATTTTTTTGGTAATCCTTGGCATGCTGTACTGGGAAATCTGGAAACCTGAAGTACCACTTCTTATTCTTAGGCCAAGTCCAGAGTCTTCCTTGAACAATTCTTATAAGATACTGCTGACTCTCCAGAGACATCAGAAGCCTCCAAACCTCCAAAATGATAAATGATTCTAATGACAAGTAAATAAAATAACACATGTAAAGTGCCTAGCATAGTTGGTGAAGAAGTATTAGGTTTCATCATGTCTTGGCTCTAAGTCGGAAAGCTTAAAAAGGTTCTTGACCTCTTCTAACCCCTCTGGTCACCAGTTCTTCCCACCTTTCGTTGTTCCCACCTCCCATTTTTGATGCCCCTTCTCCCATTTTTTAGGGGGAAGGGTCCTTCCTGCCTAAGTTCAAGGCCAGGATCTCTTGAAGGTCTTAGGGCTGGGTCCCCTCGAAGGCATTGGCCCACAACTCTTTCTTTTTAAATTTATCTTTATTGAAACATTTTCCCCATTTCCTCCATATCTTTTAATTTACTTTTCATTTCTCCTTCACTGTAGGTCCTTTGGCTACCAAAGTGCCTTCCCTGAGGAGGTTGAGAGTGGGGAAAGACGTGGGAATAACAATTTCCAAAATTGCACCAAATTATAAAATTGTGCTTTGTGCAAGGTTTTGTTAAATGGGACTAGGAATGAAGTAAAGTAACAAGAAAAGTCTTAGTCTTCACAAGTTTATAGTCCAGTAGTGGGGAGATAAGGCACTTGAGAATTAAAGTAACAGTGTAAAGTAGTACTGTCCTAAGTGCCAGTTGGGTAATAGAAGACAGTACATTTTTGGTTCAGAGGAAGTAGTGAATTAGGCTGAGGCTGTCCCGGAAAGTGTCAGAAGCAGTGGGGAGTTGGGCCGGACATTGCACTATTTACAGAAGAAGGGGCATTTCAGTCTAGGAGAGTAGGGGGAGCTAGGGCTTGGAACAGAACCTCCTGGGGAATTCTATTCACAAAGTACTTTGAAGCTGACTGGAAATTGGTTTTGGGATTAACTTCCATTTGATTGTCACAAATAGTCTTTTAAGATGGCGTCTATGAAATTCTAAAAGTTAAAAAATTGTTTTAACATATGTTTTAGTGATCTTCAAAAATATTTCATATGTTTAGAAATTGTTTTTAAGTTTTGAACTTATAGTATTTTGTCCATCCATCCATCCATCCTTCTCTCGCTTGTCCTCAAATAGTTGAGGATCGTTTATGCTCTGGGCAGTGTCCCTAGTGCTGGGCTAGAAACTATTAAAATGGTTCCCTCGTACAGTCTCCATAGTCTTAACTGTGACTGATAGGTCTAAAAGAATAAAAGGAAAGGTTTTTTTTCAACTTTTTTTATTGTGGTAAAATATACATAACGTTTACTGTTTCCGCCATTTTAAAGTGTACAACTCAGTGGTGTTAAGGACCTTCACATTGTTGTGAATGTTGCAACCATCATCACGATTCCTTTCCAAACTGCAACTCTTACCCATTAGCTAACTGCTCCTTTCCCCCTCCCCCTAGCCTCTGGTAACCCTCATTCCATTCTGCTTTCTCTCTCTGAATTTGACTCTTCTAGATACTTTGTTAAGTAGAATTGTACATCTGACCTTTTGTGTCTGACTATTTTACTTAGCATAAATGTTTTCAGGGTTCATTCAGGTTGTAGCATGTATCAGAATTTCATTCTTTTTTAAGGCTGAATAATATTCCATTATATGTATGTACCACAGTTTGTTCTATCCATTCAACTATCATGGACATTTTGGTTGTTTCTGCTTTTAAGCTATTGTGAATAAGGCTGCTTTTGGAACATTGTTGTTTGAGTTGTTTGAGTCCCTGCTTCAATTCTTTTGGAGATATACCTAGAAGTGGGATTGCTGGATCACATGGTAATTCTGTGTTTAATCTTCTTGAGGAACTACCATACTGTTTTCCACAGTAGCTGCACCATTTTACATTCCCAGCAGCAGTGCACAAGGATTGCAATTTCTCCACATCCTGGCTGTCACTTGCTATTTTCTGGTTTTTTGGGTTTTTAAAAAAAATTTATTTATTTTTGGCTGCATTGGGTCTTCGTTGCTGCACGCGGGCTTTCTCTAGTTGCGGTGAGCGTGGGCTACTCTTCATTGCGGTGCACGTGCTTCTCATTGCAGTGGCTTCTCTTGCTGCGGAGCACGGGCTCTAGGTGCACGGGCTTTAGTAGTTGTGGCACATGGGCTCAGTAGTTGTGGCTCCTGGACTTAGTAGTTGTGGCACACGGGCTTAGTTGCTCTGCAGCATGTGGGATCTTCCTGGACCAGGGATCGAACCTGTGTCCCCTGCATTGGTAGGCAGACTCTTAACCACTGCACCACCAGGGAAGTCCCTTTTGCCCATTTTTTAATCAGTTTTTGTTGTTGTTGTTGAGTTTTAGAAGTTCTTTATATATTGAGATACTAATCTCTTATCAGATGCAGGCATACCTTGTCTTGTTTTATTGTACTTCACTTTATTAAGTGCTTCACAGATATTGCATTTTTTTTTAAATTGATAGTTTGTGGCAACCCTGTGTTGTCAGATGATTAAGTGTAAACATAACTTTTATATGCACAGAAAATTTGTGTGACTTGCTTTATTGTGATATTTGCTTTATTTCAGTGGTCTGGAACTGAACCCACAATATCTCTGAGGTATGCCTATATGTGATTTGCAAATATTTTCTCCCAGTCAGTGGGTTGCCTTTTTGCTTTGTTGATAGTGTCCTTTAATGATGAAGTGTAATTTATTTTTTTCTTTTTTTTTTGCCTGTACTTTTGGTGTCATATTCAATAATTCATTTCCAAATTCAGTGTCATGAAGCTTTTCTGTTGTTTTCTTCTATAAGTTTTATAGTTTTAATTCTTAATTTGAGGTCTTTGATTGATTATGAGTTAGTTTTTGTGTAGGATACAAGGTAAGGGTCCAAATTCATTCTTTTACATGTGGATATCCAATTTTCTCAGCACCATTTGCTGAGAAGACTGTTCTTTCTTTATTGAATGGTCTTGGCCTCCTTGTCAAAATCATATGATCATACATGTGAGGGTTTATTTCTGGGCTCTCTAATCTATTCCATTGGCCTAATGTCTATCTTTATGCCAGTACAACATTGTTTTGATTACCATGGCTTTGTAATAAGTTTTTTTTTAATTTTTATTTTTTTAATAAATTTATTTATTTTTGGCTGCATTGGGTTTTTGTTGCTGTGTGCGGGCTTTCTCTAGTTGGGGCGAGCGGGGGCTTCTCTTCATTGCGGTGCACGGGCTTCTCATTGCGGTGGCTTCTCTTGTTGTGGAGCAGGGGCTCTAGGTGTGGGGGCTTCAGTAGTTGTGGCTCGTGGGCTCTAGAGTGCAGGCTCAGTAGTTGTGCACGGGTTCAGTTGCTCTGTGGCATGTGGGATCTTCCTGGACCAGGGCTCGAAACCGTGTCCTCTGCATTGGCAGGCAGATTCTTAACCACTGTGCCACCAGGGAAGTCCCTGTAATAAGTTTTGAAATCAGAAAGTGTGAATCCTCTAACTTTGTTCAAGCTGTAAATTTTTGAAAATGAAACTAGATATTAAAAGAATTATCTGTCTGCCTAAATAGTTAGAGGCCTTGAAAAGAGCTCAGAGGTCTCATTTAGACAGTCCCTTGTAGTCTGTTCACTCTCTTGTCTTTTTTGTCTGTCTGCAGATTTGTACTGGGTTGTAAGTGCCTTTAGGAAATGCAAAAGGAGAGGTCCAGTAACTTATTTATTGGGTTGGCCAAAAAGTTTGTTCAGGTTTTTCTGTAAAATGTTATAGAAAAACCTGAACGAATTTTTGGCCAACCCAATATTTCTATCTAACCTTTATGCTTCAGTAGGCAGTTGCAAATTTGGTGTTCAGGAGATGTTCGGACTGGAAATGGAGATTTGGGAGTTGCATCTTTGCACTAAGATGTTCTGCATTCCTTGTCGGAGCCCATACGCTTGCAGCCACACAGTTGCTAGGTCAGACTCTACAGCCTTCTCTCTTTCGCCATCCACATCTACTAGGTGACTCAGTCTACATTCTCGGAATTAGTTGTTTGAATTTGTCTTCTCTCCATTCTCAGGGCCACTGCCTTAGTTCAGGTCCTCATTATTCTCTGCAGTGACAATTTAAAATCTTCACCACTCCCTTAAAGTCTCTTGTTTTACTCCTTCCTTGCTCTGAGCCTACAAATAGAGGAGTCCCTCACCTGTCTTCCCCTGTCTACCTTTATCTGCAGCTCTTCTGTTCAGTTGCAGGGTAAGTGGCCTTCTCGTAGGCTGATCGCCTGCTCTCACCCCAGTATGCACTCTGCTTCTTTGGGGTTCTTGCTCTTTCAACTCTTGTGTCTCCTTTTCCTGCATCCACCCATCTCCTCCAGTAACCACACACTGCCGATTGAAGCTTTGTCGTGACTTTACTTTCCCCATTTCCTTTGTGGGTATGTTCTGATTATAAACTTTGTTATTAGAAACTCTGCCTTCAGTAGAATTGGTATTGAAGAGGGTTTGTGTTTTTGTATGTTTTTTTCACTGTTTGGTGGGGGAAGTAGCTCTTCTCTTACCTCCAGATTTCTTTGATCACATTTTGGCGGATGCCTTTGCCTCATCTGTGGAACAGTGGCAGCCTTTTTCTATTCCCCTGCAATTCAGGGGAAATTAAAAAACATCTTAATAGCTGGTAAGAAAAGAGAATTCCTTTGAAGGAAGGAACTCCTTATGTGGGCTCTTACCTAGATTTCATGAGGAAGGGAAAAGTGACTCTGTCATCAGTGGTAGAGTGGGTAGGAGTGCTCGGTGCTGTGGGGACCGGGGCAAGTGAAGAAGACCTGAAGTTGGGGGGTGTCACTGAAGAAGGATGTTGGAAATGGAAGGGAACACTTTAGGGAGATAAGTTTTGAGCAGATTTTTTTTTTCTTTCTTTTTTAATTTTTATTTTTGTTGCGTTGGGTCTTCGTTGCTGTGTGCGGGCTTTCTCTAGTTGCGGCGAGCAGGGGCTACTCTTTGTAGCGGTGCGTGGGCTTCTCATTGTGGTGGCTTCTCTTGTTGTGGAGCACGGGCTCTAGGTGCATGGGCTTCAGTAGTTGTGGCACGTGGGCTCAGTAGTCGTGGCTTACGGGCTCTAGAGCTCAGGCTCAGTAGTTGTGGTGCACGGGCTCAGTTGCTCCGCGGCATGTGGGATCTTCCCGGACCAGGGCTCGAACCCGTGTCCCCTGCATTGGCAGGCAGATTCTTAACCACTGCACCACCAGGGAAGCCCCACTGAGCAGAATTTTGAATGAGATGTGGCACCTGACTTGATAGGAAACTAGCATTCTAGATGGGATATATTATGAGAGGATATATATGTGAAAATAACTAGATGGGAAAGTTATCTTTCTAAAAATGTTATTATTTTACACAGCTGAAGAAGAAAATCTGAGTCGTCTAATAATGAGAACTGAGCTATGAGGGGGATTGTGCGTAGACTAGGGAAAATAAAAAGTCATTCGTCCCTTAGGACCTTTACACATAAGTTGGCAATGATGTTGGAGGCAGTTGGAGGTCTTAAAGATAGCAGGAATAATGTAAACTGGATTTTTGGAACGGCATTTCTTTTAAGTGAAGAGAGGATTGGCAGATGGAAAAGCTAGAGGCAGGAAGGTTTGTAGTAGGCTTGAAGTTACTAGAATTTGTGAAATTTGGTGCCTGGATCTTGGATGAAGAGGGAACAGGACAGATCAGAAAGATAATTATTATAGAAGAATTATTTGGATTTAATTACCATTAAAGCTTAGAGAGGAGAAAAGATAATTGGTTTGAGTTTAAAGAACCAATAGGTAGTAATATTGTCTTAATTATTTTCTTATACAAGTCTATGCTCATTGTTGAAAAAGATTTAGAAAATATAGATTACAAAAGAGAAAAATAAAATCCATAATTCAACTTCTGTTCCTTCAACAAGCATTTATGGAGTGTCTCCTATATAGTAGGCACCGTACTAAGGAAGACAGAGACATATGTAAACACATACAGATAGGTACATATATGTATAAATTATACACCGTGATAGTTACTGTGAAAGAAAATCAGAGGATGCTGTATGAGAATGGGTGTTGAGGGGAGGGCACGGGGAAGAACTTTCCAAGGAAATAATATTTAGGCTGAGACCCAAAGAATGGATAGCTGCCAAATCCAGTGAAGACAGACTAGTATGTTTCAAGGCCCTGAGGTGATAAAGAGCTTGGTTTGGCTTGAGGAACTGAAAGATGGTTCAAGGCAGGAGTGGAGCGATAGGGAGAAAGACCTGAGATGATGATAGAGTGCCAGAACATAGAGTCCTTACACATCAGGTTAAGGATTTTGTGTATTATGCTGAGAGCAATTGGGGAACCATTGACGGATTCGGGGAGTGGTATACCCAATCTTTATTTTAAAGAAAAGTTCTGTGTGGAGAACGGATTGAACAATGGCAAGAAGTGGAAGTTGGGTGGTAATATTTTGGTATTACATTATTCTTCCAGTCCTATTTTAAACAAGTTTACCTATGTTTATTTTTTTACTAAACAAAAGAAATCTCATTCCAGTACTGTTTTGTAACCCCTTTTCTGTTAATGATGCATAGTGACCACCTTCCCGTGTTAGTAAATAGGATCTTTCCAGTGAGAAATAAGGTGCTCCATTATTTGCCATGACTGCATGATAGAACATATTATTTGATGTACCCTAATTAGTAGGGGTGTATTATAAATATGGTCATGCTGTGGACCTTCATCCTTTATTTATTTTTCTCTCTAATGGCCTGGAAATCACATTATTACTTTTTTTAGGCCTTCGTGTTTGTATTTGCAGATTCTTCTATATAGGGTCTCCCTTTTTCCACCTGGCAGCCATTTCTTACCCATCTCTTGATGCCCAGCTGAAGCTCTTTTTGCCTTATTCTAATCCCCAAGGCACCGTTTGTTGCTCTCATATGCCTTTTCCTTATCATTGTGTACACCTAGCACAATGTCTAGAATGCTGTAGTTGTTTATACATGTGTGTTAGTCTGCTGGGGTTGCCATAACAAAATACCAACAGAATTAGTTTAAACAGCAGAAATTCCTTTTCTCACGGTCCTGGAGGCTAGATGCTTCCATGGTTGGGTTCTGGTGAGGTTCCTCTTGCTGTGTCTTCACATGGCAGAGGGAGACAGCAAAATCTCTTGTATGTTATCCTATAAGAGCACTAATCTCATCTTGGGACCCCACCTCCATGACCTCATCTCAACCTAATTATGTGCCGAGGCATTGTTTCCATATACCATCATATGAGAGTTAGGGCTTCAACATGTGAATTTGGGAGGGGGGGGTTCCTCTTCCGTTCATAGCATGTTTTTTGTAGCAAGGAATGAATGGATGTCATTTTATTCCTATCAGTATTATGATATTTATCACATTGAATTATAATGATTATTTTTTTCTTTTCATTTTGTGCCTTGTATCTTGGTCATCTTTATCACTTCTGCTTAGCAATATCTTGGTATTCAATAGGTGTTTATTGAATTAAAATTATATTTTTGTTATTTCAAGAATTTGAAAATTATTTTTTTACTTTATGTACTTTTAAACTTTATGTAACTTAGTGCCTTTGCCTACCAAATGGGATTGTTTTTTTGTTAGGAAAAACAGAGGCAGAGGCCAACATCTAATAAATAAATTGTGTTATGGTGACTTGATAGAAAACTTAAATGCTTTTATTATTCTATATGCTTTCCAAAATGTACTCAGCTTAAAATACTGACAGTGTAATGTAGAGGTGAAAGTACTGTGTCTAGAGTCACATGAGGCTTGAGGTACAACTGCTTGAGGTATAACTGCTGATTCTGGAGTGTGAACATGATTATACTTCTTGATTTATCTGAACTTCAGATTCTTCTAATAATACTTTACTGGGTTATTGTGAGACGAGGTGATAATTTACATATGTGAAAATAGTTTTGCAAACTGAAATGTTGCTGTGTTTACTAACTAAAACCTTCATGTTTCCTAGGGAAGAATTAAGAATATGGAATTATAGTTAGGTCTTGTTAATAAGATGCTGTAAAATATACTGGTTAAAACTTTGCTAGGGAATTCCCTGACGGTCCAGTGGTTAGGACTCCACACTCTCACTGCCGAGGGCCCCGGTTCAGCCCCTGTTCGGGGAACTAAAATCCCACAATCCGCGCGGCGTGGCCAAAAAAAACCCCAAACAAACAAACAAACAAACAAAAAACTTTGCTAGTCAAAAGTCTGTGCATTTTTGCCAGAAATCCTTTTAAAAAATTTATTTGCTTGAGAGGAAGTCAGTTTCTGCTCACACTTTTTGTGCTGTCTGCAGTGAACAATGGCAGGCGTGGAAGGAAAAATGAGTAATATTCTTTTCCATTTTCATGGAGGCTGAAAGGAAGCATTTGTGGATCATGCATTAGACAGACCGGACTTGGAAGGCAAGACAGAATGAGAGCTAGGGCTTTAGAGCTAGGGAGACCAGTTTCAGTTCCAACTTTGCCACTCGGTAACTGGCAGGTCCCTTAATTCCCTTGAGCCTCGGTTTCATTATCTTGTGAAAATGGAGGAATAAATCCTACTTTACTAGGTCTTCTAAGGATTAGATAATGGTGCTCATTAAATGCTTAGCCTAGTTTTAATTTATAGTAGTACCCGGTGTATGACAAACTGTGTGCACATTGGAAGAAAAAAGGATTTGGGGAGGATATGTTCCAAATGTTAATAGAAGTTACCCTTGAGGGAGTGGGGGATGGATGGAAGGGAAGGGAGGAGGTGGGGACTTTAATTTTCCCTCATGCGGTGCTATTGGAAAAACATTTTAAACAAGCAGGAGTGACTGAGACGTCTCAAGAAGAGTGTATAAATGAGATAAGAAAAGGCCACTTAGCAATACGACACACTCAAGGAATAGGTAGAAGAGTAACCTTTAAAAGCCTGAACAAGAGCTGCAGCGGAAAACTGGAGCATGGTGTTGGGGAAGCCAGGGGCCGAGGAGGGAAAGTCAACAGCATTAGCTTTTGTGGGCGGTTACTCAAGAGAACTGTAGCTCTTGTTGAGAACTGTATCAGATTGCATGGGTTGGGAAGTGAAAGGGAAGTGGTGGAGACTTATTTTTTTGACTATACTTTCAAGGAGTTTGCGGTGAATGGGAGGAAAATAGGGCCATGTTGGCCCTTGACTGTCTCTTTCTCTTGATGGGCAAACCGGAGGATGTTTGAATGTCACTAGAAGATGCCAGCATATATGTGAGAGGTTTAAACTATTTTAGGAGGGCAGGACTTGTGAGCAAAGATACTTCTTGAGGTGGGAGAGAATGGGTAGAAGGATCAGCCTTAGGCAGCTTTCCTGTCGTAACCAGACAAAAGAAGGTGTGTGGACCGTGAAGTTGAGTTTATTGGTGTGGTTCATTGCTGGAGGTTGAGGTTGTTCCCATCTGATGGTATTTACTTCCTATGGTGTTCCCTGCTGAAAATGAGTTGAGTTGAGATTTGAGGGGAATGTGGTTTTGAAACAGCTGCTATGGAGAGTGGTAAGAGGTTTGACTAGGGAAACGTAGAAGGATTTGCCAGGATGGGCTTAGTTTAAGTTGTACTGAGATTGCAAGACATCTTTTTTCCACCAGCATTTCAGAAGCACAGGTACAGAAAGGAGAAAGTGGACAGCTGGATTGATCCGTTGGAGTTTTGGTAGGAGGATGCAATGGAGGAAAAATAGTTGAAAATGCCTTCAGGAAATGAGCAGGAGTGTAGTTGAAGTGGTGTGCTTGGGGCTTATTTTCCCTATTGTGGATTTGGGAGCGATGGTAATGGTACTTGCCTCGGAGGGTTGTGGAGGTTTAAATGAACTACTTAGAATAGTAATTGGCACAGAATGAGTGCCCAGTAAATGACTGTTGGGCTGGCTGGAGATGAGCGTGAGAATGGAGGAGACTGATGTGAAGAAGGGAGGGAGGCTTGGGTTTGGAGTCTGCACAGAACTGAGAAAGAATCGTACATAGATTGAATTTATTACTTGGATTGGGTTCTAACAGAGCGGTTCTTGGTTCAAGACTGGTATCCACGTTCCCAGGGAATAGATTGGTCCTTAGCCTGGAGGCAGTGGTGGAATTGATGGTAAAATGCTTGGATGGGAAAAGTAATTACTTTTAACAACCTATAACTGAAAGTTATCTACTATTTACAATTACGGATATAGGCAAGCTGAAGTAGTTTTAGTGGTATCTGTGAGTTTGTCACCAATAGAAACCAGAGATATTATCATATCACATTACATTTATTGATATTTAGACATCTTACATTACTGTCTGCTCATCACTATGTTGGAATTATACTTGCTGCTAGAATTTGTTGTTTAATGTGCTAATAAAGAAGCACATGAATTGTTATCACAAATTTATTTTAAATATTGTAATACTTTCTATCTGGTTTCCTTTGTAATCCTATGCATTTTATTTTATGCACTCAAAAGGCAGTATAAATACAGTAGTCTCTCAGTATCCGCCGAGCATTGGTTCCAGGAACCCACATCCCAGGGGATACCAAAATCTTTGGATGATAAAGTCCCTTATATAAAATGCTGTAGTATTTGCATATAACCTACACACATCCTCCTGTATACTCTAAATCATCTCTGTATTACTTGTAATACTTAGTGCAATATAAATGCTATGTAAATAGTTGTAAATACAATGTAAATAGGGGCAAATGCAAGTTTTGCTTTTTGGAACTTTCTTTGATTTTTTTTCCCTAATATTTTCAATCTGTGGTTGGTTGGATCCTTGGATGCAGAGGGCTGACTAAACTTAATTTTCTTTTAAGTGCTAAGTTTTAGAATAAGGAGTGAGTTAGTGTCTTAGTTACTTCCAGTGAGGTGTGGGCTTTTTTTCTTTTTTAAAACTATTACTTGTAGTTTGTTTTTTTTAAAATTTATTTATTTTATTTATTTATTTTTGGCTGCGTTGGGTCTTTGTTGCTGCGTGCAGGCTTTCTCTAGTTGCGGCGAGCGGGGGCTACTCTTCGTTGTGGTGCGCAGGATTCTCACTGTGGTGGCTTCTCTTGTTGCGGAGCACAGGCTCTAGGCACGCAGGCTTCAGTAGTTGTGGCCCGAGGGCTCAGTAGTTGTGGCTTGTGGGCTCTAGAGCACAGGCTCAGTAGTTGTGGCACACAGGCTTAGTTGCTCCGTGGCATGTGGGATCTTACTGGACCAGGGCTCAAACCCATGTCCCCTGCACTGGAAGGCATATTCTTAACCACTGCGTCACCAGGGAAGCCCCTACTTGTAGTTTTTTAATATATTCATTGTGTTTCAATCACTTGTATTAATTATTCTTTTTTATGTTCAAGTTGTCCCACCTTTGGCTTATGGGAATTCCTTTCTTTTGACTTCAGTGTTCTTTTGATTTGACTTACTAACCTTTGATAACTTCTTGCTTTCTGGTCAACACAAAAATGCCCCAGGCTCATTTTGTACATATCCTGTTTCAGACCTGGGATCAATCTTCAAGGAATCCTAGATGTTTTTCAGTGGGGAGTGAACCACAGTCTGGGTACTGGATGTCCTCAGTGTTATTGGGATGTCATTGCTTCTAGGACTTTTCAGTACACAGAGATAGAATATATTTTCTTCAAGGGATAGAGCTAGCTAGCATTTTGGGAGGAGGGAAAATCAGTTTACATGGTTTTTGATTAAAATTTAACATTATGGCTTTTTATTTCACTTACTGAATTTTATACTTGTATCTCTTTTTCTCTTAATTGAAAATCTTGGTTCCTAAAATATTAACTTAGTTGCATTGGCTTACTACATGTATTTAAATAGTTTCAAAATAATAATAATGTCAGTATTACTACGAATTGACTATTGAGTTCAGCCTAAAATTTCTTTGCAGTACTTTACTAGGATGTACAGTTAACATACTGCATTCTAAAGGCAGTTAAAATAGTTAATATTTCTTTGTGGTTGTATCACTAATTAGTATACAGTTAGATTAGTTCATTTGTTTTCACTCTTTAAAAATGTTTTTTCTGTTTTGACTATGTACAACTATATAACAACTTAGAAGTCTCATTTCCATCATCCCTTCTACCTCATTCCTTCCTCCTCCTATTGGTCATTTTTAAAACTTAGTTTGGGGTTTGTCTTTCCAGTGTTTTTGTAGCAAAATTATATGTATTCGTTCTTGCCCCTCTCCTCCATATACAAAAGGTAGCCTACCATATGTGCTGTTTGCATCTCTCTTTTTATATATTATAGCTTGAAGATTATTCCACATCATTATATAGAGATCTTCTATGGCTCCATGGTATTCCATTATGTTAATATATCTTCATATATTCATTGTTTTTATTGATGTTATTATGGATTATTTCCAAGCTTTTACTGCTTCAGGTAATGTCACACTTAATAACCATATGCATATATTGTTTCATATTTACAGGGATGTATTTTCAGAGTAGATTCCTAGAAGTAGGATTGTCAAGTTAAAGGGTGCATGTGATTTTCCTTGATTTCTGTCAGGGGTGGTATCATTTTTGCATTCCTGTCACAGTGTATTGGCCTCATCTTTGTCAACAGAATGTGGTATCAGATTTTTGGATTTTTGCCAGTCTTATTAGGTAAGCGTTGTCTCATGTAGTTTTTAAAATTGTGGTAAAATGTACATAACAAAATTCACTGTTTTAACCATTTTTAAGTTTATAGTTCAGTGACATTAAGGACATTGTCTTATTGTGCAACCATGACCACTATTCATCTCCAGAACTACTACATCATCCCATACTGAAACTCTGTACCCATTAAACGACGACTCCCCGCTCCCCCTCCCACCTGCCCCGGCCAACTACCATTCTACTTTCTGTCTATGAATTTGACTCTTCTGGGTACCTCATATAAGTGAAATCATACAGTGTTTGCCTTTTTGTGATTGGCTTATTTCACTTAGCAGACCTGGTTCATCAATGTTGTAGCATGTGTTAGAATTTCCTTTCTTTTAAAGCTGAATAATATTCTGTTGTATGTATGTGTCACATTTTGTTTATCCATTCATCTGTTGATGGACACTTGTTTTGCCCATTTTTGAATTGGGTTGTTTGTTTTTTTTGTTGTTGTTTTTTGTTTTTCTTATGTTATTTAAATGTGTGTTGTTATGAATGATACAAAGCATCTTTTCATATGTTTGAGTCATTTTCATTTCTTTTGTGAATTTACTGTTCATATCTTTGCCTTTAAAAAACTGAGTATTGATCTTATTTTCCTATAATTTTAAGGAACTAATTGTGTATTTGTGATATGTTATAAATATATTTTCCTACATTTTCATTTGTTTTTTTTTACTTTGCTTATGCTTTTGCCATGCATACTTTAAAAAAACTTGTTGTATAGTGTAGTGTATCAGTCTGTATTTCTTCTAGATTTTGAGTAATAGCTGGGAAGTTTTGTTTTTTTTCCCTCCACTCCCAGTTTATGAAGGTATTCACTCCTATTTTCTTGTAGTACTTATACTGTTTCATTTTCCATTTCAATCTCTGATCCATTTGGAGTTAATTTTGGTGTATAATATGAAGTATGGATCCGATTTTGTTTTTCTAAATGGCTATCCAATTGTTCTAATACTAATGATTAAACTGTCCATCTTTCCCTCTCATGCTGATTATGTCTTCTTTGGAGAAATGTCTATTCAGGTTCTTTGCCCATTTTTTAATTGGATTATTTGGTTTTATTTGCTGTTGAGTCGTATGAGTTCTTTATATGTTTTGGATATTAATCCCTTATCAGATATATGATTTGAGATAACACCTTCATCATATACTAGATTTCAATGTACTCTTGAGTTTATTTCTGGATTTTATTTTCTTGGTCTGTTTGTTCATGTGCCAGTATCACATTTATCTAGAGGCTCTTGGTAAATCCCATAAATTCTGATATGTTGTATTTCCATGTTTGTTTGTCTCAGGAAATTTTTTATTTCTCATTTTGTGTCTTTGATCACTTTAATATTTAAGAAGATCTCGGTGTCACATGAGAACTGGAAAATTTTCTTGTTCTCTTCTACATTATGTATAATAGTGCCAAATATCAATTTTCAGGAACCCCATTATAAATGTTTGTTTATCCTGAGATATGTTAACTTTATTCTTCAGACACTTCTTTATATTGCTATTAAGCAGTTTTAAAAATACCCTTGATGATTGACTTGCAGATGCTTTTTCGGAAATTAAAATAGATCATGTATCCTGTTTTGCCCTAAGCCACGTACTTACTCCCTTAGGGAATTCTTAACTGATTAGAATCATACTTGTAGAATGCTTGAAGTCTGTCTGTCTCATTGTGTAGAGGAGAAAATGGAGACTCAGAGAGGATATTAAATGACCTGCTTAAAATCCGCTAACAAGTCTTCCTTGTGGCTGTGGCCAGTATTCAGGTTTCTCAACATGTGGTCCATACTCGTTCTTCTTACATCTCAGTAACACTGTGTGTGTGAAGATTTTTATTACCTAATTCAATTTCTTGTTTTAGGTTTATTCTGATTTTATATTTTTTCTTGAGGTGGTTTTGGTAATTGGTGTTTTTCCAGCAATTTGAACATTTTGTCTAAATTGTCTAATTTATTGGCATAAAGTTGTTTATAGTATTCCCTTATAATCCTTTAAATTTCTGTAGGGTTGGAAGTGATGTCCCTACTGTATTTTTATTTTGGTACCTTTGTGTATCTCTCTTCCCTCTCCTTTCTTCCTCCCCTCTACTCCTGTTTTAACCTTGATCTTTTTAAAGAAACAACCTGGCTTCATTGACCTTCTCCTTCTTCTATTTTTCTGTTTTGCATTTCATTGGTTTCCATGCTGATCTTTATTATTACCTTCCCTTTGATTGCTTTGGATTTAGTTTGCTCTTTTTCTAGTTTCTTTTTTTTTTTTTTTTAATAAATTTATTTATTTATTTATTTATGGCAGTGTTGGGTCTTCGTTGCTGCGCAGGGGCTTTCTCTAGTTGTGGCGAGCGGGGGCTACTCTTTGTTGCAGTGCACGGGCTTCTCATTGTGGTGGCTTCTCTTTGTTGCAGAGCATGGGCTCTAGGCGCACGGGCTTAAGTAGTTGTGGCATGAGGGCTCAGTAGTTGTGGCTCACGGGCTTAGTTGCTCTGCGGCACATGGGATCTTCCCGGACCAGGGCTCGAACCCGTGCCCCCTGCGCTGGCAGGCAGATTCTTAACCACTGCGCCACCAGGGAAGTCCCCTTTTTCTAGTTTCTTAAGGTGGAAGATTAGTTTGTTGACTTGAGATCTTTCTTCTTTTGTAATATAGATATTTAATAAAGCTAAATTTCTAAACACTGCTTTAGAAATTTCTAAACACTGCTTTAGCTGCATCCCATAGATTTTTATATTTTGTGTTTTTATTCTCATTCAGTTCAAAATACTGCTCCCTAACTTCTTTTGTGATTTCTTTGACCCATGGATTATGTAGAAGTGACAGATTGATTCTCACATGGAGATTTCCCATATTTTATTCTGTTGATTTCTAATTTAATTCTCTTGGAGTAAAACATTTCCTATGATTTCACTCCTTTTAAATTCACTGTTTTATGGGCAGGCATATGGGGTATCTTGGAAAATAATTCAAGTGTGCTTGAAAAGAATGTGTATTTTGATGTTCTTGGTTGGAGCATTCTATAAATGTCATTTAAGTCAAATTGGTTGATATTGTTCAGTTCTGTATCTTTGGTGTTTTCTCTCTAGTTGTATCAATTATCAGTGTAGTCTTCAACTACTATTATTGTATTGTCTATTTCTCCTTTTTGTTGTCAGTTTTTGCTTCATGTATTTTGGGATTCTCTTGTTAGGTGTGTGTATGTATAAGGGTTAAATCTTCCTGATGGTTAACTTCATTATCATTATGAAATATTCCCCTTTGTCCCTCTTAATTTTTCTTACTCTGAAGTCTGCTTTGTCTCATGTTAAGATATCTATTCCAGCTTTCTTTTGATTAGTGTTTCCATGGTTTTTTAAAAAAATTCATTCTTTTAAACCTGTTTGTGTCTTTGAATCTAAACTGTCTCTTATAGACAGCATAGGTATGGTTAGATCTTTTATCTAGTCTTGGAAACTTTACCTTTGGAGTATTTGATCTAGTCACATTTAATGTGATTATTGATAGAGTTGGATTTACACCAGCCACTGTGCCCTTTGCTTTCTATGTCAAATGTCCTTTTTGTCTCTCTGTTCCACTCTTACTACCTTCTTTTGTGTTAAATAGAAAATTATACTATTTAAATTTCCTTCCTCCTCCCTTTTTCCCTCCTTCCTTTCCTCCCTCCCTACATACCTATATCCATTTGAGTTTTTTCCTTAGTAGTTGCTCTGTGGATTACAATATGCATCTTTATCATACTCTTCTTTAAAGTAATACTCACTTAATTCCAGCAAAATACAGAAACTTTGCTCCAATATATCTTCATTTACTACCCCACCTTGTGCATTATTGTCAGAAATATTATGTTTATATGTTATAACACAAACAATACTGTTTTATACTTACTGCTTTATGCAATCTTTTGCTTTTAAATGAGTTTTTAAAAGCAAAAAGAGAAAATATACAGTCTTCCTTGTTTATTTACCTTTTTTTTTGTTTGTTTATTTACCTTTGTATCTGTCTTTACTTCATATGGATTTGAAATACTGTCTGATGTTACTTTCAATTAGCAGGATTTGTAAGGCAGACCTGCTAGCAACAAATTCAGCCTTTGTTTATCTGTGAATGTTTTTGTTTCACCTTCATTTTTGAAGGGTAATTTTGCTGGGTATAGATTCTTGTTTGATAGTTTGCTTCTTTCAGCACTTTGAGTATGTTATCCTAATGCCTCCTGGTCTCCAGTATTTCTAGTGAGAAGTTATCTGGTAATTGTATTGTTCCTTTATACGTGATAAGTTGTTTTCTCTTGCTGCTTTCAATATATATTCTCTTTGTTTATGTAACAGTTTGTGATGCATCTAGGTATGATGATCTCTTTGTGTTTATCCAGCTTGGAGTTTATTGAACATCTGGATCTTAGATGAATATTTTTCACCAAATTTGTTTTCAGTTGTTATTTTTTCTGCCTTCTCCTCTTTTTGAGACTCCTGTAACTGCTGGGAGGCTTGCTTGAACATTTTAGTCTCTGAGACTTTCCTTATTTTCTTTATTCTTTTTTCCTTTTGTTCTTTAAATTCAAATTCAAGTTCATTGATTCTTTCTCTCTCATCTCAGATCTACTGTTGAGCTCCTCTAGTAAACTTTTCATTTCAGTTGTACTTTAAAAAAAAAAAAAAGTTTATTTATTTATTTTTGACTGCGTCAGGTCTTAGTTGCGGCACATGGGATCTTTTGTTGTGGCACACAGGCTTCTCTCTAGTTGTGGTGTGCGCGGGCTCAGTAGTTGTGGCGCGGGCTTAGTTGCCCTGAGGCATGTGGAATCTTAGCTCCCCGACCAGGGATGGAACCCACGTCCTCTGCCTTGGAAGGTGGGTTCCCAACCACTTGATCACCAGGGAAGTCCCTCAGTCATACTTTTTAACTAAAGAATTTCCATCTCTTTACTGAGATTCTGTATTTGATGAATCATTGTTTTTCTTAATGAGTCATTGTCATTCTTTCCTTTAAGTCTTTAAATATGGTTTCCTTTAGTTCTTTACCCGTTATTTGATAGAATGTCCCTCAGTTTGAATTTGTTTGATATATAAATGATTATTAATGTGTGTCTTAATGCTTGTGTGTTTTCTGTCTTTTAAGGTTGGGGCTGTCAGGGTTTCATTTGTATGAGATTAATTGGAATGTGGCACTTAAAGTGTAAGTGGTATTTGATAATTGCAAATCCTAATTTGTTCTTTGACAAATTGGTTAGTTGGGTTGATGGGACTGCTGTTTGTTTTCTCGTAAGCAGCTGCCCTTATTGTCATAATCACACTTAGTGGTTTTCTAATAGCAACTAAAGGTTACATTTATGCAAATTTGAATTTCTTGGCCACACATAATATTTTTTAGCCTGTGATGAATATTTTAGTTATAGTTTCTATACTTGAATTACAAAAACCTTTGCCAGATACCACTGATTTATTATTTCATTAAAGTCCTTCTGGCATTACTAAAAGTCAGTTGCTTGCAAGAACAGAAATCTCCTCCAAGTAGCCTAAGAAAAGGAGATATAGGTGAATCTCATGGAAATAAGGTTTAGGAGTACAGCCCAAAGATACAGGAATGCTTCTGTTAGGATGCCATTCTCTGTGTGTGTCTGTGTGTTCTCTGCGTGTATGTCTTGGTCTGCCTCACATTCTGTGTTCTCTCATTTCTGCTCTGCATATCTCTTTTATACCTTTCAGTTTATCATTGTTCTCTGGTTGCATTTGTGCACAATGGCCAGTGGCTTCTGAATCCACATAACCAATTACATCTCTAGTGCCCATGCGCATGTACCTGATCCAGCCTCTGTGGGCCAAGTTCAGATTCCCAGGAGGAAAACTGTAATGTGTGCATCCTGGTCCAGTTAGATGTGGCAGAGTACAGTCATCTCTTTCTGTAAAATCTGTAGTTGAGGACAAGTTTTCTAAAAGGGGGATGTGAGCCAAGAGTGGCCTCAGTACAAATTTTGGATTGAGTTTGGTAGTAAATCCCAAATGTTTTTGGAAACCTGGTATTTTCTTTTGCTGAGGAAAGTCTATGTAGAAAGCCATTTCTGAAACATTGGTCACAACAGAATTCAACATTATAGGTTGTTTTTAGTGATTTCATTTTGAAATACTTTGTGCATAAAAACAGAAACATAGCTGGTAAAATATGAAAACTCCTCTGTGTACCTTGTACATATATTGACAACTAGTAACTATTTTGAATTGTTAGGTGTTTGTAGTTTCAAAGTCTGGGCTCTTCAGGCCTGTTCTGTATGACCTCCCAATTCTGGTTTACTTTGTAGTTCTTAGATCTTTCCTTTCCTTTTCCTTTTCCTTTTCTTTTTTCCTTTTCCTTTTTCCCTTCTTCCCTCCCTTCCTTTTTTTCTCTCTTTCTTCCTTCCTTCCTTTCTTTCTTTGGGTATATATTTATTTACTTCTTTTGGAAATATAGTTGATGCACAATATTATGTTACTTTTAGGTGTACTATGTAGTGATTTGACATTTTCATATATTATGAAATGATCACCACCTAAGTCTAGTAACCATCTGTCCCCATACAAAATTATTACAATATTACTGACCATATTTCTTATGCTGTATATTATTTATTTAATAAATTTAGGTTTGTATCTCTTATCCCCTTCACCTGTTTTGTTCCCATCCCCTTCCCCTCCAGCAACCACCTGTTTCACCTAGCGTAATACCCTCCAAGACCATCCATGTTGCTGCAGATGGCAGAATTTCATTCTTTTTTATGGCTGAGTAGTATTCCACTTTATATATATATATATATATATATATATAAATATATATAAATGCAGTAATATGATAAAGAAAGACAAAATACTAGAAGTAGTAGAAACTTCCAGTGATATATATATCACATTTTCTTCATCCATTCATCTGTTGGTAGACACTTAGGTTGCTTCCATATCTTAGCAATTATAAGTAGTGGTTCTGTGAACATTGGTGTGCATATATCTTCTTGAATTAGTGTTTCTGTTTTCTGCAAGTAAATAGACAGAAGTGAAATTGCCTGATCATACAGCAGTTCTGTTTTTAATATTTTGAGTAACCTCCATACTCTTTTCCTTAGTGACTGCTACAATTTACAGCCCCACCAACAGTGCACGAGGGTTCCCTTTTCTCCACTTCCTTGCCAACACTTATTATTTCTTGTCTTCTTGATGATAGCCATTCTGGCAGGTGTGAGATGGTATATCTCATTGTGGTTTTGATTTGCATTTCCTTGTTGATTAGTGATGTTGATTATCTCTTCATGAGTCTGTTGACCATCTGTATGTTTTCCTTGGAAAAAATGTTTACTCAGGTCTTCTGCCCACTTTTTTTTTTTTTAATTATTTATTTATTTATTTATGGCTGTGTTGGGTCTTCGTTTCTGTGCAAGGGCTTCCTCCAGCTGCGGCAAGCGGGGGCCACTCTTCATTGCGGTGCGTGGGCCTCTCACTATCGTGGCCTCTCTTGTTGCAGAGCACAGGCTCCAGATGCGCAGGCTCAGCAGTTGTGGCTCACGGGCCTAGCTGCTCCGCAGCACGTGGGATCCTCCCAGACCAGGGATCGAACCCGTGTCCCCTGCATTAGCAGGCAGATTTTCAACCACTGCGCCAGCAGGGAAGCCCCTGCCCACTTTTTAATTGGGTTATTGCTTGTTGTTTTGATGTTGACTTGTATAAATTCTTTGTATATTTTGGATATTAACTTCTTATCAGATATATCATTTGCAAATACATCCCATATAGTAGGCTGTCTTTTTTTAAAAAAAATAAGTAAAGCGCCTTTTTTTTTTTTAGATTTTATTTTTGGCTGTGTTGGGTCTTCGTTGCTGTTCGCGGGCTTTCTCTAGTTGTGGCAAGCAGGGGCTACTCTTTGTTGCGGTGCATGGGCTTCTCATTGTGGTGGCTTCTCTTGTTGCGGAGCATGGGCTCTAGGCGTGTGGGCTTCAGTAGTTGCAGCACGCGGGCTCAGTAGTTGCAGCATATGGGCCCTAGAGCGCACAGTCTTCAGTAGTTGTGGGTTTTATATGTTAATACAGAAGGGTTTTATGTATTAATACATATAAACATTCTCTATGCATATATATTTATATAATTTCAAATTAGGGTCATACTTTATATATACTATTTTATACCTGTTTTTCATGTTTTATTTATATATATATATCATGTTCTATATTTTTTATTCTGTGCTTACATTTTATTTTTTATATGTGTGTGTGTGTTTATGTTCTATGAAGGAAAATCACATAATACTTTTGGTTGTATACCTCTTATGATATTTGTACACTATGTTTTAAATATTTTATTGCAGGTGGCCAGCCTTTTGAGTTCAGTCTTAAACAACAAACGTCTTCTGGTTAAATATTCTGGAGCTCGTAACTTGAATGATGAGAACTCAGTGTTTGTATATTTAGGGACCCAGTGAGCATTTCCCTTTTCCTCTATTCAAGTTGAGCCACTTGAGAAGAAAAGGGAATCAGGCAAATAGAGATCCAAATAAATGTTATCTTATCACTGAGAAAAAGTTGTGTTGGAGGTTGTTGCTTAGATCTACAGCAACATCAGGTTTCATATATGTAGTCTCTGTCCCCTAAGTTTAGATCTTGGAACTGCCCACTGAGGGAAGGATTGTGTCTGCAGAGCTTGTCCCTCGTATCGTTGCCTCATTTGTTACTGTACCATTCATTCTTTCTACTTAGCTCCTTGCTTCTGAGTGGCATACTATATGATAAAGGTCATTTATCACAGTTTAAGTTACAAGCTTCTCTTGAGGTCTGCCTAAAGGTTGGCCATTTATCTGAGTGTCTGATGCTGAGTATTACCAACAACGTAAGATTGATTGGAGCACTCTGTAGTCAGTTTAGCTGGCTCTCCATTGGGAAAGTCTCCACCTACCTGGTTATTATTAGTTGTAATTATTAAAGTAGATTGTTGGTGAAAGGCAAGTAGAGGTGCTTTGCATTAGTTTCCAGGGCCTTCTGATTCCCTGTCTCTTGTGTTCTGTTCTTGGTTTTGTTGGAGGCTTGTGAGCTGCACATGGTATGACTTTTGAATGTGCCTGTTTTGATTTTCTAGCAGCGCAACTCACCAGGAAAACCGTATTAGGGTCTTAATGTGCCCGTTTATTCTTGCATGTTTCCCCTTGTTTTGGACCCATGAACCTAATGAAATCATGTTTCTCTGGATTCTGTGAGGGCAGTGTATGATCCACCTCTATTTGGCATATCTCTGCCTCTCCCATTCTATTTTAGGAGTAGGAGCTGATTCTGATCATAATCTTGAACTTGTAGGGCCCCAAAATAGTTTTTTTTTTTGGTGGTTGTCCAGCCTCCATCAGGACCCAGTTGAGTCTTCTACAGTGAGTGGGGGACATCCTCAAGATACTGTGGCTACTAGTATTCCCAGCGCAGTGCTGCTTCTTTATCAGTAAGTTGATTGCCTGGCCAGTGGTTCTCCCTTGATGTGACCCTGAACTTTGAGCACTAGTACCCTATCCTTGGACTAACCTGGGATATGAAGCTATTTCCTCCATTGCTGGTGGTAGAGTCTCATACCCATTGGGGGGATCTGAAATGATTATTGGCTTCCAAGCACAAGAGCTGTGCAGTGTCACTGAATACATAGTCATAATTTGTTATAATAATCATCATTGCTATTTCTTTCTTTCTTTTTTTGGCCTTGCTGTGCAGCTTGTGGGATCCTAGTTCCCAGACCGGGGCTTGAACCCGGGCCCACGGCAGTGAAGGCACCGAGTCTTAACCATTGGACTGCCAGGGAATTCCCCATCCTTGCTATTTCTTTACTCTCTCACGGTATGGTTGCACATGTAGCTAGTCGTGCTTTTGAACCAAATCGTAAACTGCTTGATACTGTCAGGTCTTCCTCACCTATTTTAACCATCTTTTTTAATGTGGCTGGCTTGCCTTTTTGACAGATACGGTATAAGATTTTTACTGGGGCATAAACACATTCATGCCCTGAATATATAACCATCCTGTTTAGACTGCAGCTTCTTGTAATTGTTTCAGAGAATAGTGGTTTATCTGAGGACAAAATCCTCTGGGCAATGTGGTTGTTACTGACCTGCTCTTATAAACTCTTTTCCACTGAGAAGTCAGGTGGATTGATGGCATGCCTGGATCTGGATGTTCAGTCACCCAATCTTGTACCAAGTTTTAAGATGCCCAGTAATTGACATGGTAGGCTCTAGTTCATCATTACACTGCTGGGCATCTGTGAGGCCTATGCCACCTGTCTCTTCCCTCTTCCATGGGTTAAGGTTAGCTCAGTAGTTACAATACCATATTTCCTTTAATCTAAGGTACCATCTATTTAAAAATGCATCCCAATATCAGAGATAAAACATTTTCCCGGGCTTCCCTGGTGGCACAGTGGTTGAGAATCTGCCTGCCAATGCAGGGGACACGGGTTCGAGCCCTGGTCTGGAAAGATCCCACATGCCGCGGAGCGACTAGGCCCGTGAGCCACAATTGCTGAGCCTGCGTGTCTGGAGCCTGTGCTCCGCAACGGGAGAGGCCACGATAGTGAGAGGCCCGCGCACCGCGATGAGGAGTGGCCCCCGCTTGCCGCAACTAGAGAAAGCCCTCACACAGAAACGAAGACCCAACACGGCCATAAATAAATAAATAAATAAATAAAATAAAAAAAAAACAAAAAACATTTTCCCTCAGTTTTATTGAGAGATAATTGACATACATCACTATATAAATTTAAAGTGTACAGCATCATGGTTTGATTTACATATGCAGGCATACCTTATTGTGCTTTTGCTTTATTGTGCTTCACAGATATTGTATGTTTTACAAATTGAAGGTTTGTGGCAATGCTGCGTAGTCAGATGACGGTTAACATTTTTTAGCAATAAGGTATTTTTAAATTAAGGTATATACTTTTTTTTTAAGACATAATGCTATTGCACACTTAATAGACTACAGTATAGTGTAAATATAACTTTTATATACACTACGAAACCAAAACATTTGTGTTACTTGCTTTATTGCGATATTGGCTTTATTGTGGTAGTCTGGAACCAAACCCGTGTTATCTCTGAGGCATGCCTGTATCATGAAATGATTACCACAGTAGGTTTAGCATCTGTTATCTCATATGGAGATACTAAACTTCTAAAATATATGTTTGGGGATCGATGAAATCTAGTTTTAAGGTTAACACTAGAGATTAAAAGATGTAAGGGCTCTTTAGCACTTGGCAAGGCCTAAGCTGGTGCTCCGGCTTCTCAGTAGCTCTGCTCGCATGTGTTGTGACATGGATTTACTGCAGAATCTTGCTGGCCTAGATCATGACCAGATTCACTTGACTCTTTTCCAACATACTGCTTTCCCTCTAATAGATGTAATTCTTAAGGATGGTGTTGTCATTTTATCCAGTAATGCCATAAAAGTTTTTAATTTAACACTTCCCTTTTTAGTACCCTTTCTCCCCCGCCTCCTACCTCCTGCAACTTGCTTAATTCCTGATCCTACTTTTATGATGCAGATTTTACCAGGTGTCATCAACAGGCTGGACTGTTCTGTTGCTTGGTATGGCTTTTTTGTTTTGTTTTGTTTTTAATTAATTTATTTATTTTTGGCTGTGTTGGGTCTTTGTTGCTGCTCATGGGCTTTCTCTAGTTGCGGTGAGCGGGGGCTACTCTTCCTTGTGGTGCGCGGGCTTCTCATTACGATGGCTTCTCTTGTAGCAGAGCGCGGGCTCTAGGCGCGCAGGCTTCAGTAGTTGTGGCTCGCGAGCTCTAGAGCGCAGGCTCAGTAGTTGTGGCGCATGGGCTTCGTTGCTCCGCGGCATGTGGGATCTTCCTGGACCAGGGCTCGAACCCGTGTCCCCTGCATTGGCAGGCGGATTCTTAACCACTGCGCCACCAGGGAAGCCCCTTGGTATGGCTTTGATGGCTTCATTTATTTTTGGAATATTGCTCATGTGTCCCAGAAGCTTTGCTACAGAACTGTCCGCGCCCATTTGTCTATTTTCCCACATGAAATCAATTCTGTTTAAGCATGTGTCTTTTTATGTTAATGCCCAAAAGCCATTCATTAAATGTAGATCTTTGACGTCTGTTATTAGAGACTCCATTTTGCTGACATCTCTGGGTATGCCATTACTCTGAGAGCAGTTGAGGCTGAGGTGTATTTCGTTCTCTGCTAGCAAATGTAAGCTTCTAACGAGTACTGTTCATCTGAAATTTTCAGGCTGCAGAGACAGGGCATTGTCCTGTCTACGTCCATCACTGTTTTATGAGGTGTACTCTATTGTTTATAGTTTTTAGAGGCTCACCTAGGAACTCCATCTGTCTGTCCAGGCCAGTTGAAGCCCGATAGCTGTAACTTTGATTTTATGTGAATCCATTCCTAGGCTTCCTAGGGCTTTAATTGTTTTGGATGGATACAGAAGCCATCGTTTGTACCTAATGTCTGTAAGTTATTGGTCTTATTAACCACTTAGCTAATATCTGGCAGTCTTAATTTAATCAGATCCCTAACACTTAAGTTTAAGAGGATTCCCTCAAACCTAGTCAGTGTTTGCTTTCCCTGCCTCACATTTAAATCTCCCTCTTTGAATTCATATTTTTGTTGATCTCCTTGTGGCTCCCTTCATCCAAATTTTTATTTTCCCAAAGCCTTCATTCTCAGAAGCGGTAGCTTCGTCATTTAAGTCCTTGTGTCAGTGGTGAAGTCCCATGGACCCTGATGGTCAGTCATCTTCTTAAATACAAGCTGACCACTGTGACCTGGCAACGTACCAAGACTGACCTCAAGACAGTACCGAAACCAAGGGTCTAGGCCTCCCTATTCCTGGCCCTCCATTCTTCAAAGGATCCATTGACCTGTTCTCCCTCCCATCAGAATTACGTGTTACCTTGTTCTGAGCCTTAACCAGAACCATTTATAGCTTCTGCTTTCTCTTCAGAGTTGGGTACTTTAAACTAATAGCTGGCAACTCTGCTGGCAAAGTTCATAGCTTCATAATTTGGACAGTCCCAGTTATTAGCTCTCAAAGAGTGCCCTGACTTTATCTGGTGATGCCTGTTTCACTTGAGAATTCCCAGATCCCTGGATGTCTATCAATCTCATTCTGTCTGGCTGTTTTTCCACCTTGGATGTTGCCCTTAAATTTCTCTTGGTGGGGTGGGGGAATCCAATCGCTTTACAGTTTGTTATTCAGAACTTTAGGCATGGCCCCATATGTAAGTTTTCTGATATATTCTTCCAAATATAACCTTGTATTTTTATTGTAAACAGCATTGAATGATGTTCTAATTCTCCATGAGGCTACATTGGGCTAGATTATTTTTCCTGAGCTTCTTAATTTGCCCACATATACTAGTAATAAACCACTATAATCTAAGGTTAACTGAGTCGGTGAGCCCTGATGCCTGCAATCTGCAAGAGCCTAATTAGCTCATAACTTAGTGAGTTCCAAAGTTATTTGTTGTTTATCTACATGTAAGGAAAGTGGTGAAAAGACAGTAAGTCCCTGAAAATCCTAGTTTAATAATGTATAGTAACTGTATTTTTTCAGTATTTTAATTTTAATTATGGAAAGACATGCAAGGTAAAAGGCACAAGAGATAACTTTGGCTAAAAAGTATTTCTGTTCTTGACTCTGAGTTCAAAGTAAATTAGCTCTTTTGTTTTCTTTTTTAAATAGGGTTACACATCATTTTGGAATGACTGTATATCATCTGGATTACGTGGCTGTATGTTAATTGAATTAGCGTTGAGAGGAAGGTTACAGCTAGAGGCTTGTGGAATGAGACGTAAAAGTCTGTTAACAAGAAAGGTAAGAGGGGGCCTATATAACATCTCCTTTTTAAAGAGTTTGTGCTGCCTAAAAATGAAGACTGTTTCTACTAACAGTTTTCTTTTTTATTGAAGTATAGTTGATTTACAACGTTGTGTTAATTTCTGCTTACAGCAAAGTGATTCAGTGATACATATACATGCATTTTTTAAAATAATCTTTTCCATTATGGCTTATCACAGGATATTGAATATAATTCCCTGTGCTATACAGTAGAACCTTGTTGTTTACTAATAGCTTTCAAAAATTAAAGAAGAGAAGTTGATTTTAAAGTTAAGTCTTTGTTGAATCATGTTTCCATATCTTTTCTTGCATCCTTGGGTTTTTGGTTCTTTGCGCATAATGAGTAATGTAATTCATTGTTAGGATCACTGGCCATTGCATCCTACATATTCAGAAAGACTCCAAACTTTATTTGCTGCTCCTGAAAGCCATGATTTGGAAGACTTGACATAACTACTCAAAAGTGGTATTGTGCAAATTAACTATCCATAGGCTGTTGATCTTTTTGCCAGAATACAAATAGTTTTCAGATCTCCGCCTCTCCACTGTGAAGGTCTGTGTTAATAGAGGTATTATTGACTAGTTTTTAGAATTTCTAACTTTAACCTCAATCTAAAATACTCAAGACTCTTTCTCTTCTAGTCTGTCATTGTTTCTTGGGGGACGTGGGGTGTTTCAAAGCTATTTTTTCCTTAATACATTGTCTTATAATGAAATCCAAAAAGTTTTAGGTGAAAACTGAACATTTTTTGATTGATATGCCAGAGAGAGTAATAATCCTATAGGAAAGAAAGAAATGTATTCTTGAAGGTTGTATGCAAAGTAAACACGGTATGGCAGAAAATATTCCTCGTGGAATATTAAAATTAAATCTAGTCATTTAGAGTCAAATGAGCTGGCATGAGATTAGTTTTGAAGTTACTGTTTTAGATATCTATGTCATAAAGCAGAATAAAATTTTTATTTGTTTTACTGTACAACCATAGATTTATGGAGGACAGAAACCTTAAGAATTTGTCATTATAATTATCAATGAAATACACACATTGGTTACTACTAATAATAGAAATTACAAGTAATTTTACATTAATGTTATGGAGCCCTGACCTAAAGTGAAAAGATTTTGATACTGTTTGTTTTTTTTTGGAACAGGAACCAGTTTTGTGTTGATTATCAACAAATTATTTGCTCTTTCATTCATTTATTCATTCATCATTTACTTATTTAGTGCTTAAGTCTTCCACGCATTGTGCTTGACTCTGGGGATACACTGGAGACCAAGAGACACATGTTCCCTGCCTGCATGGGCTTTTTATTTCAATCTACTTGCTTGTATGATCTTAACTAGGCAGTTGATAGGTCTTTTGGAAAAATACTCCAATATGATTTAATCTATTCATTTAAAAATAATGATTGATTATATTAAGATAATACATATATGATAGTTATAAAATCAAATTGTACTTAAAGACTGACAACAAAAAAGATAGCAGTCTTCTACCTGCCCTTCCCCACTCCTTAGTCTTGTATCTGGGCGGCAGCCATTCTCAGTCCTTGTATTAGTTTCGTAAGGCTGCCTTAGCAAATTACCACAGACTTGGTTGCTTGAAACAACAGACGTTAATTCTCTTTACAGTTCTGGAGGCCACAATGTGCTGTTCCTTGCCTCTTCTAGTTTCTGATGGCTTTGAGGCTTTCCTTGGCTTCTGGCTGCATCTCTCTCTGTCCTCTGTTTTTACATCACCCTCTCCTTTGTATGTCACTCATAAGGACACTTTCATTGCATGTTGGGGCTCATCTGGATAATCCAGGACAATCTCATCTCCAGATCTGATTTAACTTAATTTTATCTACAAATATTTATTAAGGGTTAGATTCTGGGGGTTAGGACATGAACACCTTTTGGGGGTCACCATTCAGCTTGCGACTTGCGACAGTTTTCACTTATTTGGGCATTTACCTCCATATTTCTAAATAAGCTTATACTGCCATTTCTTGATAAATCAGTTGGAGATGCTCTTTACTTACTTACATCTATTACTTAAAATAGATGCATATTTGCGGGCCTTCCGTGGTGCCGCAGTGGTTAAGAATCTGCCTGCCAATGCAGGGGTCACGGGTTCGAGCCCTGGTCCGGGAAGATCCCACATGCCGCGGAGCAACTAAGCCCGTGAGCCACAACTACTGAGCCCGTGTGCCACAACTACTGAGCCCACGCGCCTAGAGCCCATGCTCCGCAACAAGAGAAGCCACCGCAATGAGAAGCCTGCGCACCACAATGAAGAGCAGCCCCCGCTTGACGCAACTAGAGAAAGCCCGCACACGGCAACGAAGACCCAGCGCAGGCAACAAAATAGATGAATATTTGGCTTTCTTACATACCACTCTTTACCGCTACCTTTCAATCTTCCTAATAGAGTTATATCATAATTTTTGGCAAAACAGTAATGATTGTTTTATATTGTTACAACTATATTAATACTGTTTTCTGTAGAGTTAAGTTTATATCCTATGATTTCCTTTCTTAGATAGTTTTGTTTTTTTCTAGAGTTAATCCCTTTTTTTAAAGTTTTCTATGTAGCTCTCCTTTTTTCTTACATGCTCCATCAGAGAAAAGTTAGATTATTAATTTTCAAATGTTCAGATACATCAGATAACTCCATTAAAATTTGCCTGTGCTCCAGTTTGGACTGGTTATGCTTTGGTTCTACTGGGACTTCCTGTCACTTTTTTTTTAACTGCTTCAGCCCCCTGTTTTCTGGATCTAATGTTTTCTTCCACCCTCGTGGGAGGAAAATGTTTTGAGACTTTGCATGCCTGAAAATTCCTTTATTGTACCATATTTCTATTTGACAGATTGGCTGGGAATAGAATGTTAGATTTTTCCCACAGAATTTTTAAGGCATTTCCCTATTGTCCTCTAGTATACAGAGTTGCTGTTAAAGTCTGATGCCCTTCTGATTTTCATTCTTTGTATGATACCTGTTTTTTCTTCTCTGGAAGCATTTAAGATCTTCTGTTTATCTCTAGTGTTCTGAAATTGTATAATATGCCTTGATGTGGGTCTTTAAAAAGTCACTATGCTTGGACTTCTTCAATCTAGAAATGTGTGTCTTTTGATTTTGGAAAGTTTTATTTCTTGTATCTTCACTCTGTTTCTAGAACTGTATAAGGTGGAGTGGACCTCTTGGCTGTTCTTTATTTTCTTTCTGATTTTTATGTTATTTTTCTTTCTGGTTTGTTTCCTAGCTTTTTTGAGATATAATTGACATTCTCTTGGTCTCTCTTACCTTTTAACCCTCTGTTGAGTTTTTTATTGTGGCTTTCATGTTTTTGATTTCCAGGAACCTTTTTTTTTATCATGGCTTCTTTTTTTTTTTTTTTTTATTTATTTATTTATTTATTTATTTTTAGCTGTGTTGGGTCTTTGTTTCTGTGCGAGGGCTTTCTCTAGTTGCGGCGAGCAGGGGCCACTCTTCATTGTGGTGCACAGGCTTCTCACTATTGCGGCCTCTCTTGTTGCGGAGCACAGGCTCCAGACGCGCAAGCTCAGTAGTTGTGGCTCACGGGCCCAGTTGCTCTGCGGCATGTGAGATCTTCCCAGACCAGGGCTCGAACCCGTGTCCCCTGCATTGGCAGGCAGATTCTCAACCACTGCGCCACCAGGGAAGCCCATCGTGGCTTCTTATTCTTCTTGTTTTATGGATGTAAGATTTTCTTTTAAATCCCTGAGGATATTACTGCTCTTTTGAGAGTTTTCTTTATCTGTGTTATCTGTTTCTTCAGTTCTTATTTTCTCTTTTGGTCTCTTCCTTGTTGAAGACTTTCAAGTGTCTTGTCGTCCTTGGTTATTTGTTTGCATTTAAGAATGAGGCTTGTCCTCCAAGAAGAAAAACCCTAAATATAAATTATATGTATGGGCAGGAATATTTACTAGTGGGCCACACATTGCTGAATTTTGTTAAGGAGTTGGAACTTGCTCTGAGTTATTGAAGAATTTTAAGCGGAAGCTGAAATGTCATGATAAGATTTACCTTTAGAAAGATCAGTGAGGAGTATGGATTGAAAAAGGCTAAAACTAGTTCAGGGAAGCTAGTTAGGAAACTTAATCCAAGGAAAGTTAATCAGATTAGGTAGATTAGAATGATTGCAGAGGTGATGGAGAAAAATAGTCCATCTGAGAGAGATTTGGGGGGCAGAACTTCATAAGAAGAAAGATCCAACTATACCCAGCTTATTGTCAACGTGAGACCATTCTCAAAGGGGTGGGCATGCACTGGGTGTTCAGGCCAGATGGAAGTAGATTTAGGGAGTAAGTGAGAAGTAAGAAGTGGTGGCATGACCATAGCATATAGACATACAACTTTTTATCCCAAAGTTCTCCTTTCTTTTTTCTTATTCTCTCTGACCCCCTACTAAAAACATGGTCTAGAATAGTACTTGCCAATCAAACTCTGTGATGATGAAGATGTTCTATATCTGCACTGTCCAGGATGGTAGCCACTAGCCACATGTGGCTATGAGCCAGACACTTGAAATGTGGTTAGTGCAAATTGAGACATGCTGTAAATAAAAACACCCTGGATGTTTGAAGACTTACTATGGAAAAATAAGAATGTAAAACAATCTCAATTTAAAAATATTTATTACATGTCAGTATTTTGGCTATGGTGGGTTAAATCAGATATATTAAAATTAATTTCACCTGTTTTCATTTTTAAAAATATAACTACTAAAAATTTTAAAAATAGATTTGTGGCTTGTATTTCTGGTTCTAATTATATTTCCATTGGGCCATGTTGTCTCAGATACCGTATTTTTTTTTTAACCTTTCATAAGATTGAGCAAAAAGGAAAGGACGTATTGTCAAGGACAAGTTTGAGGGAAGACTCCCATTTTAAAAATAATACTGCTAAATTTCATAACATCTTAATA
This sequence comes from Balaenoptera borealis, assembly GCF_965194805.1. Lineage (NCBI taxonomy): Eukaryota > Metazoa > Chordata > Mammalia > Artiodactyla > Balaenopteridae > Balaenoptera > Balaenoptera borealis. The sequence goes on along the minus strand of NC_138867.1, from coordinate 28,684,101 downwards.
GGTAATGTAAAGTAATATAACAAATTCAACTTTGATATTATAGAATTTCAACTAGAAATTTGTTGTTTAGCCAAGAACGTTATAAGGCTATAAAGATCTAGTACTTGGTTAAAGCAGTGTAGCGTTTTCTTCTCTCATACCCTACCTCTGGTTTTTCTACTCTTAAAGTGGATTCTATATCCATCTTAACTTAAAGTTTTGTAGTATTTCAAAATTTTACGTAATCAGACCTATTGGTATTTTCAAGGATTCTGCTTGTTGCCACAATTTTGAGAAAACTTTCTCATCCCCTCAATTATATTTCATATTTAAATCTTTATCTTTTATTGTGGTATAAGCTCTGAGGAGCCAAGTCTTACTTTACCTCTAATTTGTTAGCCAGTTGTTTCAGTAATATCTATTGAAAAATTAGTTTCTCTACTGATGTGAAATGCCACCTTTATTATATATTGAATTCTTATATATAATTGAGTCTGTTTCTATAACTAATAAATGTTTGAAAAATGAATTTCAGGATCAGATAGCCCAAGGTTTAGCAGTAAAAGGAATTATGATGAGTATAAACTGTTCTACCATTTTGCTTTCCTAATTATTGCACGGTAGCTAAATTTTCGTTCATGATTGTGGCTAATCCGGTTAGGTTAAATATTGGATTTCCTTAGTATGGAATTAGTTTAAAATCTGAACTTTGATACAGTATGAACACTTGGGGCTTTAAGCATAATGAAATGTTTGCATAATTGTTTAAGTTTTTTGTTTAAAAAGATCAAGTAGATCATGTGATTCTTGTTGATTACATTTTAGGTGATTTGTAAGTCAGATGCTCCAACAGGGGATGTTCTTCTTGATGAAGCTCTAAAGCACGTTAAGGAGACTCAGCCTCCAGAAACGGTCCAGAACTGGATTGAATTACTTAGTGGTAAGCTTCTGTGTATAAACTAAAAACTGAATTCTCTGAAGGATTTTTGTAAAAGTTTAAAATCCTTTTGAAAGGAACTTAGACAAAATAGCCAAAAGCTTGTTTAGTTAGTTAGGCAATCTTGAAAGTTAATCAGTCACTAAATAGGGAAAATAGTGGTTTTTAAAATTTCATCACCTTTAACAAAACAGAGCAGATGTGAATCAGATATTGTATACTTCCTTAGCTTCCTTAGCTCCTGTCATTCTTTATCAAAATTACTTCATGCTACCTTATTCTGGATAGACTGGGTTAAGCTGTGGTAACAAGCAACCCTAAAACCTCAGTGGCTTAAAACAACAGTTTATTTCTCACTCATACTGTAAATCAGTCACAGGCCACTTCATTCTCATTTTGGCAGCTGGGCAGATGGAGCTGCCACCATCTGGAGCACTGTCAGTCACTACTGTAAAGGAAAGAAGAGAATAACAGATCACCCAGGCTCTTAAATTTCTGCTCAGAAATGACATGTGGTTCAGGTTTCATTGGTCAGAGCAAGTCACATGGCCTCCTCTAACTTTAAGGAGACAGGAAGTGCAGCTGTAGGAAGGAACACCTACTTGGTTGATAGCACTAATGACTACATTTATTTTAAAGTTATTTGTGTATTTGTCTAATCTTTAGATAGTAAACTCCTTGAGTATAGGACCTGAGTTAGCTTGTTGTTCCTCTCTACTGTTATATAAAACATAGCTTCTGCATACATCTATGATCACTTCACTTCATGTTCAAATATATTGCTATTTAGACTGTTTTAAAAACCTTTGGAGGTTGTCAGAGATTGGTAATTAACATGATGTCATTTTTCTCACTTATAAATAGAGTTTCTAAATTAATAGTTGTATTATGAAGATATTCTTATATCAGTAAAAGATTGAGTTTTGCATGTTTGTTTATTTATAATGTGAATACACATATTCCAAACTTAGGTAGTAGGACAATAAATGGGCACTTTATACTTATGGCAGGGTTCATTCTTCCTTCTTATTGGTAGAGACATTAAGCTTATTTACAAGTTTGTCTTGATAATTTTGAGGGGTTTTCTTTGACCACCCTCTTGTAGATCTGCTGATAACTTTCTTTTTACCTCATTGAGTAAGAGAAACTTTAATGTGACCCTTTTTCCTTCTTTGTGGTTGTGATATTGATGTTGTCTTCAATGATAATTTTTTTGTAGGAAATCTTTTAAAATTACTTTACCCATTTGATGAAAGTTTGTTTGGTTAAAACTAGGTACTTACTCAGCACATACCAAGACTATATGTCACAGTGCTCAGAACATTGTCAGCCCTCTTTGGGTGAGCCTTCCACCTATTCAGCAAACTGTGGCCAGCTGACAAAGACTCAGTGAGGGTATGATGTTAACTCCATATGTTAAATATTAGCAAATATGATTTTTTTGAGATAAAAATAGAAGTGCTAATACCTTCTAACTGATGGATCGTTTCTACATTCTCTGGAGTTCACTGGCCTAAGCAGTCTTTGTGTTGTGCTCATGTTGTGCTGCCATTGTTGGCCATTACCACTTCCCGTGGTGCAAATTAGAATTTGTAATTAGGTTCTCAGCTGACCAAAAGGAGGGTTTCTCAAGTTGTAGTTACTTTTTTTGGGAGGTATGTCAGGTAAGTCAGAGTGCTTAAAGTTCTTTTTATGGAATATAGTTTGTCTTGCCTTAACGTCAATGTTTTTGATGTCACTTTGGTGCCACTTAGCACGTGGAGGTGTTTTCAGATGCTTCATCCATCAACAGTCTCTTTATCTTACATCATATATGTTAATGGCACATTGGGATTTGGGTTAATAATATATCTTAGACCACTGGATTTCCTTTGTTATGTATGCATGGTACACAGGGAGTATGGCTTGCAAAGAGTTGAATCTCACCGTTTAAGGTGGCTCTATGTGTCTTAAACTTTACCTGTTATGTAACATTTTATGCATGTAGCTTATCCAGTACTCAATGTGTATGATAAATGAAAGTGGTTTTCAACTTGAGCTGTGTGCGCTGTTCTCACTTGGTTGAGTGAAAGGAGGGCAGAAGTCTATAAGCTTTTCTCAAAAGTATTAAATATAATTAAGATTTTGTGAAACAGAGTGTCCATTTGAGTTAGGAATTTGTGTAAACCAAGAAGCTAATACGAAGAAAGTGGTTTTTAAATTTTTTTAAACAACATCCTGTGAAGTTTAGGATGGCTGTAAATGCCAAAATATCACCTATAGCACTTTGGTTGCATGTTCCTGATGTATAATAGGAATGACCTGTAATTTCAGCGTAAAAGAAAGGAATCCAGAGTGGGAGAAGGAGAAAAAAGCACATTTCTTTTAAATTAAGAAAATATCTACTTCACACCTAGTTAAAAGTACTGCTAGTGCTTGCTGATTTTTAATAAAAAATTGTATCCAACCTAACACCATTTTAACCATTTTTACGTGTTCAGTTCTGTGGGTCAGTTTGTTGATCTAAAATTTTTTAGTTGCTTCAAAATAATGAGTGGTATCAAATACCAGTTATTGCAACAATACTGATGTAGGTACTATGAAACTTAAAAAGAAGTGCTTCCATACTAAAAGAATCTTAAAATTCATTTGCAGAACAGTTGTATATTTCTGTTTATTTACTTATTTATTTAGGCTGCGCTGGATCTTTAGTTGCAGCATGCGGGATCTTAGTTGCGGCACGCATGCAGGATCTAGTTCCCCGACCAGGGATCAAACCTGGGTCCCCTGCAATTGGGAGCACGGAGTCTTACCCACTGGACCACTAGGGAAGTCCCCAGTTGTGTATTTCTAATAACGGATTGATAACAGATTAGAGTTTAATAGTATGGTTCTGTGAAAGTGCAGTAGCCCAGAGAAAAGAAATCCTTGGGAGCTTTAGTAGTTGGAGGAAGTGGAACTTGGATTGGGCCTTTGAAAGGTAAAAATGAGACAGAAAGAAGGAAGTGTTCCTGTTCAGAGGGCTTAGAGGGGGTGGTAAAATTGGTGGACCTATCCTTACACAGTTAAGTCTGTACTTGTTACTAGGTTTTCAAAACTATGTATTGTACTGTGTTGTTGAGGGATACGTGCATAGATGGTGAGACTATATGTAAAGAAAAAAGAATGATTAACCTAAGTTTGTTTGGTGGTTACCTCTGAGGCAGAGAAGACACAAGGGAAGCATCTAAGGTCTTGATGAAGCTTTCGTCTTTACCTGGGGTGGGAGGATGGATACCCAGGGGTTCATCTTACTGTTATTTACAGTGTGCATATATACATGTTAAAATTAGTGATATTTAAATATTACTTATATATCTTGTTAATTAAAAAAATTAATAAATATGTGTATTTGAGGCAAAGAGTAAAAAGTTTAAAGACTACTTTCTGTTTTCAAGAACAGTATTTTTTGCTTTCTGAAGTCTTAAGACATGTAATTGATCAGTTTGGTCACAAGGTGTCGCTAGATTGCCAAATTTATGAATAAAGCTGCTTTTTTTTTGTAACATGATGTCAAGGAAGATGGAAATTTTTTGTAGTGAAATTATTTAGGTGCCTGCCAGTATGTCATTTTCACTGAAATAATTGTTGGGCAGTGGGATATAAATAACCTTTGAAGAAATTTTCCTCTCCGTATATACTTCTCAGTTTCCTTTATAAAAGAGTGAACTATAAATAAATTCTATACATTTAAAATTTGCTTGTATAACTTATAAAGTCTTTTTTGCATAGTGAGTAATTTAGGATGAATGACAATATGGATCACAGTAACATATTTTAATCTAGAATTTTGAACATTATTCCTCCATTGGGGGTTTGTTACAGTATATTTAAAAGATATTCAACATTCTGCTTAAATTGAAGCAGCTAAATCTTTTAGTAGATAGTATAGGTTAAACCTTTATTGTATCTTCTCTTCACTTAACCAACTCCCCTCCTCCCACCCCAGTTTATACTGTTGTCTTAAGTATGCTAATCTCAGGGGTAACTTTATTCTTTGGATTTAGATTAATTTGGTTCTTTTAAAATAAAAGACGGAAGTGTAAATCAACCAAAATAAAAAAATTAAAAAAACAAAAGCCCAAATAGACAAAAATAAAATAAAAGGCAGAAATGTCAGGATGCCAAGACACTTTGACCACTCAGTTATTTATTTATTTATGTATGTATGTATGTATGTATGTATGTATGTATGTATGTATGTTTATATTTGGCTGCATTGGGTCTTTGTTGCTGCGCACGGGTTTTCTCTAGTTGAGGTGAGCAGGGGCTACTCTTCATTGTGGTGCACAGGCTTCTCATTGCGGTGGCTTCTCTTGATGCGCAGCATGGGCTCTAGGCACGTGGGCTTTAGTAGTTGTGGCGCACGGGCTTAGTTGCTCTGCAACATGTGGGATCTTCCTGGACCAGGGCTCGAACCCGTGTCCCCTGCATTGGCAGGTGGATTCTTAACCACTGTACCACCAGGGAAGTCCCACCACTCAGTTATTTTATCGTGCCTTTTTTGGAGTGTTCAAAATAGTATCAAACAACATTTACATATTACCCATACTGGTTCAGCTTTCTGCTTACGGGATTTTTTCATTTTTAAAAAATATCTGAGGAAAGCTGAATAACATTTTTGTTGGAGTGGGCACACAAGATTTGCCCTTTTCCAGGGAACTGCATCAAAAGATGATGATGTCTGAGTCCTTTTTTGTTACTTCCTCCGAGGCAGAAATGATTGCCCACAAGAAGGTCCAGTCATAAATGGAACACATTATTTGAAGGTTGGTCTGTGTTCAGGCTCTTCTCTTTCTTAGTAGCAACATTAAACTAAGGTAGCATATTTTGGATTTGAGGAATTTGTCACAGGAACTTTGTAATAAGCATTTCTTGTTCTATTGGGTGCAGTATGTAAGATTTAATTGTGGATAAGGTGTGGATAAGCCTTATTAGCATGACTTCAATACAATAGACAGTGAATTATAAACTGCTAATACCATTTATTTCCAATGAGAGGAAAAAAATCATTGTATAGCAACATCAGAGGGATTTCTGTTTTTTTTAGGTCTATAAAGAGAAATTGACCTATAAGTTTCTTAGAATAATCTTAAACACCCCCCGTCCCGCCCCAACAATTATTTGAGAATAGATAGCCAAGATGTTTTCTGAGACATAGAATAACTTCCTAATTGACTAGTGAGTTGCCAGGGAATAGTACTTCTTTGATAACTCACAAATTATTATTATGAGTATAGTTAATTAATTAACCTTGGATTTGAACTCTAGTTTTTTATGGGCTTTTACGTGAATTTGGCTGTTGATTATTTTGTGTTTATTAGTTTGAATTTCCAAAAGTAATTTAAGAATGTTGGAAAACACAACCTAGCTAATTCTAGCCTGGTGCCTTAGGCTGCCTACCACGTGCCAATGATATTAGAAAGCACAAAACAAAACCCAAACTGTCTGGTGAAAGTTACGGCAGGCATTTATTGGGGAGAGAGTGGGTTGGTACAACAATTGAAAAATGAAAGTTATAACTAACCTTTGAAAGATGTGTGCCCTTAACATCAAACTCAAGTAATTTCTTATTCCTCTGGGCTCTTGGTTCATATTGTTTTTATGGCCCTATTTACATCTTATTCTAGCCAGTTAAGTACAGTTAGTTGTTATATTATGAATGTTCCCTTCATTTGATTTAAAATATCTAGAGTTAGAAATATGTGTTACTAGGACTTCCCTGGTGGCGCAGTGGTTAGGAATCTGCCTGCCAATGCAGGGGACACGGGTTCAAGCCCTGGTCCGGGAGGATCCCACATGCCACGGAGCAGCTAAGCCCGTGCACCACAACTACTGAGCCTGTGCTCTAGAGCCCGCGAGCCACAACTACTGAGCCTGCGTGCCACAACTACCGAAGCCTGCGCGTCTAGAGCCCACGCTCCGCAACAAGGGAAGCCACCGCAATGAGAAGCCTGTGCACCGCAATGAAGAGTAGACCCCGCTCGTCACAACTAGAGAAAGCCTGTGTGCAGCACCGAAGACCCAACGCAGCCAAAAATAAATAAATAAAATAAATAAATTTAAAAAAAAAAAGAAATATGTGTTACTAATGTCTGCATTCTCAGTACCTAGTATGATTTTTTTAGACCATTATAAATAGGATAAACTCTTTCTGCCAAAGTGCTGATTCTGCACATGGATAAATAATAATAGCTAACGTTTATTGCAAGCTTACCATGTACCAGGCTCTATTGTAAGAACTTGATATGTCTTTAACTTAACTTAATCCTCATAATAACCCTTGTGAGCTGGAAAGAGTTGTTTTCATTGCTTTACAGATGAAAAGACAGAGGAATAGAGAGGTAAGAAGCCTTGCCCAGGGTTGCACTGCTAGGAAATGACCAAATTGGAATTCAAATCCAAACAGTCTGGCTCCAGAGCTTGCTCTCATAACCTGTTATGCTATAGTGCTTCATCAAGTAACTGTTAATGATTTCTCTTTTTTCGTTGTTTTTTGTTTTTGTTAATGATTTCTTAACATTAAATGTAGGTGTGGGCTAATTTAACACCAGAAATTGAAAGTAAGTAGAATTTCATTTATTATTGAGTTATATTTTTCTTTTATACTATTAAGTTTTAAAATCTATTAGGGCCCCAAATATATTTCAGCTCTTTTACTTTTTGAAGTTATCAAGGAAATTGAATGCAATGATTGTTTTTCTTTTTGTGGAAGCTGATTTGCCAGGGTTTTTTATTTGAAAAGCTTATCTTTCTTTTCTTGTTTTCTTTATTTTTATTTTTTGCTTTTAATCTTTTTTTTTTTTTTTTTTTTGGTTGTGCCTCATGGCATGTGGGATCTTAGTTCCCTGACCAGGGATTGAAGCCATGTCCCCTGCAGTGGAAGCATGGAGTCTTAACCACTGGACTGTCAGGGAAGTCGCGGTTATGTTTTCTTTAAATGTAGAAGATGACTTTAATAATGATTCATGGTACCATTTCTTCATTATTTAATTGACAGTTTTTTTTCAAGTCCCTAGTTTTTTTTTTTGTTTGTTTGTTTGTTTTAATTTTATTTATTTATTTATGGCTGTGTTGGGTCTTCGTTTCTGTGCGAGGGCTTTCTCTAGTTGCGGCAAGTGGGGGCCACTCTTCATCGCGGTGCGCGGGCCTCTCACTATCGCGGCCTCTCTTGTTGCGGAGCACAGGCTCCAGACGCGCAGGCTCAGTAGTTGTGGCTCACGGGCCTAGTTGCTCCGCGGCATGTGGGATCTTCCCAGACCAGGGCTTGAACCCGTGTCCACTGCATTGGCAGGCAGATTCTCAACCACTGCGCCACCAGGGAAGCCCCTCAAGTCCCTAGTTTTATAGCGTGAATAACAAAATGTAAAATGGCAGTTCCAGATCATTTAGCCTTTAAAAAAAGAAAAGCTCTCGTTTTCTCTTCATTGTGCTTGTGTTTTCCTTTAAATTATTTAGATATTTATAATAGCCATTTTAAACTCCTTGTCTGCTAATGCCATTGTCTCTGTCATTTCTGGGTCATGTCAGATTTGGTTGACTTTCTTTTTTGGTTGTGTGGCATGCGGGGTCCTAGTTCCCTACCCAGGGATCGAACCTGCGCCCCCTGCAATGGAAGTGCAGGGTCTTAACCACTGGGAAGACACCAGGGAAGTCCGTGTTTGACTGTTTCTATTGATTTTTTTTCCCCCTTAGTTTTGGGTCACATTCTTCTACTTCTTCACAAGTCTAGTAATTTTTATTGGATGCTGGACATTGTGAATGCTATGTTGTTGTGTGCTGAATTTTGTTTGTCTTTAAAGACTGTTGAAATTTGTTTTGCTAGGCAGTTAAGTTACTTGTGGATCAGTTTGTTTGTAAGCTTTGTTAGGCCAGGTCTGGAGTAGCCTTTACTCAAGGGCTAGTTTAGCCCTATTACTAAGATGTGATCCTTCTGGAATCCTTTCTGAATGTCCTGGGTGTTCAGTGAGACCTTTCCACTCAGGCTAATTGGCATGCATATTTTTCCTAGCCCTCTGTGAACTCTTGGAATTGTTCACGTTACAACTTTCTTGAATTTTTTTTTTTTTTTTTACCTTGTTTTGTGGAGTTTCTCACCATAACACATGTGGCTTTGTTTTTAGCCAGGCTCAAGCGAACACCATGCAGATTTCTAGAGCTCTTATTCTGCATAGTCCCCTCTTCTCCAGTACTCTGCCTTGCATATTCCAGCTGCCTTAGCCTCCCCCAGCTCTGATCTCTGCCTTTTTACACAGTGTGAGTTCTGTGCTCTACTTGAGGTCTTCTGTTCTGCTCTGCTGCCTGGCATGTGCCTTTGGGTAGCAAGCTTGGGCAGTAGTAGGGCTCAGTGAGGTTTGTCTCAAAAGGTCACAGCTCTGGGCTGCCTTTTGACTAGCATCTGAACAGTTGTTTCATATATTTTATGCAGATTTCTAATTGCAACAGTGGAAATGTTTTATTTCTGTGATGTCCGCTCAGTAACCTCTAGCCCCACTTGGCTGTTGAGCACTTGAAACGTGGCTAGGGCAACTGAGGAACTGAGTTATTTTCCCTCCTTATTTATTTATTTGGCTGTGCTGCAGGGCTTGTAGGTTCTTAGCTCCCTGACCAGGGATCGAACCTGGGCCCCCTGCAGTGGAAGCATGGAGTCCTAACCACTGGACCGCCAGGGAATTCCCTGAGTTTTTTTATTAATTTAAATTTAATAGCCCTATATAGTTAATGGCTGCTGTAGTAGACAGTACAATTTGGTTTTTCTCAATATTATAAAATTTCAGCTTTTGCATATAATAAAAGTGCCAGTGGTTGATCTCTGACATGTCCCAATTTAGAAAGGTACTATAGTATTTTTTTCAAATTACCCAAATAGTTACATGTTCATTGGAGATTATTTGGAAAATACAAAAATTACAAAAAAGAAAATTTGTCACATATAATCCCCCAAATAATCAAGATTAATATTTTGATATATTTCCTTCTAGTCTTCTATAAAGAAAAAACTGTTTTAGTGAAAAATATTTGGTTTTATTTTTTTTTTTAAGATTTTTTTGATGTGGACCATTTTTAAAGTCTTTATTGAATTTGTTACAGTATTGCTTCTGAGGGTTTTTTTGTGTGTTTTGTTGTTGTTGTTGTTGTTGTTGTTGTTGTTTGGCTCCAAGGCATGTGGGATCTTGGCTCCCCGACCAGGGATCCAACCCGCACCTCCTGCATTGGAAGGTGAAGTCTCAAACCACTGGACCGCCAGGGAAGTCCCTTGGTTTTATTTTAAGTATTTATGTCTCAAAGGGAAATACGCATAGATGACAAGATTAAAATGATGAAAATGTTTTGTCCTTCTATAATTAGGTTTATATTATTTGTCAGCAAAGAATAGCATTGCCTAAACAGGCCTTCCCAGCTTTATAGGTCAGGTATATGTAGCAGTTCAGGAATAACTTATTAATCAGGGAACTTTTTAATTCTTTTCTCTTTTTGTTGCAGATGGGTGTTTAACAGAAATGAAATCTCATATTTTGCTATTGGCTGCTTTTTGACAGTAGCTAGAGAGAAGCCAAACATAATTTAATGTTGATATTTGGCTTATTTCCGCATTAGGGGAGCTGGTTTGGAGACTGCTTTCAGCTTGAGTAACTGTTGTGCCTGAAAATCATGTGCCAGGTGCCTAGAAGCCGAAGGCCTGGCCATCAAGGGGTTCATGGTTTAGTTGGCAAGAAAACATAGGTGGATTTTCTTCTGCTTCTCTGGAGGAAAAAAAGTCAAATGTTACTGTTCATTTTAACAGTACAAAATTTAATAAGATTAGCAGATAATACCTATCATTTCTCACTTCGGGAATCTTTCTTTTAGGCGAGACGTGGAATCCGTTAAAATTGCATTATCAGTTAAGAAACGTGCGGGAACGATTAGCTAAAAACCTGGTAGAAAAGGGCGTATTGACAACCGAGAAACAGAACTTCCTTCTTTTTGACATGACGACACATCCCCTCACCAACAACAACATTAAGCAGCGCCTCATCAAGAAGGTGCAGGAGGCCGTTCTCGACAAATGGGTGAACGACCCTCACCGCATGGACAAGCGCCTGCTGGCCCTCATCTACCTGGCCCACGCCTCGGATGTCCTGGAGAACGCGTTCGCGCCCCTCCTGGACGAGCAGTACGACTTAGCCACCAAGCGGGTGCGGCAGCTCCTGGACTTAGACCCTGAGGTGGAGTGTCTGAAGGCCAGCACCAGCGAGGTGCTGTGGGCAGTGGTGGCCGCCTTCACCAAGTGACCCTGCACAGAACCGAGCGTCCCCCTTTCTCTCGCGGGAGCCAGTCGTTTTTCTTCCAGGGACTTCTGGTTTTCTGCAGTTTGTACTTCCCACACTATAATTGGCTTTTGTTTTATGAAATGGTGGGTGGCTTTTTCTTTTGTGTATGTATGCAGGATTCTGCTGGTACGAGAGGCCTTCCTCTTTCTGTTGTGAAAAAAGTTTCACTGCCATACTGGCATTCCATTCCTCGTGGCCATCCTCACTGTTGCCTGTTTGGGTTCTGGCGGGCTTTGACTGTCAGAGTGCCTCCAGGCTCCTCACACGCACATCTTTTGGATTACCTCAGGTTGAGTTTCTCCCACATGTGCATGTACATCTCGCATTCTGCCTGCAATTCAGACAGAAGTCACAGAAAGGCCTTTAACTCACCAAAGGTAAATATCTGTATCTATTAGGACATTTTATACATAGACCTCAGTTGAGATGTATACTTAGCAAAATTATTTTTAAATTGAAATACACAGTAAATAATATAAAGTGCCCCTTGGATCTTGCTTCCCATGTAAATCTATTGTATTATTACACTTGTTATAATTTTAACTATTAAATCATAAAGGTCCAATTGTTTCACACAGCCAGTTTGGGATGAGCTGCATTCCAGTTATGCTGTATATAGTTTGAATTATATAGAAGTTGTTCCTTCTTCTGGCCACCACTGCCCATCTGAGTATTTTGCAGGGTTTAATTAGTTGTACACCTGTTGCCCCTTACTTGCTACAGTCATTGTAATTTGATGGCAAAATAGACCTCTCATCATTGAAGGAGAGAGAAAACATGTGTGTCTAATTGGTCCCAAGATTTTTTGAGCTGTGCCATTCATGGTACTCTTTGCCTATGCATCTCCTTTCTGGAATTTTTTTCAGTCTTATTATTTTTATCATTTCTGTAGAGAAGAGGCTTGTGACCAGTACTAATCTTGAGTACAGTTTTATCTTTTTCTGTCCACAAGTAAATTAATGTCTGCTCTTAAATAAATATCTACTCACACTTTCTTGGGGGAAAAAAATCAGATGTCAGTACTAGCAGATGTTGCATGTAAATCGTTAGCAAGTAACGACTACAACTCAGATGATTAAGAGTTTTGTAACAGAAAGCTCTGCTATGTTTTAATTTTTATATACAATTATGATAATTAGCACATTGTAAGAATATAAACCTTTGCTTTTTAGAGTTTATTTTTACTATTTCTTTATCACTGTTTATCATATCTCCATTGGTTTCATAATGTAAATACTATATATTGAACAAATTAAATGTCAAATTTTTTATTACCATAGTTCATGTTACTAGTGGGGCTTTCAGGTGTTTAGAGACTTTTTTGGTTAACATTCAATGCAAAAGTACTAGATGGTGTATAACTCTAGAGTTGAATTTTAAGGGATTCCCTGATATGTATACTCTCTTTTTATCTGAAGTAATAAATAAACTATGATCTTGAAAGTGCCTGAATCAGAGCAAGCATGTCATTTGTATTTTTGTATTCCAATTATTGTGGTTTTAGTTTTCTTTCTGATGAAGTTTTACTTAGCCTTAGTTTAGTATGGCAATATTTCTATGCAGGGGTTGGCAAACTTTTTCTTATTGGGCCAGATAGTAAATATTTTAAGAAAATATTTTAGGCTTTGTGAGCCATATACGGTGTTGCAGCTACTCAACTCTGCTGAATGAAAGTTGCCATAGACAATACAAATAAATGGGTGAGGCTGTATTCCAGTAAAACTTCATTTACAAAAGATAGGCAGCTGGCCATGGGCATTGGTTGGCCAATTTCCTGTTTTAACTCATGAAAAAAGACAGATTTTTCTCTCCATTAAAATAACCTCCTTTACCTCCAAGAATGATAACTACTGGTGGTAATTAAGTATAGAAAGTATTAATTTATAGTTTCTTCCCACAAAATGGATACTTGAAACTTATACCATGTCCTGGAATTTCTTTTTAGGTGAAGATTTACTGTTTTCCTCCAGCAGAGATTTTAGAAATGAGGTAATGGTTGTTTCTAAGGAAATCTTGGCTTTCTAAGCCGCATCTGTATTCTCAGGCAAGGGGGAAAGGGCCTCACCCAAACTTCTGTCAGCGTTTGTTTCAGAGCAGGTAGGGCCTGTCAGCCCTACCTGTGTGTGACCTCAACTTCAGTACATGTTTGTGTCTCCGGAGGAGAGGACAAGTGGTACCATCCGGAGGCGAGGGTGTTATCTAGAACTCCTTCTTCCTGTAGAAGGCCGCTGTTTACAGTTCTCTGTAAGCAGGAATGGTGTGACTCCAGGGACATTATTCTGTGTGGAAGGAGCAGTATGTCCACAGGCTTATGCCACTTTTGTTAAAAGCCTTCAGATCCAAGAATCAGGCAGTGAGTTTTAATATAATAAAACTTATTGTGCAATAATAAATCGATCTCTTCATATGTTGAACTGCTGAGTGTTCCTTAGAATAACCTGGTCTGGAACAATGCTGTAACAGAAGGGAGAAAGGAAACTTGCTGAATGCATGCTCTGTGCCTAGTAAAGTATTTTATATCTTGTTTTGACCTCCCCAAACCGCAATTACTGTCTTCATTTAATGAAGAACAGGCTTGGAGAGGAGGGGTTGCCCAGTCTCACATTATCTGGTAAGTGTTTGAGCTTTTAATCCTGAAGTGATTGAAAACAGTAATGGCATTCAACCATAATTTTTCCTTTCTTATTTGGGGACTAGGAGGGGGCTTCTTTTCCTTAACAGAGATAAAAACCACAATAGCGGGCATGCAAAAAATCCTCATGGTGGTGCAAAATACAATGATAAAAAGATATCCCTGCTTTATTCTGATATCTTGGTATAACTTACATAAATTATCTTTTGGGGGTGAAAAAGTTGACTAGTTCTGTATATTCTCAGGAGAAAGAAGCATCATCAGATGTCAGTTGGCCAAGAAATCCCTGGCCTGCTGAAGTAAGATTGCCTTGTGGCCTCTGATGCATTACGTTACTCAGTTCCTCCCCTCGTTTGCAAACAGATGGGTACAATACTTTTTTAAAGTATGACAAACCCTTGAATTTGGCCACCACCTGAAGGAAAGTGAGAGGGGCTGGTGTGTGGTTCGGTGGCAATATAGGACCAATGAGTGATGACATCCAGCCTGATGATGACAGGAGTCCATGCATGGCTGGCTACTCTTGCCCCAGGAACATGGAAACCACTAGTCACAAGTCTTTGTGAGGTATTTATGAAGTTTAATTCCAACTCAATGGCCTCTCCATCTTAAATGGAGATACTTATATTGTCAGATAACATTGTTCCATTTCACTTTCATCCAGATCAAGATGACTGACAACCTGAGGTAATTTCCAATTCATTGCAGCCCACTGGGTCCCAGAATGATAGCCCTGACTCTTGTAAGTTCTGCATGAATGTCGTATGTTCTTTAACATGTCGTATGTTCTTTAGCACCAAGTAAGGAAGTGATATTAAGGTTTGTCACCTTGCAGGCTACTTACTCTTCAAAGAGGCATGGATGGTAAAGTTAGATTGATATCCACACTCCCTCAGCCCAATATTAGAATTATGTAGGCAATTACTCCTGATAGAGCAGTGGTATAACTGTGATTCCCACTAGCATCATTATATACTGGTGTGCAATTTACTTTTTGCACTTACATTGTAGAGAACTTTCAGAATAAGCACACATCATTCTCTTTAATCATTTTTGGCTTCATTGTATAATTTCTCCCATTAATGGGCATTTGGGTTCTTCTCATGTTGTTCATTATTACAAACAGTATTGTAATGTATATTTTTGTACATATCTTTATATTTGATTTCTATAGGAGGAATTAATAGAAGTAAGTTTGCTCAAAGACTATGCCTTGAAAATGTAAAAGATAAAGCCAAATTTTCTAAGATTCATGTTAAGTTCCACTTCAAATTAACATGAATGCTGGTTTCCCCACACCTTAGCTAATACCGTAGAGGGTGTCATCAATCCTGGTCTTTGCCAAGGTAATAGTGAGGAGAAAGGTCAAATTATTTTAATTATCGAAGAGTTGATTATCATTTACTATCTTTATTGGTAATTTGTATTTTTTTTCTGTGAGTTACCTGATCATGTTCTTTATTCATTTTTCTAATTTAGGGTATTGATCTTTTTATGTATTGATTCACCAGGACTTTCCATATATTGTGGATATTAACCCTGTGTCTGTGATGCAATTGTTTTTCTCAGTCTTTGGAGTTGGTATATATGGTAAGTATTTTTTTTCCTTTTTTCCTTTTTTTTTTTTCTTAACAATTCAGAAAAGTGTAAGGTGCAGTAGTGCTTAAGCATGGAATCTGTGGAGACCTTAATTATCATACTAAAGAGATCAGCATGGTATTCAGGTTTGGGGATATATATATTTCATAAAAATTTGGGGAGGTATGATTAAATATAACAAATATAAAAATCATGAAAAATATGTATAATTATATGTGTATATAAAGGTTTCGTGTAATTTTTATGATTAAAATGCAAATGGAAAATCTCATAAACAAATGTGTAGGCTAGTGGATTATTTGAAGGCAAACATGCTTGCAGCCATCACCCAGGCCAGGAGATAGAACCTTGCCAGCTGTCCAGAAGCCGTTCAAGGCTTCCTCCCAATTACAACCTCCCTTACAACCTCCCTAAGTCTCTATCCCAACCCAGTATTCATCTTTAATAATTTTGTTCTGTTTCATTTTTCGTTTTATATGTCTTTTTTAGTTTCTCTCAGTCTATAAGTTCTTTCCCTCATCTCTCTTATTTTTTTCCTTGTGGAATATTTGTTGATAAAATTGGATCCCTTTTCCTGTTGTTTGGATTTTGCTGATTGTATCCACATAGTGTAGTTTAATGTGTTATTGACCTCTACTTCCTGAGAATTGGGCGTTAGATCTGAGGCTCCGTCAGATTCAGGTTGGTATGTGTAGGCACCTGTTGCATCGGTGGTGGTGTGTTCTTTCGTCAGGAAGCACATGGTGTCTCTCTTTTTGTGATGGTTTGTGATAGCAGCCTTGCTGTTCAGTTCTCAGATCCTGTGATTTATTGAGGTTGCATGTGGTGATATTTTAACTGTTATCATTTCTTCTTTGTTTATTAGCTAAAATATTTCTATAAAGAGAAACTTCACCTTACCTATAATACCTTTTAGTACAGTTCGTAGAGGAAAGGTAGGAGAATTTCTACATTTTATTTACCAATTTTCAAAATAGACTTGGTTCCAAAGCATTCTCCAAAGGTGACTGATTAATTTAAGTATCTTGAACTTGTGGAAATTAACATTCTTTTATCATCATCATTTTCCTTGATGAGAAGTAGGATTCTTGATGTGGAAAAGTAGAGCTATAGCTTTAAGACAGAAGACAGAAAACCCTTGTAGTTCTAAATTCGAATCAGAAGTATTGCTGTAAACTTACAGGGTACTTTATTTCTTCCTTTTTTATTGTGGTAAAATATACGTAACATAAAATTTACCATTTCAACCATACTTAAGTGTACAGTTCAGTGCGTCTGCTTTTTGTAGTTGCGCTGCATCTGCTTTGTAAGGACATCATCATTATATACTATAATCTCTCCCTTTTAACTCTTGCTTTAGTCTTAACTCTTCAAGTAAATACATGCTTAATGCTCTCCACCAGTCCTTGTGTCATCTATCCAGTCATTCTGCTTGTCTTGCTCGTTTGTTAGTAGATTCTTCTGGAAGGGCTTGTGAGACTAGTATACCCTGAGTTTTCATATGCTGACAACAGTTTATCTGCAGCCTTTCGTTTGAAAGTCTGTTTGGATAAAATGGTTGGGCCACATTTTTTTTTTAGTATCTTAAGTATGTTCTTTTTGGCTTAAAACATCACTGTCAATGTCTGATGATAACATGATTTTCTTTCCCTCATGAATGCCTTATTCTTTTTTGCTGGGAGCCCACGGGATTTTTTTCCCCCGATTTTTTGCCAGTGATGTTACTGCAGTATGTTTTGGTGTTGGTTGTTCTGGATCAGTATTCCCAAGTACCTGGTGTGTTCTTTCAATAGGTAGCATCAAATCTTTTTTTATTCTCAATTTCAGGAAAATTAAAGTTTTAGTAATTGTTCTGTTCCCTTGTTTAGGCTTTCTTCTTTGGGCATTGCTATTATGTATGTTGTTTTGGGTCACTTTTGCTTGGCTTATTTTATTATTGATCTTTAAATGTTTTACTCTTTTTATCTTCTCTTCCTCTTAAGACATCCTGTTTACTGTGAATGATCTTTCTAGTTTAGTCTTTTCTGAAATTAATTTTTTCCTGAGTTTTAATAACCAATTTCTGAATTTTTCTAATTTCTATTGATATCATCCATATTTTGTGTCATTTTCCTGATGTATTTTAACTCATTTTGGGGTATTATATTTTTCGTTGGTTCCCTAGGTATGTCTTTCTGGTGTGCTTTTGTTGTCTCTAGGGATTATATTTTCTCCTCATGCTCTTTTTTTCTTATGATAACTTTGTATGGGATTTGACCTAGATTGTCTTCTGTTGCCCATGTTTACATGAAATTACTTTTCCTATTTTCGAAGAGAGATGCAGGTCAGGGTAGCTTTTCTAACTGTGTTTATTCTCTAGACCCCTTTCTTCTGTTTTTGAGTGTGAAGAAATATGGCAGCTTGCTTTCTGAGATCTGGTTCTGCCACTCTCAGCCACCTTTATCTGGACCTTCTTTTTTTTTGATCTCTGTTGTTCTTATCTTGCTCAATTTCGATTCTGGTCCCAGTAGTTTCTCCTCAGTGTGGGGCATTGGCTGATCATCTCTGAAAGTGAGAAAACGATTCAGGTTTCAGGGGCCGTTATCCAGTTGGTCCTCTGAGCTTCCCTGTTGATTATGAGGCCAAGGGTGAGGGTGTCGGGGTGGGTGTGTGTCTTAGGGGTATCAGATGCCCTGTTGCTTCCCTCTACCCTCCTGGCACAGATTCCGATACCAAACTGGTCTTGTTGCTGTTAGTAGTTTACTCCTGCTCATTTTTACCTTCTGGGGTTTGTGAGGGTACTTTCACACCTAGTTTTGTTGTAGATGTTTACCATGGACTTTCGATACTAGTTGGTCTGGGTTGTATGTGTGTGGTGTTAGTGGTGGGGAAGGGGAAATGGGTGCTATATGAGGAAATTAAAACACTATGTTGGGGAGTTCCCTGGTGGCCTAGTGGTTAGGATTCTGTGCTTTCACTGCCGTGGCCCGGGCTCAGTCCCTGGTCTGGGAACTGAGATTCCTGCAAGCTGTGCGGCACGACCAAAAAAACAAACAGACTGTGTCACTGTTGTGTTATCTTGCCTGAATCTGCCAGGAGAGCCCCCAGTGGTTTTTAGTTTGTATGTAGTCTCATTAAATTATGAGTTTTTTGCTTTATAGCTTCTGCATTTAGCCTCATATTCACTTTATGATTAAAACAGTATATTTAGCTCTTTTGATGGGTTTTTATTTTCCTTTCTTGCTTTTAAATTTATGTATGGTGACTCTGGAATTTTATTTTGTTGTGAAGGATTTTGTTGCAAGGAATCCAGCTTTTTTTACCCCCCCTAAAATATTTAGCCAGTTTTTCCAAAATCAGCTATTGTATAATCTAGGTTTTCTGTAACTGACTTAGAATGCCCCTTTGAATTTTCTTTGAATTCAGAATCTATCTGTCATCTTTATTCCAGTGGTTTGGCTGTCCATGGAAGAGGAGACACTTTTAATTATAGTAGCTTTTTTGATGATGTTGTAATAGGGCTAGTCCCCCACTTATTATGCTTTTTCAAAATCTGGTTATTTTTACGTGTTTATCCTACCAAATGGACTTCAGAATAATTTTTTTCAGGTTAAAAAATTATTTTGAGATCATTGTTCAAATTTTATTACATTTATAAACTAGTTTGAGGAGAGTTGAGATTTTTAGTGTTGTCATCCTATCCCAGAATAAGCTAAACCTCCCCATTTGTTCAAGTTACTGGTTTTATGTCCCTTAATAGAATTTTGTAATTCATTTAGGTCTTTTTAAAAATAATTAATTAATTAATTAATTTTTTTTGGCTGCGTTGGGTCTTCATTGCTGCGCTCGGGCTTTCTCTGGTTGCAGTGAGCGGGGGCTACTCTTCGTTGCGGTGCACGGGCTTCTTCTTGTGGTGGCTTCTCATGTTGCAGAGCATGGGCTCTAGGCAGGCGGGCTCAGTAGTTGTGGCGCAGGGGCTTAGTTGCTCCGTGGCATGTGGGATCTTCCCGGACCAGGGCTCGAACCCGTGTCCCCTGCATTGGCAGGCGGATTCTTAACCACTGTCCTACCAGGGAAGCCTTCTTTTAGGTCTTGCCAGTCCTTGCCAAAGTTAAATGTATTTTTAGTTACCATTGTGAAGTGTTTCCTCTTATAATATGTTTTAAGTGGTTATTATTTATAAATAAGAAAGCTCTTGTTTCGGTGGATGATTTCTGATAGCCAACTTTACTGAATTCTAATATTTTAAAAGTTTTTAAATTGATGTGTTTGTGCTTACAAGTACCCAGATATATCTGTGCACACTATGATACATTTGTTTCTTCTATTTATACCTCTTTTAAAAAATTTTTGTCTGATTGTATTGGCTTGTACCTCTAGAATATTGTTATCCAACAATAACAGCAGTGAACATCCTTTTTGTGTGTATTCCTGAATCTAATGGGAATGATCCTGGAGTTTTTCCGTTAAGAGTTTGAAGCAGGCTTTTAAAAAAGTATGTCTTTCACAGGATTTTTGTGTGTGTGTGTGTCCTACTGATATAATGAACTACATTCTACATTTACATTTATAGATTTCTTTTTTTTAAAAAGGAGCTCTTTATTTATTTATTTATTTATTTTTGGCTGTGTCGGGTCTTCGTTTCTGTGCGAGGGCTTTCTCTAGTTGCGGCAAGCGGGGGCCACTCTTCATCGCGGTGCGTGGGCCTCTCACTATCTTGGCCTCTCTTGTTGCGGAGCACAGGCTCCAGACGCGCAGGCTCAGTAGTTGTGGCTCACGGGCCTAGTTGCTCCGTGGCATGTGGGATCTTCCCAGACCAGGGCTTGAACCCGTGTGGCCTGCATTAGCAGGCAGATTCTCAACCACTGCGCCACCAGGGAAGCCTCTATAGATTTCTTAATTCCAAATCATTCATGCATTCCTGGAGTTAACATCACTTAGACTTGGTATCTTCTTTATTGTACTACTGGATTCATTGGCTAACATTTAATTAGGATTTTATTTATAAATTTGTTTTGTCCATTTTCATTGTATTCTAAGCATTTTTCAGGTTCATCAAGTTCATCTTCAATGGCACTGACTTGTATCCTGCAATCTGATTTGACTTGATGCTTATATGGCTTTGGTTTGGTAAGGTGGTCTCCTCAGTTTCTGTTTAGTTCTACCAGATCCACATTAATCTCATTTGATTTTCTTATCTCTTCTTTGATCTTGTGCTTCTTAGAAGCCACATTCTCTTTGAGTGCATTGAGAATATGAAGCAGTGTGTGTTTATAATTTTCTTTTGATTCCTAAGGTAGTCGTCCAAATTATTTTATCTGCCTTTTGCATACTATGTTTCAGCACCCTCCCCCCACCTTTCCCAGCTTCGTATCACGAGAAGGGCCCTTGCTCAGCCTGTGTAATGGGGGAGGTCGGCTTCTACTGAAGCCTGCCATTTGGTCAGTAATGGATACTTCAGAGCTCTGTGTTTAAGCATCGTTCAGTTCCTCCCTTAGGATGAGAGAGGAAAGTTGGATACCAGATGGTTTTAACCTTTATTCAGATCTACTCAGCTGCTTTGGGGGGATCGAGAAGAAGGCTGTGATCGGTGCTTGGTGTGGCTTTTACGGGGTCGGGTGAGCAGAGGCTGCTGATCTCTGAACGGATCAGTTGAGGTCTTTCGTGGCAGGAACGTACGTGGTCGGGGCTCCCCTCAGATCAGACCATTCCTTCCCTGTTACTCCTCTGACCTGCTGAGGCTGACCAGGTGCCTGGGAAAATCAGAATGAACCTCCCCTTTAACTTCACCTTCCCTACCATTCTGAGGAGTGGGAATGGCTCTAATTCCGGGGGCTTCCTGCTTTTTCTGGGGCTCACCTTCTGTAATTCCCTTTCTTCAAGTTAAGGGTTTTGGTGACATTCTGATATTCTTCAGAACTCTCATTTCATACTATCTTTGCTTTCTCACATTCAGAGAGAATTGTATCCCATTTCATTGTTCTCCTTCAGTTTGGTTTCAGGTTTTTTTTTTTTTTATTAATTAATTAATTTATTTATTTTTGGCTGTGTTGGGTCTTCGTTTCTGTGCGAGGGCTTTCTCTAGTTGTGGCAAGTGGGGGCCACTCTTCATCACGGTGCACGGACCTCTCACTATCGTGGCCTCTCTTGTTGCGGAGTACAGGCTCCAGACGCGCAGGCTCAGTAGTTGTGGCTCACGGGCCCAGCTGCTCCGTGGCATGTGGGATCTTCCCAGACCAAGGCTCGAACCCGTGTCCCCTGCATTAGCAGGCAGACTCTCAACCACCATGCCACCAGGGAAGCCCCTGGTTTCAGGTTTTATTTATTATACATGGTATGTAGCCTTCAACATTCATAGAATGGGTTTGTGGCTTTTTTTTTTTTAATTTAATTTATTTATTTAATTTATTTATTTTTGGCTGTGTTGGGTCTTCGTTGCTGCGCGCGGGCTTTCTCTAGTTGCGGCGAGCGGGAGCTACTCTTCGTTGTGGTGTGTGGGCTTCTCATTGCGGTGGCTTCTCTTGTTGCGGAGCATGGGCTCTAGGCACGTGGGCTTCCGTAGTTGCGGCACGTGGGCTCAGTAGTTGTGGCTCACGAGCTCTAAAGCGCAGGCTCAGTAGTTGTGGTGCACGGATTTAGTTGCTCCGCGGCATGTGGGATCTTCCCGGACCAGGGCTCGAACCCGTGTCCCCTGCATTGGCAGGCGGGTTCTTAACCACTGTGCCACCAGGGAAGTCCCTGTGGCTATTTCTATAGTGTATTAAAACTCTCCCCCAGGAAAAAGTTCTACCCAAGTGTAGCAGTGGACTGAGCCAATCAGAATCTTAACTTTTGGAGGATATATGGAAAATCAGGCAGGTAGCAGCCTGTATGTCCAGAGAAATTCTGTGATATAGAGTGGGGCTAAAATTATAACAAAATAGCATTCATTGGTTTCTAAGTAAAGGAAAGGTGTGAGGAATTGGGGATAAGGCTGCCAGCTAGTGGAGGGAGGAGAAGCGGGTCTGCAGAAACAGACCCACAAACAGCAGGGAAGTCCTGCCAGTGGGGAGCACTGAGTGACAACCCATGAGCCCCCGAGTTCCGTCGAGGCCTGGTCATATGCTGAGTTCTGTTCTGGGATTTTTGTGAGATGCCGTCTTGCTTTCTTCCCTTGGGCTACTCTAGTTTGGCGTCTGCATCTGAAAACCAAAACAGCCTAAAATAAAGTAGATGCTTTTTATTTCACTCTGTGAAATAAGATCCCAGATCATCCAGGTATTTGGGGGGAGGGAGTGGTGAATGGGTAGGGATTTTAGGAAAAATGAAGAATGTATTCATTGTGAAGAATGAGAGAAAAAAACTGACAAGGAAACAATTGCCAAGTAGCATCCAGAGTCCAGTTGAGGTTGGAAGCCGTGAATTTATAGCAAATCACTATGTGTAGTTGTGAGATTTTTCTTTAGGAATAAGCATGTAGGCACCAAGAGGCTGGCTGGTTGGAAGGATCCTGGATTAGACGGGGTGAGGGAGCTGTGCGCCTATGGGCTGGAGGGCGATTGTTGTCCTCTACTGTGGGGTCTAATCTAAACAGACAGAGAAGGGAAGGAAACACGGGTGGGGATTCTGAAGCGGAGAAAATTGCCAGTTGCCTAGGGATTGGAGGGCCTGTTGAAATTGAAGCAGCAGAACCAGGAGGAAGGGGAGTAAGCTCCAGAAGGTCAGGAGGTTGTAAAGAAGGCATGAGATGTTTGATTTTGAGATCTCAGAGGTGGAGTGGGTTTGGATTGTGTCAGATCCTGGGTGTGGCCATGGAAGAAGAGTGGTTGACTTGACTTCTTTTGCCTTTGTCCCTCTCACCCATTCAGGTAATCACCATTTCTTAGCTTGATGGTTTAAAAGGTTATTCTATAGATGCAGAACTAAGCAAACAAAAAACCAAGTAGTAAACAGTGTTTATTTTTTTAAAATTACTTAAAAAAGGTTGTTTATAGAGACGTGGATTTACATAACTTGGCGACAACATTTTAAAAATGTACAGGCTATTTCATATTATTGCACTTACTCTTTAATAATATATAAGGCATTTTATTTTACATAAATAAAGGATAATGTATAATATCATACAACAGGTGTGGTGCCAACTAAAAGTCAACCCTAAAATTAAATGAGCTGTGTATGGGATGATAGAAATGAAACCCAGCCTACTTCAACCTTCACGGTATATCCTTGCAACTACGATTTACATGTTATAACAGTTACCATCATAGCTTATTGTGGATGACGGACCAGTTAAAAAACCAAAACAATGGAAGTTTTAGTAGGACAATACCATTAGTGTTCATGTCAGGAAGTTTGGGAATTTATTAGAGTAATTAGAAGTACTAGTCATGCCTTGAACACTGACGACAAATAAATAGCTTTCTATCTTAGGGTCAAAGTTTAGCTTTTGCTTCCTCCCTTAAATTCCAATTGTCGAATTCCAAGGGAACCCTTCTGGCAGGGTCCACTGGAAATGGCTGATGACTTGAATATAGTTCAGTGACCAGAGGGCTACCCTTGCACTCTTCAGATAAGAGGATTAGGAACTCTTAGAAGGAGACCAATTCCGCTGCTTCAGAAACTCCTGTCACACAGGACTGTGCATTTCTATGTAGGCACAGCTGGAAGAGTGGAGGCAAAAAATCGTTTTCAGTGTTGACTTCAAAGAGTCTCTCATCATTTAGGCAAGAAAGCAGAAGCCACAAAGCTGACCCCAGAGACTTAAAAACAATCTAGCATGCACCTTGCACTGACTTCCTATAGTATCCTACTTGGAACTGTAGTAGTGAAAAGTAGAAGCTAAATTAATCAGGTCTTTCTAGCTAACTCCTGAACTACATTCTCTTTTGTATAACCTGTTTAAAAATGAGAAATCTGGGCTCACACCAGCCAGATATTTCACTCCCATCTGAGAACCTCTCTGGGCCAGCTCCACAGAGGTTTACTGGGATTAGTCACTCAGAAATAGGTTAATTAAAGAAATCGCCGACATAAAACCTTAGCGTCACCATGCACGCAGGTATGCAACCTCACCCGTATTCCCAGGACTCCGCTGGCCTGCACCACCGAGGAAGTGGCTTGTACCTACGCAGTTCTGCTCATTTACCTTGAAAGACTGACTCACCCTCGTTTTCCACCTTCTTATTATGTTTTGGTAAATGAAGCTGATGAGGATTTGAGTTTTAAGAAAAGAAGGTACAGTACGAGGGAGAAGAGCCAGCTTTGTGACGAGGAACAGCACACGGAATGGGAACAGTTACTGCGAAGAAGCTTGTGCTTCGGAAGGAGGGCAGCTGGGACGAGTGTCACAAGCAAGCGTGAGTCACAGCAGTGTTCTGCTGGGAAACATTTTTGGCAAAAGGAAGAATTTGCAAAACAGGAAAACAAAAAGAGCAGAACTTCAGTCACTGCAGACCTATGCCATTACACCCAGGTCAGGAAAATAGATCCAGTGCTTAGAAATGTTACATTTCTTAAGCTTGTTGAGAAGAGAAAGGGGGAAAAAAATCAGCCAAACAAAAGAAAGTCCCCTAAAAGGATTATTTTAAGTTCCTCTATTTGGATTATAAATCCAAGGACACTAAAAAGATAATTGATTTCTAAAACTTTAGTTTAAATTAGTGGTTGGATCTATAAAATATAGAAATGGAAACTCAGTGACAATGATATTTTTGCCTGCTCTTTTGTTGACCAGTCTTGAATTCAAATACTTATTCAAGACAAGTTCCAAACTAGATGCAAGGTGCTTTCAGAGCTGGAACTTTCTGCTCATTCTAAGCAGCAAAGTTCACAGCTGTTTAGTACAGTTTATCAGAACTGCATTCCCGTAAAATTGCCTTATGACGTACGCTTTTAGATCATGATCAACACTTCACGGTGATCAATAACCACCGAGTTAAACTATGCAGCCATACGTTGCACATTACACTCACTAAAAATACCACTTTCTGTACTTTGCTTTTTCATTTTTGGATAATTCCTGAGCTCAGCCTAACCATTAGGTCATAATTGATTTTCTTTTTTTCAAGTCTCATTTTCTTTTCAGGATAACATACAGACCCTACAGCTCCTTCCACTGAATGTGCCTAAAAGCATTCTGTCATTTACTTACTTACTTACAAAATTATATAAAACTATAGTCCTTTTTAGTTGTGACACTTGTGTTGCCACTCAGACTTTGTTAGCTCCCCAGTTGCCAGGATTGAGTGTGTTGGGAGAGGTGGCTAGAAGGATACGGAGGTGTCACTGTATGTTTCAAGTGAAGAAGGGCATGCCGCATCTTGTGTCCCCATCAGGAAACATAGAAGGTGTCGGGACAGGCACTGGAACAGAATGAACCCTCCTGGCCTAGGTGATCGAGGCAGAAGGTTTCTGAGTTCAGCTCCATTGCTGCTGCTTCATGTGTAAGTAAAAAACTGGAGAGTTGTTTGTTTTATCGTCCTTGCCACACCAGTGCTTCTGCGTTGTTTCAGGAACCCATTGTTTAAAGAAGTCATTCTGATTTGCTAAAGAAAGAAGGGAACTGAGAAAAGGAGATTCTGATTAATAAAAAATGTAACAAGCGCAATTAGTGTCACTACCAGTGCTTGTTGCATGAAGAATTCCTGTGCTTTCTAATTACTAACTGCACAGGTCCCTCTGGGACAGACTTCATAATATTCCAGGCATCGAAGTGCATGAGCCCAACCAGGGATTTCCCATTAATGGCAAGAACTTCATCTCCAGCTTCTATTGTTCCAGCTTGCTCAGCTGCACCACCTGAGAGAATAAATACAGAATAATAGTTTGGTACTTTCATAATATCCAGAATAAATTCCAGGTAAATGAAAAACTTACTTAAGTGAGAAATATCTCTAAACCATGTGCCTGTATTCGTCAGAGAGGGAAATTTTTCTTAAACAAGACACACAAAGCAAATACCCATAAAAAGAAATTTGACTACATAAAAAATTCAAATCTGTAACCCCTCTTTCCCCAAAACATAAGCAACTGACTATGGGAAGATATTTTGATTGTATTTAGTCAACAAATAAAATGAAACATTAGGGTTAATATCTAGCCAAGCTAAAGAACTCCAAATCAATAAAGAACACACCAAAAAAATCCAAATGACCAATAAAACAAGTTCAACTTCTACTCGTTAACAAATATAGTCTGATATACCCACATGCTGAGAATGTGATTACCGGCTCAGCAATGACTGTGGAGATTACTTAAATTATTACTTACACAAAATTTAACAGATTTCTAGACTACAGCTCTGGGTATGTCAGAGCAAGTTTATGAGCTTTTCTATTTACTTTCTTGCACATGCGCATCTAAAACAATCGTATTGAAGGAATGCACACTGGCTGTGCAGGTGAAAGGACATTAAAAGAGAAAAATTCCCAAGTTTGAAAATAATTTCCTCAGAAATATTTAATTAGATCTCAAAACACTGAGCAGATAAATCTACTTCGTTCTAAATATGTTAAATATTATTTGATATCAATACACATGTAATTATAGTTGATTATAAAGACTGACAAAAAAATATAGCTGGAAGAAAGTGAGTTCAAATGCAACCCACTCAAGGACAAAAACATTTTATGTTGTTAATAACAGAGGCAGATGCTGTCATCGGAAAAGAGGTGAGCCTTCACCGTTACCGGTCCTACCGTGGGAGCAAAGAGACTGATTTAGTCCCCGTCATTGCTTTCTCAAGATACATATTTTTGGAAGTACCAAAGCACTGTTGTCTGACATGCCCAATTATACTGCGTTAGCATATTTCCCGTTCTAGGAATATTACCTAAAGGCCTCAAGCAGGTTATGTGAAACGAAAGAATTTTCTGAGTGTTCATCTGGGTCTGAGGACGTGGGCTTCCAACCAACCCAAACAGGAGGCTGTGAGTGAGGGGAAAGCACGTTGAATACCTGCAGGCAGTCAGACTGGCTTGGGTTCAATTTTGCGACTTCAAGCAAGTTACAGGTTTCCCGAAACCTCAGTTTTCTCATCTGCAAAATGGTGTTAGCCTGTCTCGTTCCCTCACTAGGTTATTACAGGGATCTAATGAGATGAAGTAGATGAAAGTCCTTGATGAACCACTCAGTACTGTTCAGACCAAAGGTAGTGCCAACTTTTGGACTTCTTATACACGAGAGAGAAATAAACTTTTCTTTAAACCATTGTTATTTGGGGATTTCTATTACATGGGGCCAAAGAGAATCCTAACTAATTTGATCAGGCTATGTCTCTCTCCATTTATTGAGGTTTTAAGAAAAATGTAGAACACTTTTATCTTTTTTCCAAAAAGGTCTTGCATAGTTTTCCTGTGACACACTCTTAGGTTCCTTACGGTCGTTACTGTGAATTGGTATCATACAATACTGAATCTGCGATTAGCCTTTTTTCCCCCGTTCAGCCCTGTTTTTGAGCTGGTCCCGGTTAATGGATATAGCTCTAACTTGCTTCTTGAATTGCTATATAGTTTTCCTTTCTATGGATGTAATATATTTTACTCATCATTTTGCTACAGATAGAAATTTAAACTGTTTTATAGCTTCCATTTTAGCAAGCACTGCCAAATTTTTCCCCAGAGAGAGGAACCATTGTATATACTTCTGCCAGAAAGTATGAGTGTTCTCCTTTCCCTACATCTTGCCAACACATCATATTATGAGATTTCTTATTTATGGCCAACCTGATTTTAAAAAGATGATTCCCAATAGTTATAATTTTCACCCAATAACTAATACAAGTTTGAGTGACCTTCCCTATATTTCTTGACCATTTAGGTTTTAACTTTTTCTATTTTCTATTCATTTCCTTTACCCAGATTTTCTATTTAGTATTTTTCTTTTTTTCTCAGCCACGCTGTGTGGCTTGTGGGATCTTAGTTCACTGACCAGGGATCGAACCCGTGCCCCCTGCAGTGGAAGCGTGGAGTCCTAACCACTGGACCGCCAGGGAAGTCCCATGTATTTTTCTTATTGAATTATAGTTCTTTATATATTCTGGAATTAGCCTTTTGTTGATTAAATACATTGTAAATATCTTCTTGTCGGTCACTTAGATTTTGTTTATGATATAATTTTTTGCCATATAGAAGTTAAACATTTTACATATGTATTCTTTCACGATGTGTTTTTGTGAAATTTTTTGCCATATAGAAGTTAAACATTTTACATATGTATTCTTTCACGATGTGTTTTTGTGAAATTTTTTGCCATACAGAAGTTAAACATTTTACATATATATATATATATATATATATATATTCTTTCATGATGTGTATTGTGTTATAAAACCCTCCCTATAGGGTTTTAAAATAATGGTTATTGCTGATATATAGGAGATTCTATTGATTTTTTTTTTTTTTTTTTGTATGTTGATTGTGAATTCAGCGATCTTGGTGAGCTATTTATATTGGCTTGACATTTGATTCTCTTAGATTTTTTCAGTCAGGAAGAACATACAATTTGCCAATAATGACGAATTGTATTCCTGTATTTCCAATCTTTATACCTCTTATCTTTTTCTTATCTTATTGTATTAACTGATATTCTTGGTAAAATGATACAGAAACATCTTTAAAAGCAGCCCAAACATAGTAAAAACAAAAACATTTTTAAAGTGTTAAAATTTTTTTTAAAAAGCAGCCCAGATATTAGTAGTGACAGTGTTCTACCTGGATGGCTGCCGCTTCACACAAGAGGTTACAAGTAACTGTTTACTGCATTTTTTTCATCAGTAAAATCCCTGACCTTCCAGAGAGCTTTAGGGAAATATGATATTTAACTCACTTATTACTCAAAGAATTTTTTTGTATTAGATTGATGCAAGAAATTGAAGATTGCTATATTGCTTTTGGTGTTTGAGCTAAAAGGCACAGGAAACCAAGATAAACAGAAAACCTGTACCTGTACTTAAATTTGTAAGTATGAAATAAAGGTAAGATGATGAAATCTTTGGGCAGAGCTCTAAGCCTCTACAAAGAAACTAGATTTACCAGTCTCCAAAGAGTGAAGGGGAGGGATCTGTATAATATTCAGAAATCCTTGAATGCCTTTTCCCAAGAGTAAATCTGCAGGCCTGCACACAAGGGCACTGGAAATGCTCATCTGTGGAACAGGTGCTTCTTTGTATCAATTCTTCCTCTCTATCCATTTATATAGTTTCATGGATTTCTAGCCAGATGCTAGAGACAAAGGCCAGGAAGTCACCCAGGACATTGTCCTTGCTCTGCTGGAAGGAGGTCTGGGGGATGCTCATCTCCCCTGGGGCTGCTTCTCCACTTCAGTGCTGCAGATTCCATGGGATTCCTGGGCCTGGCCTCCCAGTCTCCACCTGGGCTGCTGCTTTAGCCACCTTCAGCTTCTGGCTGTTTGGCTCACAGGCCAGAAAATCCTTTTTAAGCTGTGAGCTTCTTGGCCTGCGGAGGCTGCGTGTCCTGTGGCTGATCACAGTGGCGGTGACTCCGGCACCCTTCACTGTGTGTCCTAAACACCTCCATCTTGCTGTTTTAGGCTCAGTCCTCTGAAGGTTAGTCTGTTTTCTGGCATTCATGCTGCCAGTCTGATTACTGCCTTTGTGAGCAAGCTGCAAATTTTCTGTGTGCTTTTTTTCTTTAATTAATTTTTATTTATTTATTATTTATTTTTGGCTGTGTTGGGTCTTCGTTTCTGTGCGAGGGCTTTTCTCTAGTTGTGGCAAGCGAGGGCCACTCTTCATCGCGGCGCGCGGGCCTCTCACCATCGCGGCCTCTCCTGTTGCGGAGCACAGGCTCCAGACGCGCAGGCTCAGTAGTTGTGGCTCACGGGCCTAGTTGCTCCGTGGCATGTGGGATCCTCCCAGACCAGGGCTCGAACCCGTGTCCCCTGCATTAGCAGGCAGATTCTCAACCACTGCGCCACCAGGGAAGCCCTCTGTGTGCTTTTTAAGTTCTTTATATTTTGAAACTTTATTGTGATACATCAAGGTTTGGGTTTCTATAAAATTCATCCTGTTTTGCCCTTGATGAGAATTTTCAGCCTGAATACTCCTGTTTTTTTTCAATAGTCATGACTTCTCCAAATATTTCCTTTCTCGTGTTCTTTTTTTTTCTTTCTTTCTTTTTCTGGCACTCCTCAATATTTCCTCCTCATCGCTCATCACCCTTTTGTAATTTTTATCTCTTTTTTCCCTTGTGCTGCAGTTTTTCTGGTTTCTTCTTTCTTGATTTTTATAAATTCTTCTCTCTTTGTAAGGATTTAGTATACTTTTTAATTCTATTTATTAATTTAAAAATATATTTGACTGCCTTTTTGCTAATGGGCTTCTCTGTGTGTGTCTGTTTTAACATATCTGCCTGTTTCTTTTGAATACCCTCTTGCCTTGTTTCATGGCTAATATTCCTGCCTTAATTTTTTAATGGACTTTCTTGTTTATTGTGTCTGTTGGCGATTTCCTCATGTACTTTGTACACTTTGTTTTAGAGCTCTTGCTTAAGAGTGCTCTTATAGTCAAACAGTTTCACGCTTGCCTTAACTTGCCTTTCTGTGTTCTACTGCTGTCCAGTTAACATGTATAGGGTTTTCCCTTTACCCTGGTACCGTGAGTCTAGATGTCACACACAGCAGAGGCCTGGCTCCTGATTTATGCCTGTCCTCTGCTTGCCCCAGGGATCGTGAGCAAACAGCCTGTTTCTGGCTGCCACCCATTTACAGTTTGAGTGTGTGCTAGACTGGAAGAAAGTAGACGGGAGCCGTAGATATCACTGGACTAGTTGGCAGATACGAAATCTCTTTATACACTTGAATAATTCATTTTATGATATTGGACAGTTCCCAAAAATCTCTTCAGCTGAATTATATTAACAATATCAGTATATATGTATATGTTTTAATACTAACAATATCAGTATAAATATATATTGAATATATGAAACAGTATTATAGTATAATAAAATATTACATATAATAGGATATATAATCAGCATATATGTATATATATATATAAATATATCATTAGTATAATTGTTAATATAATTGCTCAGCTCAGGGACCTGAAGAGATAATTTTGAGAACTGTCCAAGATCATAAAATGCATTATTTAAGTTCATGAAGAGACCTCATATCTACCAACTATTTCAATAATATCTACTGCTCCCATATTACTTTCTTGAAATCCAGTATTTGCAATTTTAAGTGAATATGACCTTGACCAATGTTAAGTACCCCTGACTGGCAATTCTGATGGCATTACTTAGCTTGCTGTGTTCACATCCGTAACAGCTAATCGTAAGTAAGAACACGAAGACAGGAGCATGGAGTTAGGGGATACAGTATTGAGGTTGGGGGCACAGACTCTGGAGCCTGGGTTCAAGCCTGATTCTGCCACTTAATCTGTGTGACCTTAGGTGCCTGCATAACTCCCCTGTGGCTCAGTTTCTTCTTTTGTAAGACAGGGATGATAATAATAGTACCCATCCTATAGAACTGTCATGTGGATGACATGAGTTAAAACGTGTAAAATGCTCACAAACAGGGCTGACACACCGTAAACCCTGTATGTCAGCATTAAACACATTGCAGATTTTTTAAAACAAATTTGATTTCCAAATGGAAGGCACTGACATACACAGAAAACTGGTACTAGGCAGCAGATTGGGGTTTCTAGAACATTACCTTTGTACACTCTTTTAATGAACAGGGGCCCATCTCCAGACATAGACGATTTCCCTCCATCCAGACTCAGTCCCAGCCCAGCCGAGGTCTTCAGCACTTCAACACACAGAGCCTCGTGTGCACCTGTGCTTCTCCCTGCAGCGACAGTGTTCGTAAAGATGATGATGACTGACAGGGAACCGCAGCCCCTCCTGCCCGGTGCCCCCAGGTGTGTTCCCCGGGCACCCTCGAGTCCCGTCCACCTTGAAGTGCTGATAACGACATCTGAGACCAACTTTAGGGTTGCTCTCCCAAATCTAGAGCTGTGTTCCTGCTGTCCCTTGCCCCGCTAAGCACTCTCTGCAAGCACGGAGAAGGCATTTATGCCCAAGCAGAAATCCCCAGAAGCCAAACTGCTCTTGTCAACCCCAGATAGTCGGTGCACATCATCTCAGTGGAGACTGAAGTCACGCTTGGGGAATCAGATTTGATTTCCTGCCAACCTTGGCAGCCGACGGCAGCAGAGCGTCACAGCCTGGTACTGACAACCTGCAACACCCAAATGCCAGGCCTCACATGAGACGTGGAGCTTCCTTCCTTCCCCTTCTGCTCCTGTGAGGGGTACCCCTGCCTCTGGTTGTCTGTCTGCATCACACACTAGCTGCCTTCATTGCCATCTCCTGGCTCCACTGTGGGGAGCGCGTTTCCTTGGCGATGCCTGCTTCATAGCAACGAGCCTGTGCCTACTTTGTGCGCTAGTGTGGAGAGGCTGGGCTGGGGTCTATCTTGGGGGTCTGAGTAGGGATTGTAAACTTGCCTTTTGTTTCCCTTACTTGCTTGCTGTATCAGTGAAGGATGTCTGAGTCGAGTGGAAAGGGCACTTGATTGCTTGGGAGGCAGGGGAAGGACCACAAACAGATTAAAACTGTCCACTTGGGGTTGAGGCCAAGCCAGAATCACTGCCTTTGAATGTAATGGCCAGTCCATTCTTGTGGTTTAGAGAAGGCCACTCCACATGGTCTGAAAGAAACTTACTAGCAGTGGGAGCAGCACCGTTTTTCAGTAGGTCATTTTACTTGCAGTTAAACAGGAAGACAGGCCCACACTGGACTCACCTGGGGAACCTTAAGAAGACATGGATGCTGGTCCCCCATCCCACCACCCACACCCCTCAGAGTTTGACTTAATTGAGCTGGGGGATTTCCTGGGGATCAGGATTTTTTAAAAGCTTCCCAGGTGCCTCTGACATCAAGCCTACTGCATCAGGCCCCAAGTGGGCTGCTCAGTGCATGTTAAGGCATAATTGCATAGGATCTGGTAGAGCCCCGGGCAGGGGGATCTTAAGGAATAGGAATACGAAGAAATAAGTTTAAGCCCTGAATGTGCTTGCAATTTGATAACTTTGTAGAGGTTGGTTCAAGGCCAGATGCCTTGAAGGTGCCACAGGAACACTTAATGATTATAAATTTCGGGATAGTCTTCCATATCTGAGTTCCTGAGTCTTAAAAGCTCTGAAAGCTGTTAGGACTAAGTGCCTGGTGGTTTCCTTTGACAGGTTACGTTTCCAGGATCCCATTGAAAATACACCAAACGGGGAATTCCCTGGCGGTCCTGTGGTTAAGACTCAGCGCTTTCACTGCCAGGGCCTGGGTTCAATCCCTGGTCGGGGAACTAAGATCCCACAAGCCGCGTGGCCAAAAAAAAAAAAAATACACCAAACAGTTGAGACAGTGCAAGGGCAAAGGTGAGCATGACAAGGTCTGATAAATAAGGTGTTTCCCTGTACTGGGAAGGGCTTTAGCTTTCTAGAAGAATGAGAGCAAGACAACAGAGCAGAGAGAAGACTAAGAACACCCCCAACACCGTGGAGGCATCTGGACAAGAAGAGGTTCTCATTTGTTCAGTGGAATCAGTGCCATTCTCAGCAAAGTCATTGCAAATAGCTCAGGCCCCTGCTGGTTGCTGAACTGGTACCTTACCTGTTCCAGGCTCCAGGGGGCTGGTCTTTCTGGACAGCAAGCCCTTCCCATTGGCCATGGGAGGCTCCTGCCTGAGGGAGGGCCTGGGCCGATCACTCCCTTTCTTGATGACCACGAGGACATCTTTGTGCAGCTGTGCCTGGTGCAGAACCTTCAGGACCTCCCCGTGGGCTAAGCCAGCCAATGAGGCGCCGTTGACGGACAGAAGGAAATCCCCTCGGCTCACGGTCCCTTCCTGAGAAGCTGCCCCCTGAGAAAACACCCTGTGGATCTGGGACAGGAGAGGACAAAAGCCAAGTTCATTTATGACCTCCAGTAAAAGCAAAAGGGCAAATTTGTAGTAAAGGAGCTATCTAATGGCAAGTTTTCCAAATCATACAAACACTTGGTTTATCAAAAACATTCCGTGTGAGGAATGGGATTAAAAATGTCAGTACCAGCACCTCAACACATTTTTACTCTATTCATGCTAGCATCTCAAATGTGTCTGGCACTCCACGGGGCCATAAGAGTAGAAAGATGAACAGGACCTGGCTTCGTCCAAGGAAGGTGGCCTCCCTAGTGATTTCAGAGGCTTTTGAATGATAAAAAATTTTAAGTTTTTGATCTTGAGAAAGAAGTGATTTATAAGCAAATGCAAGTTTTGGTCCGTTAGTTCTAATGTCCTTCCAATGCTTAAACCAATAAAATGAGGTGAATATGAGGATATAGACAACTGTGTTTATATGTATCATCATCTTAAAGGTCACTCGCTATGTGTTAAAAGTGCGTCTCCCAATGCAAATCAAAACTATAACGAGGTATCACCTCACACCAGTCAGAATGGCCATCACCAAAAAATCTACAAACAATAAATGCTGGAGAGGGTGTGGAGAAAAGGGAACCCTCTTGCACTGTTGGTGGGAATGTAAATTGATACAGCCACTATGGAGAACAGTATGGAGGTTCCTTAAAAAACTAAAAATAGAACTACCATATGATCCAGCAATCCCACTCCTGGGCACATACCCTGAGAAAACCATAATTCAAAAAGAGTCATGTACCACAATGTTCACTGCAGCTCTATTTACAATAGCAAGGACATGGAACCAACCTAAATGTCCATCAGCAGATGAATGGATAAAGAAGATGTGGCACATATGTACAATGGAATATTACCCAGCCATAAAAAGAAAAGAAATTGAGTTATTTGTAGTGAGGTGGATGGACCTAGAGTGTGTCATACAATGTGAATTAAGTCAGAAAGAGAAAAACAAATACCGTATGCTAACACATATATATATGGACTCTAAAAAAAAAAAAAAAAAAATGGTTCTGAAGAACCTAGGGGCAGGACAGGAATAAAGATGGAGACATAGAAAATGGGCTTGAGGACACAGGGAGGGGGAAGGGTAAGCTGGGACGAAGTGAGATAGTGACATGGACATATATATATACTACCAAATGTAAAATAGATAGCTAGGGGGAAGCAGCTGCGTAGCACAGGGAGGTCAGCTCGGTGCTTTGTGACCACCTAAGAGGGGTGGGATAGGGAGGGTGGGAGGGAGATGCAAGAGGGAGGAGATATGGGAACATATGTATAACTGATTCACTTTGCTATAAAGCAGAAACTAACACACCATTGTAAAGCAATTATACTCCAATAAAGATGTTAAAAAAAAAAAAACACTGTGTCTCTTTGTCAATGATAACATTATGTACTACTTTCCCCACTTTTCTGTTTGTTTTGGTGGCAGGGAACAGACACCAGCATTCTTTGAACCCACTGACATGAATTCTGTCCTGATCAAATTCTGAGGCTGCTTCAGGAGTGACTCTTCCGACAGCATCTCGACATTGTCACTTACCACAATTGATTTTGGCTCCACATCTGTCCCTCCTGCCACACTGAATCCCAGACCTGAGCCTTCTTTTTTATTCAAGACTATGAAGTAAATATCTTCTTTATTCTAGTGAAAAGAAACAGAAACAAGTATATCCCTTGTGCCAGAGTAAGGAAGTTCTGATGTCAGTCCTCCCGCAGTATTGCAGAGCTTGTCACCACTAGCCCCAGTGGTTCTTTAGGCACTTCCACACAATACTGGAAGTGGAGAGGCCATCTTGAATATCCTGCCTTCCTCCTTGGTGGTGCTTATGTGGAGTTTTGAGGGTCTATCCTGTAGCTATAGAACCACCAAGGTCATATGAACCAGGATAGTGGCAGGGACACGGGACACTTTAGAAGTCATTCTCGGCACCAGACTGTGTGTTCCCAAATCTGATCACAGCACATAATTCAATCATGAAGGGATTTCTTTACAATTTTCTAAGTCTGCAATTGAGCAAAGCCCATGTTGTCAGCAGGAGAGAGAAGTATAGGTGCCAAGAGACAGGACAAGAGCACATTGAGGCCGTTAAGTTTTACGTCCCACCTTCCACCATGTTCAGCTTATTGGATTTTCGGTGCAATTAATGAACTGGTAGTCATAAAACACAAAGTATGCTGAAAAATAGTACATTAAAACAACTTGTCAACTCATATTGAGACTAGAACATTCTTAGTAGGGTCCTAGGGTTAAGTAACAAAAGACCGTCCTGTGTTCCAAGCATCAATCAAAAGATTGATGCTTGGAATAAAAGCATTTAACTAAATGCTTAAAAAGATTTTAAAATTAAAAAAAAATTAGCTGGGCTAATTATTCTGAATTTGGACTTCCTTCACACACACGCTAGATAAGATTCAGCATCATTTTAAAGACCTGCATTGCTAGGTTTCCCATGAAGTGATTTATAATCCATCAATTCAAGGTGTTCTCAAACATGTTGATAGAAAAAGAATCTAATAATAACCCTCCAGGATTGCTTTGACAGAGAGAAAGTGAAAATGTTGGAAGAGAAAACCACCTCTGTATTGTGCTGGGGAAAGAAACCAACATTTAAAATAAACAGTGTTTAGTCCTATTAAGTCCTAAAGAGTAATCCCAAGCATTTTACACCTCTCTAAAGAAGTTCATTCAAACCAAAGCTCCATGTGCTAACACTAGAATATCGTGCAGAACTGTGGGGGGCTGGGATTTTGACTTCATGGGCAAGTCCAAGTGCATATATGCTCAGACACTGTTCACTGGAGAGAAGAATGATGACTATGCTTTCTCACAAAAACAGGAACATGTGGTCTGGGAAATGATCTCAGATATTTAAATGCCTTATTGGAGCAAAGACAGTATTTGAAAATGAGAATCTCCTGCATTCTAGGCCATATCACCAAAATTCTAATTTATTCAAAGTCTTCTTCCAGTTGTGTTTGAGGATACAAGTCGTCTAGAGGCTGATTGCCAGGCCAAGTGTTGCCTCTTTGAGAAACTTAATTAGCACAGCATCAGGGAAGCTAGAAGCACCTCAAGAGCTCTCCAAGGTTTGGGCGTGTTGAAGTCACAAGACCAGGGCTGTTTCCTGACTCTCTCTAATCTCTCACAGCACCTCCAGAGGTCACAGGAAGTCACTGTGTGCAGGGCCGTTTTCAACACCTACAGACCATACTCTTTGGAAAAAAGCAAGGCAGGAAACTTCTGAAGATGGCAGAGAGAGGAGATCTCTACTCACAGCTCCTCTCTGAAATTAACTGAAGACAATTAGAAAAAGAGATAAAAGCAAGCTGCATTCTGATCAAAGGAGGAATAATCTTCAACACCTGCTGGTGGTGAATATGCAACCAGGCTGAGGGGGTGAGGGAGGCCCAGAAGATGACCCCAGGGTGGCGCTCAGCGCCCCGTTCACACAAAAAGTCTCTGCTTTGTCTGTGGTCCCTGACAGTGTGCCTCTCACTTGTGAGGCTGGTTGAGACTTTTTGGTTTTCACCTCATGTCTAACACCGTAAAATGTCTGGAGCAAAGAGCCTGGCAAAGTGTGAACCCACTGAGCCACCTTGACTCAAAATCCCAGAGTAAGGTTTTCATGCTTTGTAACAGAAGGAGGAAGGGAGAGGATGAAATAGTCCCTCATCCTGAAAGTAAAAAACGCAGTATGTCTCAAGGTGTTTCCTAACTTTACAGACCCAAACCAGGGGCCGAGAATCCAAAGGCAGTGGAAGCTGAAAGGAACTGGTCTCTATTCCATCCCATCTCCTCTCCATTCTGGCTCATTCCTTATTAGATGCCAATGTCACAGCCCTGCTGGGTAATATTAGAATTTCTGGAGCAGTGTTCTCGGGTGACATCCGTGACCCAGGTACATTACCACTCAAGAAAAACTGTTCATGTTTGCTTTTCTTCTCTGGACAGAAAATATTCATATATTAGGGTTCAAATCTCAGTGAACAGTTCTGAGAAATTAATGTGCTCCAGGGTTAGATATGGACCATTTCTTTTGTTATTGTTTATTGTCACATCCAATTTACTGAAAAACTTTACTTGTAATGACTAATCAGCTTCTTTGAAGCTCTTACACTTAGGGCTGGGGTAGGGCTACACAGCCGTTAAGTCTCATTTCCCCAGCAGGTGGCTCCCTTGACAGGTAGTTTATGTCCAGTTAGGTGGACAAAGGTACTTGTGCCCATTCCCCGACAGTTCCAGGATGCCTCGTCCTATTCGGAGGACTCACTGCAGACAAACCAAGTGCGGGGGCGGGGTGGTGGGGGTGGGTAGGGAAGATGGTAACTCGTCACTGCTGGGGAATTAAAACACCAGCCTGGCACCTAAAAATTCAAGACAAGCAAGCTACAAGCGAGACAGAAGTCAGGCTAAGCTGTAGGACTCGCTACACAGCCCTCGGAGAAGGGCCCTCCCAGGCCCTCAGCCCGTGGCACACGCCTGAGCACTGAGGTGGCAGCGGTCCCATCTTCCTGTGTTTTCTGTATTTCACTCACCTCTGATTGTGCTTTCGCTTCCTGAATGAGAGCTAGGACAGTAGATTTTGACTCCACTGACGACAAAACAGACTGCAGTCTTTGCTGATCCTCCGCTGAGACCAGGAGTTGATGCAAACTAAATAATATAAATATATTTGAAGAACATTAAAGAAAAAAGCAATTTCTCCATTTTGCTAGGATGCATTTAGAATGATCTCCTTTCTACCGTATTGCAGGTATTTTCTGATTTTCACGCTCTCTTTTGGTCGTAACTCCCACTCCAAACTGCTTGAAGAATTCTGAATGTTGAACGGGAATTTCATTCACTGCTGATAGCAGTGGGAATTCCTATAGATTTTTGGGATCCCTCCAAGATGTTAGGAGACCAATGCCAGAGTTTAACAGAAAATTTCAGACATATTAAATATTCTATAGGCTCCAGTGAAACATTTTAAAACACATTAGAAATTTCCCGTTTGACTCCAGTCACCCTCAAAGGCCCCGATTCTCCCCTGAGCGTCGGCTTTCCCTGTCCAACCATCTCTCTCGCTCTCTCTCGGCACTTCTGTATAAGTGCCCTAGCCTACAGAAGCCTCTCTTTAGAGCAATATTTTGGCAAACACTTTTCCCTGCAGGCACTTTATTTTCCCAGTAATGATATTAAAACCAAAATTGGAGGCTGGAATAGAAAAAGGACGTTTAGTGGAATTTATTCAGTGAAATCTAAATAAAGTCTGTTGTTTAGCTAATAGTGTTGTTCCAATGTTAACTTCTTACTTTTGACAAATGGACCGTGGTTACGTAAGATGTTAACATCAGAAGCAGCTGGGTAACGGGTACAGGGGAAGTCTGCACTATCTTTGCATAATAAAACCAGTCCATCAAAAAAAAAGTTTAATTACATAAAAGGGCAGGGGTGGATACTTACTTAACTGACCAACTTTTTCCGGAAGGCAGATCCTGGGTGGTCTCACCCACATCGTGGGCTGAACTGGGTGCCCCAGGCTCAGTGGCTTTAGGGCTGCTTCCCCCTGGACAGGCCCTGTCCGCCCCCTTCACGGGCCATGAAAGGGCAGTGGACCCGTTGAGGCCTCCAGCAGGGGAGCCAAGTGACCTCTGGGGAACGATTTCCAGCTCGGTTTTGAAGAGCGCGGCAGTCGGCCCAGCCGAGAAGTCCTCGCTGCAGAGCTTGTCGAGGTCAGGCATGCTCAGGGCTCTCAGCTCCTGCAGCTTCGAGCGGGACAAAAGTGAAGCCTGGCTGTGACGCACCGAGGACTTGTTTCTCTTGGCGGGAGAGGCCGGGGTCACCGTGGGGGTGGGGATTCCCGAAGGACCAAGTGATCTCTTTGGGTCTGAGTCAGCGCCCTTGTTACCAGCCTCCACTGGGCTCTGCCGGGAGGCTGTCAGAGTCATGCTGGACGGGGACTTGGTCATCGGGGGAATGAGGGTGCTGGCTTCACCTTGGCTTTCACTGCAGGAACTCAGGCTGCGTCTCAGCAACCTCGCTGCTGGGTCACTGGAGTGGCCGAGGTTCCCGGACGCCACGCTGCCTGAAGACCGCCTCACGATGGGAGGCTTGGAGCTTACCGACAGAAAGGGGGAGGCCCCGGACTTGGCCGTGGGCCGGTCAGAATTGGCCAGGTTCTCAAAAGACTTGATCCTCTGCTTCACAGAGAAAAATGAGGTAGATTCATGGGGCCAGTTCTGCTCAGAGTAGTAGTATCTCCTGGTGACTTTGATTTTGTCTGTGAGTAGGCAGCTTGTTTCCTGCACTGATAGGACATCCCCTTCGTCTGTTGTTGGAAGGTTCCTCGAAGTCTCCAGCAGGGGCTTTACGCTATACACGCCCTGTCCATTAACCAGGCTGAGAACACTGCCTCTGGACGCCTTGGCCTCGAGGAGGCCCCCACTGGTGGCAGGGATCTGGCTGTCCCGAGGGGCGCGCCCTGGGCTGTGTAGGGCATGACCCTCCCGGCCGAAATGGCTGGAGAACTGGGCCGGCATGGAGTAGGTCCTGGTTGCTGGCCTTGGCGTGAAGTAGGGATGGTCACCCAGCGCCGGGCCCACTGTCGTGCCGTTCCTGGACATCCCCAGGGAGTCTGCCCTCTGGTCTGACTTTCCCTGGCAGGGATCTGCCGTTTTAGCCGGCAGCCGCGGGGAGGAGGAGGAGGAGGAGGAAGTCTGTTTCGCCCTGCTGACAGACCGCTGCACTTCCTGCTCCACCGGGGAGGCCCGAGGCGTGCGTGAGGATGGATGATTTGGGGATGACTCCACTGACTGGTGACACAGCCTGAATTCACTCTTCTCCTGACAGTTGCTCTGGGCCAGGAACCCTCCCTGTCTGTCACTTTCAGCTGGCTTGTCACCATACGCATTCTTCGGCATCCTTTCAGAAGAGATCTCAATGATTTTCAGCTGGTTGGTCCTTTCGAGGGGCTCACCAGCGATTATTTTGCTTCTTTTGTCGCCAGTCCCTCCGGCCTGAAAGGCTTCTGCTGCTGAGTCCATTTGGCTGGACGGGGGCTGCTCGCCCTGCCCGGTAGGGGGGACCTCCCACTTGCCGGCCGCTGTGGACACGCCACTCCTTGGTGCCATGGGACTCAGCAGCCCAGGGGACGCAGGGGGAGCCTTGCTCTCTGGACCACACTTTGGAGATCCGGGGGCAGCCGGGCAGCCTCGGTCCGGTTCTGAGTGCACAGCCGGGTGGGGCCTACTGCACGCACCTTGCTCAGGAAGGGTCTTGGGGGAGCTCAAGGGCGAAATGAACATCCTGATGCTGGTGTCGGATGCCGAGGGCTTCAGGGAGCCTGGGGTGCCCTGGGGCAGCCTGCCCTCCACACACTGCGGGGGCTGGGGGGAGGCTGCGGCACTTCTGTCCGGTTCCTCCTGGTCACCTGTGTGGAACCGGCGTGATGCCACCTTAGAAAGCATTTTGTGGGAGCTCTGGGGTGAAACAAGGGCTTTCCTGTGCTCTGTGCCCCCGGCCTTCCCCGGGTGAGTGGCTGGGGCCTCGGAGTTGACTTTGCTTTTGCTTTTGATGCTCAGTCTCTTCAGCTTAGGGCCGGCTTTGGGTTTCTGACAGGTACTCAGAAGGGTTTCCATGGAGCTTTTTTTAGGCAGGTCTTTATTCTCGGGACTCAGCCGGGGAGGGGGGCCATCCGGTATGGCCACCCCCTTCCTGTGGCTGGAGCTCAGCGCCTGATCCTTGGGGTCGGGCCTTCTGGCCGGCATCGTGGGTTGGTCCGTTTCACTTTTGCTCTGCGGATGCGTCCCTTGGTTGCTTTTATTTATCTCTTTAAACCAGGCCATGATGGGCCGTCTGGAGATGGGTTTCGGCTTCGGCAGCAAGTCGTCCGGGTCTTGAACTTCGGAGATGTGCAGGTTTGCCAGAGCCAGGTCTCTGTTCTCGGGGACGCACGCCCTGAAGGCGCCCCGGTTTCCAGTGGCGTGAACATTTGTTTCCTGTTCTTCGGGCGGGGTCTTGTCCTCCAGCCAGTCATGCTCCAAACCATTCACCATGTTAGGAGAGCCGAGGGTGCCCGGGGGCCCGGGGACAGGCCTGGGGACGGGCGGAGGCTGGGCGGCTTCCCCGGGGTCCTCGGCAGCCCGTGCATCCTCGGGCGTCTCCGGCTGCTGAGAGCTCGCGTCCGAGAGAAGAGGCAGCCGTGGAGGGCCCGGGGCTGCTGGGCCCAAGGCTCCCGGCGCGGAGGAGGCGGCGTCGCCGGCGGCGTCTCCCCTCGCCCGGCTTAGGGCTCCGCGCTTCAGTGGCAGGGCTCTGGCGAAGGCAGGGCAGGCGGCGCCCTGGGCAGGAGCGAGAGCGGCGGCCGCGGGGGGATCGGGGGCGCCCTTCGCGGAACAGATTTCAACCTGCTCCTCCTCAGACTCCGTCGTGTCTCCCTTGTGAGAAGCCCCACGAGGACGAGGACAAAGACGAGGACGGGACCAGCTGTCCCTGGCGGGAGCTCGGGGGGCTTCAGTGAGCGACTCGGGGTCCGAAGATGAGTCCTCAGCATCTCCGTACATGGACGAGAGGGACGGCTCCGTGCTGTCGCCCAGGCCCGACAGCGATGTACTGTCTTCGTGTTGGCTGCTGAGGTTTCTAGAGTAGCTGCTCAGAAGGCTTTTGTTCACAGTAAAATGTCTGTCGGGGTTGATGGAATCCAAAACCGAAGGCTGGTGGGCCCACTGCGGGGAAGCGGCTGGACCGGCAGCCGCGGGCCTCCTCGGGCCGGGGGCCTGGCTCCCCGAGTCCGGCTCCGGCTCGGCCCGCGGTGGCCCCGGGGCAGCGCGCTCCCGGCTCAGCCCGCCCCCTTTCCCGGCCGGCGGAAGCCTTGCTCCGGAAGCATCCAGCTCCTCCAGGAGCCTGTCGATGTCAGTCACGGGGCTGCTCCCGCTCCCCCGAGGGCAGCCGGGCCCCGCGGCACCGCCACACCCCTCGGGGGCCTTGTCACTCGGTGACGGCAGGCAGGGGCTGGCCCGCGGCGCCCTTGCAGACCCAGAGTCTGTTCCTGGGGGCAGAGCCGACCCCCGGCAGTTTCCAGGGACGAGGGTTCCCGTGGTTCGCAGAGCCTCGCTGTGGTGACCCGGAACCCCCTGTCTCTTCTCCAGGGTCGTGAGGTCTCGTGACAGCATGGCAGTGGCCGGAGATGCCCCCTCGGCCGTGGGTCCCGCTCCGCTGTGGGCAGCGGCCTTCCTGGTGGCGCGGGGCGAGCTGGCTTCTGGGGCCGCTCCGGTCTCGCTGAGGTCAGGATAAGCTGTCGCCATCGTCCCCGGGGATGCACTGTCCTCAGACTCAGGCGCCCTGGGTGACTCTGTCTCTCCGGGGTCCTCGGGTGGCCTCACTGGCCCTGCGTGCGCTGAGGTCTCGCTGGGGTCAGGGTGCACCGCCCCCTTCTGCCCTGGGGAAGGGAGGGGGCCTGGGGAGCCGTGGGGTCCTGTG
The DNA here is from genome assembly GCF_965194805.1 of Balaenoptera borealis. Lineage (NCBI taxonomy): Eukaryota > Metazoa > Chordata > Mammalia > Artiodactyla > Balaenopteridae > Balaenoptera > Balaenoptera borealis. Next base: position 28,640,254 of record NC_138867.1, on the reverse strand, counting down.
TAGAGAATGTAAACAGAAGGTGGGTGGCGGGGGACATACGGGGGCGGGGGGAAGGTGAGAAAATAGAAAACCTCTCAATTAAAAAAGTGGAAAACTGTAAACAGCCTCAATTTTTTGGTCTTTTTTAGAAAGACATCCCACAGCCTAAATGTAGGCTTGTTTTTGTCTCTAAAATTACAGAGTGCTCACATCTAACAAATACCACCAAGCTTTAGAGGCTCTAAAATAACTCAAACTGGATGGCAGAAGGAACCTCTGCTTCTGCCCTTTTTGGTTGTTTATGAAGATGGGGGACACCAGAAATCCTTCACTTGGGTTTCTGTGCACCATCTGCCCTCTGATGGCAAACCCCACAGGAGTCAGGCCGTTGTTCTGTTTGATTCTGCAAACCTCTCAGTCCCTGGCTGATCACGTTGGGGTTTAGCCCCATGCCGTGGGCTGTGAGCCACAGAGTAAAGTAAAACAGTCCAAGCAGGGTACTTGAGGGCCTTACTGCTTCGTGCAGGAGAGGAGGCTAATTGGGGAAAACACATGGAATGCTCCAGACAGATGGAAGCCTGTCCTGAGCTCCAGTGTGTCCTGACCAGGTTCGGGGGCGTAGGTGACCTAGGAGGTAAGATTGTCCCGGGAAGCTGTGACAGGAGGGTCCGGACCTGAGTGGGGTTCTGGAGGGATAGTTTGATCAGAGACCGATGAGAAGGAAGGTAAGGAAGGAAAGGGAGTCAAAGCAGAGAAGCAAGAAAAAGCATGGAATCTCCAAGGCACAGGGAAAGATGACACCTGCCTAGAGACAGTGGGAAGTAAAGTCATTCCATGAGGTGGGTTCTGGACAGCCACTCTGTCCTGGAGGCTCCTCCTCAAAAGGCCTGCATATGCGCGACCTAAGCTGTCCACCTCTGGCACGTGGCATCTTACAATAGATGGGGAAACTGGCATGATAACATTAGATTTGCATTTTCTTATGAACTCTGGGTCTGAGCTTGGAGTGAAAACCTCAGTCACAATGAAAGCCCTTGCTTGGAGAAGTGTTATCTCCCCCAAATGTTATATTCACTCCACATCTCCCATGCAAATCATCTGAACTGCATATGCCTACCCCCTCCGAAGGGGGCGGTCAATAATTAAGAACGAATTATTAGGACTTAGCGCTGTGCTAAGAGTTTTTCATGCACTTAATTTTCCTCCCAGCACTGCGACCATCTGCACTGGAACGGTGGGGAACTGAGGCACAGAGTTGTTAAGCAATGTGTCTGGGGTCACAGAGTTCACGGCCAGGGGTCAGCCCAGGAGGCTGGCTCTGTAGCCCACACAGTTACCTAAACCCTGACCTCTGGGGAGAGCACCTGGCAGCAACAAGGCTGGCTCATCAGGACACGCACGGAGACCAGACACCACTTCCCCAGGTCCCCGAGGACGGCCGGGGCACCACAAGATTCACATCCACGGCCTCCTGTCCTTCTCTGCTCAACCTTTTTGAACTCCCTTCAGCATGACTTTCCTGCTTCTGCTGGTGCCAACCTCGGGGAAAAGTAGCAATGAGACAAAAGGAGGGGATGTAAGGCTGTTTTTCAGGTGATTCACTCGCTGAACAATTTGTTCAGCAATTTGGCTTTTGTGCAAAGTGTGTAACCTAAGAGGGTTTTATTGAAGGAGATTAAATTACATGGTGGCAGTCCATGACATCACCTTTCAAAATACTCCTTCATTTGGAAACCCCCCAGATACTCAATAATGGGAAGCACATTGGCTCAGTTATGGCACATCATGGGGTAGAAGGCCCAGCCACCTTTGTAACGGATGTCGTCGGTGTAGAAGTACAGGGAGGGCTTGGTGCAGCTTCCTAACTAGAGCAGGTTACAGGTGTGCTGATAACCTGAGTCCCTGGTGCCGAGGACAGCCTGCCAGGGCCAGCGACAGTCACGCGGGCCTGGGAGCATCTTGCTGACCTTGGAGGGCTCCTCAGCTATTATTTTCTGAGGATACATGAGGTAAAAAAATATTAATTTTTTACTTGTCCTCTGTGGAGGTTTTTCCTGCCATTTTTCAGTACAATTGATTTCACGTAAGCAGAGTGTTGAGTTTCTGAAGGGCAGGATATGCTTCTGTTTCATCTCGTGCCTCATTCACTAAGGTACATGTCAGAAAATGGGTAAAGGCTGTGGACTGGCTGAAGACAGACACACTCGACATGGAATTAAAACTATGAATTCAGGCACGATGATCTAGTAAAGTTGTTAAATGCAGGCAGATTTAACTGTCATTAACCTGTGTAAGATTTCTCTGCCCCTCAAAATTCTCCACATATATCGATAACACTTTTATTAAGGTAACTTCTGCCCTCCCATCCTGAAGCTTAACAAGTGATAAAATAATCTTACCTGTCGCGGGTTCTTGCCCCTGCTCGGGTTTAGCTTCAGGTGGCTTCTCTGTGGGGTGGCCAGCATCTGGGTGGGGCAGGGTACCAGCTGGCCCCCAGTCGGTGGGTACTCGTCCATCCCCAATGGTCAGCTTGCCCAGAGAGTCCTGGCATAAGGACAACTACAAGTCACTGTCAGTGGCTTTCAGGGTTTCTGTGTCCTAAGACATCATATACAGAGAACTGGTTTGGGAAAATTCAAAGGGCCCTGGACTAGGGGCCACAAGATCCAGATTCTGGGTTTAAGGTCCAACAGAAATGTTATGGTCTTGTCGCTCTTCCTAAACCTCAGTTTTTTCAACTTTAAGATGTGGGTGATTAGGAAAATGCAAATCAAAACCACAATGAGATACTACCTCACACCCATTAGGATGGCTACAATCAAGAATACAGAAATAACAAGTGTTGGTGAGAATGTGAAGAAATTAGAACCTCGTGCACTGTTGGTAGGAATGTAAAATGGTGTAGCCATTTCCATACTATGGAAAACAGTATGGAGATTCCTCAAAAAAATAAAAACAGAACTACCACATGATCCAGTAATCCCACTCCTGGGTGTATACCCAAAAGAATTGAAAGCAGGGTCTCAAAGAGATAGGTGTACACCCGTGTTCATAGCAGTGTTATTCACAATAGCTAAAGTGTGGAAGCAACCCAAGTGTCCGTCGATAGATGAATGGATATGCAAAATGTGTTATATACATACAATGGAATATTATTCAGCCTTATAAAGGAAGGAAATTCTGACATATGCTATAACGTGGATAAGCTTTGAGGACATTATGCTAAGCGACATAAACCAGTCACAAAAAAAACACAAATGTATGATTCCACTTATATGAGGTACACAGAGTAGTCAAAATCATAGAGACAGAAAATAGAATGGTGATTCCCAGGGGCTGGTGGGAGGGGGAAACGGGGAGTTGTTGTTTAATGGGTACAGAGTCTCCATTTTGCAAGATAAAAAGAGTTCTGGAGATGGATGGTGGTGATGGTTATATAACCTTATAAATATACTAATATCATGGAACTCTACACTTTAATGGTTAAGATGGTAAATTTTATACTATGTGTATTTTACCACAATAAAAAAAATTAGAAAAAAGATGGGGATGATAAGACTTGCTTAAATAAAGGATAATAAGTTTTAAATAAAGGATAATTAAATGAGATAACAGCTACAATACGCAGCATACAAAAGGCTATACAGACCCACAGACATGGAAAACAAACTCATGGTTACCAAAGGGGAAAGTGGGGAGGGGAGGGATAAATTAGAGGAGTTTGGGATTAACATATACACACTACTATATATAAAATAGATAACCAACAAGGACCTACTGTATAGCACAGGGAACTACACTCAATATTTTGTAATAAACTATAAGGGAAAAGAATCTGAAAAAAAAATAGGTATATATGGATATATAACTGAATCACTTTACTGTACACCTGAAACTAACACAACGTTGTAAATCAACTATACTTCAATAAAAATCAATAAATTAATTTAAAAAATAAGAAAATGAAGAAAAAAACCCACGAAAGGCTATACAGAGGTAAGGCATTATTGTTATAATGTTGCATCAAGATATCCAAGACCAGGGACTTCCCTGGCGGTCCAGTGGTAAACAATCCACCTTCCAATGCAGGGGATGTGGGTTCAATCCCTAGTCGGGAAACTAAGATCCCACATGCCCCAGGGCAGCTAAGCCTGTGTGCCACTACTACTGAGCCCATGCGCTTCTCAACTAGAGGGCCTGCCTGCCGCAAACAATAGAGCCCACGTGCTCTGGAGCCCACGTGCCACAACTTGAGAGAAGCCCACATGCTACAACGAACAGCCCGCATGCCACAACAAAAGATCTTGCGTGTCGTAACTAAGACCCGACACAGCCAAAAAAAAAAAAAAAAAAAAAACCACACAGGATGCCCAGTTAAATCTGAATAATAATAATAAAAAAAAGATATCCAAGACCAAAATCAGCTCCTCATTTTGGGAGTTAGGGAGAGGACTAAGCTGAATAAATAAAATTAACATTTCAAAATTGCACTTTAGCCAAGTGTCAATTACTTCATCTTCCTTTCTTCTATCTAATACCTACCGTAAAAAAAAAGTTTTTAAATAGACTTGCTAAAAAATTAAATCGGATTTATTATAAATTTACCCTCTGAGTGAAGGAGTCATAAAGTGGCCCAAAGGTGGCAGCAGAGGAAAGAGGTGAAACAGATGGAGTATCTTTTAGCTACTTTTGTAAAAAAAAGAAAAATCATTTAGTAAAATATCAATTATCTGCTGAGGGAAATCTACACAGTGTTTAACTCAGTGAATTTTCTGTTTACTAATAAGGCATAAATGTAATATAAAACCACTGGAAGAGCCGGGAACTCGATAGAGGTAGTGACTGTACAGCACTGAATGCAGCAGGTGCTACTGAACTGGACATTTTATTTTTTTACTTTTTAATAAATTTATTTATTTATTTATTTATTTATTTATTTATTATTTTTGGCTGTGTTGGGTCTTTGTTGCTGCGCACAGGCTTTCTCTAGCTGTGGCGAGCAGGGGCTACTCTTCGTTACGGTGCGTGGGCTTCTCTTGTTGCCAAGCACAGGCTCTAGAGCACACGGGCTTCAGTAGATGCGGCGCGTGGGCTCAGTAGTTGTGGCTCGCGGGCTCTAGAGCGCAGGCTCAGTAGTTGTGCTGCACGGGCTTAGTTGCTCTGCGGCATGTGGGATCTTCCTGAAGCAGGGATTGAACCCGTGTCCCCCGCATTGGCAGGCGGATTCTTAACCACTGCACCACCAGGGAAGCCCTGAACTGGACACTTTAAAATGTTTAATTTTATGTTATGTGAATTTCATCTCAATTTTAAAAAGTATTCAATAAAAACAGTGGAAGACAATCCATTTGCCAAAAGAGAAAATTTTGGTTTTTTTAAGCTTCTAATATTTGAGGGTAAATACCTTATGGCAATGTAGTCTATTTTCTTTTGCGTATATAAATAAAATAAAATTTGGGAACTAAAAATTTTGTGAGAAAAATTGAACTTCTTTTGTACAAAAGTTTTAAATGCTGCTCAAAGTTCTTACCGGGGATACTAATTCACAAGTACAAGAGCTCTTATTTTAATAGAAATAAATTATTATGAATAAAACCCCTGATTTGGCTTCATACAGTTATTCAAACCTTGTGATACTTTTAAAAAGAAGGGGTTTACCCATTAGCTGAACATTACATTTTAAACACATGTGCTGGGACTTCCCCGGTGGCGCAGTGGTTAAGACTCCATGCTCCCAGTGCAGGGGGACCGGGTTCGATCTCTGGGATCAGGGAGCTAGATCCCATAATGCATGCCACAACTAAGAGTTCAAAAGCCACAACTAAAGAGCCCGATTGCCACAACTAAGGAGCCTGCCTGCCGCAACTAAGACCTGGCACAACCAAATGAATGAATGAATGAATAAATAAATATTTTAAAAAATGACTGAACCTATGACCAAAAAGCTTTGTTAAAAAAATAATAATAATAATAAAAAAATAAAACGTGCTAGTTAGAGGTAATAGTTTTTTAGGAGGAGGAAAAGATGTGAGTTTCTACTTTTTATACAAGGTAAAAAAACCAACAAAAACCCTTCTGCCTAGAATAGCTTTTATGACTTTATATTTTCTGGCTCTCTTGTATGTTTATACAAACCACTTGAACACACATCTTTATAAATATAGGAATAAAAACTGCACTTCAGAGATACTGTGTTTCTTACAAATTAAAGGTTTGTGACAACCCTGCATCGAGCAAGTATCTTGGTGCCATTTTTCCAACAGCATCTGCTCATTTCTGTCATATTTGTCTCTGTCACATTTTGGTAATTCTTACAATATTTCAAATTTTTTCATTAGTATTATATTTGTTATGGTGATCTGTGATCAGTGATCTTTGATGAAACTATTGCAAAAAGATTATGACTCACCGAAGGCTCAGATGGTTAGCATTTTTTAGCAATAAAGTATTTTAAAGTTATTACATGTACATTATTTTTAAAGACATAATGCTATTGCACAATTAACAGACTACAGTATACTGTAAACATAACTTTCATATGCACTGAGAAGCCAAAAAATTCATGTGACTTACTTTATTGCCATATTCACTTTATTGCAGTGGTCTGGAACTGAACCTGCATTATCTCCGAGGCATACCTGTATAGCCTTATAAGTCATCTCAGATTCTTTGCTCAGAATGAAGTTATTTATGTTGAGGAGACTGTACACAATGTTTGTTTCTCTTACTCTCTCCTTGCTAAAGTGGAGGTATGTTAAAATTTTTTTAAAAAGGTACCATTTAATAATTCTGGGCCATTCTAACATACTGGTAACCAAGTAGAAACATAAATAATATTAACGTGCATTTAATGTGGTACATTATATGTTTCTAAGTGAACACATGCCCCTATTTCATGTGATACTCACAACAAGGGTACGAGTAGCTATAACTATACATCATCACTGTAGAAAGTCTGAAAAAATAGGGATCAATCAGAACATTGACAGCCAGACGTAATCACCATTAACCTATATTTGATGGTCACCCCGACTCTGGGAGATGATCAGGGCAGACAGCACCATCCCTATTTTACAGTCCAGACAACTGTGGTTCAGGAAGATTCAATAACTTGCCCAAGTGACCACCAATTAGTCAGTGGAGAAGCCGGTACCAGACCCAGGGGTTTCCTTCACTGGCCTAGCACTGCCCTTCCATCATCAGCCACAGGCCCTGTGTACAGGTAAGAGAGCGATGATATCTTTTGGCCGAATGATCTCACGACTCAGTACCTAGGCACCTCCCCCCACCAACCTGGTGATGCAGTATTACCAGGCTCCCAAGCAGTTTGTGTATTGAAATGAATGGCTCTATTGAAAGATAATTCTCCAATCATTATCCTTTCTTTCAGACAGATTAACGTATGCTTTACAGCATGCTCCATGCTCATTCATATAATACTCACTAGATCCCAAGTAACTAAGAGAAATCAGTTACCTTCTCCACAGGTCCTCCTGGCTGATGACCAGTCACAGCCACTTTGACGGAAGCGGCCTGGACTTTCAAGTCCGGACCACATGGGTCACTGGCTCCATCGGTCAGGTTTGCTGTTTCTGAGCTCCTGGGCCTGGCCTCAGCCTCGGGCCTCTTGTGGTGTGGGCTGACCCTGGCCACTGGTTTGTGCCTGGACCCCAGGTTGTCATTCTTCTGCTGGAGGGAACTGGGGCTGTCTGTGCTCGCCAGACTCTGGGTGCCTGATCCGGCTTTGCACTCCAACTTGGGTGAACTCCTCGATCCTGACGGTTCCTTCCTCCCCAGGCCGCCAGGGCTACCCTCGGGGGCCTCTGAAGGGACCAGCGGGTTGGCTGCACGTAAAAGGGTGTCCCCCACGCCTCCTGGGACACTCTCCTGTAAGTCCAGCGAGCTGCCAAGGAGAGGCACCGAGGAGGCCTTGCTGACCAGGGTTTTCTGGGGATGTTCCTCTTGGTTGATACCCGTGACCTTGGAAGAGGCCGCTGAGACGCATGTAGAGTCATCCTCTGTCAGAGACCTGCTGGGACCTGAGAGGGTCCCTGGGAGGGAAATGCAGTCCCCTTCGCCATCAAACTCTTCCTCGTCGCTGGCGTCGTCATCGTAGCAGCCCACCCTCCTCTGGCGGAGGAGAGGGTTTCGGAGGACCTGTGGGCTCCCGGGAAGACTGGCTTGCCTGGCAATTGTCACCTGCTTGTGGAAGAGCCCAGAGGCCCGCTGACTTCCTAGAGACACAAGGCTGTTGGCCCTGGCTTTTCCTGGTTCCTTGTGAGCTGGTGGGGTTGGGGAAACAAAAGTTGAATGAAACATCTTCCCATCTGGCGTGGTCTTTTAATCTAACCCCCCTCATTATACACACGAGCATTTCCATGTTCACGAATGCCAGATACACACCTTCTGGCTACTGGACACCAGGCTGAAATGATACGCTTTCTGGGGATCTGCACAGAGCAGAGAGCTGGCTTCCCTCTCTCCTTTTCCTACTGGTCTCCCTTTTTGTTTTTTTACTTTTTAAAAATATCTTAACCTCTGGATTGTTTAACTTAAACATGTGTGCTGCCTAGAGACAGAAATGTATTAACTTGTCAACATCCGTGATGTCTAACACATTACTGGGTTCGACCTAAATGCTGCTGCCAAATATTCCTCTGTGGGAGGATGCCTGGGGACCAACGGGTCCTGCACACCTGGGCCTTCTTATCACCTGAGGTCCTTCCTTCATCTGCAAAAGTTGGGGGTGGGGCTTGATTAACGGGCACAGTGAAGCCTGAGATTACACATGATTTATAAACTCCAACCTGGGAAGGGAAGGAAAGCGTGGGCTGCTCTGCAAACTCTTCGCTTCTCGTTAAATGTAGTGAAAAATTACACGTGCTTCCGCCTTGAAACTTTTCTATCAGAGACCAGAGGAAGCACATCAACTGCTCCAAATGAGCTAGATGGGTTCTCATCTGCCTCGCCTGAGACCAGGGATTTTCTTATGCAAACATTAGAAAAGAGCAAAAGGAAACCACACCGGCAGAAATGAGAAGTCAGTATGGTTCACATCAGATCATTATTTCTGATTATACTGAGAAAATAATCAATGAGGTTTTTTTCTAAAAATCCCTATTTGATAATGTCTAAGTTCTGAATCTTTCACTCACTGCCCTCTTCAAAAGAATTAAGGTAGGGCCTAGTGAGGGAAGGAGTTTGGCTAGGATTGCCCTAAAACATAAGGCCATCAGGTTGCCAGCCTCGATTCGATGCCATAAATTCCAAGACTACACTGTGTAAATACCATCCAAAGGGGGGCGGTTCAGCATCCTTCAGCACTCCGGGTACAGAACGTCAGCCCAGCCCATCTACCACAGAACTGGGGGGCCAGTCACTGAGAGTGGGCTGCATTTTCCGAGAGCAAACTCTGAATTTAGCCAGGGTAGAAAGGTGGCTTCTTCTCAACCAGAGGTGTGATTTCCAGTTCTCTTTTCGTATCCCAGCACCGTGACATATAAACCAACACATCGTGGAATCGGGAAAGTCATGGCTTACGGGAGGCGCCAGGCAGCTCCGCGGAGCTGCTGCAGCCACTTCCAGGGGGATCCTCATCCTCGGAGCCGGCCACCACGAAGTCAGACAGCGGGCCTGGGACATCGTGAGCAAAGTACTGGGAGAGTTCAGATTCAGAGATCAGGGAGTCCTGTTGAAGAAGGCAGTGCGGGATGAGGAATTTGCACCAGAAGCAGATTATTTTAAACAGTAGTTGCATCCTATCTTCCCGAAAACACTTTGTTCTAATCCGCGGTCACTCAAAACAGCTCTGATGGTAAACACCTACTTCCATTTACTTTAGGACGGCTAAATTAAACAATGCATTAAAAGGCAATGGCTGCCAGACAATGTTTCTAAGAAATATTTTTTTGGCTGTGATCAGAAAAGCCACAGCAGCAAAACATCAACCATCCCAGGAAAAACACTGGAGGAAGAGGTAGGAAGTAGAATGGAATTCCAAGCCACTGGTTCAGCCTATTGATGAAACAACAAAACAGGAGAGTTTGACTCCTGTTCTCTGATCCACTGGGATTTGGGAACGGCCACCTGAGAAAGATTCCACACTCTCCTTAAAGTTGCAGGTACCCTCCCGCAAACTGACCAGGGTCCCCCTTTATTATGAAGCAGCTATTTTTCAAAGTGTAGCTTAGTTCTTTTATTTTGTTGTTCTGTTCTTTTCCTGGATGAATATTTAATAAAAGAAACACACATTTGTATACTTGTTCTCAAATGAACATTGTTGCCATTTCCTGTGTAAAGTGGCCAAAATGTCTCATGGACAGACATATGGGCTGGGGTCTGCAGTTTGACTTATGGGCTTCAGGAATTGGTTCGTGGGCCAGCTGAGCGAGGCAGCAGTGTGTCTTGACTCACCTTTTTTGCAAGAGAAGGACTCTTCAAGGGGGTACCTGTTGGGGAAGAAATTCACCATATTGTCACTGAAGCTCAAATCCTTACAAACAGGCTCACTTCCTTAACTGGAAAAGAAGGAGCCAAGCATATTAAACAAAACCTCCTTCGCTTGACTGGCACAGAGGGGCCATGTGCGTGGGTATGGACGTGCATGCAGTCTACCTAGGTACCTGATCCCCATCCTGTCCCACCTCCCAAAATTCTGCTCATGCTTCAAGCCCTCAGCTGCTGCTAACTCCATGATGATCCCAGTTGGAAGAAACTTCTTCTGAATTTCAAAAATGTTTTATACTACCCATATACCAATTTCCATATGCACAATATAATTTAATTACAAGTGGATGCATCTCATCGCCTTCCTCGACTATTTACGTATCAGTGATCTGGCCCTGCAGGGCTTAGCACTAGGATCTAGGAAGTGCTCAGTGATATTTGATAAATGGATTGAAGGATGAATGAACAAAGGAACACCACCCAAAAAACTCATGGAAGAATGAGGGAGAGGGCTGAATATCTATTTTAGTTTTTAGTTGAAGGACAAAAAGACTCAGCATTGAGACTTTAAATTATATTCCATGAGCAAAAAGATCTTGGGCTTGAGGATCATGGCTTAATAAAATCTTTTATAACTGACTGAGTGGATATGTTGGGATTATGAGAGGACAGCCTTCAGGCAGGTCAGGAGAACGAGTTAGCTGAATAAAGAGCCCATTATGGCTATGCCTACTTTCAATAGATTAATTATGGATGTAAATAATTAGGGTATTTCATGGTTGCCAAAAAACTGTATGCCTTCCTTTGCCTCTGACAACCAGTAACTCATGCCTCAGTTTCCTCCCGACATCAATCTTAATATCAGTAATATCTTGAGTTCAGACATGTCTGCAGAGCCCCTTTAGGTTTCCACTCTACAGGAAACATTACTTTTCAAACTTGATGCAAAGTTTCATATTTTAAATTCATATAAAATTCTTACTACCTCAATCCTTCTCTGGTTGAACTTTCCACCTAAGAAGGGGGAAATCATGATTTTTTGCAGCCTCTGTTACCCTTGAGTTGAAACTTTTAATTCATATAAAGAAATCCCAGGTTTTTGGATGGATTGTATCCTGCGTCTACCAAAACAGCTGGTATTTTGGTAGCACTTCATTTCCACCTAGAACATTTCAAATGAATTGTACATAAACACCTGAAATGCTGTTAACTCATTTTTGCAAATTATCTTAAAGCAGTATAAGAAGCATGCATGCATCGGTGGAACTTTAATACAGCATATTAAATAACTGCAGAAATCAAAAGCAGCAGCGGCAGCAAAGAGAAAGCATGGAATCTCTCTGACAGCTACTTCTGCCAAATGTGATAATTACCAAGACTCCAATAATACTGGGCAGGGGAGTGCCCCTGGGGGGAACTCAATGAGAAACTCTTCTGAATGTTGAATGAAGATGTGCAATTACAGTACCTAAGCCAGGAGAGGAATTGGCCTCTTTGCTCTCCTGATAAGTGCTGCGTGCTATCACTTCATCCATTTCCTGCTCGGAAACCTGATTGTCAGCAGAAAGCACAAATTAGACGATTTTATTTATTTATTTTTCCCCAATAAAAGTAGCTAGGACCAGAGTCAGAGGCCGGAGTGCAGATAAAGAGGAAAACTGCAGGGCCAAAGACTATGACCACCCCCTGAAGCAATAAATCAGGGCATGTAAGGTAGTATGGCTGGGTTAACGATTGCTTCAAACAATGTATTCAAAACAAGAACTTCAAAGGGTTCCCAAGTTCACGAAGCAAAGCATTCAGCTCTAGTTACCAACAACATGGCTGATATGTGCCTCTCTCTAGAACACTCACTTCTAATTATTTTTTCCTAAACTTTATTTAAACAATTTCAAACTTAGGTGAAACTTTCAAGAGTAGCACAAGAATAGTATACTCTTCACCTAGACTCGCTATTTTTTAACATTCTGCCACATTTATACTCATGCTGCATCGTTACACACACACACACACACAGCTATAACTTTTTACTAAACCATTTGGGAGTTAGTTACGGACATCGTGACCCTTCACCTGTAAATAATTTAGCAAGTATCTCCTAAACACAAGGACCTTCTCTTAAATAACCCTGGTACTATTATCATGTTCAGGAAATTTAACGTTGATACAAACGACCGTCTAATATACCTTTAACATTCCTAATACTATCCTTCAGAAATGCTCAGAGACACTCAGAGTGTGTCTTTAGGCTGGAAATAATTCACCGAAAGTTTGACGCCAGGCTGGGACGAGATAAGGATTTTCCTCGAGCATGTAAATCAGCGCTCCGCTTCTTTGATCAATGTCTTGCGAGGGGAAAAATGTCAACTGAGTTAAACAGTGTGCACAGTGATGTGACCGATTTACATTCTGGTGCAAGCTCCTTATCTGTGGTGGACCTTTAGTGGCCTGTCACCCATCAACTTCCTTGCCTAGCAATGCTTTAGAGAAAAAAATGTTTTTGGTGGTGGTGGGAGGGCGCAGTGGGGCTAGGGCGGGGGTCAGGCAACCCAGGGTCCTGGTCTCACGTCTATTCAGCAACCTTTAACCCCAAACAGTTCTGAGCCTTTGTCTTTCCTGGTGTTGACAATGTGAAAGAAACCAGGCCAATCCAAACCCTCAGTTAGCAGTTGTCTGATAGTTTCTTCCTGCTTAGATTTACATTATGCATTTGGGGGCAGGAAAACTACCAAACTACAAAAACTTTTCCCTTCTCAGTGCATCACAGAGGCACTCAGGGTCAGTGGGCTTCATGTCTGGGGATAACTTTGACCCCTTGTTTAAGGTGAGTTCACCAGATCTCTCCACAGGATTTGTTGCTGTTGTCGTCGTCATTAATGAGTAATCCGGCAGGAGACAATCTGAAACTCCGTCTGTATCCTGCTTCCCAATATATCCACCCAATGCTTTCAGCATCATTGATTATTCTCGCTGAATCAATAATTGCGATGAAGTTTTCAAAACGGTGATTTGATACCTATCTTTTCCTTCTATATTTATTGGTATCATGGTAAACTCATGGATTTCCCCACCCCCCATCAGTTGTTATCCGTAACTGTAATGATTCGTAGGAAGATTTTTAAAAAGCCTGATATATGCTGAACTATGAGATATTTTAAAAGACAACTATGCAACTTGTACAGTTTCTTTTTTAAAGAATATTTTAAATGTAGAATGGTCATTTTGTGTACTAAAATAACATTTAGCATAAATAATATTTGGATAAGCTTGCAATCTGCCTTAAGAAGTAAATAAATATTTCTGTACAGGATTCAGCATGACACTTTAACCTAACAGATACATCATTATCACATCATAGCTTTTGTGTAACACTCTCCAGTAGTCGTCACAGGAAATAAAATATGTACACACACATGCACACAGGCACATCTCCCCGCCGCCGACATACCTTCATAAAGCAAAGAGTAATTTTGTATAATTGAGCCATTAAACAGTGGTTGCAAATTTTTCTTGATATTAGACTTTCAATATTTGCAATTATTTTTCTGAGTGGGAAAAAAATGGCTGGGGTTTGAAACAAGTGAAAGATTTCCTGGATAACTCTAATCATGCTGAAAGCCGCAAGACCAATTAATAATGAGCCTCTGTTACTTTCTTCTACTTCACGTAAGCTAGAAGCTGCCACCCGAGCAGGTCTAGATCTTAGCTTGTCTAGACCTGGAGGGTTTGAATATCCCAATCGGGCAGCCACTGCTCCAGTCATTATGAGAAACAGAAGAAAAGAAAATCCTTGTGGTATTTCTCTTGGAACAACATGAAAACTGAGGAAGCACATACATTTAGTATCAAAATGTACTACTGGCATAAAATGTTGGGATAAGTGGTACAAAAATACATTCAACGTAAAATGGAATCTTGACCAAAAGGAAAATATAGTATGATGTTACAACTAAGAACACCATGTTTACCTAGGAGGAAACATGAAATCCAGTCAAACAAATACTGAAATTTGGTTTCACTGGACACATCTCCAGCACCATCCTGACGACCATATTACTGCGGCTAGAAACATGAGTCAACCCATGCGTTCCACGGGGTCACAGACCACCAGTCCGCCAGGATTGTTATGCTTTGCACTGGAATGCCATTTTGATGTTTGATTGTACTGGCGGATTAGGCAGATGCTTTGGGCTGACATTAGGCAGACCTCCGAACAAATCATGACCTGTGTTAGGTTGGAATGGATTTTGAAGTCGGGCATGCCTGGAAGCCAACGACTGCAGACCACGGAGAACTTAATTTTCTATGTTGCTGAGGGATGTGCTGGGTCAGCCACAGCTTGTTGGGCTGCTTCCTAAGGTGAGAGGAGTGGCCACCTGGGTAGTGGAATCCAAGGGGGGACCCCGGAGGGAGGAGCTGAGACTATGAGGCAAAGTGGTGTTAAAAGTGCCCCAGAGAGAGCCATGGGGACAGCAGGGGGACAAAGTAGAACAGATTCTAAGAGAAAGTCAGGACTACAGAACAGAAAGGAGAAAAATGGGGAGTGCCAAGTAGAAAAAATGGAAAAAGGTGGAGGAAGCAGGACTTGATTTTCTATTAATGATATTTATTCAAGCAGTTTTTAATGTAAGACATTTTAAAGAATGCTTGTAGACAAGAGAAAACGATCTGGGGGAGAGAAAGCAGTGGGGTTGAGTTTGAATCAGTCTGACGGCCATCGTTGTTCAAGCACTGTGGATGACATCACCTTCCCAAATCAAGGCCTGGAGTCATAGCTGGACAGCGCTTATTCGTACAGGGGAAACTGGACAACAAGTGAACACCACGGAGACAGTGAAAATGACCCCGTAAAGTTAATGCACTAAAGAAATCTCAGATGTGGCCCATGGGAGGACCTATCAGGTCTCCTGGCACAGAAGTCTTACTCTTAAAATGGCACAAGAGTCCATCCAGTACAGAAGCCTGGGACCATTTAGTATGTAATCAAATAATACTACAAATAATACAAAGGGGATGGCCACATGATGGGCATGGGAAGAGCTAATGTTCTTAATAAGCATTTTGAGTTGTTGAAAGGTCAAATTTTGTAAAATACAACCTGATTACCATGTTAGAGACAGGCTAATTTTAAAAGATTTTTACCTGGAGTGCTCAAAAACAACAAAATTTAGCACTCGAAGTGGGTTGAGTTGAACTTGCTAAAGTGTCCTGTGGTTAGCTTAAAAAATTAAAAGCAATCGCATAAGTAGAAGAGATACAACCAAGTAAATAGCAGAGGCCAACGATACGGGGGCTATGATTATCTGCAAGTTAGTATGGGCCAACTCTGTGATATTGATGCTGAAAGAAAATTAGTGGGCTCTTAAGCCTTAATTACACGAGTATTTTGCTCAGGTCAAGGATGGCCAGGACAGATCACCTAGTTTACTGCTCTCAGATTTTCTGGATGCACAAACCCAAAGAGGTTAAGTATCTCACCAGAAATCGAACAATCAGCTGGGGGTTACTCAGAACCCAGCACTCCTACCTTCCACAAATTTTAAATTCACCAATCATATTGTCAACATTTTCTAATAAAATTTTCTGAGTGTGGAGATGAAGAAGTCCAGATCAATGATTCATTTCCCATGTGTATCACTTACCTTGGTCACTGTGTGGCCACAGGCTGATTCCCATCCCCAGCTGGGTGAACTGTCTCATCAAAGAGTAGGCATAGGAACATGTGTGTCATTGCTACTGGACAAATAGTTGTCTTCCCATACTCAGGAGAGTATGAAATACTTCACCTTTGGATTAGGGTGCCGGCCGATGACCAGGCGAACGGGTCCTGGGGGGCATTTGCTCAAGATGGCGTGGACTTTGCTCAAAGCAGCATGGCGGACGTTGACTGAGTTCACTTCCAGGATTTGATCTCCGCGGCTAGGGAGGCAACATGATCAACTCTCTGCGGTAACAGTTAGCTTTTTACAAGATTTCCTTCTGGGAGAGGTTTAGAATATGAAATATTTTCTGAATACTTTAACAAAGCAAATGACATCCTTTCATCTTTGCATACGTATAAAAAAGCAACACAGTCATAAACACATTAGGTTTTAAACTGACAAAGACCATTACGCATATCTATCTGCATTTTCAGAAGTAGTAAAGTTAAATAAAATTGATAATAAGGACAACAATGAAGGCTACCATTTCTTGAACACATAGTATATGCCAGGCACTATACACAGAGATTTACATAACAATGCTTTGAATAGGTATTATTATTCCCATTACGTAGATAAAGCCACAGGCTCAGAGAGGTCACCCGGATGTCACACACTGTTGATCTCAGGTCTGTCTACCTTTTGATCATCAAGTGACAGTCCCTCGACCACCATCAGTTTCTTTTTCCCTACCATCTTGAAATGATTATTGTAATATAATTTAAGAAGGAAATATCTGAAGCTCAAAGGTTACCCAAGAATTTGTAAAAACGTTTCAAATTTGAACAAATGAGAAATTGGGGACAAGATGCCCATTTTGACTTGAAATTATAGGGAGAGAACTCAGTACGAGAGAACAAAGACTCTTTATGTGGGGTTTGAAGAATGTTCATTTGGCAGGCTCCAGACATATGGAACCATTCAAGAAAGAAACATCATCTTGGGATGTCATTAGAGGATTTTTTTTCCTTGGGTTCTAAAAGTATATTTTCTTTAATGTACTTTGGATGATTTGCTAAATTTTTTTGGTATGGAAATTCACTCTGATGATTAACTAAAAACATAATATAATCTATTAACAGCGCCCCAAAATGGCAACCTCAAGGAATGTCATTTTGACAATTCCTCAACTGCTCAAGGACTTAGAAACTTCGAGGGGAGAAAGATGATACTGTCTGCACAGAGTGCTTCGTGCAATACGTGTACATTCTTGTGAAGTTTAGGTGGGCACAGACCCATTGCAATTACTATATAATAGAATACCTAAACCTCTCTTGTATAAACAGAATACCCAATCTACAACTCAACTAGCTGAACTGAGAAATCAGACATGTGGTGATTTCAGACAGTAAGCATCTAGACATCACCTCTTAAAATGGAACAAAACAACAGGAAAGGTTCAGGAGATTGTACTTAATAATAAAGGCCTCCTGTTCAAGGGCATGATTTCAGGACTCTCTTGTATCCAGTGATTCTGAACCGTTTTGAGAAGTTCCCAGTATCTCATATGAATTTTACATAAATGAATATAAAAGTGAAAGAAAATATTTGGATAATCATAGATATCTATATAGAGTTGTATTGTGTCAGGTTTCTGAGACTGAACTTCTGAGTCCAAATAGAACAAAATTGGTAGGGAAAGCCAAGATCCAGAGTTCTTGAATTCAACCAAATTTCATTTATATTATCTTTTCATCTTTGGAGATGTTTTTGATTGTAATCCTGGCTATATGACTGCAAATAATACAAACATTTAGAATCCCACAGGGGAATGTAATAGGGCAGGTATCTTACATATGTATGTATTTGCATATTCACAAACACACCAGAACTCTAAACTTTCAGGTTTACAACCAACCTCAGATTGCTCTCCATCTTGGCCACTGATCCTGGGGCAAGGCTGTGAATGTAGATGCCCGGAGGGCTGTTTTCTAGGGCCAGGCAGCAGGCACCAATGCCTAATCCAACTCTGGGCTCTGTGGGAGGCATCATTGAAAGAAAACAAAATTAAAAACAACAACAAAAACTGAAAAGCAGTATTAAGTGATTTGAAACGGCATTAATGTATATGTTGACCAATAACCATTTATTTTTGGACCAGACTCAGAATACAAATTTTGCTTTTCTTTGTTAATAGGGCCATATTCTGTTAATGAGTCCACGGCAGAACCAGGGGCTAACTACGGACTGTGAATTACTCAACGGTCCATCCTCTTCTTAGTCTAAAGAGCCTCCTCGAAGCTGTTTTTGGAAATAGGCAGAGTCCAAGTAATATTTTCTATTCTGGATACACAACTTTAGGTTTTCTTTCGCCTCTCTTTTTAGCAACTAATCTCTTGGTTATTTAATTGCTCACCATATTTCTATAGCTGGTGGGGAGGAAAAGGAGACAAAGATTAAAAGTGATAACATTTGGTGTCACCCAGGACTTTCAGTTACTGGTGTTAACTGTATTCTTGACTATATTCTTCATTCTTTAAAATGTTTTATTAGCCCTAGAATTAAGCTAGTCAGTGATGTTTTTCACATGAGTCTCTGACACACCGTGATTCATCTGGAGAGAGCTTAAAAAATTGTGCTACTGGTAACTTCCCTTCACTTTAGTGAAATGACTAAAATCTCTACTTTTGATCCCATTGTCCATTTAGAGAATAACATATGTTGTTGGTAGCAGAGTGTTCCAAAGGAGCAATTCATAGAAAAAAATATAAAAAATTAACCTAAGAACAGATTACAAATTATTATTTGAGAGAATGTAACAAAAGTGAGGAAGAGCTGGTATCACCTTTGTTGAGGGTCACTTCCATGACAATTCTGTCCTTTGGCCCGGGGGCCTTTCGTCCCAGGGACGAAGAACTGCCTTCATCGGCACCCACCGCTGAGGTTCCCCCACTGGCGTTGAAGTTTGGGGAGCTGGATCTGCTCATGTGTGTGGGTGTGGAGCAGGGTGTGAGGCTCGGGCTCAGTAACTTGGTGCGTACTGTTAAGACAAATAATCCACTCCGGATTTGCTGAAGAAACAAGAAGAAAGAAGGGCTAAAACATTCAGGCTGTCCTTTTATCAAAGGGTGAAAAAAAAAAATCACCAAACCCAAACCAGAAGGAAATAAAGAAAAACAAAGAAGATAAAGGAGATCAATAAGAATGTCATTACCTTAAAGGTATGAATGGCTTCTTGAAACGTCAAGCCCTTGATTGGTATTCCATTTACATCTAGGATTTCATCCCCTAGTGACCAAATTTGAGAATTACATTAACATCAAGTTTTTGTTTACTGGAATCTGCTTGGTCAGTACTAGAATAAGATACCATATGGTCCCTGATTTACAACTCTATAAGATGAATTTTATTGTTCCAATCTATTTTCATTAGTTTAGCTCCAAGGAATGTCACAAAATGGGACAATAAATGACAATGCATATTCTTTTGCAGTAATTCTATATTTCCATCTTTAACTAAAACAACTGTGGGAAGCATCAAGATCTTATTCTCTAGCCACTGCCAAGTCTGATAATAGATGTTCTACATTTAGAGATCAAACTACAAAAACTGAATTCCTAGTCTTTTCTTATAGTCTTTGTTTTACAACTTAAACCCACTGGCAGTGAAGCACAAACACACGTAACATGTGAGAAGCCTTGCCTATATTTGCAGAAAGACATGGCATGTGAAAAATGGTTTAAATGATAGAGACAAAAAAACTCGTGAGATATTATTTAGGAGTGGCAGCCCCACGTCTACATCCAGCCCCGTAGTCTAGATGCCTGGTCTTACTGATGGTGTTCAAGGTTCTCAGTCATTAAGCTGGCTAGTTATTATACGCTTCTATCTAAGAGATTACTGTAGACTAACATCAAATTGCTTTCTCTCTCTCTCTCTTTCTCTCTTCTCTCTCAAACTATCCTGGACTCATCTTCAACTCCAAGAAGGCATAGGTCATTTTTCAAGTTGTTGATAGTGTCTGCTGGGAACATAAAAGAACTTGGACATCCTGTTGACTTAACAGAGCTAGTTTCCGGTTTTGTACTCTTGTGACATGGTCTGTTTTTGGGAATAGCAGTTCATCAAAAACACCACAAAGATGTGCAAGAGAGAAGAACAGATGAACCTTGCACAGAAGTATGGTACAGACGAGGAACTCCCTTTACTTACAACAAAGTACAAAGCAGCCTAAGAACACACATTTTCTCCTCTCATGAACAGCCAATCCCAGGAGCACGTGGGGTATTCCATTAAAGGAACCCTGTATATGAGTTTAAAAAGGTAGCTGTACCCCACCCATTTGTTATGTGCCTTCTCTTTAACGCAATTACAGAAGTTGTAAAATAAGTGAAATAATCTGTTTAAAAATCACCTGGTATAACCAATTACTCAACTAGGCGAGGTTTTTGGTTTGTTTCCACCTGGGAAAAGGGTGGAAACATTAACATAATGGCTCATGCTCTTAAAAATCTTTGCAAGATTACTTAAAATACAGATCATCCAACAGGTTGAAAATCCATTCTGATGACTTCTATTTATTGTAAGTGAATACATATGAAAATACAGTATTTAGGAGAAGCAAGTGCTGTTAACCTCTCCTATCGATTTTTTTTCCCCTCCACTTTGTTCCATTCTACTGGCATTGCAGGATGAATTTCAATCAAGTGAACACATGGCACATCCATTATAAAAATGCTTGGCTAAAATTTTACATTGTTGTGAAACTAGACACAAACACCACCTGGGAGTTAACTCTTCCTCTGAGACAGAAATAAATATTCTGCCATCAAAATATTAAGCCTGGGCTTCCCTAGTGGCACAGTGGTTAAGAATCCGCCTGTCAATGCAGGGGACACGGGTTCAAGCCCTGGTCCGGGAAGATCCCGCATGCCGCGGAGCAACTAAGCCCGTGCGCCACAACTACTGAGCCTGCGCTCTAGAGCCTCTGAGCCACAACTACCGAGCCCATGTGCCACAACTACTGAAGCCCCGTGCCTAGAGCCCGTGCTCCACAACAAGAGAAGCCATCACAATGAGAAGCCCACACACCCCAACAAAGAGTAGCCCACGCTCGCCGCAACTAGAGAAAGCCCACGAGCAGCAACAAAGACCCAATGCAGCCAAAAATTAATTAATTAATTAAAAAAAATTAAGCCCGGTCACAGATTATCGTTAGCACACAGGCTTCTGGGATTGCTCTACCTACAAAAAAGGAGGCTCCAATTCACTCTTAATCAGTTTTAAGAAAATAAGCTGGTTAAACACAACAGCACCTATCTTTGGACCAATTGAACTGAACAGTCACAGCATTTTTGAAGGTAACTAGAAATAGTGTGATTCAATCATTCCATGCAGGAAGTATGGAAAAAGGAGGAGAAAAATCAGGATTCATGAACAAGTTCTGGGGATCTGAAGTACAGCATGGGGCCTATAGTTAACAAGACTGTTATATACTTGAAAATTGCTAAGAGAGTAGATATTAAATGTTCTCACCACACGAGCACACAAAAGGTCATTATGTGAGGTGACGGAGGTGCTCACTAACCTTGTCTGGCAATCATTTTGCAATATATGTGTGTCAAATCATGTTGTACACCTTCAAGACACACAGTTTATCAATTATATCTCAATAAAGCTGGGAGCAAAAAGTGCTTGTCTAGTATGTTTACATGTGTGCAAAATGGTAGGTGCTACGGAGCATGTAAAAGATGTTTCTGTACTCCAGCCCCGAAGCAAGAATGCACTGCAAACTCTCAGGAATTTTCAAGGCAAGGAACACAATCAAAGACCCAGGGGACAAGACACATTTAAAGACCCAAATAAAAATATCAAGCCACTTCTCACATAATGTCTCATTTAATCCTCACAAGAACTCCTCAAGGTAGGTATTAATATCCCAAGTTTACAGCAGAGGAAAGTGAAGCTCAGGTTCTATCAATTGTCCAAGGTCATGATGTAGTAAGTGCTGGATTCAGCCCAGGTCTACCTGACTACCAAGCCCACAGACTTAGCTGCTGTGCCATTTGCTTCACATCTTGCACGGAGGCAGATTCTCCTGGGATCAAAGCTCACTGCACTGAGGACCACCAAGAGGCCTTCTCCTACCTTCTTTAAGTCTTCCGTCCTCTGCAGCTGATCCATTTGGGAAAATGGTCTTGACAAAAATCCCCATCTGTCCTCGAATGCAGTCTCGACCTCCAGCAATGCTAAAGCCAAGGCCCTACACGCAAAGGAGGTAGGGGTCCAGGTTGTCAGTGTGGTATTTAACTAAGGGCATCCTTTCCCACTGCAGTATTTCACTGAGGGCACCCTTCTCATTGTAGTATTTAACTGAGGTGTCCTTCCCAAACAGGCTCAGAGTTAAGCTAACTAGCTGTAAAGTCAAATTTGTGTTCCCTTCACCATTTCCCTCCTCAGATCCATTTGCATTGTGCTAGCTATGCATTACATTAAAGGGTGAAAGTTTTAAGTAAACATATGAAATTGCCTAGATTTGACAATCTTTGATCTCCAAAGATGTCAATTTCACATGGCTCAACTAATAGCTCATGAGAGTCATTTCACACTGCAGGTGCCATATTTGTTTTATTCTTTTGTTTTTGTATAATATCAAAATGGATATTTTGATATTTGTATAATATCAAATTATTTATACTATTCCTCTTATAATAATGGCAATGCCATGAAATTCATTCAAAAGGATAACTGGGATTAGTCTCTGAAGCTGCAGGGTCTGACTTTCTTTCAATAGTGGTAAAAGTTGGGGCATTTACCCCATCCTTGATTGTGCCCTAGCTGCCAGGCGGTGACTCCTGAAATCATAAGGGCAAATATGGTACGATGTCACTTGGAGGCCCACAGGAAAGGATGCCAGGGAATCCAATCAAATCCACCCAAAGACCACTTAATCTATTCTTCTTTATACATTTTACTTTTTATTTCATGTAAAAACAACACTAAAAAGTAACCATTTAAAACATATATGCTAACATTTACCTGGAGAGCAAAACAATGTACAGAAAGGAGCTCACCTTGCCTTTTTCTTTGTACAGCCCAATGATAGAGATGACCGATGGCCGAATGAGTCTCCAAGGAGATTCCACCTGAGTAGCGCTTAGCGAGCGAGTGGACTTCTTCACAATGTGGTATTCCTAGAAATCGGCACATGAGGTCAGAGGTAGTCTCACTCATCCTGCTGTGGACTCTGGCATAAAAATATACTCAGATTTGGAAAACCTCAGTTGTCTTTTGTGTTAGACAGCCATTGCCCTCTGGTCCATATCTGGTCCAGTGGCTTAAATAAAGTTTATCATAAAGAACATTGAAGGAACAGCCCCAACTGTCACTGACTGTCATGCTTTCTTCCCCCCACATAAAGAACTGCTTGGCAACCACCTGGGGCTGCTCTTTCCTTGACCCTACTCCACAGATCCTACTTCTCGCCTTCTGGATTGGAGTTAGGAACCGGAAACTGAGAGGCCTCGGAGATACAGAATGACCATCCTCTGCTCAGGTTCTCCCTTGGAAGTCACCCTCGCCCCACCCCAAGTTCACAATCATGGTTAGAAAGTATCTCACAATTTTAAGCTTAATTCACTCACTCAAAACTCAGCAAGCCCTTGTTTCTTATAAAGCCCAAACCGCAAACCCAGACAACTGTTATTTAGTATAAAAGATCCCGCTGAGAGACTGCAGCAGCTTTAGTTCTAATCCCTCACATTTGGAAAATAAAATACTTTCCCACAAGCCACACTTTCCCTTCCTGGCACACAGCAGCTCAAAATCTCGATCTCTTTTTCCTGTCCATCACCCACCATATCCATGTGTGTAAGCAGGGTGCACTATTTATAACAAGAGACTGAACGAATCTCTTGCTAAAGCATTGCGACAATCTAGCTCCTTGCTATTCTTTTTTTTTTTTTTTTTTAATTTATTTATTTTATTTATTTAATTTTGGCTGTGTTGGG
Organism: Balaenoptera borealis; assembly: GCF_965194805.1. Taxonomy (NCBI): domain Eukaryota; kingdom Metazoa; phylum Chordata; class Mammalia; order Artiodactyla; family Balaenopteridae; genus Balaenoptera; species Balaenoptera borealis. The sequence goes on along the minus strand of NC_138867.1, from coordinate 28,616,178 downwards.
TCTTCGTTACTGCATGCAGGCTATCTCTAGTTGTGGCGAGCAGGGGCTACTCTTCGTTGAGGTGCACAGGCTTCTCATTGCGGTGGCTTCTCTTGTTGAGGAGCATGGGCTCTAGGCACGCAGGCTTCAGTAGTTGTGGTATGTGGGTTCAGTAGTTGTGGCTCATGGTAGAAAATAGTTTATCCTTAATTAGCATATTCTACATTCAAAGTTAGAAATGAGATATCTGCTAATGATATTTTCGTATTCTTGGCAACTTAGAACAATTGTATTTTGCTGTTTTACAAAATTATCTGTCAGCCATGTTGGCCTCCCAGACTCTGATTCATTAAAAAAATGACATTGGCTTGGCCAGGTTACCACCCTTTTACCAAAACCATCATGGAAATAGCCAGACATAGCTCTCAAATACAGAGGTTCATGTGCAGACTCATAGGGGAACTCTTTCTCTGATCACCAACCTCCAGCAGCACCTCATTCCATCTCCCCTTTGGCAACCAGAGGCCAGCATGCTTCACTGTTCTCCTGAAGAGTTTCAGGGGTCCCACTACATTTTTAGACCTCCGTTGTCCAATATGGCAGCCACTAGCCACCCGTGGCTATCTATATTTAAATTAAGATGAATTAAAATAAAAAATCACTACTCAGTTTCACTAGCCACTTTTCATGTGCTTAAAAGACACATGTGGCTACCATATTGGGCAGTACAGACATAAAACATTTCCATCACTGCAGAAAGCTTTACTGGATAGCTCTATTCTAGACAATACTTTTTAGTGGAGGGAGAGAAGAAAGAAAGAAAGAAAAAGAAAGAAAGAGAAAGAAAGAAAGAAGGAAAGAAAGAAAGAAAGAAAGAAAGAAAGAAAGGAAAGAAAGGAAAGAAAGAGAGAGAAAGAAAGAAAGAAAGAGAAAGAAAGAAAGAAAAGAAAGGAGGGAGGGAGGAAGAAAGAAGGAAAGAAAAAAGAAAGAAAGAAAGAAAAGAAAAGAAAGGAGGGAGGGAGGGAGGAAGGAAGGAAGGTGAATCCTGGGAGGAAAAAAAAAAGGCAGAAAATAAGAGAAGACAAGGGAAAGAACAACTTGAAGAGGAAAAAAAAAAGTTTCTTCCTTAAAATCTTCACTAGCCTGTGCTTCCTGGTTCCTAGAAGCCTGGTTAGAAGCAATAGGTATTCCTGGGCTATAAATACGGTCAGGTTTCCTCAGCAGGTCAGTTAGGAAATCAGCACCTCAATGCTGGACATCCTTGGCCATGATGGCAGCAGATCCGCTCTCACCTTCCTCATTAACTAGAATCCTCTGATAACGCGGCTCTCCTACGACTTCTTGATCTCCCCCCTGCCTCTGTTGATCCAATTGGATCATTCTGCACAGGCCACAGACTTGTCTCCAGACACGGGTCTGGAGGAGTTCTAACCAGGCCCTATGCAAGTTTTTTGCTCTGCTTTTGCTCGGTGCCCCAATTCAAGTTGCCATTGGGGGGATTCAACACAAGACAGCCTAATCAGCAGCTGCCTCTGAAACACGGGCACTTTTTAATTTTATTGGTCAGGCAAAACTCCCTGCACAGGGATTCTGGTGCATCGCTTGGAGCCAAATACTCAACCTCTTTGGGATTCTGTGGTCCTATCTGTAAAAAGGTGAGACACAAAATGCAAGGGCCCAACCCAGATGCCCTGAGGCAGGTCTTTTAGAACTCAACTATCTGAGTCTCCACGCACTTACAGGAAGTGCCACACCCTCCTCCTCCATCTCCACTTCACTGCAGGCCTGGGGACAAGATGCCAGTGACTCCTCTTGAGCGCTCTGGCCGATGGTGCCAGGACTCAAAGACACTCCACAAGTTCCCCAGAGACTGAGCCTGCCTCCAACTGGGTGATGAGACGTCTACCCAGTTTCTACTGGGTTGAGGATGACGGAATTGAGGGGGAGCCCCTGCGCAGGGTTATGGAGCCCCGAGCTCTGGTGGGGACGGGCCCTGGAATATTAACATCCCCACCTTCCTCCGCCCTCTCGCAGCCTCTTCTGACCTTGGCTGCTTGAGTCATTACTGTATAACAGGTAGGATCCCAGGCACAGCATAGGCACACCCCACCGCCTCCCTCCCTCACACGTCCCCACACCCACCCACCCACCAGGCTATGCTGACACACGACACACCCACTAAACAAGAGATGGTGGTTCTCGCCACAGACCGTGAGGCGCCATTGTCTCCTGGCAGTTGAAAGCAGCTCTCGTTTCCAAAACACACAGTAGAAAGAGGATCAAGGTTTTTTTTCTTCTCTTCTATTTTCAAATATTAGGCTGACTACTTCCTTCTAGCCTCCCTGGACAGATCTCACTGACTATGCTATATCCCTAGTCCTGAACACCCCTGGCCCTCACAGACGGACAGGCCTTCAGAACACGGAAGCTCCTGCTGGTCTCCGAGAGAATAAAAGAAAACCTGGAGACCCAGGGCTGGAGACATGCTCTTCCATCCCTAACCAAGTAGCTGTGACTGGATAAGGAAGCCAGGGGCTCCACGGTGCTGCACTACCTGTGCTGTGCCCGTCGAGTCCAGGAGCTGGGGGAGAGAGTGCTTCCGGCCATCTCGGGAGACCTCCAACATCCTGGCCCGGGGGTCCCCATTTCTCAGCATCAGCTCATTATATTCTTCAACAGACTCTAGACGGTGCACACCCCCTTGAAAAAACAGAGGGAAAACATGACTTGATATAGAATGAAGGGAATCCTAAGAGCATGCATAGGTATAAACTTGTTGATTTCCACCCACATTCATGGTTGCTCAGACGGCCTGGTGTCCAATACTTCAATACTTTCAAAGCACCCAGCTCACTGCACTCTGCCATCAAGCTCTGTGTAAGCTTGGTGCGTGCTGAGGCCATAATGCCAGACTCTGAAGAAAGTGCTCGTTTTTGAAGTGAACAGCTTCAAAAAGGGGCAATGTATATGTTTCATCCAAGTAAGATGTAGCTGTGGTTGATAAGGCAATAAACAATAGTGAGAATGCTATCAGTAGATGACTTCTTAGTGCTGGAGGAATATCACTTTGTGGCTGGTATAGTTCCATGATTGGGGGATGCCTTTTTCCATGTATAGCAATGACTACTGAAACAAACTTTTAGTTAAAGTATAACAACTTACAGAAATGGGCAGAAATCATTAAGTGTACATACAGTTCCATGAAATTTCACAAAATAAATATGCCAATAACCAACATCCAGACTAAGACACAGAATATTACCAGATCCCCAAATCCCCTTTTGGGCCACTAACCCCCTCACTCGAGGGTAACCATTATCCCAGCTTCTAACACCACAGATCACTCTTGCCTATTTTCAAACTTGATATAAACGAACACATACAATATGCTTGTTTTGGTATCTGGCTCCTCGTTCTTAGTATTTGTGAAATTCCATCATGTTGCTGCATTCCAATGGTTTGTTCATCTCCTTTCTGCATGCTATTTCATTGTATAAACACAGCACAATCTATTTATCCATTCTATTGCTGATGGACATTTGATTTGTTTCCAGTTTCAGATCTAGAATAAGGGTCAGCAAACTTTTTCTGTAAAGGCCAGATAGTAAATGTTTTAGGCTTTATGAGTCACAAATGGTCTCAGTCACACATTCTTTAAAATTTTTTTTACAATGCACTAAAAATGTAGAAAGCATTTCTATCTGTGGGCCATACAAATGTAGCTGTGGGCAGAAGCTTGCTGACCCCGATCTAGAATATACTGTTACTGGACATTCTGTGACGTACCTGTTGGATGTACCTAGGAGAGGCGTGGCAGGGTTACAGGTATGTGTTCCCCTTCACCACGCAGGATCACCAGGGTGTGTGAGTGCTTGTTATTCCACTTCCTTGTCACACTTAGCAGTGTCAGTCTTTCTAATTTTAGCCACTCTGCTGGATATATAATGGTATTTCCCTGTGGTTCATAATTTACATTTCACTGAGGACTAGTGAGATTGAGCTTCTTTTCAAGTATTCATTGGCTGTTTTTCTTTTTTAAGGTTGTAAAGAGGCTGTTCAAGTCTTTTGCTCATTCCTTTTTTTTTTTTTACTTTTTAAATTGGACTACTAGAAAATTTTATTATTTTTTTTCTTTGCTCATTCTTTTATTGGATTTTTCTCTGTTGATTTACAGGAGTTTTATTTTTTTTATTGTTAATATATTTTGGATATGAGTCCTTTGTGGGATCTATGTATTGCAAATATCTTCTCCATGTCTGTGACTTGCCTTTTCACTCTCTCAATGGTATTTTTTGATGAACAGAAGTTCATAATTTTAATGTAGAACAACATATATTTTCCCTTTATGGTTAGTACTCGTGTCTTGTTTAAGAAATCATCATAGTAATGATTTTTAAAGACATCTTTATCATACTTAGTTTATATTATACACTATTTTAAAATAAGATAGTTTAAAGGACTTTAATCTTTAAAAAATTTTTAATTTATTTTTTATTGACGTATAGTTGATGTATAATATAAATTACACATGTACAATATAGTGAATCACAGTTTTTAAAGGTTATATTCCATTCATAGTTATTATAAAATATTGACTATATTCCCTGTGTTGTACAATATATCCTTGTAGCTTATTTTATACCTAATAGTTTGTACCTCTTAATCCCCTACCCCTATGGCCCCTCCCCCGCTTCCCTCTCCCCAATGGTAACCACTAGTTTGTTCTCTATACCTGTGAGTCTGCTTCTTTTTTTGTTATATGCACTAGTTGGTCATATTTTTTAGCTTCTACATATAAGTGGTATCATACAGTACTTCTCTTTCTCTGTCTGACTTCTTTCACTTAGCATAATACCCTCCAAGTCCATCCATGTTGCTGCAAATGCCATTATTTAGTTCTTTTTTATGGCTGAGTAATATTCCATTGTATATATATACACATCTTCCTTATCCATTCATCTGCTGATGAACATTCAGGTTGCTTCCATATCTTGCAATTGTAAATAATGCTGTTGTGAACACTGGGGTGCGTGTATCTTTTTGGATTAGTGTTTTTTAAATATATATACCCAGGAGTGGAATTGGTTGGTCATACGGTAGTTCTATTTTTAGTTTTTTGAGAAACCGCCATACTGTTTTCCATTGTGGCTACACCAGTTTACATTCCCACCAACAGTGTATGAGGGTTTAAGGGACTTTAATTTTAAATGATGGATCAATTACATTGAATGTAGCTATAATCATATTATGATGTTTATATTATATACTATATATATGCGGAGAGCCATGTATATATATGTGTTTGTGTATATAACTATATATACATATAGATTCTTTGAAATATCAAATTCTCCTAGACTATGTAATATTTCATTTGATGACTTAAAATTTCAATTTATCTAAAAATTTCTCAGGAAGTTTTTCATGGAATAAAACAAGATGATTCTGTACTCTTTTAAAAATATATAATATATTGATGAGTTTTTAATAGTGATGAAAAGTTAGAACAGGGCTGATACAGTTATATTATAATGGACATCACTAAAGGCCTGGTTTTTCAAAAGGTACATATTAACTTTGTGATACAAATTTCAGGTTTTCAAACACCTGAAATTCCTTTGCAATCAAAAGAAAAATTTTCATTTTCACAAACCTAAGGCATTAACATGGATAAATCAAAAATACCAAAGTTAAAAGGGACCCTGCTGGCAAAAAAGGAGGTATGAAGTAAAGAAAACTCTGGTTAGAATATCAGGAAAAACGTTCCATGAAATCGCTTTAGTCATTTTGGAGCCAGACTGGCCAAAATCTTAGTGGAAATGGCTGGAAACTCTTTACAGAAACTCCTTAATAATTCATGACTTAATAATTCATGACCAGATTAATCTATCTTGGCATGCTTACTCATCTGAAAAAGATTTATTAGAAGAAAATTCCTTTTGAGCTGACAGGGAAGCACTTGCCATTGATAGAAGAGAAACCACATACGGTAGTGTCTGTAGATAATATACTGATATGTGAATACCAGAGTGACTCGCTTAAGAAAATATGAAATAAATATCCAGGTTTACAGGACACAGAAATTAGGAGGTGATCACATTAAAATCTCCTGCATTCAAATGTCTTTAGACTGAACATATTTCAAAGCACTGAATGGAGAACCAATTCCTTAAGCCTCTTTAACGTGCCTCCAAATTACTTTTCCAGTCTTAGCTCCCACTATCCTGCTACATGAATTCACTGCTCTAGCCTGCTGGTCCTCAAAGGAGAGGATTTGTCCTCTACCCACATCCTTTCCCAAACTGGGAAGCATATAACTATCACTTGAAGTTTTACTCAATTTTGCCCACACCATCACCTCCCATGCCAAGAATCTCCTTCCCTCTAATCTCTCTGTTGGGACTGAATCGTTGTTACTGTTGGATTATTGGATCTTTCAGATAGCTGAGGCAGAAAAACAGTTGCCAAAAACTTGTCTAACCAATTCTTTTCCCCATCGTCCCTAAGTATTTCTCACGCATTTTGTCCCCAGTCGAGATCCCGGTTTTCCTCCTCCTATGTTCTACCACGCCCCGCCAACGTACCGGCCATCCTTTACCTTACATCCTCTGGATGCCTCCCCCAGTGTCACAACTCAGAGAGATTTCAGTCTTCAGACCTCCTGTTTGTGCCTTATCATGACCGCAAGTTCTTGAGAGTCTTCCTATCTGAACCCATTCAAGCATCTTCCCCTCTTGAGAGGGAGCGAGAACCATGATAATGATAATGAAAATGACAATGATGAACGTGGTATTAATGATGACAGTCATTAACAGTGGCAGCTACCATGTGGTGAGGGCCTACTGCTGCCACAGTTTAGAGTAGCGGTACCATATGCATTCGCTCAACTGGATCTCTCAACAAGGCCCAGCATTTAGAAGGCATTCACACTGATTTGCAATTATAACCCTCATGTTACAGGTGAAAAATTTGAGACCCAAAGAAGTTAAGTCACCTGTCCCAGGTCACACAGCCAGTAATGGCAGAGCTGGGAATTGCACACAGTTCTTCCTGACTTTGTGCATGTGCTTCTTCTACTATATTTCCTTGTTATGGCCTTGGATGTCTAGGAAAAACACAGGAAGAGAGGGTGGCATCCATTTGTGGCAAACAGTAGCCAGTTCTGGATTTACTACTCAGCCAAATGTCTTGCACATTCTAAATTAATAGTACGAACATGGAGAATCATAGACCTGGAAGGTGGTCAGCTAAGATCCCCTCCCCACATCTGTATCCGTAAAGCCCCAGACTGGGGAATGGGATTCTCTCCAAGTTCCTCAGGAAGCCAAGGGGCGGGTAGGAAGAACTCTGTCTGGAAGGCAGACTGAATGAGTGACCTTTGGGATCCCCTTAACTTCTCTGGTCACATCCATAAAATGAGGAATGTGACTGCACTGGTTTCAAAGGTCCCTGTATTTCCCCAGAGCTCTATGACCCTCCCCTGGGAACTGTTTATAAGGTGCTGATCAGACAGCTGACCTAAAGACCTCCTTCCCCACCGCAAACACACATAGGATTTAGATGTATTTCTCTCAGTTGTTCCTCGGGGCTGAAGGGGAGCTGCTCGTTCTCTCCATGTGAGGACCATCAACATGAGCTTTCCCTCTAGTCTTATCAGCCTCTGGTCATCACATTGCTTTTTGTCGCAAACCGATATCCTAACACTCAGTCAGATAGACACTACCTAATTATTCTGAGTTACAAATACAAAGCAATTCATTTTGTCACTGAGTGGTTTTTTTTTTTTTAATGGATGTATTTTATGGTCCTAAACCCGCCACCTTACCTGAGAATAGTAGGGGGCAGGCAATGTGGGTTGGAGATGCTCTTGGTTGGCAGCCAGAGACAGCAGGAAGATGAAATTGACATACTGGGGGATGGCGATACACCATGCTTTGTACTAGGTGCTTTTATGTGTGTTTTTTGTTTGTTTCAACCTTTCAAAGTCAGGATGATAATCTCTTTTTTTAGGTGAGGGAGTGGAGGTTCAGGGAGGTTAAATAACCAGCCCGAGGTCATAAGGTAACTCAAGAGCTGAGGGGTAAACTTGATTCCACCAAGCTTCCAAACTCTTGCTTTTCCTGCTAGACCAGATGTCTTTCGCTGCTGGGTAAGCCAGGGGTGATTTCTCCATGAGACCAGCAGACACATTGCTGAGGGCCCATGCCACTTCTAGGGGCCCGCAAAAATGTTTTGATTTCTTTTAAATTCAGGAGAAAAAAAATGAACATAATAGTAATTAATAGATGATAATGAATCCAGCTTGTATCTTTATACCAGTGCAGCCATGAAATATAATTTGCGGGTTTTTTCCCTCTTTTTCTATAGAAAGAGCCTGTCAAGGCTAAAGGGCCTCAGACCCACAAAAGTCCCCACACACAGCCTCTGACTTTCTCTCTCAGGGCCTAGGCCAGCTGCTATGATGTGCCCAGGAAATGTCAAATCTATTTGTTACAAAAACTACACCTCCATCCCATTTCCCCCTTCCCTACCCCATTTAGTTGAGATGCAGATTTGTTACTAAATAAATAGCTCTTTGCCCCAGGTTCCCATGGACCAGGGGTTTTAGGAAGAGGTATGTTTGCTGGAAAGATAGGCCATCAGGAGTATTCCACAGTGAAAGGGTCACCTTAATCCTGTTGAAGTAAATGAACCAAACACTACAGGAAATTTATGTTTAAGCAAAGGCAAACAGAGATGTTGACATTCATTTCATTATGACTCAAATAAAAATACTGACGTGGGCAGCCAGGCTGAAGGTGGTTGTTATGCCCGGGGCCTGCACCATCAAAAGGAAAAAGAATTTGGAGGTTTTAAGGAAAAAAAGAGCTCATCCTGCAAATGACTTTATCTTCCCCAACTCCTGAGGCTGGAAGCTCCATTTCAGGCAGGCGTATCAGGCAAAGAGTCCACATACCTGAAAGACGACTCTTGAGCTTCATTTTACTGTTTCCTTGTTTCGGACTTTCCAAGGGCCCCTTGGATTCCTCGGGGCCGCACGCATCTTGGGGGTCCTCTGTCCCAGGCATCTGAAATGCAGAAAAGCACAGAGCTGATGGGGGAGGCTAGCCTGCGGCCACTTCCGCCATCTCCTCTGAGACATTATCTCAGGCTCAAGCAGCAGCAATACAGGCGTCACATGAGAAAAAAGGTTCATGGGATCAAAGCACAGCCCTTCAGGTAACCTGGAACCACACAGCCTCACGAGGACAAGTTCCTCCTCGGCATGCATTTCACCGCACAGCATAGAATCAGGGAGGTTTCAAACTGGAAAGGGCCCATGGGGCCATTTTGTTTCTTGAGAAAGTGTGTTGATCAAGGTCACCCAGGTGGTCACAAAGCCACAAGTAGATTGCAGGTCCCCTGACTGGTGGGCCAGTGCTTTTCTCTACAGTACAAACTGCAACAATTATTAAACCAGAAATTTTAAATTCAATTCTAAAATTCTTAAAATACAGTAAAGCCTTGATTTTGTGGCAGCCAAATTAACTACACCCTGGGTCAACCAGATATTCCATGTGTTGCACTCCCATTAAAAAGAAACAACAACCCCAAAATGGAGTTGCTTGTGCTAAGCCCCACCAAGACTTCATACCTAAAGGAATTGCAGTTCCAGCCTCTCCCAGGAGTCGAATTTAAACCAGCCAGCCAGGAATCTCCTGGTCAGTGAGGTAATCTGCCTGAAACCCCATTTTTCTTTAAGGGACGGTAACCTTGCCTGAAAGAATCCAGTCTTGTAACTTCCATCCCACCCTCTCTCCGCCTATAAAACCTTCCATTTTGTACAACTTCTCAGAGTGCCTTTCTCCTTTCTAGATGGGATGCTGCCCGAGACATGAATTGCTGAATAAAGCCAATTAGATCTTCAAATTTACTCGGTTGAATTTTGTTTTTTAACACTCCTGAGTACTGATTAAATACCTTCCAGAATCAAGCACCACCCAGGATACACAGAGGCATCTATGAAGTCAGCCCACACGTCTGTTAAGTTGTATGTCTACATTATCAGACACCAACAGGTTATGCAAAAAGGATGACCCCAAGGCCCCTTGGTCCTCCATCTGAGAAAAGCCCAACATGCTAAGAAGAGCTATGCTTATTAGAGAGGAGAAGGAGACTTATGTGCTTGAGAGTGGCTATACAAATATCTGGGGGGTAAATTTATATGTGCAAAACTTAGGAGATACATCAAACAAATGAGCCTTCTCATTTGAAATTTTATTTTCCTTTGAGGTTCTGGAGAAAAAAAGTCATATTAATTAAAATAGATAAGATTCACACTAAGGAACATATATGTACTTTAAAAAGACATAGATGATATCCTTTACCACTTAGCAGTCATTGGAAAGTCTTGTAATTATAATGTAAAAAAAAAAAACCCTGAATTTTAACAGATAATAAAAATTATACATTGTATATCAAATTCAGTTTATGAAAACATAAAGTAAGCAGTAAGAGTAATCTCCCAGGTAAGCCCCCTTTTTAAGAGGTAATTGTTTATAGCTAAATCTTATACGTAATATAAAAGATCTGGAAGCTTCCCCCATCCCCCTCAAGTTCAAGTATCTTTTGGGATGAGAAAGAAGAAAAGAAAAATTCTGAGAAATGAGGAGATGTAGGCAAATTGAGGACGAGGCATTGGGAAAACAAATTAATCTTGATATATAAAACAAAGATAAATTTGGTGAATTCCTATTACAATGTCCAGGATTGGCAGGTCTCCAGGTTTAAATTATGAAGTAAAGGCAAGAATGGAATCCTGAGGGTGATTTTAGAGATTCTCTAGAGGGACATCTTTCCCAACACCAAATTGGGGCATTAATTCATACACAGTACAAAAGAAGCCTCTTGGAGACACGCCAGGGATCGGGGGGCACAGAAGGAGACATGCAAATAGGAATAATCCAAAGAGAAGCCTCAGGGCCTCTCCTTTGCTTGGCTTAAAAACTTTATGGAAAGAATCTGTCTCCAGACTGTAAACAGCAATTGCTGGAGACGGAGTAAAATTCCTGGTTCTTCCCGGTTACACCGCCTGACCCAGGCTCCCAGAGAAAGGTATTCCTCAGTTTGCTAGTCATTACCTCCTCTGATGCCCATTACATAGGTGGCTTATTACACAGCGGTCAAGTCTCAGACCATCAGAAAGGCTGACTGAGAAGCTCATATGCCCAGCAACCCCAGCCCACCGTTCCTGGACCTGAGAGGTTTCCTCCTTCCACTCTGCGCTCCAGTTTTCCAGCACAGCCCCAGGTTTGCACACAGTCAGAGACATTTTGGAGATGACAGAAGCACTCACAGAAGGAAAGTGGCCTGTCCGAGGCTTCCCAACTCCTACACGCGAGGTTGCGGCTTCACATTCAGTCTCCGGATTTCCAGCTTCAGGTATTACCAGGCTATTTCCCACCTCCAACCTGAGATGCTTTTCAATTAAGTTAACACTTTGGATGATCAATACTGTACTGTATTGATGAACAGTTGAACAGGTGAACAGTTTGTTCACCTCGATTTTTTTCATTTAATTTGCACAGCAAATATGTCTCAAGGTAAAGAATATTATCTCCATTTGACAGATGAGGAAATAAACTGAGACCCTAAAGTAACACCCTTTTGTTTACAACACATACCCGGGATCTAGGATAGATTATATGTGACAAGCGTACAAAATGAGTGGTGTAGAGTTTTACAAGAGCTTTACATGCTCTATGTCGAATCTGAAATCTTTATGACGCAAACATGAATGCTGTAAACTCTTTGATTTTTTGAATCTGGGGGAGGTGGTTTAGAAGAAAGAACCACAGCCTTAAGAAACAATATTTTCTTTTTTTAAATCCTGAAATGCACCAAAGAATGACATGATTTGGTTTCTATGATCTATAAAATACCAAAAGACTATACCAAAGAAATCTTACGCTCAAGATGGTGTATGTTACATAACTACCGAAAGCCTGTAGCTAAAAGCTAAAATCAATCAGAATGGACCCAGAGATATCTCAAAGCGTGGCAAAGGGCACACTGATGAGCTTGAGGCAGAAGTGAAATCTTATTTCAGAACCTCCTGACCACGTTAGCAAAAGGTTCTGAATTTAAATGGAACCATTTCCTCTTGTAACAAAAAACCAGTCTGTCATGGTTTTAGGTAGCTTATAACTCAATGAACAGGAAGTAGGTTGCTTAGATACATTAGTTCCAGATTATTTCAGGAAGTAGCAACATACAAAGTGCAGTTTGATTACAATGAACCTCTCTTCAGTTTTATGACTATTGTCTGAAAATGTCCACACTGTAAGAAAGACCCTTTGCTGTACTTTTTTTTTTTTTTTCAGACATGAAGAACAAATCAAACTGTTCTGGAAATGATGTCATTTTAGTTGTTCTAAAATGAAATGTGCAGAAAGTTCTCCTGGAAGGCCTTTGGTTCAGAGAAACAGTTGATATAATCTATTATTCATCAGCAATGTCCAATTCATGTGTCATATAACAATGCCATTATATTAATGGAATCTAATATAATTTGTCAATTTCCAGGTTTACAGCCTCTCTATTCGTACAGTTTCCCACACCTATAACCTATGAGATTCTCTCTCAGTGAAGAAGAATCTCTAGCTTCTGGTTTTATAGCAAGGTGGTAGGGGAGTGTGGTTGAGAATCCTGGGCATTAATCCTGGTTGCACCATTTAGTAGCAATTTAGGCATGTTTGTCAACCTCTTTGAGCTCTAATGTTGTCATTTGAAAAATAGGGCTTGAATTAAGAATTAAATGATACAGTCTTCTGATTAAAGATGGCAGATTCCCCTCTTGAAACCACAGTAAAATTACGGGGAAGAGATTTCTTTTTTAAATGAAAGACATAATCCCACAAAGAGAATAGAAGACAAGAGCAACAAAATTCTGGAAACCAGTAAGCAAATGTGAGGTCACAGATCTCACTTGGGAAAGCTGAATCCTAAACGGGAGTTGGACAAAACCCCAAAGCAACTCAATTTGCACACAAACCTCCCACAAAGGCCCAGGAGACAGAGGAGCTCTGGAAGTGGGAATGAAGGTAAGGCTGAAGCAGTGGTGTAAGAAATGGCCCAAAGAGTTGGAAGTGATGACACAGGTAAGAGTGGATATGATTTTGAGGGAGATCCCCAGGAGTCAGGAATGACCTAGACAAACTTTAGAGAATTCATAAAAGCCCAGGCTATGCAAGTGGAATAGAGTATGGGCCTCTGTAATTCACCACTGCCCTGCTCCAAACAGAACCAGCCTCCAAAGGAGCTGCAGGACTGAGCTGGAATCTCCCCACTCCTCCCTGCTCTCCCAGCCTTACTCCAGAGATGGAGAATGGAGGCTCCCAGCTACACCAAAGTAGCCCATCAGCCAAAGAATACGGGAGAGTTGTTATCATAGGCTGCTCTCTATTCAGAATAAAGGTATTTTAATTAGCAATTGTAGAAAGAAACCTCCGTCCCACTCTCTGTATGAACTACAAGCACAGGAAGTGTATATAAAGTATAACAGCACAAAAACAGAAACATAGAGCAATGGAACAGGACGGAAAGCCCAGAGATAAACCCACGCACATATGGTCACCTTATCTTTGATAAAGGAGGCAAGAATATATGATGGAGAAAAGACAGCCTCTTCAATAAGTGGTGCTGGGACAGCTACATGTAAAAGAATGAAATTACAACACTCCCTAACACCATACACAAAAATAAACTCAAAATGGATTAAAGACCTAAATGTAAGGCCAGACACTATAAAACTCTTAGAGGAAAGCATAGGCAGAACACTCTATGACATAAATCACAGCAAGACCCTTTTTGACCCACCTCCTAAAGAAATGGAAATAAAAACAAAAATAAACATATGGGACCTAATGAAACTTAAAATCTTTTGCACAGCAAAGGAAACCATAAACAAGATGAAAAGACAACCCTCAGAATGGGAGAAAGTATTTGCAAATGAAGCAACTGACAAAGGATTAATCTCCAAAATTTGCAAGCAGCTCATGCAGCTCAATATCAAAAAAACAAACAACCCAATCCAAAAATGGGCAGAAAACCTAAACAGACATTTCTCCAAAGAAGATATACAGATTGCCAACAAACACATGAAAGGATGCTCAACATCACTAATCCTTAGAGAAATACAAATCAAAACTGCAATGAGGGATCACCTCACACCGGTCAGAATGGCCATCATCAAAAAATCTACAAACAATAAATGCTGGAGAGGGTGTGGAGAAAAGGGAACCCTCTTGCACTGTTGGTGGGAATGTAAATTGATACAGCCACTATGGAGAACAGTATGGAGGTTCCTTAAAAACCTAAAAATAGAACTACCATACGACCCAGCAATCCCACTACTGGGCATATACCCTGAGAAAACCGTAATTCAAAAAGAGTCATGTACCACAATGTTCACTGCAGCTCTATTTACAATAGCCAGGACATGGAAGCAACCTAAGTGTCCATCGACAGATGAATGGATAAAGAAGATGTGGCACATATATACAATGGAATATTACCCAGCCATGAAAAGAAATGAAATTGAATTATTTATAGTAAGGTGGATGGACCTGGAGACTGTCATACAGAGTGAAGTAAGTCAGAAAGAGAAAAACAAATACCATATGCTAAGACATATATATGGAATCCAAAAAAAAAAAAAAAGGTTCTGAAGAACCTAGGGGCAGGACAGGAATAAAGATGCAGACATAGAGAATGGACTTTAGGACACGGGGAGGGGTAAGGGTAAGCTGGGATGAAGTGAGAGAGTGGCATGGACATATACACACTACCAAATGTAAAACAGATAGCTAGTGGGAAGCAGCCGCATAGCACAGGGAGATCAGCTCGGTGCTTTGTGACCACCTAGAGGGGTGGGATAGGGAGGGTGGGAGGGAGACACAAGAGGGAGGGGATATGGGGATATATGTATATGTATAGCTGATTCACTTTGTTATACAGCAGAAACTAACACACCATTGTAAAGCAATTATACTCCAATAAAGATGTTAAAAAAAAAAGTATAATGAAGTTTACGTGTACCATAGGTTGTGACATGTGTTGTACCCATAATATATTAACAGAGCATTGATGTCAGAGGCAGTTCTTTGATTTTGTAAAGTAGCAATGATACTATTTATTTTTAAAGGGTTAAAATTCCCTTGTAATTATCTTATAGGGTTATTATGAGGATTAAATAAGAATGTGCTTGAGGGTACTAGTAGAGTACCTAATGTGTGTATCATAGGGGTATAGTGAAGGTTTAGTTGAAATAGAAAAAAAAAACAGCCCGCAAGCTTTCTCCCCACTAGATCTCAGGATGCCTCTAGCTTTGATGATTACATTGACTATGACTATACCACTCGACTGCAGAGATATACATTTCAACTTCATACCTACAGAAAGGTAGCAGATTTAATTAATGAATAAAACAAAACAAATGGGCACCCAAAGAGAATATGCCACCTTCCTGGATTCAAGATGAGAAGAAAACTCCCCAAAATTACTGCAAACCTAACAGCTGAGAAGGCAGTTTTAAAGGCACGTGCCTGGAACACTTAGTTTTTAAAAATCAGGTTTGCACAGGACACCGAGGAGGATTTGAGAACACACTCTGGTCTTACCATCAGAATAGGAGCAATGGAAGAGAAAAAAATAAAGAGAACATGATGAACACGATGTTAGCTGCAGGAAGAGCGCTAAGTCTTTAGAAGAAAAGATCTCATCTTTGAGATCTTAGATGACAGACCGGACAGACATAAGGGGAGAGGAGATTGTGAGGTCAAGGGCAGCACGGTGTATAAGGAAAAGAGATGTGCCAGCTCCTGACTACTACTCTGAAAATGGGCATCACAAAAGTGGGAGACACTGGTTATTCCTAGTTTAGAGGGGGTGACTGGGATCTAAGGAAATCCAACTGAGGAAGAGAGGCAAAACCACAGAGAACACAATGCAATGACTCCCCCATGGGGATCCCAGGCCCAGAAAACAATGAGAGATGTGATTTATATATATATATTTTTTAATATTATTTATTTATTTTTATTTATTTATTTATTTATTTTTGGCTGTGTTGGGTCTTCGTTTCTGTGCGAGGGCTTTCTCCAGTTGCGGCAAGTGGGGGCCACTCTTCATCGCGGTGCGTGGGCCTCTCACTGTCGCGGCCTCTCTTGTTGCGGAGCAGAGGCTCCAGACGCGCAAGCTCAGTAGTTGTGGCTCACGGGCCTAGTTGCTCCGTGGCATGTGGGATCTTCCCAAACCAGGGCTCGAACCCATGTCCCCTGCATCAGCAGGCAGATTCTCAACCACTGCGCCACCAGGAAAGCCCGAGAGATGTGATTTATAAACTGCAGATGAAGAGCTTGAGCAAGAGGACTTGGAACGGCTGTGCCAAGAGGGGTCTGAACGTCTGGACAGATTGAAAGGTGAGGGGTGAGGAAGACCAGGAAGAGGAAAAACATTTCTGGGTAAATTTTAAAGGGACAAAGATTTCCCCGCCCCCCCCAACAACAGTGGCCTGGGAGATAAATGAAATTAGGACTATAAAGAAGCAAACAGAGGGAAGAGAAATGGGAATATATTGTATATGTATAACTGATTCACTTTGTTATAAAGCAGAAGCTAACACACCATTGTAAAGCAATTATACTCCAATAAAGATGTTTAAAAAAAAAAAAAAAGAAGCAAACAGGCATCCCAAAGGGGAGCCCGGCAGGATGGTAGTAAGCCAGAACTTGACGTTGGTCTGATGGGAGAATATTTCCTGGGTGGAATTAGCCAACTCAGAGGTGGTGGTGGTCAAGATGCACTAGAACAATAGATACTTTAGAAAACAGAAGCCTCACTGATTCTATCTCTTTCACAATGATGGGCCCCACGCAACAGAATCTATCTCTTTTCTTTTTGTTCTTTTTTTTTTTACACAACAGAATCTAGAAGAGTATTTTAGAAAAAAAAAATCTGAGTCAGAAAGCAAAGGAGAAGTAAAAATGGCACGCTGATTCAGCAAGCAGGGCCATGAAAGAAGAAAGGAGTCTTTCACAGAAAGAAGAAAGGTTAAGCAGAAACGTAAGTGAGTCTTTCTCAAAGGAGGCAGATGTGAACCACTAGAGGCGGATCCAATTACTGCCCCCCCCCCACCCAAAACCTAGCAGAAAGCAGCGCTACTCGACCCCTGGAATATTCAAAACCTGAGGAAAAACAAATCTCATGGAGCAGGTGGCAGAGGTATTAGCCTTCACCAGCTCATTAGGACAGAAGCTTCAGAATCCTCGACAGCAGGTTTGGTTCATGAATCTGCAGAGGGTGTTTTTCCAGATGAGTAAACTGGGGAGGAGAGATGCAGCTTCCTCCAGGCTAAGCACGTCTATGCCAAGAGGCAGTGGAGATGGAAAAGGAGGCCCAGGACTGAAAATGTCTGCTCTTGAGAAGTGGAACCTCTGGCAGAGGTTCAGTCCACACCCAACGCAGTACATCAGGGAGGCCTACGCTTTCATCTCAAAGTGTAGATGCAAATCAAGAAGCTTTTGAATAGAAATGAAAAGCACTTTAAGTAGGACCAGGTTGATTTTCCTCCACCCAGACTGGGAGGTAGATTCTTGCCACTGGGTTTAAATTCATGGTCACAGACTCCAAACAACTGCTATAGGCTGACTGGCATCTTTTTAAGAAAAGCCAAGAATATTTTTTACCATCAACCCTCTTTTACTTGCTATTACTGAGTCTGTGCTATAGCCTTGGCAGACCATTCTCCATGGGTCTCCCCCATTTCTGTGTGGCTTGTGAACAGGGGCATAGGCTGTTTCTACTCTGGATTATCTATCTTTTCAAGGATGTTGGATGAACAGCCTGGAAGGTTAGAGACAGTGTCTCAGAAGGAAGGGCCTGGTTTGTTCACTGTCCAGTATAATCATGTCTCTTTCTGGAGCAAAGGGCCATCAAGTTTGCTTCTAGCCCATCATAAAAGATTCAGGTTGCCTACGTTCAGGGTTCCCAGCTGTGAAGCAAATCCACTGTGTATGCATCTATCTGAGCCCCTCTGCTTCACTTCCATAGGCGGGGGAAGTGGGAATTATGCAAACAGGAAGCTCTAAACTGGGACTGAATCCTAAACTGGGATTAGAGGAAGCCAAAAGTTACTTGCTGTGCCATGAGTAATAAAGTCATTTGTCTCTGACCCAGGAATCTCATGTCTTCTACCAGCAACCATGAAACTGTAGTGTAAAAACCTCAGACTTCTTTCAGTTCTTGACGGGGTCTTTGGCAAAATTAAATAAGATCCTGGGAACAAAATTTTGCCTGGGACAACTGTCCAGGGGCTAGGAATTTGTTCCTTTTTTTTACATGTCAAGGGTGTGGCGCCAACGACTTGAGACTATTATGGGTCCATTTACTCTTTGTTCATTTACATTTCACTAAAAAGTAAAGCACACAAGAGACATGCTGTTGAACAAATTCAACTTTCTTGGAGCTGAAACAGCCATATTTGTTACAGTAGAAAACAGCCCAGTCTGCAGATGGTGAACAGAACCATCTCTCCCCAGCACCCAGCATCAAGTACCTCATTTTTCTAAGACGGAACAAAACAAGAAATCGGAATGATCAAAGGAGGCCATTAAGTACTTTGGTTTTTAACTCAAAGGGTAAGGAAATTTAAGTTTGGATGTTAATTGTTCTAGATTTTAACATCTTTGGATTATGACTTGCAAAGGGATTTGAATTTGTTGGTATTTTAATTGTTTGAATATCATTATTATGTTGACATTTTATCTCATTGCAGAACCTCTGAAAAGCTGCACTGGACAATGTGGCTAGAAATCATTTTGGATGAGAAACGGCATAGGGATTGAGTTTTAGCTTCTGGCAAATTTTAGTCCTCTGGAGGCAGGGAGCAAACCATCATTCCCCATAAGACAGGCCCCCTGGGTCCAAACTAAAACTCTAGTACTTAGAAACGTCCTGTAACTGCTGTCCAAAGCATTTATGAGATCTCCTTGAACACACTGTGACTAATATAATGCTTAACTCATAAGCATCATCTGTCTTTCTCAGCTAACTCTTGAAGCCTTACAAACAAACCATGCAAAGTATGGCTTTTATCTCCAACTATTTCCATTGAGCAAGCACATCTGATCCCAAGGAAAACTGCAGGAGGACTGGTTGCACCCAGCTCATGCCATGTTTTTACGGTTCCCAACACTTGAAAAAAAAAAAAAATCTGCAGATGTGACAGAAGACATCCAAGCTCCAAATCCCTAGGAAGCCGTGTGGGCTCATTCCCCTGGTCAGTATCTACAGGACAGGGGAGGGTGGTGATTTCTCTATCATGCTTCAGTCACACTAAGCTTATTTTTAGGCTTCCAGAGGAAGCTCATTTTCCAAATCTCTGGGGCAGATGTTCGAGTGACCAAAGGAGAACCAGATGGCCATCAGAGGCCAGCGCTGGGAATGAATAATCATTCAGAAAAAGGGAATGGGAACAACAATAAATCAGCCTAAAGTAGCAAGAAGCCTGTGAGTTGACTGCAGAAATTAAAACACAAATCTCCTGCTACGCTAGACTCACTGCTTTCCAACAAAGAGACTAACTCAGGACTGAAGAAGAAAACAGTAAAACTGAAAAGTAAAACTGCCCCCCCTCCCCCCTGCAGCATGCTCTGGTCCACGCAGAGCGTCAGATGCAGCTGGGGGAGAAGCAGCAGCTGATGTCAACTGAGGTGCTCAGGCTGTGGCTTCGCAAATGAAATAATACTGTCCTTGTTCTATCTGAGCCCATTTCCCGTTTTCTCCCATTTATCATCCCCAAACAATGTGAACAGGCTTAATACACTTTGTTGGTGATTACTTGGATGATTTTTATGCATACAAATTAAGTAGATCCCTTGGTCCTTCAGAAAGGTGAGGCAAAGAAATCACCTTTAAGGGTACAGAAATGTAATCAGTCATTGGCCCACATCTGCCCCTCCTGTGGTGCGTTTGTATGAGTCACCCTCCCAAGGAGAGGACAGTATCCTCAAGGGACTCTCAGTTCATCAAAAATAACAGGAGACGCAGAGGCAAGAAGGAGAATCTGCGTATGTCCCTCCTTGGTATCAATTTCAAATTGGGCAAGGCAAGTCCAGACATTCTCTACAAAGCAGGGAGCTCTCACTCTCGCCATGTTCCCATGACCTAGTGAGCAGACTGGGGTTTGGAGTTCTTCTTTGGGTTTGTGGGCTGGCTAGTGAAGGCAGACCCTTGGGTCATTTCTCAGCAGGAGCTGGCTGTCTGCTCGCCTTGGACACATCTCTGGGAGCAGCAGGCCTGTGGTATGCTTAGTCCTAAATTCTAGAATGATAAAATCGAAGTTGTGTGTACATATGTAGGAAAACCGCAAGACACACAAAATGTAGACGTGGGAGCGCTATCAAAAAAAAAAAAAAGAAAGGCATGCAAAAGACCTAAGAAGTAAACAGGAAGATTGGCAGGAAAGAAAATAAGAGATGAACTATCTGAGGTGCCCTAATACAGCCGCTGAGTCAAATCCAATTCAGCAATAATGGTAAACAGGTCAGATTTTTCCAGCACCTTTTTTCTATGCAAACATTTTAAGGAAGTTTTACATGATACTAAGGCTTATTGCAATAGAAAAAGACTGTTTTAACTGGACATGCCATTTAGGCAGATTTTAGATAAACAGTAACTGGTGGTCATGTTGAGGACATCGTGGTGAAGTTTTGGTTTGCTGCTAAGTTCCAGGCAGTACCCTAAGGCCATCTGCTGCCTCTTCCAGCTCAACACAAGCTGTACTCTGAGTTCTTTATTTTCCAAGAGTGGCGTTGAGTTCACGCTGATTTGCTGGTGTACGTTTCTAAGGGCATGTACTTCTTGAAGAATTGGACTGGAAAGCTGAGATGTGTGCTGTGGAGCCCACAGGGGAAGTAGTAATAGGGGAGGTGGTCCCAGGCTCATACATGATCTCGCACAGCAGGGGTCGGAAAACTGCCGCCTGTGGGCCAGATCTGGCCCCATACCTGTCGCTGTAAAGTTTTACTGGAACGGTCATGCCTATCAGTTTGCTTATTGCCTATGACTGCTTTTGCACTGCAAAGGCAGAGGTAAATGGTTGCAACGGAGACTGTTTGGCCAGCAAAGCCTGAAATATTTATGATCTGGCTTTTACAACTGCCGACCTCTCATCTACAGGAATAACTCATACCCTAGCTCTATCCATCGCCCCACCTCCATCCCTATCCAAAATCATTGGGAACAAGCTGAAGAATTTTAAGAAACATAACTTTATGAGTTGAAGGGAAAGTACTGACAAGTAGAGACATTTTAAGGAAGCTACTACCGGAGACAAGGCTTACTGTTCTACCACAGTATTTCCTCTAAAAACATCTGTGTCATCCAGGCTTTTGTGATTTCATCTTTAGGTTTCATTTAAAAATGATCCTGATAAGAAACTCATCTGAAGGCTTCCCTGGTGGCGCAGTGGCTAAGAATCCGCCTGCCAATGCAGGGGACATGGGTTCGATCCCTGGTCCAGGAAGATCCCACATGTTGCAGAGCAACTAAGCCCGTGCACCACAACTACTGAGCCTGCGCTCTAGAGCCCGCAAGCCACAACTACTGAGCCTGCGTGCTACAAGTACTAGCCGTGCACCTAGAGCCCGTGCTCCGTAACAAGAGAAGCCACCGCAATGAGAAGCCCGCGCACCGCAACGAAGAGTAGCCTCCGCTCACCACAACTAGAGAAAGCCCGTGCGCAGCAGCGAAGACCCAGTGCAGCCAAAAATAAATAAATTAATGGGAAAAAAATGCACATACTCTGCTAAGTGTCATAGGGTTATTGGCCACCATTTGCCCTGGTTTAATCACATTGCTTTGTTAACAAACATACTTACTGCTTAGAAGAGATGGAAAGGGTTTTGTGTGTTTTTTGGTCTTTGTTGTTGTTGTTGGTGGTGGTGGTGGTGGGAAAAGGGGAGAAAATGGCTTGGAGAAGAAGAAAGGAGAGGTTTCTGGGGAGGATGCAACCTCTTAGGGGAGAAGGGAGAGAATGGTTGCCTCAGTGGGGGGTTTAGAACAGTATGAGGATACCGGGCTCCAGGAAACCTGGGGAGAGAGCGTCCAACAAGTAAGGAGGAGCAGATGACAAGAGGCTGGAGGGTTCAAAGGTAAACAAAGTCCCACTCAAAATACTGCTTTAGGATCAGTCCTGCCTTCAGAAAAAAACGGGGGTTGGGGGAGCAGGAAACTTACTCCTTGGTGGTAACCAAGGAGCCCTGCTTGCAGAAGCCAGCTCTCCAGGCAGCCGGCTGGCCCTGCTCCCTTCCTCCATTGACGTGTCAGACTGCTTCCTGCCTTTCCACCCTCTGGGCCCCTCTCCTTCAGTCCAGGCTCTGCTGACTTCTCCGTGGAGCTATAGCAAACACCTCCACCTCCATCTGCCTCTCTTCAGCCCAGCTCTTCCTCTACCTCACTGCTTGAGGAACCTTAAACCAAAAACTCTGACCCTGTAACTCAACTTTAAAATCATCAATGAGTATATAGCTTGTAAAATAAGTCATAGTTTTTTTAGTGTGGAACTAAAAGCATGGGCTGGACATTTGCACTTCATTGACTATTTGTTGATCCTTGAACAAGCCTTAAAATTTCCTACTTGTGGACCACTGTACGTGTTATTTTTCCACTCCAGGGTGTCACCCACTCCTGTGGGTGTTCCTGTGGAAATCCTATGGAATAGTCAAACATCACCCCATCTACTGAGCCCTCCCTGATCCCTGGATGGAATGAGACATCCCTCCTCTAGGTCAACATAGCATATGGCTCCTATAGATGGCTATGTCAAAGCTGGCTACAGTCCAGTGTCGGCTGGTACTACGACTTGGTTGTGGACACCTGCAAGGCCACATTATCAGCTTCTGAGATTGTGTCTGGTGTCAGTGGGATGACTGTTAGGAAGAATTAGAGATGTCCGCTTTGGGAGCTGAAGAGGGGGTGTGTGGTGCCATGCAGGCTACCTATTTGCCACCACTAGCTTAAAAGATAATTCCACAAATATTTATTAAGTAAATATGTTTGTTTCTAGGGGAAATAAATTTGAATATCAGCTTTACCAACAAATTTTTGAAAACATCTACTCCTTTTTAAATCAGGAGGCGTCTTTCTGATTTTTAAGGTTTTTTTTTTTACACATCTTTACTGGAGTATAATTGCTTTATAATGTTGTGTTAGCTTCTGCTGTACAACAACGTGAATCAGCTATATGTATACGTGTATCCCCATATCCCCTCCCTCTTAGGCCTCCCTCCCACCATCCCTATGCCATCCCTCTAGGTGGTCACAAAGCACCAAGCTGATCTCCCTGTGCCATGCAGCAGCTTCCCATTAGCTATTTTACATTTGGTAGTGTATATATGTCAGTGCTACTCTTTCACTACCTCCCAGCCTCCCGTGTCCTCAAGTCCCTTCTCTACGTCTGCTTCTTTATTCCTGCTCTGCCAGTAGGTCCATCAGTACCATTTTTCCAGATTCTATATATATGCGTTAGCATACGGTATTTGTTTTTCTCTTTCTGACTTACTTCACTCTGTATGACAGACTCTAGGTTCTAAAATGTGAGAAACAGACAAATGGAATTGGCAATGAGAGAAAGCAGAGATGACAGAAAGCCGGAGGGATTAGAAAAGTCTCTGAGGAATGAGGGGCTTCAGAATTTCGAGAGTCAGGAATAGAAGGAAGGATATCCCAAGTTAAGAAGTTAAGAAGTTAAGAAGAGGAAGAACCAGAAGGGAGAGGCATGGATTTATTTTTTCTGCAAACATCATTCACTGAGCTAAATCAGTACTTATGTAAAAAGCTAGGCAAGCAAAAGCAAGCAAACAAAAAGCTAGGCAAGCAAACACAGTTACAATAGGGGGTGGGTGAGGAGAATTCTATTCATTTTAAATAGCTCTACTTCTTTGAGAAATTCCTGCCCTGGATTCCAGAAGGGAACTTCTGATCTCTCATATTTTGCTGTGTTTTTATTTCCAGGCTCTATACTACCATGTTGCATACAATGTGGTGAAAAACAAAAAACAAAAAACAAAAAAAAAACAAACCAAAACCCCTTCAAATCTTCCACTTCTCATGAAGTCTTCAAGTCAGGTGTGCTTTTTTCTAGCATACATTGCCTATTTGTCTAATTCACCTATGCACTGTCAAAGTGATTTTCCTAAAAAACAAAACAAAACCCCAGCACAATAACTGGAATTGAAACTAAGTGGAGATATCCTGTTTCTCTTAAGAGAGTGAGACTCTGTGTATCAGCACCATCTCCATGTAAAGTCTCCAAAGACACATACATCTCAAGGATTTCTGTTACCTTAAAGGCTTAGCAAAGCTCATAAATGAATAAGATATATTACCTAAGATACATGCTGCACAAATGAGTCCCAGAATCCTGATTTTTCCCCTGGGTAATTGCCATCATTTTGTCTATTTCAGTTCCATTTCTGCACTGCCACCTTCCTTCAATCTTAATATATTCTACTTTACATTTCGATGGGCAGACCATAGACTTCAACTCCCAGTGGACATATACAACTAAATTAATAAGGATGATATTTATAAGAGGAAAATTCATAACAAGGGGCAGGGCTAAAAGGCATCTTGTAATACTGTAATGGAATACCCAAAGACTGGAACCAACTTACCTGAAGTGATAAAGTCACTTCATGACCACTATGGTGTCAGTTTCATCAAAGAAGTTAATGTGGAGGCAAAGAAACTTTATTACGTGCCCTCGTAGTCCATATTTTATTTCCACTGAAATGTGAAGGAATTTTTCAAATCCAAAAATGATAATAAAGTTGACTGCATACTAAGGGGATTTCTTTAAACTGTATTTCCTACGGCTCCACGCTGTGATGTCAACCTTTATAGATCGGGCAGCCATCAGGCACTCCCAACACAGATTCATGGTGTATAACTCTATGCTACTGTACTAATGTACACATACACCATAAAACACAAAACAATCTAAAATGAGATGAAAATCTATACCAGTTCTAATACTTTCTGCCCACACTGCAAGGGACTATCTGACTCCGCCCCAACCCTGCCCTGGGGTGTGCCCACCCTACTTTGGAGACCACCTCGCTGTGAGGCTGTAGATTACAATATTTGCTTTCCTATGCAAATCACTTGAGCTGTTTACTTCCTTGAGAACTGCAAACTGCTCGGATGAAAATGCAGCACAAAGCCAGGTAACGAGTTGGAACAGGCCCCAGAAAATGTGCCAGGGGAATAAGCTTCATTCAAACTTCAGCAGTTTTCTGGGCAATGCATCCAGACCAAATAATTATTCTTACCTTATTTTCCCCCACCTATTTAAATAATCACTTCATCTCCTTAAGTATGAAACCAAATCAAACAAAAAACCACCCCCGAATTTAAATCTTATTTTCTTAGACTAACGATCCCTGCAGACTTGTCTGTCTTATCTCGCTCTGGCAGTTCCACGTACCGCCATGAGCTTCACGCAGCCTCTCTGACGTGGCCTGAGTTACCTAAAGAGTTGCTTAAGGAACATCTAAATGCACTGGGGTCTACTTGGGGAAGTCTAAGATGCTGAGGGGAAGGAGAGGGTAGTTCACAGCTTGGGACAGTGGAGAGAGGAATATACAACCCGGGGGAATTACGGATCAGTACGAGTTCCTGCCTGCTTTGGGTTGGTGGTGGCAATAATACAGCTTCTGCAATAACCACACCAGTCTATATACCAGGAACTGATGTCTGCGAAGGCAATGAGAGCCAAAGTGTGCAAGCAAGTCTGTGTTCACAAAGGATGCAGAACGGGCTCGGGGGTCTCTGCTTCCAAGTTTCCCACAAGCAGCACAACCACCATAGCTTCCCTCCCCGTGCCCCAGACTGCAGGAAGGAGGAAGGCAGTTGGGGGCCTAGAAGCTCCTCTTATCTCAAAGCCATGCGCAGATTGGTCCCTGGGCTTCATCCAGCTCCCAGCCAGGAGACTCTTAGGAGCCCTGCCACTCTGGGTCACGTCTGGAAGTTGCCATATGGCTAACAAAGGTGTGTGGTCGAATGGGCTGCTTTCTACAGTGGCCACCATCTTTCAAAGGTTTGCTTTTTAAAATCTGGGTGAGCATCAGAATCACCTGGGAAGCTTCTGAAACTAGACCCCACTCAGATCTGCCAAATAGGCTTCCCGGCGTGGAACCTGGGGATCGGACGATCCGCCTAAACCGCACCCTCCCTGTGCGTTTTAACATACACGAGAGCATGGAGCTACCTGCGTACATTCACGCGTCTGCTACACACAGCTCTTGCCCTCACGTGTTTGAAATGTGTTCACCTTTTCCTTCCAGGCCCTTTTGCTTTTCCCTCGTTGCTGCCTTGGCTATAACATGACTTGTCCAGGGGAACAAGTTTGCTCTCAGCAGAGCTCAGCGATCTTCTCTCTCACCGAGGATTTCCAGCCTATAAAACAGCAAGTATGGAGCAGCGAACCACCCAAGGTTCCTGGTGGCTCTGACACTGTATATGACTATGTACCAGAACCTGCATCTTGAGACTCGAGGTTCCATGCTGTCCTCCCTGGGGCCTTCTTGGCTAGTCTTTTCACTGACATTCCACCTACTACTTCACCAGCTCCCTGGGGATAGTCAATCCTTTGTTGTGGTTGATTTGTTAAAAGTTCCCTTTTCTAAATTCCCTTTCTAGCTGCTAGCAGCTCTGGAAGCTTAACCAAACAGAAAATAAGAAATCTACTCATTTGTTAATGAGGTGGTTCCACTAATGTCCTATTTTAAGGAAAGGGACACTGTTCTCCCAGTGCTATACTTGGAATGCTTGGAAAAATGATCTTGTATACACTGATATTTGTATACCAGATGGAAACTCCCAAAAGGGAGAGGCAGATACAAACAATAAATGCCTACTATGTGCCATGCCTATTTAAAATTCGTGGTGTGCTGGGCAAGACGGGCAAGTCAATGGAAGGTAACTAAGCCTTATGATGAGGGGCACGCAGGAACATTAAGGAATGAGAGAGGGAACATCAACCGTCCACCTTTCTGCCCACCTGTCCAACCATCCATCCATAATACATATTGAGAGCCGACTGTGAGCAGACCTGACAGGAGCCCTGTCCCCATGGATCCTCTCCTCATGGGGAGGATGACATTAAGCAAGCAGTTATATGTATAAATATGTCTTTACAGTCTGTGTTAAGGGTCATGAAGGAAAATACAGTATGTATTACAGGCATGAAGGATATGCGTGTCCAGGAAGACTTCCTGGAGGAGGTGAGTCCTAAAGTTAGATAAGTAGAAAGTGGAAGCCCAGGGAGAAGGAAGGACTGTTCCTGACCCAGGAGCAGATGGAGGACGTCTCTAAGCAGTGGCTGCCCCCGCCCTGTGCTCAGAGGGACCCTGAGACGCAGCAGCAGAGCCACCTGTGCCCATATGAGCAGCCTGTCCTAACACCCTCCCCTCGAGGCTTTAGTAAAGAACATCTGCTCCCCTTACAAAAAGCTCGGGGAGTCCTGAGCCAGTGTCTCTCTGCATTAATAGTTTTACTCTGTGAAGACCTGATTTTTCAGTCAGACACTAGGACCTTCCTGTTTTAACACTAATCGCAAGTTTACACTCTTGGTGTTCTCTGTTCCTTGCATTAGCCTCTAAGTTCGATTCACCAGAAAAATCTAGCTCAGGCCCCAGACAACAGACAATCCCACACTCTGACTTCACCAGCAATGGCACCCTCAGACACTGCACTGCAAGCCCTCAGGGCCCAGGCTCTTTCGGAAGCACTTAAGAGCCAACACTTTATCACGTATTCAATCCAAATAAAACACAAGAGAGGGGCTTCCCTGGTGGCGCAGTGGTTGAGAATCTGCCTGCTAATGCAGAGGACACGGGTTCGAGCCCTGGTCTGGGAAGATCCCACTAGATCCCACTAGTTGCGGAGCAACTAGGCCCGTGAGCCACAACTACTGAGCCTGCGCGTCTGGAGCCTGTGCTCCGCAACAAGAGAGACCACGATAGTGAGAGACCCGCGCACCGCGATGAAGAGTGGCCCCCGCTTGCCACAACTAGAGAAAGCCCCTGCACAGAAACGAAGATCCAACACAGCCAAAAATAAATAAATAAATAAATAAATAGAATACCATGGCCAAAAATTAGAAAAAAAAAAAGAACAAAAAAATAAAACACAGGAGAGCCTCTCCTTTCTCTCCGCATATAGACGAACATCTACCCCCAGGATGCTGACTTTTCCAAAAGACTGTGATTCAGGTTCTCACACCTCAGGGTTAAGCCATCAACAAACGAAGAATCAAACACCAACATCAGACTTACAGAATCATAAGATCCAGTTTGGCTCTTCTTTTCTCCTTTTGAGAGGTGAAGTCCTTTATTCCTTCTTAAACCCTAATAACCCCAATGTTCTCCAAGATTTTCCAAACCGGTGATTCCAAAAATGTTAGAACTGATTCCCTTGATGCCAAAGGAAGCCGGATACAGGTCTGCTGATTGATGTGCTAAACAAAATCTTCCCAGCTGAGCTTTGACAATTGCAGATTTGGCAACAACAATCATTACTTCCATTTTTGTTTTGTTTTTGTTAAATACATAAAAAGGGAAAGACAGGTTCCTAATCACTTAAGAGGTATCACCCATTGCACATCCTGTTATATTAAAACTCTTCTTCCTCTCTTCAATTTAAAAAGAGCCACTCCCTCAGAAGGCCAGATATATTTTTTTTCCTTAAAAACCTCATTTAAAAAAAGATGAAAAAAAAAAAAGATGAACTAGATGCAAACTATTATATATAGGATAGATAAACAACAAGGTCCTACTGTATAGCACAGGGAACTGTATTCAATATCCTGTGATAAACCATAATGGAAAAGAATATGAAAAAAAAATGCATAGCTGAGTCACTTTGCTGTACAGCAGAAATTAACACATTGTAAATCAACTACACTTCAATAGTTAATTTAAAAATAAAAAAAGATGAACTATAATTATTTACACTTGAGAAAGGATACTCACTTTTTTCAATAGCTAATAATAATGCATGTGCCACTCATTTTATTGGCGGGCTCTAAAGTTCTCAAATGTTAGCCTTAGTCCAAATCACCGGGAAGGCTTATTAAAAAATTTTTTTTAGATACCACCTCAGAGTTTCTGATTTAGCAGGTCTGGGGTGGGACCTGAGGATTTTTATTTCTAACAAATTTCCAGGTGATTCTGACGCTGCTGGTCTGGGGAACTTTGAGAACCACTGTTCTACAGATACATTTATGATTGAGAAATATGTACTGAGTATGTATTGAATACAAGGTACTTCATTGGATACTGGGGGTCCAACGAGGTATACCTGACTTCAAAAGTTTATAAATGTAAGTATTTTCTTTCTTCTCCCAAAAAGATATGTAGCAACAAATAAACAGAAAACAGCAGATGCTAAATGCCAGGTGAGCAGTGATTAGCAGATTTGGGAGAGCGCGAGGGAGGGCTGTGTGCGCGCACATGCATGGTGTGTGTGTGTGTGTGTGTGTGTCTGTGTGTGTGTGTGTGTGTGTGTGTGTCTGTGTCTGTGTGTTTAGGGCTGCCAGGAGCATATACAAGAGGCAAGGCAGCACAGGCAGGCTGGAGCCAATGGCTCCACGTTAAGGAGTTGTGATTGTAACTTCACTGTGATTGAGACCCACTGGAGGACTTCAAACGAAGTGACATGGTCAGATTCTCACTTAAAAATTGTCACTGCAGAGCAGAAGACAAAGTGGAGAAGAAAGCCTTGAGAAAGAATGGCCAATCGGGCGGATCGGGACCGCAGTCGGTATGGGGGAGGGGACTAGACTCAGCTACTTCTGCGACCAGGCTGGCAGTCTTTAAGATGGGGATGTCTGTGGGAGGGGGAGGGAGGGGGAGGGGGAGGGGGAGGGAGGGGGAGGGAGGGGGAGGGAGGGGGAGGGAGGGGGAGGGAGGGGGAGGGCCCTCCCTCTGAAGCCAGACCCCCTGAGATGGATGACAATCATGCACATGCCTGTGGGATCTCCCTGTCCCATCCTTGCTCCCTTTTTCTTGCCTCTGCGCCTCACACTTGATGTTCACCACATGCTTCTATTCTAAGCACGGCCCGAGCTTTTCGAAAGGAAAACCTCAGGGCTGTTTCCTGTAGCCATGAAGAGCTAACTCACAAGGGTGCTCATGGCAGATCCTGAGCGTTTGTATTACTTTTGCTCCACCTAAGTGCTTGCAGCGTCCACGACTTACAGGTGCAAGAAGAGTCAAAGTCAGAGTGGAACTCGGCTGCAGGTTTAATCATTATCATCTGGGAAGTAAAAGGCTTTGTGACTTCACTGATTAAAACAGTACCAGGTTTCTTTCGTTTCAGTGGTTCGATAGTGTTTAAAAATGATAAAACAAAGAGTCTTGGATTGTAAACGTAGAACTGAAACATTTCTTTTTCTCAGTAGTTCAGCACCTCTGGAAGGCCCAGCAGGGCAGACCCTGGGCAGATTGTGAAGGTGGGAAAATGTCGTGTGCCCACTTCCTGGCTCTGCAGGGCTCTGGCTCACACCCGGGTCGTCTGGCTTGAAACCAGAGCTCAAGAGAATGGCTGACAGATGGTGGGCGTTCAGGCAAGGGTGACGAGCCAGGGAGGAAGCCCGATGTCCCCTCTTCCGTGATGCTTTGTGAGGGGGTGCAGTGGAAGGTGAAGTGGGGCGAGGTGGTGTCCGGGGCACAAAGAAGGCAGAACTAACTGTCAAAGCAGGATGAGTGCTGGTTTCTCCACCAACAACAGTGGATTTGGGATTTGCGTACGAGAGCTGGGGGTGACGTGACGGAGAAACCCAGAAGTACGGCCCTGAAACGTGTGTACTTGTGGGGGACGATTGCTCAGAGTCATTTGTTTCTCCTTAAAGTCAACCTAAAATTTCCCAAATAAAGTGTGTGATGACAGAATGCACTGAAATTCCTTTGGCAAAATTGCAATAATAAGCATACACAACAATATGTGATTAATTGGTAAACTTTTTAAAGATAATGTTATCGGTGATGATGGGACCCGGGCACTGCTGGAAGTGTAAATTAGTAAATAAGCACTTCTCCTGCTACAAGATATCTAAGCAAATAAGAAAATGAAAAATGTGCACAGAGCTACATGGACAAACATGTTCTGTACAGAATTCTTTACAATTTTAAAAATTAAGTATACATGTGACTGATGTAAATGGAATTTCTGGTAGAAAATTAGTAAAATAAATTACGGCATATCCATGTTATAAAATATTAGCCGTTACAAATCATGTTTCAGAAGACCCTTTAATGACATGGGGAAACGTTCAGGATCATATCATTAAGACCATAGCAAGTCTCACAAGTATGTTAATATAAGGTCAATTAAAAATATATATGTGCTTAAGAAAAAAAAGTCAAGTAGAAAGGCATAGCAAAATGTTAAAGACGGCTCTCTTTGAACAGTAGGATTGTGGGTGATTTGTATTGTCTTTTGCGGGTTTTTTGGGGTCAAAAAACACATTTATGTAGTGGAAACATTACTTTCGGAACCAGAACAACTCATTTAACTTATAATTTAAATTATAATACATTTATAAAAAACATGATAAATTTATAAAACTATAGTAAGTTTAAATTATAATTTAAATAAAAACATGTAACATGTAACACATTTAATAAATGTAATGGCCCATTTATTAGAGCAGTATTTAGTGTAAGAAAATTCCTAGACAAATAATTCCTTGGATTTTTTTTTGCAAGAGATTATGAATTATGAGATTAAAAAATATATGCGGACTATAAGCTCTCTACAGACTACTGTGCCACATTACTGGCTCCGGGCTTTCTCAGAGGAGGTGCAGGTATGTTGCAGAGATTTCCTCTCTTTAAATCCTGAGCTTACTTAGCTCTCCATTGAACACTGGCTGAGCTGGGCAGGGCACAGTTGCCAAGCAGGGGGATCTGTTCAGCAGGGGCAAGCTCTCCAGACTGTGGGCACGTGAGGGGAGAAGTTGTGGGCTGGAGCTGGGCTGGAGAGCCACGTCTGGTTAGAAAGGTGGGAATAGCGGAGTCAGGCTGGAGTTGGGAGGTCTGCTGGCTGAACTGCCACACGCTCCATTCCCCTTCTGTACAGAGGGTGACTGCTGCACCAACAGAGAACGGCGAGGGCAGGGGAGGGCACAGGGAGGAAGGGTGGGTAGACTCAGAAAGATCGTGGCCTTAAAGGACGGGTGGACAATAGCGGGAGAAGAGACACATGACGCTCAGCCTGTTCCAGGCTTATCCATGGAGCGTCTCTGTAGGTCATTCCTATAGGGGCGGGAACGTGGATATTGCCCCATCAGCCCTCTGAGGCTGCCATGATACAGTCAGCTACGAGCCAGGGCTGTAACTGTAATGTTTATGGTGGATAAACCTAGTTAGATTTTGTTGTCATTTTTTCATTAGTTTTCAGTGAATGCTTGTCCCGTTGTTTGTTTCTAAATTTATTTAGTTATTTATAACTCAGCACCAGATGTACTGGCTACGTTCTAGGGATTCACTGGGAACTCAAGCCAGTCATCGCATTCCCACATCTCATGGAGTTCACAGTTGGACGAGAGAAACAGATTTTAATCAAATAATCACAAATCTAAATGTAACAAGCAGTTCAGGGGAAAGCCATATGGTCTTGGTATGAGAGCTAAGAGATTTAATATAGATTGGATATATTCTGGAAGTTTCTCTGAGGAAGTAACACTAAAGGATCCAAAAGATGAATTGGAGACACAGAGAGATCAAATGTATGGACACCAAGGGGGAAGGGTGGGGTGGGATGAATTGGGAGATTGGGATTGACATATATACACTATTGATACTATGTATAAAATAGATGGCTAATGAGAACCTACTGTGTAGCACAGGGAACTCTACTCAACACTCTGTAGTGACTTAAATGGGAAGGAAATCCAAAAAAAGAGGGGTTATATGTATACGTATAGCTGATTCATTTTGCTGCACAGCAGAAACTAACACAACACTGTAAATCCACTATACTGCAATAAAAATTTTTTAAAAACCCAAAAAACAAAAATGAATTGGAGTCAGTCAGGCAAAGAGGATTCCAGAGAGACAGAACAGCATTTGCAAAGGTCCTATGGCAGAAAAATGTACGGTCATCATGAAGGACTGCAGGAAGGGCAGTGAGCTTGGCGTGAGGTGAGGCCCAAGAAGTGGGCAGAGGTCAGTCAGGGAGACAGTGGAGGTCATGACCATTAGTGTGGTCTCTATCCTTACTAAAAGTAAAATTAAGGGAAAAAGTAAGGAAAAAGTGGCTACTGAATGGTGTCATAATACAAAGAGGCGGGAATAATCACGCAGTTGTCTTTAAACTGTTTACTTTAACCCCATCCATTCAGCTCTGATTGACCTGCTTTACAGGTTAGTCTTCTGAGAAAGCTTTCCTTTGAGGGAAAAGCTGTTGGAACAGTGTTTGAAATCAACAATGGGCCTGTACAGGACCTCTGGGAAAATTACAAAAAGTACCACTTCTTCAAGATGTTTTCCTTCTTTTACTGGAAAATTGTCTTAACATACTGATTTTCTTAGAGCAAAACTCTTTACTGCCATCTTCCAGAAAACTGTCCGCATAAACATAAAAGCCTATGATGTTTACGATGTAAATGGTGCTCCCTTAGATGTGGCACCTTTGTGCAGTCCACAACCTGCACCACCATACTCAGTGGCCCTGGAATTCCCGTGATCATAAAGAAAGGGGAAAAGTAACTTTTTCTTCCTTAAATTCAAATAGCATATCATGTAAATGGGAAAAGTGATTTTCTTTTTTGTCTTCTAAGGCAGAGGTCCCCAACCCTTTGGGCACCAGGGACTGGTTTCGTGGAAGACAATTTTTCCTAGGACGGGGTCGGGGTGGGTTGGTTCAGGCGGTAACGCGAGCGATGGGGAGCGGCAGGTGAAGCTTCGCTCCCTTGCCCGCCGCTCACCTCCTGCTGTGCGGCCCGAGTTCCTAACAGGTCGCGGACTAGTACCGGAGTTTGGGGAACCCTGTTCTAAGGCCTAATTATAAAGCAAGACTAATTTCCCAATGCTTACCCATGCTGACTAGGTTCAGTGCTGATGGGAAGGAGTAAGGGTTCCAAATGGCAGAAAGAAAGCACTCTCCCCAGGGCTGGTTGGATGGGGAACAGTGGCTAACAAGGTTTTACACTAAAAATGACAAATCTACCAGATCTGGGATACAAAGAGGAG
This sequence comes from Balaenoptera borealis, assembly GCF_965194805.1. Classification (NCBI taxonomy): domain Eukaryota; kingdom Metazoa; phylum Chordata; class Mammalia; order Artiodactyla; family Balaenopteridae; genus Balaenoptera; species Balaenoptera borealis. Next base: position 28,581,901 of record NC_138867.1, on the reverse strand, counting down.
ACCATAGAGCCGCAATGCAACCACAGTTAACCACAAGCCCTCCTGACTCTGTGCCAGACCACGCCGGGGAGCAGCCCACAAGGGCGTGAGGCATCACAGGCTGGGTAAGGAAGCGCTATGAGCCGTGGGAAAGTCCTGATTTCATGAAAACTGGGAGACACATCTATACAACTTCACCTGAATGGGTTCTGTGTTATTTTAACATTCCACTTTCAACCAGACATCTCTCAGTCTAAGTTTAAATTCACAAACGATAGTTTTCAAACACTATATCAAGAAGTAGCAATAAAATCCTTGTATATATTATTAGACTTCTTAGAAATTGATATACGCACTGAACTCAATACCCAATTGCTCTTGTATTTCCAGTGTCAATTCCAGTGTCAATTTTTTTTTTTTCTTAAATAAAAAGTAGTACCCTCACAGATTTTTCTGGATGATTCTGACAAAAAAATAAAAAGATGCACTCTGGTCCTCTCCCATCCTGGTCTCGACCATACTATCTCAAGCTTTTATCTCTGATCCTGGCACCCATGTCCTCGGGAAAACATCGTCCCAGCAGAGTAGCCCGGGAAAGCACAGGCACACTTACTGCTCCCTGGACGGAAGATGATCCAGTTCCTTCGTCCTCGTCCCCGTCCGGCTCCTGGTCTTCGTTGTCGGTCCAAGAGGACACGTCCTCTACCGAACTGGTCAGATCAGGCAAACTCTTAGATGTTAGCCTGAGGAGGTCCTCTGCAGAGCTTTCCTATGGGGACACAATGAAAGGCCCACGAGTTACCCCATGATGTCAAGGTCAAGGTCAAGGAAAACCTAGCTAAGTCAACCGTGGGTGGTCACGTGCTCCCAATCCAAAGACTATGTGGAGTGCAGGTTCCACATTTCCAGGGGTGCAAGGTTACCTCAAATGTCAGGAGTATGGACCCAATTCAAACCCAGACCATTTTTTTTCTTGATGAATCTGTGTTTCTTAGGTGAATGTTTCCATGGGCAATCTAAACTCCCTGAACTTAAGATCCTTTGATGCCCTCCCCTGTCTTACTTTCAGGATATAGTTTAAACTCCCTCATTGGCAGGCTAACATCAGAGATTTGGCCTCTGCCCAGCTCTCCAAACTCACCCCCCTCCATTCTCCCCTCCCTTCCATTCAAGCTGTACTGACTTTCAAACACGCCGGGCTCCCCCCTGCCCTGTTGCCTTTTCCACCAGCAGCTCCCCTGCCTAGACCACCCTTCCTCTCATGACTAAGGCCTCTCTGGGCAAAGCTTGAGCATCGTCTCCTGCAAGCCTTCCTGGATCACCTCTGGAGGCATTTGCCTCTCCTTTCCCCTCTAATGTCCTCTACTGTTTATCGCCTCGCTGTGTGTGCCTAACTTACTGATCTATCTCCCCTGCTTGTGTGAGAGTTCCCCAAACCATGTCTACTCAGTGCAGTGTCCCCAGGCCTAGCTCAGAGCTCAAACATCCACCATATCCTCCTCTCCCTCATTGCTCATCTCACAGGCCCATGGTCATTAGAAAGAGATTAGATTGTTTAGTGAATCACAATGTCAAAGTGGAGACTGATAATGTCTCTGCAACGAAAGCAGCCCTTGAACAACTTTTAAAGGTCAACAAAAACACATGGAATCAGACTCCATTAAGATTAGACTCCAAAGGGGGCTTCATGAACACAGCCCTTCCTTCCTACACACAAATAAGGTCAGAATGGGTTGAGGGATGCAGGCGAGATCAGTGAGACCATGTGACAATCCCAAGGACAAATGAGGCACACACAGGAGCCGAGAGCTCTCCTGGGAAATGACACAGCACGTGAGGCCAGGGACCGGGGCTGCAGGGCTGATCTGAGGCCAGAAAAAAGGAGCAATGTGTCCCCTCCTCTTTCCCCCATACCAGCAATTTCTACAAGGAAGGAAACACGTGGAGAGTTTTGATCATCATATTCCTTGGGGGTTGACAGAAAAGAGAATAACAAAAAATACCCATCTTATACAAGGGACGTTATAAACTACTACTGAGTTGGCATCTGGTGACAATGTCGTTTGTTACTAGTTTGATGCAGTTTCCACCTTCAAGGTACCTGAAGCTCATTCATTTTAGATCAGTAATTTGTGAACACCATACTTTTAGACCTTGCCTGAGGAAGGGAAAAAGAGTTATTAATGAGAAAATGAGTTGAGTCCTCTTCTGTGATGTCAATTCTGCTCAGCTATTAATAGAAAGCTTTAAAAAAGTGAAAGTCCCTTGGGGGCTTCCCTGGTGGCGCAGTGGTTGAGAATCTGCCTGCCAATGCAGGGGACACGGGTGCGAGCCCTGGTCTGGGAGGATCCCATGTGCCACGGAGCAACCAGGCCCGTGAACCACAATTACCGAGCCTGCGCGTCTGGAGCCTGTGCTCCGCAACAAGAGAGGCCGTGATAATGAGAGGCCCGCGCACCGCGATGAAGAGTGGCCCACGCTTGCCTCAAACAGAGAAAGCCCTCGCACAGAAACGAAGACCCAACACAGCCATAAGTTAAAAAAAAAAAAAAAAAAAAGTGAAAGTCCCAACTGCTGTGTAAATTTCACAATAGCCACAGGATGGAATACTCCGCCGCCATAAAAAATGCTGCTCTAGAAATTTATTTCCAGATGTGGAAAGAGTTCTTATAGTATGTTACTTACCGAAAAAGCAGGTTAAAAATAATATGTAAGAACCGTATTAATAACAGATGTAATAATAAACTGGATACAATACTGTGTGATAACCATAAAGGAGCACATTTCTCCAAGCGTTCACTGTGACCAACTACATTGTTCAGAACCCTTTATAGTTCATTGAATCTTCCGAACATCCCGTGAAGCAGTTATTGATTCTCATTGTACAAGTCAGACTTCAAGGGATGTAGTAACTTGCTCAAGATACACAGCTTTCAAAGGGCTGTGCTGGCACCTGAATCCTGGTGGGACTGCCTCCAGGTGCACTGTCTCCTTGTGTTTGATTCCATTTAAAAGAAAACGTGCGTGTATTTGCACACACATATGCATTCCTGTCTGGAAGGACACGCCAGTTAGTGGATAGTTACTGTTGGCGGTGTCACAAACATTTTATCTTCTTTTTCTTCTCTATATTTTTTCTGGGCTTTCTACATTAGATATAATGAATACATATTTCTTGTTAATAAAAACCAACAGTGAAACAAAAAAGAGAGAGAGCACGAGAGAAAGCTGTATTGCTATGCACGTACTTCTAGGAATATCAGAACGAACTTGGATATTCTGAGTTTATTCATTCAACAAAAACTTTCTAAGCTCCTCTGTATACACAAATGACATATTTGTGTGGAAACATGAGACACCCTCTCCAGAAGAAAGTAACTGCTATATCTCCAAAACAATGCCTTAAAGTTTTGTGACAAGGTGACGATTATCTGCAATAATGAATTTAGATTTTTTATTACTCCTTATATTCAGTTAAGTCAAAAGTTCTTTTTCTTTTCTCCCTCTCTTCAAATATAAAGGCAGAAACAAAGCTTGTGGATGACTTGGTCTTGTGGGATGAAGAAGAGGAACAGATGCCCAGAGATGCCTAAAGACTGACTTCTTTTTTCTCCTCCATGGATGAGCACCTTGGATGGTGTAGATTAAGTTCGGGAGCAAACAGCAGGCAGCTGCCGTAACAGCGTACTGCCTAGCTGTAAATGGAGCAAATGGGAAGGAGTGAAAGGAGTCGCAACTCTGAGGACTGGGTCAGCCTTAGGGCCACAGCTCAGGACAGCCGGCCAAGAGTCAACGAATTGAAAAGCAGAATGGACGCCTGTTCCTCAGCTCTGGATGCTGCTCAGCCCTACAAAGACCCCAGCAAGTGTCCCTAAATGTCCAAGCCTCTGGCAGGAACACATTACCTTTTTCTAATACCATTGGCTCCGGTGTCCTTTATATCTTATGCGACTAAGGGGCAGCATGAAACTCTGAAGTCCAATGAACCCAGGATGAAACTTGCTTCTGTCACCCACTGCTGGTGTGACCTCTGGGCAAATTAATTAACCTCTTACATTTTAGCTTCATCCTCTGAATAAAATGAACGAATGGCTCTCTCATGGGATTTAAGAATTAAATGAGATAGTAGGTACGAATTGCCTGGCACCCAGCGGAACCCAATACAGGGGAGTGTCTTTCTTCCTTCAAGTCAGTGAAAATATTCGTCAGGCTTCAAAATCTGTTTTCAGAAATCTCATGTGTGCCCCTTAATTACCCATGAGTGGCCCCTTTTTGTTTTTATTTTATATTTTCTTTGTGTAGTATGTTTGTGGATAATGGCTGACATTGAAGAGACTTCCCTTCCTCATTTTCCAACTAGCAGGAGAAAGAAGTCAGCACAGAAATAAACGTTTGGGGGACATGGTATACCACCTGTGCAGAACCCCTGTGTTCTTAAGCTGCAGGCTGTGGGGAGGTGGGCCGTGCAAACATAGGACTGTGTGTGGTGCGTGCGTGCGTGTGCGTGTGTAAGAACCGGCAATGCTTTCCAAACTCCCACCACATCTGGCCAAATGAGGAATTTGTTTCTCCTTTCCTCACAGCCTTCCCCTCCTCGTGGGATTCACCAGGCTGACCAGGAACATCCCTAGCTTTGCCCCTTCCCCACCCCTAGGGAGGGGATGCCCCACGGCATCTCTGGGAGCGGGGGAGGGGGCCTGTGAATGGAGAGTGTCTCAACTCCTGCCTCCAGGGCCTCCGTGTCAGCTCCTCCTGCCTAGTCTTTGCCAAGGTTCTATATTCTGGTTGGAAACCTAAGGGTCTAGGTCAGGGACTTGGGGTAAACGGTATAAAGGGAGGAAAGCCGATTTTTCAGATGGCTCAAAATACTCTTCTCATCTATTTATTAAACACTCCCCCAGTAGGCAGTAGACCGTGCAATCTAAGAAAGAAAATATATAAAAACCTGTAGATGCTGGGTTCAAAAATCGCATCAGGGATAACCGGGGGAAATCAGCCATCCCGTCAAGAGCGTATTGCTGCAAAGGGTGAAGGACTGGGGGCCTCACACCCGTTCTCCCGTCAGCTGGCTCTGGGATAAGCCCGTGGCTCCACTGCACAAGCCCCCGAGCCCTGTGGGCCCCTCCCTGGTCGCATCAGCAGCACCATCTCATCAGACAGTGGAGCAGATCCCAGACAGCCCAGTTCCTCCCCTCCTGCCACACAGCTGGGGCATCCTGCCGCCTCTACCCAGTTCTCTAAGGCTGGCGAGAGCCCGGGGAGAAAGCAGATGGGGGCCCGGACCTCAGCACTATTTTTACACGCTCCGGGGGTGGGGGTGAAAGAAGCCCCAGCCCGAGGCTGGGTGACGAAGAAGTGGCAGCGAGACGGAGGGGACAGACAGACACCACTGGGCGTCAAGAACCAGGGTCCCGGCTGCACTGCCGGCGGCAGCATCAAGGCCTCCTCGAGACGGGAGCCCCCGCGGAAGCTCTGCCTCGCTGGGTCATTTGTAAAACTGAGGAGGAGGAAGAAGGCGGGGTGTGGCGGGACAAGCGGGGTTCACGAGGCTTCTTCCAGCAGCAACAATCTGTGCTGCGGGGAGCCCCGGCAGCCCGGAGCCTGCCCACGGACGGCCCGAACCCCCTTCCTGCGGGACCTGGAAGATGCGCATCTCCCGCCCCCCTCCCACCCTGCTGTCCCACTGACTTCCGCATCTCCTCCTTGGTTTCCCCCTGGACCAGTTGCTACTCTGTCCACCCTGTCTCTCCTCCTACCCTCCCATTCTTCCCTTTTCCTTAGTCCTGTTATTGCTTTTCCATCTCCTAGATATACCCATAAAGACCCTTAAAGGAAGGCAAGATGATTAAATGCCCTTTAGCTCAGGGCCCCTTGTGGGCTCGTGCCACAGAATCATGGCTATTTGAATGGCCCAAGGTAAAGGCAAGTACGTGTGTATGTGGGGTGGGGGGTGTCATACATGGGGAGGGCTCGAAACCAAATCCACCACCACCACCATTTAAAATATTTTACAAAACAAACAAAAACCACCTACCTTGCTGGCCACCACCAGCTGAACCACTCCGGTGGCTGAGCGAAGAATGGCCACAGCTTCCTCGTGGGAGAGCCCGACTAGTAAGTGGCCATTGATTACCAGCAGCTCATCTCCTAAGGACAGTCTGCCATCCCTGAGGAAACGGAGATGGGAAAGAAAATCCCTCGTCAAGACGTTCTGGGCTGGAGAAGGGCCATCTTCCTGGAGCTGGGGAGGGCTGTGAGAGGGGACAGTTAAAAATGGGCTAAAGAGGAGAAGGGACAACTGGAGACAGCTGGGATGGGACTGCTTCATCCTTCCGTCTGCCCAGTTAGGGGACTGAGGAGCGGCACGGTTTCAGATGGTCGTTTAGTAACAAGCACCATCTCAAGTTACCACCATATCCCACGTCAATGTCAACGAAACGCCTTCCTTCCAAGTGGAGACGTGATAGAGGAACCGAGACCCCAAGGCTTTAGGATAGTTAGTCGTTCTTTTCTCAGTCCTACCTGCCACCCTGCCCTTGAGACTGAGTCATCAGCTGAGTCTGTGAGCTGAGCCCCAAAAGAGCAAAGGTATCCTAAGCTCACCAGGAATCCTTCTCTAACCCACGTCCCTCCCTAGGTGACACACCCTTGCCCAGATTTCCTCTGTGGCACCTGTGGCACTACACCATGTGTGTCTGTAACCCCGCCCCCGAGAGTTACAGGGCCTCGAGGGTAAAGTCTCACAATGCCTCCTTCTTCTTTGTGTCCCTACAGCCAAGCTTCAGAAGCAGAAGGATGAACAGAAAAATGAACAAAGAAACTGCCTAAGTTACTGCTTGCTGTTGTAGGTATCAGGCCTGGTGTGCCACACAGGCGTACAAACATGTTCTATTTCTTTATTTCCTTTAAATTAAGTGAATGACCTGGAGTTTCCTTCCCACTGGGCTGGCAGGAGGCCCAGTCGTCACGGGGTCTGCCTGCCCTACAGTGGGTCAAGGGTGGCAGACTGTTACAGAGCACCGGGCAGGTCCCGTCAATCATGGTGGGTTAACAGTGTGTGGGTTCCAACTGAGCCTCCAATGGCCTGGTCTCCCATGACCCCAAAGCAGTCAGAGGCTTTTCATCTGCATCGCTAAATATGGGATGGGAAATCTGGTGAGGCTGAGAGACCCAAAGCCCAGGATTCCACCATCCCCTCTGAAGGCTTTACATCAGCATCCAGGATTGGGTGGGACCCATGCTTGTCTCCAACACTCCCAGATTCACCCCACTCTGTTTCTCTCTAATCTATGCACTCTCTCCTCCTTGCTTTGTTTCAATGAATTGACCAAGTTCTCTATCCTCCCCCCCTCACCAGTCCCTCTCTGTGTCCTCTAGGGCATGCATCATAATCTTTTCTATGAATCTAGGCTTTAACAGAAGACAGGAGGCACCAGAGACTCTGACAGCCTCTGCTTTCTCTTCTTCAAAAATCCCTAAAGCAGAGAAATGCTAAGAACCCCAGGATGTTGTTCAGGATGGAAAGAGAAGGGAAGAGGAAAACCACAGAGAACAAGCAAACTGGAACGTCAAAGAGGTATGTGGGTGGGCACTCTGGAGGAGAGGGATTCAGGAATACAGGAGAACGTAGTGGTTTGGGCCAGTGTCCCTGGGCTTACTTACCCACACCACCATCAAGATCATCCCTGCCCCTGTTCCTTTTATTTCCCTCTTTAATCCCACATTTCTCATCTCCAGTTATTAACTAGAATGCCCCACATATAAATTAAATACCCAGACACACACACACACATCTAAGCTAAGGCTGTAAGAAAATGGTGAGACCCACTAGAAACAGCTCACATGGAAAATAGAAAAGAACAGTTCTACATAAGCTCATCTCTGAGCACAGGAATTTCCTAATTGCCAACTTTCCGAAGACAGACTAGAACCTGAAACCTAGGACTAATGGGAAAATGGCTATCTCATGAGAGTTCCTTAAAGCATCCATCATTTGGGCAGTGTAATGATGCTCTTCTGCATACAAACTATCTAAGGTCTTAATCTTTCAATGATTATTGCCACCCAGATAACTGACACCTGCAGTTGATCTTATTTCTACTTGAGTTATCAGGATCGTACTCTCTACTTAGGGGACTGATGAGCATGAAACACCTTGATAGTTTGCGCCCTGGTCCTCTCTTTGGTATTCTGTTCCTCAGACTAAATACCTTGAGCTCCTTCAACTGTGGCTCATGAGATACGTTTCTGAGAGCTCCCTCGGTCTCGAGCAGGCCAATACTGCTCTGGTTTGCCATCTCCCCTTAGCGTCAGGGTACCTGGACTGAACACTAATTCCAGACTAGATTCACCTCCCTCATCAGTGAAACTCTACCTTTATCCACCTACTGTATACATATGGACATCCAACATATATACACGTCCCGCTGTGCTTTGCAAATAGTAGACGCCCTATGTATACAGAAGCAATTAGCTACATGGCAAGAGCATACCTTACATTTGGGGACGGCTACATCCCTCTAACTCAACATGGACTTCTTCTTTGACATGCTCTGCCTAAGCACTGTCCCTCTTCCTACTTCCGATGACCGTTCAGGTTAAAAAAGAAGCTTTAAAGTGTGAATTGTTTTCAGGTCACAAGGAGAAAATTCACATTTATTTTTCCCCCTCCACATCTGCACGGCAGAGACACACATATCTAAGTGAGTATCAAATCTGGATAGACCCGACGGATCCAAACACGGCACACGAACTGTGGTCACGTTTAAACCCCATCACTTTCCCAAGTCATCAGCCATAGTCTTATGGGAGTGACGATGTCAGGGATGTGGTGTTCCAATGCGTGGATAAGGAACCACGTGTCACAAACATCCCGAAAGTCAGGATAAGTAACATTCACTTGACACTCAAACTGGATTAGAAAGAAATCTAATCTTTCCTTCATGGTGTGGCAGAGCTTGCAGTAGCCCCAGCAATTAACCATTTCCTGTGCTCAGAGCGGTGTTTAATTAGAACCGCTCGGGCCCGATCTCCTCCTGTGCTCCAGCATCATCCTTGTAAACTGTAATCCCCAGTGCTCTGACCGAACGGAAGAGTCCCGGCACCCGGGGGAAGGGGAGGGGAGGACAAGGAGGCAGAGAAAGGGGAGAGTTATCTAGTCACCTGTGAGCGGCACCTCCTTCCTTCACTTGGGTGACAACGATAGCGTGAGGTGAGCGCTTTGATCCTCGGCCTCCACTAACCTGAATTCCCAGCCCATCCGATTCTTTAAGCAGCTCCATCTTCCATATCCGGCCAACTTCCTCCTTGGAAGAAAAAGTGAGCACAATGTGAAGTATCTGGACAGACACGCACCACTGTCAAAGGAGAGGCGAGCGGGGAGGTCCAGCCAAGTACTTATCACTTGTCGACAGATAGCGCAGGGGACCACCGATGAGAAAATTCTGTGGGTTGGACCAAAGTCTCGAGCTGGCAGCGCTGCCCAAAGCAACCTTCTGTGATGACAGGAGTGTTCCCTGTCTGCACCATCCAATAGGATCCACCAGCCACAGGCGGCTACCGAACACTTGAAGTATGGCTGGTGGCAACGGAGACACTGAATTTTTAATTTCATTTCATTTTAATTAAATTTAATTAGCCATCTGTGGCTAGTGGCAATGACGTTGGACAGCACAGCAAAAGTGATTTGCGAATTTCCTGACCAGGGTCCTGTTAAGTAAAGCTCTTTTGCCTGGAACCCCGATACCACTACGTGTATAAATACTGGCTGTGCCTGGGTTCCTTTTATTTACAATGGCTACTAATTGATAAAGGAGGATGAAAGGAAGACAGAGGTAGGTCTTGGTGCCAGGAGACTTCAACTAGTCTGAGCCAAGCTCTGCCACTTGGTACTTACGAAAGTCACGTAAGGCCTGAATACCTCAGTTTCCTTGCCTTTAAAGGGACTTCCCTGGTGGCGCAGTGGATAGGACTCTGTGCTCCCAGTGCAGGGGGCCCAGGTTCGATCCCTGGTCAGGGAACTAGATCCCATATGCATGCCACAACTGGGAGCTCGGATGGCGCAGCTGGGGAGCTGACGAGCTGCAACTAAGGAGCCCCGGAGCCACAACTAAGGAGCCCAGCTGCTGCAGCTGAGACTTGGTGCGACCAAATAAATATTAGAAAAACCCGAAAACAAACAAAAAAAACATATAACTATTTAAAAAAAAAATAAAGTGGGGTTAATTATTAATACTTCCAGGTCTGGTGTTAGGATTAAAGGAGACGTTTATGGAAACAGGCAGCAGTGCTCCTGACATCTAGTAGATACATAATAAATGTTCATAGGTAACCATGTATGACTTACACATGCATATCGTATATGTTAAAAACATCACATTGAATTGAATCTCAAACTTCCTTAAAATATATGAATGAGATCTTGGGTAGGAGAAACCAAAACAGGAAATTCACCGATGAATCTGTGATCAACTTCTGCACGCATTGGTTGGTACACTATTTAAATGTATTAAAAAATGCTTCAACAACTATAAAAGTCTACCCCTTTTATTTTATTTATTTATTTATTTATTTATTTATTTAGGCCACGCCACAGGGCTTGTGGAATCTTAAATTCCCCGACCAGGGACTGACCCTGCGCCCTCGGCAGGGAAAGCGCAGAGTCCTAACCACTGGACCTCCAGAGAACTGCCAAAGATCTATCCTCTTCAAAAACTAATAAAGGTGTCTAAGTCCTCTTGACTGCTAGTAGCTTTTCTGCTCTGGTTTATTCTCCATGTGACTCCATATTTCACGCCAAGGACACAAACATACAGCCACTGCAAAATGTTTGATAACTAGCTGCTCAGAGAAATGAAAGCAAAAGCTTCTAAAGTGATTTATTTGGGAGTCTGACTTTAGGCTCATCCCAAAGTCCTTGTTGGCTCCAGGTATATAGGTAGGGGTCACAATGCATTCCTCAATTTATAAAAGAAAAGCTATGTGTTTTCTCCATCCATCGTGAAGGTCCAACGGAACTGTGAAGGTCCAATACAGACAAAGCCAGCATCTCCCTAAAAATAGGCAACCTGCCCATTCAAGCTTCTTGCAAAAGAGGAAAAATGCGAAGCATTTAGAAAATCTGAACTGCATACTGTCAGCAACTAAAATGCAACGGTAAAAAAAGCAGATGTTGAACGGTCACTAATGTGCAGCAACAGGAACGTCTAGGGAAATTATTACCAGACAGAGACCTGTTGGGCTCTTTTCCTTGCCCAGCGCAGCTCACGGGGGCTCCATGACTCCAGCAACACGCCGTGGTGCCAGCTGTCTCCTCCATCCACTGACCACAGGCCCACAAAGCCTGTCTGGCCAAATGTAACCGCAGAAGTCACTGGCTTTTCCCACAGTAGTTCATGAACTTGTCAACAATCCCTACACCATCCCATCGTCTCACTTTGGACTCCCTGGGTTTTGGTTGTTTGCCTCTGACCTCTGGAACACCTTTCTCTCTTTCCCATTTAGAAACAGCCTTCCTGGCCTTCAGGGTCTCTCACAGCTCCACGACTTCCAAGGAGCCATCCTTGAGAATCAGTGCTACCACGAGATAGCAACCTTCAGTGCTTCCACTACACGAGACCCTGTGGCTACCGGAGGACTCCGAAGAGAACAAAGGCAGGGGTGCTCCGGTTAGCTGTCATCCCGGCGCGCCGGGCATCCCACAGTGGCATGTGGGCCAGCCCTGTGGCCTCATGGTGCAGGTAACAAATGAGAGCCGACGGTTGCTTGACTTTTTTCCTTGGAAGATATGCCATGGCTCCTGGGGTCTTGAAGATGTGGGACAGTGTTCCTCCCTCCCCCAGTACAGAAAAGCTGTAGAACTCTTTCCCAAGAACCACACGGACCATTATGAGAACCCAGAAATAAGAAAACCCCTTTGGTTTTAGCCCAAATTAGTTAAAACCTATCCATCCCTATTACTAGTTACACCATCATCTTCTCCCGTCCTACCCTTCTTTTGCTAAACAGAACATGTTAACTATGGCTCACAGAGGATGTGCCAATAATTTTTAAATGCTTAGAAATAGTACTTGTGACAAGAAACATGCAAAACTACATTCACGGGGAAAGCAGAATGGCCTAAATGTTGACCCTGACAGAGGAGTTAAAGACAAGAGCACCCACATGCCCACTCCACACCCCTGTCCCTGCCCAAGATGCACACAACTAGTTAAAAGCAAAACAAAAACAAAACACATATCTAATAGAAACGGCTTCAGAGGGCAGAAATGACCAGTCTGTAATACAGCCCCCAACTACACTAGTCCAGAAACAGATTTTCTTTTATCCAATAATATGATTTTCCCCCGACAACAGAGAGTAGAAACTATAAGGGGAGGGCTTCCCTGGTGGCGCAGTGGTTGAGAATCTGCCTGCCAATGCAAGGGACACGGGTTCGAGCCCTGGTCTGGGAAGATCCCACATGCCGTGGAGCAACTAGCCCCGTGAGCCACAACTACTGAGCCTGCGTGTCTGGAGCCTGTGCTCCGCAACAAGAGAGGCCACGATAGTGAGAGGCCACGATAGTGAGAGGCCCGCGCACCGTGATGAAGAGTGGCCCCCGCTTGCCGCAGCTAGAGAAAGCCCTAGCACAGAAACGAAGACCCAACAAAGCCATAAATAAATAAATAATTAAAAAAAAAAAAAAAGAAAGAAACTATAAGGGGAGAATTCAAAGAAAATGATGCAAATTTCCTCACCCTGGAATTTCTTGATCATCTAATGAAGGAGCTCTGAGGAACACAAAGAGAGGCAGAAACAGGAAGAGGCAGATGTTATCGGTCTCAATTGTACAATTGTCAGTAGTAAATCTAGCTGCCTACAGCTGAAAGCAGCGCTCGGTTAAAAATAAAATCAGTGTCTAAAGTGTATTAGCCTAAAGCTGGCACCGGCCAAAAACCAACAGGCCAACTTAAAAACAATAATGTCAAGTATATTTCCAACTGCCTCCTTACAATTCCACTTAGGTATCCGCTACACACACCAGTAGGATCAAAACAGGACTCTCCTTCTTTCCCATCTCAGTGGGAATAGCAACATCATCTACTCGCGCTTAAGAGGATATGCAAACCAAAAACCCATGAATTGTCTTTGATTTATCCTTCTATTTCCTACACCTAAACCATGAGAGAGACCTAAAAGCTCTATTTGCAAAACAGATACACATTCATCTACCTCTGCTCCTCTTCCCTGACACCACCCTCGTCAAAGCCACCAGCATCTTTAGCTTGGGTTATCACAGTGGCCTCCAATCTGGTCTCCCTTTTTATGCTTTACCTCTCACAAACCACTATTATCCATTACGCATCTAGGGTAAACGTTAAAAAATATATATATATAATGATGCACTCAGCTTAAACCTTTCGACAGCTCCCCACTAGACTTAGAATAAGGTCCACACGCTTTGCAATGGTGAACATGAACCTTTGTAATCTAGTCCCATCCACATCTTCCACGTCACCTCCTAGTCGTCTCCCCATCACTCACTGTGCTGCGGTCTCTCTGCTCCTGGAATATTCTATCATTCCTGTCTTACAGCAGCTGCATGTGCTAGTTCCTCGCCGGAAACATTCTGACCCCAGACTGTGCAGGGCTGCCCTTTCCTGACACTCAGTCTTTAGCTGAAACATGGCCTCTTCAATGAGGTCTTTTGCCGACGACACCCAATATCAATTTGCCCCCTGCCCATGTCACTGCGGGGCCATCTTTCACGTCACTGTTTTACTTTATTTATCGTACTTATGGTCAGTCTCTAACATTCTGATTTATTTTCTTACGTATTGCTTGTGGCCCCTTATACGTGACAAATGCCGCAGGACAGGAACTTTATCTCTCATTTACAAATGGGTTCTCCAGCAGCTAGAACAGTGCCTAGCACATAACAATACTGCATAAATGTCACTGAATTAACAAATAGAGAATGTTTATCCACTAATCCTAGGGTTCTTCAAAGTTATTGAGACTGACGTTAAGAAGTTTGCCCAGATGGGAGACCTGCCTGTTTGCCAATGTTCAGCGCGTGAACACAGATCCAGTTGTAGAGATGATTGAGTTCTGAAACAGATCCTGTCTAGACAGAGGGCTTGGGCCTTTGCTTCCTTTTACATTGGCTTAAAGGGCAATGAGACTTTGTCAGCCTGTTGAGAAAAAGCCAAACCACGCAAAATTGGACGCTACGGACGTCTGTATTAATGTTGTCAGAGTGCTACCCTTTCCTGTAAACCACCAATTACTGTGTGAGCTCACATGTGCATCTCTTCACGAAGGCACACAGAGGGATTTATTTACCAAAACAGGGGTGGTACATTAAAGGGAGCGGCCTCGGCAGCATTTAAATGACCTCATCTGCTAGAACCCAAAATAAAATTTTACAACAGCATCTTTGCCCCAAATGTGAGAAGACACATCATCCAACTAGAATTTCACTGCAGTAAATGCTCTGGCTCCAGTTGCAGCCCTATTTTGAGACTGTTTGCTTATCCCTTCTTACTTAGAATGATCAGTAAGAAATGAAGAATCATGTCATCATAATGTCAGAGTTGAAATCCCTTAGTCATCAGACCAAAATGCTCAGTGTGTAGGTAAGAAAACTGAAGCTCAGAGAAAGGACATGGCAGCCTGAAGGCCACAGAGCTGGGAATGGAAGAACCAGGGCTGGAACTTGGTGCCCCATCTCTCAGGCCTGGGGCTCCCCTGTGCCTTCATTAATAAATATCTACAGAGCACCTTCAGGCGCAAGGCGCTGTGCTGGGACTGAGAGAGCAAAGGCTCAGAGGCAAGAGTGAGCATGGCCTTTTGAAAAAAACGAACTCAGCCAAAGTCAGGGAGGAAGAAAGCAGTGAGAAATGAGGGCAAAGAGTTAATCAGGAATCAGGTGATGAAAGGGCCTCACATGCTATGTCAAGCCAAGGTATTTGGGTATTACCCCAAGGGCAAAGTGGACCACCAGATGGTTTAAGCTTTAGCGCACATGCGTGTGTACATGTGCGTGCACGCTTGCGCAGTAAGATTTGCTCTTTAGAAAAGTCCCTCTGGTTGCACTGGGGACAGTGGATGATGGGATGAAAGCGGGAGCAGTGAGACGGGTGGGAGACTACTGTGGCCACACAGGTGAGAAATAAGAGCAGCCTGGCCCTGACCTAAAGCTTTCGGAGGGAGCACAGAGAAGTGGAGCAGACAGAGATCCTAACGGGGGCAGGAGGTGACAGGATTGGTGACTGACGGGAGGTGGTGTAAGGGAGAGGGCAGCGTTCCTGCTGACTCCACGATGCCAACTGTCCCAGTTTGCCTGGGTGAAGGTGTTTCCCAGGATATGGGGTTGTCAGTGCAAAACCAGGGAAAGTTCTGCACAAACCAGGGCTAGTGGTCTCTAGTTGAATCTCAGGTTTCTGGCTTGGGCAGCTTTGTGGATGGTGAGACCTGGAATGTTGGAGCAGGCTTGGTGGTGTGGGAAAGCAATGCATCGAGTTTCAGGCATGATGTGAAATATCTAAGATTGGAGACATCCTGTATGTGGTTGGTAGAAAGCTCGAGGGCTCAGGAGAGAGGTGAAGGCAGACATGAATTTAGGAGACATTACCATGTAGAAGGATATAAGTTCACCCAGAGACCATGGGGACTTCCTAGAAGAAGACCATCCTGCTGCTGCCTCTGCTTGATACAAACATCAGGGACCACCCAGGAGAAGTCCTCAGTGTAATTCTCCTTCTGAGTTTCACATACTTTCCTGCAGATTCAGACCCGGGGAAGCCTTTCTGAGGTCTCTGCTGAACCACTTACAGGAAAGAGGTCTGGTACTGCACAAGGTGGATTTTGGGTACTAGGGTAACACCACAAATGGACCCGTAGACACACACACCAGCTGTGAATAAACTCTCCTGACTGGCAAACGGTAGAATTCTTTTTTTTTCATTGTTACGTGCCTAAGTTTGGTTGTATTCATTTTCACTATGCAGCATTACAAAAATACACATTATGTATATTTCACTTTGGATGAGTAATGATCTTTACTAGACAGAGAGTAAGGAATTTTGAACTCATTTCTAAAACTGCTTATCTATGTCCTAGGAGATTCTTGTGCTTTAGAAGATGGGCCCAACTTTTTAAAAAATTAATCTGTTTGCATGTGTATCATTACGTGTTAATATTTTACAGGAACAAGCCATTTTTTAAAAGGAGGTATTTGTTAAAAGGAAATATGTTTCCTATAGGTCCGTTAAGGCAGAACAGAATATAGAAAAAAAGTCTGAGGATTTATTTTCCTGTAAGAAATAACAGTCTATGAAAAAGAAGTACCTGACAAATAAAAATGGTCTGAATGATGATAAGCCTTGTCTGTAATTTATTAAGTCTTTGTAGATATATTAAATCATTAAGAAAGCAGAAACGGAACAATGCTGACATGTCTAATCTCCCATTATTCAAATGGAATGGAATTTTACCCCAAGGCTTAAGAGGTAAATAGCTAATTTTTGTTTTTCTGGAAATTCCATTTTAGCATGACCTTGGGCTCGTCCTGGAGTAAAAATATAAATCTATTCATCCCAAGAACCTAAGCAGACTTCTGTCAGGTCTATTGGTCCCAGTTTGGGTGACACCAGGGTGTGGAGGAAAGCTGTGAAGATCTATTTCTTGCCAACCCTATCAATCCCAGGTAAATGCATCTAATGAGGTTATTTCTGGGGTTGAAGAGGGTACTGAAATATTCATGCCTGAGAAGGTGTGTGGCCCATTCTGACTTTCTAAGACCAAAAGTACAATCCAGGGTCAATAATCAGCCTATAGATTTAGAACAGTTATGAAGAATTCCAGATGGCAAGTCTCTCCTTGCTATAGGCATGGGGCTTCAAAAAAAAAAAAAAAAAATCCCCAAGGTAATAGATCATGGTTTGGTTTTTTCACCCTTCATTTGTATCTTCTTGGACATTTGACCTTGAGTACAAAAACCAGGCAAAGGAACTCTGGTATGTGCAGTCTTAAGATAGTCTAATCCAGAAATTCAAGTTTATGTTATTGCCTTCAATCAGGATGAGTAGAGGATGGTATTCTCTTAGAAGTTTGGTGTGGCGTTTTTTCTTTTAAAATCATTCCAAATAATTTCCACTGTGTCCTAGGCCAGATGAAAACCTATTCTTTGGACTGAATGTGTGAGATTCCACCCTAAACTTTGGTACCTTAAAACCTCAAAATGAACCAGTACTACCCACTTGTTTTTTTCACCTTAAGCTTTCTGCATATTCACAATCATCAGAAGAAAAAAATCATATCAAGATATAGTATTCATTGATAATATTATACACATTATAATATTTTTATTGCCTTTAATCCTTTTTGGGGGGAGGGGCATAAAACAGGTAGAAAATCATTAATAGAAACATTAATTTTTTTCTTCTCATTTGTTTGTAAATTCTATCTACAAATATACCTTCTTTGTGTAAGGCTTTATGATGATCACCCAGCTCCTCAAATGAAGGAACATGGTCCCTTAAGAGAGGGGTTATTTTGATTCTTCTCAACCCATTATACAGATTGGCTACAGTTGCAGAAATATGCATGAAATAGCCTTATTAGAAATTACATTCACTCCTAGGGCACCATTTCCCAGGCTGCAAAGCTGAACTCGATACTTTCTCTGTGCCCATTTTCCATCTTTCCAACTTCCTCTTTCATCCTTAGAGGGCATCTCCTGAGTCAGAAAAGAAACCAATCAGGAACCATCTAGCTAGTTACTGCTTTGTTAGGAACCCAGAGGAATACCTGGCCAAGAGGATTCTTGGAACAAGCACTCTGACCCTAAAGAAATGTAACTTAACAAGAGAGTGTTGGTTATACTAGGGGAGACGATATGAGGCTAGAAGTGTGTCTATCACCATTCAGAACTAGACAACATCTGCTTTGCCTTTAGGTGAGGGCAGCTCTGACCATCACAGCTGGATATCATAGTATCAGAGATTTCTGTGAAGTTTCCAAACTTCACTGGAATTCAGCAATATAATAATACTATCCCATGAAAATGTCACTGGTTTTGAAATGTTAAAAATAAAAGCAGATGCTTCCCTGCAGGTTGGACATCCTTCCTGTGTAATACCAAGGCTTGGATATTTATGCTATCAGTGGTCACCAGGAATTCTTGGCCTTGCAGTGGCAATTCCACTGGTGACAGCAGTGATAAATAATGATGCAGTTCAAGTACTTTATCTGGGCCTCATATGACTCAAATTATACCACAGAAGGCTTGAATTTTCCACTTAGGATCACTCGACTAGCTCTTTATTTAAGTGTGATAAGATGACTTGGTTTTTTTGTTGTTATTGTCATGTCCTATGATCACCTACCTTAATAAATCTTTCAGTTTCTAAATGCAAGGTCATCTTAGATGTATTTTCCAAACCTTAAATGCAACTGCAAACAACATTTCATTGAAAATTCAGGTTCTACCACCAAAGCAAACCTTACCCGTGCCAGGCAGTCGCTGGATTGGAAGTCTGTCTTCCCAGATTTTGAGAAGCGGCGTCTGTCATTGCTTGTGGGCAGAGGGGCGTCCGTCTTTGCAATCCTAGGCTCTGTCCCTTTGTCTAATTCCGACCTCTCTAGATGGGATCCAGCCACCTCCTTGAGCAAATCTGGGCCATTTTCTAGCTCAAAAACATGACCGTTTCCCAGTTCAGGGTCCAGGCTGTTGTCCAGTTCAGACACAGGGTCACTGCCCAACTCACAGCCAGTGCTGTTCTTGGATTCTTCAGTGGCTTTGTGGGTAGAAGGCCTGGCAATGACCCCAAACTTTCTTGCTCTTTTCCCCTTTTTCACAGTTCGGTCCCCCAGCTCCAAGGCAGGCGTCTCCCCTGGTTCAGAGCTGTTGCTACTGTTGCCGTTATAAGGAGAATGGACTTGGTGCTTGAAGCGGCGCAGCATGATCAGGTAGATGAAGCCGCCATTCCAGCACTGCTCAGCCAGGTAACTGCAACGGACAGAGCGGGGTCAGAGAGGGGCTGGTTAAAACCCTCCAAACATCCTCCAAGAACAATGCCGCGGGTTGACGCATCTGATGGCCCACACGGGACCCATGTGACTAAAATCCTGGCCAAGTGATTGAGGCACTAAGCTTCTTAAAGAGGCTCCGCACTTCATTCGCTCTTTTAATCTATTTAATTGTTGATGCTAAAAATAACCCCCAAACAAACCAAAAAACCACCATGAACTGGAAATGACTCATGAGAGTACCCTACGAAGGTAGTCAGAGAAGGACTTTTCTATTAACAGAGCCAATCCTAACATATCATTAAGAAAAAAATTATTCTCCATTCGCTCAACAACTTGTTGCATCAGAATGATGCCAGCTTCCCATTCATAACATTCTGATGGGATAGCACTGCGAGTCCCCAGGGGAAAATGGATAAAATAGATTGGGGGAAGTGTACAGTTCTGCACGCAGGATCAAAAAATCAGCTGCATGATGCAAACTATTATATATAGAATAGAGAAAAAACAGGGTCCTACTGTACAGCACAGGGAACTATATTCAATATCCTGTGATAAACCATAATGGAAAAGAATATGAAAAAGAATGTATATATATGAATAACTGAATCACTTTGCTATACAGCAGAAATTTACAACAGAAATTAACACAACATTGTAGATCAACTACACTTCAAAAAAAAAAAAAAACAAGCCACAGATTGGAAAGAGCCAAAGTGGAAAAAAAAATCGACTGCACAAGAGGAACCTTTGCCTCACAGCAGTTAAAGGGAAAAAAAGATCCTGAGTTGGCGGGGGTGGGGGGGTGGGGGGGGCGGGTAGAAGGGGTTGGCTGGTATTAAGATGCAGCCAGGAAAGAAGCGCAGCAAGTGTGTGCGGCATGAAATGAGGATCAGGTGCATTTCTTGGTAATGGTTCTAGTTTGGTGGTTCATAGCACACGTGAAGTGTCATTTCCAGTCTGGGCATCACATGAGGAGGAACACTGACAAAGTGGAAAACGCAGACATAGGGCAACCAGGACGAAGACGGCTGCTGGAAACTGTGGCAGGAATAGTGGGAGGAAGGAGGGATGTTTAGCCTGAGGAAGATGAGGGCCAGGGTTTTCACATGTATCTGAGGACTGCCAAACACTCAGAAGCAGGAAATCATATAAATCAGATAATGCATGTGAAGCCTGACATACCATGACTCCTCCAGGTCTTAAAGAATAACAATAGACCCTCAAACGAGATGAGTAATTAGCGGCATCCAGGACCAGATCATTAAAGTTTCAGCAAAGAAAACACTTGGCTCAAAGTCAGGAAGTCAGGCTGGGCTGGATCTCCCACCAGTGCCCCCCGAGATAAGGAAGGACAAACCCCAGATGAACCCAGGGGATGCCTTCACCACTGGGATCTTGCCACACACTACACGTCACTGGTTCCCAAGCAAAGAACGTCAACCACCAAATCCTTAACGAGTCAGACCTGCTTCCCGGCTTCAAGCCCCACAAAGAGAAGGCCTGGGGCTATGTTGCCTTCATCTTCAGTGCAATGTGGAAAACAGAACTTTTCCCAGTATACCAAACCAGACTTGAGAGCTGGGGCAGTCAGTATGTGGGAAGGGGGCCAGGTCATAAGGAGAGGTGACCAGTCGTGTTTGAAATGTTCTAAGTTCTGAGCCAAGGGCGTATATTCCCCCTACCTAATGGTCAGGGCAATGCAATGACAGTGACTGTCTAACCGAAGAAGAGAACAATTCTGAATTTTTGCCTTGGAGTAAAATGAACAAGAGAGAAGAGTCCTCAAACATCAACCAAAGCTAGTAAAAACTTTCTTTGATCCTGGGCTATAAGCCATGGAAATGAACTTACACATAAAAACCAGGTAGATAAAAGATACTGTACAGACTTCAGGTTGTTCTGTGAACTACAGTGAGATGAAGAGGCATGAAGACATTTCTAGACTGGAATCTAGAAATTGAAAATGAATCCTGGTTCTCCGCACCATTTTTCTACAATTAGATTAGACTTTACTTTTTGAATTGTGTATTTTTTTTTCCATACTGGATAAAATCTTTTAAAGATATAAAATCATAAGAGTAATTAGCCAGGTTGTAAGGGTTTCCTCGGAACAACCACTACTATTAATCCAATACACATGCTCAGATGTTATGAAAAACAGGAGGGGGTAGGAAAAACAGGACCAGGTTGACAGTTAGACACCCAAGTTTTTGTTATAGCTTTGGCCCAACCATGTAAAACAATGGAAATTACACCAAATTTCCATTGACTGATGAATGGATAGACAAAATACAGTATATCCATATAAGGGAATACTATTCAGCAATAAAAAGGACTGAAGTTCATGCTACAACATGGGTGAAGCTTGAAGCATTATGCTAACTGAAAGATGCCAGGCCACAAAAGGCCATATATCATTCCATTATTGGACGTGTCCAGAATAGGCAGATTCATTGAGATAGAAAGTAGATTAGTGGTTGCCAGGAGCTGGGGGGATGGGAGAGAGAGGAGAATTGAGACTGACAGCTAATAGGTACAGGTTTTTTGTGGGGGGTCATGGAAATGTTCTAGAATTAGATAGTGGTGATGGTTGCACAACATGGTGAATATACCCACTAAATTGTACACTTTAAAATGATGAATGTGATGTTATGTGAATTATTTCTCAATTAAAAAAAATAACAGCAAATGTAATAATATTGGCCAAGTTTTGAATTTATTCTTTGAGTGGATGCTCCTTAAGAACTCTCTTGACAGAAGAAGCAATTGAGGCTCAGAAATATTAACTAAATCGCCCAAGTTCGCATAACTGCCACTGGTAGACCCAGGTCTATCTGCTTCCCAACCATGCACGTCCTCTGTGCAGTTCTGCTTCTTAAATCATTACCATCCCTGTGCTTCAGTTTCCTCATCTGCACAGTGAAGGTGTTAAAATAGATCATCTCTAAGTTGCTTTCGACTTCCAGGGATAGGAGGAGCAAGCCATCCCAGTGACAAGGATAAAACAAAAACCTGGAAAAACAGAAGCAGTCCTTTCATGTCCAAGTCATCCTAGGCCTCCAGGACATTTACAATCAACCTGAAAAAGATTTCACCTGGAGAGGCAATTCCTCTAAAACTGCTTTTGGGACTCTACTTTTTGTACTAAAACTCTGGACAACTTGATTTTGATTGTCCACCGGGACCTACTTTTCAGTACCAAAAAGGCTGGTCCATTGTTTTGGAGTACAAGATCTTGAATATCTTTCCCATCTCTACTCTCACGGGCATTCCAAGAACCTTGGAAGGTTCCATGACTGACAGTCTTTTATTCCTTCAGGATCCACACTCAGCAAAATTACAAAGCAAGAGGAGTTTATCTTTAGTTTTGCACCGTCTCCCTGTCCTTCCCTGGCTTCCTAGCAATAAATAAGATCCTGACACCTTCAGGGAACTGTATGGCAGGTTACTGTATTCCTTCCTGGACACTGTATTTTCTAAGGTCATCCCAAAGGCAAAGGGTAATGAATGAATTACGGACACCTGTAGCAAGTTAGTGAAAAAGAGACTATTAGGCAGTGGGTAATTTTCTTACAATTCTTTGAATCACCTTAAATGTAAGGCTGCCACACCCCTCTCCATCTGTATTTAAATGACTTGCCTAACTTTTCCTGCACCTGCCTGGCTCATTTCTACTTCCAAATCCCCTTTTCTGTTCAGTAGGATTCTTACCCACCATTAGAATCTTTAAACTTCAAAGTCAACATCAGAGAAACCAGAAATGAAATACAATCACGTGACTTAGAAAAAATAGG
This sequence comes from Balaenoptera borealis, assembly GCF_965194805.1. Lineage (NCBI taxonomy): Eukaryota > Metazoa > Chordata > Mammalia > Artiodactyla > Balaenopteridae > Balaenoptera > Balaenoptera borealis. The sequence goes on along the minus strand of NC_138867.1, from coordinate 28,559,111 downwards.
TCTCCTCTTCATTAACAACAGGTAAAATTAGCTTTTCAGAAGCTTCTCTACCATACAATTATTTTTTGGTTTCTTCCAAAAATTTGAAACTGTCCTCTGGCGTGTAAAATTATTCACTCAATTCAATTAAAATTTATTTGATTTTGACCATCCCAGGCTGGCCTTAAGATAAACAAGGAAAGGCCAGAAATGAGGGTCTGAGCTCTAGCCTAGAACGCTCCCTCTGGAATGTGTTGTGGTTCTTCATTTCACTCGGCCTTTGCAAGCATTGTGTCTGGCTAGATCCCTTCCTCCTCCTTTCCCTCAAAAAGTGCTTTATCCAAAGGAAAGTTTAAGTACCTTCTCTGTTTCTTGATGCTGTCATAATTCTGGAGTCTGGGTTCTGCAGGGGTGGGAGCCTGGTAAGGGGATGGCAGGTGAGATTGGATGTTTGGAGGACCTGAAGGGATAGAGCTGCCTGGAGTCTGAAGATCAAGATGGGTATGGGGCAGGAGATAAGAGAGAGGCAAAGACAGGAGAGATGCTGGAAGGCCAAAGACACCCATTATTTACTCATAGTCTGATTCTATCAAAAGAAGGCTGGAGGGAGCTGTACAATTTTGATATTTGGGACTGTTTTGCCAAAGCCCTTGGAAGGGGCGATCTCCAGGTGCCTCTGGAAATCATCTTGGGGCTCCAGCCATCGATCACTGATGCCTGGCGCATGGTGTGAACCCACAGAGGGGTGCCACCAGGCAGAACCGTGGGCGCACGTGTGCGTGTAACTCAGAGGAACTGGATTGCCATTGCAGGACCCTGGCCTATACTACAGGGGCTTGTATAACTCAGAGAACACATAAAAGAATTCTGGAACTTTTCACCAAAGCAGCTATTCTTACTTCATCTGAGTATGTCAGGTCCCCAGTACAGATAGCAGGAGACGAAACACTGACTGCAAGAAGATATTTATAGACAAGTTATTATATCAGGGTCTGAGTTTTCTAGAGCGAGACGAGCTGCTAATAGCCACCCTGTCTAACACATAGGACAAACAGAGATCGATTGTTCTTGCCTATGATTTCCTCTCGCCTAAGAAGTAATGGGAGGCTGAAAAGCTGTTCGTGGTCCTTTGAAAACCTGCTAAGCCTAATTACTCCAGAGGGCTGTCTGAGGTTATAAATCTGTAGGTTCCCAGAGAACAATAGGCTGAGAGGAAGTGTTAAATATATAGATTAATTCCCCAGTGAAGTCTTGGCTGGGAAACAGAGGGAGGCAAGTTTGGACAGCTCTCCAGGAGGGGATGGGAAGATGATAAACATCATTTTCCTGACTCATTTAGGAACTAGGTTCCCCAAGGGTAGTCTCTCTCGGGTGTTGCCTAACCAGCTACCTTGAATTTGGGGCATGCTTCTCCCAGATTCTATGACCCTCCCTAGAAAGAGCCGAACTTTCTTTGGGGGACCCGGAAGGCAGAATTTGGGTGCTGAATATCATGCTGGTAAGAGTGACTGATACCCTTGGTGTGCTCCTAAGTCCCCTTCTGGAGAGAACTCAGTCTCCTTCCTCGCTAGTTCACAGAGGGGAAAGTTAGCTCTGAGCAGGCGGAGGAAGGTGGGACTTAGGCACCAATGAGGATTTGAAAATAGATCAGCGTCTAGGCCTAGTGTAGAAGTAACTAGAACGCCGTACTCCAACTGCTGGGTAGGGGAGGTAACTGAGGAAGCCAATTTTTACTAGTTCTCACCTCCTATTCAGCACAAATGCCTGGGTTCAGCGACTCACCCCTCCTCTCTCTTATCTGGAGTCCAGAGAATATGAATAAATGAATATGTTCTCTTTAGTATAAAATGTGTATTTATTATTTTTTTATCATAAAATTTGGATTGAGATACACAGGTTGAGAGTGAAGAATCAGGGTGAATATTTGAAAAAAAATCTTTTTTCCGACCTATGATACAATGTTAGCCATTCGAACCCAAACCAAATGATCAGCTACCGAAACCTGCAACCTCCACAGGATGTAGCAGTGAAATTTAAATCATACCCATCTATACACCAGGACAGAGGTCCACATTGCCCTAGGGGACCTGGGATGTGGGGAAGAGGTGCAAATATGCTATCCTCTGGCTACTGCTATTTCTATGAATAATAAACTGTCTTTCATCCCTGATCCAGGAATCTTCTATCTTCTGCTGGCATCCGTGGAACTGTGGCAGGCTAACTCATTAGCTTACTAGTTGGGTAAAATCATAGTTCTTGACATGTAGCAGAACAATACACCGCCTAACTCAGTTTATAATTGATCTTGTTCCCCAACATCAAACTTACCAAAGGAGCTCAGTGACATATTATCCTTCACACCAGTGACTAAGAAATAAAACTCAGTACATACCTTACGTCAAAACAATATTGAAATTAAATCTTTCAGGCAGAATCAAACAGGTGGAATTATACTAAGAGGAGTCATAAAGAGAGTGGGTGTTCTAGCCTCTGACTCCACAAATACTGATTAAATTCAGTGTGTCAGCCTCGAAGGCAGCAGCTACATTTGTGTCCATCAGCATTAAGTATACACGGTTCTGCCCTTACCCTGCTTAAATTTCACCTCCCACAACCACTGGCTGCAATATCTATTCTGTGCTGAAGCAAGAGCTGGTTCTCTTTTTGTTTGCTATGAAGAGCTTCTGGATGTAAAGGGGTACAGGTAGGGGGGACACTGCAGAAAAATACTCGATAAAAAGCAGCTAAATCATTTGATCACTGAAAAAATTATTTTGATTTCCATGCAACAAGGTATCATTGATTTTCATATTTATCTTAAAAATTCACCTCTCAAACTAACAAGATTAATTTAAATTCACCACCCTCACAGCTAAGTATCTCTACACACCAGGACGCATTCCACATTTTCAACTCCAATAGAGCTTTAACAGGAAGGAACTAGAAGCGTGGCCCTTGCTATCATGTTGCAATAAGTTTACATGAAGTTTCAGTTTTCCTCCAAGGTTTTCTTGTACCTCATGTCTTTATGAATCAATAAAAGCTTTTTAAAAAGCACCCATACACATTTGGGAAATAGGAATTCAGAAGCTGAATTAAGGAGAAAATGCCTGATCAACAATAAGAACTGACCTTTAAAACATACTGCAGAGATACTGCCCCACAAAAGACAACCTCTAGGCTTCTATTTGCAAACGATCGCATTTCTTTATTCAATTACTGTGAGTGAATCAGGGTTTCTTGTGACTACATGAGATCAACCTGCAGTCTATCCAGAATCCAATTAGAACTTCAGCCACACAGCTTTGCTAACTCACACTGATGATGTTGGTCACATTTTCCCTGGGGGCAGAGGGCATGCAGGTAAAGTCAGACTTTGCTGTACATAAATGAATCAATTTCACCTCATGAGGGAACTGATAAGCTCCGACGCTGTACATAGGAACTCCTTTCACTTCCTTTTCACTCATGACATAATGCTATTTTTTTTTTTTTACAGAATTACTACTTGCTCATTACAAATTCATTCATTCATTCATTCACTCATTTGACAAATAGTTATTGAATATCTACTATACGCCAGGCACTGTTTTAGGCATTTGGGGGTACAGCAGTGAACACACTGATGCCCGTCTTTGTGGAGCTCACAGTTTAGCAGGGGCAGACAGACAATTAAACAATAGACCTATTAAAATAAGCATCCAAATAAATAGTATGTTAGAAGGTGAGATGTGCTATGGAAAATGGAAAATATTGAATAGGCTAAAGAGGATAGAGTATGCCAGGAGCTGGAAGAGTCAGATTGAAATTTTAAGTATGTTGAGCAAAGACTTGAAGCAGATGAAAGAGCCAGCCACGCAGCTGCCTGGGAGAAGACGTTCCAGGCAGAGGCAAGAGGCAGTGCAAAAGTGGTAAATTGGAAATGTGCCCGGTGTGTGTGAGGAGCAGCGGGGAGGAGAGGGTGAGGAGGAGAGTAATGGGGAGGGGGCGGTGAGGTAGGAGAGATACCAGGGGCCAGTCTATGCAAGACTGTTGTGAAGACTTGTGCAAAATGGGGAGCGGTAACTCCCCTGAGCAGAGGAGTCACGTGATACGTAGTCATGATGTGGAGTCATGTGATGTTTTAAAACGATCCCTTCATTTCCGTGTTGAGAATAGACTACTGGTAGAGCAAGGGTAGGAGGGAGACCAGATATTCGATCATCTTCAGAAATTCCAGTGACAGAGAAGCTGGCTCAGTGCAGAGTAGCAGTAGAGAGGGTTAGAAGTGGCCAAAATCGTGATCCGTTTTTGAAGGCAGAGTCAGCAGCCTTTGCTTTTGGATCTGACACAGGGTGTGAGAGGAAGGTGGTGTCTAGGTGTTTGGCCTGAGCAACCAGAAGGATGGAGTTGCCATCACCTGAGGCTGGTAGAGTAGCCTTCTGTGCGGTGGGGCTATCTGACCTATTCTGATGCACAGATCTATTCTGGAGTTACGTTCTGGACGAGCTGAGTTTGAGATGCTCGTGTGGTGGTTGTGTGGGCAGCTAGATATCTGAATCTGGATGTTGGAGCAGAGGATTGGTTTGGAGATAAAAAATTGGGAGGTGTCAGAGTATCGATGGTACTTAAAGCCTCCTGAAGATAAATTCCTTTAGGTGGACTTTCTGGGTCCAAAGTTCTTGCTGGGTCAAAAGCACCGTCAAATGTTTTGTATGTACTTCCAAGCTTTTCTCTAGCAAGGGGTATGACAATTTAGAATCCCACCAGAAGTGTCTTAGAGAACCACTTGTCACTCTTTTTAATCTCTGCCAGTCTGATAGTCAAGAGCTACCTCATGTCCTAATTTGCAAGTCAGTAATGATTAATGAGGTCAAAATTCTTAGTATTTCTCTGCCTTCTTTGAAAATTGCCTATTTATGCCTTTGTAAAGATCTTCATTTTTGTATCCTCACAGTCTAGCACAATCACTGGCACATATTAAGCACCACAAAAAAATGACTGGTCAATGAAAAGATCCCTTCTATTTAAAAAAAAAAGACGCTTTTTTTTGGTAAAATGACTGTATTGAGGCATATTTTACATCTCATATAATTCATCCATTCAAGTGTACAATTCAGTGATTTTTAGGAAATTTACCAAGCTGTGCAACCACCACCATAAATCAGTTTTAGAACGTTTTCACCACCCCGGTAAGATCCCTCATGCCCTTTTACCATTAATGCCATTCCCAGTCCAGCCACCACTTTCTGTTTCTATAGATCTGCCACTTCTGTACATTTCATATCAATGGAATCATACAATACATGGTCTCGTGTCTTGCTTCTTAAAAGCAACTCCTTTTTAGTAGATCCTTAGTCACCAGACTTCACCTCCTTCTGCATCCTCTCTGTCATATTTATCGTACAAAACCTCGATTCATGCAAACATGCTGTTTTGATATCTTTCTCACTTTCCTTCAGATCATGCTCAATTATCCCGAGGAGACAGCTCTCATGGCTCTGCCAGCATCTTACCCATCTTTTCCCCTCACATTATTCCAGGGAATACCCACCATTCCTTCCAGGTTACGCTATAAAGCCCCTGGTAGCCTCTTCAAAGTTCCTCCCGTGACAGCACTGAAGTGAAGGACGCATTCTTTCCCATTTGGCCTCCTAGATTTTCCTCACTGTTCCAATATCATCATAAACCAACTCTGCTTTAAAAGGAAATCCTTCCTCATTAATGCTAACCAGGCATGGTTTCCAAACACCATTCAAATGTAATAGTATATAATGTATATCATATGCTAATATATTCATGTTACTCTGCATTTCATTTTTTCATTTTTATTTTACAACTGCATTGCCTTTTAAATTTTCTCCATGTTATTTTTTGTTCAGGACAGATTACCAGGGACTACAGGACCCAAAGTCTCTTATGTACTTCTTTTGCCTGGATTGGTGCTAAGGAAGCTTCCATGTCTTTCCTATGCCCTGCTCACTGGCCAGCCAAAGACACTTATTTTACATCACAGAGGTCTCTGCTATGACTTGCCCCTGAGAGCTGAAGACAGATCAGGTCTGAGAAAGAGAAAATCCAAAGCAGCCCACTCCCCATGCCTTGAGCCTTACCTGAGATCCACCATCCCCTCCCAGCCCTGCCAGGTGCATTTCCTATGGCAATTCCTGTGCTTCTCCACATATGGTGTTGCCCTTGGTCTTGCCTTGGAAGAGGCTACTATCAATGCTAAAGGGTAACTGAAGCCAAACTTTACGTCCCAAAGGTTATGGTCAGTCATCTTCTAGACTCAGAATCACCAAGCCCTGAAAAATGCATTAAAGATGACCCAGGGACTGAGTTCCGTACTGTCCCTGCCACATCTTCCTTGCCCCTCCATGGTGAAAGCTGCTGGCAGCTATGAGAATTAGTAACACGCATTCTCCCTTTCTGTCCCTCTTCCCACAAACCAACTGCATCTGAGTTCACAACCAGCCAGTAATCCTCAAGTCCTCACCGTGCACCATTCAAAAGGCACCACCCCCTTCCCTTCCCCAGAGGTGGCGCTAAAAGAAGGGAGACTCCTGGGGGGCCCGTGCATCTCTGAACGCACATGCCGCTAGTCAAACGCTAATTCAAACACTGATGAAATGACTGTGCCCCCCACTTCCCTCCCCTTTCAAGTGGATCCAACTGCATCTTGAAACAATTTCCCCAGCTTGTCTCAATCCTTCCAGGGTCCGTTCCATTGGCTTGGCCAGAGCCTGCCCCTACCTCATGCCAAGCCTGGTTTCACTTATGTCAAAACAGCTTCCATCAAAATCATGGGCTTCTTTTTCGAATTTCTTTCACTGTTTTTCAGCAGTGAAAAGATACTTAAATTGCAAAATGACTACCTCCATTAATGTGTTCTGGCTAATGCCAGGCACTGTTCTTCTGAATCTCTTCTACACAGTGTACTGTGGATTCTTTAAAATCTGACTTTCTGTTTTTCTTTCTTCTCAAAGGCTCTCTGGCAGGCATGGTAGGGCTGAACAGGTCTCATGATTTACAAAGGTTCATGTAGACTGACTTTCTTAGTTTTACAACCTTCTTCTCCAAGCTTCCTTAGAAGCTGGATTTGTTGGATATTTTCCCTGTTTTTCATCCATCTGCATGATCCTCTAAGACTCTTCTTAGTTTGGAGGCTTTCAGTTATAAGAAAGCCAAATCAATAGAACTCTGGCCTAGAAAAATAGATAAGCCAAGTCCTTATAGATGTGGACTCTGGCCTAGAAAAATAGATAAGCCAAGTCCTTATAGATGTGGACAGAACAATTTTAAACTCTGGGCTCCCAATCAGTATACTCTTCATGTGTCTGTTGACCAGTTGTAACTGTGACACTGTTGACATTTGTGGTCCCTGGTTCTTAATTATGTGCAGACAAGGAAAATGCACAGGCATTTTGTATTTATCTACTGGGATTTTTAAAATAACTGCAAGTGAAGCATTAAAGAAACCATAAATTATTGGGTGCACAAGCATAAACACTGGCGTGAAAACGCAAGGCTTGCTTTTAATGGTGTGTTTATGTTAGAAGCGCCAAAAACTAATACGAATTATAACAGACAAGGGGAACGGGTACCAATATTAACTTTATACGCTGTGTATTAACTACACACAAACATCACCTGGATCCATCTTTGAGAGATGAGAAAACAGGCTCAGAGAGATTAACTTGCTGGTATAGGTGGAGCTGAGATTCAAATTTCCATCTGACTGCAAACAAACCCAGGCAATGACCTTGGGATTTAGTGTGTGCCCCATCCTAATGTTCATTGTGACCAGGTTTAGATAAAGAAAAAGGGCAGCAACTTCTAACTGCCGAAGAAGCCTCTCACCACATGAATATTGTAAGGGATTCCACTTCAGTGGTATGTTAACACCCAAAATATGTCCCACACCCATAAGAAAAGGGGCCTTAGGGAAAATAAGAGGTATTTTCAGGTGGGCCCAGAAGGCAGGTGAATACTTGGGAGGGGTGAGGTGGTCTCTCAGTGTGGGTAGAAGAGGCCAACTACCCCAGTCCTTCTCTCTGCCATGAGCTGGATGCAGACAATCCCCGAGAGTTCTGGAGAAGCAAAGGCGACACTTCCTCAGATTACCCAGAATCAGAGGACTACAAGCCAGCCTGGGCTCCCAGTGCAGCCAAGGTCCAACACAGCGGCTAACACGAGCTATGCCCTCCAAGGTAGGCCTCCCCCCTCGGGGGCGCCCTGAACCGTGGCCACCTTGCCTCCCTCCCTGCAGCCCCGAGGCGCCTCCACTCCAGACCGGGGCCTCTCAAGCAGACTGTGCGCCGGACACCTCCCTCTCTACACGGAACCGCCCCTCCTGATGGCAGGCAGTCTGCGTCCACCTCTGGCTGTAAACAAGAGGTGTCTTAACACCGCATCATTGTTCCTGTGGATCCTTGTGGAAGATAACGTGATGTCAGGTGATGACGGGGCCTACGGAAATCAGAAGAAGGGAGGGGCAGGCAAATCCCCAGGCTGAGGTGCCACTCAGATGTCCCTTCAAGGAAGGACTTGGAGGAAGGTCCAGTGGGTGACTGTGTCAGTTAGCCCACGACCTCCGGCTGCGAGCTTCATCAAGGTCCGGCTCAGCTTTCAGGTCAAGGTCACGCTCTTTTGGGGCAGTTTGTGGCCAATGGCAGGCAAGATGGGGAGGCTAGGCCTGACCGTTTCCACCCGGGGAGACTCCTCTAAGGGGCAGGCTTGGCTCCAGGGCCCCTGTCGGGCTGACCCTGTCACGGCAGCACTGTCAGTACCAGCTCCCAGCCACACCTGCTCCCTCCCTGTTCCTCCCACGGATGTTTTCCCAGCACACGTTCCGCACTCTTAGCTCTAACTCAGCCTCTGCTTCCTGGAGAACCCAATGTGAGGAAGGGCGATAGGATGAGAATAACAAAATATTTCCCCAAAAGGAGATGTTGGGAAATAAGAGTAGCCAAAAAAGTCCTGTCAGGAATGGGTAGAACTCAGCTAATCTGAGTATAGAAGCGGCCAGCAGAGCATTCTTGAGAAGTCAAGTTGGATGACTGGCATTCACAAAGACTTCCTTTAAATCTGTTGGCTGGTAACAGGAAAAACCAACAGCAGAGAGCTTTTTTGGAGTGAGGCTCTGTTTACACTATCCCTAAACAGCTTCATCAGAATTCACCCCAATATCAACCATTTGGAGCAAGATCTCACTTGGTTCAGGTGTCAGCACTGCCGCTTGGGCCCTCAGGCAGGACACTGTACCTCAGAGATGAATCCCTCAGTCTCACCTACCTGGGGTTGTTGGGAAGATTAAATGGGATAATGGACTAAGCCGGCTTTCCCACCAGGCGCGAAGTACATGTCAATAAATGTCAGTTCCTTACGCTTTCAGAAATTTGCTAGGTGATCATAGGTCAACCAGTTAAACTTGTTGGCGGCTAATGTCCTGGACAGAATCCCCAGAAGGTGAATGCACAGAGGGGAGTGGTCAAAGCTGATTCTGTGCTTGGAATGGGGCAAAGAGAACCACAGTTAAGTCAGGGTGAAAAGGAGTCCCTGGGAAAATCAAGTTCACAGGGATAGGCAGAGAGTCAGAAATGGATTCCAAAACGAAAGATCTGGAAGAGTAGGGCAGACGTGCCTTAGATGCTGAGCCTCGTTGACCCAAGACAGAGAGGCTTCTTGAGGGTCTCCTGGACCTAAGTCATCCCAGCGAGAAGGATGGGTATGTGTGGGTGTGGGGAAACCAGGCTATGGGGACAATCAGCACAGAGTATGGCCGGTTGCAGGCCATATTCTCTGCCAGAGACAAGAGACAGATGTCTTTCAAAACACAGACCAGCGGTGGCCTCTTGTTTCGCTTCCATGTCCATCTGGCCAGTGTCAGGCTCCCAACTCCCAGAGCAATTGCAAGCTTTCTGGCCTGACCTGAACTCTGAGGATATTTCCAGAGGTCCTGGAATCGCCCCAAAACTCAGGGTGGAGTCTGGGAGGCTGCCCATCCCAACCAAGCTGTGAGATGGGCTGACCCCTGAATATTTTGTAAACTATGCCGGCTGCTCACAGTGATACAAGCAACTGCCACAAATAAATCAGATGCATGTGTGTGCGAGGAGAGACCTCCTCTCCCAGCACCCACTCCCTCCTGACCTACCTTTCCTCCATCTGTCACAGGTATCTGGATGATACATCTGTCACAGGTATCTCCCTTCTGGTTCAGATGCCTCCTTTAAAAGGGCCTCATTCATTTTGCTGAGGCAAGAGTTTCAAAAGCCCAGTTGTTTTAATATTAAATATTTCAATATATGACAATGCCGTGAGACAGTCAACATTATGTCTTTTTAAATGTCGAGAGAGGGTCTCTCTGTAGACACACGATTTCAGCTCTAGGGGAAAACATTTCCAGCGTGAACAGCCAGCTCCGCTTTTGTATGAGGTGTAAGCAGGTGTGGGTATTTGAGTCACATGCATGTTTTAGAATATTAGGAACTCACTTCGTTACCAAGTGCTCTCAACAGGAAAGAGCTGGCAGATGGCACATACTAGACTTGGAACCCTCCTACTTAGAGCAAACGGAAAACATCCAAAAACAAAATCAGAGCCATGGGCTGGCTTGGAAAAATAAACACCCCCCCCAAAGTTATTTCTTGAATTGCACACCAGGAAGAGTGTGATCTGGAAGAATCTGGAAAGGGGGAGAAACAAAAGCATTGACCAGAGGACCTTCTCGAACCTCTGGGGGAAAAAGAAAACACATGAGAGTTTTCCACTGTGGCACTGTTCCCTTCAGACTCCCAAATATTTCTCACAGATAAAGGGGCATCTTAAGTGTTCTAGCTCCCCACACTGAGGAGCAAACTGCACCCATTTTTCACACAGATGGGAGCTTTAGGAGGGGTCCCAGGTCAGGGGTCGAAGCACCCAATTTGCCAGATACTTAAAGGACTCAACGTGGGCTCTGGGAAAGGCCCAGGACACGGTGTTGTTGAGAAGAGAGCCACACTCCATAACTAGGGGACTTTTCTGCTCTGGTTAACACTTTTCATCATGAGTTCTCTTCAAAGATTTCCTCCTAAAAGACTGACTGCAGTCTTTTAAAATCAGCTGTTATGGACTGAGAGCATCAAGATGAGATTTATTTATTTGTTTTTAATTTTATTTATTTATATAGCAGGCTCTTATTAGTTATCTATTTTATACACATTAGTGTATATATGTCAACCCCAATCTCCCAAGATGAGATTTATTTAATTACTCTCCCTGTCCAACTTCCTCCAAGGGCTTACATATTGGCACCACCTGTCCTCAAAAGAGCGAACCGCCCCCCCGCCAGCATTTTGAGCAAAAGGGGGTGATTCCAGATAGGACTTAAAGAAAAGTTAACTTTGACAAAAGGAGATCTGGGGGAAATATCGATTTTGCTGTTTCTTAAAGAACTGAAAAGCAGGGTTCTCTAAATGATCAGGCACCAAGTTTACAAGGTCCAGTTTCATTTGAAACATCTTCAAAAAATATAAAAAACTATGTGACTAAGTCCAAAGAGGCCTCTCACGGGCTCTTTCCAATGGCTAGAGTTCCAGATCGAAGAGTTTACAAAGAAGAAAACGTCTGTTTTTTAAAGTTTAGATGCCCCGATTCTCACTCTTCCTCTGGCAGAGGTGAGGGATAGAAGGAAAAAAAGAAAAAGCAACTGAGAGGAAGAGCAAATAAGAACAGTGAGTTTTCAGATTTCATTCTTTTCTTAAATCCCGGTAGGATGAATTAATGGAGCTGTATTTTAAATGCCCTGCCTCAGATTTCAAGGCAACACAGAGACTCCCTCAGAAAACCCCCAATCCAGCTCCATGGACGAATGTGGAGGTTGAAGAGGGAAAACACAGAACTCCTCCCCCAGCCCCACCCCCAGTGGGGAGGCCCGAGTGAGGCGCTCAACAGCAGACCCAGAAGGGAGTTGGTCTTGTGCCAAGGAACGGATTTTCTCTGAAAATTAAGGAAATGATAGGACAAGAATAAGGTTCAAAAACTGAGTGCAGGCGTCGGGCTCAGTGCTAACAAAGCAGTGAATAAGGCAGTGGACCCCGGCCCTCAGAGCTTTCACAGTCTACCTGCAATTAATTTTTAAAATGAGGGGCTTCCCTGGTGGCGCAGTGGTTGAGAATCTGCCTGCCAATGCAGGGGACACAGGTTCGAGCCCTGGTCTGGGAAGATCCCACATGCCGCGGAGCAACTGGGCCCGTGAGCCACAACTGCTGAGCCTGCGCGTCTGGAGCCTGTGCTCCGCAACAAGAGAGGCCGCGACAGTGAGAGGCCCGCGCACCGCGATGAAGAGTGGCCCCCGCTCGCCGCAACTAGAGAAAGCAGCCCTCGCACAGAAACGAAGACCCAACACGGCCATAAATAAATAAATAAATAAATAAATAAAATTAATGTGTCAGTTATACAATTAATTACATAGATTGTTGAAACAATTTTATATAACATGAAATAGTAATATATAAATAATACATACTAAATTTATTCACTGTGAAAGTAAATGTTTAACAAAATAATATTAATATATAAAATAGTAAAAAATATATAAATTTATATCCTATAAAGTTAAAAATAATATTAACTATATGAAGACTCTTCCAACAGAAGCACAGGTTACTTCAGAAGCTTCCAAAAGAGAGACTGGCCTGCTTTGGGGGTGGGTGTGGACAGGCAAGCTTCCTCAGGAAGTACCAGGGGTTTGAGGTCCAGCGTGAGTTAGCTGGGCTGGGAGGAGGCCAGGGCGTGGGGTCTGGATGGATGGTAGAGGCAAGAGGGTCCAGGCAGGGAGGTTAAGAACAGGTTTAGGGCTGTGGGCCCGGAATCTGACTGTGAACTCTAGCTCTGCCTCAAACCGGAGATGCAGTCACAGCAAGCCTCTGGGTTGAAGAGTGTCCCCGCCAAATTCATGATGTCCATCTAGAGCCTCAGAGTGTGACCTTATTTGGAAACAGGGTTTTTGCAGATGAAATTAGTTAAGTTTCCAGAGAAGAACATACTGGTTTAGGATGAACCCTAAATCCAGTGAGAGTGTCCTTCTAAGAGTCAGAAAGGAGCCTGGAGAGACCCAGAGAAGAAGGCAGTGTGAGGACGGAGGTAGAGATTGGAGTGATGCATCTACAGGCCGAGAGATGCTGGGGGTTACCTGCGACAGCTGGCAGTTGAGAGAGCGGCGAGGGACACTCTCTCCCTCGGAGCCCCCAGAAGGGAACAACGGTGCTCACCACTTGATTTCAAAATGCTAGGCTTCACAACAGTGAGAAAATAAGTTCCTGCTGATTTAAGCCTTGGAGTCTGTGGTGCTTTGTTAACGGCAGTCCCAGGAACAAATGCAGCCTCCTCCCCGCCTTTTAGCTTTGCCAAGACGTTTTGATTCTTGGACTTCTTTCGTGATAAGATGCAATCTTGTAAAACCTCTAAGATCTGCTTAAAGTAATTTTTATCATGTTTTGCATGGTATGACAAAAGAAATGGTCACATGTTGAGGTATGGGGAAGTCATTCTGGCTCATACGTGAGTTGACCTGAATTTTATGGTCACAGCCTGCTCCTGTGGCTGTGGTCTATCAAACATACATTGTACATCTGCTTTAATTATTAAATGAAAGGGTGCATTGACCGGAAGTAAAGAACGTCCATGTAAAAATAAAGATTAAACGTCTCCCTTCCTGAGATGCCAATGCTGGTACCCCTTCAATGGTAAGACTCCCTTCCCAGGCACCAAGGCCATACTGACTCGCTATGTATGTGCTGGTCTTTTTTTTTTTTCTACTTTGAAAGAATGTATCCCTGACTTGTTTGATGTTCTTTGTTCTGACAAGATATAAAACTGTGCTGAAAACCGTGCTTCTCCGGAGTAGTTCCTCAGAGTTGTATGAGAGGCTGTCTTCCAGGCTATAGTCCTCAGTTTGGCTCAAATCAAACTCCTGCCTGTTCCTATTATAGACTGTTTACTGATTATTTGTGTCAATAGTTATATAACAACATGATTTTAAATAAATATATTAGATATGCTAGCCAAGAACTTAAAAACCATCTTTAAAAATATCAAGACAAATTTCCCTATTTCACAAGGGATGTGCACTGTTTCATTTCCTTCAGATTAATCCATAAGACCAAAGATGATTTACTGACGCAAATTTAAATCATATACGTCATTTTAAAATATTTAAAAGATATATTTTAAAATACAGAGAAAAGCTACCTATATGTTACCTATGGCATCAAGAATAGAAAAAAACCCCAGCCATTTAAATTCTTGGATGTTCAGAAGTTTTGCACTTGAATTGTATGAAATGTTCTGGTTTGTTTTTCAAATCATGATATTTGGTATCTAGACAACATGAGAGATTTCCAGCTGCAACTGCAACCACTTCTCAAACAACACATCACAGGAGTGAATACTCTTTACTCCAATAAATAGCAGCTACATTGGATAGAACGAGAGACAGCTGTCACGGATGACTTTTGATCAGATGAACGTAACCTAAAGGTCCAGTGGAGATTATCTTGAGAGTCATGACTGCTACATTGTTTGTTAATTTGAGTCACCTATCCCCTATCCTCCTTGTCATTCATGACTCATTCAAAGCACAGCAAACAAAGACATTACCAAGCAGGGGAAATGATTTAGGACCATGCAATGGGCAAAACCACTATGGTGGCTAGAGCCAGTCATCTGTGAGATGAATTGGGTACCTGAGTCATAAGAACACCGACTATTTTCCTGTTCAGCACCCGCTTTGAGATTCTCAAACCGTCTTAGAGGGAGGAATGTTTAAGCAATTATTTTATTTTCTGATTTTCAGCAATGCATTTGAAGCTGACTCCTTGACCACCTTTAACAGCATGAACTTCAGAAATGCCTCTGCCAGCTCCGGGTAACCTCTCAGTCACAGGTTTGTGAGGGTGGCATCTTGCCTGAGGGTGGGATCTTGCTTTCACAGTCAACCTGTGATCTTGCGGTACAGTGAGCTTCAGAGAGCTTGAACCACCGATCGGTGATTTGCCTCTGGGTCAGAGCCAATGGGCATTAACTGTGCTATCATTTCAGCCTCTCTCCTCACTAGACACAATTCAGAGGGTATTTAGAAAGCAAACAAACCCAATAAAGATGTCAGTGTGTACTGTCCATGTTTCACTCAGGTTTCTAAAGGACCCTAAACATTGGAACGGACTCAGTTTCCTCTTTGTCCTTTCTCCTACAGCATCTGACAGGTTATCAGAGCACACGTTTTAACTTGCTAGCCCTGCCTCCATTTTCCTAAAGCACAGAATGGGCCGCCATCTTGTCAGCCAAGCATGGACAGACATGTTACATAACAGAATTAAAGACTTCAGTCATTTGCACTGCTCAGACCTCACCCAAAAGTTCTTATGAAGGAAGGAGTCCCCATTCATACCTGCTTTAAGACGTGCCTACGTTTCTAATGGGTGCCTTCATCTAACAAGGCTATTTTCCCTTCCATATACAAATAAGGTTTGGATTTGCTGCTCATAGCTTTATAAGTAAGGGAGAGTAGGGGAAAACATCAAGAGAAAAGTGTTAGGCAAAGTGTATCAGTGGAAGGATAAAAGACCCCTCCCAACTGCTGTGTTACACGTTAGACAGGAAAGCTGCTACTATTAATACCACCTTACTTTGGTATAAGTCTTTATATCTTAGGAAAGTCACTGTTAGTAGTAGTATCATCATCTCTATCTGACCATTCCAAACTTGTGAGGTGGGTAAGGAAGATGAGGTTGTCACCAGTCTATAAGTGACAAAGTGTAGGGGTAGAGATGATGGAGCTTCATGGAGCCTATCTGGACTCCTGGTCCAGAGCTCCTTCCTCCCCGTGTGCAGAGGGACAAGACATGGTAATGCTGCTGTTTCAGGAACTAGCTGGACTCTGGCCAGATCTTCCAGAATTCTCCTGGAGCCACAGGAAGGGTGTGATAGTCACAGGGGAGTGGGCTGGGTTAGGTCCAGCAGCGTATTGGACAGAATGGAGGTTTCAGAGCCTGGCAGACGTAGGTTCTGTCACTTACCAGTTGTGTGACCTTAGAGCAAATTATGGTTTTGTTTTTGTCTCAGCTTCCTCATCTGAAATGGGCTGCTATGAGAATTAAGTGATATTTAGATGCAAAGCAGGAGGCCTACAATCCCAATACTTGAAAAATGTTCACGGTGACTACATCCAGCCTACTGGGCTACCTATGGAGAGAAGTCAACTAACAACACATAAAAATCCCCACCAGTGAAGGAAAGGCATGAAAACCCACATGGAGAAGATGAAAATGCTGGACAACTGGATGCCAGCCCCAGGGCCCTCGCCCACGTGCTCAGGGAAAGTACTGCAGCCCCAGGAGAGGCCATCTACCTCCCAAGTAAGCCAACTTCCTAACCTGGCACTCTAGAGCATCACATGTGAGTCACCCCAACCTCAGAGCCTGGGCCCAGAGAGAAAGAGGTCTGCTTCAAGGGAGCAGGAGGACAGGACAAGTTTCCGGAAACGCCTGCCTACCGGTGCTGGGCTCCTTTCTCCACCTCTTCCCGACCCCTGGAGGGTCAGGTCTTCTCTGGAGGTTCCACAGGGCACAGATCTTGGCCATGCTCCAGTGTCCAGCCCTGGGCTGATTACACTCAACTTGGCGCTTTTACAAATGCTCTAGTGGTTTGTACTTGTACGTCTTGTCAATTAGCAAGACCGTGTACACCTTGAAGTGGGTTCGTGGACCCTTTGCAACCTCTTGCCCCTGCCTCCCCAACGTCCTCCCCCAGAGTGCAGCGTATCCCTAGGTACCCTGCAAGCTAGCACTCACAGTGCATTTAAGGGAATTGAATCCTTTATCCTCTGCATTAAGCAGTAATGAGGCATGGTAGAAAAATGCATCAACAACAACAACAGAGTATCAACAACAACAACAAGGCAGTGATTTTCAAAACCTAAGAGAATTTTACAAAAATACATTTAGACATGGAGCTACGTTTTCTAAACGGGAATCCCTGTAAGTGAGGAAAGGGGTTTGAAAACAATAATAGCTGCTATAATTTATGTGCATGTTTGTCATGGTCCACACACTGTGGTAAGCACATTGAGAAAATTACACAACTCATGAATACATTCTTGTTTAAAAAAAACAAAAAAACAAAAAACCTCACATGGTGAAGTATACTGAGTAAAACATGAAAATCACTCCTTTGTATCACACCCAAAACCACTCCTGTAACTTTTGACTTTTATCTTACAGTGATTCTCATCCAAAAGTTTAGTATACCTTCTTCTCCTTTATAACTTTCTGAGTTTAAAGTCTTACTTAGGAGGCTTCCACACCCTAGCTAATATTCTCCTATTTTCTTCTAATACTTTCACAGATTTCATTTATTATGTTTAGCTCTTTAGCTCATCTGGAATTTATTTATTTAAAGGTGGGACCTAACTTTATACTCTTCTCTAAAAAGTTTTAGCTAATTCTTTCAATAAAATTCACTAAATATTTATCCTGCAGTTTTGAAATGTCTCCTTTTCATGCACCAAATTTCCTGACACAGATGGGCCTATTTGGGATTCCCTGATGGTCCGACATAGATGGGCCTATTTGGGATTCCCTGCTCTGCTTCACTGGTCCGTTTGTCAGTTCCTGTGCCATTCTGTTTGAATTACTATAGCTTCAAAATACAGTTTGCTGTCTGGTGAGAAAGAACACACACCTCCTTATTGGTCTCATTTTTCCAAAAATTTTTTAGCTATCCACTCACTTTTCCCCTTTTCAGATAAATTTTAGTTCATCTGTCTAGGTTCCAAAATAATCATTTTCAGATTTTGATGGAAATTGCATGCTTTTACAGATAGGAAAGGAAGAAGCAGCATCTAGTATCCTTAAAATGTCTGCAGAGCCCATTTACTAGGTATAAGAACTGTGGTTGTAAATATGTAATCTGAACAACTGTTCTTCACTTGGGGATATGACAAGTTAAGGTCACCCCCATTAGAAAGCAAATGACTAATTCACCCAGCCAGCCCTAGTGGTCAGCTCTGAATTTTTAGAGTAAATCTCTATGTTATAATCAGCATCCCACAAGTTTTCAATTGAGGTTATGAAATCCAAGAAGGTTTTCTTTAAAAGTTATTTTTACCAAATCATAAATCAAAGGTACACAGAGGTTACAAATTCAGACATTCCCATCACATAATTACTTCATGTCACCCTCTCCCTTCTCCATTCTAACCTGAATTTCAGAGCACAGTGTTTATGATATAACTATATATCTCTTGGCATAGATATCTCAAAATTATTACCATAGACATTTAGTGGAACAAGTCCAATTTTAAACTGAAAGCAGTACTTTAAAAGATTTTAAAATTCTGGCATCCCTGTTTATGTAATAATTGCAATTCAATAAAAAAAGCTATAATATTAAAACAGTGACATATTTCCTTTAGAGATGCTTGACCAGATTTTTCCTTAAAAAGAAAAAAAAAGAAAAAACAATAAACAGAAGGGTTTAAACTTGTTTCAAAAAGTAATAAGAGATAGAAACAAGATCTGTATTCAAAATAGACAAAAATCTAGTGCTGATGCTTGCAGGCAAAGAAAAAGAAAACATACATACTCTGTCTAAATACTCTTCACATTTTTCTACACTTCAGGAAATACTATAAAGATAACAATCTAGCATAACGGAAGTGTAGAGATCACACATGACAGCAACAATTTCTCTGTCTGATAGACTGTGTTCGGCTGAGAAGAGAGAAGAAACACAAAACCTTTCTTTCATGAGATGTTGCACAGACCTCTGTCTGATGCAACAGCACATTCAAGGAATGAATGGGTAAACCAACCGTGGCACATCTATACAATGGAATACTACTCAGCAAGGAAAAGGAAGGGACTATTGATACATGTAAAAACATGGATGAATCTCAAATGTATTATGACAAGTGAAAGAAGCAAGACTTAAATGGCTACATGCTTCATGATTCCATTTATATAAAATTCTGGAAAAGACAGAACAGTAGAACATATCAGTGGTTGCCAGAGGCTGGGGGTAAGGAGAGGGTTTTACCACAAGGCAGTGTTTTTAGGGTGATGGAATGGTTCTCCATCTTGACTATGGTGGTAATTCACATGACTTGTTTTTGTTAGAATTTATAGATTGGAACAACTAGAAAAGTCTTCCTTTAGTTTCTTTCTTGTTAGCATACTGTCTCAATCTTGTACTTTAAGTGTAGTCCATTTAATCCTTTCTTCTGGAATTGGGGAAATTTTATTATGCTAAAGAGTGTAAGCAAACTATACTTCAATAAACTTATCATCATCATCAAGAACACTTTTGTAAACCAAACCCCATCTTCCCATACCATCTTCCATCCATCAACAGCATGTCAGCTATTTATTTGCTTATATAGGAAGGATTTACTTAATGGAAGTAAAGTGTACAAAACTCAGTCTTCCTTGCTGGTTTGTGCTCTTCATTTTTTCAGGTCATCTAGAACTCACTTTCCTGTGGATGTTCTCTATAGTAAATCAAGTTAACCATATTAAATGCTGGTCCTAGGCTTCTGGATCAGAATCTGATCCCATGGGATATTTGAAACAGGTCCCACATAGCTTCAGCCCAAACCTACGGGTTTTCAGAGACAGTCAACTAAATCCCATGACAGAACTAACTAAAGGCACTGCAATATCTGACTGCATTAAGAGAAGTATACTGTCCACATCAAAGGAAGTGATAATCCTGTTCTGGATAAGACTGCATGCAGAGAGACTGATTCAGTTCAGGCATCAAAATTTTTAAATGACAATTCCATCACATGATAAGCAGCTGAAGAAACTAAGGGTATTTACCCTGGAGAAGATAATGGAGGGAGGTGGTTAGGAGGTATATAATGGCTTTATACACAAATACCTAAACGGTCATATGAAGAAAGGGGCAGACCACTTCAGGATGACACAGGTTATAGCATCAGTACTAATGAGAAGATAAGGAGTGGAAGATATTTGGCTTTATAAGACAAAAACTTTTCAAACACCTAGTGCTAACCCTTGATGCAGTGGCTGCTTTCTGAGGGAGGAAGGCCACTAAGGATGTGTCAGGTGGGGTTTCAGATCTGGTGGGAGGCTGGGTGAAAGGGCTTACATGAACAGAAATGACCAAAAGTAAGCTCATCACACTGAACTTGGTGGTCAACAAGCGATATCACACCCAAGAGAGGATGGGACATCGGGGAAAGGTACTGAAAGAGAGGAAAAGCAGGAAAGGAGAAGACGTGGACACATGGAAAGATGGTGGAGAAAGAGAAGACCAACTGAAACTCATTGTGCCTGTGTGGTAGGGAAGATGAACGTTTGCATGGGTATCCAGCATCCAGTTGTCCTTTGGATTTGGGAGAAGCTCCCATTACACGGGAGGTGGTGGAGAAGGGAATTTATTCTCTGTCCCCACTCCCCCACATTGGTCCATAGGCACATGACTTACATTTGGTCCACTGGAGACTCTTGCCTGACTCTGTATCATAAGGAAGTGATGCGAAGACACAGGGATAGATAAAGGCTAGTCACAGGAGTCTAGTAATGGTGGTGGTGGCAGTGGTGATACCCTAAGCAGACTGTTCCTGTGCCATGACCTTGGATGTGTTCTTGACCATTTGGTTCTTGCTCATTCTTTTGAGCCCAGACCTTAATTAACACTTCCCTTGGTTCCTGTGCTACCCAATATTTTGTCGCTAAATTTCTGCTAAAGTGAGCCAGAATTGGTTTCTGTTGCTTGCAACTTCAAAACCCTAAGGATAGGATCACACAGATTGGGGAAGGGGAGTTAGTTCTAAGAGCTATTTTACATCGTCTTTACATCATACATGAGGATGAAATTCTTAAAAAATTACATGTTTCCTAATATTGGTTGCATTTGGAGAACTTAAAAAAAAATAGGTTCCAATTGGAAGCAATTAGGGGTAGGGATAAAGATTCTGAAATACTAAATCAGGGCCAGGGGGGTAGGTGGTGGGGGATGAAGGGGTGGTAGAAGGTAGGAGCACATTTTCTTTTCCCTCATGGTTTTCAGGTAGTTCTAATGCAGACTCTTAGCAATCTGGCATTTGTGTTTGTAAGCAAATGAAAATGACTTGAACCATTTAACACAATTCGTCTGTATTGCTAAACTAAAGTCTTTTCAATCTCCTCTTTTTCAGACCAAATCCGAGCAGCCTGTAAGTATGTATGGGCGGAATCTTACCGCTGGCTCTTCCCCTCGTTAGCACACAGCTCCTCACACAAAACCTCCCTGCGTCTCTACTCTGTACTTTCACCCTCTGGGAATGCATTTCCCATTCTCTCTGCCTAAATAGATCCTATTTATGCACCAAGGTCCTCTTCCATGAACTCTTTCCCATCCATTCCAACCTAGGTTTTTCATAGAATCTTACTATCTCGGAGCTGGAAAGGCCCCCTGGTAAGCACATGCCGTCTATGTCATGGCATTACATCAATACTCCTTTCATCAGAAGTAATTTCTTACATTTTTATTTCAATGTTCATTGTACTTATACCCTGCCCAAAGTCCATAAGTTTTCTTTAAGCAACTCTACAGAGACATATTTGGTGCTTAATATCGTTAAGGTTGATTACCACAGACTGATTCCCTCATTTTCAAGCAGTGCCATTTCTTAGGGAGAAAAATTAAGCTTTATCCTTTTTAGGTTTATCTCTCTGTTGGAACAGTTGCAGAAACTTTTTACAGATATTAGAATCTGTCTGGTTCTTAATCTAGTCTGGAACACAAGGTTGAAAACTCTGCCATTCTCAAGATGAAAAATCTTGAAGCATTTTCACCACTCAGAGCAGCAGGAGAGGCGTGAAAGACAGTCCTGGCCTCTGAGCAGATGGGAAAACATCCTGTGACTTACATGTACCAACTCGCTCACCCAAATGGTTCCTGGCTCTGGAGCACAGCTGGAAAGTGGCCATTAAAGGGCAAAGGGTGTGAAATGATTCATTAATGGGCCATTAGAGCTGCTTTAATCGGGAAATTCAGAAGTAATATATCTCTATGAGAATCTTGATTCTCCTCCCCGCCCCTCCCCTCCAAGCAAGCCTTTCACTGGGTTATGATAGAATAAAGTATTTCTTCTATCTGTAGTGATTCTATTTGGAGCCACTCAGCAGACATGTAACGTCTTTGCGGGTAATATAATAATATTGGTGGTGGACTTCCCTGGTGGCACAGCAGTTAAGAATCCGCCTGCCAATGCAGGGGACACGGGTTCGATCCCTGGTCCAGGAAGATCCCACATGCTGCAGAGTGACTAAGCCCGTGCGCCACAACTACAGAGCCTGTGCTCTAGAGCCCGTGAGCCACAAGTACTGAGTCCACATGCCACAACTACTGAAGCCCACGCGCCTAGAGTCCGTGCTCCGCAACAAGAGAAGCCACCGCAATGAGAAGCCCACTTACTGCAACAAAGAGTAGCCCCCTCTCACCACAACTAGAGAAAGCCCATGCATTGCAACAAAGACCCAATGTAGCCAAAAATAAATAAATAAATTAAAAAAAAATAATAATGTTGGTGGTGATGATGAGACACGTTATGATTACATAATGCTTTGTGCTCTTCTTCCCCAAAGCCCTTCACATACATCGTTTTGTATGACTTCACAACAACCTTGTAAGGGAGGTAGCACAGTTCGAATTATCCTCATTTGATAGATGGGAAGTTGAGACATCGAAGGACAAAGTGTTCTAAGGAAGAGGTGGGGTCCCTGTCATTCCAGTGGCCTCAATCTATCAGCTGTAGAAATATCAGGACAGCTGATAGCACTCACATTTTAGTGCTAGAACTGGGGGACAAGGTTTGGCTTAAATGTGGTGCTCACTCTGCATATATGGGCATTTGCTTATTGTTGCTCTACTGTGACACCCCAGAAACAAGGCCCCTGCGGCTGAGAAGAGTGGGTCTCATCAAGGAGCAGGGAGACTGTGGTGGACGTGGTTTTCAGACCTTAACCCAGATGGCACCCCCTGATGCAGTCGGCCAGTTCATCCACAAAGCTTCAGTTTCCTCTCCATGAAATAAGGGCTCTGGGTCTGGGATAATGGGTCCACAGTGGTGGTTTCCAAACATGGCTGACTATCAGAATAAGCCTTTCATTTGAACAAGGGAGGAAAATAAAGAGACTGCTTTGTACGATGACACAGTTCACTACATAGATGATTTGAGCAAAAAAGAAAAGTATAAGTAAGAAGTAAAAGAGCTCTCCAATCACCATGACCCATTGGTGACAGGATGGCAGTGACACAAAAACATCCTGAAACAGATGGCCACCATCTGAGAGATTTCTCTGCCTCTATGGAATGTTCTACAAGTACGACTCTGGATGCTCACCCAGAACTGGGGGTTGGGACCTGGCAATCTGTATTTTATAAAAATGCCTCTTGGGTTTGGGAACCAGGGGCATCAATGACCAATGGGGAGTCTTCTTGCAGAGATTGATATAAGGCTGGGATCCCCACTCTCGGAGCTACAGGGAATTGGCCCTGAGAGTGCAAATAGTGAGAAAGAGTTAAAAGAAAATAAAAAGTAAGAAAGGGTAGCAATAGTAAGAGTCACCCTGTGATGGCTGTGCACCTGCAGAAGTCGCACCTGTGCCATCCACACACGCACACCTCTCCTCACGGAGGATCCACAGATGGGCGGGTGGGCAGCTGAGGAGACCCCGGAAACATCTGGATCCAGTCCAGGGGAGCAGAGGTGGTGTCAGGCAGGCAGGGCCTGGAATCAGGGACGCTGAAGCAGAACACCTGCTGGGGCTCCACAGTCAGGGAGAGAAAAGGGGGGAAAGAAATGGGCTGGGGGAGGGGGAGGTATGAAGGGAATCTAGTCAAGGTGAGCCCAAAGGCTGGGGGAATCTGGGTGTGATTATTTGGTCTTATACATGAGAGAGAACACTGAGCCTAGGTCCCTGGAACATTCCTTAAGACGTACTCCATATGAAGTCCTCATTTTCAACTACCTCTCTCCTGGGAAGATAGGGCTAAGATGGCAGAAACAAGCGAGCAAAGAAGGTGGTAACATGTTTGGTGACCGGAAGGACCCTTCCTTCACTAGGAATTCACAAACTGGGTTTTGGGGGCTTCCCTGGTGGCGCAGTGGTTGAGAATCTGCCTGCCAATGCAGGGGACAGGGGTTCGAGCCCTGGTCTGGGAGGATCCCACATGCCGCGGAGCAACTGGGCCCGTGAGCCACAACTACTGAGCCTGCGCGTCTGCAGCCTGTGCTCTGCAACAAGAGAGGCCGCGATAGTGAGAGGCCCGCGCACCGCGATGAAGAGTGGCCCCCGCTCGCCGCGACTGGAGAAAGCCCTCGCACAGAAACGAAGACCCAACACAGCCATAAATAAATATATAAATAAATAAATAGATAAATAAAAAAAGATTACTACAAACTGGGTTTTGGATACCAGTCTCCTGGGAGTTTGATTAGCATGAGTCAGTCCCCAGGCAGCTGATAACCTCTGGTATATGAACAAAATTGGACTTCTGCACCTCTGAGGCCGCCCCGTGAAGCCACCACCCGGCTGCAAAACAGAAGTGGTTTGACCGAGGCCAGCAGGACATCTTCAGGAGGCAGCAGGTCAGGACTGGGGGCTCTGGGGTTAGAGAATGCTGCTTGGGCCGTGGAGGCTCAGTGACATTTTTCCCCTCAGACTCCACCAAAGGACCTTTCTCCAGTTTACAAATGTCTATGAAAATCTTACAGAGTTACACAACTTGCATCATCTAATTACACACTTAGTTAAGTCACCCTTGGGGAGAGAAGAGAGCCAGACACAATCCTCCTCGGAGCACAGCACAGGGCCGCCACGCACGTACAGGGATCGGACGGTAATCCTGGCCTCTCCGTGCCGAGCCGGGCTGAGGCCCCGGGCTGCAGGCAGGCAGCTGCAGCGCCCTCGCGGTTCACCTGGAGCACACGGGGCCCGGGAGCCCAGCAAGCAAGCCGTCACAGGGAGGGGCTCAGCTGCAGCAGCTTCCCGGCCTCCCGGTGACACACATCTGCTCCCACACCCTCTACCCCACCCTTTACCCCAGGCCTGAGCTGCCATCACCTTCACTGCCCAGCCTGGCAGCTACTCCAGGCTCCGAAAGACCCAACATATGACACTTGGAAGCAGGTGAAGTTTGTCCTTTGAGATTCTCCCCATTTCCCACTCCTAGGACATCTCTTCCCACAACCGAGCGTTACAAGAGTTAAGTTATTACCTACAACTAAGATGGATTAAAATGATTAAAAGTGAGTTTGGGAAACGCAGGCCGTTCTTTGGATTGCTGTGGGCTTCCTCCTAGCTACGCTGAATTTGTTAGAAGTGCAGAAATCTCAGGCCTCACCGCAGACCTACTGCATAAGAACCTGCATTTTCTCAAGATCCCCAGGTGATTCATAAGTTAGAACACACCCTACTGTCCTGGGTTAATATTTTTCTCCTGGTAAATGAAGATCTAAATAAATATCAAATGGTAACCTTTAAGACAGGTTTCTTTCTTTTCTTTTTTCTTTTTAAAAAATTTTTGTACCATGGGCCTCTGTCTGGAAAAGTCTCAAAATAATATTTTTAATGCATAAAATACCTAGGATTACAAAGAAAACCAATTACGTTGAAATACAATAGGCTAAATATTTTTAAATGTAAACTATCATAACCCCTGTGCTTTTTTATTGACCCGTTAGGGACCTCTAGCAACAAATTTATTAACTGACATATTTTCAAAGTAGTAATGAGTGTTGATGATATTGAAAGACACCCACCACAAACGATACGTATCACGTCTACTGGTGACAATGACACGGGGGCTGTGAATACGACTGTGTTTTGCGGTCCACATCCATTATTGAAGGAAACACTACATTTGAGCTACAGTTTAGTGACAGTAACATTTAATGTTCTTCCCTTCAGGTTTACTGTACCCCGCTCCCCCCCAGAATCTATTCCTAGAATCTAGGTTATGAGGAAGAGATGCTTAGGGACCTTACACAAAAGGAGTATAGAGCGATGTGCCCCGTATCTGTGTTTCTGTCTGTCTGGTCTTAGTTGGAGCACAAGCTGGTCAAATCACTGCCTTCTCTGATAGCTACTGCGTTTGCTTTTTGGCTTCTGTGAGCTGGCCTCCCCACAAGTTCCCACCACAGAGCTAAACACTTTGACGTGTAATAAGTACTTCTGATCAAATCCCTTAGGTTGGGGTCTAAGTCTTTCTGAAAGGGACATGACAGGCTACGTTGTGAATACCATTACACAGAGAAACTAAAATAATCCCATTTTGTAGGAAGCCGCCTTCGCCATCTACATAGCTACTTCCATACAAATGTGGATTTAATATAAATTACAGACCCTTAGTTCTGAATCATTCCCCTGGCTCTGCCAGAGAGGCCGGGGCAGCTCCCTGTCTCTTGGATCATAAGCACCTTTTCAGGGTAGTTTTCTTGCCGAGAATAAGCAACACTTCCCACAGCCATGTCAACTGTGGTTCTCAAAATAAGATCCATTTTCAGAAAAAGCCAAAATCGATTTGTCTCTGAATTTCAAAATTGTACATCCAAGTCGTCTACACCGCTCCGCGGGCTATTTTCCCCTCATGCTAACCAAAGCGCCATGAAAACAAAATGGGACCTAACACAGCAGCCTGGGGAAGTTCATCTGACACTCGGTTTGAACTCTCATAGAAAAGCCTCTACTACACAGTGAGGCATTTCTCTAACAAAAACAGATTATGTGAGCATGTTTGAGCCACACGCTTACAGAAGAGAAAACAGACCTACACATCTGAGACACATTCTTACATAAAGAGTTATGCTAAAAATCAACCATGTTCCCAGGTCCATATGATCACCATGAATTAACTATTAACTTCGGCTTGCAACCCTTTATACACACACACACACACACACACACACGACCACAGTCACTCACACTTAGCCTTTCTTTAATAGGCTTGCTCACCTGATAAAGTTGACTAAACCTTGCATTTTGAATGTCCTACTATGAGTTAGTTGTATCATCCTTATTTAGTTTTGCACCCATCCTGATTCAGGAGCTTGTAATCTAAAATAAGTAATATAAGAAAGAAAATAGGCTGGAAGCAGAGGAAACCTCACAGATTAGAGAGTCTGTCTGCTGATAACAAGAGTCTATCATAGTAAATCATATCAGGGTAAAACTGATTTCAAAAATCAGCACTGTATTATTCACTGTCGCTGGGCTTAGAAAGGTTTGCTATCTCAGCTTTGAGACCGCTTGGGTTTGGGAGTAACCTGGAGGCAGCTTCTGGAGTAGAAGAACTCACAGGTAAAAAAGACTAAAACTGATAGCAGACCCTCTCCCAATTCTGAAATCCCAACGGCAACAAATGCAATTAATTAAGCCCCCAGGATGCTATAGAAATGACTCATGTTTCTCCTAATGAGAGTTTGAAATAACTGACTCCACTCACTTTTAAGATGAGGTGTTAAACTTTTGTTGCCATAGAAACGCATTAAGAACGTCTAATTAGTTATAGACACAAGAATGTCTAATGCCTCATCATTTTGAAAACAGCAGGATTCCCACCACACCAAGTTTGGTCGGGCCACTGGGACCCCAGTAAAATCCTCACGCACCGAGATGTCCCCAGGTCCCTTTCTCAGTTTCAGCGTTCCATTCTCTTTTAACATTCTTTGACTCACTTGAGGGAAACTGAAGTCAAGCAAGTTCTAGCCTGTGAAAAGGATTGTGTAAAAGACTTAGCTTTACAAACCCAAACTGCATCCTTCATTTCTGCCACCTTCTTCCCGGCAGTGCTTGAAGGTAATTTTCTGTTTCCCCTCCAGGTCTTTATTGCTCCCCTGCCAAAACTGTCTTGCGTCTGTTACAATAAAATACCTGTGATGTTTTTCAAAGCCAGCAGCTTCCTGCCAACAGTCAACCTTCTACCCCACAGGCAGCCATCTGGGAACTTCAGTCAAAGTGTTGCAAGCTGAAGGTGATGGTGGAATTTGGCAAGTCCAAGGCGGGATTCCTTGGAAGGCAGAACCTCCTTTTGCTGATGGAGCCAGCCAGCAGGAGAAAATAAAAATACTTTTGCCAAAGGGGCAGAAATAGGAGCACAAGGCAAGAGGAAAGGGTTGCTGTGCCATCAAGAGCACCATGACAAATCCTGAGATTCATGCCGTTTATAAGGTCAAGCATGGTGCCTGTGAATTCCCTCCCCCTTCCCCCTGACTTGGGCCATTCAATTCATGTTCTGCTTTGGGTAGGAATTCGAAAATGTTTGTTGTAAGACCACTTTTTTTTTTTTTTTTTTTTGAAGGGGGAGGGAGGAGAGCTGGTAAGAATGTTTAAGTTTTTCTTAAAAGGGCAAGGCTTGGGGAAATATAATGTATCAACAGGAGGCCATCTATCTACCCATTCAGGGAGTAACCTGCACCTGCTGCTTTGCCCCCACAGTCTGAGAAGTCTCACTGAAATAGGGGCTTTTCACCAAACTGATTCCCAACGGCCACTCTCACCCTTCCTCAGACTTGCCCTATTCTACCAATTTCCAACTTGGTTTCCATCTTCTAATTTGGGAAGAAAAATAGTGTGGAAATTAGAGAGGCAAAGAAGATGGTCCAAGAGTGTCTTGTTTTAAGCCTACCTGATAGCTCCCAAACCTTGAAATTCCGAAAATCCAAACCATGGGGCTGAGCTCTCTCTTTCACCAAAGGAATCACTTCTGGTCTAACTTCTCAGTGCCGAGTTCTTCTGGTGCATGTAAAACATAGCTGTATTGCTTCTTCAGGAAGAGATCAAAAAAAAAAAAAAAAGGGAGGCTCTAGAGTACAGGGTCACTGTCAGGGCCTGAGTCACCGTGCAGGGACCTCGTATCTGAGCCAAGACTGAGCTCAGGCCCTGCCCTACTTGAGGCCACCTGCGGAGCCGTGGTGTGGCTGCATGCCCATACGCACCTGGATGGAACCAACCGAGGCGCCCTGGGCCAGACGTGCCCGCGGGAAGAGCAAAGCTATTGGAGGATCTCCTAGTGCGGCACACTCAGCCCGCCCCTTGGCTAAACAGGGCAGGTGCCGTGTCAATGGAGAAGGAAAGCTGCCGTCTTGTTCCCCGGCCATGGAGAAGAAGGCAGTGCCATTGGGACCTCCAAGGTGAAAGGGATTTTGTGCTACACCCCCTGGACGCCGCTGCAGAAAATGTATAAAAATCACGTTTGGAACTGAGAGGGTGCATTGCCTACAGAAGTTCTTAAGGAATTTTTAACTTGTACATGAACACAAAGCCACACAAAGTGATACCTGCCAGCCACTGAGATGTGAAATTATTGATTCCCTTCCATAGACATGATCACCCATTTTCTCTCACTCAGAATCACAACTTCTATTTGCTCAGCCGTTCCTCTCCTTTAGGTTTACACACTTTTGCACACATATGCACACATCTAGCTCAGTCTTTTATTCCATTCACCATCAGGAAAAAGCTGATGAGCAGAGGTCAGACTCCAGCCCTGTCCAGAGAGCCAAATGGAGGGGCAGATGCGCCAGGTTTGAGCCAAAACACTCAGTCCTCCCAACGTGCTATAAATGAGTGGGCTAATTAAGGGCTGCTCATGGCATGTGCTCCACTTCAGCTCATGATCAGACTCTGCCTGCCTCCTTAGGAGCCAGTTTGGTCGTACAGCTCAGAAGTGAAAAGGTCCCTCTTGCTGCCTTCAGACACCAGGTAGTTCTAGGTCTCTGAGATCCGTACCGCCAACTCATGCAGAGGCCTTCTGGGAAACCAAAGCTGACCCTTCGCCTCAAACCCTGCCCCACCGAGTCTGGCCACACAGACCACGCCGCCTGGGGCAAGTTTGATCAATTCCCTCATGTGCTGTGATTCCTGACTATTTGCCCCTCTCGTGGGGAGCCCAGGCCTCCGTTTGGTTGGCTTCCAGTTGAGTTTTAGCAGTTACGCAAATCAGATTTCTGACTATGTCTGAAATTCTGGTGCATACAGGAATAGCAGGTTGCTTAATCTCTAAGTTCATAGCCAACCCTCTTTCTAAATACAGACAAAGGTGAGGCCTTGCTCACATGGTAGATTAAAGGACCCACCCTTGCCAGGTCTGACAACCTGACTTGTCAAGTGTATTGCCGCCATCTTGTTTTCCAGGCTCCGACTCCCATGGGGCACCATATGTACATCTTTTCATCCTTCCTCACTTGTTTTCATCTGTCAGAATAGGCCCCACCCCCATTCTTCTCTACTGACAGCATCCAATTTCCAAATACAGGAGGATAGATGGCTGCAATGTCCTGGAGAAAAAAAAATTATACCAGCCATTTTATTTTTCTTCTTAAACTACAATCTTCTTGTGAAAACTTTCCTGTGTTTCTGCAATGCACAATAAGCTACTTACAAATGTAAGTTGCACATCCAGGCCTGCAGTTCTGACACAAGGTAAGCATGAGCAAGGTCACTAGATTTTCCTCTTATTAGAAATGACATTAACAATGAAATCCTGTTGCTGTGTCAAGAAGAATCGTATGTTCAGGGGTCAGGTTGGCCGGCCGACAGTAAGCTTTCTTACAGACCAATAAAGAAACACTTCTAAATATGAGAAAACATGATATTCACTTAACTATCTTTTTTTTTTTTTAATTACAGAAAGCATCTTTTTTTTTCAAAGTGACAACACCGAACAACTCTGATTGTACCTGTCTGTCCAGCACTCAGTCTGCAAAAGGGGGAAAAAAGGAAATGAAACATTTTTGAGTAAGATAGATGAGTTTTGGTTCCCCCATCAGGTTCTTTCAGTGGCAGACACAGTCAACACATGGTGGGTCTCAAAGGTACCTACACCAGTGGCTTCACCAATGAGAGGAGAGGGTGAAAACCCAACTGACATTCTTTCCTATTGTTTGTACCCTGCAGAAAATCTTCAGCTTCCTGGCTCCAGAATCTCCCCTTTTGGGGGTGGAAATGCCATCTAACACAGATTCAGAAACTAAAATCAGTTTGCAAAACGACAGCCCATTTGAACCGCCAAGGACTTAATGAGCTGATCAATCCGCTGGTCACACTGCTCCTGAATGATGTCAATCAGGGGTCAGCAAATGTCTCCTCTAACAGGTCAGATAGTAGATATTTTAGGCTTTGAAGGCCACATCCATCTCGGTCCTATATTCTTTGTTTGTTTCTTCAACCCTTTAAAATGGAAAACACATTCTTAGCTCGGGAGCCATACAAAAACAGGCTAGGGCAGGCTGGATGTGGCCCACAAGCCACAGTGTAGCGCTCTCTGACTGCTTCCAGAATGGACCCTAGAATGGAGGCTGCCCCCTGGCTTGCCTTAATTCCCTGCCAACAGCACCTGGGACAGACCAGTGTGAGGACGGGAGACGAAGGGGCCTCACCCAGCAGGTAGATGGTAGCAAGAGTCGGAGTGGAGAGGTTTCCTAGAGACCACAGGAGTGATGCTCCCCGACCCACGAATGGGTCTAGCTGTGGAAGGCTGAGAGGTCGGAGATAAGGTTCAGGCTTGCTTGACTAAGCACCACCATCTCCCAAACCTCCAGGCCTAAAATGCAAAGCCACAAGACTTGGCCACTGCGGCATGAGGACGACAGCCAGCCAGGGAGCAGTAACTGCGGCAGCTCCCATATCTGCCTTCCCAGACAGACAGTAGGGCATTCTCAGAAGCTCAGACAGTGCCAGTGTTCAGGCTGGACTATTCGGCTGGAATGAAGTTCTCTGCCTAATTCTGACATTCCTGGCACGCTGACCACACACACCACTTCCGACCTACCCCACGTCAGCTCAATTTCATGACACTCTGACCACTTCATCGTGGCGGAAATCCAGGTCAAATTATCCAGGTGCCTGTCAGAAGCAAAGCCTGGAAATGGTTCAGAAAGCCAGGCTGGCAATGGTCTTTTTTCTGTTCTGCTTCTCTTATCACAAGCCCCGACGATGGAAGGGATGCTCTGAGACTCAGCTACAACCGCGGGAGCCCCAAATCTGTCTTTACCTTGTCCTCGAGTGTGGCCGCCACCCATGACCCTCCCTGTTTATCTTCTGCTCCTGAGTGCGGAGATGGCATGGTGACAATTTCCAATCCTCGCCCCCTCACACGATCCACACCACCCGCCACCCGCCCCCAGACAAATATTCAGGATCCACACTTTGCTCTCACCATTCTTTCCAATTCCCTGATTGAGAAGCTGAGCAGCGGCAGCCTGCCTTAATGGAGAAAACATTAGTGCATTCAGGCTTCGCTCTGGACCCCAGTCAATTTCTAGATATTTCCCAGCTGTTATACATCCACCTCCTTTCTTACAAAAGCCAGTAAAAATTAGCAAGCACCTTGTTAGCTTGGAAGTAAGAAAATACAGCAACAGTCAAGTCTGAAAATCAGTTTCTCGTTGACTATCTTCAAAGTACTGATTCTAAAACAGTGTCTGCAGCTCATTGATTATCTGCCAATTTTTAAATCGATTTTTAACTTAAATGCTGTAAGATCCGGGGTGACTTTAAGGCAACCCCTAGAATATAGCTGTCATTTGGTCATCAAACTAGTAACTGAGAAAATCTCTGGCTTGGGCGGATATCAGCATAATGCAGGCTAAGTCTGTTTCTTATGTCAATATTATCTTCTCATTTCTCATACACTTAAAAAACAAAACAAAACAAAAGAAACCTTTGGAAGACATGTAAGTTGTGTTCAGAGAGAAAATAAGATTCTCCTGGCTGCTCAGGTCTCCCCTCCTACCTGCTTCATGAGCTGATCGGGTGAACATCTTCCACTGTGTTTCACAGCCGCTGGCACAGGACAATCTCCAAAGTGTGTTGTGCTTCATTTCCCTTCTCCATTCAGTTCTATAAAGTCCTGGGTTATGAACTATCAACGAAAATGTGAGCCATGCCAGTGCAAGCTCCGACATCCTGCCAAGTCCCCATATTCTACTGAGCCCAGGAGTACGAGCTCTATCATTCTGTCTCTCTCTCTTCCCTCCTCCTCTCAGCTTTACCTCCTGAGCTTGAGGGCCCCACGCGCAGCACTCAGATCATCTTTCATTTATGAGTGCATCCTGTTAAACTGTGTTTGTAGGAGGACAAGCCAACCCTTGCCCTGCCAGTGAAGTGGAACTATGCTGCTGAAACGGCTTTGATTTTCTGAGAGTACCGGGGAATCAGACCCTGGCAGAAGTTATGCGTGCCTTCCTCCTGCAGACGTCTGTCAATCAGCTCTTCTACCAGCAAAGGAGACACACCTTGGTGACGGAGTCAAAACAGCCCCATTATACAGACACCACCACCGCCCACTGAGGTGGATTGACGATTTCAGGCATAAGACAACCAGAAATACACCGAAATGTGTATTTCATGTGCCCCAAAATGTGAAGCTAGGATACTGGGTTGAGAAATTTTCCACACAGTCACCTAACGCTTAACAAACCAAGTATTTTACTTTGCATTTTATACCAAAGGGCCAGATTCTTATTGCATTCAAGTAGGAATAACAATTTTACTCCCATTTAAATAATTTTGCCATCATGACCCCAAAGCAACAATTTTCCTAACCCAACAGCACTCCCATCTTCTTCCCCAGACCACTACCAACAAAAACACCCAGCCCTTGAGAACATTTACTCCAGTTAGAATGCCAGCAGCTAGGAAGATGATTGGATTTTACTCTCTAAGACTTTATCAGAAAACAGAATTAAAAAACAAAAACAGGATTCCATACATATATCGTCACTCCTACTATGTGTAAAATTCACCTTATTCTGCAGCTACAGCAAAAGGGGTCTTTCATGATCCACCAAACAGAGACAGAGGTCTCCGAAACCCTACAGCCTTCATGGTAGGTATGGAAATTCACAAACTGCTTAAATGGGAATAATGTTATTAAAATCCTGATTATCCTTTAGAAGCCACACTTGTCGGGAATAAAAGAACAAATGTTGTCTGCTCACCGGAGTCACTGTCAGGGCGTGTTTCTAGAAAACCCAGAAGGACTGCTGGGTTTTAGGATGGTTTGTTTTTAATCTCTTCATTTCTTTTAGAGTTTTATCCCCTATGGATTCCCCTCCCCCTCCCAGGAACTCCAATTATTATGAGCTAGTCCCAAACACCATGGGAAATTCTTCATTCTTCACAATTGTTTTTAAATTTTTCATATATTAAAAAACTGATGACTGAGTGTCCCAGGAAGTCTGTTTTTTTGTTTGTTGGTTTGTTTTTGTTTTTTATAATTAGATGGTTAAAATGTCTCCTAAAAAAAAAAAGGTATATATTTCTGTACATTCTCCAAATCAGGTTCTAGTCATCCTAACACCCTAATACCACATCCTTGAAAAAAAACAAGCCATCTGCCTTTTATAGTTGAGAAAAAGAAAAGAAAGATAAAAAATCACTGATGTATACACGATGTTTCACTGGTCGGGCAGAGAGAACTGACAGGAGGATTAGTGCCGAGTCTCCAAACTCAAGCAGGAAACCCCAGAGCAGTCTGAATTGTCACATGCAGTCGAGAGGCCTGAGAACTGATCACATAGGTGACCTCCTGGGACTTACCTTCCCAGTTCAAGGAGCGTGGACTTGCTCTGAGTTTAGCTAAGGAGAAGAAAACTTGTTCTTTAAAAAAAATTTTTTAAAGAAGTGAGGGAAAAAAGGAGGTTAAAATTTTCTTGGCCCATGATCAAGCTACAGTCTTAACCAGAGGTAAAATTTGCCTATAGAGTATTCTCTCCAGTATTGGTTTGTGACATCTGCCAAAAATCTATGGTGAAAACAGTTATTCCACCTTTCTTTTGTCTATTCTCTCAACAAGTATGGATAATATATCATATAGTTTTGCTTTAAGGGGAAATGCTGCTATATTTACTCATAAAATTAGCTGTGTAGCATGTACCAGAATGCAGCAAGTACACAAGCCATTAGAAGCAACCAAGAATTCAGGGCAGATGAGTTTTTGGTCAAACTGCCCACATTAAGAGTCTGGAGCTTGGGAATTCCCTGGCGGTCCAGTGGTTAGGACTCCGTGCTTTCACTGCCGAGGGCCAGGGTTCAATCCCCCGTTGGGGATCTAAGATCCCACAAGCCTCGTGGTGAGGCCAAATAAAATAAGATCATCAACTTGAGATGCCTGTTTTAAAAAAAAAAAAAAAGCATCTTAAAAAAAAAAAAAGAGTCTGGAGCTCTGCTTCCATCTCATGCACCACGGTTCCTGGGCTTAGGAGACCACTATGCCCTCCTCCTCTGTGACGTGGGAGGGACCCCATCGATTACTTAGTTGTACCTTCTCATTGGTGGGGATGTGGAGACAGAGGCCCAGAGACACAGGAAACTTGCCAAGGTCAGGGCACATTAGTGGAAGTCCTGAGATTAGAATACAGATCTTCCAGATTCATACGCTAGGACAGAGCTAGCTGGACAAGATGTAGATCTTCATAGCCAAGAACTACAGGCAGGGGCTCAGTGATGGCTCTCCAGCTGGATACAAAGCCCAGCCTAAGGACACACCAGACTCTCCCATGAGCAGAAGCAGAAGAGTAACAAGAAAAGGAAGTTATCAGAAGCACAGGGAGCTAGGGATTGACCCCCCAACAGAGAAAGCAACTGACAATACACAAAAGCCAATGGACACTTCTGGGTACATACCTAAAAGAATCGAAAGCAGGGTCACAAAGGGCTATTTGTACAACCACATTCATAGCAGCAATGCCCAAAAGGTGAAAGCAACCCAAGTGTTCATTGATGGATGAGTAGAAAAACAAAATGTGTTATATATGTATATATAGAATAGAATATTATTCAGCTTTAAAAAGGAAAAAAAACCCTCAGACATATGTTACAACAGAGATGAACCTGGAGGATATTATGCTAAGTGAAATAGTCACAAAAAAACATACTGTATGATTCCCCTTTTGTGAGGTACCGAGAGAAGTCAGATTCACAGAGACAGCAAGCAGAATGGTGGTCTAGGCGTTGGGGAGAGGGGAGAATGGGCAGTTATTGTTTAATGCGTAGTTTCAGTTTTGCAAGATGAAAAATGTTCTGGACACGGATGGGGTTGCACAACGACGTGAATATACCTAATGCCACAGAGCTAGACGCCGAAAAATGGCTAAAATGCTAAATTTTATATTATATATACAGTTGTCCCTTGGTATCTGCCGGGGATTTGTTCTAGGACCCACCACATTTGCCAAAATCTGCATATACTCAAGTCCCACAGCTGGCCCTCTGTATCCACGGATTTCGCATCCCCAGTTTCAACCAACCTCGGATCATAAACATAGTAGTATATGTATTGGAGAAAAAAATCACGTATAAGTGGACCTGCGCAGTTCAAACCCACATTGTTGAAGGGTCAACTGCATTTTGAAAAAGCCAATGGAATCCAGATTCTCTTTACAATTTCCCATCGGCCAATCCTAAGGCTATCAGGCTTCATATTATTGAAGCCACAAAGTGAAAAGACTATCACTTGCCAAAATTCATAAGTGACTTGAACACACAGGAAGCACTCAAGTTTCCTTCTCTCCGTTCCCCACGCCCCAGTCAAAAATAATTCACAGAGAATGAGGAAAGCCATCAGGTGCTCAGTTTGCTTCCATGTCCTGTGATGGGAGCTGATGGGAACACCCTACAGCCGGGCAAGCAGGGACAGCCGTGACCTGGAAACGTGAAGAAGCAGCTCCCTTCCAACTTCTGTCATCAGTGCAGAGGTTTCACAAACACCCTTGAGAAAGCCAGGCTCTATGCAGCTGTGATCCATTCTTATCCTCTACAAAGCTCTCTTAGAGCTCACACACCCCTTTCATCTCCCTCCACCTTGGCAGCATATACTGATGCCATTATGCTTTTTTGGTCCTTAATTATATACAGAACTGACTTTTAGCTGTTGAGGCTGTCCAATTAGACCCTAAATTGTTGGTGGATAGAACTTTCCAGCTCTATGACCATCTATTCTCAGCCTCCATCCTTGACTTCCCTCCTCCCTCCTGGTAGCCCAGGGTATCTGGAGGAGCACCAGCATTTCTCTCCCTTACCTCTTCCCTGGGTTCTCCCCTCTACATCCATAGCAATAACAACCAAGGAAGAGCCGCCAACTCCTCAATCTCCATCTCTCTTCAGAGTTTCAGACCCAGACCTCCCCCTGCCTCCTGCCCAGCTCCAGCTGGATGTCCCGCAGACATCTCAAACTCAGCATGGACTGAAATAGAACCAATTATGCTCTCCGTCACCTGGTCCCTCCTCGTATATTTCCTCTTTTCATTAATGTCAATCCCCAGTCACTCAAGCACAGATGAGTCATTCTGGACTCCTCTCTCCCCTCACATTTGGTGGTGAGATCCTGTCAACTCTACTTCTTAACTCTTTCACCTGTGCCCTCCCCTGTATTCTGTCACATTTTAGGGCTTTGACTCCAAACTACTCTCTCTTCCTCAGTTGCTGATCCCTTCAATCTATCCTGCACACTGAGACATCCAATGGTAAATACATAAGACCTGCTTGATAATTTCTCATTGTTCTAATAATTTCTCATGCCCAAAGAGGAAAGCCATTCTTGATCTCGTTCCAGTGCCTGCATCAGGAAACATGCCGGCTGCTGCTGTTTTTCGTGTATCTACGCTTGCACATAAACCAGTGGTTCTCTCCTACGGGGAGGAGGAGGGGTTGCTACTGGCATCTAGTGGGTAGAGGCCAGAGATATTGCCAAACATCCAACAATGCACAAGACAGCCCTCTGCAACAAAGAACAAACCATATGGGTTCTTAGAGCATTAGATTATACTGTTCATTGTTACCATGATGGCTTCCCACCCTAGGGACTGCAAGCACAAAGGACATCGGGGTGCAGAAAATTGAATGAGGAAAGCAGGTTAGGCAAAAGCAATAGCGGGTGTTTGGGACTGGAGCAGGCGTGTCCTTCCAAAAGCATTCAGATTCAAAGCCAAAAATCCTGAGCTGACTCCCAAAGCAGGGGGTGGGTTCACAACTTCTTGGAGGCTCCTGAGCAGGGGTGGGGTTGTTCACCTCTCCCGCACTTGCTTCCTTGGAAATAGCGGATCAATATGTATTGAAAAGTTCCCTCTTATACGTCCCTTCAAAGCCCGGCATGCTGCTAAGTTCTAGTAAATAAATGGAGAAATAGGACAAAACTCTCTTCATCTCAGATCCTTAATACAGTTTCACTATCCTTTTGAATTTTTCCCCCCAAGGGTGCTTTCTTTGTAATCTTGCTAATGACCTCACTCTAGTTTTTCTGAAAAACAAAACAAACAAAAACAAAACAAAACAAAAGCATTCTACAAAATACCAGTGTGAGGAGATGTTCTAGGGAAGAAAGACTCCATGGTCAAATAAATTAGAGAAATTTACATACTAGCTCTCCCTTTAACTGGTATGTCCAAATCTTATTTTATCAAACAGTTCTCACCCCTGCCTTTTTACCATGTGGCTTAGTAGTCGGAAACAAGTGCTTTGAGTTTTTGAAACACTCTCAGATGCTCCTCCTTGGCCTCCCTTCGGTATAGGGCATTTT
This sequence comes from Balaenoptera borealis, assembly GCF_965194805.1. Lineage (NCBI taxonomy): Eukaryota > Metazoa > Chordata > Mammalia > Artiodactyla > Balaenopteridae > Balaenoptera > Balaenoptera borealis. The sequence goes on along the minus strand of NC_138867.1, from coordinate 28,520,582 downwards.
TTTTTGGTTTAAACTTCCCTTTGTGCGCAGAAAAGTGCCAACGCCCCCTAACTCAGTCCCCATCGCTGAGGCTGGGACCCTCCTCTCCTTCTCATAGCTTGTCTCCACATCTAAATGAACACGGGCACTCTGAAACTGCCCAGTGTTCATCAAGAAGGAGCCGTCCTGGGTAAAGGTAGAGGGATGCAAAGGGAGTTCACACGGCAATAAGAAAGTAAAATGGAACAGGAAGTGCACAGCTGAGGAACAGGACCTGGATCCTAGACAAGGACACCTGTCTCTTAGGGCTACTGGTCATCTCAGGCCAGCTTTTCAGAATCAAGGCCTATTAATGAGGATTAGGTCTGTCCATGAAAAAAGATAAGCATGTTTCTTCTGGACATAGATGGAGAAAAGGACCAATCACTTTGGGGCAAGGAAAACCTGACTTTAGAGGAGCAGAAAGCCTTTATGACTTACACATCTGACCGATTCCCCCACGGAAAGCTGGAGCAGCCCACACCCTAATGTCAAGGCATTTGTACCTGCCTGGCCCCTAGCCAAGGACAAACCACTGAAACACACCAGCCAGGGGTCTTGGTCACCAGATAAGTTCTCAGCCCCCGCTTTCTAGTCTGGCTTGTCTGTCCAATCAGTCTTTTGACTTGGGGGTAGCTTTGTCATAGAAATGGAGACATTTTTGGTTTCAGAGACTAAATCCAGCCCCATCATGACTTGAACTCACTCCCATGAATCCTGCCCCAACCTGAGGACTCCCTGGACCAGGCCATGAGAGTCTGTGGTTACTCACACTCAATGGGGCAGAGGGAACAAGGGACCTCCTTAGCCAATGTCAAGGCCACCTGCAGCTTGAGATCTCTCTCTAACGCCTCTCCAGGCCCTGGGGTCTCTAAGAAATCAATTTCAGGAGCATCCCTGCAGACATTTCCCCAAAGCTTTGGTACATGGTCTTGTTGGTGTCCACGAGATTAGCTCTCAAGACCAGAATCAAAGAGTAATTAAGAAGGGTCTTCTCAACCCAAATGTGGAACATCTGGTGAATGGATAAATAAAATGTAATTCATTCATCAATTAATTATTATTCAGCAATATAAATGAGTAGAATACTAATATACGCCACAACATAAATGAATAAGAAAGCATTATGTTAAGGAAAAGAAGCCAGACATAAGATCACATATTGAGTTATTCTACATGTATGAAACGTTCAGAAAAGGAAGCTATAGAGATATAAAGTAGGTCAGTGGTTGCCTGGGGCCAAGCGTGGAAATAGAGAATAACTGTAATTGCGGATGAAGGATCTTCTTGTGGTGATAAAAACGTTTAAAACTGGATTATGGTAATGGTTTCATAACTCAGCTAATTTAGTAAAAATTATTGAACTGTAAATTCAAAAGTGGATGAATTGTACGGAATGGCACTTATATCTCAATAAAGTTGCTTAAAAGTAAAAAAAAAAAAAAGTGCTTTCTCTAAGCATTTGTGCTATGCAGACTTGCTGGGCAGATGAGACCCTGTCCAGAGGAGAAGATTCCCACTGGGGCAGGACAACGTGTGCTAAGTGGGAGGTGATGGATAAAGGAAGTGAGGGGGCAGGATTTCCACAGGGAGGTGTCACCATGGGCTGGGGTGAGCAGGAGCTACCTTCCCCAGGACATGGGTCTTAAGTAAAGGTTGCTTCTCGGTTTTGACGTTTCCCACAATTTCAGACTCCTCCCTTCATAGGTGAAAGGAAAGTGGGCTACTCCTCACGCTTGCTGCACCTGGAGACAATCGGGTTCCAGCCCGACCCACCTGGCACCATCATAGCAAGCAGAACGTGCCAAATGGCAGGCTTGTTAAAAGACCTGCTGGAAAGGACCGCTGCCAGCCAGGTTCGGAATCAGATTGCCGCCCACCCATACTGCTTGGAGCCCATGAACTGGACAAGCTTGAACTCCACAGTCATAATTCCATTAAGACTCCACACAAGGAAACAAAAATGGGGGGCAGGGCTTAGAATCTCCCACTCTCTATATTTTATTTTTACTACATTGCTATTGTCAAGTAGTCAAAACAGCCACTCATTTGGTTCTCAGAAACTGAAGGTGGTGTGGATGGTTAATTACTCCATAATGACTCCACTGAGTGAGGTACGTCCTAAATGCACGTAGACTGTAGAAGTACACACCTTCTAGAAGGCTCAGAAGCAGGAGGCCAAGTTCTGGTGGTTCCCAACAGCAGGAGGATAAGCTTAAATTTCTACTCTTGCCAAGGTGCTAAGCAGTCAAGGGGAGCCGCTGAGCTATGCTGCTTTGGTCACCTGAACAGTGCGTACACCCAACGCACGGCCCACGCCTGTGACCGGGCTGCGAGTGCATTTCAGATGGGCTGGTGAAACCTGTGTGAGCTAGAAATCTGTTTTTTCAAAGTGGTTTCTGTGAGAGCCAATTCCTTCCCTCCCTGTCTCTGCCTGCTCTTCTGTAAGCTTACCAGTGGCAATGGAATTCCCCAAATTCCCCGTGGTGCTCAGAGTTTTACAGGTTTATTGCACCCATTCTGTAATTTCCTGATCTCGAAATAATTCCTCTTCAAAAAAAAAATATAGTCCCCTAAGCTTACCAAGTCTACATTAGAATGAAAAATTATTAACCTTTCCTACTCAGGTGGGGATGGGTGGAGTGAAGGCCTTGGAAGAAATCCATCAAAACCCACTAAATGCTCAATGACGCGTTTGGGCTCAGCAGTAATTTGTAAGTATTTCTCATCTTTACCAGGAAGAATCTTCTCTGTCAGAATCACGTCTGGGTCTGTGGTGGTAGGCACTTGACTTCCAAACCCTCGGCCTTCAGAAGCACTGGTGAGGAAGCTAGGTCACATGTGGAAATTTCTTTCTATGAGCCTCCAAACAATCACTTGTTTGTTCCTCCCACCACCTTTTTTTTCCCACAAGAAGAATGTCTCTAAATAATTGGAGGAGATTTCCCATGGGAATTGGGCAATGATGACTTCCAGGTCTTAAACTTATCTAAAACACTTTAAAAACAAAAGAAACAAGAATGTGCCTGGCTGGCCTGTAACAATACAAATTCTAGAAGAGTAGCCAATGCGTGAAACTTCTAGTACCTCAGTGGAGGGTGGGCACGGCAGGTAAAGCCTCTTTGGTTTGTATTTGCTCAACTAAGAATATGTGGTCCTCCTAGCACTGACCAATTGAAGTTTAATTTTAAGACCTATGAAAAAAGTTTGCACAGGGCCTTCGTAATCTAAGTAGCAAGAATAATATCAGACTCCATAAGACATGAACTGGGTTCAAGAGCTTCAAAATTACTTTAGCTACAACCATTTGCGTACAGTTAACACAGATTTCAGCGTGTCAACAAGAGAGGGTTAAATGCTTCACGGGGCCGGGGTTGGGGGCATGGAGGGGTGCGGTGGGGAGGGCATTTGGAGCCCAGAGTACAGAATGGAATCTTCAAGAGTTTAAGCATCTTCCCTAAATCACAGAGAGGGGGACAGTGGGGATTCAGATTTCCACCCAAATCAGGTCTGCCTATTTACAAACCAAATGTTCTTTCCTCTCTGGTACCGGACTCTCAATGTGTCCCATTTGACACAGCAGATCTAAGTGAAATCTCTTAGGGGGGCAGCATATTTCACGAAAAGACAGTGAATTTTGGTTGGACGACCGTGGGTTAAACTCAGCATCCCCTGCTTACTAGCTATGTGAATAATAAGCAAACATCTCTAGTTCTCAGCTTGCTCATATGAAGAAGTACAATGCATTTAGAGAGTTTCTGCTAAAAGAGAGAGATGGTAATGTTTGAGATCATCTCAGCACTGGCCACACAGCGGGCGTTCAATAAATCGTGGTCATAGCGACTTTTGTATAAAACCTATTCACTCCACTCCTATTTTTTTATATTTACGTTTCCTCTCCGCTGTTCTGGCTTATTTAGATCACTAACCAAATTATACCTGGCTTGTCCTGGTTCCACAAGTTCCTGGCTTAATTGAAAGTGACAAAGGGGACGCGGGGAAGGAAAGCAGGGCGCTCAGGGAAGGGCGGTGTTCAAAGACCCAGAAGTCAGCGCTGTGGGGCTGCCAGCCCCAATCAGGCCACTGGTGACGCGACAAGAGGACGAAAAAAGGAACCACGTGCCGCCCAGGGTCTTCCCTGAAGAGCCACACAAAAACACCGACACGGAGTCCCGTTGAAAAACATCCTGGCCATTCTCCGGGTGACTGCTTGTGTCACCAACAAGATCAGGGCGCCCACTCGGAAGGGACCTGCGCTTTCCTTCTCAGGAGCACCAAGGGCTTCAACTATTTTATTTTCCAAGTTATCTCCTGTCAGGCTAAGGATGAGCCAGGTCTCAATCCTCTTTTTATTGATGAAGAAACAGAAGAAAAAAGAAGTGTAAAGACTAAGGCGACTCTAAAAATCAAAAGAGATGCCTGAAGCAGCATTGTTAGCTACGCTATTTAAAAGGAAAAGTTAGCTCTGAGCGACTCGGGAACTCCAGGGGAACCATGGGTATCTTTGTCCTTCCCAGGGCTTACGATAACATTCCTTGGGGAGACTTCTGAAATATCCAGAATGAAGCCCATAAATGATTTCCAGCTGGTTCTATGACTGAACTTCTCAATCCCAGAAACTCTGTGTACTCACCCAGCAGGTTCCACGCAGATGAGTGACATTGGCAACTGAATGTGCCAGTACCCGTCTACCCAGCTCCATACCTCCCCCTTCCGCCTCACAGGCACCTTCACTCTGAGCTCTTGGAAAATCCTTTCAGAATTTCTCTTTTCTCTCAGTACTTTCTCCAGTGCAAAGGGATCCTATTTTTTATTTCCTTCCTAGCTCTCCTTGGCCATTGGTTTACAACAGGCACTATCTGGCAGGTGTCAAATGCCATAAACATTCCAATCCTGTGACCCCAGAGTTTCTCTGGGTCCGAAGCAAACTCCTGACTGTGGTCATCGAGCCCTTCGACTGGCTGACCCCATCTTCCTCGAGGCTCCCTGGTTGCCTTTATCCTTCCCGGCAGGCTGTTCTGTCCCCACCCTGGCCCAAGTGGTAGTGCCTGTCTTGGTCAACCTTTTCCTCCCATGACAGCCACACCCTTCCCATGTCTGCAAACAGTGCTATTGAGTTTACAAACAGTTCTGCACAAAGTGGACCTCCTATGGAGACGGTCAGCATAAGGACCCTCAATAATTACTGACTGATGCTGATAGGAGGCGCACACCTCTATCCTATTCACACTCAAGAACACTGCCCCATTCCTCCAGGAGCTCCCCACTTCCCCGGGCATCCCGACACTAGGTTTAATCTCCAAATGAAATGCTCTTGCCCAAGAATAGCTGGGTGGATGGCTTCTGCGCTTGCAGCGCTCTGCAGATGACAAAGCCTCCAAAGAGCTGGAATCAATGAACACCCAGGGATCCTTGAAGAAAACAGCCGAGCACGTGCAGGTCACAGCCTTGCAAAAGTGACACTCAAATCAGGACAAGCTCAGTCTAAAAATAGATGCACCTGAATTAGGACATGAGGAGATGTCAGAAGGCACGGGAACACCACACCTAGATCACAGGGCTTGCTTGCTGGGCTGGGACACAGGGTGCCCCGGGTGTGAAGCAATGCAAAGACGGCACAGGTGTACTTGTTCACCTCTTGGTCAAAGGCAATCAGGAACCCAGTGGGAGTAGAAATCAAGCCTCCGTACCTGACTGAGGGCACACAAAGGCACTCTCCCGTCCCACACAACTGCAGCTGCGGTGGAGAAGCCAACCCCTGGATCCGGCCAACAGTCTCTGAATGACGCCAGGGAGATGTGTCTGCCCCAGGCAACACAAGGCCCTAGAATGGACCAATTAGGAAGGCTTTTTATTGTATAAATGCACCCAGAAAATACATCTAGAAAATGTCCAGGAAAGAACACAGAAAAAAAATTCCAACCTAAAAAACCCCCAAACAGTTGTTTGCCTTCCAAGGACTAAGTCTTTAGACTTCACGAGCACTTCTGCAAACAACAGGAGCGTATAGGGGCCCATACCCCCTCCCTAAGGGCCCCCCAACCCGTGCATGTGGAGATGCCTACAGCCTCTGCCAGACCAACCTCCAATCAATTCTTCAGAACAAGAGGCTCTGAATAAAGGATTTCTGAACAAAGCCCTGGTCTGAAGTTACCCTGTAAAAAGGAAAATTTCTCTGCTGACAGAGTGGAAAACAGGACTGTGCTCAGAGAAGGCCAAGCGTTCGTGAACCTGTCTGCATACTGCTGGTCCTTTCATCAGCTTTTCAAAAGCATCTCTAAGAATGATATTTGTTTCCATGCAGGATGAGTGTTGAAACAAAGAAAAATTAAAAATCAACACACACACCCCAGCGCGTGTGCATGTGTGTTTGTGTGTGCGCACACACACACACACACACACACACACACAGCCCAGCACACATACAGACCAGGACCCCCTCTCTCTCACATCCTCAGCTGCCAGCCTTTAACACTTTGGCCTGTACTGGGATGAAATGATGTGCTCATAAGACTTCAGGGTGTTTTAGTCAAACCCAGAAACGCCCTTCTCTTGGGGAGAGAGTTGGGAAAGTCCGCCTGCCTCTAGGCTGACATGTCTGGATACAAGACTCAGACGAAGATGGTTCTCTTGGCTGAGTGCCCAAAGGACGAACAGCAAGGAATAGAGGAGACCCCTGGCCTCAGGGTTCCCTGCCTCGGCGGGGAACACCAGCCAACACAGGTTTGTGGCTGGTGACCTGGTTAACCGGGGAGTACGAACAAAATCTAGGGAGACCACAAGGCTGAAGCTGGTCTAGAAAGGGCCAAGTTTAGCAGGCTCAGGGTCACCCTTTTTCTTTGCATGGACTTGACAGCTGCAACCTAAGAAAGGGAAAGATTTTCCAACTAGAGTGTAGCCAACAGGAGGGTAGGTGCCATCTCTTCCCAGTAGTCCTTTGCATCAACTGCACAGTTCTGGAAACATCCAACATACTTTTCAAGAATGTAAAGATGTCCGGCGCGAAGGCCCCCTAGCGCTTTTTTTTTTTTTTTTTTTTTTTTTTTTTTTTTTACCACTGTGGTTCTGTTGTCATTCCTGAGTTTGTGGCACATGGTTAGTACTTTTTTTTTTTTTTTTTTTAATTTTATAGCTACTTTATTTATTTATTTATTTTTGGCTGTGTTGGGTCTTCAGTTCGTGCGAGGGCTTTCTCTAGTTGCGGCAAGCGGGGGCCACTCTTCATCGCGGTGCGGGGACCGCTCTTCATCGCGGTGCGCGGGCCTTTCACTATCGCGGCCCCTCCCGTTGCGGGGCACAGGCTCCAGACGTGCAGGCTCAGTAGTTGTGGCTCACGGGCCCAGCTGCTCCGTGGCATGTGGGATCTTCCCAGACCAGGGCTCGAACCCGTGTCCCCTGCATTAGCAGGCAGATTCTCAACCACTGCGCCACCAGGGAAGCCCCCCCCTAGCGCTTTTAAAAGAGATAGGGATCCATATCCAAAACGGTGCCTCTCTCGCAACAGCTAAGTACATTCTCTCCACTTCAGGCTTTCCCTGTGCCCTACATTTTGCTGAACTCAACCTCTGTATGTGCTCATCCTGCCAGGCTCCTTGTAAATATTTCATGCTGCCCCCATCTCCCTTACAAGCACTTGTCGGAATGACTGAGGTTGCTAGACTGGATTCGGGTTTGCTTCACCAGCTTTCTGTGTCAAGAAGGGGCACTGTACACAGTGCAGCCTCGATGTCAACTGAGCTTCCAGCTGGAACAAAACCAACCTTTGTCCCTGAATTACTGCCACAGTTTCCTCCCCTAAGGAAATGGGGTTAGCTGTGGCACCATATTTCATCGGGTTACTCTCACGCTGACCTCTGTCCTCCAAAAATTTCAGAGTGGTCCCCTGAGACACATGCCACCCACTCACAAAATTTTTCTTTTCAAAATGAGATCCTTGTGGTGATCATTTTGAAATGAATAGAAATATCAAATCACCACGTTGTGCACCGGGCACGAACATAGTCTTGTAGGTCAATTATACTTCAAACAAACAAACAAACTCAGAGAAAAGAAGATCAGATTTGTGGTGACTAGAGGTTGGGGGGTGAGTGGAGGGGGAAGTGGATTAAGGTGGTCGAAAGGCACAAACTTCTGGTTATAAGATACATAAGTACTAGGGATGTCATGTACAACATGATTAATATAATTAACACTGTTGTGTGTTATATATGAAAGCTGTCCAGTGAGTAAATCTGAACAGTTCTCATCACAAGGAAAAAAAATCTTGATTATCAACAAAATTCAAAGAAAAACACACGCACACCTAAAATGAGATCCCCGTGTTAGGAACAGAATCTTGGGAATGACAATGCAGTGAATTTTTGTCATTAGTGATTTTAATTTATGAAACTCCAAGTTTGGGGAATTCCCTGGTGGTCCAGTGGTTAGGACTCCGTGCTCTCACTGCTGAGAGCCTGGGGTCAGTCCCTGGTTGGGGAACTAAGATCCTGCAAGCTATCCAAAAAAACCCAAAAAACCAAAAAACCAAAACCACTCCAAGTTTTTTTTTTTTTTTTAATGCTTTGGGGCTGCATGGGCATGAGTCACTTGATCCAATAATTTTCCTAGCTTTTCAATTCTGGAATCATGTTGTGGGGGAAAGGCAATGGCCCAATTAAAATGCAAATGATTCCTTTGCTTGTTGCTGCTCAGTGAACTCCGAAGGCAAATTAATGCATATATTGCAAGCCCCTGGCCAAATCAAGACTTCAAGGTGACCAGAAAAATGCAAACTAAGATCCTTCATGATGACTTTCATATTCTGTGAGCTCGAAAACCTAGTCATAGTGAACAAGGGAGTTAAAGAATCAGCTTTGTTTTTTTCCTCCCAATCATCTCAAGTTACTTAAACTTTGATCTGCTTATTCACCTGATGATGTAGACTACCCCTGTAATTACCAAACTACGAAAAACAGAAACCCACGCTGGCAGAAAGAACCGTGGAGGGGGGGAGATGGGAATAGTGATTTCTTAAATGGGCAAGAAGTTAAAATGTAAGAATCGCGTGCCAGACACTGTGTCCAGAGTGTGAGAATTTAATTCTTACAATTACTCTTAGCATCTCAGCATTTGTATCTTTTCCAATTTTACAGAGTAGGTAACTAGTCAAATATATGAATGACATTTGCCTGAAGTAGCCCAGCTGATAAGCAGACCATCAGTGAATTCTTGGGTTCGTGCTCCTTTCACTTCTATACTATTCCTCCAGTCAACACTTTTCCCTCAAGTATTATTTTCAGACCTTGGGCCTCCACATGATGCTTTTCTCAAAAGCAGTTGAACACCTGAAGCCTAGAAGAAGCACACAATATAGTTCTTATAAAGAAGAAAGATGTTGACCCCTTTCACTTGTTACTCCTGTCATCACAGTGCTCAGGATGTGGGACCCCGCAGATGAAAGCCCTGGTTGAAGAGAAGCCCTCTGGGAATGGAAGCACCCCTTCGCTGGACCACGCTCCATGCCATCTCCAACTAGCACACCTGATACGCGAGGAAAGGCTTCTGCTATTAAAACGTAACTTGGGGAAATTCTGTTGTGCTGGATGGACACCCCTACAGAGCGGGTTTCACTTGTGGCGTTGAATAGCTTTCCACGAGGACCCTCCAGTTACCCCACTCACTGTTGGCTGTACCAACTACAGTCAGAGAAGCAGAGCAAGGTAAACGGGGCCCAGCACTCAGAGGAGCACGGAAGTGTCGCTGTGTACCCACCAAGGCGCCAGGTAATGAGCACAAACGCTACCCATGTGGTCTTCGTGGGGTGCAGTCAAGGTTGGGGCTTAGGAAAGGGATGAGTTACGTGCGGCAGGCACTGTAAACCGGGTCATCAACCCCCGCTGGGCAGAAAATTGGAAAAACCACATGTCTCAGAATCCCCTGTAGCCAGAGTGCAGGCACGGGAGCTCACTGTCACCAACCAGGACTGGAGACGGAAGCGGGCAGGGGCCACCCACCGGGATCCAGCCTCGTGGTGTGCGCTGGCGAAGATGCCATGTTCTGGCGGTCGTTCCCTGAAGCCCTGGGCCTGAGCGGGGAGCCGGGGCAGCGTGTTCTTCCTGCTAGAACAGTCCCACCGTGTGGTTTGGCTCTCTTCCCGGCTCCACAACATCCAAGCTTGACTCTTGGTCCCTCCCAGAAATTCTGTGAACCACCTAACTAACATCCTTCAATACATCCTTTTCTGCTTAAACTAGCTACAGGAATTTCTGTTGTGTGCAGCCAAAAGCTCTGCCGGGCTCAGCAAGGGAGAAAGCAGAGAACCAAGAGGAAGCTGGAAGGACAGCGGAAGCCAGCTGGCACAGGCCTAAGGTGCCCACATGCGCAATGTCGTGGGCTTCTAAGCCCAGTGCTTTGTGCCCAGCGACACCACGAGGGGCCATCCACAGTGCACGGGCCGTACAGCTGGCTGGACATGGGTTGAAATCTCAAGCCCACTGCCCCATCTCTGTATCGTGCTGGGCAACTTTCTCATACTCTCTGAGCCTGAGTTTACTCATCTATGAAATGGGAACAATGCTATTGGCCTTACAGGGTTGTAGAGAAAATAAAACTAGGTACTATATACGTAAACAGCCTAATACCATGCCTATGACCAACAGTTGTTCCAGAAATTATAAGGCTATCTCCCCAGATCTTCAACTGATCTGGCTTACATGCTAATATAGAGAACATACCGCATCTGTCAAAATATATTTTTTCCCTAAAATGGTTCTCACAAAGGAGGACACCATCTTATATTTCAATCTATACAATTATATTATGAACCACTCTTTCACTTACTTTTCTTTTTAAAAAATTGTTATGGGTTTATCTTTTATGTGCTTTAAACATTTTTAATATAATTTTTAAAGATTATACTCCATTTACAGTTATGAAAAAATATTGGCTATATTCCCTGTGTTGTACAATACATCCTTATAGCCTATCCTACACCCAATAGTCTGTACTGCCTACACCCCACCCCTATCCCCCCACTCCTGCACACACACACTCTGCTAACCACTAGTCTGTTCTCTGTGTCTGTCTTTCACTTACTTTAATCTGGGTGACAATATACCGTTTGGAGAAGACACAGTTATCTCAGCCTTGATCAATGCCAATTTTAGATACTTACAGAGGTCGGAATTGGTTTAAAATAAAGGGGGAAAATAAGTTTAATGGTGAATTTAACGATTATTCCTGGGAGAAATGACCTCACAATTTAAGTGCTGGATTTCCTGGTAGCAGAGCAGCATGGTGGTTAAAAGCATGAACGCTGGCACTCTACAGCTGGGTCTGAATCTTGGCTCTGCCTTTCATGAGCTGTGACTTTGAGCCAGGCACTTGGCCTCTCTGGACCCCAGTTCCCTCAGTAAGATGAGATAATAAAGGCCGCCGTCTCACAAGGGTGCTCTGAGGAGTAAATGAGTCAATACGTGTAAAGCTCCCATGACAGGGTTTGGCACACAGGAAATGCATCCATGAGTATAAGCTACTTTCAAATATAAGACGAAGGGGCGGGAGACCTGTGCTAGGGTTCTTGTGGACAATGTATGCCTGTGGCCTGGGATCAAAGGTCCAGTGACAGTGCTACACATAACATAAAATTGCTGCCTCTCAGATAATGAAGATGGAAATGAAGGTGACAAACCCTGAAAAACTGACTTAGATGACATAAAATGTGGCTCTTCTTTATAAACTGCATGAGTAGGAGAAGGAATATTCAAAATTACAATATCATTTAAGTTTTAAATTGGATTTTAAATGTGTGAATTAATAAAGCAGATATTAGAGATAGACATGACTATTTCATGTATATTGCTATATTAGTACACTGAAGAGTATACTATTAGTATACTAAATATATACTATTTCACCTATATTTACGATTATGTATATTTATGTTGGCCAAAACCTTTTTTTGCAGATCTGTGGAGATTATATTCTACTATATACGGTAAAAGAAAATGTGCTTATTCTCTTTCCAATCAGCATTGAAAATAAAAACTGATATTAAGAAATATCTTAAACCATATGTCCCTGCTCCCTTAAATCAGTGCCCTTATGATCCCATTCCTGCTTTTCGCTTAGTTTCAAACAGAAATAAGCAGTATCAAACGAACTTGAAAATTGGAGGAAGATGTAGAATATTTTTAGGTTTCTTAAATACATACAGTCTCCAAAATGGATAAGGATGTTACACAATTGTTTTCACCCAATACCTTCATTATGCCTCATTTTCTTGGGCGCGGGGTGGGTATAATAAAACCCAACAAAAACAAGATTTTCTACACTCATAAAGCATGCAACATGAAACACAGAAAATATATTTCACAGGGTCTTCTCTCATCTCTGGTCTATGACATATGACAGAGAACCCAAAGGTAAGGAGCAAGGCCACTCGAAACGCTGAGAAGTGACCATAACTAAACTGTCAACAAAGACTATCGTCCATTCCGACAAAATGAACACTTTATGTTGCTCTTTTTCTCACTTCTCTTTGTATCCGATTATAAACCTGTGCTAACCAAGCATTCTACCCAGAATTAGATCATTTGTACAGCTCTCAAAGTTCAGACATGATATTAAATACAATTCTTATTGGATATCAGACTATCCAAATAAGGAAAAGTAAGTCCAAACATTCTGTTTAAGATATTGGAAGCAGCTTCTTAATGAATAGATTTCTCAAGTCATTGATAAAATCAAACTAATTAGACACCAGTATCACACGGTATATTTTACTTGTGTGGAATTTAAGTTAAAATTACCTCGATTTCAGTTTTAGCAACACACACACTTAAAATCCAAGAAGAGTCACTAAAGTTAGCCCAAGAATTGAGGGGGGGTAAAAGATGATATAAAACAGCGCAGTGGTGTATAACTGCATTCTACTGAGGAAAGAGGATGACAGCAGACAACAACAATAGAAAAACCTCCCTCACACTTCCGAAATCTAAGACTACTTCTAGCAGATGGTCCACGTCCTCCAGACTCTGAATGGGTTGTTCCAAGACTAGCAGATGGGCCACGTCCTCCAGACTCTGAATGGGTTGTTCCAAGCCTTTCAAGTCCTCTGAGATGTTATGAATCAGTGCTGCCCCAAATCAGCATCATTAGAAGGCACTCAATATTTGAATAAAGCTGCTCTTCCTCTGGGAAGCCCTCAGCAGGGAGGTATAACTCTGTCTTAAAAAGACACATTTCTGACCGAGAAGAATATGCAGAGAGCCAGCATGGGGTTATATTTAATGGTTCTTAACAAGGGGTCTACTGGGTTGGGAAATGCAAACATCTTTCAGTGGTAGATTGAACGCAACTCCAAAGGAGGAAAATACAGGCCAAAAGCACAGAGGAAGATTCCATTACCTGGCTTAGTTAGAAGAGGAAGGAAAGCAACCTCAGCATCTTCGGGATTTAGACAGAGAAGGCAAGAGATTAACAAACCACTTAAACTTAAGCTAGAATACCTGCAAGGTAGGAGAAAGTCTGTTTTGCATTCCTGCATCCATTAAGAACAAAAGAAAGGACACTGATGGGACTTTCTCAGGTAAAAGCAGACTCACCTGTATAATTTTATAGGCTAATTTAAAAGGCAAGCAGCAACATTTAGTATGTGCTGCTTCTTTTCTGATACTTATTCTAACCTCAGCTTTTTCCAGGGTAATGCAGGGTAATTACACCCAGAATTCTTTATTTGTATCTTTCTAATAACATTCATCATCTACTACCTTGAGTTAAACCGTTTAGGCTCAAGTTCCATGTCTCAGCTACCAGGTACTGATAACAGCAGTTATTTATTGTTTTCTTCAAGCAACATATTGGCATGTTTACAAATACTGGTTCATTTAAAAGGCCCTACTACATTTCCTTGATGTCAACTATGACCAGCTTTGCCCATAGTAAGCACTCCATAAATGTCTGTTAACTGAATGACTGTTGACTAAGTCAACTTTTCCTTGATTTTTTTTCTTGAATTTTATTTTATTTATTTTTTTATACAGCAGGTTCTTATTAGTTATCCATTTTATACACCTCAGTGTGTACATGTCAATCCCAATCTCCCAATTCATCACACCCCCACCCCCACCCCCCGCTGCTTCCTTGATTTTTAACATTAGTAACTGATTTTATTAACCCTCACCAATTTGTAATATGCAGAAAGTTAAGATGTAGTAAGTTCTTATTAATAACTAAGAAATGGGATAACTCAATGTTGAATAAATATCTCATATACAAAAATAAACTCAAAATGGATTAAAGACCTAAATGTAAGACTGAAAACCATAAAACTCCTGGAGGAAAACATAGGCAGAACACTCTTTGATATAAATCATAGCAATATTTTTTTGGATCTGTCTTCTAAAGCAAAGGAAATAAAAGTAAAAACCAACAAACGGGACTTAATTAAACTTAAAATCTTTTGCACAGCAAAGGAAACCATCGACAAAATGAAAAAACCTACAGAATGGGAGAAAATATTTGCAAATGATATGACTGATAAGGGGTTAATATCCAAAATATATAAACAGCTTTTACAATTCAACATCAAAAAGACAAACAACCTGATTTAAAAATGAGCAGAAGAACTGAACAGACATTTTTCTGAAGAGGACATTCAGATGGCCAACAGGCACATGGAAAGATTCTCAACATCGCTAATCATCAGGGAAATGCAAATCAAAACCACAACGAGAGCACCTCATACCTATCAGAACGGCTATCATTAAAAAGAACACAAATAGCAAATGTTGGCAAGGATGTGGAGAAAAGGGAACCCTTGTACATTGTTGGTGGGAATGTAAATTGGTGCAGCCACTGTGGAAAACAGTATGGAGGTTTCTCAAAAAACTAAAAATTGAACTACCATAGGATCCACCAATTCCCCTCCTGGGTATATACCCATAAGAAACAAAAACACTGATTCAAAAAGATACATGCACCCCAATGTTCACAGTAGCATTATTTATAATTGCCAAGACATGGAAATAACCTAAGTGCCCATCAACGGATGGATAAATAAGATGTGGTATATGTATATATATATATATATATCTACACACACACACACACACACACACACACACACAATGGTATACATACTACTCAGCCATAAAAAGAAGGAAATTTTGCCATATGCAACAACATGAATGGACTTGGAGGGTATTACGCTAAGTGAAATAAGTTAGACAAAGATAAATACTATATGATATCACTTATATGTGAAATCTAAAATACAATAAACTAGTGAATATAACAAAAGAAACAGACTCACAGATATAGAGAACAAATTAGTAGTTACCAGCGGGGAGAGGGAAGTGGGGAGGGGCAATATAGGGGTAGAGGATTAAGAGGTACAAACTATTATGTATAAAATAAGTTACAAGGATATATTGTACAGCACAGGGAATACAGCCAATATTTTATAGCAGCTATAAATGGAACATAACCTTTAAAATTGTGAATCACTATATTGTACACTTGTAACACATATTGTACATCAATTATATTCAATTTTTTAAAATCTCATGATAAAGACTTACCAGTTATTATTTTGCTGCATTTTGCCAACTTGTTTTTTATTTGTGTTTTCACGCATTAAAACAGACACACTTGAAATAAATACATTGCTTTAAAATATTCAGAAACATATTTTTCACTAATTTGGAATGACTTTTCCTTTCCCGATTATTCTCTTTTCACCCCTAACTTACATAATAATACTTAATTTTTATTTTTGAATTATAAGGGTGTTTTTCTGAATACAAGTCCCCCTATCAGATATATGATTTGTAAATATTTCCTCCTATCCTCTTCAACAAACAGTGCTAGGATAACTGGAAATCCACACACAAGGGAATGAAGTTGGACCCCCTCCTTACACCATGCACAAAAATTAACATAAAATGGATCACAGAACTAAACATAAGAGCTAAAAATATATTTAAAACCCCCTAACAACTCAATAATAAACCGACAACCCAAATGAAAAATAAGCTAAGGATCTGAAGAGACAGTTCTTCACAGACGATATACAAATAGACAATAAACACATGAAAAGATGCTCATCGTCACTAGTCATCAGGGAAAAGCAAACCAAAACCATAATGAGATACTATTTCACACCCACTAGGATGGCTATAATAAAAAAGGCAGATAATGACAAATGTTGGTGAGGATGTGGAGAAATTGGAACCCTCATGCACTGCTGGTGGAAATGTAAAATAGTGCAGCCACTTTGGAAAAGTTTAGCAGTCATTCAAAATGTTAAACATGGAGTTATATGACCCAGCAATTCTACTCCTAAGTATATACCCAAGAGAAATGAAAACATATGTTCACACAAAGACTTTGAATGTTCACAGCAGCATTATTCAAATAGCCCCAAAGTGGAAACAACCCAAATATCCATCAACAGATAAATAGATAAAAGGTGGTATATCCACAAGTTGGACTATTATTTAGTTGTAAAAAGAGATGTGCTGATGAATGCAACAACATAGAAGAATCTTGAAAACATTACACTAAGAAGTCAGTCACAAAAGGCCACATACTGTATGATTCCATTTGTATGAAATAGCCAGAATAGAGAATTTATAGAGACAGAAAGTCAATTAGTGGTTGCCAGAGGCCAGGGAGATTGGGGAGGATATGGGGAGTGACTGCTAATCGGTACAGGGTTTCTTTGGGGGACAATAAGAATGTTCTAAAATTAGATAGTGGTGATGGCTAGCACCACTCCGAGGATACTAAAAACCATTTAATGAAAAAAAAAAAAAACAAAAAAAACCATTTAATGGTAAACTTTAAATGGCTGAAATTGTATGTATATTTAAAAAACAAAAATAAAACCTCCTAGGAGGACGGATATGGGCATGTGGATTCCCTAACACCCTATCTATCCCTCACTAAGGCACTGAAGATTGACTGAGGGGAAATATTAACTTCTCAAATTTTAAGCAGGCAAAATTAAGATGACCTAAAACTAATCTAGGTAACAAAGTCACTTACTCTTTTTTTTTCACTTCATTTTTATAGGTGTTTTCAAACATTGAAATATAGTTAATTTACAATGTGGTGTTAGTTTCAAGTGTACAGCAAAGTGATTCAGTTATACATATATATATATATATATACATGTATATTCTTTTTCAGATTCTTTTCCATTATAGGTTATTATAAGATACTGAGGAGAGTTCCCTGTGCTATAGAGTAGGTCCTTATTGTTCACCTATTTTATATACAGTAGTATCTGTTAACCCCATACTCTTAACTTATTATGTCTCCCCTCCCACAGCCTCCTCTCCCCCTGCTACCCCCTTTGGTAACCATAAGTTTGTTTACTCTGTAAGTCTATTGCTGTTTTGTAAATAAGTTCATTTGAACCATTTTTTTTTAGATTCCACGCACAAGTGATACCATATGATATTTGTCTTTCTCTGTCTGAAAGTCACCTATTCTTATAGCAGTTAACCTAGAATGCACATTTTAAATGCTTGGCAACTAGAAAGTTCTTAGAAAGGTCAGCTCTTGCCTCAACTCCCCAACCCCTTTTCTAAACTGCCTTGTGCTTGGGCAAAAAAGAGAAAATTATCAAGCTATTTTAAAAATAAGAATGGTGAGCATTTGTCTAGGAAGATTGATGAGGACACATTTTAGTAGAAAATTAATTAGGAATCTCTCTAAGCATTCTTGCTGTTTTTTTCCTTCTCCTCAACACCCCATTCCCACACAAACCTTGGGGCCCAGCAAAAACGAGAACGTTTCTTTATTCCAAGGAGTAGCGGGGTCCATATAAGTATGTCCATTATATAGATCAAGAAACAAAACTTCAGGGCCATAAAACTAGCTGTCCCTCAAGGCCATAATTAAGAGAGATGGCTTCAGTGCTCCTGGAGGCTCACATATTCTTCTACCTAAGAAATAACTGAACAGCATTTTACATGTGAAATCACCTAATTATGGTCTCCAGTCCCCTCGCTTCCTCTTGGCAGGGCCTCACTTCCCCAGGCCAAGGCAGACAGATGCCCAGCAACAGGAACAAAGTGGAGAGCGTTAAAGGCTGGCTGGGCTTGCAGAAGCAGCCTGAGTCCATCCCCAATATCTCACCTCACTTTCCTTGAGAGGACAAGCCCAGCCTTGGCCAGCCGGGAGCTGACCCTCCTTCCAGGCCCCAAGCCCTTTGCCGGTCACCTTCAGGTAAGGGAGGCAGCTTGATTTCCATCACCAATAACCAGTGAGCTCTCTACAATTCCCTCTACCTGTAGATGGCTTTCTATATATGAAGGGTAAGAGTCAGCAAATCCATAAATCAGTCAACATCGCCTGTGATCATGAGTATTTCCTGACTGCCCAATGTCATCCAGGAACTCGGAAGGCTGGTACACCAGTGCTGCCTAATCCCCCTCTACCCCCAGCATCTTAACTGAGAGGAGCCACCAGAGGGGGCAAATGGGAGGACGCACAACCATCCCTCCCAGCCACTTGCCCTCTGCCATTCTGGAACTGCTGGCAACCATCGTTTATTACATCATTTACTGTGTGCTACATGCCAGCGTGTCAACGGCTTTACATGCATTCTTTCATCTAAGCCCAGTAACAAATCTGAGTGGGAGGTATAGTTATTATTCTCAGTTTATACGTAAACCCACTTGGCGAAGCTAAATAACTCACCCAAGGCTACCCAGCCAGTACATGGTAGAAGGTGATGAGATTCAGGATGCTGAAGCAAACGTTGTTAATCACAGAAGATGGGAGTTGCAGATTCTGACACTGGAAGGTCAGTAGGAGCCAATCTACCAGGATGATGCTAGAAGTCTGCAGAAAAGAGGCTCCACCCACCCCTAGGACTGAGCCCTAAAGCCATCCCGCATGAGCTGGGTAGTGAGTTCCCACACATTTGAAGGGAACTTCAACACGGAGCTAGGAAGGGCTTGGCTGGGAGAGAGCTGGCTCAGCAAGTCTCTGTGCACACAGTGTGGAAGGTGGGCGCTCAGCTTGTAGAGACCCAGGGTAGAGCAGCCCTTAGGAAGGCTTTCTGCATCAAAGCAGTGAAGCCCCTGCCTTCACTAAACAGCTTTGACAGGAGGGACCTGGCGGTGTCAGCGTTTTATTTACTCCATCAGTTGACCTTTGTCCTTGGCAACTGGCTGGAGGAGTCTCTTCTGCTCCTCTTTTCCTAGGGCTTCACTGCCAAGGACTCTCTGTCCTAAAGCCTCGCTTTACACCTGTATGTCCACACTGTTATCGTCAAGCATGTATTATGTGCAATTACCTGCTGAACTGACAGAAACGGATAAGTCTATAGAGGCAGCCAATGGAAAAACAACAGGATCTGAAGTTAGCCAATTCTGGGTCCTATCAGACTATACTTTGGGGGGGTATGATTTATTTTAGTTCTTCACTAAATAAAATGTCTATAACATAGTCAACTTCAGGGAAGAAATAAATGACTAAGAGTCTCCACCCTCTAAGGGTAAAGACAAAAGATACATATATGAAACAATGGTCGTGCAAAATGAGAGATGATGTCATTTGAATGTTTTATACGCGTCTCTCTGTACTTAACTAGACTGACTTGTTGGTAGCTGGGGACATTATGCACATTACTTCCTTATCTGCCCTAACCCCAGAAAAAGAAACCATTTCCACACTGATAGTAGGCATTGATAATGCTGGGGGAAGATAAGGAGTCCTGAGGTCAGTGGTAATTGGGATCTCCTGTGCAACTTCAGCCAGTGTTTCTTCTGAACACACATAGCTCTTGCTGACATCTGAACGTGAGACACCATATAGGAGACAACAGAGGTGTGTACAGCACTTCAAGGGCTGAGAGGTAAAAGTGATCGTGCTGAGAGGCTGGGGAAACACCACGGAGCAGCCCAAGCTGCCCACAGATTCTCCAAAAGCAGGAACCTGGTTTTCACGTTGTGATAAGGGACCCTGAGGCTCACTTTCCCAGAAGTATCTACTGGGGCCCTAAATTCCAGGTGGGAGCTATTCCATTGCATAAGGTGTTATTTCAGAAAGTATTTTAAAATGTAAATATGTTTCTGCAGGAGGGAAAATATTTAACCATGCCTTGTTCACACATGAGTAATGTATAGGCCAATTTTAAGAAAAAAAAAAAAAAAATCTTACCAGACCCCACTGTATATCTATACAAAATTCTTTTGAGTATTACTGACTTAAGAAGATAAAATGTTAATTGCTAAATCCTTCAGTTATAAATATTGTTACAAAAGAGGAGTTTTCTTCTTAGTAATTGGCAAAATACTTTTTAAAAGATTATTGTAGCGAACAATTTTAAAAATTCTCATGCATCTCTAAAGATTCAAAAACCCTTGTTTGAAAATCATGGCTTTAATCTATTTAACAGTCTCTATCAAATTAATATCCAGCCCCTAGCAAAGGACTTGGCATGTAGTAGGTGTTCAATAAACTTTTTCTGAGTGGATGAATTTTACATGATTACAGACAAGAGCTGAGCCAAGTCTACCGCCGGGGTGGGCAAGTCCAGGCAGGCACCAAGCTGTGACCGTGGGCAGCTGGGTTTAAGAAAGAACCACAGGAGAACATCAAATAGGTGATTTGATGAGTCACCCAGGATGGGCTAACTGCCCACGGTTACCACCAGGAAACTGGCTGATGAGGACAACAGACCTCTTCCTTGGCCCACGGGCGCCACTGTGTGCACACATACACTCAACGCCTAGCATAGTACTTTTTTTTTTTTTTTTACCTTCCATTCATAGCACCTGGGAAGTCTCAAAGAGAGGGCCAGAGGCAAGCCTGGTCCCATGGAAAAACGGCAGGATTTGAAGTCTGCCAGTTCTGGATCCTGGCATTTACTGGGTCTTGGGCACATTTCTTAAATTCCAACTTAGAGTCTCCTCATTAGTAAAACAGAGCAAATAGCTATGTCACAGTGCTGTTGGATGAATTACACAGGGGAATGTCTGTAAAAGGCCCTGGCACATGGTTGGTAGATAATGAAGCTAGTTGCCTGACAGGGGCAGGAGGACAGAGCCTGTTATCCATGGTAATGAAGGAAGGAAAAGCTCAGGATGGGAAAGAGGCCCAAGTCCAGTCCCTGCTGCTCAGGCAGGAACACAGGTCCTTTGGGTGGGGCAGAGGGAAGTGAGGCGAGGAAAAGGCAGAGCTGCTTTCTCAAGGGAGGTATGTTTGTTTTGTGGCTGACTGAAAAAAGAGGAAGGGGATTTATCACATGCTCATGTGAGTTTCCAGGCAGAATTTTAAGTCATTCCATTGGCTCAAGTTGAGAAGGACTTCTTTCCAACAAATCCCAACATCCCAGCAGAAGACATGTTGTTGAGCCAAAAGCGGTTTGGCAAAAGAAGAGAGGAGAACACTACGTACAAAGCACCTGTGCTACCAGTGAAGTGGACCAAGGACCGGGGGATGAGGTAATAAGCTCCTAACAGCCTCTCCAGCATCTGAGTTACCCTTTGGTTTGCCTTCTGGAACATTTTCCTCATCTGTCATCAAGGATTCATTGAACCGAGGATAGAGCCATGCTTAGGCCACTGTCTTTCAATCCTTCAGGTCACACCACCTCACCCCAAACTTAATTTCACGCTATAGTAAAACCAGAATAAAATGAAATCAGGATACACTACAAGCATAACTATGCTATTATAAGGATGCATGTAGACAGGGGTCTGGAAAAGCTTAGAAAAGCAAAATAGTCGATACGTATTGGGTGACAAAATTAAGGAGAACCTTCCCTTTTAAAAATTATTTTTTAAGTTATTATGGTCTTATTAATGCAATATGTAAAAGCTAGAAGGGAAAAACATTAAGTCAGGAACAACCCGACCTCATGAATGTCACTTGGCCTAAGGCAGGAGGTTTTGGACTGATCACCGTTGAGATCACGCATCCCATCACACCTGGCTTCCCCACCCACTCGAGGGTAGGCCAGACGCAGATGCAGCCTGACCTCAAGAGACTGAAAGGCTCACGACTGAATTTCTTTTGGTCAAAACTTTCATGCAAATTTCACTCACATGCAGCACCCTAATAATGCTCCATGCTGATCTCAAACTAGACCTGAGAATTTTTTGGTCTATACAACTTCATGCTACCAAACACCTAAATGAGCATTTTCTAACTAGTCTGAAAGTTTTAGTAGCTCTACTGCACACAGACATACCTGCATCCCTGCTGAGGAACTAAGCAGTCCCCAGTAAAGGGCGAATAGGACGAGAACATACACAGCCTGACTTATACCTTCTGACATAACTGATCACTCTACATTTACTCCACTGGAAAATCACCTACACCCATTAAAATTCATTACCCACATATTTCACTTGTTTAAGGTTTTTTTTTAAACACAAAGCACAGTCAATGTTGGACTAGACGGTAATTTGGGTATAGGATGATCTCAAGGATGAGTCTTGGAATTTACTGTCTTCACCCATATGTGACTTAGCCAAAACCTACACAAATAACCCCAACAAGGGCAAATCACAAGGTCCCTCCTGCTCAGTGGATGAAGGTTCAATAGTCCCAAGGTTCACTTGCCTCTGTTTCCTTCTAGAAAATTCCTTCTAGAAAATACCCTTACCCTCTCCATTGTCTCCTCCCATCCCCATACCTTGTTCACACCCATTTCAGTACTCATGCCATAGTATTACATTTGCTTATACACTTGTCTCCCTGCCAGACTGTGAGTTCCTTGTGAGGAGAAACTAGGTCTTCTTTACGTGTCTGCACACCAACTCAAGCCCCGTGCCTGGAACACACTGGTTTAAATGGTTTAAATAATCATGGTTTAAATGATCCCAGCATGATTATCAGTGCCCCATTTACTCACAAAAGTGCACTGGTGTGTATGATCTATGACCACCTTATCAATAAACAGTAGATGAATGTTAGCTGTTGGTTTTATGAAATTTGTTTGTGTGTTTGTTTTTAAAGTCATCTCCCCATTATCTGTTGCGGTTATTGTAGGTAGATAGGCAGGTAGGTAGGTAGGTGGGTAGGAGATGAGTAGACAGACTGACTCTGAGAAGCAGGTAATCCAGAAATTCGTTTTATTAAGGATGTGAAAGCATGATGGGTAGCTTTGATTTGTCACAGCAGATTTCCCTTCTAATTATCTAGACAATCCTTTGATAAGAGTAAAAGGATTTTGTTTCTCTGAGCACACTGGCATGGTGTGAGCTTGGATGAGGACGGTTACAGCTAGAATGTGCTGGTGGCGGTTGGGAAAGCCACCCTGGCATTAAATCCATACCACGATTACCGAGAATCAGTGGTGTTGGCAAGTGTTCACTGTCCCAACCCAGATGTCACTGCTCTGTGGCCCAGCCTCCTGCCTGCGAAGCCGACCCCCCTCTACAGATGCCCCTTGGAGATGGGAGAATCCCAGAGCTTTTCTTACAGTCCTCAAGGATGAGGTGAAGTAGCAAGAACCAGAGAAGGCGAGCATGGGGCTGGAGCCAATTAACGGACTCCAAGTTTAGGGCTCTGGTTTACAGAGCAGCAAGGGGCATGTTAGTTAATAGGGCTGCCAGAAGCACTGATAAAATCAGGATTACCCAAGTGTGGGCTATTTGTCCTGGGGCCTGGCCTTTTTACAGCACATTAAGGGTAGGAAACTAGAACCACAAGTCTCCATGGGTCCTTCCCCACTTGTAATCGCCACAGACAGGGCCACGCAAAGGAGGCCAGAAGGGAGGGGAACTACTCCACCTGTCTGGCCCATTTCCTCTGGTTCCAGAGAAACCCCTCCTTGGATTTAAGGTCTCAGAGGGATTTCCTAACTCTCCCTGCTCATTAAACCTGTTTGATTTTAAAGGAGAAGATTAAGTACACAGCCCACAGCCAAGACTCCAGATGTTAAGCAAGCCTTCCTTTTGTGGTTGGCTCCCCTACTAAGAAGTGCTTCTAATTAACATCTAACGCTGGGCTCCTAGGGGCTCTCAGAGGTGGGAGTCCAGGCAGAAGGGCCCTGGCCCTAGTCCCAGCTCTGCTGCTTTTATTAGTCCAAGATCTGAGCCCCTCATTTGGCTCCTCTGAGACTCGATTTCTTCATGTTTTTCCTGTGGGAGTAGATTATCTACCAAAGGTCCACCCTGCACCAGCGGGCTGTGAAGGTCAAAGGTGATCAACTTAGAGTTCTTCAGAAAAGGCAGGAAAGCCCTTCAGAACTGCCCTGTTCAGTGCGATTCCCGTATGTAAACTTGAGCTAGTTAAAATTTAAAATTCAATTCGTGGGTCACACTAGCCGCATTCCGAGGGCTCAGGAGCCACACGTGCCTGGCGGCTGCCGTGTTGGGCACCTCGGATGGAGAACACTGCCGCCGCCGGGGAAGTTCTGGGGGACAGCACTGCCCTCAAGCCTCTTGGAATTCTCACCATAGAAACATTGAGAAGGTCACTCCAACCCTGTCGCGTGCTCAGGAAGACAGTGGTCCACGTGTGTCTTAAGGCCTGCAAAGAGAGGAGCCCTTTACACCGACACAGTAGGGCCACAACCAGGCTCTTTTGCAAGTTCTTCAAAGAAAGCGGCAGAGTTTTTCTTCCCAACACATAAAACAGGCGCTGGCAAGGCAAGGGACTTTTCTCCCACCAGCCCCGCTGCCGGTTCTACTCAGATCACCCTTTCAGACCTCATCTATTATTTACACAGTCCCCCTTCTTCAGAAAACGCATTTTCAAACATTCTCTTGACAGAACTGTTAGGTTTGTGCAAATCCAGGGCCCACGAAGACCCAGCCACTTCGTTCCCACCTGCCTGACAGGCCCTTCCACATAGCACCAGAAAATGGCCAACTTGAACTGTTTAACGAAACAAAAGGACACAGTCCTCCCTGGGGCCAAGTGTTAAAAGCATTCCAAAAGAAAATGGCCCGAAACAGAAGCTCCTCCCCTCCAATCTGTTCCTCATCGGCCAAGGATTTATTGGCTCTTGCAGTAAATTAGCCAATTGCCAAGAGAAAGTAAAACCGTGGCTCCAATGTAAATACTTGTTGGTAACAATCCTTCAATGTGACACTTTGGATTTCAAGTGGCTGGGTGGCCTTCCAAACGCCTCATTAAATGGCAACTTTATAGCATTAAGGGGAAAAGGCTCTGGGATTTTCCTTTCAAATATATAAATCAATCTTTTCAAAGACAAACAATAGAACAATTCACAAAATGTGTGTGATTGGGGGAAACAAGGAGGAGGGTCCAGAGAACTGAGGAAGGAGAAACTGAGAAGCAGAGAGAGGCTGGTCTAGAGTTTTTCCTGCCTCTGTGCATTAGGGTACCTTGACTCTGGACATTTCCACTCTGCCCAACATTTATTTGGCCATCATCAAATGGGACCTCGCTCCCAAATGGTGAACCCCTAGGCCCTGTGTGACTCTGTGTGTGTGTGTGTGTGTGTGTGTGTGTGTGAGTGTGTGTGTGTGTGTGTGTGTGTGAGTGTGTGTGTGTGTGTGTGTGTGTGTTCCCATACTGATGGTGTCTTTGTTCATCTTCCTATCCCTCACGGTATTTACCATAAAGATTTCCAAGCGGGACTTCCCTGGCGGTCCAGTGGTTAAGACTCCGTGCTTCCACTGGGGTGTGGGTTCAATCCCTGGTCGGGGAACTAAGATCCCGCATGCCACGCGGCGTGGCCAAGAAAAAAAAAAAAAAAAAAAGATTTCCAAGCAGCAGGCAATCAAAATTATCAACAGTTGCTTATTGACTACCCTGTGTGTGAGCTACCATAGTGACCCTTGGAAAGACACTTACCCTTTACTCCCCAAAATAATTTAACATGTTTTATAGAGTGTAAGCCACCAAATTAACAGTTAAACCCACAAGGGCACCACTACCTCAAAAACCTAAACTTACTGTTTAGAAAAGTTTCCATGGGCATTATCTGCTCCATCCAAATCCCACTGCGCAAATGGATTGGAACAGCTGCACTCCTGGAACCCGGGCTTGGAAAATAGGGTTGTTTCCTTGTGATGTGCCCCCAAACACCACTCCCTCTGCCCTTCAGCTAAGTAGCCTCTCAAAGCTACATGTGGCCCCCAGGAGGCCAATCCATTTTATTTTTTCTTTAGAAAAAACTCTTTTTAAAAAAAAACATATAAACCTGATGGCTGAAATCAAAGAGCAGAAAGTTCTGCTCGTGTGCCTACAACCCTCTGCATGCGGCATGTGTGCCGGTGGCAATCTCGACTTTGTCCTCCTAATTGGCAGTTCTCTGTATAGCTATATTCAATTTCGTCAGATTCCTATGGAAAAATCAGTCCCATTGTTCCAAAAGAACAACGGGCAACTGATAATAAGCGCAGTGAGACAAGGCAAGCGGACTCTGCAGAGCTCAGGAATGGTACTTTTAGGCTGTTAAAATGGTTCCGATTGGAAAAGCTGCCATCTCAGTAGCCCTCCTCCATCCTCAAGTCTGCTTCTCCATCTCAAAAAGCAACACGAAACAAAATCGAGTGTGCAGATTAGTGAAAACTGTTCGCAGACTCCCAGTGTGGTCCTTCCACCAACACCCCAGTTCCCTCCCCCAGAGAGAATGTCTCCAGTTCCAAATCTGCCCCAAGCATTTCTCAGGTGAGAGCCATTTTCCTAATATAATTCCTATTCTGTCATTGCCTTGGTGGTCACTGCGTATATCACGTGTGTGAGTGTGTGTGTGTGTGTGTGGGAGAGAGAGAGAGAGAGATCTGCTTTGGACTGTTTGGAGTCTAGCAAGTCCATATTTAAAACATCCACCCTTCAATGGACTTGCAGGATTTCCAGAATGTATCACGGTGGTCTGTGTACAGAAATCCAAGGAAAGAATTAGGTCAGCCAGCGTCAAAACTTTAAGGACTAAACACAGGAGGAACATGCCCGTCAAAGCACTCACAAGACCACAGCCTGGCGTGAAGTCTCGCACCAGCAGGCATTCAAGAGACTTCGGCAGACTCTACTTGATGCATTAGTACTTCGGGGCTTGGTGTGTGGGAGTGACTCGGTCCTAAGGCAAGACTTGAATTCCACCCTAGGCTCGAGGGCCAGGAACGTGGCAAAGGCCCCGCGCTTCACAGCATCCTTCACAGAAGCAGTTTCCTGTAGGGACTGTGCTGGTCCCCTGCCAACCCACAGTTCTCAGAAGGGTGGAAGGGCAGAGGGAGGAATTTCTCCAGCTGGCAGATCCTCAAGGCGGGAGGAAAGAGGAAGGGAGTCGGGGCAAGGAGCTGGGCAGGCCGGGAGGAAGAAGGAGTGGCAGGGAAGGAAGAGGCCCTCCGGAGGCACATCCACAACTTGGCGACGGCAGATCAAACCAAGCCCAGCCTCTGAGCCCCTGCTACCCGTCCTAGAGTCCCTCGAGCACAGTGGCATGCTCTAAACAATCGTGTTGTTAGTTGCTTAAAATATGTATGCATTCCTTCTGTCTGTTACTCAAACTATGTAGATAAGCCTTAATCTCCTCCTTAATTCCACTCTTCTCCTGCAAAACAAACATTGTTTTCTGTTTTTCATCTAGATCTTCTGGATGCAGCATTCACATACTGCTATATTCATATGGGAGAAAAATATCACTTTACTTATTAAACAGCCACATAGTGTTCTTGCCCTCTATACTGTGCTTTTCTTTCCACTTAATTATACACCTTAGAGATCATTCTATCCTATGGAAGAGACCCACTTCATTCTTTGCAACCTTCCACACAGTGTTCTACAATGTGGACTCACCATATTTTATTTATTCAATCTTCTACTGATGTTTAATTTTCATTTTCCCCCTCTTCCCAACAGTTCTGGAGTGGAAGTATGTTCAGATGCAAGTATTTCACTAGAATACAAGTCTAGAAGTGAATCACTGGGTCAAAGGATATGTATGATTTTAATAGACACTGACAAGATCCCACAACAGGTTTCACTCCCACTCACAGCATGTGGATACTCCTTTCCCTAATTCCACCCACATTTGATTCTATCATACTTTTAATTTTTGCCTAAGTCTAACCTTAACCCTGGCTTTGTCTGGACTGGATGATGGGCAGTATTAGGGGAAAAAAAAAAAACCAACCCACTGCTTTAATTTGCATTTTTCTGAGAGATCAAGCATTTTGTCTTATGTTTATCGGTCATTTGCATTTTCTCTTCAGTGAGTTACCATTTCACAGACTCTGTCCATTTTTCTTTTGGGTCTTTGTTTCTTTTTCCTCATGAGTTTATAGGTTTTTACATATTCTATTAATCCACTGTCTGTTCTATTTGTTTTGTACATTTCTCTCAGTCTTAAAAACTTTGCTCATGGCATTTCCCCACAAACAAGGTGGTTTTCCATGAACAATACAGTGGCTTCCAAACTGTCCTTTTCAGCCATAGAATCCTTTCTGCAATCTAGGGGAACCCCGATAACAGACAGACAACAGCAGAGCTGCTCTGGCTGCGGCCGAACCAGCCTCCTAAGGTCCCGCCAGCTCCCCCATCCTGATTCTGAGGGATGCTTCCAAGAGCAGAGTTTGAAACCACAGGTTCAGTCCAACCCCCTCGTGGAACAGATGAAGAAATCCAGGAGAAGAGGCATTAGAAGGACAAGCTCAAGGCCTCCTAACAGAAATAAGACCAGAAGTGAGTTCTTCATTCTGTTTCTATGAACCCAGCACAGTCTTTAAATTATAGAAGGTAAATTAATTCCAATTTGATCTGACAACAAAACCCAGCTATTTGGCATCTGACTCATGTACTTTTCTCCCGTCCAAGAAAAAGAAAGTCACAATGCTAATAAAATAAACTGAAAGATAATTTCACCCAAAAACTCAATTAAAAACAAACATTTATCACTGCTTTCTAGTTATTTATTTCTGCGTTAACTTCCTGTCTCTCCCCACAAGAATAGAAGCTAAACGAAAACAGGGAATCCTTGTCTGTCTCTCATGTCTCAAAGATCCAAGACTGGGCCTGTCAAATTATAAGTCTCAATAAACATTTACCACCCAAACTGTTCTCTACAGCTAAAAACAAGCAGAAAATGATCCAATTTGCTTTAAAAAAAATTTCAACTTCATGTATCAATGTAACCTCTACTAGAATAGCTATTCATTACGTGGCCTACAGCGTGCGATGCAGGAAGGAACATCAAGGTCTCCATAATCCAAATGGAATAATTGAGAGCAGTACCGCTGGAAACATATGATCACCCTCTTCCTCCTTCCCCTTAATTCTCTGGGCTTCTGATTGTTATGTTTGTGTTTTCTAGGGCGTTGGGCACTTGAAGGCCCCTTTGTAAAAACCTCCCCAGAAACGGAGGCATTTTGAATCAGCTGAGTTCCAGTCTGAGGTTTTTTTTCTCACCTGCTAAGTACTAACTACCAACCATGGGAACTCGAGGAGGTTGAGCAATTGTGGGACCCAAGTCAGGTCCCCACTCTGTAAAGTGGACACAACTACAGGCCCTGCACCTCATAGGTTTTCAGAGGCTTGGTGTCGATGTATGTCTGCTGCTTAGTGTAACACCACACACATGCAGTCCCTGGAGTTGATCAGTTAAGATGGTCTGCGGAGCTGTCAACTTTTAGGATGGGATTTTTATGCCCAGATGAGGGGACAGAGTCGGACTAAACACTGTCAAATACGAGGACATGACTCAAGACAGGCCAGTGTTATTAAAAATTCATTACAACACTCACTGTAATGAGTGAGGGAACAACACTCATTTTCAGAGCAAGTCAAATCCAATCATCATGATGAATATTAGGCGGAGGTCTCAGAACTAGACCAACCGCAGAGGGAAAGGTTGATTGGAGAGGCTTCAGTTAAATGCCAGCCTGCTGTAAACCACAGCCAGAAGGCCACTTTGTACCTCTGTGTCTGAGGTTATAGGAGCTCATGTTTACTTGGCTTGGCTGCAGGGACATTCACAGCTTCCATTTGCTCCCCGGGAATCACAAAGAATGTGTTCTGGCCCAGACCCCCCCCCCCCCAGGGAACAATAACCATTTCATACATTGGTTTTTAGTTACAGGGCTATGAATGCCCTACAGCCAATCAAAATAGGGGTCTTACAGATCAGATTTTGATCTCTGCAAATGAGGATACTGGCTAAAGCCACTCTGGAAAAGCAAAAAGAGCAAATGTTCTGTTCACAGAATTTTGAAAATGCTTGCTTCCTATCCATTGATAGAGACAGTTCTTGAAGCAGTGGTGACGGGCATTGTAGAGCAGAATGTTGAAACACAGGCAATTCACGTGTCATAGAATTCTGATACCTCTGAAAAGATGTAAATAATAACAGAAAAATCTGCATCTTCAGGACTTCTCTGGTGGTCCAGTGGTTGGGACTCTGTGTCCCAATCTGGGGGGTCTGGGTTCAATCCCTGGTCGGGGAACTAGATCCCGCATGCATGCAGCAACTAAAAGATCCCACATGCCACAACTAAGATTCCCGCGTGCCACAACTAAGGATCCTGCATGCCGCAACTGAAGATCCCACACGTGGCAGTGAAGATCCGCAACTAAGACCCAGCGCAGCCAAATAAATAAATAAAAAATATTAAAAAAAGAAAAAAAAGAAGAAAAGAAAAATCTGCATCTTCAAATTGGCCAAAGCAGGACAAACCCTCATGGATTTTACTATAAAGCATAAACAAAATGCTCATTATAACGCTGGTCTTTTAAAATCAGGTATTGCTGGAGCAAGTGTGAGTAGTCTCAGAAGCCCATCTTTAGCAGAACTGAAATCAGATCTAGGGATTGAATCACACACAGAGCAGTTTGGTCACTGAAGGCACCTTTCTCTTCATCTCAGAAAAAAAATTTTTTTCCCTTTATTTAACAAAGATACTGAAGATAAAGAGAAATGTTAAGCAGAAAAGCATTTAAAAATCTGCTTTGAAAAGAAAAAAATCCCCAATTCTTACAGCTCCCTGAGTATTGCCTAGGCTAGAAGAAAAGGGGAAGAGATGACAATTGAAATGGGGCATGAAACACCCACAAGTCGACAAAACAAGCCCGCCTCTTGTTGAAATTGATTTGACTGTTCTTAAGAACACTGGAAGATCTTCCTCTCCTGCTAAGAAGAGACCCAGAAGAAAGCTTTCAGAATAACTAGAGTTGCTCTCAATCCCAGCCTTTGTTCTCTAGAAAAACAGAGTGGGAGACAACTTGCTGGGTCATACATGAGGAGAAATTTCAATTCCTAACACTGACCTGGGCACTTAGCGACAGAGCTTAAAGTACAATGCCCCCCGCCCAGCGCATTACCACGTGGACCTCATGGTCTACTACCACCTGCCTTCCTCACTCCACAGTGCCCTGTCTATGCAGTCACAGGCGGCCAACAGCGGGGTGTGCCACAGTAGATATTTAAACACAGGATTAGTCATTTTCTACCAAATTCCAAAATAAGCCAAGGCCACTCCACCACTAGAAACTTTACAGCAAGCTCTGCCATTCAGGGTCTCGAGATTGTCTGTGTTCTTCTGAGGGTCAGAAAAAGAACAGGGCTTTAAAGCAAAATTCTAGGAAGCCAGGACGGTTGAGAAGGGACACTGAGAAGGGACGGAGCTCTTTGTTCAGGACCAAGAACAAAGGCCACTGTGGGAGAGATGGGCCAGAGAGCACTTCCAGCGAATGGAGAAGGGGCCCAGAGACGCTCTCCCAGGCACCTGGACTCATTACCACCTAAGCAATCTGAACAAGTGAGGTTCTGGGGTGCTTGTTGAGCTTATGAACCAGTCATAGTATTTTCTCCCCTATCTCAAAAATTAAAGTGCAAACCACTTCAAAGCTCTAGATTCTAGTTTATCCCTCTCTCAGGACACTATGGCTAGAGCCCTAGATAACATCCTCATTAACAAAAATAGGCCCTTTCGCAAAGTTTGTAAAGCAAATTTCTGTGAAACAACTTGCCTTTTGATCTGCATTGTACTAGCATGATCTTACCGGAAGTGATATAATTACAAAGAGCACAGCACTTCAAAACAAAGGATGAAAGAGAAAAGGTCTACTTTCTGATAAAGCACTAGTAAGTCTGAACTAATAACAATCTTATGCTACATAGCATAAAGATTCCAAAATACCTAAAGTTAGAAAATGCAGTAAGGATGTCTCATAGTAATAGTTAACAGTTATTGAAAGCTGAAACTGGGCCAGGGACATGCAATTACTCATTGAAACCTCACAACCCCCATGATTAGATATTACTATAACCTCCATTTTATTTATTTATTTGTTTGTTTATTTATTTCTAATACCTCCATTTTAAAGCAATCTGAGGCACAGACAGCTTCCAAGGACATTCAGATGTGACAATATAGGAACCTGGGAAGTCTGGCATAAGAATTCAATAGTCTCAAAAGCTGCATATACTGTACATTGAAATTTTATAAGAACTGAATTTGAGGCCATACCTGGTCACCACCCAGAACTGGTGCCCCACTGTCTGTTTTCATCTTTATGTCCCCTGGCACATAGCCCAAATCCAGAGTCAAGGCTATTTGACTACATTATGCTCAGGGAACTTTGTAACATTGTGGACGACAATGTAATTATAAAGTATATAATTCAAAATGGTCGTGAGGACTTGCAGTCAGTTTTTTTAATAGTTAATTATCAAGACCAACCTTTGAACAATCAGAATGGATAGGAGGTTACTGCAAGATTGCTGGAAACAAAAATCCAAATTCAAAATCAGTAGCATTCCTTTACACCAGCAGTGACCAAATGGAGACTATAAGAAGAAAAAATTGGCTTCCATAGTAAGCCAAACTATAAAGTAGATAGGCATAAATCTAAAAAGCAACTTTAGTAAGAAATTATAAAGCTTCATTGAAGGATAAAAAGGAAGATTTGGATTAATGGGGCAATAAACCTTGTTCACAGAGAGAGAAAGATAACATTTTAAAGATGTTAATATTGCCCAATCAATCAATAATTTCAGTGAAATTCCAAAATGATCTCAACAAGACGTTTTAGGAAACCTGAAAAATAGTTTAACATTTATATGTGAGAGCATAGGTCTGAGAATAAAAAATTTGAAAAAGAAATACAAAGAGGATGGACTACATTATCAGATATTAAAACGCATTAGAAAACTATAGTAATTAAGACAGTGTGATATTGATGCAGGAATAGACAAATTATCAGAATGGGATAAAGAGTCCTGAAACCAACGTACATATTTTTAAGGACTAAACGACAGACGTGGTGCAAGGGCGTGCTAATCACTGTGCTCCATTTGAAATTTATTTTTAATCCATCTTCAATTTGTTTTTCTGTGTAGAATGAGGTAAAGATCAAATTATATATTTTCCACATGAAAGCCAAAAGAAAATAAACCTAGATATAAAAAATTACTGGAGGGGCTTCCCTGGTGGCGCAGTGGTTGAGAGTCTGTCTGCCAATGCAGGAGACACGGGTTCGAGCCCTGGTCTGGGAAGATCCCACATGCCGCGGAGCAACTGGGCCCGTGAGCCACCATTACTGAACCTGCGCGTCTGGAGCCTGTGCCCCGCAACAAGAGAGGCCGCGATAGTGAGAGGCCCGCGCACCGCGATGAAGAGTGGCTCCCGCTTGCCACAACTAGAGAAAGCCCTCGCACAGAAACGAAGACCCAACACAGCCATAAAGAAATAAATAAATAAACCCAAAAAAGATTAAAAAAAAAAAAAAATTACTGGAAAAAAATATAGGAGAGGTAGAGAATCTTCTTAAAACAGAAAAGTCAGTTGAAAGGTATGATTCCATTAACATGGCCAGATCTCAAAAAAGAAAAAAAAGAGTATAAAAAGCAAGACGCAATATGATACCATTTATGTCAATTAAAACACACATAAAGATGCATGTGTTTATCTATAAATATAGTACTCAACCATCTAAAAGTTAGCCTGGAAGGAGATGCACTGTAACGAGATGGGGGAAGTTAAGTTATGACTAATTTTTTGTTTAAGAAAAAACCTTAAAAGAAAATATGGCAAAACACTAATGGCTATTAAATCTGAGTGGCAGGAATATGGATGCTTGCTAGATTATTTTTGCATTTTCTACATCTTTAAACTTTTTAAAGAAAAAATTGTCAAAACTCAAACGTTAAATCTAGAGGTTCTTCATTAACCTATCAACCCAGAGTATTTTCTTGATTTTTCATATAATCTTATTCTTACTTCAAAATATAGAATATAAATAGGGCAGATAAATAAATGCAGTTATCAATCCTAACTGTGATGCTTAATTTTATGTGTCAACTTGGCTGGGCTATGGTTCCTGGATGTTTAGTCAAACACTAGTCTAGATGTTGCTGTGAGGGCATTTTTTTCGATGTGATTAATATTTAAATCAGTGGACTTTTTGCGAAGATTATGCTCCATAATGTGGTGGGCCTCATCCAATCAGTTGAAGGCAGTAAGAGAAAAGAGACTGAGGTTTCCCAAAGGAGAAGGAATTGTCCTCAAGACTGCAACACAGAAACTCTGCCTGAACTTCCAACCTGCTGGCTTGCCCCACAGAGTTCGGATTTGCCAACCCCTACAGTTGTATGAACCAATTTCTTAAAACAAATCACTTTCCCCCCCTCTCTATACACATATATCTCCTCTCCATTCTTTTTCTCTGGAGAATCCTGACTAATACCAACATTGCAAGTTTGGGGGGCAGGCATGGTTTCTCAACAACTAAAATGGTCCACGATTTTTGTAACATTCAAAAGGGTAGAAAGCCATGCTCTGGGGAAGTGAGGGGACAATGACAGGCCAATTCACATTGACACGTTGGGATTAAACACATCTTGTGTTTATTTTCTAGGAACATATATCTCACGAGAAGATAAAGTTCTTCGGTAAGGTGGCTTCTTGTTGGAGATGTGGTTTTTCCAGGTGGAAATGTCCCCATTGGGCTGTGATTACACTTGTTGGCCACGTGCTCTTGGGGAGGACACATGTCCACACTCCTACGTGGAGAACGAAGAGGGGCCGGAGGAGTGAGGTCTGGCCTTCCTGTGCCCGTGACATTTCTTGAGGAGAATTCTCCTTGTTTGTTTCACCAAAACCACAAGTTGACAGGCGGCCCAAGATTGACTGCTCTCTGTAGACTACTTCTCCATGAACGGGACTCTGCTCACACCATTATCAACCGTGTCAAGGGCTCTAGCTTCATACACAGCCCACACTCCTCATAATCTGCTCAGTACAATTCCAGACACCACGCATGTGTGGACATAAGGCTATAAGGACCCCTAAATATAAGTTGGTACCCCTTTGCTCAGGTTAGATCGCTTACTGATTTTAGAGAAAGTATATTTGAGCCATTTAATGTTCTGCGTTCCTGTGCATTTTATTTTATTTTGGTTTGGCACTTGCAAACCAAGAAAGTTCAAGTAAGAAACAAGAATGGAGTTACTGAAGCAACAATTCAAGGTGACAACAACATGTGTTATAAAAATACTTCTTGACATTAATTTGCATTTCCTATAGAGGCGAACAAAGGCCATCTCAGGGGGATTGTGAAGTGAGCCCCAATATAAGCAATCCTCTACTGTCCCAATCAGAACATAGCTGAAAAAACTGGGCAGGGGGGTTAGATAAATGTAAATGATGTAAGTGAAAGACTATATCATTAGATGTAAACATTCCATCTAAGATATTAAAAACGTAACATTTAAAATATTTACTATATGCTATTTAAGTGATTAATGTAGCAATACACATGTATGTGCAAGAATATCATATACACAAATACTATGTAAACAGCATAAGTTAATGCTAATTTAGAAATGTTTCTGGTTTCCTCCCACCCTTGACTCTCACACATTAGGAAAACATTTATTCAAAGTCTTCAGTGGCCTTTTTACACCCTGCCTGTGATTATGGCTACATTTTGAGTTTTCCAAAACCTATCCCCTTTACTTCCATGTCAGTTATTTGCATAAGGTTCTTGACTTGTTCCATTTTTAAATGATCTTTAAAAGTCTTGTTTACAAAGAAATCCAACACTTGTTACTGTGAGGTCAGATGCCCAGGAATACTACTAGATTTTTTAAACCTTTTTTTAAAATATGATTTCCTCAGTTGACCTCTATTAAAGCATCCCAAACCAGCACTGACGAAGGTCATTTCAGGCTAATGTGTGTTCCCTAAATAACACTTTGATGTTCAAAATAATTGTGAGATCCTTCCACAGCATGAGAGAATTTGTAAAGACTTAAATATAAGGCAATTCCCTCATTTCTGATGATAATCTGTTTTTATTGGGGGGGCAGGACCGTGCCTTATATTTGATTTGGGCTTAATTAAATCCTGTAGCTTCACTTCCCACACTGCCCCCATCTGCCTTTCTTCCTCAGCAGGGCAGCATGGAAACGTGGTACAGAATCACACGTGGGCTTTCTCAGGGTAGAGGTGGGGGACTCCAGGGGAATCCAAAAGGTTGGGTCTAGAGGACCCAGAAACAGGTGCTTCTCCCACAGGACAGATGCCACACCAGCCAGGCTGGGAGGACACTGACTTTCTGTCTTATCTGTCTTTCTTCTTCTTTGAAAAATAATTGATGCAGCTGCAGTGTGGTGCCTTTAAGAGTGGCAGGAGAGTAGCTGCAATGGGGAGACTCCCGGGCAGCTGTGTGGTCATGGATCCTCCCAGATGCCACCACCACCTTCTGAAGGGGTGAGAGCCGCCCTCTAAGCTCTAGCACTGCTAAAGGCATTCCCAAGAGCAAAGGGAGCCAGAGAAGTCTGTATGTAGGAGAGGGAGAATTTTCCGGAACATTCCGAAGAAGGGCCTAAATACCCTGGGAGCATAACTGAGCTCCCACCCATTACCTATTTCGGTGACTGAAGTGGAAAGGAACAATGCGCAATGCTCCAAGCCGTACAAGGTGCTTGCTGCGGCCATTAAGTTTTAGTTCAGAGGAGAAGGGTGCGGAAGGAGGAAAAAACGAGGATGATAATGATAACAACTGTATATCAACACTGTGATATTGTGATTTACAGTAAGAAATAAATATTTGGTCTTTGCCCACTGTTCCTGGCATAGCACTCCTAAAACTCTTGGAATTCCCTACGTAAGAGTCATAGGGGCATCTTTCCTTACAATATTTCGTTCCTGAAATGGCTCCAGAGCAATAAAGGTGAAACAGGTATCTTTTTAACAAGTCCCTTTCAATCACATCTGAGTCGATGATAATGTGGTGACTTCTTGAAAGTCCTTAAGGATGGAGGCTGGTTGCAGGGGTGCGGGGGGTGGTGGGAGGGTGCTGCAGGCATGATTAGAAGGGTGGAACTTTCAATCCCACCCTCTTGACCTCTGGGGAAGGGAGAGGCGCTGGAGACTGAGTTCAATCATCAATGGCCAATGATTTAATCAATTGTGCCTACGTAACGAGGGCTCCGTAAACACCCAAAAGGATGGGTGGGCAGAGCTTCCGGCTTGGTGAACACCTGGAGATGCCACGCCCTTTCCCCAGACCTTGCCCTATGCATCTTCCACCTGGCTGTTCCGGAGTTGTATCCTTTTATAACAAACCAGTAATCTAGCAAGTAAACTGTTTCCTGAGTTCCATGAGATGCTCTAGCAAATTAATCAAACTGATTAATTAATTAACCCCATTAATTAATAAGAGAGGCCGTGGGAACCTATTTACAGCCAGTCGGTCAGAAGCACAGGTGACAACTTGGACTTTTGATTGGCGTCTGAAGAGTATATGGTAGGGAAGGGGGTCAGTCTTGGGGGACTGAGCCCTTAACCCATGGGATCTGACGCCACCTCCAGGGAGCTGGTGTGTCCCCTCGCCTACATATTTGGTGACCAGAAGTGTCAGCAGTGAAGGAGTATTCAGAGAGTATTGTGTATAATGTAATTGAAAACAATAAATAGAGTTTTTCTTTACAACGGGGACAGAGTCATGAAAGAGAGGAAACCCCAAGTGGTAGGAACAGAGGGAGTGTTGCTGGAATTTGGCTGCTTCAGAAAAGCTCCCTCCAGGGCAGCTGACCAAGTCTAGATTCTCTCCAATAGACTTGGGTGGGTTTTGTCCTAAAGTAATACATAGACCCAGCACTTTCAGAAGTTTCATAACTACAACAAGAAAGATGGGGATGTGAATTAAAAATAAAAAATAATTATTAAAAAAAATTTTTTTTAAGTAATAAAAAAAAGAAAGAAAGAAGAGAGCAACCAAACCAAAAAACAAATCCACTAATGGTAACAAGCGCTAACAACTATATTAAAAAAAAAAAAAAAAAGATGGGGATTTGCCTCATTCTCCTTGGGTTTTTCTCCATTCAGAAAACTGACCTTTAACCCAAGCCTCGTTTTATGACTGAGGAAACGACTCAGGGAAGTTAAGAGATGATAGCTGACAAAGCACATCCAGAAAGGAGAAGCAGCAAACCCAGCTCTAGGGGCCCAGGAGCTAAATTTCATTAAGGGCTTATGTGCCTGGCACAAGAATGGACACTTTGTACGCAGTGCTTCGATCCTTACCACCAACCTATGAGGGAGCAACGCACATTATCCCCACTTTACAGCTGAGGAAACCAAGGCAGAGAAACTAACCTTCCCCAGAGTCATTTAGCAAGGATGTGGGCCAGCTGGGTTTGGAAAGTCATTACTTCACTGACAAGGTTTATTTGTACAGTCAGAACTGAGGAGATGATATATCACCTCACCCTACCTCTGTACTTCTGGGTATGTCACAGCCCTTGTGAGCCTCAGTTTCCAAACCTACAAAATGGGCATAACACTTAGCTATCTGGGTGTGAGATCTTTTAGTTAAAGCTGCCAGGACAAAGCCTGACAAATAGCAGGCACTCAGTAAAGACACTATCCCTTGCTTCTCTTTCCCTAATCTTCCCGAACCTAAGTCTTACAGGTGAGGTGTAGCAATTTATCAGCCTCCAGCTGACTTGCATATGTGAAAAACTGTAACATATGGAGAAAGAAACACTAATTACCGACATTCGTATTATCACTCGCAGACCTAGGCCAATCTGCTTTCTCTCTGTCCATTAAGGAAAGGCTTTTTCGTATCCATTTTAAACCAACTTTAAGCTGTGATTTAGCGGAGTCAGAGGTTTTTGATTTCATAGGGAACACCTTATACTCTGGTCCTTGTGCTAAATGGATGCAGGAAGGGCTGTCATGGCAGGAGCCGTGCCCATCGGCAAACGCCCCACAGGAAAGGCCCTGCAAGCAGCTGGGCCTGACTTGGGGATTGCATCCCCACAGATGAGGCCTGAGACTCTGGCTGCAATAACCGCAGGACTGGCAACTCACTCACCCACCCCAGCCCCTCATACCCCCTCATAAAATGCTGCTCCAAAGCTTAAAGTTGGTGTAGGGAGATGGCCAAGAGTGGCTGCGGGTTGGCCCAAGTGTTCCCCCAGCTGTCTACACGTGGGGCTAACGTTGGAGCCTAGGTTAGAATCCACCGTCTGCATCCTATTAGGCCCTTTTATGAGCTCAGAGCATGACGATCTGGTTTGCATTTGCAACACAGAGGGAAGCAATAAGGGGCAGCAGAGAGGCTTTCTAAAGAGTACCTTATGGCGGTTGGTTTCACCAGAGAGCACCTATGAGTGAGCAGGCTGACTGACTGGAGGAAGATGGGGAAAGAAGCCCTGGACAGACTCAGGGTACCAAGTTCTGGCGTCATCCATACCACCTACTACCTGTGCCCCAGAAAAAAGCACTGAACCACTCAGCCCAAGCTTCGCCTGAAAATGATGAAACTAAATTACATACGTTCTGAGATTCCTTCTAGCTTGAAAATTCTGTTATTTCAGCTCTTTCTGAAACCCCCTTTATGAATCTTTAAGAACTCTGAAAAAAAATTAATGTAAATACCTAGCATAATAAGTTGCCTATAACTGATACCTGGTCATTGTTTACTTCATAAAAAAATTAACTGGGCTTCCCTGGTGGCGCGGTGGTTGAGAATCTGCCTGCCAATGCAGGGGACACGGGTTCGAGCCCTGGTCTGGGAAGATCCCACGTGCCGCAGAGCAGCTGGGCCCGTGAGCCACAATTACTGAGCCTGCGCGTCTGGAGCCTGTGCTCCGCAACGAGAGGCCGCGATAGTGAGAGGCCCGCGCACCGTGATGAAGAGTGGCCCCCGCTTGCCGCAACTAGAGAAAGCCCTCGCACAGAAACGGAGACTCAACACAGCCATAAATAAATAAATAAACAAACTTAAAAAAAAAAATGAACTGATGCTGATAAAGATACAAATAAAGGGTATTTTAAAAAATCAACAATCACAGGTATATTATACCCACATATATACATGCCCTCCTATGTGTATGTTATTATCTTACTTCAAGAGTTGCCAATTGTTGTGACCTCTGGATGTAGAACAGTGTATTCGACATTATAGGGAGAGGGCAGAATAATCCACACCCCTGTCCCTCACCATCTAATAGAAAAGACAGAAGAGACACAAGAATAAGATGACAACTCACGGACAGGACAAGATACGATTCAAATTCAGATGTGCTATAGTAAATGCAACTGGCATTTTAGAGCCAGACATGACAATCAAGATTTTGTATGAGAAAGAGATGGACACACACTATATCAGCCAGGGTTCCCAGCAGGAAACAGAAGACACTCAAAAGGGCTGAACTAGAGAGAGTTTTATACAGGGACTATTTACAGGGTGAAGCACCTAGAAACTAGCAACAGCTGGGGAACTATCACTACTACCTGCAGGTCTGAAGGGCAAGGGGAGAAACAGTGTGAGCTGGAGCCATGAAAGTGAGCTGTCCATAAGTGCTTAGAAGAAATCAGTCATTGTCAGGACCTCAGCAAGGTTGAGGGGACAGCAGTGAGGAGGGTAAATACCCCGACACTCTCTCCTCCTGCCTTCCGATCCCCTGCCTGTGTCTCCCATTGCTGAACCCAACCAGAAGCAGGACAATGGAGTCCAGGTGTTGTAGTTCATAGATATAAGCCTCTTGGTACAGAGGAAGGCAGAGAATGAATGGAGGGGTTAGGGGAGGAAGGAGAACACACACCCACGTATGCATACATGCATAGACACTGGAGATGTATTCGGGACAAGTATGTCTTTGACTTGTTCGAAACTGTAAAAAAAAGAAAAAATGTAAAGAAAAAAGTCTAGAAAATATAAAAAAAGAAAAAAATCTAGAAAAAATCTAGGAAACAAGATTATTTATCTTACCAAAGGATCTCACCATAGGACTAATCTAAATTTAAACATCAAGGTCTTCTAACGTATCTCAGGTATAATTTATACAAACAGAAACGTTTTAAACTGCAAGTAACATCTACAAGATGCTCATATTGATGCCCAGTGTGTTTGTTTACTTAGGGCCTAACAAGGGAAACTGTTAAGAAGACAACCCACCAGACAAAATTGTCTAAATTTTCCTTAATCCTCTTCCCTCACCCCACCCCCAATTTCCAAAGATAAAACAAACTCCAAAGTTTGCACGCGAACACATTTTTCCGTTTATATTTTCTATCAGTTGGCAATTAAAACAAGAATCCCAGAGGTCAGCCAAAAGTCTTAAAAAACAAATGAAAGAGTCAGATATATTATCTCTGGATTCAAAAGTGCAAAACGACCTGTTATGAGAAACCACCTGGAAAACGGCACTTGGCAGGCGGTGTTTCAGAGATCCACGGTTCAAACGGTAATTCCCTGCCAACTAACGCTTAACCTTTAACAGAGACCCTCGGAGAAAGTTCTAGCAGTATGGAATATTGAAGCCTTTGTAATGCCATCTACTTTTACGCAGAGTACCAATGATGGTAACAGGAATCTGGAGCTGGGACGAGGATTAGGATTGCTCCTCGGGGTGGCAGAGGGTG
The DNA here is from genome assembly GCF_965194805.1 of Balaenoptera borealis. Lineage (NCBI taxonomy): Eukaryota > Metazoa > Chordata > Mammalia > Artiodactyla > Balaenopteridae > Balaenoptera > Balaenoptera borealis. Next base: position 28,478,766 of record NC_138867.1, on the reverse strand, counting down.
AGGAGAGTAATGTGTGAGGGAGGGCGGAGGAAGAGGAGAGTTAAAAGATGTCTCCTGGTCACCTCCCAATTAGGGACCACATGTCTGAGATTTCTCAGGATGGTCCCCGTCTCAGATACCCTAGGCCATACTACTTACATGTCCAATCCTGGGGAAATAGTTAAACAAATTATGGTCCTTTAACTTGATGGGGAAATATGTTGCCATTAAAATTAATGAGTCAGTAATGACTGAAAAATCCTTGAGTTTATTCACTCACAGTGACATTTGAATCCCTACTGCACACTACAGATGGTGTAAGGGTGTTCAGGCTGTAATGATGAATTATATAGCATGAAACATACATGCTATATAACACAGAATGACCTCCAGGACCAGACTGCCGACATCTGAATCTCTGCTCCACCACGGAGAAGCTGGACGACCTTGAGCAATTTCCCTAAATACCGTGTGCCTCAAGTGATCTCCATTGTAAGACAGGGATAATAGTGGTACCTTCTACATAGGATTGTAGTGAGGATAAGTTCACATGTGTAAAGCTTGTAACAGTGCAAGTAGTAGGTAATCAATAAATCTTAGCTATATTACAATATGAAGTGCCTGTCCTTACAGTCTTGGTTTGGTAAGAGATGCAGATACAAACAGGAAAATGATGGTATAATGCTAAGCGCAATCAAAGGCTTCCCCTCAGGCTAACATTATACTGGGAATGGAAGAGATCAGGAGGGCCTCCTGTTCATAAAAATAAAGACAGTGCGTCTTTGCCACTTGAGTCAGACAGGAGAAAACAGGAACGGTCAGTCTACTTTCTCCCGCATTCCACTGAGCACTTCCGGAGTTTATTTCATCGTCCAAGCTTCCCCAAGTCTGGGGTGCACGAAAGACAAAGGGTGGAAGACAGAGGAAATGATACCAAGTGTCCGGACAGACCTGCCAGCCTCCACCACCGAGGGAGTGAGTGGTACGCGCTTGGCTTTTTCACAGGCTGGAGTGCATGGGGTTTCTTCGTGGCCTCCTCATTTTAAGAACGGTGTTCATTTCTGGGACAGCCCCAAGACGTTCTCTCGCTGGGATCGGCTAGCAATCTCCAAAGCAAAGGAATCCTCTTTTCTTCTCAAAATGTCTCATTGGTTATTCCTTCCTTTGAAGTTGGAAGACAGAATTACTTTCATCTGCCTGGAAAATCAGCAGAGTAGAGAGGAATCCTGCTTGGAATCGGAATGAGGGATCGGGTAGCTCAGCTCTTCCTTAAGGTGAGCCCATGGTCTGCCTTCACTCCTTTTGGAAGAGAGACGCTGTGTAAATCAACATCCACCTGTATCAGTTTGGCAGCAAATGATACCAAACCCCGATTCAAAATAGCTTGAACAAGGAGGAAATAATCATCTCCCATGATGGGAAGTGCAGAGAAAGATGGTGCTTCTGGACGACTCTCTGGGATCTGCTCTCTCACGCATGTTGGTCTCTTCCTAAGGCTGGTGGCAAGATGCCTACAGCCGTTCTAGACAGCAGTGTACCAAGGAAGCAAAGGGTTCATTTTTGTGTGTGTGTGTTTTTTTCTTAGTAATGAGCAAACCTTCCCCAGAAGCTCTATAAGAGACATTCCTTCACACCTCATTGCGCAGACTTGGATCACGTACTCTTTCCTACACTTGTCTCTGGGGTGTGGAATGGAGGTATTACAATTGGAGTGAACTAATCGCCTCAGATAATGGATGCTGCTGGGTCCATGTGACCACTGAGCCTGCAATGGGCTTCTGGCGAGGACAGAAGAAGGAAACGAACATGAATATATTCAGAGGGGTCAGTGTGCTGTACGGTTATTCTCACAGACAGAATTCGGATAAGCCACAGCATCAAACACATTCAGAAGTGCCTCTGCCTGATACTCCACACCTACAAAGAAGAAGAATCACTGACCTGATAGAGAAGATGCTAACATACCTGGTATAAATGCCCAAGAACCACTCTATTCAGGGCCTGGACATTTATAATGATTATTGTTGAGCTGACAGTGTATCGTGGCCTGTTAGCATTCTGTCCCAAGTGGGCACCTGCGGCAGAGGGGTATAAATACAGAAGGAAGAACTGAGAGGAGGAGGGAGGGTCACTCGCCAGTAAACGTGATGGACTGAAATGAGAGAAAAGGAATTTTTTAAAGTATGGGGGGACGGGTTCACTCAACTCTCAGAGACAAAGAGAACAGAAGAAACAATGACTGCAACAAAATTTTTGGAAGCTGGGAAGTGGTCTAACCCGTGGTAACTGACTTAACAGACAAAAGAAAGCTGAAACCTAGCACAGCAGGATGGGAAGCCTGGAAGCAGGCAGGGACTCATGCCACAGAGTTCCAGGGTCTCTGGAACTGGGGGCACCAGGCACTGAGGGGGTCAGGGGCCCAAAAGCAGTAGGGCTGGCTGCGAGACTGTGCCTGAAGCTGTCAGACCCCAGGTCACCCCTCTCAGTCCTGGCTCCCAAGTGACTGCCTATGTTGAGACCTGTTTGCTCTGTTGAATCAGAACAACTGTGGAATCCAAAACACTAAGTGTAGCTGAGACAAGGGGTGTGCTTTAAAAACAGGGAAATCAGAGAAGGTCTCCATACCAAATGCTAGACTCCTGGTCTCGGTTCGAGTCTGGATCACAGAACGCGGCAGTCACCAATTCCCCTCGGTATGGGGATTTCTCTTCCCCTGGTCAGTTTCCTTTGAGAGGAAGGACCTTCCACCAACAGGTGGAAATCCTCCAATGAAACCATTCAACAGGACAATTCTATGGCAGAAGTGCTCAGGGCTGGCCACACATGTGACTCACCTGGGGAGCTCTTGATAATCACCGCTACCTGGGCCCTAGCAAGATCCTACATCATTCAGTTACTTGGCAAATCTAAATGGAAAGTTTACTGTGTGCCAGTAATTGTCCCAAATTCTGAAACACTGTTCTAGGTGTTCTTCTTGGTAAGGTGGAACTATTCCTGGGTATCAGCCCCATCCAGATATGCAGACCTTCGGTAACTTTTCAGTAGTCAGTTCCAGGTTATCAGACATTTGAGGAAAGCCTTTAACATGTAAGAGACTTAAAAACAAAAACAAAACAAAACAAAAACTAAGAGGAAAATCAGAGGAAAAGTAACAGAACAGGGAGTAGAGGGAAGCTTCTAAGAAACTGCCACTGAGATCCTCAGAGAATTGAAAAGCTTTTCATCAGTGAAATGAGAACAGGAGGTTATAAAAAGAAAAATTTGGAGATTTTTAAAGAGCTCTTGGAAATTAGAAATTTGATGGCAGACATGGACATTCAATATATGGGTTGGAAGAGAAAATGAGGAAATTTCCCAGGAAGTAGAATTTGTTTTTAAAGGAGATAGAAAATATAACAGAAAAAGTAAGAAAATTAGAGAGTCAATCTATGAGGGCCCCCTTTCAACTTAATACATGTTCCAGAAGAGGAGAGAAATCATTTTTTTAATATTCCAGAAAATGGTTTAGAACTGAAGGACATGAGTTTCCAGATTAAGAAGGTCCAATGAAAGCCAATAAATGGATGAAAAAAAGACTCACGGCAAGGTATATTATAATGAGATTTCATTACAGAGAGAAAGGACATTACAAAGACAAGACACTTTCAGAGAAGGGGAAATGATTATATTCAAAGCATCAGGAGTTAGAATGACAGGCATCTCAACGGCAATACTGAACCTGGAAGAGCACCGCTTTCAAAATTCAGAAAAGGATTTCCAATGTAGAGTTCATACCCCAGTAAATTATCAGTCAAACTTGGAAGATCTCAAAAAGTTTATCTCCTGTGTACTCTTTCTCAGGAACTTCTAGAAGATGTTTTACCAGCAAGATATCAGAAACAAAGAAAGAGGAAGATAAGGGTCTACAAAACAGGTGATGCCGCATGAGAAAGAGCAAAATGAATCACTGGTATGACGATGAAAGGGGATTCCAGGATAATGCTGTGCCTCGGGCCACAAGAGCAGCAAATCCAGAGCGAAGGAGGTCAGAGGGCTCTTCGAGGGGGATGAACCAGGAGGAGCAGGGCGCACCTGCTATTTAGAAACACGGACAGAGTTGAAGCAGTTGCCTCTGGGCACCAGAGCTGAGGTTGGTGAGAGGTGGGCCGAGTGAATGCTGTTTCTAGTTACAAGCCTTGTAGAACTATCTGGCTTTAAAATTATGTATAGGTACAGCTTTGATAAGGAAGGAAGGGAAGCTCAGGCAATGAATCAGATTCAAGAATGAAAACCCAGGCAAAGATCAGGAGAACCCGCTTCTAGGAGGCAGCCAAGGTACTCGGTTTCTCTGGGAAACAGAGAAGAGTTGATGAAGGCAGCAAAGGCTGAACACCTGGCAGAGCAGGTGAGACGAGAACTCGATGGCCCGGGAAAACAGGCAGGAATGGGGTCACTATTTCCTTTCAAGGAAACAATTCTTAAGTGTGACCTGCCTGGAGTTACGGAGATCAGTAGGAACAGAGGATTAAAGGGAGTTGTGCGTGCCAAGTGTGGTGTCAGGCAACTTACGGAAGAGAGAAGGCAAACAGAAAGGCAGTTTTGGAACACCTTACTGCTCTTTAGGCCGGCTGTCTTCCTTTCCCCCTAGATTAGGAAGAGATTGACTCTATCTCCTCAGACAATTATGCCCAGCTGCGCTGGCTCACAGAGATCAAGGCTGAAAGCGCACCAGCAAGCCTGAAACCCTGAGTCCGCGTAGGTTTCCCTATCACTTTCCCTGGTACATCCTATTTCTGTTTCTTCTGTGTGTGACACACTCTGAGCACTCTTTTCTTTCCTTTAGAACCGGGCACTGGCCTGGTTTCCCAAAGCCCACCCTACTCACGGGTCCCCAGGGCAGCACCTGAGGGACAGTGGGTTTGGCTAGCAGTCCTGAAGGCAACTAACTGTTGGTGGGTCCTGTTAACTTTTGTTAACACCTCAGTAAGAGAAGAGTGCCACGTTCGTCTACACGTTAATGAGGATATGACTGCCAGATGAACTTTTGGTGGTAGGGAGATCCCCTTGTACCTTACTTTTCAGTTCATTTGCAAAGTGAATTTAGAGTTGCAAAACAGTATAGGAGTGCGAAGTCTGAAAGTACTACATTTTATGTGTATTTAAAGATACTTCTGCATTATTTAGAGTTTATGCCACCCCCCTTACCATATGAAACTCAGCCTAGATACTTCTACATTATTTAGAGTTTATGCCACACCTCTTACCATATGAAACTCAGCCTAGATACTTCTACATTATTTAGAGTTCATGCCACTCCCCCCTTACCATATGAAACTCAGCCTGACCTATTTTTATGAAAAGCGTTTACTATTTACATTCACGGAATCTATTCCCCAGGAATTGGTTCCCAGGGTGACAGCTGTAGTTCCCTCCTCTTTACCCCCCCATCTCATGAGACAAAATTTGACTTAATTTCACTCCTAGTGTTTACAAACTGCTTACTAGAGAATTGCGGCATGACGGAAAATGTCATTCTTTCCGCAAACAGCCTTCATCTTTAAAATCTTTGATTTGTGGATCCTACAACCAAAACATTGTGTGAATCAGGGGTGGGGGAGTTGTCCAAGCAGGCTGTTTAGTAGTTTAGGGCCAAGATCTGTCCCCAGAGGAGATTATGATCACGGAGGGATCATAAACAGTTCCTGCTGGTAGAAGCCGCAGCTTTTCTCTACCCCAGATTCATCCCCTGCTAGTCACAGGGAGAAGCGGGCGGGGGGATAGGGACACAGTAACAGCTGCCTGGGGTGCTGGACACCGCCTCTCCCTTCTTGGGCTTCGGCACCTCTTCTCCGAGGTGACTGTAAGAAGCGTGGCTCTGGAGCCCCTCCGGACTTGTGCCTGGTTCCCCCAACCCCCCAGCGCTCCCCGCCCCGCCGCTCACACACACTCCGGGCGCCTCCTTCCGTCTAGTAATCGACAAACCAGTTCCATGTCGGTTACTCCTCCCAAGGAGCACAAGCCATCTCTAAACACGCAAATCCCCCAAGCCAAAAACAAGACACCCAAGTGATCTGCGAGATGAATACCGCGGGCGTTAGTTGGCTGCCGCGTTTCTCGGAGGCTGTGGCTCAATTTCCACATCTGTGCATGCAGCCTCAATCCGCACCCCAACCCGGATCGGATGGGGACGCCTGAGCTTTTTGTTTGCTAAGCCGATTCCTACCTCCAGTTGTGAAGTCACCTTCCGGGGGCCGGGGGGGGGGGGTCTCCTCTCGACGCCTTCGGTGGAGGCTCGGTCAGGAGCAGCCGGCCCCGGGTAATCCTCCCGGGCTGGGCTCACACGCCCCGGGGCCGAGCCTGAGCCTAATCACCTGCTGGCCGCGGGCGGGGCTGCTCAGCGCGGGCGCCCGGCCTGGGACGCGGCTCCCCGGGGCGCCCCCCGACGGTCCTGCAGGAGCATGGCTGGTGCAGGAGTCCCTACCGCTAGCCTGCGAGCGCTGCAGGTCTGTGGGAGGATCCCCGCCTCCCTCCTCCAGCCCCGGTTGGGAGGTTATGAAAAGACTGTGATGGAATCCCGGCTCGGCTCGTCACTTCCCTGCTCACTTGTCAAAACTCACGGCATTCCAGAACCCCTTCCCCGGTCACTCCCCTCGCAGGGAAAAAGGAAACCGCCCCGGAGAGGTTTCAGGGAGTTTGGGGTTTCTGACGCAGACACCTCTGCTTGTATCAACTGCTGCGGCGCTGCCAGCGGTAACTGGGAGCAGGTTTGAGGAGAAGACGCCCTACCCAGCTACCCTCGCCCGGTCAAAAGTTCTCCCTCCAGCCGCCGCGAGAAGCTCCACCTCCCCGACATCAATTCATTTCATAACCACTCCGTTTCATAATCAGCAGCAGCACGGATTCTTACTGGGGGTGGGGTGGGGTCAGGGGGAGCCCCGAACTAGAATCACAACCGTCACACGCCGGGCAGGGTATCAGACAACTTTCCAGAGGGCTGCAGTCAGATTCTTTGTGCTGGAGAACCCAAATTTACCACTGCTGAATTACAATCGCCGGTGACCGCACAACTGAAGCATTTCCTTTATACCTTCTCCCGCTCCCGCGCCCCTCCCGTCTTCTGCGTGGTTCAGTCAACAAGTCATCCCCCAGAGAGGCATGAATGGGCTAGGGCCGCGGAGCCATATCTCCAGCTGCAAACTGATGAGGAAGCCCTACCCACGAGGCCGAATTGTTTACATCACACCCTCTGAGGGCTTCCTGTCTTAAATTAATGGGAATACAAAGAAGACAGGAAAAGAGTGCTTGCTTTTCTTAGCGCAGGGATGGGGGCTGGCGGGGGGCGGGGTGCCCCTCATCTCACTGCGAAGAGGTTGCTTTTCAAAACTTCAATTGTATTTCATTCCTTTTTCCCACTTTGAACACTTGTTGAAAAGGAAAAGCATCGCTGTGCCAAACCTCAAACCATTAAGGAACTTCTGCTCAAAACACATTTTCACCTAGCTTGGAAAGGGATCCAGGTTGGAGCTCGCAGGGGGAGCTAGAGGTATGGGGACCGCCTGTGGTTGAAGGGCACAGATCTCCCCACAGCCTGAAGCCCTGCACCACACAGGCACCCACACTCACCCCACGCCTTGGGGTTCATGCCGGATTCTTGCCCCAGTCCCACTCTCCACCCCGGTGTCTCTAAGCTATGGTTCTCTTCCTGGGCATCCCGCAGGTCTGCAATGGACAGATCTGGTAGAATTCAAAGCAATTAATTAAAAAGGAGGAGGCAAAAGAAGGCTTCCATTCTCGGGACCATTATTGCCACTGGAAAGGGTAATTAGAGTCTGGGAGGGGCCAACCCACGTCCAGGCTGGCCTGGACATCTACCCACTCTCGGAGGCAGCCCGCAGAGCACATGGTAAATAATTATCATAATCGCCAGTCCTGAAATTACCCCCAGTTGCTTCATTCAGGTTGGCACAACAGCAAACCCAGACACAGGCAGGAATGCCAGGCGGTGGCGTTCCTCCTTTGCAAGTACTAGTAGGGAACAAAACCCCAGGATAAAGTATATCTCAAAGTGGTATGGCATTGCAACCAACAATGACAATGGAGTTTAGGAGAACAGTACACGTGCCCAGTGAGAACAAGCTCTGCAAGCCAGTCCTCAAAATACTGCAATTCCTGGGTCAAAGCAAGTTAGACTGATGATTTTAGAAAGAGCCAAGTGTATCAGAACTCTCTAACAGAAAGTGACTGCCTTACAAATATTATAAGGGTCCAAGTGAATGTTAGTTCCTCCCTACTTCCCATTTTCCTCTCTTCTGCCAGGAGGTGGTAGTCCTGGTGGATTCATTAGCATACTTTTATGTGGCATCTTGGTATCTGATAAGTTTTACGGAAATTAGGTTCAAATTGAATAATCTTCGAATAATTTCAGAAGGGCTCCCTTTCTTGCTTCTGATTGCTTCCTCCGCTGACAGTTTTCTTCTAACTTTCTCTACTCCTTCCATCTGGTATGTAATTTATGATGTGCAAATCAATGCTGATTTTAAGCATAACGCAAATAAATATTCCCCTCTTCCTCCACCACTCTGTGCCTAAGCTCAGTTTAGGGTGTGTATGTGCTGAGAATTAAAATCTGACCACATCTGTATAATATCTTAATTTCAGGAAAGCTTTTGAATGCATATGACATTCTCATCAGCAGGCCAGAAAGATATGATGTGGTCTGTCTTTTCCCTCACTGGGTTTCACTGCAGACTGGAAAAGAGATCACTGGCTCAGTAAACATAAGGGTGCTTAAAATGTGGCCTCCAATTTTATCCTAGGTCTGGTTTAAATAATACTTAAAATTGCTATATGCACACCCAGAGCCTACAAGTAATATTAATTTGAATGGGAATTGCCGATATGCTAAGAGAATCCAAATTGGCTTCAACACATGAAGGAAATGTTTCATGAAAAACAGTTTCAAGTTCAGCATGACGGCTGATTACAGAAGTAGTATCCTGAGGGGTGATGATCAAAATGGCAGGCATAAACGGGGCTTAATATCTAGATTGGAGAATAACTGACAAGGATGTGAGGATCACAGATGATTGTGCATTTAATAGGAATCTGTGTGTTTTACTGATAAGAAATAGGCAACACAGCAGTGGGGTGAATTCAGTTGGTGGGAGTCTGACATGAAAGGAAAAGTGTCTCTCCCCATTTCTCTCTCCCCCATAATAAGGAATTTGGCAGCGGATACACTCTTAATAGGGTGGTAGGTCCAGTCTGAGGCCCCTTATTTTAAGGGCAACGTGGAGACACTGGAAAGGTTCCAGAGGAAAACCAAAATGATTAAAGAGACAGAAAATAGAACCTATGAGGGAAGGTTAAAGGATTTGGAGTTGTTTAGTCTAGAGTGAAAAACTGCCTAAAGGCAAACTTAACAGTCTTCTCCTCCCACTTGAAAGGTTATTATAAAGAGGACACAGACCAGCTGTTCTTCATCTCTACAGAGACAGAAGAGGTAAGAGACTCAAAATGCAACACTGAAATTTGGGTCAGACACAAAGAAGACATGCTTGATGCTAATGGTCACTGACTTGACATTGACATCACTGTGCAATCTTCACCTCTCAGACTCCATCCCAGTGATAGTCTTGTGTGTTTAGGCAGAAGTCAGGCTGGAGAACTCCTTTCCTTCCCTTCTAGGGCTGCAGTGGTCCTCATGACTCCATTAAATGGGGGGGGGGGGCGATGATCCTAAGCATACATGTTCCCTAATTCAGAAACACGGTGCCGAAAGAATATAATTCTCTCTTAAAACATATGCCCACATCTCATCGGACCTTTGTTTATTGGGTGGGTATCTCTAAAAATATGCCCAGCTTCAGACATTGACAAGCATATTTTATAGATTCACTCCTCTATATTGTTTCTATATACAGGCAGCATTACTTTTTTTTTTTGCAGTGCCACATGTGGGATCTTAGTTCCCCGACGAGGGATTGAACCCACGGCCCCTGCATTGGAAACACAGAGTCTTAACCACTGGACTGCCAGGGAAGTCCCAGGACAGCATTACTTTTTGTTTAGTGAGCACACAAATATTAGTTGATGATGATAATGATAATAATAGCTACGAATTATTAAACTCTTCCTATAATTATGTTGGGCACTGTGCTAGCTACTTTATGTAGATTGTCTATCTCATTTATTTTTTGCAGTAGCCCTGTGAAGTGGATATAATTATTAGCCTTATTCTAATACAAGGAAACTGAGTCACAACGAGGTTAAGTAACACAGCTAGTAAATGTTGGAGTCCCAGTTCAAACCCATTTAGTCTGAATCAAAAGGGTGTGCTTAACCGTTACGCCACTGCCTCTCATTCATTATTTTTAGCTCTTGAGAGGGACGAAACATTGCAAAAAGAAGTATTTATTCTTGTTGGCCCAAACTGATTAAAAACCAAGTCTTCTACAGGTTTACATTGCCTGGGAAGCACAGTTGTATTTTTCCCAGCATAGCAGAGGAAGGAAGGACTGACTTTGCCTTTTGATCAGAAGTATGCCTTGCTATCTCCCACAAAGCTAAAAATCGAATCAAAGTACATCTCTATTTTATTAATTAGAAACACTTAGCTATTCATCTATACTCTAATTTTGCTTATAGTAAGTGTTCCATGACTGCTGAATGAATGAATACAAATGTAGTATGACTTTGATGCTTTAAGGCAAACTGAGCTGAATTGAGTTTTTCCAGCATGCTGGTGATCAAGGCTCTGGTGGGTCATTTCTATGGGCCTCTTATCAGATGTTCCTTAAGAGTCTTAAAATCCAACTGTTTCCTTTAATTCAGCATCCATGAGAAAGGCATATGTACGGGTCGCATTTTCCCAGCGTCAACTACTTTTAGATCAAGAAAAGATTTTTAGTGGGGTTTATTGAGTGCTGTTGTATATCAACAATAGATGATTCATAAGTGAAACAGACATCAAAATGATTTTTAGAAAGGCAAACGAACCACACACAAACAAAAAATTAAAAGCCTTGATCCAAATTACGCCAAAGAACAGATATTTTCCCATTAGGACAATTTATCCTGAGTCTATAAACAGAGAGGGGCATAATTACCCAAGTTTTTGCTAACAGATCTAAACCTTATGTAGCTATAAAAAGCTGGAGAGAGGAAGAAAGAGGAAATTCCCAGAAGAAGATCCCCCACCACATCCAGGGCCATCAGATCTCCATAAATACAAAGCCCAGCCGTGGTACCAAGTGGAGCATGAGAAGAAACCTCAGGATTTTAACACAAGCCACAGAAATAACTTTGAATTGTCTTAAAACTAAACAGTGACAATTCTATCCAATAAGCTTTCAGCCGACACATGGGCAGAGGGGTGACTTACTGGCATTCCAGATGTAGTTAATAGAAACGTGATGCCCAGAATAAAAAAGGTATTCAGTAAATGTTGATTGAATGGATGGATGAGTGAATGAATGTCTGAACAGATGTCCAAGCTGCCTCTTCCCCTCTTTGAATCTCTGTTGGAAAGATGTCTTCGATGCTTCAAACCCAAAGCGCACACAGAGGTGTTGAACCATTTGAACTGGTACTCTAGGAAAAGGTCTAGAGCCAGAGACTGGTTTCTGACCCAAAGATACCAATTGATGATCTTGCCATGAACACAGGAAGGGGGACTGCAATACCTGTGGAGCATCTTTGCAGGCCTTGATTCAAAAGCTCCCATTATTTACAGTATTTGAAGTCCAATACTTGAAGCCCAACAGAATCAAGTACTAAGTTGCTAGCATCTATTGAGCACTTACTGGATGCTGGATCTTGTTCTAAGCCCTTTATGTATTAACTCATTAAATCCTTATTACAATCTTAAGACTATGTACTATTATTTACAACCCATCCTACAGGCAACAAAACTGGGCCAGAAGATTACCTAAGTTAGCGCATGGTCACACAACTAGTAAGCAGAGGAACTGGAACTCAAAAAGATTGCGTCTGGAACCAGCTCTTCCTCCTAACTGCTGTCCAATGCTACCCATCCAAATCTTACCTCCCGTCACTGCTCAACACAAATTCACTATCCAAGTCAAAGTGTTTACCCACAGACATTCAAAGAGCATTCTAACCTCTGCAGGATGTGACCCATGACTCCCCTAGTGCACCTCTCTCCTGCGTGCTCTCATCACTTATTCTGCAACGAACACAACTGTAACTTATTTGATTCATATCACATCTCTCCAGCCAGGTATTAGGTTCCTTGGAGTTAGGACAATGTGCTGCATGGCAGTCTGGGGATATAGTACAATAAGGAAGACCTAGGTTTAAAGTCCAAATCCCATAATTATTACCCATGGAACTCTGGGTAAGTCATTTAACACTTCCTATTCTCGTATTCAAACTATATTCCTTACGGGCTTGCTGAAAAGGGGAGATTAAATGAGAAAATGAAGCATACAGTATAGGATGATGCCTGATGGTGTAAGCCAGTGATTTTCAACCAGCAGCTATTTTGACCCCCAAGAAACATTTGGCAGTGTCTGGAGATATTTTTGATAGTCACAGCTGTGGGGAAGGGTGCTACCGGCATCTAGTGGGTAGAGCTCAGCAATGCTGCTAAACATCCTACAAAGCACGGGGCAGGCTCCCGCAACAAAGGATTATCCATCCAGAATGTCAGTAGCAAGAGTACTGAGGTTGAGACACCCCACTGCGAGCTATTAAAAATTTATCAACAATAAAAGTTCCCATTCTCTCTCCTTTCCTTATTTTTCATGGTACTGTGCTTCTGGGAGGTGTTCTGTAAATCTTTGTTGGGTAAACCTTTGGACAAATGGGTAAGTGAATGTATGAGTTCTAAGATACTTTGCTAGTAAACACTTGAGAGTGTGGTCTAGTCATGGCAGGGGTTCAAGTGGGAGTTAATTAAGCTAGAACCAGAACCTTCAAATATCCATGCACAATGAAAGGAATCTGAAAATCTGAAATAACCCAGTATAATAATGGGGGCCTGAGCCCAGTGAAAGTGATGTCAATGTTGGTCCTAGGAAAGCTGGAGAACTTAGACAAAGGCCAGCTCCTCCTCACTGGTGGCTTCCCAAGTGATTTGGCTATCAGCCTACAAATGCTCCCTCATCTGACTCTATTTTCTACCCCAAAGATACAGTAAAACAGCCAGAAGGCCATGGAAGAAATTATTCAACTCTCTACCCTAGGCCATCACCCATCCACCCCTGCAGCAACCACACACAACCTGGGGCCCAATCAGGTGAACTCTCATCTAGAACATGGATTAAAAAACACAGTGGAAGCAAAAAGGGCATGTAGTGATTACCTGAGGTCTTCAACAGGTTCAGTAAGATCGGTTGCAAGAAATGGAAACCCAAGAATAAAAGCCTACACTCCTGGGTATAGCGTAAATCACATTAACACAAACCAGAAAACCAAAAGATCTCTTCCATCTCCCATTCTCTAGACTTGGTGGCAACATCTGCTTCTTAAGTTCTTAAGAAGAATTTAAGAACTCCCAGTCTTTTATAGTCAGAATCCATGAATGATTCTAGTGTGGTTGGATATGAGAAAATCTAAAACTTAATTTGAGTTTCCAGGCATCTTTAAGCATATCTGGGATATGAACTAAATACCTGAACTAAATTACCCGCCCAGAACTGTAAGACAGATCTTGCCTTGGGCGCCTAACACATCTAAGCTGGGATTGTCCTCCACACTCTAACCACCTTCCCGAATCACCTCTAATCAATTCCTATTCGCCTCTCTGGGCTCAGCTCAGACATCACCTCTGGGGATCCCACCCTGGCACCCCTGGAATATATCTGAGGCCCTCCTTGCAGCTTCGATAGCATCCCCACTGCCCATTCACTTGTCTGATTACCCTTACAGACTGTGGCCTTGTTTGCTATTTTATTCCCAGGGCCTAGCACTGGGCCTGGAACATACAGGTGCCCAATAAATAGTTGTTGAATGAATGAGTATAAAACATTCATTCCTGGGACTTCCCGGGCAGTCCAGTGGTTAAAATTCTGTGCTCCCACTGCAGGGGACATGGGTTCAATCTCTGGTCAGGGAACTAAGAACCCGCATGCCGTGCGGGGCGGCCAAAAACAAAAACAAAAACAAAAAACATTCATTCCTGAAACTACTTATTGAGTGCCTACTGTGAATCAGGTATTGGTTTAGGCACTGGGAAAACAACTATTACTCTCTTAGTATTAACAACAACAACAGTAAAAACTATTGTAGCTAATGTTTATTGGGCATTTACTGTATACCAGGGATCATGCCAAGCTCTTCTCTGTATTGTCTTTTAAATCTCCCCCCCCCATACCCATATGGCAGATACTATTATTATTCCCATTGTACAAATGAAAAAAGATGCCAAGCCACTCTTATGGACCTTAATGGGAAAGAATCTCTGACATTTAAGTTCTTTCAGGTCTATTTACATGGGCTTAACTCACATCAACTAAGAAAAGGTTACCTGTAATTCACTCATGAGCTTTGCTTATGTCTGTCCCTTGCCTGGTAAGTCCCTATCCATTCTTCATATTGTCTGAGATTTATTTTAAAATATTTTGATATAGGCTATCAAGTGATGACAACAGTAATCTACACTCCAGAGGCTGTGAGCTGGCATTTGAAGGATACTTATCAAAGTCCATCCAGCAGCAGACATCTGAAATGTCACTACCTAAATCTGCAGCACAAGGTTCTGCAGTTACTGAAATGAAGGTTAGAAATATTGTTTTTCCTCTGTGGAATGAGAAATTTTTAAGATAAGTTGGTTAGAACAGTTCGTACAGCCACCTCTGTCGCTGCCTGCTGAGCTGTAAGAGTCCAGGGTGTGGTGCTTCGGCGGTGGGACTCCATATGTCTGGGGTCCTCCCAGTTAACGGAGGATTCTGTCACTGGGCCTGATGATAAAATCAGGTGACTCTGCCCACAGAGGACTACTGCATGCCTTTCAGAGTGAACCTGCTGGGAAGGGGCCCAATGGAGCGCCTACAAGAACAGCAGGGGAGATGCACCAAATTTATCCAGGCAGGTGGTAGGACTATTTCTGTGCCTGCTTGCTAATACCTGCTCTAAGTATGGCAGGAGTCAAGGACTTGCTTTCATGGTAACCTACCACCTGGCACTGAGGCTGTAGCGTTCTCAACCTTTCCTGATAATAGGAAGCTACTGATGTTTAACAAAAGAACCTGACAACTGTGAGCAGCCAATTGGCTCGGGCAACACCCTCTCCCCTACCCTGGTCTCTTGAGAACATCCGACACTAAGCTCAAAATCCCCCGCTGCTGCAAAGGCCGTCTTGATGACTCATCTCCACTCAGGAGCTCTGAGGAACCCTCTAGTTGCCTGCACACAGCGGAGATCCTTTTGATAGACTCCAATCACCTAAGGTAACCTGGACGAGTCTCTTCCAACACCCTGAAAAAGTCTAATTTAGCAAATGAGTTTACTTTAGGGTATGAATTATCGAGCCAAGGGCCACACTAGGTGCTGAGAAAACACTGATGAGCGGCACTGACCGTGGGCCCAGTGAGCTTAGAGATGGTGGCAGGACAAACATAGCAACAGGCGTTAGTTCCAATGCAGCGTGGGCTAACTGCTAAGTTCAGGGGCTATGAGAAGTCCATCAGGGACACCTAATTAGACCTGGAAGGTCAGGGAAGGCCTCCAGAAGACGTGACTGGAAGCTGAGCCATGGGGATGAGCAGGCATTAGCACGATGAAGAAAAGACTCCAGGAAGAGGAACTGCCAAGTGAAAAGGTCCAGAGCACAGACACGGGCGCCATGCTCTGAGTTCACAAAGGTTCAGCCTGGCTGCAAGTGGGGTCGGCTGGAGGTGGAGTGAGGAGAGTGGAAAACTGGACGGGGGCTGGAGAAGCAGGGCTTTGTGAGGAAGTGGTTTGGGCTTCATTCTTGAAGGGCTTTTGGCAGAGGAATGCATGAACAGATTTCCACGTCAGAATGATCATGCTGGCTCCGGGGAGACCAGTTGGACGGACGCATGGACAGGGGTGAGGGAGCTGTTGTACGAATCCAGGCAAGACAAGATGGCGCCTGGCCTCGGGGAGTCTCTGTGGGCCCGTACTTTCCCTATATCTGGGATGAAACTCCAGCATGGCTCTGTCTACAGCTCTCTGCCTCTGCTAGACTGTCAGTCCTTTGAGTGCAGAAATTGGAATTTACTCATCTCTGGAGCCTTAGTGCTCCCAGGGGATGAAAAACTCTCAGTAAGGGGTTGGTGGTGCCTTTTGAAGGACAGAATTCCTTAGTTACAAAAATGGTTTCCTTTTGCTGGGTTCCTCATCGCCAGACCCCCGCCGCCACCCCGCCTCGCTGCCTGTAAAAATCTCCTCAGCAACTACTGTATTTCTTTTACATTTGGTCACTCCAAGGTGTAGGGTGACTCCCACTTCACTTCATTTTGATTTTTAGTCTTCACAGCCTCCTGAACATCTTACACTGTCCTTTTCTCTCAGTACAGCCTAGCTCATGCCCCCATTCCATACAGTCAAGACTTCACACAGGTCGGCTTAATGTGCCCCTCCCCACCGTCTTGCAACTTCCCCAGGGATGACCTCACTTATGTGAAGCAGTGACTCCCTCCCACCTGATTTCCTAAATCCATGTCATAATTTATGTATAAAAACAAAACAGTCCCACCATCTGCAAGAAGCATTCATGAACTCCGGCTAACCTGGTAGAGAATCCCACCCAGCCTTAATCCCATGAATATGTATTCCTGTCAACTGCCCATGATTCGATGTTTTCCCTTCAAGGACATAATACCACGTCCTTGTCTCTACCTCCCTTGCCTGTACCATCAAGCTCCTACTCCGTGCTCCCCTGGCCCTGTTCCCTGGACCAGCCAAAATTCCCTGGACTTGTTCCAGCCCACAGGGGTCTTCTACTTTGACCTACCCCTGAGAACTGGGGCTCGGCCAGGACGAACTCAGAAGCAGAAAACCCACTGTAGCCACTACCCACCTCCAGCCTTGGCCCAAACCTCAGCCTTGCCAGCTGGCTTCCAATAGTGAGCACTGAGTTACCCAGAAGGGCTTCTATAGACTCTGTAGTAGAGTTAAAAGTGGGCAGTATCCTAGAGATTATTCCTTTCCCCGGGGGCCTTCATCTCCTTGGGGCTGGTGCCCTTCCTTCCACAGGTTTGTACTAAAGTTGACAGATACAATATAGGAGACCCACTAACATTAAAATTTTAGGTGAAAAATGAAATTTTTTTTAGTATTTAGTCCCAAATATTGTATGGAATTTTTTATTTGCTAAGTTTAACAACCTTAGTTTGTACTTGCTACTCAGTTTTTTAAAAAATCCTATCTACACTTAATAGGCAAATAACTATGCAGAAAACAAAACACATATACACTGTTAAAACTTGGGACCCTTGAAAATATCCTTTGTGTTCTCTGTTTCTCACTCTGATGGACGTCTTCTTACAAGGATAGGTTTGCAATCATCTTTATAGCTCACTTGAAGTCCCTCGCCTCTGTCCAACCTTGCTCGCTTGGTTTATAATTCTCTTCCCATGATCACTCTTTGCATCATTAAGTTCAGCCACTTTGACCTTTCTTCCATTCCCAAGCAATTACCATTCAATCGAGGGCTTCACCTTGACTTGCTCTATCTTATGATGATATATCAAAACCTCTCCTCTTTACAAGTCAGTGAACTACATTAAGGAAACACTGAACGGTTAGTGTTGTCCCGTGCTCTCCAACTCTAGGAAGTCCTTCCAGAAAAGCAACTCCAGGACCCCAACCCTAGTTCTGATCTGGTCCACCACTGCTCTCCAGTAGCCGGAGAAGGTCCTAGTTGGGAAAAGCAAGGGACCAGATAAAGCCCTGAACAATTTTCTCACAAATGAAAAAAATGGATTCCTCCCAGAGTCTCAGGGGACATCTTAATCATGTTGTTTACAAAAGCCATACTCTTTACAAATCGCGCCACAAAAAGGGCACATTTAACATTACGCCAGGAGTGGAGAGTTTAACCCCTTTATAAATGTATGTCTGGAGGAAAGGACAGGAAGGGGAGCTATAACTCTGCAGTTACTTTCCAGTTTTCACAGAGAGTAATTGGGATTGAGAGAGACTGTGGATATAACTCAGAGAGGGAACCAGAGTAGCAGTCAAGATCTGATGAGATATGGATGCTCCCTGGGTGGGCTGGTTAGGAAGGAAGGATACTAGTGAGATCAGGAAAGAGTCGTTAACGTAACAAGGGGGAAAAACACTTTGAATTACCAGGAGAACATCATTAAGGACAGCCATGGTGGTAGAGAGGTAGATAATGTCATTGCTATTTACAACTTCCATCATATTATTAGGATGATCATCACTTTCCTCTATCACTTCATCCCCACGAGAAAGGTAAGATAGATAATTATTACACCCTCTCCAAAGGAAAAGAATGCAATGAGAAGGATGTAGGAACTTCAAGGGACCCAGGTTTCCTCACTTCTGGTCCAGGTGCCTTCCTTGCCTAGCAGATAGTTGTTGCTCTCTTAGGAACCAGCTGGACCCTGGACAGGAAGTTGCTTTCAGACTCATCCCAGCACTTCTGGAAAGATGTGCTTGGGATTTCGGACTGGGCTGTGTCAGGGTGAGCAGCCCAGGAAGAAAAAGGGGCCTGGGTTTGGATCCTGTCTCTTCTTTGCCAGCCTGAATTCTCTCATCTGTATTTGGGGCTAATGATGGTTATGGCGAAGCGGTGTTGTGCGCTGTCACTGTGCTGACACGCGTGGAGTGATGGCGCAGAGCTGCATGCATTCACATTATTATTAACAGTGACTCTAAGTGTAGGTTCAGGAATCTAACCTGTGTTCACATCTATGCAAATCCTCACTAAGAGAGAGATGAAATTGATGAGAGCTGGGTAGTTTCTCAGAGCTACCAAAAGGCTGCTTGACTTACATGTTTTCTGAAGTGACAAGAGAAAGTTACAAGCTAACAATGGCTCCCATCTGTTGACTGCTCACTGTGTCAGATACTGTGATAAGCCTTTACATGCATACCCTCATTTACTCTCCCATCACCTTAGGAGTCAGGAATTGTTCTTTACTCCAGTTTACAGTTAGGGAAACCTTGGTTTAGTGGGGTTAAGAAACTGCCCATCATTACACATTTCATAAGTGATAGGATCCAGATTCATTAAGTTTATGTTCTTCAACAGACACATGTAGCCCAACCAAACAAACCATTCTTGTAGTGGGGTGTGTGTGTGTGTGTGTGCGTGCGTGCGCGTGCGTGTGTGCGTGCGCATGCACGCTCGTGCATTCGGAAGAAAATACATCAAATACTAACAGTGGTTACCTCTGGGTAGTGGGATTACAGGTGGTCACTTTCTTCTTTTTGTCTTACTGAATTGAGTATGCACTGCTCTTATCATTTTAAATATTTTTCATTTTGATAACAAATACGAACTTTGTGAATCAAAACAAGTCTTCAAAAATATAATGAAAATGACTACACCTTGGACACATATTGGAGGAGGAAAGATATAGTCATGGCATTTTCGAAGTCCAATGTAATAATTAAACTTTCAAGTTTTTCTTTCAGTCAAAGAAACCTTCAGAATAAAATGAGCTTCTTGAAAATAAAAATTATATTCCTCCCTGCCACCAAAAAGCTCAGGTTCCATTAGCCCTGGCTTTTAGGCAGAAGATCTGAGTTCTAAATCTTAAATCTGCTCATGATTTGATCATCAATGCTAATCCAAAGATTTTTCAATTATTCACTCTAGAACACCACCACCGAGTTCTTAAAATCTGTCTTGTTTTACTACATTTTCTCTCTGCATGACTATTTATAACTTCTGAGCAAACCCCTTTTCTTCTCCGGTCATTACTAAGGATAAAATGATGAAAGATCCCCAAAGCAAACATTCGTCTTACTGTTTGCTCTGAACTCTGAAGTCTTCTTCCAGAGAACTGCGATGATAAATTAAGATTCTGTACACCCTGGAAACAGAGCTAGTCCACAAGGATGACCTCAGTGGGGGAGTAAAGGAATTGAAAGCAAATCGAAGGAACTCAAACATGATGACCTTTTCCTGTTTTTTTGCTGTTGGCAACAGTGCAGGAGGAGACATGAGAGAGGCTCCTGTCCTCCAGAGCTGGGGCCCAGTCCTGGTGAGAGCTCCTGGGGGGCAAGCGGTCCCCCAGGTCATGTGATCATGTGACCCAGAGGGAGTCATTTCACCTAGTGGGCTTATACCTTCTCATCTGCAAAATGAATATTTCATACCAGTGTAGCATCAAGAATGCTCAACAAAGACATAGTGAGCCTAGATTTGGGGGGAGGAGTTCAGGCATGTGAATTCTGTTTGAAAATTCAATATGGATTCTTATACAATATTTATTGTTATTATTATATAGATTCGTATTTTGGGGAATTAACTAAAATATACCTTTCCTCTTCTTTCAAAAGTGAATTAACATATATTATTTTAATAATCCTGGATAGACTGGACACCTTCTTCTAAAAGGAATTCCTAGAGGTGATCATAAAAGCCTTTGCCTACACTTCGACTTTTGTCATTAGCACACTATCATGGTGGGAGAGAGAAAGGAGGATTTAGATTGAGTTGGGGAAATTTGCAAAAATCACGTTTGTTTGTTTTTGCAAAAACAATAAAATTACTACTTGTTTATAGAGAAAAGACTGCAACAAGCTTCCATAAACACCACCAGCATGCTATTTTTGTAAGGATACATTTCAATGTATTCGAAAACATATAAGTCAGACTGGTGAATTGGGAACATCAACATAGAACACCTTTTTGCAAACATAGCAAATTAAAAAGCACTTAACATGTAATACTTCTATCTATTTTCAGGTGGACAATTATGGAAATTCCAAATCTGGATCCACCGGGGTTTAAGACTACGTTCTCAATCACTGATGCTTCTGCCAGAAATAATGGGACTGATTCAGGATACACAGAACCGAGACTTTGGTTTTAAGAAGGAATATTTATCTTATTCAACATTTATTGAGCTTTCATTATATATTAGGTGCTGAGCTAATCAGAGATGCCTACCCAACCCCAGACCATGAACCTCTGGTTTTTCCAGTGCTATTGATGAAATGTTAAATATCAGCTTTAAAAATCACTGAAGGAGAAGATGAGCTATCTGTAACTGTTCCTAGATGAACTTTACCACTTAGTCAGTAAGGCAAGATCCTTAGGCTAAAAGATAAACTTTTAAAAACATTAACTAGAGCAGCACAGAGAAGAAAGGTATAGAAGATACTTGACGGATAAGAACTTGCAGTGGTCTCCTGCTGTAATAATTGCATCAGTCATGGCCACACATCAGTGACCACCATTCTGCTACATTATCTTTGAATTGTGTATACTGGACAGACTCCAGCACAGAAACGATCTGAATTGTCTTGCTCTCAATCATAACACACAGAGTGTTCTTTCTTTGTTTCAAAAGCAACTGAGAGTTGAGTCCACCTGACTGGGCTATCAAAGTTATGAAATACCAGCAGATATTTCTGAAGAGCAAATATTCCTAGACAGTTCAGGGTTTTTTTCTTTTTGATCACTCCTTACTTAAGACAACTAATAACAGAAAAAAATAAACCTCATAAAGATGTACTTCCCAGTCACTGAACTCTTATTTTTCTCCACAAGCTGAGGTCACCCATCAGTTTTCAGGCTTGAAATGTCAGAATGAAAAACTCACCAGGAATGAGCACTGCAAAACATTCTGGGGAGCAGGCACCTAGATGTCACCGCCAAGCCACAGCTTACAGCCTCTCTCTACCTTCTATTTCTGTGGCAGAGTCAAAAGAATTTTAAAGGGTGTCCATAAATTCAAGAAACTTTTTGTTCCTCATCTTTAAACTGATGTCTTGTTGTCATGAAATCAGCCATGTTAAAACTCCAGGAAACCCCTTTAAGCCGAAGCTTTGATTAAAGAGGTATATTAGTTAAAAGTGGAGGGTCTAAGCGTGTCCTAGCCCACATCTTTAGACTGTGGCAACCAGTGGCTAGCAACAGAGGAGGGGGAACAGTTGCTCTAACTGGTCACATTCTTCTCCAGACCTGGAGACCCTAGAAGAGGAGTCAAGGGATAGAAGGAGCTCTTTTCAGGTGTTTCCTCTTCCTGGAAACAAAATCTGGCTTCGCTTCTGGTGCTTCTTGTTCCTGAAGTTACTTTGTATTAAATGGAATTCATCATCCAGGCAAATGTCCTATAAATGTCCAGCAGGGCATCCAATTCTGCATCAGAGGCGGGAGAGGTGGGCACTCCATAACCCTCTCCTCCCTGAGGCACCCCTCATCTCTAGGCAGGGCTGCAGCGAGCCAGCTCACCTGGCCTCCCCCTGCCCCAGGGTGCTCGACACGTATCAGGCACACAGGCCCAGGGGAGGCCTCATGACATCACTGCCACGGCCACAGCGCCCACTAGGTGAGTCTGTGTGGGTTCTAGCCTCATGGCCCTTCTACCAGCTACCACATCAGCTCTTCCTGGCTGCCATCTATTTGGAGGTTTGGTAAGCTTCTCAGGTGATGTTGGTTAAGTAACAACAACATTCTAGGTCAATGCTGCCCTCAAGGTCCAAGTTGAGGTATTCACCAGATTGTCTCAGTGCGCACCACACTGACACCCTTCAGGCGAAAAGAAAGCAAGCCCTGTCCCTACAGTCTTCACACGGGACTCTAGAGGGCCCAGGAAATTGGAATGCACCCACATTTCTCTGTCCACCTTTGTTTCTAGCGGCCACTTTCAAGTTATTGTCAACAAGTGTCTTAACCTTTGAATGAGTTTTGGGAGGAAGTCAAGTACAGTTGACCCTTGCACAACACAGGTTTGAACTGTGAGGGTCCACTTATACATGGATTTTTTTCGATAGTAAATACCACAGTACTTCATGATCCCTGGTTGGCTGAATCCATGGGATGCAGAACTGTGGAGACAGAGGAACAGCACATACAGAGGGCACTATAAGTTATATTCGGATTTCCCACTGTACAGAGGGTTGGCGTCCCTAAGCCCGCCGTAGTTTAAGTGTCAACTGTATTCACGGTAGTTTGTTTATCCATTCATCCATCAACAGACATTTGGGCTGTTTCCACCTTTTGGCTGTTATAAATAATGCTGCTACAAACACTGATGTGCAAATATCTAAGTCCTGCTTTCAATTCTTTTGGGTATATATCTAGAAATGGAATTGCCAGTTCATGTGGTAATTCTACATTTACGTTTTTTGAGGAACCATAATACTGCTTTGCAATTTTTATTTTACTCACCACTCACAGTAAAAAGTTGAAGAGAAGATACAAAACAGTATATAAGTATGTATTGGTTTGGACTCTGGAAATTTTGGCCTCTGTTTTCTGTTTATTTTTAAAATTAATTTATTAATTAATTTATTTTTGGCTGCATTGGGTCTTCGTCGCTGCGCACGGGCTTTCTTTAGTTGTGGCGAGCGGGGGCTACTCTTCATTGCAGTGTGCGGGCTTCTCATTGCAGTGGCTTCTCTTGTTGCAGAGCTCGGGCTCTAGGTGCGTGGGCTTCAGTAGTTGTAGCACACAGGCTCAGTAGTTGTAGCACACAGGCTCAGCAGTTGTGGCTCAAGGGCTTAGTCGCTCCGTGGCATGTGGGATCTTCCCCAACCAGGGCTTGAACCCATGTTCCCTGCATTGGCAGGCGGATTCTCAACCACTGCGCCACCAGGGAAGCCTCCCTCTGTTCTCTTTTAAAGCACTCTTGTCTACTACTATGATGAAAAACATTGTATTTAATAATTTTTATTAGTTATTTCAAGTCCTTTGTCTTTGTCCAACTTTTTCAGTCAGTTTACAAGTTTTCCCATGCTTGGTTATTCTTTGTACCATTAAGCTCAACCACCTTGACCCTTTTCACTTCCCAAGCAATTACTCTTAAACATCAAATCATTGTGACTTACTGCATCTTCTTTCATCCTCCATCAGAATATCTCCTTTTCTACTAGCTAATGATCCATGATGAGGAAAAACACCTAAAGGGAGCTGGGTCCCCACGTGTCATAAATTGCTCCAAGGAGGGCCTTCATCCCCCTCACTCTCCACTGGGGGAGTTCCTCAACCGGAGCAACTTTGGAATGTAAACGCTGAGTCTGAGAGGTGCCACAATGGCTCTGAATTAGCTGGAGAAAGCTTCGTCAGGAAAAGCTAAAAAAAAAAAAAAAAAATCTGCGTAGAAGGATAAATCTCCCAAAGGCCTCTGAGAAACTGCTCCTCTATCTGTACAAATCAGAAAGTTTGGACATTGTGCAAAAGTCCCATGAAAACCCATCTAACTTTATCCTGAAGTGATTCCAGCTTTCTACATTTATGTGGATGATCAAGTGTGTCCATAAGTCTTGGAAAACGGGATAGAGGAGAACTACAGCCAATACTCCAGGGCCTGGTTAGTGATGGGAGGATGGTTGTGATGGGAGAAGAATTTGGGGAGGCAGGAGGAGCTTGACAAAGATAAGTGGGTGTCCGACGTAGGCTAATTAATTTTTAAAAATTGAAAAATTGAAAAATTAAGTTTAACAAGTAAAATAAAGATGCCATTAGATTAAATGTGTTAAGGGAGTGGTTTGGTGGGAATGAACAACTAGAGTCAAACGAGTTGGAAAAAACCATTATGATGCCGGACAGGAAAGTTATCCTGTGGTGATTAATACCATTTTACTTTGGTTAAGGGGTGGGAATGGTGTTAATAACTGGCAAGGGGTATGAGGGAGGGCTCTGTGGTGCTAGTGAAGTTCTGTTGCTTGATTTGAGTGATGGCTAATATAAACATTCACCAGCTGAGGGCTTCCCTGGTGGCGCAGTGGTTGAGAATCTGCCTGCCAATGCAGGGGACCCGGGTTCGAGCCCTGGTCCAGGAAGATCCCACCTGCTGGGGAGCAATGAAGCCCGTGCGCCACAACTACTGAGCCTGCGCTCTAGAGCCTGCGAGCCACAACGACTGAGCCCACGTGCCACAACTACTGAAGCCCGCGTGCCTAGAACCCGTGCTCCGCAACGAGAGAAGCCACCGCAATGACAAGCCCGAGCACCGCAACGAAGAGTAGCCCCTGCTCTCCACAACTAGAGAAAGCCCACAGGCAGCAACAAAGACCCAACATAGCCGAAAATAAAAATTAAAAAAAAATAATAAAAATTCACTACCTGAATACTTATGATTTGGGCCTTTTTCTTTACGTATATTATACTTAAAATTTTTTTGGAGGAAGCATTTCTGGAATGATAGAATAAGGACCTCCAGAAATCCATTTCTCCATAAAAAAAACAACAACACTGAAAAAAAATTATCAAAAGCAACTTTTTCAGGACTCTGGAAATTAACTAAAGGTTTGAAGCAGTGTAAGAAACACTTATTCAAGAAAAATGGCTGAATCTCAGAAAGCACAGTGAGCTTTGTGGCATTTTACCTTACCCTATTACCATCTCTTTCTCCCCAGCCCCCAAACCCTTCAAAACCAACTATGGCAGCTGTAGAAACAAGCAGTGTAGCAGCTGCTGGGTCAGAGCAAGTTTGGAGGTTTTCAAAAGCTCTATCCCCAGAGGACTGCCAGTATTAACCAGTCTGGCAGCTCTCTGAAAAGCTCCATTTTCAGGACTTAACGTTATTTGACTTGGTTCAGAGTTGACTCTGCAAGAACAGCCCTACCCCTAGGTCATCTGTTGAAAACAATCAGTGACAGTTGTTTAACATCTGTAGCTTCCTGAGAAAATATTTGCAAATCATATATTTGATGATAAGAGACCTGTATCTAGAACATATAAAAAACACTTACAACTTAACAACAACAAACAGAAGCAACAGATCCAATTTAAAAATGAGCTAAGGATTTAAGTACATGTTTTCCCAAAGATATACAAATGTCCAAAAGCCCATGAAAAGGTGCTCAACATCATTAGGTAGGTACCAGGGAATGCAAATCAAAACCACAATGAAATACCACTTCACACCCACTAGAATGGCTGTAATAATAAAGACAGATAATAGCAAGTATTGATGAGAATGTGGAGAAATTACAACCCTCATGCGCTGCTGCTGAGAAAGTGAAATTGTGCAGCCCTTTTGAAATGCAGCATGGCAGTTCTTCAAAAAGTTACACATAGAGTTTCCGTGTGACCATCAGTTCCATTCCTAGGCATACACCCAAGAGTACTGAAAACATATGTCCACACAAAAACTCGTACACCAGTGTTTGCAGTAGCATTATTTATAATAGTCAAAAGTGGAGATGACCCAAATGTCCATCAATTGATGGTTAAACAAATGTAGTATATCCATACTATGAAATACTATTCGGCAATATAAAGGACTGAAGCTCTGAAAAATGCTACAACACAGATGAACATTGAAAGCATCATGCTAAGTGAGAGAAGCCAGGCACAAAAGACCACATACCAAAATATCTGGAATAGGGAAATCTACCAAGACAGAAAGTAGATTAGAGGTCACCAGAGGCTAGGAGAAGGAAGAAATGGGGAATGACTGGTAATGGGTATGGGGCTTCTTTTTGGAAGGATAAAAATGTCTTAAAAGTAGATATTGGTGGGTGGGGCTTCCCTGGTGGCGCAGTGGTTGAGAATCTGCCTGCCAATGCAGGGGACACAGGTTCGAGCCCTGGTCTGGGAAGATCCCACATGCCGCGGAGCAACTGGGCCCGTGAGCCACAGCTACTGAGCCTGCGCGTCTGGAGCCTGTGCTCCGCAACAAGAGAGGCCGCGATAGTGAGAGGCCCGCGCACCGCGCTGAAGAGTGGCCCCCGCTTGCCACAACTAGAGAAAGCCCTCGCACAGAAACGAAGACCCAACACAGCCATAAATAAACAAAAATAAATAAATTAAAAAAAAAAAAAGTAGATATTGGTGATATTCAACTCTTTGAATATATAAACCCACTCAATTATACACTTTAAAAGGGTAAATTTTGTATGTGAATTGTACCTTAATAAAGCTGCTGTAAAGCAACAAAGTTTACTTTAATAATTCCTTAATATCATTATTAATCATATTATCCTTACCCTAGGGGTAAAGCAGTTTTCTGAGGCATGGATGCAAACCCCCCCATAAAATCAGGGATGTTGTATGTCTTACACACCAGTATTTCCCCAATACATACAACCAGGGCTAAACGATGGTAGGTGGTCAATAGATATCCTTATATGAATAAAACAGTAGAGAGATTAAGAAACTGTTTAGAACCAGATATCCTGATTTCTGATTCTTCCTTCCATAGTGGAGAGGTGGGTAGACGGTGATACCATGAATAAGGAATTTGAGGTGACCTGGCCAGCATGCCAGGTACACGCCTTATTGGGAAATGGATATGCTGTTTATTTAAGATGGAGGTGCTCTCCTTTGGGATAGACATGCTATTTGGCGGATGGGTGGTAATGGGCAGAGCATCCCAGCCAAAAAACCCTCAGGTCTTGGAGGCAGGTAAACCTGGGCTCAGTTCCAGGCTCTGTTCCTTAGCAGGTATGTTTGCCTAATCTTTCTCAGCCTAAATTTCCTCATCTATAAATGCAGATAATAATACATTGTTGGGTTGTTGTCAGAATTAAGTAAGAAGAGTATGTGTAATGCATTTAATAAATATTTTCATTGACATTATTAACATCTAATGACCAAACGGGTTTTCAAATACCTAATTAAAAAATGGAGATGGGCCAGTAGTTGTTTTCAGACCACTCAGAAGGCCCTGAAGAGGTTTGGACCTCACTCTACCCTCCCAACATGGTAGCATTGAGCAAAGTAGAGAAAAACAATGACTCCTTCCCCTCCCACAGCTCACACTCCCCAGCGGCCATCAGCCTGGCTTGAAACCAACACAGTTATCGGGGGTGGGGGGAGGTAGTAAAAGGTAGGAAATAGGAAATATCTCACCCTTAGGAGAGAAGAGGGACATAGGCAATTTACACACACGTCAACCAATTACTCCCCCCCCCATTTTATAATGGTGTCATATTTAGTTGTTTTTCTTATTAAAAAGGAATACATGCCCATAAAAATGCAAATTATATCCAGGTATATCCTCTACATAAAGTAGAGGAGGGCCAGTTGAACCTGAACTTGTTCCTATCAGAAGCTGTAACCTCATTAAAAGAAAAAAAAAAAAAAGTTTTCATTTTGCTTGACACAGGTTAATAACATACCTGTAGAAACAAGTTACAATGCTAGAGAGTATTCTGTAATTGCTGGGAAGAATTGGGATTGTTTAAGATTTAAATTAGGTAAAGCAACCAGCACAGTGGCTAGCACCTGGTAGGTCCTCAGAAAATGGTCACTATTATTTTCAACACCCTTCTCCCAAACATTCTGTGTGTGTAGTATGCACTACTATGAAATACACAATTGAATAGTGCCCTCCAGAGGCCACTGGGATTCAACTGTGCTGACAGCTGAAAGTCTGGAAAGACCAAAGAGAAACTCAGCTTTATGAGGACAATGAAATCTAGTGGAAACGAGTCCAGTTAGGCGCCGTGGGAACTGGTGCTGGGAACTGCAAGTCGCCAAGCCCCTGGAAGCTCTCGTCTCATCCCTCTCTCTCTGGGGACACTCTCAGCTCTGCCCATTTCTGCATGTCCACTCTGTGCTGCTCTAAAGGGACCAACTTCCTCTTGATGTCTGCCCTTCTGGGACTTCAGGCATGTGGCTCTGGCTCTCCCCGGACATGATTCTGGACCTGACTCCATTTGACCTTTCAGCTCATCTCAAATAGCTAAGCAGATTGGTCTCTCATGGGCTTGACTCCAAATTCCCAGGAGACAAAACTGTCCGCCTAGAGACTGCATTTAGTTTATCCATCCCTGGTGGGTGGCCAGTTGCTGCTGGAGGTAGGGGTGTGGTGTGTGTCTGGTGTGTGTGGTGTGTGTGTGTGTGTGTGTGGTGTGTGTGTGATGTGTGTGTGTGGGGTGTGTGTGTTGTGTGTGGTGTGTGTGTGTGTGGTGTGTGTGTGGGGGGTGTGTGTGTTGTGTGTGGTGTGTGTGTGTGCTGTGTGTGTGGTGTGTGTGTGTGTGTTGTGCTGTGTGTGGTGTGTGTGTGTGTGTGTGGTGTGTGTGTAGTGTGTGT
Source organism: Balaenoptera borealis (assembly GCF_965194805.1). NCBI lineage: Eukaryota > Metazoa > Chordata > Mammalia > Artiodactyla > Balaenopteridae > Balaenoptera > Balaenoptera borealis. The sequence goes on along the minus strand of NC_138867.1, from coordinate 28,449,689 downwards.
GTGGGGGTGTGTGTGGGGTGTGTGTGTGGTGTGTGTGGTGTGTGTTGTGGTGTGCATGTGGCGTGCGTGTGGTGTGTGTGTGGGTGTGTGTGTGGGTGTGTGTGTAGGGGAGGGAGAGAGGGCCAGGGTCATGTGGTACAAAACAGATTTAGCACATACAGAATATACAGACCTGTGGGAGGCATGTCAAAAGAGTCTGCCTTTCTCATAACAATGAGCTAATATTTACCGAGTTTATCATGCACCATGCACCCTACTAGGAGCTTTATAGGCATCACCTCATTCAATCTCACAACCTTCTTGTGAAACTTGATCCTGTTATCATCTCCCACCTTTAGAAGTAACTGCTGGTAACAATGGTTGTGTATCTTTCAGTAATTTAACTGATGCATTTTATTCCCACTGTAAAGATGAGGGAACTGAGGCTTAGAGAGGTAGAGCTTATTATCTGACTGGGGGAGACAAGATTTACACATGTTAAATGATTAGTAAATGACATGGGAGTGATTAAGTACTAAATTGTGTGTTGCCACAGTATTAGTTTTCATTGCTGTGTAACAAATTCCCACAAATGTAGAGGCTTTGGAGCAACCCTCATTGATTAGCTTGCGGTCCTATAGGTTAGAGGTACAGCACTGCACGATGGCACTCTCTGCTCCGTGTTTCATGAGACTGACATCAAGGTTTTGTCTGGGGCTGCCAACAATCTCATCTGGGGCCCAGAGACCTCTTCTAAGCTCATTGGTTGTTGGCAGAGTTTAGTTCTTTGCAGCTTTAGGACAGAGGTCCCCATTTTCCTGCTAGCTGTCAATCGCCAGCTGCTCTCAGGTACTAGAGGTTGTACTTTTCCATGGCCAGTTCACACTGTGGATATTTGCTTTCCTGCAGGTCAGCTGAAGCATGTCTCCCCGGCTGCCCCATCTGGTACCAGCCAGGGAACACTCTCTGCTTTTCAAGTGCTGGTATGATTAGGTCAGTCCCACCCAGATAATCCCCCCTTCCGAAAACTAACTGTGTCATGACACACCTTATCATGGGAGTAAAATCCATCCAATTCACAGTCCTGGGGGATATGAGGGTGTGTACAAGGTGGGAGTGTGTGGAATTCTCGGTGCCATCTTAGAATCCTACCTATTATACCCATGAAAATAGATTTTGTATGTGCAGGTCAGAGCTGTTCCCAGGATGGGGAGAAGGAAAGGTTTCAGGGTTGGGGGGTGAGGATTGGACTAGGCCTTGAAGGATGGACCATGCTGGAAAAGACAGCATTTCCCTGAGATGGCCTTAGAAACTCAACACCATGACTCAAGATAATTTGGGAAAATTAATGGGTAAGAATTTCAAACAATATTTAGAAAAAATTTCAGCACTGAGATGGAGGAAGAAGCTAGTACTACTAGATGTTACAACATGATCAAAATACTATGTGATGAGCATAAAAATAGACATATAGTTGAGAAGAACAAAAATAAAAAACCCAGAAATAGAAATGTATGTATATGTGTATGTGTATGTGTCACAATAAATCAAGCCTTACAAATTAAGTGAAGAAAATTAATTATTAATAAATGATGTTTGGATAATTACATAGCAATTTAGGAAAAAAGACATAAAATTTCTACACATCAAAATAAATGCCAGCTAAATTAAATTTTAAATTATAAAGATAACTTTAAAATGCAATCATGAAAATTGGTAGAAGAGAGTTTCAGGTCTTCAGGAAGATAGCAACATCCTAAGATTAAAGCAGTGAAAAGACAATTACAAAAGAAAAAAACTCAAACTCATCCATAGAAACAGTTAAAATTTCTACACAGTAATAACAACAATTTATTAAAAGATTAAGGGGAATTTTAACTGCAAAGGGATTAAAAAGATTAAGGTCTATTATATCTAAATGCATATTCCAATGCTGAAGATTAGGACTCCAACAGATAGTAGACAAAAGACATGAATAGATGATTTAGAAAACAGGGAAGATAAAATAGAGAGAAAAAAAAAAAAACTAGGGGAAAATGGCCAAATTATCTGATCAAATAAATGCAAATTAAAACCATAAAAGTGATCCATATTTTAATTAACTTCTACTAAACATAATTTAAAATCATAATACCAAATTCTGAAATGATCCTGGTACACTGCACTCATACATTTTTGGTGAGAGTATAATTAGGTAAAGCCATTTGTGAAAAGCAATTTGGCAAAATGTCCTTTGACATAGTACCTTCATTCCAGGAAATCTGTCCCAAGAGCAGGATTCAAAAGGAAAGTCCTGGTCAAAAGCATTTCCAATGCAGTGTTACACACAGTATTGAAAAACTGGGAATGACAAAGAACATGCTTACCTAAATGATCATTAGTGATTATACTTATCAAGACTATTAAGGTGGAACGTGTCTGAATATGTTATATGAAAAACGATAATACAGAATTCTGTATGTAATATAATTTAATATTTTAAAAATATTCCTATGGTACTGGTGAAAGAGAAAAACAACTTTTACATACGGTCAGTGGGGATACAAATTAGTGTAACCTCTTGGGCAAAACAATTTGCAATGAGTAAAAAACTTTTAATGGGATTTGCTTGAGGATTCCACTTCTAGGAATTTATCCTTCACATAAATGTACTTGTACAGTACACAGAGACGTGAACATACGATTTACTGCAGAATTGTTGACACAGCAAAGACTGCACAATGAAAATGCCCATTAATTGGTGATCAATTAAATAAATCACATTAGAACCCTTTGGTGGAATATTATATAGCTGTTGAAAAGAATGAGAGAGAAAATGATACTTACTTGTGATTGAAACAATCTCTAAGATAGGGTTTTTTTTTTAATTTTTATTTATTTATTTATTTATGGCTGTGTTGGGTCTTCATTGCTGCACACGGGCTTTCTCTAGTTGCGGCGAGTAGGGGCTACTCTGCCTTGCGGTGCGCAGGCTTCTCACTGCGGTGGCTTCTCTTGTTGCAGAGCACGGGCTCTAGGCGCATGGGCTTCAGTAGTTGTGACTTGCGGGCTCTAGAGTGCAAGCTCAGTAGTTATGGCGCATAGGCTTAGTTGCTCCATGGCATGTGGGAATCTTCCTGGACCAGGGCTCGAACCTGTGTCCCCTGCATTGGCAGGTGTATTCTCAACCACTGTGGCACCAGGGAAGTCCTTAAGATAGGTTTTTATTTTATTTATTAATTTTTAAAATAAATTTATTTATTTATTTTTGGCTGTGTTGGGTCTTCGTTTCTGCACAGGTCTTTCTCTAGTTGCTGTGAGCAGGGGCTACTCTTCATTGCGGTGCACAGGCTTCTCATTGCGGTGGCTTCTCTTGTGGCTCATGGGCTCTAGAGTGCAGGCTTAGTAGTTGTGGCACACAGGCTTAGTTGCTTAGTTGCAGCATGTGGGATCTTCCCGGACCAGGGCTCAAACCCGTGTCCCCTGCATTGGCAGGCAGATGCTTAACGACTGCACTACCAGTGAAGTCCTAAGATAGGTTTTTAAATTAAAAAAAAATTAAGATGCAGAATAGTGTGGATAGTGTGCCCCTGTTTGTGTAAAAGAGAAGTAACAAAGAGAATTTGGATATGCTTAGAGAATTCTTGGAAAGATACCCCCAAACTGGTAATGGACAGGACCCTGGGGTGCAGCTAGAGACTAGAGAGTGGGGTCTGAATCAAGGAGAATTCTCAGTCACCGTCTACTGTGAACATTCTGTTCTACTTGAATGTTTTGCCATGTACAAGCATTACTTTCCAATGGTAAAATAATAGTTAAGAAAGGTAGTCTGAAAATTATATATTGCAGATGAACATAGATGAGATGGAAATAGACGAATCTATTGAGTTAGCGTGGTGGGGCTATATTTGCATGGTCACAGATTAGACACTAACATAGAAAAATTCAATTAATTGAGAATTAGGGTAGTAGAATTGTAAGTCATTGCTTCCTTTAAAATTCCACTTCAACATTGTTTTAATGTTGCCACTGAAATAAAGATTAGTGTGGGGCGAGGGACTGGGTGCCTGAGGAATTAACTAATAGCTCTATAAATACGCTGCTCTGGAATGAATAAAGGGAAGAATAATCAGACAAAGAGAGCTCGCAAAATGGTCCAGGGAGCAAGCAGTTAGCAAGAGGAGTACAGCCAGGGTGTCTGTGCTTGGTGGGACGGCTGACCAGGACACCCCATGGTGGGAACTCAGGGGCCACCTGGAAAGCAAGCGCGAGGGAACTGGGAGGGTTTAGGAAGAGGGTGCATGCCTGCAGAGCCTGAAGAAACCAGCCCTCTGGAGAGCCAGTCAAGGAGGAGTGGTGGGCATGGGGCTGATGAGAAACATCTAGATCCCACAAATCTCAAATGAGACATTTCCTTAGGGAGTAGGGCTAACCTTTGTACCTGTGAGATGACTACTCTGGAAATGCTGATTTCTCATGCCTCTCAGAAAAAAAAATGTGAGCATGCATCCCATATATATATGTTTATTTATTTAATGTGTACATGTACTATTGTACTAATACATTAGATACATTATAAAACATATATGAAAAAGCTACATTTTTAAAATATACACTTAATATGAAGTGCTTAATATTTTAAAATCTTTTTTCACCTTTACTAAAATAAATCACATAAAGTGAATATTATTTTTAGTAAAAGCTATACAGTTAAATATACTCCAAGGTCTTCAAAAACTTGGCTTAACATTTTGGAATGTGATAATTCACAAGTACGGTCTGAAGTTCAGAATAAATGGATGCTGGTTTTAAAGGCTGCCACAGCTGAATCTATCTCACAAGGATAGGGAGCTCCAAATGGAAACAATACATTAGTGGCAGCACTTAATAAAAAGTAATATTCATTTTGCAGCCCTATCTACCACTTGTGCAAAGGTTTTGGTTAAAACTTTGTGTTAATTTTCAACTTGGTTGAGTTTTTCTTGCCGAGTTATTGAGAGGTACTGTCTTTTAAAATAGTTTTTAACATATAAGTTTTGTAAAATTCTTTGGAAGATTTAAAAAATAGAAAATTTTGTTCTCAAGATTTCAAATATGTGCATATGAAACATTTTGTTGGCAAACATAGCATTTTGGGGGAAGAAAGTAATAAGCATGGAAACATTTCCAAAAATCCGTTTTGAAAATGCTCTTTCCATAGCATGAATTTCTTTCAAATAGTAGTTACTACTTTCTTATCGTTGTTGCAGTATCATCTTTACCTTGAAAGACAGGTTATGTCTGTTTGTGTTTGCAAAAATAGCCTCCAGGCTGTGGGCCCCAGGACCTGCCCATGCTGTCCCAGGAGGGTGTGGCCAGCTTCCGTGACTGGAAAATCCATCAGTGCATGTCAGAACCCACCTTGCTGCCCCGGGAGGGCATGGACAGCTCTCACTACTGGGAAATCCACCAGTGGGTGCCGGGACCTGCCCCACTGTCCCGGGAAGATGTGGATAACTCCCCCCACTAGGAAATCCATCAGCAAGTGCCAGGAGCTGCCCGCCATCCCAGAAGCATGCAGAAACCTCTCACTACTAGGAAATCTGCCAGTGGGTGCCGGGACCTGTCCCGCTGTCCCAGGAGGGCACAGATAGCTCCCCCACTAGGAAATTTGCCCAAAGGAGGGACTGAAACCACAGCTGAGCCCCAGGGGCTATGTGACTAATGAAGAAGAGCTGAAATCTCTCCTCGTGGCTGTGTGAACTGTGGAGTTACACCCCCACTGAGGGCTTCCTAAATTCAGCACCTGTGAAACATCTGAAAGGACAACAAGCACTCTTGCAACTGGAACAGGTCTGGCTTTAGCAGCTGTAAGCTCTGTGGGCATGTACACGTGGAGGTAGGGACAGACCAAAGTTCGAGTTGCCTCCATAGCTCCCACAGTGGGTCCAGGTGCATGACTACCGCAGTACTGGGACCTAACCTCAGTGGACCTGCACCAGTGGCTGGGTGAAAACAACGCCTGAGAGTCACCAGGGCCAATTGTTGGCATACCCACAGTTAAGGCAAGACTGAGAGCAGTGCCAACAACAGTCCACTTTGTGAGCTCGTGCAGCATGTGAAGAGAACAGAGCACGTTCACAGGTGAACGGCTCCAAAGGAGGAAAACTCAGTGGCTTCCCTCCCAGTGGGAGTGCTCCAATCCCACCTACGTTGCACCGCAGATCAGAATCACAGCTAAGAAACAGATCTGGGGGCCTCTACTCCAACAACTAGGGAGCAGACCCCACCCCTGACAGGGCAGTGACAACCACAGAGCAAAGGGGAGGCCCCGCTCAATATCTAGCGCAGGATCTGATCACCACAACACCAATCAAACCCCCTATCAATGGGATAATGTCGCAAGCCTCTGGACCAACCTCACCCACCAGGGAGCAGATTCCAGAAGCAAGAGGAACTGCAATCCTGCAGCCTGCAGAAAGGAGACCACAAACACAGTAAGTGTGACAAAATGAGATGGCAGAGAAATATGCTGCAGATGAAGGAGTCAGATAAAAACCTACAAGAACAACTAAATGAAGAGGAGTTAAGCAATCTATCTGAAAAAGAATTCAGAGTAATGATAGTAAAGATGATCCAAGATCTTGGAAACAGAATGGAGGCACGGATAGAGAAGATACAAGAAAAGTTTAACAAAGACCTAGAAGAACTAAAGAACAAACAGAGATAAATCATGAAATGAAAAATACAGTAGAAGGAATCAATAGCAGAATAACTGAGGCATAAGAACGGGTAAGTGACCTTCTCTGCTGCAGAACAGAATAAAAAAAAAGAATGAAAAGAAATGAGGACAGTCTCAGAGACCTCTGGGACAACATTAACTGCACAAACATTTGAATTACAGGGGTCCAAGAAAAAGAAGAAAAAGAGAAAGGACCTGATTTGAAAAAAATATTTGAAGAGCTCATAGTCAAAAACTTCCCTAATATGGGAAAGGAAATAGTCACCTATGTCCAAGAAGCACAGAGAGCCCCATACAGGGTAAACCCAAGGAGGAACACACTGAGACACATATTAATCAAATGAACAGAAATTAAATACAAAGAAAAAATATTAAAAACAACAAGGGAAAAGCAACAAATAACACACAAGGGAATCCCCATAAGGTTATCAGCTGATTTTTCAGCAGAAACTCTGCAGGCCTGAAGGGAGTTGCAAGATATATTTAAAGTGATGAAAGGGAAAAACCTATAACTAAGAATACTCTACCCAGCAAGGCTCTCATTCAGATTCGACAGAGAAATCAAAAGCTTTACAGACAACAAAAGCTAAGAGAATTCACCACCACCAAACCAGCTTTACAATAATTGCTAAAGGAACTTCTCTAGGCAAGAAGCACAAGAGAAATAAAAGAGGAAGGGAAGAAAAAAGACCTATAAAAACAAACCCAAAACAATTAAGAAAATGGCAATAGGAACATACATATTGATAATTACCTTAAATGTAAATGGATTAAATGCTCCAACCAAAAGACATAGACTGGTTGAATGGATACAAAAACAAGACCCGTATATATGCTATCTACAAGATACCCATTTCAGACCTAGGGACACATACAGACTGAAAGTGAGGGGATGGAAAAAGGTATTCCATGCAAATGGAAATCAAAAGAAAGCTGGAGTACCAATACTCATATCAGACAAAATGGACTTTAAAATAAAGACTGTTATGAGAGACAAGGAAGGAAACTACACAGTGATCAAGGGATCAATCCAAGAAGAAGACATAACAATTGTAAATGTTTATGCACCCAACAGAGGAGCACCTCAATACATAAGGCAAATGCTAACATCCATAAAAGGGGAAATAGACAGTAACACAATAATAGTGGGGGACTTTAACACTCTACTTACACCAACGGACAGATCATCCAGACAGAAAATTAATAAGGAAACACAAGCCTTAAATGACACATTAGACCAGATAGAATTAATTGATATTTCTAAGACATTCTATCCAAAAGCAGCAGAATATACTTTCTTCTCAAGTCCACATGGAACATTCTCCAGGATAGACCACAGCTTGGGTCACAAATCAAGCCTTGGTAAATTTAAGAAAACTGAAATTGTATCAAGCATCTTTTCCGACCACAGTGCTATGAGATTAGAAATCAATTACAGGGACTTCCCTGGTGGTGCAGTGGTTAAGAATCCACCTGCTAATGCAGGGGACATGGTTTTGAGCCCTGGTCTGGGAAGATCCCACATGCCGCGGAGCAACTAAGCCTGTGTGCCACAACTACTGAGTCTGCACTCTAGACCCCACGAACCATAACTACTGAGCCCACGTGCCATAACTACTGAAGCCCACGTGCCTAGAGCCCATGCTCTGTAACAAGAAAAGCCAGTGCAATGAGAAGGCTATGCACCACGATGAAGAGCAGCCCCCACTCACTGCAACTAGAGAAATCCCACGCACAGCAACAAAGACCCAACGCAGCCAAAAAAATTTTTTTAATTAATTAATTAATTCAAAAAATAAAGAAATCAATTACAGGAAAAAACTGTAAAAATTACAAACACATGAAGGCTAAACAATATGCTACAAAATAACCAATGGATCACTGAAGAAATCAAAGAGGAAATCAAAAAACACCAAGAAACAAATGACAATGAAAACACAATGACTCAAAACCTACGGGATGCAGCAAAAACAGTTCTAATATGCAAGTTTATAGCAGTACAATCTCACCTCAAGGAACAAGAAAAATCTCAAATAAATAACCTAACCTTACACCTAAAGCAACTAAAGAAAGAAGAACAAACAAAACCCAAAGCTAGTAGAAGAAAAGAAATCATAAAGATCAGAGGAGAAATAAATGAAATAGAAATGAAGAAAACAATAGCAAAGATCAATGAAACTAAAAGCTGGTTTTTTGAGAAGATAAACAAAATCGATAAACCTTTAGCTAGCCTCATCAAGAAAAAAAGGGAGAGGACTCAAATCAATAAAATTAGAAATGAAAAAGGAGAAGTTACAAAAGACACCGCAGAAATACAAAGCATCATAAGAGAATACTACAAACAACTATATGCCAATAAAATGGACAACCTGGAAGAAATGGACAAATTCTTAGAAATGCACAACCTGCCGAGACTGAACCAGGAAGAAATAGAAAATATGAACAGAACAATCACAAGTAATGAAAATGAAACTGTAATTAAAAATATTCCAACAAACAGAAGTCCAGGACCATATGGCTTCACAGGCAAATTCTGTCAAACATTTAGAGAAGAGCTAACACCTATTCTTCTCAACCCTTCTAAAAAATCACAGAAGGAACACTCTCAAGCTCATTCTATGAGGCCACCATCACCCTGATACCAAAACCAGACAAAGATGTCACGAAGAAAGAAAACTACAGGCCAATATCACTGATGAGCATAGATGCAAAAATCCTCAACAAAATACTAGCAAACAGACTCCAACAACACATTAAAAGGATCATATGCCATGATCAAGTGGGATTTATCCCAGTGATGCAAGGATTCTTTAATACAAGTAAATCAATCAATGTGATACACCATATTAACAAATTGAAGAATAAAAGCCATATGACCATCTCAATAGATGCAGAAAAAGCTTTTGACAAATTCAACACCCATTTATGATAAAAACTCTCCAGAAAGTGGCCATAGAGGGAACCTACTTCAACATAATAAAGGCCATATATGACAAACTCACAGCAAACATCTTCTCAATGGTGAAAAACTGAAAGCATTTCCTCTAAGATCAGGAAAAAGACAAGGATGTCCACTCTCACCACTATTATTCTACATAGTTTTGGAAGTCCTAGCCACTGCAATCAGGGAAGAAAAAGAAATGAAAGGAATACAAATCGTAAAAGAAGAAGTAAAACTATCACTGTTTGCAGATGACAGGATACTATACATAGAAAATCCGAACAATGCTACCAGAAAACTACTAGAGCTAATCAATGAATTTGGTAAAGTTGCAGGATACAAAATTAATACACAGAAATCTCTTGCATTCGTATACACTAACAAGGAAAGATTAGAAAGAGAAATTAAGGAAACAATCCCATTTACCACTGCAACAAAAAGAATAAAATACCTAGGAATAAACCTACCTAAGGAGGCGAAAGACCTGTACTCAGAAAACTATAAGATACTGATGAAAGAAATCAAAGACGAAACAAACAGATGGAGAGATATACCATGTACTTGGATCGGAAGAATCAATATCGTGAAAATGACTATACTACCCAAAGCAATCTACAGATTCAATGCAATCCCTATCAAATTACCAATGGCAGTTTTCACAGAATTAGAACAAAAAATTTTACAATTTGTATGGAAATACAAAAGACCCCAAATAGCCAAAGCAGTCTTGAGAAAGAAAAATGGAGCTGGAGGAATCAGGCTCCCTGACTTCAGACTATACTACAAAGCTACATTAATGAAGACAGTATGGTACTGGCACAAAAACAGAAACATAGATCTATGGAACAGGATGGAAAGCCCAGAGATAAACCCACGCACCTATGGTCAGCTAATCTATGACAAAGGAGACAAGAATATACAATGGAGAAAAGACAGTCTCTTCAATAAGCAATGCTGGGGAAACTGGACAGCTACCTGTAAAAGAATGAAATTAGAACACTCCCTAACACCATACACAAAAATAAACTCAAAATGGATCAAAGACCTAAATGTAAGGACAGACAGTATAAAACTCTTAGAGGAAAGCATAGGCAGAACACTCTTTGACATAAACTGCAGAAAGATCTTTTTTGATCCACCTCTTAGATTAATGAAAATTAAAACAAAAATAAACAAATGGGATCTAATGAAACTTAAAAGCTTTTGCACAGCAAAGGAAACCATAAACAAAATGAAAAGACAACCCTCAGAATGGGAGAAAATATTTGCAAACAAAGCAACTGACAAGGAATTAATTGCTAAAATATACAACCAGCTCATGCAGTTCACAGTTCAATGTCAAAAAAACAAATAACCCAGTCAAAAAACGGGAGGAAGATCTAAATAGACATTTCTCCAAAAAGACATACAGATGGCCAAGAGGCACATGAGGCACTAATAATTAGTGCTCAACATCACTAATTATTAGAGAAATGCAAACCAAAACTACAGTGAGGTATCACCTCACACCAGTCAGAATGGCCACCATCAAAAAAAATCTACAAACAGTAAATGTGGAGAAAAGGGAACCCTCCTACACTGTTGGTGGGAATGAAAATTGATACAGCCACTATGGAGAACAGTAGAAGATTCCTCAAAAAAACTAAAAATAGAACTACCACATGACCCAGCATTCCAACTCCTGGGCATATACTCAGAGAAAACCATAATTCAAAAAGATACATGCACCCCAATGTTCATTGCAGCACTATTTACAATAACCAGGACATGGAAACAACCTAAATGTCCATCAACAGAGGAATGCATAAAGAAGATGTGGTACATATAAATGATAGAATATTACTCAGCCATAAAAAGGAAGGAAATAGGGCCATTTGATGTGGATGATGTGGATAGACCTACAGACTGTCATACAGAGTGAAGTAAGTCAGAAGGAGAACAACAAATATCATATAATCTTGCTTATATGTGGAATCTAGAAAAATGGTACAAATGAACTTACTTGCAAAGCAGAAATAGAGACACAGATGTATAGAACAAACTCATGGATACCAAGGAGGGGAAGCAGGGGGTGGGATGAATTGGGAGATTAGGACTGATATATATACACCACTATGTATAAAATAGATATCTAATGAGAACCTACTGTATAGCACAGGGAACTTTACTTAATGCTCTGTGGTGACCCAAATGGGAAGGAAATCTAAAAAAGAGGGGATATACGTATAATTGATTCATGTTGCTGTACAGCAGAAACTAACACAACATTGTAAAGCAACTATACTCCAATAAAAATTTTTTAAAAAATAGCCTCCAGGAAGCAGGCCATTGAGAACCACTTGTTCATAGATAAAGTGGGTAAATGTGAAACAACTGTCTTTTTTGTAGAAGGAAAAAACTACACAGCCATCTTTAAGTTGGATTACACTAAATGCATTGCCTCAAGATAAACATCAGACCTCTACAGAGTAAAACATTTCCATGGTCATTCCCCATCTTATTACAGAGAAGAGTAAAAATTCTACTAATTTAAAAAGTCTTATTTTTACAGAATTAACCATACTGATGACATTCTTTAGCATTTTGGGCACTTCTGTCTTTAGCTTCTTGGCTGTATCAGCTTTCCTAGGACCAATGCAGTGAATCAGTTTCATGTTCTGACCTATTTTTATAACCTTATCCTGAATTTAAAATTCTAATCAAAGCAGCTGTTACCTTATATAATTTCCCCATAAAGCATTATTTTAACTAACGAAGTCACTGCCTTTTAAAAATATATCCTTTCTTGTACCTCTTTTCTTTAGTGACTCATGCATAAGTAGGTGTCCTATTGCACTAGTGAAGCAGAACCAAGCAAATACCCTTATTTGGAACATGTGAGAAACAGCCATACTTTTCTCAAACCATACAGCAAACTGCCACATGGCATACTGTTTCTTTAAAACTTCAGCAATGTTTCTGTGTACCTTTTAGTAGAATTTGCTGAAAAAATCAGGCATTTTATTTTGTAGCTATATTGTCTTCTATGTATTATTTTAGCTATTTTTACCACATCAGTGAGAATGAGGGTTTTCCTAATGGCATGTGACATTTTGCCTTAAGCCATTAAGTAAAAAGAAATTCCAAATAGGCTCGTAAAATATTCAGTTTACTAAAATTCTGGACTAGATTTAGTATTGCATAATTTTAAACATTGCTAAAACATTTAACACTATTTGTATTCATGTGGTGGATATTTAGATTTTAAATATCTTGTTAATTATCATGACTTCCCACCATAATTAGGGATTAACTCAAGGTACAATCTGTTTACGCTGAGGTTTTTCTTTAATAATAGAGGTTGGAAATTTGTATTTCACATAGTCTCTTGATAGCTTTGAATTTTCATTTTTTGTCTGACTTCTTGTCACTCTGAATAGATTGTCATCAGTTTACCTTATAATGTGGTTGAGCACATACCAGTGGTAAAAAAAGGGTCAACCCAGCCATTTTCTTATGGTTTGCTTACACCTGCATTAATTATTTTTAATCCTTTTTTTTTTCCCTCAAGAATTTTAGTTAATCTATTCATTTGGTAAAGTTAATTGAAATCCTACAAAATACGTACTTTAATTCATAAGCCTACTTCACTGAGTGAGCCTACAGAAACTATATTTCCTTGAAATGAGTCAAAAGTGAATTAATCGGTGAGAGGACTTTTGTGGATCACCTCTTCTTCCCTCAGGACATGTCACATACCACACAGGACATGGGATCCTCTGACATACAGATTGAATAAGGATGCCACTGTCAATCCATGTCTAAAATATTAGCCAAGCTCAATTTCTTATTTTTTTAAGATAAAAATATATCTTGAGATGTTAATAATTTTTTCTCTCACCCCATGGATCTTCTTCTCATCCCACTTGGACGATGAACTTTCTCAAGCAAGAACCATTTCTGGTGACTGCCATTTAAGTCCTCTCTGCCTATTCTGCTGGGTCAGACAGGAACCTCACGGGAATGGACATCTGGACTAAATAAAACCCTTGAGTCAGGGAAAACCCTCAAGACTTGCCATGCAATTTGACAGAGACCTGTATTTAATGGAGCTTGAATTTTTAAGAAGGACACCTACTTCCTCTTCCCCTGATAACAGTTCAGACCTCCTTCAGGGACATTTGTGAAAATATATCTGTGATCCCAAACGTCAAAAGTTTCTTAATAAATCCTAGCTCCATTTAAATGGTCTAACCTTCAAGTCCAGCTTAAGGGCAGAACAAATATGCACTTCAGCCTTGGAAATAGCTCAGTCCTCCCCCTTTCCCTCCCCCACCTCCCCAATGGCTAAATTTAAGCCCAAGAGACATTGTAAATGATAGAATCATCCTTTCTCTGGTGAAGAAAGAACCCTGAATGAGATAACATGGGAATGAATCAGCTATTAGACCATCGCTGATGCCCCTGTATCCAGGTTTCTGTGGCTCAGGGGTACAAAGGACCCGGATACTCAACCTGGGGTTGCTCTGTCCATTTCAACATTGGAAAGCCCAGTCATCCAAAATGCCACTAGAAGCCACTTCTCCACGACCATTTATTTAAAATAATATAACTTAAACTCATACCCTCAAAATCTTTGAAGGAAGATCATGTATCAAAAAAGAAGCCCATGAAGAAATCTATGTAACTGTTGAAAACCCATGTTTTATTATAAATTGCACAGAAGATACACACACACACACACACACACACACACACACACACACACACACACATATGGGTCCTGAAAATATCAGATTTTATTCCCATCCAGGAGAAGGCAGCAACCCATAGTCCAACACCAAAAGACAGGAGTTCAAGTCTCCGAACCTCTGTGCTTGGCAAACAGGTTAATTAGGAACAGCGAAGTCAGGCCACATGGTTACCTGCCTCCACTCCAGAAGACTAGAGAGGAACAAGGATCGAAACAGGTGCTGAAGTTTGGACAATGACCTTTTGGAAAAGAAAAACACTTGAGGGCATCTGGTGCTCAAAATGAGAGAATAAAAATGCTTATCACTTATTTAATACCCGGACATAAAGATGAAGTAGAAGTCAAAATTCTTGAATATGGCCCAGGAGTGCCCAGAGAGAGAAGGCTATGAAGTCAGGCTGGTAGAACTATAATCACACTGAGATGATCTAATCCTTTTTTCCTCTATATGGTTTACAGTTACAACAATTCTCAAAAATAATGCTGAAAGTTTCAAAGCGAGTGTCTCAAGTGGGAGATTTGGGTTTTCCATCTCCCATGGCTGAAGTCAGTCCCCCAGCAGTGGCTCTGATGGGGGGTACCAGAAGAAGCAGGTCACTGGGATGAAATGAAAGAGCATCTCTGGATGGAGCTCTGCAACCTCACCCACTTTTAAATCATGAAAAGTGGCTCCTTTAATGTAATCTTTTCCCTCACAAGAACAAACGGACCTTGAAAAGCTGCTCTGTAAGTGGCCCTGGAGTTGCCTGCAGGCTGTAATTGAGGGCTCACCAAAGATGCTAGGTTTCTAAAGAAATCCACCCCATTGGCTGGCGGAGTGTTTGACATTGCCCTGCTACTCACCCTTCCCTGAGGCTTTCTGATTCCAGGAGGCTTAAGCTGGGCTGGGGAAGGACAACTTCCCCCGACCATCTGTCGCCAAGAGCTAAGCACCAGTGGGCTTATCAGATCAGCTACTTACCTACTTGTAGGGGACCGGGGCTGTGAGTGTTAGGAGGGGATGCCAGGGGTGAACAGGGATGGTGCACCTCCTGGGGGCAGCACGAGGACACCAGGTACCAAAGAGGAGAGGGATGATGCCCGAGTCCCTTTCTGCTGAGGGATGGCTCAGATGTTCCCATTCTAGAGAGAGCTCTGAAGGCTGAAAACACCATCCTAACGGCACAGTTGAGAAACCCACACAGCCGAATGAATAATAAGCTTGACTAAAATGCCCAGCACCATGTTCGACTTCAACCACAAGAGGGCAGGCGATGGCAGAAGATGGTCTACAGCCTTGCCCAGAAAGTGCTTGGAAGACCTGAGGGAAAGTTCAGTCCAAGGGTCATCAATTACACATTTATGAAGCGGCTATAAGTTAAACTCTTGTTGAGAAGGAAGGTTCTAGATGTAACCAACATCCATTTAGAGAATGGTTGTAGAAATATGTAGAAAAACTTGATTTTCTATTTGTTTCTTACCGTCAACAGTAAAGTGCAAAAAAATTTTTTCTAATTTCATTGGTTACTGTTTGTAGTGTTGAAGAAAAAGTTCTAGAATTTGAGCCAGAGGCCCTGAATTCTGGTCCTTGCTCTTCTCTTAAGAAGATTCTTGACCCCAGGAAACCACTTCCTGGAGCCTCAGTTTCCTCCTTGGTACGATGATAAAATAGGACTTGGATGAACTCTGGGCTACCTTCCAGAAAACAAGACATAAAATGCAGTAGCATGTGGGGAAAGCAGGCTGAGAGGAACGAAGTGGGCACGAATGTAAGGTCCTGTAATGCTCCACTGACGCCGCATCCTTGGGGAATGGGCTGTTCCACGTGACGACTTTTCCAGATAATTGAATTTTAAATGCTGAAATTTGTTTTCCTTTTAACCTTCTGTAATAGAATCTTTCTGAAGTGTATTACACGCCTCTCTGGCTTCTTAAATGGAAAACTGAATATAATTTAACCTTTCCTGAATGTTCTAGGTCATCATGATGACTACCTCTTAGTATATATACAGTCCTGAATAGAGCACTGGTGCCTTTGGGCACAGTATTCAGGTAAGCAGGACCCTCGTGCGTAATGTCCCCAGAGACTATATTATAAAGCTATAATTGGCAATTCTTCCTTCCTGCAATCTCCTACATCACTACCTGCAGTCATTTTTCCAAGTAACACCTTCTAGCAGCCTCCTGACACTCTGTTTAAAATCTGCTATAACCTAGAGAGAACTCAGGGTTGCCATGGGTAACCGGTGTCTGAGCTTGTAACAACTCTAAATTTAATTTTACACGCAGTTAGTACTGTGCTGAAGGTTACCTCTGGCCAGGGCTGATATTCAGCTAGTTCGCCCAGTAGTAACGCCCCTGTACCAGCTGGCCAATCGCCCTGAGCGTCCCAGGTCCTCCTGCCAGCCCAGCACCCTGGCCCCTCTCCTGGGACCACATATATATCTCACACCCCAGTAACTCAAAGGTGCAGTCTGGCTCTGGGGGGGCGCCAGGATGCACTAGCATCCTTTCCTACAGGCTGGTACCCACGCCACACAGGTCGCTCAGTATTTGAATATCACCCCGGTTTCTGGGCTGAAGATTATTCCCTTTCCTGCTGAGCAAACTGCCAGAGTTTTAGGCTCTTCTCTGCCCCTCAAACTCAAAGGCTTTTTCTCGGTTCATGCTGTGCCCTGGGGTCAGGTCGCCTGAAGCCAACTAGGAAGGGTGTTAAAAGCTACCTTTGATTGAACATCTACCATGTGCCAGAGGCCTATTCAGTACATTAAATAAATCATCTTATCTCATCCACTAAATGATCCTGTTGGGGGAAGCATCAACATCCCATGGCTGAGGTAACCTTACCACACAGCCAATAAGCGGGGCTGGAAGCCAGGTCCACCTCTCCAAGGCCCCTGTTCTTTGCTCTGTGCCCTGCTCATATGTATTAATGGACAAAAAAGTCCACTTGAGGTTCACATCCTGAAAAATACATTTTAAGTGGAACATGGGCCCTTTTACTTTTCAGAAAAGGCTACTTGTTTTTGTTTTGGTGTGTGGGTTGTGTTTTAATTAATTCCACATTTTGTTACCAATTTGGAACAATCTGTCCGCAGGGAACAGATCTGGTTTACTTATAGAAAGCTAGCGGAGGGAGGGAGGGAGGGAATGGGGTTACAAAGTATTCCTTGTAGGAAATAATCTAAAAAACCTTCCCAGTTCTCCCTTCTCCAAAAAGACATATACAGAACATTCCAGAAAATCTCATCTTCCCCGGAGTAGGTATGATAGAGTCGCAGACAAAAACTTTCCTCCATGTGTTATCAGCTACGCCTGACAGATGGGGCATGTGACATCGAACGTTACTGGTATCCCTCGCTGTCTCAGAAAATTTTCTAGAAGTTCACTCTGCAATGATGCTGTTACCACTCAAAAGAACGAGGGGTTCCCAGCGCTACTTGGGGATGCTGGAAGCAAACTGCCGACCTCGTGCTTGTCAGTCAGGGAAAAAGCAGAAAGGGATCTGCAATTTTGGGACAGTAACAGGTTAAGCTTTGGAATCGGTTCTGGGGTGCAGAAGGGTGTCAAACCCATGGCTGTGAATTCTCTACTCTTCCCCCAGGGATGAATTTTCCAAATTGACCCTAAACGAATTTTTAAAATAAGCCAACCATGACCTCATCTTCTACATTTGGCACCTGCTTCTCCCATGCTTAGCACACATGCGATCTTCAGAGTGTTCTCTTCCGAAAACATCCACAGTGCTCTAAAGTTTCCAGAGTGACCTCGTCAGGGAGGAAATTGCCTGAATAACTGACTAGCCATAGGTGACAGGGTCAGAATACCATGTACATTAGTTTGCTAGAGCTGTCAAAATAAAGTACCACAAACCAAGCGGCCTAAGCAACAGAAACGTGTCGTACAGTTCTGGATGCTAAAAGTCCAAGATCAAGGTGTTGGCAGAGCTATGCTCCCTCTGAGTACTGGAGAAATATCTGTTCCAGGTCCCTCTCTTAGCTTCTCGTAATTCCTTGGCTTGCGGCAGCATGATGCCAACCTTCGCATGGCATTCTCCCTGTGTGCATGTCTATCCCCAGATCTGCCCTTTTTATAAGGACACTAGTCCTACTAGATCGGGGCCCACCTTACTCCCACACGACCTCATCTTAACTAATTACATCCACAATGACCCTATTTCCAAATAAGGCCACATTCTGAGGTTCTGGGGGGTTAGGACTTCAACGTGTGAATTTGGGGGGTGGGACACACGATTCACCCCATAACATCATCTAAGGGAGTTTTGAATTCTAAATCAAACTCAAGAGAAGGAACAGAATGGATTGCCCAAAAGAGTGCCCCCTATTATAATTCCAAGTGATATTGTGGATGACTTATTGTGTCGGTGGGGGGGTAGGGAAGTTAGTGGATTGACACCTGAAATCTGTTGCTTACAAGTAAAGGTGACAAGGACCAAAGTATAACTCTGGTGCAGACTTGAGGTAGTACAGCACAGAAGTTAGGAACACAGAATGTGGTGGCAGCTAGACCCAAGTTCACATCTGGTTCTGCCTCTTTCTTAGGTGACCTTGGACAAGTTACATGGCCTCTCTGTGGTCAAGGTTCCCATCTAAAGCTGTCCTTTATAAAGTTGTGGTATGTATTAAATCACACTGGATGGCAGAGTGTCCCTATGGTAGCAACTGCTCAATAAACAGCATTTCTTATAATTATGCCAGAGAACTAAGGAGTGAATCTTGAAAAATCGACCTTGTCTCTTTCTCTCCTGTCTTGTGAACCTGCTGGTTGTTATGGGTATTGAGAAGTCAGGACTCCAGGAGCCCTTGCCTCATTACTTGATTCACTTTTATACTGTCTTGAAGACCAAGCAGAGGGTCTTGGCCTTCTCCTTCTCCTACCCCTACATCTGAGGGGTTCTGGGGGTAGACCTTCCCTTACCTGGCCCTTCATCATCCAGCACACACACAATAGCCCCATCAGAAAAGGGAAGTTCAGAGCCATGACTATTCACTAGTAAAAAAGTTATGGATAGAAAGCCCAGAGATAAACCCACGCACATATGGTCACCTTACCTTTGATAAAGGAGGCAAGCATATACAGTGGAGAAAAGACAGCCTCTTCAATAAGTGGTGCTGGGAAAATTGGACAGGTACATGTAAAAGTATGAAATTAGAACACTCCCTGACACCATACACAAAAATAAACTCAAAATGGATTAAAGACCTAAGTGTAAAGCCAGACGCTATCAAACTCTTAGAGGAAAACATAGGCAGAACACTCTATGACATAAATCACAGCAAGATCCTTTTTGACCCAGCTCCTAGAGAAATGGAAATAAAAACACAAATAAACAAATGGGACCTAATGAAACTTAAAAGCTTTTGCACAGCAAAGGAAACCATAAACAAGACCAAAAGACAACCCTCAGAATGGGAGAAAATATTTGCAAATGAAGCAACTGACAAAGGATTAATCTCCAAGATTTACAAGCAGCTCATGCAGCTCAATAACAAAAAAACAAACAACCCAATCCAAAAATGGGCAGAAGACCTAAACAGACATTTCTCCAAAGAAGATATACAGATGGCCAACAGACACATGAAAGAATGCTCAACATCATTAATCATTAGAGAAATGCAAATCAAAACTGCAATGAGGGATCACCTCATACCGGTCAGAATGGCCATCATCAAAAAATCTACAAACAATAAATGCTGGAGAGGGTGTGGAGAAAAGGGAACCCTCTTGCACTGTTGGTGGCAATGCAAATTGATGCAGCCACTATGGAGAACAGTATGGAGGTTCCTTAAAAAACTAAAAATAGAACTACCATACGACCCAGCAATTCCACTACTGGGCATATACCCTGAGAAAACCATAATTCAAAAAGAGTCATGTACCAAAATGTTCATTGCAGCTCTATTTACAATAGCCAGGACATGGAAGCAACCTAAGTGTCCATCATCGGATGAATGGATAAAGATGTGGCACATATATACAATGGAATATTACTCAGCCATAAAAAGAAATGAAATGGAGGTATTTGTAATGAGGTAGATGGAGTTAGAGTCTGTCATACAGAGTGAAGTAAGTCAGAAAGAGAAAAACAAATACAGTATGCTAACACATATATATGGAATCTAAGGGAAAAAAAAAAAAAAAGGCCATGAAGAACCTAGTGGCAAGATGGGAATAAAGACACAGACCTACTAAAGAATGGACTTGAGGATATGGGGAGGGGGAGGGGTGAGATCTGACAGGGTGAGAGAGTGTCATGGACATATATACACTACCAAATGTAAAATAGATAGCTAGTGGGAAGCAGCCGCATAGCACAGGGAAATCAGCTCAGTGCTTTGTGACCACCTGGGGGGGCGGGTGGGATGGGGAGGTGGGGAGGGAGGGAGATGCAGGAGGGAGGAGATATGGGAACATGTGTATATGTGTAGCTGATTCACTTTGTTATAAAGCAGAAACTAACACACCATTGTGAAGCAATTATACTTCAATAAAGATGTTTAAAAAAAAAAAAAAAGTTATGTTTGGAGAACTTACTTCCTTAGCCATGGAAAATTCCTAGAAGCCCAGTACATTAACTGTTTCCTTAGTTTCTGTATTCTTGATGCTCTGGCATTTGGGGCCTTGATCCTGGAGAGACTGCCTCCCCCATCCCCTCCCCCCAACCACCCTGGGGCCAGCTAATTCCTAGATATAGCAAACAATTCCCCTGGGAATGTGCCTTTGCTATACTAACCAACCAGCCCAGAGCCCACACCCCAGCTGTCTTCTTTATCAAACTCTCACACATCAAGCCCATACTCCCCTGTCTAAATCACCCGGGGTCAGGTACTGGACAACTAGAGACCACCCGTATAGCTCAGAGCCTGCCAAAATTACTCAAACTATCCTATCCTATCCTAGGATTACTCAGTGTACCTACCATGCCTCGCCCAATCCATCCCTTGAAACCCCCAATAAAGGCTTTGGGCCATGCTTTCCCCTCTCTCCGCTCTGCCTCCTGACCAATGCTGGTGCTTCCCCCTGTGGCCCTGCGCAGTGTGCTGTGCCTCTTGTTTCTAGGGATCTGTGAGCATAAACTTCTTCCTTCGTGACAGTCATTTCCCTGTCTGCAGGTCTTACCATACTTGATTCAAACAAATCCCAGGCACATTTTAGAACACCCACAGGCCTGTTCCTTGACCTTTTTCCTATTTCCGTTCCCCAAGCTCCTCATCTTCAGCTATTTTAGCCCAGATGCCAACCGGCCACACCTGCCTGAGTGTTTCTTCCTGACCACACTAGGTGGAGTGGTGCACTGGATCGGGTATCCAGCTGGGAGTCAGCAGAGGGAGAACGAGAGTCAGCTCTGCCAGTTATCACTGGCCGGGCATCACGGGAACACCACTTCACCTCTGTGGGCTTCTGGAACCAAAACACCAGCTCAGCTGGCCCAAGTGAAATGTTTCATAGATCTCTCCTAATATGTTAGCAAAGGTGGCTAACTTCCTTCCCACCCCCACTCCACTATCCTGACACACTTACCCAGGGTCTCAAAGCTAGTTTCCAGAAGACCTGTGGAGAGAACCCAGAATCCCAGGCTCAGTCCTACTGCTTCTTCCATCACATCACACTTGCTCCTTCCTCAGAGCTTCCATGAAAGAGTCTAGTGCTGTGTTCCATCTTCTCATGACCCTGGGCCCATCACCTTTCTATTCTTCTGTATCTTCTTTCTTTGCAAAATGGGCATCATCCTATCACTTGCTCCAACGAGTAAATTAAAATCACCAAGGAATCCTCCCCTATAGCTGTAAAACCATCTTATTCCAGGGCCAGATATACTTTCAAAGCCTGGGACAGAAAAGTTTGCCTCTTAAAGACTCCACAGCCTTAAGCGGTACAAGAGAAGAGCTTCCTAAACAGATAAAGAACATTTCCCAAGTATGGGAAGACTTTCTCCCACGTCCTAAAGACTCCACCAATCTCTTGGATAAGAAAATCCCAGTCTTCCAAAACACTCTCCATGCACAATAGTCATCCTGATGCTTTTATTGAGCACTATTATTATACTAGACATAGTACTAAGCCCTACATGTGCATTATTTCATCATTTAGTCATTGGTATCAATAGATATTTGTTCTTATTTCACAGATGGTAAATCAGAGCCTGAGAGGGATGATTTTCCCAAGGTCGACCAGCTGGTAAGTGGGGAAACCTGGGGAGGCAGCCCCGGTTGTCTGGCTTCAGAGCTGCAGCTCCTGACCACAGCACTCTCCTGCTGGATGTGCCCTCCATGCTCCTCCTTCTACCTCTCCATCCAAACCCACTCCCTTCAAATCAGACAGCTGCAAATGATGAGGACATTCAAGAATAGCTTTGAAAGGGCTGCCTCATAGTGATCCCCACTTCTAACCCTAAGGAACCCACCACCAGGGACTAGAGTCACCTTATCAAGTCCTTGTAGCATCTTGAGTGCTATGGTGGTCAGCGTTGCTTCTTTGCTAAGAGCAATCTCTAATCCCAAATAAAAACATTTATCTGCAACATCACTCCTGAAAAGGAGCAGTGTCTCCCAGTAACTGCCAGTTAGGCACTCAGCCATTAGCCAAGAGCACCCCATCAGTCCAAGAGGCAACCCAAAGGAAATACTGGTGAAAGTGTCTACAGAGTAAGCGCTCACATCAACCAGCCAGCCCTGTGCTATGTCCTTTCCATGAACTGGCTCATTTAAACTCAGACCATGTTGCATGTGCCTAATGACTTCTTGTTTGACCCCCCCGCCCCATAGCCACTCTCCACCCTTTTCTACCCTGCCTTTTGTCCCAGGAGGCTCACACATATGAACAACATCAGTGGGATCCCTTGCCCCTGGCTGATTCCCATTGATGGGAAGCTCTGGTAGGAGATGGAAGGGAAGGAAAAGATTGGAGTCAAGGTATTTTTGCACTGTTTTTCTCTCTTCAACGTCTTCTCGGGTTAGATGTATCCCCCATCAAAAGGTCACCATGATTTCCAAGGTGCCCTTCTCTCTATGATTCTCTCCTTCTGGGATATAGGAGACCTCCTCACAGGAGCCCCTGAAGGCTTGACAAAACTTAACGCATCTCAGAATATCTTCAAACTCCTCTTTTCCTGTCTCTTTCATATATACCCATCGTTAAAACCCTGGTGTGCAGTAATGGATTAACTTGGCAGGTTTGGAGTATTCAATACCTGTGCATACCAAAGAAAGGAATGTCCCTTGACCAGCTCCTGGGAGGTAACGTCTAAGCTCTTGAAATATCCTGCCTGATAAGAGTGTCTTTGTATACCTGGGGCCTTGGGCCACACCAGATAGTTTATGCTAATAATGTGATCTATGATGGCGGCTTTGGGCCATGTGTTACTAGTTTGGTCTCTGGAAGGACTGGATACTTAGTAACTAAGGTCAGCTACACAGGCATGGAGTGCTTGTGTGACCGACCCCCAATAAAAACCCTGGACACCAAGGCTTGGGCAAACTCCCCTGGTTAACAATACACCGTTAAGTGTTGTCACACATCATTGCTGAGAGAATTGAGTGTTTCTGTACAGCTCTGCTAAGAGAGGACAACTGAAAGCTTGTTCCTGGTCTCTCCTGGACTCTACTCTATGCACCATTTACCTTTGCTAATTTTAATCTGATTCCTTTCATTGTGATAAACTGTAGCCATGAGTATAATAGCTTTTCTGAGCTCTGTGAGTTCCCCAAGTAAATCACTGAAGCTGAGAGTGGTCTTAGAGACCCTAACTCACCCAGAAAACAACAAAACAGTCCAATCGTAACTTACTGCCATGGTAGGTTGTCACATGGGTAGAAAACAGAAATATGTTCATTCCGATAAGATCCAAATGGATCTTAAAAAACTACAAATAGAACTACCATACGACCCAGCAATCCCACTACTGGGCATATACCCTGAGAAAACCATAGTTCAAAAAGAGTCATGTACCAAAATGTTCATTGCAGCTCTATTTACAATAGCCAGGACATGGAAGCAACCTAAATGTCCATCGACAGATGAATGGATAAAGAAGATGTGGCACATATATACAATGGAATATTACTCAGCCATAAAAAGAAATGAAATGGAGGTATTTGTAATGAGGTGGATGGAGTTAGAGTCTGTCATACAGAGTGAAGTAAGTCAGAAAGAGGAAAACAAATACAGTATGCTAACACATATATACGGAATCTAAGGAAAAAAAAAAAAAAAAGGCCATGAAGAACCTAGTGGCAAGACGGGAATAAAGACACAGACCTACTAGAGAATGGACTTGAGGATATGGGGAGGGGGTGGGGTGAGATGTGACAGGGTGAGAGAGTGTCATGGACATATATACACTACCAAATGTAAAATAGCTAGCTAGTGGGAAGCAGCTGCATAGCACAGGGAGATCAGCTCGGTGCTTTGTGACCACCTAGAGGGGTGGGATGGGGAGGGTGGGAGGGAGGGAAATGCAAGAGGGAAGAGATATGGGAACATATTGTATATGTATAACTGAGTCACTTTGTTATAAAGCAGAAGCTAACACACCATTGTAAGGCAATTATACTTCAATAAAGATGTTTAAAAAAAAAAAAAAAAGATCCAAATGGATCTTCCAGGATGGGGAAACTGGCGGGGTGGGGGATGGTCTAAAGACATTTCTAAGCATCTCAAGGGTCTTCTGGACTGTGAGTGTGTGACAAAGGTGATATGGGACAGGCAGACGGAAACATAACCAGGACCTAATCTTTGTTGCTCCGATCAGAGGTGAGATGCTAGGTTGAATGGAAAAGAGGGTCTAACTCAATGTGACATTTCTCATACTCTTATCATGTACTGTTTCTCTTCTTTCTAACCCAAGTTTCAAGGAAAAAGGAGAAACTTTGAGCCTGAGTCTTCTAAGAGATAAGGAAGCAAAAAAAGAAACATATAAATACCAAAAAACTTCAATTTAGGGTGTGTATTTTCCCTCTGTAAGATAAATGCCACTGGCTAATCACCACAGTAAGACTCACAACCCTCAGCAGCTGCCGATCCCAGCATCAGGCATAAGCGAACCACAAGGGCTCCGCATCCTGCCCCTACGCCAGCTGGCACTCCCCACTCACCTGGCCCCAGTGACATCAACTCCGACCATCAGCTGCCCATTCAGGGAGAGGATCTCATCCCGCAGTCGGACTTTCCCACTCTTCCCCGCCGGGCTGTTCTTCCTCAGCTCTGTCACCCAGATGCAGCCCACATCCAGCACGGGGCCCTGGTGGGTTTTCCTCTTCTTGCCCCCTCTGCGCTTTTCTCCATAGTCCCCGAAAACAGGGATGTTCCCAAAACTGAGGCCCACAGTCTCTGCGTCCCCCAGCTCCTTGGCGAGGTACACAGTACAGATCTCCATCCCCGGGGGGCTGTGGTCAGGTGGGACCGCACTCTCGTCCACAGCAAAGTTCAGCTGGATGTACTCCTGCAGCTTCCGGATGGCCGCCTGGCAGAGGCGCTGCTCCGGCCCGGCCCCGCCCTCCCGCAGGCTGTTCTGCAGCCACTGGTAGAGGAGGGCCAGGTGCAGTCCAGCATTGTCCTGGGTGATGGGCATGGTGCTCACTGCCAGACGCCAACATCATGAGAGCACCTGCTCTTGGGGGCTGGGCCCTGCGGGGCCCCACGTCCCACGGGAACGCGGGCTGTCCTCAGCTTTGCCTGTGTTCATGTTCAGGCTGGCAGACAAGCCTAAGGAACACCTACTCCAGTTCTGGCTGTTTGCTTTGGCAAGAGGAGGATGGGACACAATTAGAACAACAGTGGAACAATCGCTGGGCCCAGAGTGTCAATGAGGGAAGGAAGGAAGTGTCTGAGTGGTCCGCGCTTGGTGCATTTCACAGCGAGGCCCGTGCAAAGGACCTGGAAATGAGGTGTTCCACCAGCAGCGACAGGGTTACCTCCCCTGGACTCGTTCACACCTGGACGAGGAAAAACAAAAAATTCCCGTCACAACAGTGAGCCTTCTGACACAGCATGCATGGCGGGAGAGCATTACAGAAGGACTGTGTTTGCTTTTGGAGTCGGGACCCTAATGCCCCTCCCCACTCCACAGCTTTGTTCCCTCCACCCTGTGCACACACACACACTCATATACAGATGCACACACACAGTTATACACAAACAGATGCACATATAGACACACAGATACAAAGATACACAGATGCACACAAAGATACACCTGTACATACAGATGCACAGATACACACGCACGCACGCACACACACCCTTCCCTCAGACAAGAAACCTCCGGAATGCTGACCTTCCCCAGGAAGTTTCCCTGATCAGCAGGGAAATGAGACGGCTTTTGCCAGGACAACCCCCATCAAACTCACATCCACCCCGGAGGCTCTGTGTGACAAGACTCCCTGGAAGACTGTAGAGGGGTTCTGGACATGTTTAAGAACTCACATTCCTGGGAAGTTCAAGTCTATGTCCATTTGCCTTGATCAGCCCAAGTGTATGCACAGGAGGTCTCTCCATTCCAGAACTCTGCTCTAACAGCGCTACCAAGAGGAGAAGGGCCGGTCAACACTGCAGAGAGATGCAGGCTCTCCCCTAGACCACCGCCGGTCCTAAGTTTAGCCGAGGGTCCTGGCTTTATCATGTAGACTCAGAGGGTATCATGTCCCTTTACAGCCTATAGCTTCAGTCGCCTCGCTTCTTTTTCTTTGGTAAACTGCTGAAACCAGCCTACACTTAGGCCAACCCCAAAGCTATCTCCGGCAGAGAGATGTTTCTCCAGGCTTCTGGGGGAGCAGCCCTGGCCGCTCCTTGGCTTGCCCTGGACACACTGCTCACACAGCCATGTACCCCCAGGCTGCACACGTCTGCGGCAGCTGCGTCTCCCCAGCGGGGGCGGCAATGATCCCCCCCCACTGAACATGCACAGCGCCCGGCACGCAATCCATCCCCCCTCGGCGATAGGTTAATTGAATTCCATGGCCAGTTCTCCTTCTCCACCAAAGAGATTTTCACCTCCATCCTCTGTAAACACAGAAAAATGACTCCTTTCAGTCTCTTCTCAGAACTTCACTTTCACCCAGAGAAAGTCCATATACACTGTGCCATCAAAGATGGAAAACATTCTCGAGCCTTCTCAGGAAGTGATTTAACAAGGAATAAAAATAAATGGGAGAGGTGTCCGAAGCCACATCAATAATAAATACTAATACTCAGTAACCGTAAAGAAGTTTCCAATAGAGTAAGTTGTGAGTTTCCAAAGAACTTGAGCGCCAGCTATTAGTTGGTTCCAAATAAACCAAAAGCTGAGCAAATATCATCTACGTAATCATGTGCCTATTAAAAAGAAAGGCAAGATCAAAGAAAAGATAATCCACACATGGACATAAATTGAATGTCTCCTTTGGCCAAAATACATAACACCTTTCACTGAAAAGTAACTCCACACAGATGTATTAAAATCTTATGAATAAATCAAAACGTTTTCCATCAGGCCTAACAACTCTTACTGAGTCTCTGTTTCCTCATCTGTAAAATGAGAAAGTTAAGCTAAATGATCTCTAAGTTCTCTCATACTCCACAGAGAGGTTCTCAAATATAGTGGCAATGTCTGGTTCATCAATACATTCCCTACCTCAGCACAGTGTCTGTCACCTTGTAGACTCAATAATTTAAAACAATTTTTTTTTTTTCAGCCGCGCTTTGCAGCATGCGGGATCTTAGTTCCCAGACCAGGGATAGAACCCATACCCCCTGCAGTGGAAGCGCAGAGTCTTAACCACTGGACCGCCAGGGAAGTCCCTAAAACAATTTTTTAAAGATGGTTTAAAATTAAAATTTTGATGGTGATTCAAGGCGTTAGTCACGGTTCAGGTGATTCCATACATATGAAAACAGAGTAAACATCTTGGGTAAGATATTCATTAAATAAGTCTGATTGAAGAGAACCAAACTTAAGAGTAGTAGAGAATTTTTTCCCAAATGTCAACTTGTATTTAAGCAACATGTATTACTGAACATCTATTAAGAACCAGACCTTGAACTTGGCACTGAAAATATACTATCAAAAAGGCAAATTCCTTGTCTTGAAGGTATTCATAGTTTAATGGGAGATGCATAAATAAACGGAAATTAGTGGGTGACAAGTCTATGACCACCCTCTTAACAGAATTAATGAAGGCACATTCCTGGCAGCCACGTTCACATAATATAAGTCCCCAGCCCCTGTTGATGGGTCCCAGGCTGGGCATCTCATGCAATCTGGAACAGAGTTCTTCTCTGAGAATGGAGACCTTGAGAGAAGGGATCTAGTCTCCAGGGTGTGGCAGGAACTATAACTTTTGAAATAGGACCTCTGGATGGCAATATTCTACCTGCTCTGTGAACTGAGGAGCAAAGAAAGTCATCCTGCCAAGAAATAAAATAAAGATGATTGGTAGAAGGCAGAGGGGCAAGACTGGGGAGAAAGAATGCTCTAGCTTCCCCACAGCATCCGGGGTTTCACCCATCCTAGATGGGGCTGTACTGCCCTCCCTCCCACCTCGATCTGAAAGACCCTATCAATTCTTATAATACATTACATTTGAAAATTTTAACTACTTAAATTTATAAAAAAGAAAAAGAGAAAAGGTAAAGCAAAACAAAACTAAAAACAACAACAACAAAAAACCTTTAAACTTTACCTTGAGTTGTTTTCTGCTCTGTGCAGCTCAGAAGTTTTTAATGAATACATTGGAGGTGAGCAAAGCCGATTGGCTCAGACTGGATCATTTGTCTATCAGTAGTCTAATTGGTTATCGCCAAGGGGGCAGGGTCAAGAGGTATCAATATGGCTGCTGGGAGCCCACCGTCTGGCCCTGAATGTGGTGAGGGCAGAGAAGGAGTTTTCAGAAAAGGAAAAATTATTTCAAGTGTACAGACACCCTCAAAGAGATTTAGTCTTATTAAGGTGTTCATGGGCTACATAACCTGTCAATTCCATACCTATAATTAGGAATTTTCCAGTAATCTTTCCAGCCCCCTATTTGATCAACTCCTTTTCTGCGATTTGCTATAAATAAAGGAAGTAGAAGCATTCCCATACACTGCAACATTTTGAGATGACTCAAGGCATATGCAAAGACACACAATCTTACAATACTACTGTGAAAAGTGTGGTTCTTCCACAATATCCCATGAAACGTTCCAATACCAAATATTCCAGTGAACAGAATGTTGAACCAGAGAAGACACAGAAGTCTGCAAATGGTTACAAATAACAACATCCCTCCATGGCTGATGTGTGTAAAGGTCTAAAAATTTCTCATCCTGAAGATCAATCTATTTCAACAGGGAGTAGAATTTGTGCACATGGCGGTCTGCTGCAATGGTACAGTTCAGTTTTGTCTACCATACATAATTCTCCAATTAGCTTCCTATCTCAAGCAAACAACCATGATAATTTCAATTAATTTTGAGTAGCTTGAAGCTGACAGCCTTAACATTAAAAATAAATGCTTCTGTCCCCGAGGTAATTTACTAATGTGGTGTTAGAATCGACCAAATTTCTTGGATCCCCTTTTAGCTAAGCCATGTTTTCTCAGCAGGGTGACATTACCCACAAAACTTAGATATTATAATGGTTAATGCCCCACCTCCCCTGCAAAGCTCAATCCCACCTGACAAACACTTATTCCTTAGTATTTAATTTCTTGTGTTAGAATTTAAAGTAAATTAAAATTTTCTCTGGGGTAAGAGGAGGGGGACAATAATGGAAAAAAAAAAAAAAAGAGAGAGAGAAACAGTGAACTAAGTGAAACCAATCATCTGCCCAAAGTCACAGACTCAGAGTCACCTGAAATCCAAGGCTAAATCCTGAACCTGGCAGGAGGTGTGAAAAGGCCTTCTGGCTTATCCAGATCTTGTCTCAAAATCAGGTTACACTGGACTGTCTTACTGTACTAACTCCCACTTCCAACTGTCCTGGATTCTAAATGTTCTCCTATTCAAACCTCTGCTAAGTTCAAATTCCTCAGCCTCCATCTAATCTTCCTTCCTCCTGGATAGGACTCCTCTCTTGACTTTTAGAAAATGCTCACATTTTAAAAGGAAACCAATGTTGATTAAATATTTACTACTGATTTATTCCACAGATGTTCACTGAGTGCCCATCACGGGCTGGGCCCTGAACAAAACAGACAACGTTCCTACAGAGCCTCATGAAGCCTGTGATCTGATGAGGGTGCATTAGTAAACGTAAAATATGGTAACATCAGATGGTGATTAGCACTGTGAAGAGAATTAGGGTAGCATCAGAGGACAAAGAGGGATGGGCGTAGGAGGGGATTAGGAGAGGCCCCTCTGGGAAGAAACCTGAATAAAGTGAGAGACGGAGGTGAGAGAATATCTTTGGGAAGGCTGTTCTCAGCCAAGGGGACAGCAAGTGCAAAGACCCTGCGGTCAGAGCCTGCTCAGCTGCCTGCGGAGGTAAGAGAGGACAAGGAGAGCGTGGCTACAGGGAGGGAGTGAGGGGAAACCTCCCCCTGTGCCGGCTGCTTCCTCACTGCCTCATTCATTCTCCCTCCGATCCCCATAACCACCTTATAAAACGAGAGCATCTGCCCCCATTTTACCAACACTGGCTAATGGCTGATGTTTTCTGAGTATAACCACATGTCAGACACTGTTCTAAATGAGCACTTTCCATTGATCACCTTATTTAATTGTCACAACAATACTGCAGGGAGATATACTGTTAGTATGTACTTCTTAAAGGCTCAGAAAAAATAACAGAAACAGAGAGGCTAAATAATTGGCCTGAGATCTCACAGTAAGTAACAGAGCCAGGACCAGAGCCCAGACCCACGGGACGGGGCCTTGCTCCTCTCCACATCAGCACGCTGCCTGCCTGCTCCGGACAACCTTGCCTTTCTGCACTTG
This sequence comes from Balaenoptera borealis, assembly GCF_965194805.1. Lineage (NCBI taxonomy): Eukaryota > Metazoa > Chordata > Mammalia > Artiodactyla > Balaenopteridae > Balaenoptera > Balaenoptera borealis. Next base: position 28,418,444 of record NC_138867.1, on the reverse strand, counting down.
CACCCGACTGCCCCGGACGGGCACCCTGCCTGGTGATCTCTGCTCCACCACCGATGGACCTCCTATGATAAATAAGCAGGTAGCTTGAGTCAGAAGCTTGTGACTGTCTATCTGATAGCCATTCCCTCTTTCTTCCTTTATTTTCTTGGACGTGGTGATGTATTCATCTAAAACCCAGCCTCTCTTGGAGGAGGTATGGAGAGCTCTACAACAGAGACCTGGCCAATGAGATGAAAGTGGATATTCTGGGTGGGGTTCATGCCAGCATTCCTTAAGAGCAGACATGGAAGAAAAAATAACCCCCCTTGTCGTTTAATGACCGTTATTTGGATTTTTCAAAATCCAACCGATTAGCTGAATTAAACTCCAAACAAATGCACAGTGTGGTACCTAGAAGTGGGGAAACTAAAAGTAACAGAACCTGGGGCTTCCTTAGCAGTCCAGTGGTTAAGACTCTGAGCTTCCACTGCAGGCGGAGCAGGTTCGATCCCTGGTCAGGGAGCTAAGGTCCCGCATGCTGCACGGCACGGCCAAAAAATAAATACGCAAATAAAATAAAAGTAACAGAACCTAAATTGTGGAACTAGATGAGCAAGGGGGGGAGGGAGGGAGATGCCAAGGACTTAGATACTGTAGGCTGGAAAGGTGACGCTCACTGTACTGTGAAATATTTGGTTCACCTGGCAGCTGCCGTGCAGTGGAAAGTCACAGACGTGTTGACTGAGACTGTGGTGCTAGAGAAGTTGGTAGGAAAAATTTAGAATATTGGTGGTGCTTTATCACTCCCAGCAAAGTCCTGCGCTCCTCAGCTGGCAAGTGAGATGGGAAGAAATACCACTCTACTAAGGAAGGCACGCTTGACATTCAGCCTGCAATCTGTCTCTTGAGAGGCCTGCATTCGGACCCTGGCAGGGCTGAGACAGGCTGCTTGCTTAGAAGGGGGCTAGTGGTGCCCTATCAGACAGAGGTTGTAAGCCTGCTGCCAAAGATGTGATCACGCACCGGAGGCCGCTGTTGCAGCAATGGTGAGCAGCATACATTAAAAGTTAAAATGTAGGGACATGGGCAGAACTCATGAACTAGAAAGGAAAGGAACAAGTCATCGGGAATTGACCAGAAGCCTACTAAGTTTGTGAGGGAACTCTATTGCCTAAAGACCCCAACCTGATTTGCAGCAATTCACATCAATGAGCAGTCGGCTTGGTGATATGTATAGCCCCAGAGAAGCTGTCCTCCCCGTGCCCACCACAGAAGTGGTCATGGGAAACAGTGAATGAAGAATAGCCCCCTGAGAGAGGCAAGGGCCATGGAGGGCAAGGAACAGGAGTTCTTGCCACAAGAATGAGGGGTTGGACTCTTGCTATTCCAGGAGAATTTGGTCATTGCTAAGGACAGTGACTGCTTTGTTTTCCATCCCTCCTTTTATAAAGGAAAGTTTTTATTGTAGCTATCGTACACCTTTCCCAGTACTGCAGGTTAGATGTGTCGGGGCTCAGTTGCAAGGAGTTATATCCAGAACTGATGGAGAGAACCACACATCACCCAGAGATCCAGGGCTCCAATCTTGATATGCTAACTATATGAAGCTTGAGAGCCTTCTCTCTTGAAAATAGAGAGTCTATCCCACATATGGAAAGAAGGGTATGTCTGAGGAACCACAGGAGGGAACTGTGGCTACAGTTGACTACATGATATTCTTTCTCTTCTATTCTTCCCTAACAGAAATCCATCTGTGTTTGAAGAACAAGTACCCAGCCAAAACACTATGTTTGTTAGTGTTCCTTCAGAGAGGGGTAGCCATAACATATAGTCTTGGCCCATGAGGTGTTGGGTGGGTCTATCAGAGAGGTTCCTTTTTTTATGACAGATCTTTTTCTTCCTTTTTCATGCTTAAAATGCACATGTGATGGCTGGAGCTCTAGTAGCCATCTTGTGACCAACCATAAGACAATGGCCTGACTTCCTTGAGCCGCTGTGCCAACCCTAGGTGTTCTACCTCCAGACTTATTACATGAGAGAAAAACAGGCCCCTACCTTCAGTCCTGTTAATTAGTCATTCTGTGACAGGTGAACAAAATCCCTAATGAAGGCATTGCTTTAACTCACCCTTAACCCTCAAATTCAAGGTCCAGAATATAATCCTGAGTGTTTTAACATCAGCCCTTCTATTTTGTCAATTAGCAGCTATCACTGAGTTCCTACCTTGATATGGGGGCACCACCACTACCACCGAAAACAACAACAACAAACAGGGCATGTTTCTATCCCTTAAAGAGCAAAAGCCCGCATGAATCCGTCTACCACCTGCAGTCCCAGGTGTTAACAGACAAACCTACAACTGATTGAGAAACATGATAAATCAAATGATTGTGACTCCTTTAGGTCGGCTTATGTTTTGGAAGAGCAAGATACTGGCTAATGTTTAACTGTCTACCTGACTGGCTCTAGACTAGTGGAATGGCTGTGTATGAGACAGAAGAAGAATTTGATCGGCCTTTTTTTCATGCAGCAAGGATCAGCTGTGCCAGGCATGGTGCTAGGCCAGGGAAGAAATGATGACCAGCCCTGTGGAGGCTGTGGTCTGCTGGGGAGAGAGATCACTGAACGCAGTGTGCGAAGGGCCATGAAGCGGCACATTTGCGGGCACGTAATGGATTCTGGAAAGTGAGGCTTTCCAGGGTCTGTGCTGGGGTTTTAGGGGATGGGAGAGCTGTTCTCATAGAATTAAAGAAGGTGAGGACCTAGAGGGGCTCTCTGGGATTACTACGTCCAGCCTTCAATTAGACAAATGAGAGAAATGCGCATCAAGACAGGACCCAGATCCTTTAGTTTCTGGGTCCAATGACCCTTGAAGAGTAGGAAAAAAGAAAAAAAAGATGAATGAAATGAAAAAGAATGACCTGGCAGCTAGTTTGAGAATCTAGTGCTTGAAGATATTCTGTGTCCTAATACATGGACTATTTGTTCAAATTTTTAAAAAATGGGAATGAGTAGAAATTGCAGAAATTCATGAAACATCATCTTTTCTCTCAAGATGAGTGCAAGAAAACAGTTGGGGACCAGAAAACCAAAATGAATATTATAAATTATTTCCGCTTCCTATGTACTTCTAAAATATATCTGTTGTGGCTTCAAATACTGAAACAAGTTTGTACGTTTGCAGTTTAAGATTGTTTACTCAGAATGTCAGGCATTGGGCAGTTCTGGATTAATTATATATCTGGAATTTAGGCATCTAGATTCTGAAAGAGCACGATGATTGGGGAAAGAGGGCATTTATGAGGTAATGTACATATTTGTGAAATGGCAATTCAACACTTTGAAACAGTTGCTGTCTACCAAATGGGTAACTGACTGAGACTTCTATGTGGGCAGCAAGACTTTCCTGAGGTCACTGTGGTTGCTCATTTTAATGTGACCATCCGGTCCACTTTGTATGAATTGGGCAGCCATGATGCCACCACCTGTCATCTGCAGGCCTGTAGATCATGCCATCAACATACAGCATGCATATAAGTTCTTCAACTACACTGGAGTTATTCTTTTTTAATGGGTAGTTATTTTACAATTGTTTCTTTCAGAACAATTGCACTGTTTAGATGCTTCTGGTGTTTATAGACTTTTGGGTAAATAATCTTCTCACTATATTTAAATTCTTAGCATCCAACTGCATAGGATCTGACCTCATTGTTAATTAACAGTGACTCAAGTATTTCTAACAGCCAATGATACACTCTGCCATTAGCTAGCTGTAGGTCCCCAGGCAGGATATTTAGCATCTTTGAGGCTCAGTTTCCTTATCTGCCAAATGAGGCAGTTCTACGAAGTTTCCTTTCAGTTTGAGCAGTTTGCTGGACATTGGAGCTGCGTTAGCAAGTCAGGGATGGAGTCACTAGTCTCATTAAGAAGCATGTACACCACACATGGAAGTTTTAAACTGCAGAAAAGATGGGCCAAATTGCTTTGTCAGATTTTGAGTATTTGCCAAGACAAAGGGGTGGGGGGGGCCCTGGGTGGTTTACATTCATGTGCTTATAACCACAGTTCAGCCTTTCCAGAAGACAAGAAGAAATATATCCTACTGAATAAAAACTCTGTGGAGTGGCAGAAACAACCAAGGTTTCAGGAAGGGGGAAGGAACTTGCCTGAGGGGGGTGTGGGAATGAGAGGAAATCCGGTGTTTCCATTGAGGACCTGCAGACTTTCCAATTTGGCAAAGGCCTAAGCTGTGCAGAGACCGGCCTCCACTCCCTCCCCTCCCAGACTGCTTGCAGCCGTCAGGGCTGCAGCGCCTGGTGCGGGGAGAGTATCCTCAAAGGAAACCAAAAGATCACGGAGCACAAAGGTTCATCCCCTGTGCCTCTCTGAGAAGCGGCCCCTTTTCCCAGGCCTCGCTGTGGGAAAGGCTCAGACAATGGTCATGAGAAGGCAAGTCAACATCCATGGAGTGACAGGAAAGGAATCCTCATTTGACCTCTTCCAGGCGGGACATCAGAATTAGGGAAAGAGAGACTTCCCTGGTGGCGCAGTGGTTAAGAAACCGCCTGCCAATGCAGGGGACACGGGTTCGAGCCCCGGTCCGGGAAGATCCCACATGCCGCAGAGCAACTAAGCCCGTGCGCCACAACTACTGAGCCCACATGCCACAACTACTGAGCCTGCGCTCTACAGCCCGCGAGCCACAACTACTGAAGCCCGTGCGCCTAGAGCCTGTGCTGCACAACAAGAGAAGCCACCGCAATGAGAAGCCCACACACCGCAACGAAGAGTAGCCCCCGTTTGCCGCAACTAGAGAAAGCCCGCATGCAGCAGCAAAGACCCAACGCAGGCAAAAATAAATAAATTTTTAAAAATAAAAATAAAAATAATTAAAAAAAAAAAAAGAATTAGGGAAAGATTGTGACGGCGTGTGATACATGAGTCCCCGTGTTCTCAATGGCCCCCAAGGCTACTTGTGTGCCATCTTGGCCTTTAAAAGGGTAGTGAAACTGAGCACGACCCTTTGGGGCCCTCCAGGGTACAAAAGCCTTTTGGTGTCCCCCATTTCTTGTTTGTAGGAAAAAGGCTTCAGCCTCCTAGACCGTTCCTGAGTTCCAGAGGGCAGATTCAAACAGTTAATGATTAGAACAATAGAGGCACAGGACTCCTGGCTCCTCCTGAAGGGATATACATAACAATATGATACAAATCTCTGAGTTTTTCTACAGGAACTAGGGTCCCACCCGGGTGGAGGATGGGAGCTTCAGGCTGAGCACAAGCACGAGGACCCCAGGCTGGCTGGAACCGGAAGGCTGATGAATGATTCCTGCAGCACCACCCAGTTACCTCACCACCGACCAATCAGAGGAAGGTCACACACCCTGCAGCCTTTAAAAATTCTTTGGAGCATGAGTCGCCCCGTTCTGCTTGCTTGGCCCTACGATAAACATTTCCTGCTCCAAACTCCAATGTTTCAGTTTTTTGGACCTCACTGTGCGTTGGGCACAGGAACTTGGGTTCGACAGCAGCGGGAGTGTTGCCAGAGCTGCTCCAGGTCTTTGCTCACAACCCTCCAACCCCCACCTTTAGCAGGAGTTAACATAAATCTTTAGGTTAAAGAGTCCGGAGATAAGAAAGGAAGCTACCAACAAACAAATAAAAAAACCCAGATGGAACCAGCTGGGACCAAGATGGCGACCGATCTGACCTCCAACAGACCTTGAGTCTCATTATATGTTGATTTTACTACATTAGCATATTAAATGACACACCTACCAGAGGCCTTGACTGGACATTAAGGACCAATAAAAAGGATAGTAAGCGGGTGGCACCCCACTCCTTCAAAAAAGCCCTACCCCTTCCCTGCTAGACTAATGCATACGCCTCCCCATCATTAGCCTCACTCCTTCTCCTTTTGTCTTTACTCTTTAAAATTAAATCCCTCTTACCACATGGGCGAGAAGTTGATCTGTGAACTTAGTTCCCCCTTCTCCATCCTTTGGCCACTGAATAACGCTTATGCTGTGTGCATCTCAGCTTCAGTTTCATTATTCGGCTGCTTGAACCAGAAGAGGAAAAGAACCCTCCCCCAGCCGCGGCAAAGAGCCTCAGCCAGCCTAGGGCCCGAGCAGGGTCCATAGGACTTAATTCCATAACAGGAGAGAAATGAAGTAGAGAGAAAATAAGATCAAAGTTTGTAGAAACAGAAAGGAAATAGGCCAGAAATCATCAAATCATCGATTCTACTCTGGGCATGAACCTTGGGGAGAAGCCTGGGGAAATGAAGAGGTTGGACCCACTGTCTAAGATCCTGCTGTTACTGTGTCTGTGCTAATGTCCAGGGGCATGTGCATAGTTAAAAGATGTGGCTGGGGAAGGTCACTGGTAGGCCAGAGAGATGCCACAAGGTGAGCCTGACCTTGGTCAACTTCCCACCATCCATTTCTTCAGGCTCCCAGGCTCGGAAACATGAATTCTGTCAGCACATTGAAAGATAGAGATATACAGTTACCAGCAGGAAAGCTCATTCGTTAACTTTCAGTTGGAAAATACAATTATTAAGTGGGCAGGATGTTTGCATGAACCTGATCAATGCCTGTTTTCCCTGCAGGCAGGAGGCAGAGGAAGGCAAACTGCAGAACAAGGAGAACCAGGTGAGCATAGGAGGGCTTCCCAGCTAAGGCACTCCCTCCTACTCCAGCCTGGGCTTTGCAAAGGAAACTGTCCACATAGCCAAGATTCCCCTCCACCTGACAACATTTGAAAAGGTATCACCCACATCTGGCTCCTGGAGGTTTTTTCCCTGTTCTCTGCACTAACTACCCCCCTTCGATTTACACCCCTTTCTCCTAACCACATACCATATAACATCAGTATGGTATGATTTCTATCTTTTGAATTTTGAGCACTATCGTATTTTAGTCTATCCTCCCCAAGATTCCTTTGATTTTATATGTTTTGATGGACAATTTCTTAACTTGGATATTCCTGAGGCTGGCTATTCAATCATGCATGATGTATTTACTAGTTTAATTCTCAACATAGAAAACTTGTCTTTATTTCTAAGGTCAGGGTTGTGAGGCGGGGGTCTCACTATTGCCCCCAAGTACCAAGAATACCTTCCAGATTTAACCAAACTACAGGAGGCCACAAAGTGGTCACACAGCAGCCCCTCCTCAGCACGGCTTTGATCTGCCCAGACTGGTACATAGGAGAGCTTGAGTGAGGCAAGGGCAGGAGAGACAGAACTAAAGTCACGAAGAAAAAGCCAGGGGAGTCGATTCTCTTCTCACCGCTCTTAACCCAGAGCCCTGCCGAGGAGCCGTATGCTGCTGAGATTCCAGACGGCTCTAGCATTTCCCAGAGCCCTGCGGCCCTGCGGCAGCATCCCCGCTACACAGATGGGGCAACAGATTGAGAGGGGACCTGCGATTCAGTCGGCAGGCAGAAAGCTAGGTGTCCATGACGTCACCCAAACTCTCACTTGGGATTGGAAGCACATTCTCATCCATCAGGCAGAGCCTCTCACCAGGCTGGAAATTGGAACCAAAAAAATCCTTTCTAGTTCTCTGCATTGGAGAAAATGTAGGCACTGGGGCACAACTATTTGGGAGACATGTAGATGGTTGAGTCCATTATGGGTTTAAAGTTTTAGGACAGTAATCTAGTTTTTTCTAAGCCTGCAGAGATGGGTGCTATGGGAAAGACATGCTCCCCGGTACCCTGCTGGGGTGGGGAATTACCAAGATTAGCAAATCGGCCATTACCTGCCACCCACCAACTTCCTCTGAAGCGCTTCCAACACGCTTTAAGCGTCCTGGCCATTCCCCCTGCAAAGCTGGGCACGTGCCAAGTCAGACTCGAAAGGAATCCTGTGAAAATAACTGAAGACCTGTTCTCAACTTGAAATCGCAAGTCTCTTCGCCTGTGGAGGTGATTAAAAACTTGGCCCACCTCCCCATGCAGATGTTCTTGCCCCCTGCCTGGCGGGCCCCAGTCGCTGGCTCTGCTCTCTCCTGCTCTGTCTTGTTACCCCCTTCATGTCCACTGCTCTCCAAGACTCTCTCCATTTCACCTTCCACCCAAGTCCTTTCCCACGAGTCTCATGACCAGAAAAGAAATGGAAAGAAAGACCCTGTGCTCCTGGGGTTCCTGGGTTCTACAAGATAAACACAGATTAAGCCAATGAGGATTCCTCAGAGAGGAATCATTCATTCATTCACTCGTTCTTTTAACAAATATTCATTGAGTGCAGTAAACAAAGCAACATCCTCACCCTTAGGAACTTAAAATCTGAAGCAGTCTTCCGAAGCTGGGCCAAGTCTCAGAATCACTGGAGGCCATGGTGGTTTTCAGATAACTGCATTTTTAGCAAGCGTTTCAGGTAATTCTGATGTAACAGGACTTTGAAACTATTCATTGGGTAGAACAAGAGGTGCCACAACTCCATGACTCAGAATGGAGACCATGGGAGGAAAGCCAACTCTAATATCCTAATGTTTCAAAACATTAGGGAGCCCCTCCCAGAAATGGGAGCCCCCTCATTTCTCATTCATGTAGGGCTGTTAGATTTAGCAAATAAGAATATATAGTGCCCCATGAAAGGATGCTCAATATCATTAGCTACTAGAGAAATGAAAATCAAAACTACAAGGAGGTATCACCTCACACCAGTCAGAATGGCCATCACTAAAAAGTCTACAAATAATAAATGCTGGAGAAAGTGTGGAGAAAAGGGAACCCTCCTACACTGTTGGTGGGAATGTAAATTGGTACAGCCACTATGGAAAACAGTATGGAGGCTCCTTAAAATACTAAAAGTATAGTTACCATGTGATCCGACAATCCCATTCCTGGGCATATATCTGGAAAAGATGAAAACTCTAGCTCAAAAAGATACATGCACCCAAGTGTTTATAGCAGCACTATTTACAATAGCCAACACATGGAAGCATCCTAAGTGTCCACTGACAGATGAATGGATAAAGAAAATGTGGTGTATACATACAATGGAATATTACTCAGCCATAAAAAAAGAATGAAATAATGCCACCTGCAGCAACATGGATGGACCTAGAGATTACCATATTAAGTGAAATAAGTCAGACAAAAACAAATATCACATGATATCACTTATTTGTGGAATCTAAAAAAATGATAGAAATGAACTTATTTACAAAACAGAAACAGACTCACAGACATAGAAAATAAACTTATGGTTACCAAAGGGGAAACGAGGGAGGGAATTAGGAGTTTGGGATTAACGGATACACACTACTATGTATAAAAGAGATAAACAATAAGGGCCTACTGTATAGCACAGAGAACTATATTCAATTTCTTGTAATAACCTATAATGGAAAAGAGTCTGAAAATATATATATATATATTATATATATATATATATATATATATATATATATATATATATATATGTCTGAATCACTTTGCTGTACACCGAAAACTAACACAACATTGTAAATCAACTATACTTCAATTTAAAAAAAAGAATATAAGTGCCTAGTTAAATATGAATTTCACATTAAAAAATGAGTAATGTTCTAATATAAGTATGTCCAAATATGTAGTATACCTTAATATATGTATGCACCATGCAATATTTGGGACATACTTATACTAAAATTGTATTCATCGTTTATCTGATAGTCAGGTTTAACTAGATGTCCTATATTTTACATGGCAACTCTATACCTACCCCATCCCAAATGAAGCTCTTAGAGCCTTTGACCTGCATGCCTTCTCTGCCTTTTGTGAAGCAATCCTACCCAGCATCTCTGTCCCTGCCTCAACAGGCCTTTCACTTCCTCCTGGATGCAAACGTCACCCATGGGCCAGGGTCACCCACACGAGGTAGGCAGAGAGTGAATGAGTCAGCTCCAGGATCATAATTCCTCATGCTACTCAGAGGAACTTCTCTTCCCAGTTCCCTGTCACCTCACCCTCTGGTCTCACGTGTCCAAACCTGCTACTTGCGGCCCAGATGCCATCCTTGAAAGCCCCTGCTTGTCTGGACTCTGTAAATACTGGTCCTCTCTGGCCAGCTGACCTGTTGTTCTATATAGTACAACTGTGTCATAAGGATGAAAGAAGACAAGGAATATTAAAGTTTGATGATCTTAGGACCACAATCTTCTGTAGATTTACAACCACAAACTTTTTATCAGTTTGTTTATTTTTCTGGGTATGGTTTTATTTCAACAAACTAGCTAAAAAAACTGTTTGAAAGTCACTAGAGTATAGAATTGGCAACCAATTCTATGGCTTATTTTGAGTTGTAGAGGACACATCTGACTGTCTACCCAGGATCTGTTCTCTCTTTTTTACTCCCTAACAGAATTCTGGTTTTTGTTTAGGGATTCATCCAATCTCTTCTACACAGCAGGTGCCGCAGCTGTAGAGATGGGCCTGACTGATCAATTGTAACGCCCTTCCCTTGCCAGCAATGGTTTCAGGAAAGGTCAGGTGACCCAACACTGGTCAACGAGTCAAGGTGAAGCCTTTCAGGGGTCTTCTGGAAAACTTTTCCTCACTCCTAAAATAAAGTGCCAAGAAGTGATGGTCCCTCTTCTTCCTCTGGATGTCATCAGGGCTGAGTTGGATGGCTAGAATTGCTGCTGCCATCCTGATACCAGCCTGAGATGAAGCTTAATGCTGAGGATGGCAGAGTGAGAGGGAAAATGAAGTTGGGACCTCGATGACATTGTGGACACTGGAGAACCACTAAATATCCTTTCTGTTGAAGCTGGTTTGGATAGGATCTCTATTACTTGTACATGTGCTTGGAGCTTCTATTAAAAAGGAATGTCAAAGGCAGACATTTAAACTTCTGAGATTTGCAGCAATAAACATGGATCTACCTGTCCCTATTTCTACCCAGAGGGCAGAAATTTGCTCTTCCTTATTTCTCTATGGATATTACCCATAGTAGGAGCAGAATTGACTAGCTTTCCCTTTTCTATGAGTCTGAATAAAAAGAGCACTAGTTTAATGTTTGTTGACGAAGTGTTGAAAGTAAATTTACTGCTACCTCGGGAAAAACCTCCATATTTAAGCATCTTCAGACCCACAAGAAGCAACACATGATGTTTGAACTAACTTATGCATTTTTCTCTGGAGCCCAGGCAGCTGCATAGGCCGGAGTTCCTCACGCATCTTTAAGGTGCAGAATTCTACAGCTCATGGGCAGAGCTCTGGACCAACTACACCACACTCTACTTTCATGCCCTTGACTTTTCCTACCCCCTTCCCCTCCAGTGAGTGTTGAGCTAGCCCCCTGGCTTGGGGCTCCCACTCTGGAAACTCTACCCATGCTGCCTTCTCCTGTTTCAAACATTTCTATAAACCTATACATGACTTCTTCAGAAGAGGGCTGACTCTGGGCTGTTGACTCCGAAAAAGTGAGTTTGCGTCTCAGGTATTCTAAATGGTACAGTAAAGCAACTAGAAACTAATGACATCTTCAATCCAGCAATGACACAACTAAAGTAGTGGATGGCTCCAAGCCAGGGGCTCTTATTTCAGTATGGTAAGACCGAGACACAGTAAAGGAAGAAAAGAAAATATAACATGGATTAATAAAAACCAACACACAAAACTGGCAAGAGGATAAAAACAGACATACCAAAACGAGGCCAATTCATTCCATAAATATTTACTGAGTGCCTGCTACCCTGTGCCAGGCATGACCACAAGTTGCCAAAAATACAAACTAAGTTCTGTTTCTGCCCTCAAGAGATTCCCAATTTTCCTAGGGACAGACACATAAATAACTTAAGATAAATCTTACAGAATGAAAGAATTCACAAAGTGGGAATTGGGGGAGGTGGGAGTCACTTACACAAGCCAACTCATATGGAATTCTCAGAGTAAACACATAGGCTTTATATTCAGGCAAAAAAATGGTGGCGTGGAAGTTGTGGGACCTGGTGGGTGGGGGTGGGAGGTTAGTGTGTGGATTGGGGCTAGTTATGTTTGGCCTTCCCTCCTGTCCCGAGGAATTTGACCTTCCACACGTAGGCAATGGATTTTGGTTGTTTGGGGTTTTTATTTATGTAATTATTTAAGCAAGGAAATGATAGGACCAAATTTGTGATTTCATTGTAGAAAAGTATCAAAATGGGAAAATGAGGAAGAAGGTTACCAAGTAGTTTTGACTGTTTTCATTCCTCAACAATCTCTTTGAGGGATATTCTCAAAAATAACTGTTTTCATCTCAGGGAAGTAAGTCCATGAGTGGTTTTTCACCTTTAAACATCTGCATTTTCTAAATACTTATGAACACATATTACTTTGCTGATTTTAAAAACAGTTTGTGTGTGTGTGTGTGTGTGTGTGTGGAGAGATATGGATGGGATTTCTATAGGCTCAGTGAGACTGGACATCAGGAAGTCCCCTTAGAAGACTCCTCTTGGCTCAGGTGTGATATATGATCACTTGGACCGAGGCAGTGGGGACCACGTGGGAGTAGATTCTTGGGCTATTTCAGAGGCAGAGTTGACCAGTCTAGGTGACCACTTGGAAGGAGGTTGGTGGGGAAGGGGCTAGAGAAGAGGAGTCAGAGATGACCCAGGGGATTGGAGAGACCTGGGGCTTACCCAGCAGAGAGGCACCTTATTCACGCTGGTTCTGTCCTTTGCCTCTTACGCTCCGGGCAACTGAATGTTGCCCTCTTGTCAGGGCCAGACTAGACTCCTTGCCATTCTCTATTCACACGACAGAGGTAGAGGCGAAGGCCAAATCTTCCCTTCTTAGAGCTGCAACAGTGGACCCCCCCCACCGCACCCACTTACAACACCCCGAGCCCCGCACCTAGGCAGTCTTAGTTGGAAACTCCCTGTCTGAACTCACCGGGCCTGGGAGAGCCACAAAGCTCAGCCTCTTTGAAGGCAGTTAAAACTCCAGTGTGGGAGACCTTTGGCACCAACTACTTTTTCCACCTCGCCGACTCTTACCATAGATGTAATGGTCCACCAGGCCAGGAAGGCCAGTGTGATGATACCTGGAGCCAAGCGGGAGATGACTACACACACACACACACACACACACACATACACACACCACTGCTGCTTTGTGAGTGCAGCCCTCCACTCCCTCTGCCCCTTGCAACTTCCCAGAGCTCCCATTCAACAAGGAAAACATGGATCTGATTAGCGGGTTTGACATGGGCCAAACAGTTGCAGCCCCATTCTCATCCACCAGACAGGAGGGGGGCCAATTTCCATCCGAAAAAAAAAAGAAAAAATGAGTGACAGCTCTAGAGCTGGGCTGGCTGGGCCCGGAGGAAGGAGAGCAAAGGACAAAATCGCCTCTATTAAGTCAAATCCATCCTGGCATAATGGATTGTAGAATCAGTTCCAGATCACCATTTGCTTGATCACATTACTCTGTCATTTTTTTTTTTCCAACTACATTTCTATTCCTGCCACCTAATAAAGTTCGGGTCCACTCCCCACTCACGTAAGGGTCTCCAGAACACGAGAAACAGGCAAATTCTAAGCAGAGGGCGACATTTACAATTAGCGGCATAGGCTGTGATCTGGCTCTAAATTCCGAAAGGAAAACGATTTTGATTCAAAAAGTAGGTAATTTGATACAGACAACTTTCAAAAGTTTAGGCGTAAGACTTTTGCACTATATTGTGAGGGAGGCGAGGCTAATTAGAAAACAAAATTTGGTCAGTGGTATGCCCTTGATGGTCCCCAGAAGCTGATTGGTAAATTATCAGGAATTTTGCAAGCTGGTTGACATCACGTTGGTAGTTGGAAATCAGCTATGGTGGGCGCATTTACACCATGGAAATCGGTAAATGCTACAAATCATGATGGCCTCTCCCTCAGGCACTTATAAAACATTTACCAGCACACAACTGAGTATGATCCTCTTTTCATTTAAAGGTCTATTTATATACACGTGTGTGTGTGTGTGTGTGTGTGTGTGTGTGTGTGTGTGTGTGTGTGTGTGTGTGTGTGTGTGTGTGTGTGTGTGTGTAAAAAGCCAGAAAGTACAATAGCTAAAATATTAACCATTTTAATTCCAGGTGATGAGACTAACAAGTACTTTTATCTTCTTTTACTTTATATTTTTTCCTACAGTGAACATGTATTCTTCATATAATAACCAACCTTCTGGCAAAGGGAGCAGTTCCCTTCTCTTCTGAGCTCTCTGACTCACCCCTTTCCTCTCCTTCTTCTCCTTTAAATTTCCTCCTGCTCTGACCTGCCAGGTTTTTATTCCCTGTGTAGGGTGCTGCTGAAATCCCAAACTACTCACCTACCCCCAGGCAGGCAGAACGCCAAGTAATGAGACCAGGTGAGCGGGCGCCAGGCTCCAGGTGCACAGAGCCCAAACTCAGCCCACGCTAGGCTCAGCTGTGGGTGGACGGGGGGGCGGGACTGGCTTCTGCCCTAGCCGTAAAGCTGGTGCTGGTGATGTAACCAAAGAGCAGTGACCAGCTGTGGAGAGCAGGAGTCTCAGCCCAGGTGACCCCACGCTCTGTGGATGGGACCACACCACCCTTCCATGCATTCATATCTGCTTTCACCCGCTGCATACTGGCCTTTCCAGTAGGTTTACAGAGCAGGGCAACCACTCTCAACTTTCACATCTAGTATCTCACTGTATCCTTGCCATGGCTGGGTGTTCTCTCAGTTTACCAGACATAAACCCAGGCACAGAAAGCCCGAGTGATTTGCCCAAAGTCCCCCAGCCAGGAGCAGAGCTGGGACAACAATCCAGGTATTAATGCTGAAGTTCAGGGTTTTTCCCTTGACTATATCAAATATATCATAAGACCCTGAATTTACAACTGTATCGTTTGAATGAACCGAGCTCCCATTTTCTCATGATTAAAAATGTCTAAGACAGCCTTTTTGAGTAAAGGAAAGGGGCTACTAACCCCAGTTTGACTTGGTTTTGGAACCAGTTTCTGGTCTCTGCAGGAAGGTAAGATTCCAAGATGTTTTTTCCTACTTTCTACATATTCCCTGCACGAGAGACTTTTGAGTGTGGGGTGAATGCTGGCATTATTGCTGGTGTTGCTTCTCGAGCACTTTCACTTCCTAATCCCACAGACTGTGAGTCTCAAGACCCACCTGCTTCCTCCAAATTCCCCACCTCCCATGAGGCTGAGAGGGCTGGGGTACTGAGGACTGTCTAACGCTCCACGGGATCTCTTCAAGCGGACAGAGGACAACGTGTGTGTCCACAGTGTAATCCAGCTCTGGTCGAGGGCCTCCTGGCTCTGGTTACTCAGCCAGCCTGCAGAAACTTCTGGTTGGCCGATGATTGGCAGAGAGGCCTGGCCCTGTGCAGAGGGGAATCCCTCTAAAATCAGGAGGGGCTGCCCGCCAGGCAAAAGTGTCTAGGAACTAACTCATGAGCAGCTTTAGAAAAAAGGCAGCACTGATTTCAAAGTCTTGTTAGCTAACCTGTGAGCCAGAAAGGATTTAAAATTTTTATCCAATATCCTTTAATGCCGTCCTTGGGAGGTGAAGGAATCACCATGATATATAAGACAGGGGCCAAGTAGTTGGGGCTCGGGTGCCCAGTCCTGCCCCCTTCAATGCCAACTGGAGTACACCCACCTTTTTCTGATGCATGTTGGGTTTTCTTATCAAAATCTTACTTTAAGGAAGGGTCCCAGTACCTAAAAAAAATAGTTAAGTTTGAAAGTTACTCATCTAATCTAACCATGTGTTAAAGAGGTTGAAGAAACTGAGGCCCAGGGAGGCCAAGTTCAGGTGGAAGTGAGTGGAAGGGCTGGGTCTTTCCACTATGCCCACAGCCACTCTTGCTTCAACCGTCCTTTGACTAGGCGGGCAGTTGACCTTGGCCTTATGAAACACTCCGATCTTTCTGGTCTACCACAGCCCTTGCTCTTGCCGGTGAGGAAATGATCGACTCGTTTTCAGTTTGGACCTGGCTCCACCACCTGCACTTGTCTCCTTCTTGACTTAGATTTCCTGTCCATGGATGCTGGCCAATCCAACAGCAGACCTGCCAGACTCTGTCTTACCTCCACATCCTCTGCCTCTCTGCACGGTGCAAATCCACACCAGCTTTGGTGGTCCTGGGAACTGCCAAAACACTCCCATTGACCTGGGATGGAATAGACTGTAATAAACTCAGTGCCCTATGCCAAGTCTGCCCTGACTCAATGTTACTAAAGATGCTGCTGATAAACTTAGGGAGGACAAGATAGCTATACACAAGATAAACACCAAAATACACTGCAGCGTCTACACAGAGACTAGGAATCCCCCCGCCAAGAGTTCTGAATAGTTACATGAATAATAAAATAGTCACAGACAAGCCCTATATCACTCTCTACTTCCTCTTCTGTCAAATACAGAGTGGCAGAACTTCATCTACTGTCACAGAAGGTCCCAATTTATGAACAACAAATACATTAGACTCAAAGCTCATTCCCAAGCAGTTCCATTAAATCGTGCTTATTTGTACAATCAAAGAATTCCTCCTTTTACAAATTGCATCGTTGCAATGTCTCCTTTAACAGCAAGCTTCTCTAATGATTTAACCACACACTCTTCTTTACACACACACAAAAGAAGCCATGCAAAATTTTCAAGACCACAACTCCTGCAAAACAGTGAGGTACACTTAAAAACTGAAAATGATAGGCAAAAGAAAGTGAAAAGACAGAAGACAAGACCCAGAGCTGAGGCGATTCACAGCATAGTTGCTTTTTTTTTTTTTTCTAACACTGAAAATCTAAGAAAGCTGCAGGTACAGCAGAGAAACTGCCTTGGTTTGTTACTTTACACATAAAGCTTCCCTCTGAATGCAAGTGTGTAGAACTCTCCAAGCCACTAGATTTCGTTTGTATCAGACAATTCTGGGATGGTCATTGCTATGAACGCCTCTCTCAAGGAATCTGACCTGGTCCAAGGAATCCCAGAGCCCTAAAGACCAGGTGAGTTAGCACCTGTTCTGGGCCTTCCGCGTATCCTAGCCCTGTTTACAATTTCTATCCCCGCTGACAGCCAACCACAGCCAGTGAACTAGGAACAGGGAGTGCCCCTGGGTTACCTAGACTACAGCCACTCAGGATGAATTGCCCAACCCCAGACAAGCCCCCCAAACACTGTCTCCCCTCCCAAATGCCAGCTGCACATGAGACTCGCTGAAGCACACATGAGGGATACATCCATTGACTCCATTGGTTCCCTTTGGCCCACACGTCTCACGGAGCCTGGCTTGCACAGGCTTTCTTCTAGCCTGGGGGAGACACAAGAGTGCGAGCGTGAGGTCAGTTCCCAGGCCTCTGACACCACTGCTTGGGCTCAAGAAGCTGCGATAAAACTAAATCATCTGACACTTCTTCTTCATCCTCTTTTCTTTTTCTTCCACAGACAGAACAGCCTCCAAATGGGACCTACTTTCCTTTGTTTGTGATTATACAAAACTCACAATGCTTTTCCTTGAGCCTGATGAGTATTTTCAGTGACATGCCTTTCATCTTTGGAAAGAGTGAGCGTCAGCCTGCCAGAGCACGTAAGTCTTGGTGAAATGACCGAAGAGGGCAGATAGGTTATAAGGACTTCACTGGGGGACCCATAAGAAACTTCACTGAGCTCAAGGAAAAACAACAACAACAAAATCCAGATCCGGTTCCTTGAATGGCATTAGCATTTAGTCCGAAAGTTTTCATCAACAAGAATCAAGACGTTATTGATGAGCTAAGTGACTCCAAAACTCCTTACCATAGCCTGTGTCCTGTGACTGTGGACTTCGGCCTCGCTGGAGCCCTGCCACACTCCGAAAGCCACTCAGGCACATCCAAATTCTGCATTTTGCATTAAAAATTGATTGACTTCTTCCATTTTTCAGTGAATCAGAACACAACAGGATTTTAAAATATCAGGAGGAACAACTTAAAACTAAAAGCCAGCCTCCTAGCCTGGCTGGAAACCTCACTCTATTAGTCAAAATTAAGTTGATATTGATTTTTTTTGCCCTATTTGTAAACTCGGAGGCTGTGCACTTTTTAATGTCTGATCAGCTGTCCTTTTCTGATATCGAAATGCCGAATTACAATGGGTAATTGGAAAACATTTGCTTGGTGATTTTAGAAACGTCGCTGCTGATCTGAAGTCTGGCTCTAGGGTTCTGATCCAAAGCTTCCCTTTTATCCTCAGTGAGGTGAAACAGAGCCTGCTGAATGTTTACTGGACAAATTGTCCAAACTAGAAACAGACTTGCAGCCTCGGAAGCCAACTATGTTGGCCTCCATCCAGGTTAGTTCAGCTTCATGCCCCATCCAGGCTGTCTGGTCAGCGCTGACTCAAAGACAAGCCACTCAAGCCTGAGGGGTCTGGAAAATCACCGTGTCAGGGAGGTACTCACAAGCACACATCCACCCTCTCCAATGGAAGGACCCAGATTTCAAGCTCCTTGAGCATCGCCTCCCGCGCGGACTTCATTCCACTACCGTTAAATAGTTCCAATTCATTCACGCATTCATTTCTGAAAGCATTTACGGAGAACCACAGGGGCAGCGCTGTGCTCAGGCAGTACAAAGGTGAACAAAACAGGCATTGCCCCCATCTTTAGAGAATTTGTGAGCGTGAAGATCAGGAACAGGATTACAAGTGTTACACAAGGGGAAGCAGAGGGCGCTGTCGGTTCTCAGCCTCAGCCTCTCGCCTCTCCCTACGTGTGAGCCCCTGTGATAACCCCAGCCCTCCACCTACCCCTGCTCAGCACCGTCAGTAATTGTCGGGGCAACCGTTCACATCTGGCAGGAAAGATCGGAGAGCGGCTCAGCAGTGTACCCCTAGACTCGGCATCAATTCATCCCCGTCGCTGCTTCCGTCCTCATCATGCTCTCAGCTCTAACCATCGAGCCTCATCTATCTCTTGCTAGTCCCCATCTTAGCATCTGGAAGACCGCCCTGCCTCTTGCACCGACAGCTGGAGTGTGTTGCAAGCTGCCTGTCTGCCCGCCCTTCACTGAGTTCCACCAGCCTTCGGAGACCCTGGTGCAGCTGTCTGCCTGAACCACAGCGTGCTATTAGTAGATCTCTATGATATGAAATCCTGCCCACCTCACCTGGTGGACAGACACCTAACTCCAGGACCTGGTTCCATGCACCTGGTACCACCTATCCTCTTGCCATTGGCTGCGCCAAGCCTCTAGGTGCAACAACTCAGAAGGAAGTGCTGATCTCACAGGTGGAAAGATAGCCTAGTGAAGAAGCCGCTGTTCCAAAGGAGTGCATCTGGTTGTTCCCAATGTATTACTCTGCCTTCAAATATGTCACCAAAAAATATTTGGCGAGGGATCTCGCTACCTAAATTGGGACAAAGGGAAAATAGCTAAATACCAGTTGGCATAAGGGACCTGGATAAATCCTCTCAAGAAGTATGGGTTAAGAACAAACCAGGAAACAAGACAGGAGCCATGACCTCAGGCTCAAAGGAGATCATGCATGGAAAAGTGAGGGCCTGAGGGAAGACCCTGAGCCTGCAGGCAGGCACTACATGGTCACACTGCCCAGCTCTGCACTGACTGGCCGGTAGTGTGGCCATGGGCGACTATATCATCTCGCTGGGCCTCTGTCCTCATCATTAAAGCTGCAGATGATAAGGCCATCTGAAACCTTTAAATAGTCCTCCTCTTCGAGCTGGTGGATGGATCTTTTATAAAACATCGTCAAAATGGGTCAAAACCATCACGTAGAAGAGAAATGAATACAAGGTATTGAGTCATCTAGTTTGAAAGATCAACTCAGACAATGAAAGGTTTGAACTGAGGAACAGGTACAGAGCAGCCAGACGTGTTCTACTGAATAACCAAGAGCCACCGGACTGAAGAGCGTTCCATAATCAGGTACATTTGAGAACTGCTGTCTGCTGCACACTCTTCCTAGAGTCGTTATTCCTACTGAAGGCTCTGAGCAGTCCTGTACTGTAGACACCAGCTTAAGGCTTTCACCAGCGCTGTTAAAGCTTACTGACCATGGAACTCTTTTTTATATTTATTAGCATCTTTCAGATGTGGGCTTGCAAGTTTCAGATTATGGGATATAGTACTATAAAGGGAATTTTTTTTAAAACATAAAGAAGCAAAAACCAAGCAGGCATAATCTTAATTTACCATTTTGAAGCCTAGGCAACAACTCACAGCTGGATACATATTCAAGGTCATAGCTGGCCTCAGCCTTCTCTTTCTTACTCAGTGACCCTTGGGTCACTGCAAAGATATGGTCCAGCTGGGAGAAGTGGTGACCTCAGTCTTCACCAGCCATTTCTTATGGGGCCCGAGGACACACAGTACGCTGTCAGCAAACCAACCAACACAGAACTAAATCATGGTGATGTCTTCCTGCCTCAGGGACACGCCTCTGCTTGCTCGGAGACTGCTCAGGGACAGCTAATTGCTCTTCAGCTCAGGCTACACAGCTTTCTCACATCCACTATTCCCCGGGGTCATATTTTCTCAAGCTGCATTTTTCAGAGAATAGGGCAGGAGGAAGAGGAAAAAAGAAGAGAGGGTGAGAAGTGGTGGGCAGGAAATTGCTTTTTATCTTCATTGTAACTTAAATTACCATCTTCAAAATCCTTCACTTAAACCAATAAAAAAAAGTCCTTTCCCAATTTTAGCTTTTGGGTGTAAAGTTGAAGTGTGAAGCTCCAAACTAGAGGGAAGTGTGGCCACTGATGGTCTGGGAGAGAGGAGTATCTTCCATGGAGGGGTAGGAGGAGTTTCCTCTCTGGGCGCTGATACGCCGGTCACCCTTAGCAGAAGTGTTGTAGGAGTGGACAGCAGGTGCCCTGCCCAGTGTTCTGGGGCTTGTCTCCTTAATGCTTCTGTCTTCAGTATTTCAGGGCCAGACGATCCCCCTTTCATGTGAGGCCTCTACTGTGACTCATTACACGTTGATCTCATATTTTATTATTTTATTATCCTCTATTTTCAAATTCTTTGAAGACTGATTGTGTGCTATTGGTCACTTCCAACTTGTAGTCACGTGACTGGCCTCGAGAAGCTGGTTTCATGCCCACCTGGGTTGCAGGAATCTCTTAACTGGTTTCTGGATTTCTCACAAAGGCAATTGGTCCACGTACAGTTGTTGAGTAGATGTCTCCCTGGGGAAAGAGGTGTCTGGGACTTACTATTCTGCCATCTTGCTGACGTCACTTCCTCTCCATCTCCTCAGTTTCCATGTTCCTAAATTCATGTTATATGTAAGAGCACACACACCATTAAAATTCATATGACTTATTTGCCAGAGTGGTTCTTCACCTCTAAGTTCTTTCCCTCCAGTGCGGCTTGTGAACATCACTCTCTTTTTGTGGTAGGCGGTGGTTGTTATTGAGGATGGTGAGGGTCTTTATTTTTTTGGTCTGCCCTAAAGAAGAAACCACACAGCTGGTAAGGGCAGAGCTCCGTGGCTGAAGTGGACGGCGGGCTGCATGCTGGGGACCCGCCCGGAAGACTGGGGACTGCTTTCCATAGGAAGCAGGTCAGGTTGACAGTCCAATACCAGAGGGCCAGTGGTGGCTATAGCCCTTGGCATGAGGTACTTTGTGGGCAGGAGCCAGAGGTCATGTTGATGCTGGCAAGTTTCACCCTGGCATTAAGAAGTACTGAGGGCTACTCTCAGAGCCCCACAGCTTCCTAGGACACAGACAATGATGTCTCAGTCATTGCCCTCACAAACCAGTAACTCTTATTCAAAGGAAAAAGGCGTTTCTGACTTCTCATAACTCCCTGAGTGCTTAAAAAAAAAAATCACATTCTTAATTACCCGCTCTACTGAGCTCCACCTTGATTTCAAGTCAAATTATTCCTAGTTTGCTCATCGCTGTGGGGAAGTGTGTGGCAGAGGGATGGGGACAGGAGAAGAGGCTGAAAAATGCCTATAAATGTCAGGCCAAGTTTAAACACTCCAAGTGGGAAAGACACTAGAGATAGCAGACTGGATTATCTCTCACATTCAGCCCTCCATTTACAGTCGCCTCCCTCCCCAGTCCTGATTTATTTAATGCTTCCGTCTAATGAGCTTTGATTTGTGGCCAACGATTGCACTCAGCCAGCTGTACTCAAAACCACCATGACACATGGCTTCCATCAAAGTTGTTGCACGACTGTGAACTGGTTCAAGCGTTGAACAGTCTCACTAAAGGGAGGGAAAGGCCAATGGTAGCATAAGATGTGCTGGTAACTTTTGGAAGGTGAGTCGGGCATCAGAGGGAGTGACTGAGCAGGAAGGCAGATACCATGAAGGTGCTGAAATCGTGAATCAAGATTGGGCAGCCGAACTTGAGGCATTTGGCTGAGGCTTGTCCTCTCCATCGATCACCATCGTGGTTGTGGTCACAGAGAGCTGAGTCTTGAAGACCATTGGAGGTCGCCCCACTGGGGTCAGCCCCTGGCCCTGGAAGAAGCACCTGGCTGTGAAACTTACAACAAGAATTAGTCAAACACATGTTGGTGAGGATGTGGAGAAACTAGAACCCTCATACATTGCTGAGGGGCAGGTAAAGTGGTGCAGCTTCTGTGGAAAAGTTTGGCAATTTCTCAAGGAACTAACACAGAATTACCATTTGTATTCTGAGGTATAGACCCCTGAAGAATTGAAAACAGGTGTGTAAATAGAACTTGTACACGAGTGTTCATGGCAGCACTGTTCACAACAGCCAACAGGTGGAAACAACTCAAATGTCCATCAACTGAAGAATGAATAAACAAAATGCGGTATATCCACACAGTGGAATATTATTCAACCATAAAAAGGGAATGATATTCTGACACGTGCTACCATGTGGATAAACCTTGAAAACATTATGCTAAGTGAGAGAAGTAGGTTACAGAAGGCCATATGATTTCGTTGATACGAACTATCTAAAATAGGCAAATCCATAGAGACAGAGAGCAGATTAGTGGGTGCCAGGGCTGGGGAGAGGGAGATGGGGAGGGACTGCTTAATGGGAATGGGGTTACCTTTTGGGATGATGAAAAGGCTCTGGAACTAGATAGCGGTGATGGTTGTGCAACATTGTGAACGTACTTAATGCCACTGAATTGTGAATGCACTTAACGCCAGTTTAAAATGGCTAAGCAGTCAATTTTATGCTTTGTGTATTTTACCACATGCACACATAAAACAATTAGTCTTGGTCAGTTATGTGCCTGCCCTACCCCTCAGCATTCTGTTTTCGTCCCTGTGCCTGCTGGTCTTCACCTCTGACTTTGCCCTTGGCCAGTGCTTCTTGGACTCCCCGTGCTTCTTATTCTGGATACCGTGCTAGTGATTTCCAAGTGTCAGGTCCCCAGTCTGGCCCTGGCCTCAGCCTGCTCACATTAAGGCCTTCAGCTCCTGTCTAACCCCAATATACAATCAAGGGAATGTGGTCACCACTTCAGTCTGATATTACTGCTGCTAAATCAGTCTGGTCTTTACACAAAAATATAAATAGAGTCTATTCTATTATTCTGCTCATGACTTTAAAAATTAAAAATCCTATGTTAAAAAAAATTTTTTTTAAGTACAAAAAGATAAAAATCCTCAAGCTGTATGACAGATATCCAGAGGCTCTGTCTGAATATTAATTAGCCATGGTATCTCAACATAACGGCTCACAAATTCTCATTTATCTTTCAGTGCCATGAAAATTTTTGAATGAGCTAACTTATTTTGACCACCTCCAGAAAGTAAGAAACTGCCTATTAAGCCAGTGTGCATGAACTGGTGGACTGTTAATATTCAAGTGGCCTTTCTCCTATAACATTTAACCAATTGGCATGAGATGCGGGCAGCAGAGACATGGTCTTCAAGGCATCGTGTCCATGGAATCCCATTATATGCTTGTTTATAATCCAGATGTCCAGATGCCCAGAGATTCTGGTTCAGGAAATTTCCATAAGGTCTCTTTGGCTCTTACACCTGATCCTTCAATGTCTGCTTCAAACCCTCCCATAGTAAATATCAACTTGGCCACAAACTTACCCTCTATCTTTTGGGAGGAGGTACCAGGGGCAGTCCTGAGCCCTTAGCTTTCTCCTTTTCCTCTCTGAGACCTCTCATGCAAACTTCAACATTACATTTCCAACCATCTTCAGGACAAATCTAGTGGGATGCTCTGACTATGTTAAAATCTGGACTTTTAGACATGCCTCCGTTTTTTCCCTCCAAGGATACCAACATTCTAATTATTCAAATTCTGGGTGTTGTCTTTACTTTCTCCTTCTCTTTTATTTCCCCAAACCTCTTTCTCTCCTTTAGAATGTCTCTCAGATTCTTTTTTCTATACTCTCACTGCTACCGCCCATTTGGAAGAGTCTGATTTCCTCCTGCCTACCCTGCAGTTGGTCATCAGGCTAATAACCAGACTGCTGGGATACTGCTGCTGTTGTCATTTTTCCATTTTGGTGGCTCTTCCTGTGGTCTCTTTCCCATGTTATCTTCGTAAATTAAGAATCTACAACATCACATTTGAATTCCCATCCTGGCATTCAAGACTCTTGACAGGTTGGCCCCATCTTATCACTCAATACCTCCTAAACGGCTCCATCCCACCACCCCACCCCACTGCTGCTCACACCACCAACAGAGTAAACACGTTCCCACCCCAGAGCTTCTGAAACGCCCTTCCTCCCTCCTCTACCATATCATTCATTTAACAAATGTTATTGCAGCTACTGTGTGCTGGGGATGAAGTGCTTAGGATACCTGAGTGTGGACAAAACAAAGAACTCTTGGGATCCCATGGGACAATTACATTCGGCTGCTCTACAATCCATATCCCTCCCATTCTCTGACATCTAGTTCCACTTTCTCCCAAATGTCATCCTGATAACCCTAGGCATGTCCAATTTTTCCCCTATTTTAACTGTTCACACCACTTATTGTTGGCATCATATTCCTCAGTTCACCAGCATATATTGTCTTGCATAGTTCCCTGATTATTCCTCTAGGCTTGTTTCATGGAAACTGCTGAAGTTATTTCACACCCGGAACTATGTTTGGTTCACTATTGTTCAAGCACCCGGCACATTGCCTGCACATTTCCTAAGAATCACTCCCAGTGCATGACGGATGCTCAGTAAATACATGTTTTAATGCAATTCTGCCTGAGTTCAACATAACAGCCACCACTCCAATGGCCACTTTATCCATTAAGGGCAACCCTCCTCCACTCCTACTCTGCTTCCTTAAGGAGATGAAATATTGGCCAAGAAACACCCTCCCCACCCCTCCCGCCTGCTTCGCCTAGAGCAAGATGCCCTCAAGCCTCTCCTGGGAGATGCTCTGCAAATACAGGGTCCTGAGGTTGGGAGAGGCCGTAAACCATATCTCCTCTTGGAAATTCATGACGCATTTTCTCATTTTTGATCATTTTTTATTTTTAGCCATCGGAATGAAGAACAAAGATATGGCCCCTGCCATCACCGAACTTAACCTATTAATACTTCTGAGAAGCCCCTTGGTAAAGAGATTTTAGGTTTGTTTAACTGTGTTTTCCCAAACCTTACTCACTAGAAGCACCTAACAACATTCCATGGATCACATGCTGGGCTCCAGGCGAGAGGGCAAGCCAATCAGGCGAAACCAAAGTTTTGGGTGAAGGAACAAAGAACTGATCTTTTAATTTCATACTAGGAAGCTTCGCTCCCCTGGAAGCCTCCTCAAAGAGCCTGGTGTGTGTGCACTGACAGCTGTTCAAACGCATCCTTGTTAAAACACAGTGCGGTTATGAATAGGGTGGTCCCAACACACATTGACTGTGCAGCAGCTAGTCACGCTGTTCGCCCCCAGGCACCCAGAAATAACAACAATGGAAACGATAGAGTAAGAGACTGGGGGAGTGGGTGGGCGCAGACCAAGGGAGGCAGGGGCTGATGATTAGAAGTTCCGGTCCTGGGGGCTCGCTGATCGAGGATTGTATGAGTCTTGCTAATGGGGTTAGAATTGGGGCAAAGCTAATGGCTCAGAGAGGGTGAGAACCTGCTGGAAACTGAGGTGGAGGAGGAGGAGGAGCAAGGAGTGGGGAACACAGTTAAGCAGGACTGGGAACATGCTGTAATGAGAGAACCCGGGGTGGGGGGGGGGGCGGCGAGAGGAGGGAGAGGCGGAGGCTTCCTGGGAAGAGTGGAGCTGCTGCTCTGACACTTTATTCCTCTAGCATTTTGTTTTTAAGGCAGAGACCATACACTTTCCATACTTTAGGAGGAAATGGGAAAATTCTGAAATGGACACATCTATCCACCTGGGGTGCCTTCTCTGCCCTTCTGCTTCTGGAGAGAGAAGATGGAAAGGACAGGTTAAGAAGGGAAGGGAAAGAGGAAGGAAGGGAGGAAGAAAGGGAAGGGAGGGAGGGAAGGAGGGGGGGAGAGAAGGAAGAAGGAAAGCAGGGAGGGAAGCAGGCAGGAAAACTCTTCCTAAAAACACATTTTGAAGAGTTTTCCTGCCTGCCTAGAGAGTGGCATGGACTTATACATTACCAAACGTAAAATAGATAGCTAGTGGGAAGCAGCCGCATAGCACAGGGAGATCAGCTCCGTGCTTTGCGACCACCTAGAGGGGTGGGATAGGGAGGGTGGGAGGGAGACGCAAGAGGGAGGGGATATGGGGATATATGTATATGCATAGCTGATTCTCTTTGTTATACAGCAGCAACTAACACACCATTGTAGAGCAATTATACTCCAACAAGGATGTTAAAAAAAGCACACATTTTGGAAAACTCAAAATTAGAGGATTTCCCACTTGAAGATGACACATGACCACGGGATTGTGTCAGGTAGGCTCGTCCAGGGTCCATGTGTGACAAGGTACATCCTCCCAGCGGCCGTCAACTTCCCATCATGTCCCGCGTCCCCAGCCCCAGAGCCACGGAAACATGTCAAGGCCACCCTTAGGCGTGCTGCACCCCCAGACCAGAACCTGGGTACCTCCTCCACCGTCTGAGCTCTGGGGTGTCCCCTCACGGCACCCCCTGGGCTGGAGGGGCTGCCTGACCCTGCTCCACCTCCCCTGGGAAGCCCCCCACTCCTGCTCTCCCCGGCGTGGTGGCCGAAGGCGGGTAGCACGCCAGTGCTTCGAATTGCTCACAGACTGAACAAGATTTGTTGAGCCCCTGCTAAGTGTCAGGCTCAGAGAAGATATAAAATACAAGTGCCTTAAGGTCCAGGCCCTCAAAAAGTTTCCACTCCACTGTGGGTGAGAACGGGAGGAGGCACTTCCCAGGAGAGGCGCCTGTGAACCCAGGGGGCTCGTGGACAGAGCTGCCAGCAGACAGGCTGACAAGACACACGAAAGAGACGAGCCACCGCACCTCCCCCCTCCCCCCGGACCCCGGCCTGGGCAGTGACCGCTGCGGGCAGAAGGGACCAGACATGTGGAATGAATTAGGGAGATAGGCAGGAGCTGGAATTAACAGCACAATAAAAACAAGAGTTAATTCACCCTCAGAAGCCGGAGCACTTCACAGGGCGCAAGGTTGGGCCAACGGGCCCCGGCTGACCCCTTCTCTTGACGTGAGGCTCCCAGAAAAAGCACCGTCCCGCGCAGCTGGCGGCTCGTCGGGAGGAAAGCGACAGGGTCAGGGTGGACCTCGTGCGTACCCGGGACGGAAACTCGCCGATGCTCTGGCGGGGTTGAACCAACAGCAAAACCACCCTGACCGTTCTCTTTCACACTGAGACTTTTCCTTACGAATGTGCTGAGTGTCACATCAGCCAGGAAGCTGTCCTAGCCCCTGGGAACTGCCATTAACGTTCTTAATACACTGTAACCTGCTGGCCCTTGTCGCCCTTGATTCAAAATAAAATAAAAGTCTAAAATGCATACAGGGCTGTTTTTATTTTGTTTCTTCATATTTGCTTAGCTAACCGGATTACTCATCATACCGAGGATTCTTCCAACTCCTGCCCCCAGGGGACACTGTGTTTTTTCCCTTGGCCTCCCCAGCGCGGCCACCCTGCTCCAGCAACTTGGAAGGAGGCCCCCAAGTCACGTGTAAGGTAGCGCCCCGCCTCCTGCCAGGCTGGCCGCAGCGGGGACAGCCAGGACCCAAGCCCACGAGCGGGTGGAGGCATGACCGCGCACTCTGGACTTGGGATCTAGGAGTTGTTTGGCGCAGGGGGCGGCACTGGGGGGCCAGAAGCAGCAGGACAATGTCCAGGGATACCCAGCGGTGTCGTGGGCGCTGAGTCGGCCCAGCATCACCAGACCAGCCCTGTAAGCCGCCTGGCTGTCATCCTGCCGTCCACCTGGGTTCCTCCCTTCGATCTTCAGGGCCCCTTGGCTCCGTGGGCTGCTCAGCATCCTTTCAATAAACGCCTTTTCTGCTTTAAGCATCCAGGGGAGGTCTGTTCCTCCACCAAGCCCTAGCGTGTCACCATGGCTGACCCGGCCACAGACCCTCAGGGTGAACAGGACTCCATGTGCGCCAATGGAATGGCTGGGCAGGGCTGGGGTGAGGTCTTCCCCAGCTCCTCTCCCCCTTCCTTTTATCTGATTATCCACCAAACAGTAATGAATAATAATATTGGTTGGTAGGTGCTGGGGATGTGGTGATAAACAAATGAAATGGTCCTCACCCTCAGGGAGCTGACAGCCTTTAGAAAAATTCTGACAGTTTCTCAATGCCATCTTAACCCCGAGCCTCATTCCCAAAGGTCTCTTATGTCAACGGTAAGCACGTGACCTTTCGCTCCACACAGGCACATGCAGACACACGCCAGGTCCTGGAGGCACCCGGCCGCCTCTTCCTGCAATGTTTCACCTGAACCCGTCTTCTTTTAGTGCTGTCCTTGCCTTTCCCCATCAGAAAAAACTTATTCCGTGTCCCATTCCTGTGCAGCCCTGGGCGCATCTGGAGGCCTAAATTACGGCCATCAACACCTTAGTGGCCAGCAATTTAACAGTGAAGGCTTTTTAAGAAATCTGAAGACAACAGTCTTCTGTACCTAATCTGTAGACCTCAAAATTTGGACCCTAATTCTCAGAACTGGAATCAGTGTGGGCGGCTGTTTACGCCACGTCCAGCTCTTTAGAGCATTGAGCACATGGCCTTGTGTTCCAGCCTGCTCTGCCCACCCTTCCTCTCCCCTCGCTGCACAGCCGGCCGGGCTGTCTTCACCAGCTGCGAATATCTGCCCCTCAGAAGCTGTTATTCCGTTTCACAGAGAGATTGGCAAGTTGTTTCTGGAAAAGGAGGACATGGTTTCCCTTCCACCGCATCTATCATTCACGTTAGGTTCAGTCCTTTTTTTTTTTTTTTTTAATTAAAAAAAAATTATTTATTTTTGGCTGCGTTGGGTCTTCGTTGCTATGCACGGGCTTTCTCTAGTTGCGGCGAGCGGGGGCTACTCTTTCACTGCAGTGCGTGGGCTTCTCATTGCAGTGGCTTCTCTTGCTGCGGAGCACGGGCTCTAGGGCACGCAGGCTTCCATACTTGCGGCACAGGGGCTCAGTAGTTGTGGCTCGTGGGCTCTAGAGTGCAGGCTCAGTAGTTGTGGCACAAGGGCTTAGTTGCTCCGCGGCATGTGGGATCTTCCCAAACCAGGGATCGAACCCATGTCCTCTGCATTGGCAGGCGGATTCTTAAACCACTGCGCCACCAGGGAAGCCCCTGGTTCAGTCCTTTATAAGAATGTTTACTTTGAGAGAACAAAGCCTGTTAACTTTGGTTGTCCATTTTCCCCTACAAAAAAATACAACACCCCACCTAAAGATTAAGAAAAAAGACTGAAAGTGGTATAGGTAGCAAAGTCTACTGATGCACTGACTTGGAGCCTCGAGGAGCAAAGTGTGCTCAAAAGAGGAGAGAGGGCGAGGCAGAATACAGCTGTCTGGTCAGCTTTTCGCAGGTGACATTTGTACAAAATCGGGTATTCTACGTGTGCTACCTTCAAACTCTGCAAGCACCACTTCCTCTAAAACGCTGGTCCAAATGGTCACCGCAGATTTCCAAGCCCAGAGAAACTTCTTCAGGCTTCATGTTTCCATTTTTACCCTCATCCATTCTTCCCACGTTATAATTTGCTCCTGTCTACAACAAAAACAAAAAGCCATCTAGAAATGGTGGTCGAAGCCAAGGCAGTTCAGACCCCAAAACAAATGAGAGACTGCTTGTCATCATTGATGGTGAACTAGCCCACAAGTTCTGAACGTCTGTGGTTTGTCCAAAGGGTGGACCCTGGGAAACCTCCAAAGGGCGGTCGTCAGCTGGCCACGGGTGCTGCTACCCTGTCATTGACTGCGCTGCCTGTAATTTTCAAGCAGGACGCTCCACATCACACGATACCAGCATCCTTCTCTGCGCTTTTTATAACACAAACGCTGAGTTTTCGCTGAACAAGCCCTCACTTGTCCAAGCCTCAGTTAGTCTTTTGTATGACATATGTAGATTGGTATTTTTATTGACTTCTGAAACACACCAAATGTCATCCAAGGAGGAGTTGGGTGTCATTTCACAGAAACACTTAAGTCCTCTATCACAAGCACTGGAAGGGACGTTGGTGGTCGTGTACTTTAATCTACTCATCCATCCAATGCTTCAGAAATAGGTTAGGAGAAGTGAGTATTGTATTTAAGTTTATGCAGATCATTCTAGAAAGAGTCATAATCAGAGTCCTGGCTCTCTGATTTCTGAACCAGGGCTCTTTCCACTTGGAGAGTCCAAAGTACAAGATTTAATCTTTTAAAGGGACTCTTTATTGGCCATGGCAAAAGAAAATGAAAAAAAGTTACTGAAAATACAGAAAGAAGCTAGAAGCCTGATGATAACCAATTAAGTTAATATATCTTCTCAATTAAACCTTCTATACAGAAGCAAAACTGTGGAATTTGCATTCCTCTGCTTATCTTCCAAAAAAATTCCTAATGAGCTGTGGGGTGACCCAAAGGCGAAGAAAGAGAGGAAAAAGACAGCAAAGAGCCTTGATGGTCCAGCCTCGGACCCCTATGCTCAGGGCACAAAGAGACGCCCATCGGCTTCCCTCTCCTCTAGTGGCCCCCGGCTGCAGCGGGCATTTGGCCCCCTCATCCCTGTGGTCCATAGCAGGATGTGGTGAGGGGACTCAGGTCCCTAACAGCTGTCTGCTTCTGAGGAGAGAGGGTATACAGATTGCTGAGTGACCGGCTGCCAAGGGCTGCCAGCAGAAGCTGAAAAGCGCTACATTAAGCCCAACATCATTATTATTAAACCTACAATTTAAAACCAATTATGCTTTGCAAAAGACTGCAGCCTCCATTTAAACCACTCCTGGAGGAAAATAAAAAGCCCATTATACAGAGTTCAAGGCAAGCTATAGAAGCGCTTATGCCACATGGAGTTGGCATTCAGGCACAAATTAATACTAGTAACCCTGGGGTTCCCACTCAAATAAAAGCAGGACAGTGGAAAGCAAATGCTAGAGAATAAAAGCAAGAGGCAAACATCCTCTTTTTAATGAAAAGCAGCTAGATCTCCTTGCAATTTCAAGATAAATATACCTATTTGCTTCAGTGGGGAAAAGTCTGACATGTAAATCAGAGGTCCTAAACTGGAGCCAGGCCCTCCGAAAGGTGCTGGCTGGGGACAAAAAAAAAAAAAGGTGGGGGGGATATCATTTGCTAACATCTAGGAATCAATGTTTTCCATGCAAAAATTCTGAATTTGCAACTTCTCTTGACAAATCAGGTTATCCAGGAACACTGTGGCAACGTCTGTCTAGAGCCAAGGCTTGGTTGTTGTCGACTTTAAATGGATGGATCAGCACACACTCTTGTTCACCCCAGTCTCCACCACTCCCTATTGCCTCCCAAGAGAGACCCTGCATCTATTGCCTCTTACCATCTTTTAAAGGGTGACAAAGAAAGTGAAATCTTTCTTATAATGGCATCTCTATCAAAAATACTAATCTCACTTCATTTATTTATATTCTCCATCTGACATATCTTAGACATTTGGTGGTTTGATTCCTGACCCAAATCTTCTTTAGGAGACAAGTGTCCTGCAGCTGCTGAAAATGAGTCATAAAGGAAGTCAACTTCAATTTGAATAATAGTTATCAAGTGCTTACTGGGTTCAAGAGACTGCACTGGGCCTTGGGGGAGGGACTCAATGATAATTAAGGCTCATCATTTCACTATGGGCATTCCAGCTCAAAAGACTGGGTAAGACCCTGGAGAAGATGATGTCATAAGGAAGGTATAAACCACTATGGGGTTCAGAGGCGGCAGAAACCACATCTGGCTGGGACATTAGGAATGGGCTTAGAGGAAGGGGTGGTATTTTGACAAGTGAACAAGGAAAGCAAGAGAGATCTGCTCAAGAGAGAACAAGGTGAGCATTTGCAAAGGCAGAGAAACACCAGCGTGAGCAGGGAACAGGGAGGAACACTCCCCCAAAGATGTATAAACTTGGAAAGAGAGGGGCTGGGCTGTTGAACTTCTGGGTTCTGTTCCCACCTCCTCCCCCAGCCCAGCTCCTGCAGAGGCGGCATCTTAAATCCCTGATGACAACTGAGTGCTACAGAGGGGCCACCCTCACAAAAATCTCCTGTACTGAGAACACCCAAACCACCACCCTGGATGCTGAAGCCACGGAATGGGGTTAGGGCTCAAGGTTATCAGTCAGCAGCACTGGCTGTTCCTGGACTCCATTATTTAATGCAGCATCAACTGGGGCCCAGGCCCTGCCAGGGGGATGTCCAGGAAACTGACAAACAGGAAATTAGCAAACACATGGGTTTAACATCATATTTGCACCCAATTGCTGATGTATAATAAAAAGTCCTGCAATTCAGACTTGACTTCCCATTCTTATCCCACCCGTCCTCAGAACACATAGTCTCTACCCTTAAAATGCACTCTGAGTCCAAACTCGTCTCGTTATCTGCACTGATGTCACTTTCTCCCAAGTCCCCTAGCCCTAGTCCTCTGCAAGAACCTCCCACTGGTCTCCCTGCTTCTCCCCTAACCCCTCATAGTCTATCCTCTGCACTGGGGGAAAGGCAGTCTGATCATGTCACTCTTCTACCCCTCATAGTCTATCCTCTGCACTGGGGGAAAGGCAGTCTGATCATGTCACTCTTCTACCCCTCATAGTCTATCCTCTGCACGGGGGGAAAGGCAGTCTGATCATGTCACTCTTCTAACGCAACACACTGAATAGCATCCCCTCATACTTGGAATAAAATCTGAAGTCCTCACAGTGGCTTTCACAGTGCTGTACACCTTATTCCTGACTACCTCTTTCCCTCACCTGCCACCCCATCCTCTTCGCTCCAGGCATGGTCATTCGGGTATTTACCGAGTCCCTACCCAGTGCCCAGCAGCCCTCTAGGTGCTAGGAATACACCAGGAACAGTGACCCACTCACTCTTTCTTGAATACAGTGAAAATGCTCCTGCCTCAGGCCCTTTGCACTTGCTGTTCCCTCTGCCAGAAACAATCTGTGCCTCAGATTCACATGGATCCCCACCTCACATAGCTCACTCAGCCCTTCACAAATACCCTACCCAGAATGGCACCCCTAATTATCCAGCGTCTCACCCCCCCTTTGGTTGCTTCCTAGCTCCTGTCATTAGCAGACCTTGCCTTATGTTATAGATACATTTGTGCATCATGTTTACGGTCTGCCTCCTCTACTAGAATGCAAGCTCCACGAGGACAGGGCCTTTGTCTGTTTTGCCCACTGTGGTATCCCTCAGATCTAGACAAATACTTGTCACATCACAACTGCTCATTAACTATTTACTGAATGACTGAAATAAGGGCTAATTTTTAGGCCTCACAGGAGCCAGCAGTGGTCAGAAAAGAAGGAAGCAAGTGTGAGCTGCCTGAGGCAAAGGCAGGGCTTGAGGATGGGCTGGACTCCAAAGGCCACCTGCAATGAAGATAAAGGCCAAAGGGAGCAACGACTTTTTCAACTGGGAGGAAAACCACGACCCAAAGTGTGGAAGTGGGATGTGGCATGGCAGGGGCTGGAGAGGGCAAGCTGGCCCACGTGACCCTATAAAGGTCAGCTCCTGGGGGATCTTAGCTGACGATGAAGTTGGATAGGAAGGGCAGGATCGGTTGCTTTTAAAAGCACCTGCCTGGTCAGGGGTCCATCTCCAGAAATCCTGATTCAGTAGGCCTGGGAATGGCCCAGGAATCTGTATGTCTAGCAGGTTTGGGAACCCTGGAATGGAGAACCCTGCAATCCCAAAGGTAAACACCACCAGAGCAGGATGCCGGTTTTCTATAGACCACTTATCTCCTTATGCCCTTTGTGAGCCTCTCCCAGAAGGGGGAGCCAGGGATAGCCACGGTGGGGAAAGAAGCAGTCTTGAGCATCGGGAAAGCAGGGCAACCCAGGGACACTTAGAGGAGGGCACAGGGAATGCAGGCAAGCACCAAGAAGATGAAAACACTGGAACCCCACTTCCACCTTCTTCACTCTTGAATCAGCTGGGCTTGATGGAGACAGATGTCTACCCCAGATTTACTGCCTAGCTAATTACTTAACGTCTTTGAGCTTCATTTGCTCATTCACTCACCTATCTTGGAAAACAAAAAAACGAACCAAAATCAGTGGGCCTACCATGTGCGGCTGATCTAAGCCAAGATATGCACAGATCAAGCATCATTCTTGCCACTTAGTTCCACCAGGAGACAGATAAGCAAGGAAACAACTTCAAAACAGTAAACACTATCTCACAGAGTTGTTGGGCAAGGATTTAAGAAGTAAATATAAATTAAGGGCCCACATAAAATAGAGAGTCAACAAGATCACTTCCAACCACTTACTCGCTTAGAGCTGCTCCTATTTTAATAAGTGCTGACAAGGGACTGGTGCATCCCAGATCAGGGTTATCCTAACTGCCATTCCAGGTCTGGGAACCACTGCCCTAGAGGCGGTGCTAGAGAGACATACAGACTAGGACAGTCAACCCACACCAGACACTCCCAGGCGCAGCAAGCCCAGCCCACTGGAATCGCAATGCACAGATAACCTAAAACCTTCTCTGAGTCCTTGGTTTCAACCTTCGCCCCAACCAAGTGTGTGATCGGAGCTGCTGATGAGCAGCAAACCGGAGAGATTTAAATTTCATCTCCTTTTAATTTTCCCACCCACCCCCTGCCAAAAATGCCTACACGCAGGGAACAGCCTACGCGGAAAGATGGCCAGAAGGCGGGCAGCAGGAGAGAAACATCACAGATTCTACTGCTGGGGGGAGTCGGGAAGACCCACAGCCTTCTCAGGCTGGGAGCGAGGGAAAGCTCCACGAGCCCGGATCAATCTGGGCCTTGTTTTGGCTTCAATCAGAGTAGGTGTGGTTCTGCATGTTAGGATTATGTGTTACGTTTTGGAAAGGGGGGGACCATTTTTAAAGCGGTGTGATGGTCATTTTTCTGGTCCACCCACCTACCTTACAGACGAGGAGAGGAGTGTGGGGAGGGGAAGGGACACATCCACAGTCACACAGACCATCTGTGAGAAAGTCAGGTCTAGAATCCAAGTCTTCTGTCTCTACCACTCTCATCTCATACTGGTAACTAAACTAACCACCACCGACCATACAAAATCTATTGGCCAAGGACACTGTTTGCCTAACCAAATATCTTGATGCTCAATCTGGGAAATGGGGCTGGCGCTCCCAGGTGGCTCATCTGAGCAAGGCCCAAAAGCTTACCAGCAAAATGGCCAATCAGACATTTCCAGAAGGAATCTCTGCGGTCAAGTCAGCTGCCCATTGCATCATTTTAAATTTGTGACTTCAGTCCCACTCGGCCTGAGATTATTCATGGTAAACTAAAGAATGGGGGCCTTTCTTGGGAATAAAAGTATATGCAGGGTTTTAACAAAGAAAAAAAAATAACATACCTAGGGAATCCCAGCTCTCTCACGCTCAGGACCCAGAGCTCTGCAGTCATTCATGCACGGCTCGTGGGCCACGGTGTGAGTGAGGTGCCCCGTGGGAGAGCGTGGCGGCCAGCCCAGCTCAGGTGCAGGCTTGTGGGACTGCGTTTTTGGAAAGCTAGCTCTCTGAGGTCAGGTTGTAGGGCCATTCATACCACAGGGACTGGGATGGCACAAGCCTGGCATGTGGAAAAACAGAACAAGTAGATGGATTTGATGGCTCTGCCATCAGGAGGAGCAGAAGCCAGCATTGAACATGCCCTGGAAACCTGCCAGCATTGGCAGAAAAGTCAGCAAGCCACAGAGCTCTCACTCGGAGCTCCTCTGCACAGTGTGTCGAGGACAAAAGGAGGTGGATGCTTGGGTCACTCCTTGTCAAGTTTTGGGGTCTTGAGACAAACACACGCCAACCAAAGGGCTCCTTGGAAATAAGGCAGAGCACAGTGGAAGGGAGATCTTGCCCAAGTAGCCCCTGAAACTCGGGGGGGTGGAATGTACAGGAGGGAAAGCCTTTCATGTGAAGACTGTTTGCAATGAACAAAAGTATCAGGTTCTTGTTTACTCTTGCTGCCTTGGGATAATAGCATTTCATTTCACTTTTAGAAGTATCCTAATTTGATTTTAAAAAAAGCCTATGGTCACCCTAGTCAAAGGGCCTTTTCTAAGGGCGATAATTTAAAATTCCATTTTTGAGCACAATCTCCTAATCTCTCAATCCGTGCCAAGGATGACAAACAGCTGGCCTACCAGGCCCCCTCACTCCCCTCCCCGTGACAGACATTGTTAATGGATCACAGCTCTTCTTCCTGCTGATCCTAGACATAGAATCTTCTCAAAACAAATCTGCTGACGGCCAAGGAAATGAGTTGACTCCTGAGTAGATACTGATTTGCCCTGGCTGGTCTATATCTCATCTGTTCAGGAAGCCACTCACGAGGGCTTCCACTTCCTGAGGCCATGAAGACACAGCCACAAAAGCCTTTCCCTGGCTGCACCTACCTAGGCGTTTGTCTTGGCCAAAGCCAAGACTATTCTTTTATTTTTGGGGGGAGGAGGGGGGGATTGGCAGTGACTCCTGCCCAGGACGCCAGGAATCCAACCAACACTGCCCGACTTCCAAGCAGACCAAACCGGCTAGAGCCCCACAGCTCGGTTGAGAGCCCTGTAAGTGGTTGCTCACGCTGCTCCAAGGCAGTCTCCATGGCGGCTTGCTCTAATGCTAGGCCCTCCCGTGGCTTTTATGGGTCAAGTTTCACTAGTTTCTGTTTTTTAGTTTTTCCTCTCAGAGTTTGGCTGTGGTAGGAGGCACACTTCAGACAAACTCTGCTAAAATTTCACATGCTGTTTCCTAGAACAGACCCTTTAGTTCTTGGTATCAGAAAAAATTCATTTACATGGTTTAGGGAACACCTTACCACTAAAGTATACAAGGAGCATTACACTGAAAAGTGCAGATTTTCACCAAGGCAGGACATGGGGGCATAAGTATAACTTGAAATCAAAGAAATTTGACCTCACAAAGACCTCCTTCCCTCCAAAGAGGGGAAGATACTAAAGCAGGAAGGCTAAGAGGCTAATGGCACACTCCTCTAGGAATGGACAGGTCTCTAACGAGCGTGGAGTATGGAGAAGTGAGCAATAGGTGTGCACAGTGAAGGGCCAGTGAAGACGGCTTGGCCGCAGGTTCACAGGTTCAGTGAGACCTGGAAAAGGATCTCTTAGGTGGTGTGTGAGAATTCCCTGGAGGAGGGAGACTTCTAAGATCTGTTTTATTTTTTTCAGCAAATATTTATTGAGCACCTACTATGTACCCGGCACTGTTCTAGATGCTGGGAAGAAACTAATGAAGAAAGCAGACAGAGATAAAAGTCAGTCTCCTTCTCTCTCTCTTTCTCTCTACCTCTTTCTACACCGCCCCCCCCCCCAGGTATTAACAGCATTTTTATTTGGATGGTGGGATTGTCTTTATTGCCCTTTCACTCCATCCGTATTTTCTGATTTTTCTACAACAAATATGAATTTCTTTTTTAATATGAAAAATACTATTTAAAAATTAAATATGAACAAGAAAACGCTGAGCACGAGCACCAGGAAGATGCAAGGCAAGGGGCGTCCAAGGGACACTCAGGATCCGTTCATTTGAATGATGAAGCGGAGGACAAGGGTGACCCAGTGACTGGCATTCTCACTCTGTCCTCTCTAGTCTCTCCAGGGACCTGCTGAGGCCTCAGCCTGCAGACTTCAGGTACCCCAGGTGGAGACAGAGCCAGGAGCAGAAATGACACACACTAACACAGAACTTCTTATCTTACCAGGATCAGAATTTTTTTAGCACTACTAAGCTTTTTAGTAAAGTTCTCTAAAGCCCCCTGAAATCATTTGAATATAGCCTTAGCCTCAATAATTATACATACAAAGAAAAAAAAAAAAAAGGACAAAGAGAACACAGGTTTTACACTAAGATTCTTTCCTGTTCGAACTACAAAGGGAAAAAAATCTTTTTTTCTTTTTCTTTTTTCTTCAGAATTAGCATCAAGATATCAAGCACTGGCAAAGAGAATAAATGTCAAGAGAAAAAAGATTTTATGACTCATTCAAATGATATCAATATCAAAGACACTCTTGAAGCAAGTCATTTTCTTTCCTTTTTTATTTTTAAAGGGAAAGAAGACCCTCTCTTGGACACCAGCTGAGAGAGAAAGGACGTTTTTTGCCTAATAAGGAAGTGGCCGACCCTTCCCTGATCCTCCTCTGTCAGTGGCCAGTAAACATGGGTGAGACAAGCCCTGCCCTGGTTTCGAAAGAAACCAAACTGACAACTCTGCCCAAATCTCAAGGAACTGATATAATTTTCAGTACATGCCTGTGATTTAGAAAAGGAAACCACTTTAGAGCAGGGTGAAGCCAACCACCAAGCCATAACCCTCAACAGGACCATGCTTTTCAGTTCAATTGTGGCAAGAGAAATTCCACCTATGAACTCTTTAGAAAGTAACTACCTCAGAACGTTCCAGACAAACCCAGTTCTATGGACTTTGGAGGCCAGCCCTGTATAACGCTGTTACCACATTGCTAAGAAGTTGCATGCGCTTGGGGTTATAAAATAGGCAAAGTTAGAGGGGAAAAATTGAAAGACCAGGACAGAAAAACTACACATGTGATGTCACCTGAGCCATTTACCTGCGCTGGAAATACTGATTTCATCGCTCACGCTCCGGCCACTCAGAATGCGGAGTCATTGCCTGGGACAGCAAACGACACATCAGGTAGGCCTGGCTATTCCGTGTCGTCCATGGGCGCACCTCCTCCGTTGCTTCAGTATCGAAGGCAGTATCTAATCTCCTGGCTGAGAATCCGACAGAGAGTGGGCCCTCTAGGAGGGGTTGCTGGGGACGGATGAAGGGACGGGTAATGTCGCTATTATGAAAGACCTGCCCTGTAAGAACCTGTAAGGATGCCACTGGGCCTGCCTTCAGAAGAGCCATTTACATATCCTTCTAGCAATAACTTCGGCTGTTCGGTCCACGAGCGATTTATTATCTGCAAAATGCTAGGTACCGTACAAGATATAGGAGCAGAAAAATAGGATGGAGTTCACACTCTAGTTGAAGAGGAAAGACAGGCAGCAACTAGCAGTAGAATATAATCAAGTATGAAAACATGTTATATAGACTCACAGGAGGTCAAGAACAATGGATGGATGGCACGGCAAACTCACCAAGAGGAAAAGAGTTCTCATGTTATTCATATAACATCCTCCAAAAGGAAAGATAGACTGGCTAGCCTAAAAGAATATTTGGAAGAGTTTCTAATTTGTTTAGAAGCCCACTTTTTCACCCAGAACTACCAATTAACATAGAGCAGAGAAATTACTCGATAGTTAGATAGGTAGACAGATAGATAAAGTAATAGAAACAATATCGTCTGATTCCCAGCTTCTAGAAGAAGTTGATAAGTCAAATGCCTTCAGAGGCCAAGCATATAAATCTGATCAAACACCTATGTTCTGAGTGTTCTACACCCATTTTTTCACTTAGTCCTTGGTGCAATCCTCTCGGAAGATACAAATAATTATCCCACTTAGATTAAGAAACAGAGGGTCCAGCAAGTTACGGCTTTGCAAGTTCACAAGTTTGGCTGAAGTCACACAACCAGCAAATGGTTCAGCAGAGACTCGGGGAGGAAGTTCTGCCTTCAAAGCCCCAGCCTCCATCATCACTCCCCTCTCTCACCATGGAGACATGGCAGCAAGTGCTGGGCCTGGTGGGTGCTGAGGCCTGGACCCCCGTGACAGTGAACAGCCGCTACTGAGTTCCAGCAGACGGGTGCATGCCAGAATGCCAGGACCCAGAGAAGTAAACAAACAAAGAAACAAACCTACACTTAAAAATGCGAAATCTCTTGATTTTAAAATATTGACAACAAATCCGATCCTTAAAAAATGAAAAAGAACCACTCAGCAAACCCAACAAAACCATGTGCAACGAGCTTCAGCCCACGTCCCTCCAGTGGGCAACCTCCGCTTTATACTTTGCCAAGGCTCATCTCACATGGGTGGTTTCACTTTTCACAATAACCTTGTGAAGGAATTATTATCATTTCTGATGGAAAATCCCTGAAGGCTCGGGGAAGGTAGATGACTTTCCTGCAAATGCACCTGTTCGCAAGCAGAGGGCCTGGGCTCAACATCCAGGCCCTTGGCAAATGAAGCTGGGCTCCCTTGAACTCCACCACACTGTCAGTGCGTCCACCCGGCAGCCTGCTGGAGAGAGCTGTCCTTCGATTTACAGGTTGTTCCCTTTTCCCGATGAAAATGTAACTATCCATAGGCAAGGTCATGGGTTGAAGTATTTACTGGTCAATGAACCTTGCATTTAATAAACATGTATTTGAAAGAAGGAACCAGATCCTTTCCAAAGAGCAGTTTTCCTGGGGGGAGAGTTGCAGACAGCATGAGAAGAGGGATGGGGTGGGGGCATCATGAGGAGGAGCGAACACTATGGAAGCAGATGTACAAGCATCTCTCTGCTTCATAGTCTTGCCGAGATCTGGCACTGGTGGATCTACTCCTCCCCCAGGAGACCTGGCAATGAGAGGAACCTGCAGTACCTGATGGTCTCCCCCAGACTCTCACTAGTAAGAGAGGGAAATTTGGGTGAGAACTCCAGTATTCTGACTGCAGGTTCAGCTTTCTCTTTTATTTTTCCTGAGGCCACCCTCTTGTTTATCACAACAGACTAAGCCCAGAGCTGTCCTGACTTTGCAGGTCTCAGTTTGAATTCACTATAGAGCTATGGATGCCAATGTATCAAAATAAGACCCCGAGTAAATTCTCGGGGAGAGCTTTTCTTAAAAAATTAAGTAAATAAATTCTGACCCTTAACTGAATCAATTCTCATTGCAAAAAACAAAAAAAAAATAGAGAAAATAGAGAAATACATAAAGAAAATAAAGTCACCCACAATCTCACCAATCAGAGACAACCGCAATTTTGGATTCCTTCTTCAGTCTTTTTCCAAAGTGTGTGTGCGTGCATGTGTGTGCGCGCATGTGTGTGTACACGTGTAGTATTTTGTGCTTGGTTGAGGTCATACTCTATACTCCATTTTTAAGCTTGTATTTTCACTTGTTATATCTTAAACATTTCACCATATCGTTATAATTCTTCAAAGACTGATGTTTTAATAACTGTGCAGTACTATAACAAATGGATCACCATAATTTATTTTACAAGTTCTATTCCTTGGGACTTTAGGATATGGCCCATTTTTTTTTTTGCATCATTAAGTGATGCTCTGATGAATACAAAATTGTCTCTATTTCCAATTTGTTCTTCAAGATGTATTTATAAAAAAGGAATTCGGGGCGACAGGGCACGCACCCTGAGTCTCTTTATACACATTGTCAACATGCTTTCCGAAAAGACTATAGCAATTTACCTTAAAATTGTAAAAAGATCTTTGCCCCTTAGTCTTTCTTAACTTCAGAAACAACTGCTCTTCTGAAGAGATGGGGCTCCCTCCCCTTGTGTATCGCTAAATAATACCTAGGCAATAACTGCAGCTGTGTTCTTCCCCATGAAGCTTTTATTTCATTTCGCTTCAGTTTTGACTAGTAAATGACCATGCAACACTTGCTAAAAGAGGCAAAAATGCACGTTATTGTTTTTCTCTGGTGCGTAGGCTGCAGTGAGGTTCTGTGAAACGGAGCTGAATTTATCCCAATCACGTAAATCAAGATGAACAGGCCTGAAGGAGAAGCATTCCATTTGAAATGGCAGTGGTGATTTAGAGCCATGTGGCCAAAATGCCCATTAGCTGTTTGTCATGAATATTTTTAGAAAGTGCAGAACAAGACTGTGACGAGAACCAGGGCCATAGTGTCCCCGTCTCCCCAGGAATCTGCCTGAAGCCTTCAAAAGCTGGCCAGGAATCAGCTGTGCTCCCTGGGCTGACAAACCCGGCACATACACACCCCGAAGAGCATTAAAGGCACAGCAGATGGAGACAGGACACACAGCTGCTCTGAGGACCGTCCCTCCGAGGACTGGCCCTCTGAGGACAGTCAAGATTTCCACTTAGCGCAGGTAAAGAACTTCTGTTATCAGACTGTGTAGACATGAGAAAGGTTGAGGTTAAAGCTGAGGACCCCATCTGTGGTGATGTGGACCATTATTTCTCAGCTCTCTGAAAGGATTCTGGGGAAAAATCCCATGATCTAAATATATTATAGATTTCAATCTCTCTAACCTTCAAAAAATGTCCTTTTCATTGCTCTTCTTCAGGTCTGAGGTTTTTCAGAGTGAATGAAGCTTGTGGCAGAACTGTGTGACCCTGAGCAAGTCACTTAATCTCTCTGAGCCTCAGTTTCCTCATCAGAAAAGTGGGTCAATAATAATGTCTGCCTCGTAGGGGTCTTGTGGGAATTAAACAAAATAATCCATACAAAGCACTCAGCAGAACACCAGTACTGTAAGATGCTCTCAGCAACTGCTAATTTTAATCCTGGAGGTCATGGTATAGTTCAAAAGCAGATTTATCCAGCTATAAATTATTGGCACATTTTACTTCTGGAAACCACAGCTCACTAGCCTCCCCAACAGAGGAAGGGAAAGAAAAGAAATGAAACCTAAAGAGTCACATTTGCATTATTTTAACCACTCCTGTGAGCCGCATAATGGGAGGAGGAATTTGTACCAACTGCTAAAAATGAAATTATTAAATGACCTGCGGCTATTTCTGTCCCCACTTAGCAGCTTTCAGAGGAAGAGGACATGCAAAGGATGTACATTTGTGTGAACTCTGCCCGGAGTCAGGACTTTTCCTCTGATTCTATCCTCCCCTCTTCCAACAACAGGCAGGCTGTCCTGAAGTTCCATGAAAAGGCCGAGCCTCTCCCAGCCCCAAGGGGTGAGTGTCCCCGCTCAGGTAGGACAGTATCAGAGACCTGGGGTCCAGCCTTATCCTACCACTGGCTATGCAAGTCACTTCCCCTTTCGATAAAATAAGGCCAGATGGAACTCGGGGTCATCTCTAAACTTCTTTTTAGTGATATAAGAGTTTGTGGTTCTCTCCGCATAAGCAATTTTAAGATCAAAAATACTTTCTTCCTGTGGACCTTGTGAAAGTCTCTTTTATTGCAGTTGCTCACATCAGGGTGAGCAAATGAGTCAAAGACGGTTGAATGTGAGGTTGAAACAAGGTTACATGACAGCTGGTAGACTTGTGAGATTCAGAGCAAAAAACCTGCATCAAATTAGGTCAAGTCAGGTATTTATTGAAGGGCTGAATCACGACCACGCACTGTAACAGGCCCCCATGAGATACCCAGAAGCCCGCTAGCCCTGTATGGACTTCCAGGCCGAACACGAGCAGTTGACAGGAAGATAAGCCAAAAGCAAGAAACCTGTTCATTATTTTAATGATATTCTTTTGTTTAGCTGACCCCTGAACAACATGGGGGTTACGGATGCCAACTGCCTGTGCAGGTGAAAATCTGCCTATAGCTTTTGACTCACCAAAAACTGTTGACTGGAAGCCCTACTCATAACACAAATAGTCGATTAATACATATTTTGTGTGTTATATGTATTATATACTGTATTCTTACAATAAAGTAAGCTAGAGAAAAGAAAATGTTATTAAGAAAATCCTAAGGAAGAGAAAATACATTTACAGTACTGTACTATACAATGTCACAAGTTTATGTCATCTGTTTACAAGATGAATCGTCTGTCAGTACCTACATCATATTGTCTTAAATGATACAAAACGCTATGGAGGTTATACGTATTACTAACACTAGACATCAAAAATGAAAGAATAATGTGAAAAAGAAATTCCTATTTATTTACAGGTATAACGACTCATGCATTGATAAGGAAGCAGCAATGTGATTGCTTTACGGTAGCCTAGTGTAATTGATAAAATTGCTTCACAGTAGCCTAGCCTGTATACTAATGAATAAATTGTTATAAAATTTTTATGGCATACAGTATTACAGTATTGGAAACATTGTTACATTAAGAAAAAAAACCTTACCTATGAAAATAGGCTCATACACAGCTTCTCCAATTAGGAGAGACAGGCATACTGTATAGTAAGGTAATTCTTTGAAAGCAAAGTTATAA
Source organism: Balaenoptera borealis (assembly GCF_965194805.1). Taxonomy (NCBI): domain Eukaryota; kingdom Metazoa; phylum Chordata; class Mammalia; order Artiodactyla; family Balaenopteridae; genus Balaenoptera; species Balaenoptera borealis. Next base: position 28,373,953 of record NC_138867.1, on the reverse strand, counting down.
AACAGTAGAAAAACTAATAAGTTATTAGTTTTATGTTAAATATCACTCACCTTATGCCTATGGAAGGACAGACTAGTATCTACATATATTTTATGCATTCATGACATTTCTAACTTTTTCTTCATTTTTTTGCTATTTCTAGGCTACGTGGTTCATTGGTTTTTTTCTTTTTTTAGCAAATCTCCAAAAATGTTTCCAATATATTTACTGAAAAAAAAGCCCACTATAAGTGGGCCCATGCAGTTCAACCCCACGTTGTTCAAGGGTCGACTCTACTTACAAAGTTATCATAAATCATTGAATGTTTTTTTGAAGAATATTTTCCATCCAATGAATAGCTGAAAAGCTATACAGCAAAACATAAGATACTGTTAGAATCACTTTCATTTTAGATGATTCTGATTCAGTGCATTCCTCTGCCCTCCCAGGTAAGACCACCTTAATAATTTTATTCCTAAAACTGCCACCTTAGAGTTCCTTTACGTACTTTATAATTTGGGATATCTTAAAATACAGAGTTTACATAAAATGGGTAATGGGAGGTCATTGTTGGGCCCTTCTTGGTTATCTCCAGCAGGCTGGTAAGCTCCCATCAGTCTACGTGTGCTCATCTCTTCTACTTCTGTCTCACACATAGAAAAGTCATCAAGAGCCGAGTACCAGGAGCATGGAAGGAAGCAGTGACCCAGTGACACATTAAGTTCCCCCCACGCCACCTGAAACAGTGTGTGAGCCGGGCCAGCACAACTTTGGAACAAATCCCCTTCAGCTCATCCCTCCAACCAGATAGCTATTTCTAAAGTTCCCCCAATCTCTCCATCCGCAACCCTCACAATATGGAGCTGCCACTACACTCACAGGGGCTCACAGAGAGACTGTGTGCTACAGTAGAAGAAGTCAGATTTGGACAAGTACATCTAATAGTTCCGACTGATCAAGAAACAAATCTGTTTCAATTAGTAGAACCCTTGGAGGCAAGGGATAAAAACTCAACCTGAAGAACAGAAGAAGGGAATTTATCAACACATATAAATGAAAAGTCCATGGGGAATGGGGATAGCTCTCGACACGGCTGGATCCATATACACACTCGCCAGGAGTCTTGATTTTTCTGTCTTCTGTGCTGGCTTCATTTCCAGCTGGCACTCTGCACATGGTAGCAAAGAGGGTCACCAGCAGCTGAAGGTTCTATGCTACCAGCTCAGAAACTCCAGCTGAGAGCTTATGCCTCTTTCCCAGTGGTTCTAGCAAAAGTCCTGAGATGGATTCTCATTGTCTAACTTGGATCATGTGCCCATCACTTAACCAGCCTCTGAGTTATGTGCTGGCTCCTGGAGCTAGAGGGTAGGACAGACCCCCTGCGGCACATGGACTGAGTGAGAAAGGGCATCCTCCAGAGCAAGGGGTCAGGGGGAAGGGTGTCGGAAAGACAGACACCAAGGATAGCCCTAAACAGGAGGCTTAATCGTCTGAACCACATTCACCCCGGGCTTTGTCTGTTCTCAGTGTGGTGCATCCTCAGTGCTATTTCACAAAGAGTTGTTCCCAGTCAAGAATCTGAGCACAGTCAGCTCTCCGGGGCGCCCCTTGTGCTCCCTTCCAGGCGCCCCTCGTGCTCCCTTCCAGGCACCCCTTGTGCTCCCTTCCAGGCACCCCTTGTGCTCCCTTCCAGGCACTGCCCTCCTAAGGGTAACCACTATTCTGCTTCTAACACCACAGATACATTTTGCCTGTTATTACACTCCATAGAAACAGCATTGCATGGAATGTGCTTTTATGACTGTGCACTTTTCCGTAGGTACATTATACGTCAATAAAAAGTGTATTTAAAAAAGAGAGCTGATTATGACATTTTCCTCACTTTACCAACATCAGAAACTGTGCAACTTTCAAGGACTTTCTCAGCTTTTTCAGAAATGGCCTTGTCTCCAAATGAAACAATCTCTTGGATAGCAAATTCTTTCAGCATCTGCAGTAAACCACAGGTGGCCAAGGTCACAGGCAGTGGGGCCCATGCAAGGGGCTTGCTATGCTCTTCGGCCTCCTACCTGCTTCTGCACAGCCTTTCAGCCTGGGCTCTGTCTTCTCACAGCGGGGCGTTTGGGAAGACCCTTTGCTGTTCTTTGCATCTGGATGGCAGAGGTCAGCAGAGGGCAGCTGTCAACCAAGCAACGGTCTGCCAGTAAGCCTTTGAAGGCTCGTGGGCAGAAGAGAGAGACGGCATTGCTGGGTCATTCCAGAGCAGTGATTCAGGGACCCCTTAAAGAATGATGACAGTTACAAACTCTGCCTTGCACCTCTCAACGCTGAGGTTCATCTGTGGATAAACCCCAAAAGTCTATGGATTCCAGGTGAAAACTTCTCTATAGGGCAGAACTAGAGCAAGCGAACAGGTGACACTGGCCACCCTTGGGAGGTAGGGTGTCCCTCTGCCCTAGAATTGTGCATGCAGGGGATGGACGGGCTTCTATAAGGTTTGTTATAGACAAGACTTCCTGGAATGGGTGAGAAGGTGGATTACATTATCTTTAAGGCTCTTTCTAAGGCTCTGATTCCATGATTCTAACAAAGCCCCTCTAATGGTCCTAACAGCAGACCAGAGACTAGACCATCAATGTTAATTCCTCAAAACAAAACAAAACAAGGAATTACCATGTAACTGAGTAATTCCACTCCTAAGTATATACCCCAAAGAACTGAACACAGGCATTCAAACAAATAATTGTGCATGAATGTTTTTAGCAGCACTATTCAACATAGCCAAAAGGTAGAAACAACACAAATGTCCATCGACAGATAAACAGATCAACAAAATGTTGTACATCCATGCATGCAATGGCATATTATTCAGCTTTAAAAAGGAATGAAGTTCCAACACATGCTCCAATACATGAATGAGCCTTGGAAACACTATGCTAGAAGAAGTCAGATACAAAAGGCCACAGATTGTATGATTCCATTTATATGAAATGTCCAGAAGAGTTGACTCTACAGACAGCAGATTAGCGGTTGCCAGGGGCCCGAGGTCGGGGTGCGGGGGTGATGGAGTGAACGGGGAGTGACCGGTAATGGGTACAGAATCTCCTTCTGACGGATGATGAAAATGTTTGGGAACTAGACAGAGGTGATGGTGGCACAACACTATGAATGTACTAAATGCCACTGAATTGTAATCTTATGTTATATGAATGTTACCTTAATACAAAATAAATAAATAAGACCAATGGTGAGCAAGCAGGCTCTGTGCTGCCCTGGGCTCCCAGGTTGCCTGGCAAATATGGGGCCCCTCTCCATTCTGGGCCTCCTAAACGGGCCTGCCCAGCCCACAGTCATTTCCTGGATTTGGAATTTTAAACTAAAACAAAAGAATAACAACATCATCAACAAAAACACCAGCCACCCTGAAAAGGCTCTTTACCCTCTAATACCCAACCTCCAGGCTAGAAACAGAAGAGGCAGATGGAAATTAACCCTTTCGAGCCATAAGGGTAAGCATTTTAAGCCTGAAAACACCTTGGGAGCGAGCGCAGAGGCTAGAGGATTTCCCCTAAACTCCAAATAAAGCAAAGGAATTCCCTCTAGTCCTATCATGGCTCACACAACCTCGAGAAGACACAACAGTACTTGAAGGCCTCAAAATCCACCATTTCGTTTAGGCAGATCCAGCAAATGGCTGGGTCATGAGAATCATCACCCAACTACCCACCCCACTGTTCCTTTAATCAAACCCTCTTTTGCCTTTTAGAGCAAGAATGCATCGATTTAACCCAGATAACCAAGTGATCCTCAGGTTTTACAATGATATAAAAGGTAAATAATTTCATGGTCCATCCCATGACAAAGTTGGTGACTTTCTTATTTTGAGACTCATTCCAAGATACCCCTGAAAACACTGATCCCTAAGGTCTGTTGTATGGGATGACCACTCAGTCATTTACCAGGTAGAGATTTTTCCACCACCCCGATCCCAACTCCCTTACTCACTCACACACACACACACACACACACACACACACCTATTTGTGGCTTGACTTCCCGGAGGAATTTCTTCCTTAGCTGAACTGCCCTCCTTATAACAGCGGGGAGCTCCCCTTTCATGTGGTCCAACTGAACAGAGATGCACTTGCATCAGAGTCATACGCCCCCAGTCTTCACAGATACAGGTCCTGCAGAAAGAGCGACTGATGTGAGTGGCAGTACTACTGGAGTATCTTGTCAAACAGCTGCTCCTCACGGTGTCTAAAATTAGAGGGCAAACAAGAAATCATTCATCCCTGGAGCTAACTTGTAAGAGTGAATTTCCATTCCTTAAGAGGTATGAAGAGGTTTTACTCCTTCTCAACTAAATCTTGCTAGAAGTACATAGGAATGAAGAAGAGTCACAGAGCAAATATTTATTAAGCACCAACTCTGTGTATGACACTTGAGATGGAAAGAGTTACAAGATACACTCCTTATCCTCTTAGAATGTATAATTGCTTTGAGTGGAGAAGACACGTATATTGAAAACAGATACAACCATTTTGTAAAAATACCTCTCAGGGGAAAAGAAATTATTCTTAAATTGATGGATGGATGAAACAACTGGGGACAGACCTTGAAACCCTAACCTGACATTCCTTCCAGTGTCGTGGTAAACAAAGGCCTTGAAAGAGGAACAATCTGAATTTGAATACCATCCCCATCCTGCACAGGCTGCGTCACCCTGACAAGATACTAAACCTTTCTAAGTCTCACTTTTTCCATCTGTAAAATGGGCATCATGCCACCTATTCTGCAGGGTGGTTGTGAGCATCCAATAAGAAACAAATTTAATAGAACATGGAAGATGTGCGTTGTATAATAGCTATAATATAAATAGCACATGACAGAGAAATCAGTCAATAATACATAAAAATAGCTATGAATTGGAGGCTGAGTATGGGACTTGCACTATCTAAATTAATCTTCCCAATGACTTTGTTATTAATCATCTTATAAATTACTTTATAAATTTAATTTCATAGACATTGCGTTTGTTAAGGCAAACTAATCTTTGCAGTCAAGGAGCCCGTAAATCTCTGAATTTTCCTAGGCTAGATAGAAACTGTAAAGAAGCATCATATCGGGTGTAGTCAACTAACATTGTCTTCCCACCACCCTTAGTGCTTGCCAAGCAGCCCCCAAAACAAGGGCCCTGCAATGCCCAGACAGTCAAGTGACTCACATAAGTGGATTTGTGTTTTGTATTCAGCTTACAGTACACTCCTCTTCAAAATTCATGTTGTCCATCCCATTTACTGGACAATTACTTCTCTCAGGGCAATGGTTCTCAAAGAAGAGGAGGGATTTTGCCCCTTGGGGACATTTGGCAACATCTGGAGATGTACTTGGTTGTCACAAGTGTGTGTTTGTGTGTGGGGGGGAGGGTGAGCGGAGCTTGGTACTGGCGTCTAGTGGATGGAGGCCAGAGGATGCGGCTGAGTATCCTGCAATGCCTGGGCCAGCCCCTCCTGCAAGGAGTCACTGAGGTTGAGAAACCTTGCCTTAGGGGCAGAGAGGGAATCTTAGATTTCCTTGTAGCCATAACACATGCCCAGTGGTAGTCAGAGACAGTCTTGTAGCGAGAGCCCAGCTTCATGGAATGCAGCCTTACATATTTACAGCGGGAGACGGTATTGGAGGAAAGAAAGATTTCAACCAACCTCGCTCTCGGAAGAGCCCAATGACATGTCACCAAAATGAAGAAATATAGCCCCAGTCAAGCCTCTTGAGTGTCAAGGTCAATGCCTATCCTTTGCGAGGAGGCTCTCAGCTGGCTCTTTAGTATCTGAATGGGGGATGTTTTGTGTGGCCAAACCTGTGGTCTGGGCCACAGTAGAAGGCACAGGGCCAAGCCTTACACAGGACTGTCATCCCCAGGCTCAGGCCCACTCCTGCCCTGCACCCCATGATTTAAGGGGGTCCTCCTGATCGGCTGAAGGCACAGAAATTCGGTGCAGTCAACTTTTTTGATCTGTCTCTCCTTTCTCCAAGTCTACCCTTCTCGTCCTTAATGACACCTACCATGTTGGGCAAAATCCTACTACGCCACACTTACGGTGGCGACAGGAAGGCACCGACGTCACCTCGGTGGCCCGAAAGAAAGCCTGGAGCAGGGGCCTCCACTCACATTCGATAGCTAAGGAAAGGAACGCTCAAGAGAGAGTGTTTCCCAGTTACACGGCGAGGGGGGTGGGAGTCTCCACAGCTGAGCTTCTGCCTCCAGGTTCAGGGCCCTGTCCACTCCAGCACACACCACAGGGGAAGCCCACGGTGGCGGCCTGCTTTACTGCCTACTACTCATGCAGCAGGGAGCGGAGACCTGTGAGATGGGCTGGTCTCACTAAGCGGTGGGAGGTGCATCATCTGTATTTGGCTGCCGTAGCTGAGCACGGGGTGGGAGAAGCACAAGCCAGCGAATCCCCCAGCATCCGGTGCAGGCAGGGGAGGGGGGCAGCCTGTGAGAGAGAGGTCTCCTCCCAGGAGGAGAGAGCGCTCCTCAAAGGCAGGGTACAAAGAGGTCTGGCAGAGGACGTGAAGGTTCTAGATTGCTTATTCCTTCATGAAACATTTATTGAGCACACTGGGCCAGATGCTACAGATACAGAGTGAACAGGGCAGGTAAGAGCCCCACCTCCTGAGAACGTAGATTCTAGGAGGAGAGAGAGAGGATACGTAAACCAGAAGAACACAGATGATTGTGCTAAGTGCCAGAAGATAAATAAACAAGAAACTGCAATCAGAAAGTACCAGGTTTGGGGCGAGCACTATTTAGACAACAGATCAAGGAAATATACTTGGGGAAAGCGCCATTTAAGCCGAGACCTAAAAGGTAAGAAGAACCCAGCTCCCCAGAGAGGAGAGAGCGGAAGCCCGTACAGGCAGCGAGCAAGGGTCCCGCGTCAGGTATCTGAGGGCGTGCTTGAGGGACGACCTCTGAGGCTGCGATGGCAGGAGGGAGTGGAGTGATATGAAGCTGGCCAGGGGCCACCACAGGCAAGACCTTGAATTTTATCTAAGAGTGCTGAGAAGCCAGCACTGGAAAGTTTTATGCAACAAAGAGACATTTCTGTTTTGCAATACCATTTGGCTACAGTGAGAAGCAGGGACGAGGAAAGACCAAGACTGGGGGCAGAGTACTGGTCATGAAGCCTCGGTCCAGGCAGGAGACGGAGGGACCATGCCTAGGACTAACAGCAGGGCACGGGGAGGAGGGGACAATCTGAGCTGAGGATGGAGGCGGAGCCACCGGGACTTGCTGATGGAAGCGGGTGGGGTGAGGGAGGCAGAAACGAAGGCCATTATCAAGTGATGCCAATTTCCAAGACGGGAAAATGCAGAGGAGAAAGAGATTTAGGGGAAGGGGGGCCTGTATGCCAACTCTCTAAACCAACCTTGGTCTTAAAAATATCCTCATTCTTAGCCTCCTTACTGTTATTAAATACTTGTTGACCAAATACAACATTAAGACACTGCTACTGACTCACTTTTAAGAAATCTAAGACTCACTTTTACGGAAAGCGGGAAAAAATAATTGCAAAGCAAGTGTAATTTGATTGCTTTTGAGATTTTTCAAAAAGATAATATATAAATGCTAGTTATCAAGGGACTTGTACTTTCCACTTTATACTTTCCTTATTACTTTTTATAGCAACACTTTTTTTTAGAAAGAATGAGTTACTCCTTTGAAGTCAGGCTTTGTGTTTCCAAAATGCCCCTCTGAAGATGCACAGCATATTTCCTCTTGGAAGCCATAACCTATTAGGACATCTGAAGGGAGCAGAGTTGGGAAGGAAAAGGACACAAGCCAGGTCGATCATGCAGACAGCTCCATGCAGGATGCCCTGAGCACCTTCCGGCCAGCTCTCACAAGAGTCCACCACTAATGCATTCAGATTCCAACCTGCCTTTTCTTCTTGCTTCATCGGTTCTCATTTTTTAAATCTGGCCCACTCACTGTGGAGGTATGTTTAAAATCAGAGAGGGAGGATCTTTTTCTTATTTAGCTCCAAGCTGGCCCACTTTTGCTTCATCCCATCAAGATAAGCTCAGTCGTCAATCACCTCCTCCAAGAAGCCTTCCATGACCATCCCAGGCTATTAACAACTTTTTTCCTGGTCTCCATCATACCACAAGGATGTCTCGATTATAGCATTTGTCCCATTAATTTTTAATATCCAGTAAGTCCCCTACATACGAACGAGTTCCATTCCGAGAGCACATTTGTAAGTCCAATTTGTTTGTAAGTCCAATTTGTTCGTAAGTCCAACAAAGTTAGCCTAAGTACCCAACTAACACAATCGGCTATCTAGTACTGTACTGTAGTAGGTTTATAATACTTTTCACACAAATAATACCTAAAAAACAAATAAACACAAAAAATAAAGAAAACATTTTTAATCTTACAGTACAATATCTTGAAAAGTACAGTAGAACAGTACGACAGCTGGCATACAGAGACTGGCATGCACGTTTGCATCTTTGAAAGTTTGCAGCTTGAAGGTTCGCATGTAGGGGACTTACTGTACATCTGTTTCCTCCATTAGATGGGGAGTTTAGAGTGGACACCTGTCATGCTTTTTGTCTACCCAGTGCCTTTTGACACTTTTCCTATGTGTACAGAATTTCCCATCTCATGATTTTACACATCTTTAAGGTAAAAGGCAGAAACTTGTTTTCCCAGTTTCCCTTGCCAGCTGTGGTACAGGCACGTGACCTGGGCTCTGCCAATCAGGCGTAAGAGGCATGAAGCAGCGGTTGCCTCGTGGAAGCCATTCTGGCAAAAGTGGCTGCAGACATCCAACAAGACATCAACAGCAGAAAAGTTTAAAGTAGTGTCTTGTGCTCAATGTCAAGCGTCGGTGCCCGTCCACCAATAGGGGCAGAAGCATCTCCACGGCAGCAGTGCATTGCCCAGATTGGCCGCTTTGCTTCCAAGCCAGTTCTGCCTCTGCCGGAGCTTCTTTAATAAATTACTTCTCTGCTTAAACCAGGTAGAGTAGATTCTGCTGCTTGCAACCAAAGTTCTTAACTGATAACTGAGGTCTTCAAGGCAGGGATGGAATGGATTCATTTCTCTATCACTCCTGTCTAGGAAAGTGTTGTATACATTCCCCATCCGCCTACCAGAATACCGATGCAAGCATTATTGAAGGTGCAGATCAATTATGTTGAATAAATGAATAAATGGATGGAGAAGCCAGACTGCAAATGATTAGCCTCTCAAATCCCCATTCTTTCAGTGATCATCGAGGAGTGTTATTCCTTCTATAAGTCTTCTGCTAATTAGAGAAGACACACAGGAATGTGGCTTCCCATAGCGATTCTCAAACCAGGCTTCTCTGGAATATTGGTGGTTTCCATTGCTAACACTGAATAATAGCGAGTTTTTCCCAATACATACAGAAAATTTATTTAGCACATGGGATTTGTCGGTTTCAGGGTTTTCACTCAGAAAGTTTGAAAACTCTGGCATCTGCTACTGTTTTGTCAGCAAGTACAATGGATGAAAAAATAGTTGAGCAAGTAAGCAAATACTACAGCAAAAACTCAAAACTGCCGGTCTGCTTAGTTCAACAATTTTCCTTCTCCTCATGCCCAATTTTTTCACTGGGAATTTAGATGGCACACTTAACACACCATCCTCTTTTCCGCTAGCAAAGGTGTTCTTAGTTCATATAATGGAATCCACTGATTCAACATGGTATTGAATGGACAGCACTGACTCACAAATGCTTGGCCACCTGAATATTTTTGAGCACTGCAGTTCTAAGTTCCTGCCCCCGTGCTCTCCTTCTGTTATAGGCTGCATTGTGTCCTCCCAAATTCATATGATGAAGCCCTAACCCCCAGTACATCAGAATGCAACGGAATTTGGAGACAGGTTCTTTAAAGAGATGATTTAGCTAAAATGAGGCCATTAGGGTGCCCTAATCCAATATGCCTGGTGTCCACATAAGAAGACATTTGGACACACCAGAAACAGAGACACCAGGGGCATGCAGGAAAAAGACCATCCGAGGACACAGAGCGAGAACACAGACACCTACAAGCCAAGAAGAGAGGCCTCAGGAGAAGCCAAACCTGCCAACATATTGATCTGGAACTACCAGCCTGCAGAAGTGTGAGAAAATACATTTCTGTTGTTTAAGCCCCTAGCCTATGACAACTTGTTACAGCAGCACCAGCAAACAGCTACACCTTCCTCTGAGTTTCCCAGCCTCCAATCAGAGCTGCAAATGCACAGTGGAAGCTGTCCTGGGGCTCCTGGCCCTACCCTCCTCCTGCCCCATTGCTCTCCGCACCCCTAACTGGGAAGGTGGAGGAACAATCCTGACTGCGCTGTGAGGCCCACAGGGCCGTCCCTGTGAATCCCCAGGCTCCTGACTCGCAGCCCCTTTAGGGAGTCACCCCCTCGTAGTACGGATCGTGCCCTCCTTCCCGGGCTCTTTTGTGGCGGCACAAATACAGTGGGGAGGAGTGACCTTTAGATTCTGCGAACGTGACTGAGTTACACAGAGGAGCTGACAGCCCGGTCTGCGGCACCAGGCCCCTCTGGGAGGCCCTGGGGGAACTAGGCCTCAGGATGGGGAGAAAGACACAAAGAGGAGGCGGGAGGGGCCCGGGACAAACTGTCTACCTCAAAATTATCTCTGGCCTTGTGCTGGCTCCAGGCCCCCGCCAGAGACAGTGGTTTCTGGGGCGAAGAGAGCATTTTATTTTTTTTGGCCACACCATGTGGCAGCTGGGATCTTAGTTCCCTGACCAGGGATCGAACCCGTGCCCCCTGCAGTGGAAGTGTAGAGTCTTAACCACTGAACCACCAGGGAGAGAGCATTTTAAAACGGAGTCTCTGGGTGGTTAGGGCTCTGGTGGGCAGAGATGCTCCCACCTGACCTTCAGGGTGCCCCCCGCCACTGCTCCCCTCCCAGGGGCCCACCACGGCCGGTGCAGCTGCTCTGAACGAGTGCCCAGGCTCTGCTGCATAACAGACGACGCAGACAGGAATCGGGGAGGGAGGCACCCACCTGGCCCCTCTGACCAGGCCTCTAGAAGGGGCGGCTGGGGAAGTTGGGAGGCAGTGGTTTTCCTTCAGTGAAGTAGTGAAGTCACACGGTGTCTCTCTTTGCAGTCAGGAGAGATGGAGAAGAAGGGCCAGGCTGGGCAATAGCTTTAGAGGAAAGAGTGAGCGGAACCTGACGCCTGGGGGGTGAAGGGGTGGGGAGGTGCGGACAGGGAGGAGCTCGGGCCACTCAGGTTCGGCCTTAAAAGGCCAGGTGGACCACGAGGTCATTCCCTGGCACCAGGGACTCTAAGGAGTAGTTTTGGAGATGACGGTAGCTTTTATTGTGGCAATTATAATGTTATAATAAGTACAGGTCTCCTCCTCCAACTAGACTGGATACTTCTTGAGGTTAGAAACCGCATTTCAGGCCCTGAAACTATATGGCACCTAAGACACTGTACAGACAGCGTTTCAGGCACGTCTCCATACTCCAGGCTGGAGTCCGGAGCATCCACTCAGCACTTAGGTAACAACATTAGTTGAGGGCCACCGCGTACCCAGGACTGGATCGAGTACTGTGCTGGCTCTGGAATTGCAAAGGCCGGACGTGCAGCTGGCACTTAATACATGTTCATTGTCTCTTGGGTAAACATTTTGAAGGATGGCATATTAACCGTAATTTTTAGTTTTCTGTATTCCTGATGCTCTGGCATCTGGGGGCTTGCTGACTTGGGAGAGACTGCCCCTCCCAGCGCTAGCCAACTCCTAGAGATCGCAAACCACCAGGCTTCTAGCACACTCTTCATATGCAAGCCAACCAGTCCAGAGCCCCCCTCTCCCAACTACCTACTTTATCGGGCTCTCACACACGACCCCTGCTCACATCACCCCACAACCTCATTCCTCCAGTTGTACCAAACAACTTGGGGCATTCCCTAAACCATGGAGCCTGCCAAAATTATTCAAACTAGCCAACCCTAAACCTGCTTAGGCCGCCTCACCCAATCCTTCCCACAGACATCACAATAAAGGTTTTACCCACACTTTCTCGTCACTCTCCTTCTGCCTCCTGACCAACCCTGGTGCTTCCCTGTGTGGCCCCGTGTGGCGTGGTGTGCCTTCCGTTTCCAGGAATCTGTGCGTCTAAATTTCCACCACAACAGTCATTTCTGTGCCTGCGTGTCTTACCATGCATGATTAAAGCAAATCTCGGGTACATTTTTAAACAGATGGTTAAATGTGAATAAGCATTCGGTAACTGTAAATTAACAACTGATTCCTTCCAAGCAGTGCAAAGTACATCTTCTTCAGAAGAGAGAAAAGAGGTGTTAGTTCTATCCATCATGTTAAAATTGTATGGAAGTGAGAGAGGAAGCTAGTTTTGGGAGATGGGCCAATCCATACACAGTCAGTCCTCAGTCTAATGTGAGGTCAGGATTTGGGACAAGAATGAAAGGCAAAGAAAGCAGAAGATGCTTTTTCACCATACACTCTGCAGAGCCTTGCGCAGGCTGGGAGGACAAAGGAAAATCCAGTTAACACTTGCATCAAACTCAAGACTCTAACTTTCTAGGAATGACGTTATTAAAGCCATGCAAACCAACAAAACAAGGAGACAAAAGAAGCATCCCTTTTATGACATTTATTTATTAATGACGCTACCAGAAGCTCCCATTAATCCAGAGAGATGACATGAGATCATGGGTACATGAAGCATGTGGCACAACATCTGGTATCAAGTGAACACTCAACAAATTACAGCCGTCATTGCTGATGTTCTTAGCAATTGGCAAATCGGATTCTCTGAGTGGCTTTTCTAATAAACAATATTTAGATCACCAGTTATCAAAAAGACAATAAAATGAAATTCATTCAGCATTATGGCTGGGCTGCACGTAATTTCACCTTCCTCTGATGCATTTGACGATTCAGAACATACTTTTAAGATCTCACCCTCCTTCCAACATATCATGAATAACATTAATTGCCTCTATATCTTAATGATCATAAAACCTATCCTGATTATTTGTGGTTGCTGGATGTACACAGGGTGATTCAGCGGGCATGCAGGGAAACTACAGAATCGTTGGACCAGGAAGAAGTGTGATTTACCCATGGGGCATCTGCAGAGCTATGACCCTTCTCAGGGATGCCAGCCGTGTGTGAGTTTATCTCCAGGGAGGAACCAAACTGATCTTGAAGAAATGCTATAAAGTCCTCTCTACTAGACACCCGACAAGAACAGACAGGAAACAGGTGTCTAAGAGCCCTGCTCAAAATTGGATATTGACTTTTTCCTCCTCACCCCACCCACCCATGGATCAACCCAGGTTCCACAGAATTAGGTAACTTATTAGAAATAAAGTAACCTAAATTATGATGTCTGCTTCTTCACATTTGTCTCTAGGGATTTTATATGTGCAGAGGAACCCAGACACAGCAATACACAACTCAAAGGAATTCTGCCAAATCCACTTTCTCAGTTTTGAGCTCCAGGTATGGGAGCAAAGCACCTGATAAGCACTAACCCTCCAGAGGCGAGAAGGAACAAAGTCTTTCCTTGGGAGGCATGAGGTTGAAAAACAGGGAAGCTTAATCAACCACTCCCATTCCCACAAGACTTCCAAAAGCTTCTCTCGCCACCCCCATCACACTATTTCCTTCTCTGCAGTCTTGACACATACCCCATTCACTTACCAGAATACTAAAGCATTTTCAGACTGATAATTCAAACAACAGGCAATAATAAGGACCAAGGGAGCTTAGAGACATGTGGAAGCTGTGGGCATGTCATCAGGAATTACTCCTGCAGAAGCACAGCCACCCAGAAACCTCAGCCAGAACCAGCACCTGGGGCCATGGGACCAACAGCTCTGCTTTGGCCCTGGCTAAATACCCCTGTTTCCAATCCAGGCAAACTCTCCTGGCAAAACCCACAGCTGAGCCTGTGGGTATTAACCCATTTCTACCATCGATGCCTGTTCGCAAGGAAATATAGATGCAATATATTCAAATTCTCTCCTAATGCTCGTCTTAAGTCACTACCATCAGAAGAAATGCCAACTTACTTCTTGGGAGCTGTAAGGAAGGATACCAGGACATATAAGAACCAGACCCTGACTTCAGTTACCTAATAGCCTAGTTAGGAATAATTAGTATGCAGATGAAAAAGTAATTAACAATGCATGGTAGTATCTAATGGTGGAAATTCACTCAGCCTAAATGTATAGAAATCTAGAAACTAGGGCAGTCCAGCAAAGCTTGGAGGAGGAAGACCTTGAAGGCCAAGAAAGTCACAGGCAACCACTAAGAAGGAGAGGAGCCCTGCAAATGGGGGCATGTGGGAGAGCACATGGCAAGTTCAGAAGCCAATCCATATACCTATCTATCTCCCTTCTGGTAAGAGCATGGCACAGTCAGACCCAGGGATAGAATAAATCTCCATGGCACAAGTGATGCCATCCTCCATTCCACACCCAAGGCAGACACGACCCATGTATCACAGCACTGAGCCTTGATGTGGTCTCAGAGCCCTTCTCGACACTGTGCTCCAGGAAACACTAATAGTCAGTCAGAGCTGGCACTCATGATAAAAATCGTTTCTCCCTCCCTGAGAGGGAACGGGGTAAACCCTGGCTGGGTGAGGAATTCCGGGGCTGGACGTGTCCAGATCACTGAGTCAGGATGGCTTCCTGGACGTAAGAAGGAAAGAGCTGTCATTACATCTTACCCCCAGAGCCAGAAGGAGGCCTGATCTTGAGGGGCAGTTACGCTGACATGCTTGCAACCACAAAGGCCTTCTGGGCATCATCACCCCTGATGTGATCCCAGGACCCAAATCCTCCCAAATTCTGCCAGACGGGCCTTATAGTAGCTTATCCCCAAAGACAGCCACCTTCAACTTCCCTTCCTGTGCACACATGCTAGTCTGTTCCTCCATCCCTTTGAATCTGAGCTGCTCCGGGACTGCTCAGTGGAATATGGCAGAAATGGCACTGTGCCAGTTCTGTTTTTTTTTTTTTTTTTTGAAAGGAAGGAATAATTCTATATTTAAATGTAAATAAATTTTTTCATAGGAAAATCCAAAATGATATATATAATACTCTCAGAAATAATAAGAAAAATTTGAAAATTTGTTAGATATAAAATCAATATAAAAAGAAACTACATTTAACATATCACCAGTAAGCATTTAAAACATTCTCCAACAATACAATTTTAATATTATCATGATATATCAATACTAATGTTTAAAAATTTTTCATTAGAGTATAGTTGCTTTACAACGTTGTGTTAGTTTCTGCTGTACGGCAAAGTGAATCAGTTATATGTATAAATATATCCCCTCTTTATTAGATTTCCTTCCCATTTAGGTCACCACCACTGTGCCAGTTCTGGTTCCAACCTTTATGAGGATTTGCAGTTTCCTCTTCCCCTCTCTCTCTCCCTCCCTCTCTCTCTCTCTTTCTCTCTCTCGGGAGCCCAGAGCCATCACATCAGAAATCTGGTGACCCTGCTAAAGAGACCACATGGAGAGACCAGATGGAGAGGAAGAAGCCCTGGGACTATAATGGAGAAAGACACAGAAGCCAAGCGTCCCAGCTGAACCCAGCCTTGCAGCTCTGCCCTGCCAAGGTCTTGACACCAGAGGGAACCCTCCCTAGACCAGCCCAGCCATGAACTGAATCCCACACCGAAGGATCCAAGTCAATGCCACGTGGAGCAGAAAACTGCACAGCTAAATTCTGCCCAAATTCCTGGCCCGAAGAATCATAAACAATAAAATGATTGCTCTCTTAAGCCACCAAATGTGGAGTAGATTGTACCACAACAAGAGATAACCAGGATTATCTGTGCACGGGCCCCACTCCACAGGCAGCTGAAGTACTTCTCAGGGCTCTGGGCTCCGGTACTACTCCCTGCAAGTCCTCTGGGCCTGACCACATCCAAGACAAGTCAGGGCACTGCATTCTGGAGCAAGATGCCACACTTCTGATTACCCACAGCCTTGGCCTCAGCTTCCCGCCCACTTTTGTCCTTTAAGTCAAGATGTACAACTTCTGAAGAACCCAAGTTAATCACTGACCTCAAGTCTCCAAAGTTCAAGTGTTGCCTGTTCCTTGTTCTTCTTTAAAAGACATAAAGGACAAATTCTCTTCCTTCTGAGCCTGATGCCTTTGAGAGCTGCAGCTTCGGCTACGGACTGGAGAACGTGTGAGTTCAGATCTGCCAAGGAAAGCCTGCGAGTTGGCTGTAGATGATCTTCACCTGCTCCAGCCACGGGGTCATCGTGCAGCAGGGATGCACCTGGCCTACTGAAGCTCAGCGCCGCCCGAAAGCTCACAGGGTCCAACCAGCTCATTTGGCAGAAGACACAGAGGCCTGAAGAGGAGATGTGGCTTGTTCTGGGTCAAAGAGGAAGTCAGTACGACTGCAGCCAGACACCAGGCCCTGAGTTAGTTCAGGAGTGACCCACGAGCTCCATACAGACGGCTTTGGGGAAGAGGTCCTCAGCCTCAAGGAAATACTTCCTTTCCATGCCCTCTGGTTTGTGGTGGCCTCTGCACCATCCTTTAAACCACTCTTGGTTTAAGGCACATGTGCAGAGTCAAGCACAGGCTTGTGTCTGCTTTGGGGTCTCTCTCCAAGAGCTCCAGGAAAATTGCACCAGGGGCAAGAGCAAAAAGACCCTCTCTTCTATATTTAACTCCTTCCCATCCCCTGACACACACACACACACACACACACACACACACACACACACAGGGTATCTCCACGTACAGCACATCTTCTGGTTTAGTGGTGTGCGTGTGGACCCTCTGCCTTTTAATTTGGTTGAATTGCATATTCTCTTGCAAAGCCACAAGGGTTGAACCTTACTGGTTCCTGTTTTAGCAAAAAGGGCAAATTCAGATCCCTCTACCCATACCCATCTACGCATATGCATCTACTGATGAACATCCTGCATGAACCTTATAACTGCAAATGATCTTCGCTGCTCTGACCCCAACTTGAATACTAAGTCTTGGAGGCACCCCAGATAGACCTAGCAGGTTGGAAGAGCTCCTTAAACAATAGTTATTTTCACAAGGCATCGTTGGAAATGGTTGTAACCTGTACTCTTGATGACCAACGATGATGTCCTACATGCCAGATGCTCTCTTAGGTGCTCTGCAAATGGATTTATCTCCTTTAAAAAATCCCCACCACAATCTGAGGAGGGAGGTTCAGTTATCTCTATCCTTTATAGATGAGGAAACTGGAGCTCAAAGAAGTTTAGAAACAAGCTCGAAGTGACCAGAAATTCAGCTGCAGAGCTGGAATTTGAACAGAAGTCCAGCCAACTTCAAAGTCCATGTTCCAAACCACCATACTGCATTGCTTTATATGTATATAAACGTATCTCCATATGGTTCATTAGTGTAATTCATTCCAAACATATAAAACCATCACCCGTATGACAGTCTCAGAGTGGTACTGGGACCACAAAAGTACAGTCCTGCAACCAAAGGGGAAATCCAAATAGTTCACATTCTTTTTTTAAAAAAAATTAAGATATCATTGATATATAACATTATATTAGCTTCGGGTATACAACACAATGATTTGGTATTTGTATGTACTGTGAAATGTACTTCATGATCTTTGCATGCATTTTTTTCAAACATCGTGGAAGAATTTTGTAGACCATAGCTACGTTTCCTAGAATCTCCCTCTTACCTCTAAGCCATTTCTTTCACATGCTGTTCCTGCACTTCTCTCTTCAAGATCTTCCCCAAATATCCTTCCCCAGATACAAACAGAACTCAAAGAGAGCAGCTGTAACCTTGTGCACACTCTCCCAAAGTGGCTCATGTTTAACTGGTTTTGAAGGAAATGTTGCGATGTGACTTCCTTTATGGCTTTGGGAAAGATACTGGAGGAAGCTCGGGGGTGCCCTGTCCCAGGCATGCATCCCCTAAGGGAAAACCTGTTCACGACCAACCTGGACTTCACCCTTACAAAGACCTAAGAAAAGGGAAGGCAGGGCCCTCTGCAGAAGGTGGGCCAGAAGAAAATGAGCTGAACCTCTCCTGGGGAGGGAGGACGAATGGGAGAAAGGCTGGCGACATATCCAATTAATTTTTGTTCTGTCATATTTACATTCTGGGCTTGTTTATCTCATTGGTTGGTTGATTGATTTTCCAAACACAGAGTCTATAGTGATAATCCCATGAAAACTCAGGAATATGTAAACCCACAGGAGCTTTGGCATAGGTTTTGTACATTGGCTTCCTTAAAAGGGAAAAAGGAACTCTCATGCATTTAATAGCAGTGCAAGCTAAAAAATGGTTTTCCATTGAAAGACTTATTTTTCCAATCAGTAAATACTTTTTTTTTTTTCGGGCTGCACCATGTGGCTTGTGGAGTCTTAGTTCCCTGACCAGGGACTGAACCCGGGCCCCAGCAGTGAAAGCGCGGAGACCTAACCACTGGACTGTCAGGGAATTCCCCTAAATACTTCCTTTAAAAACAGAAAGAGTTGGTATATGTGAAAGTTGTTAAAAGAGTAAATCCTAAGAGTTCTCATCACAAGGAAAAATATTTTTCTTTTTTTGTAATTTATAGGAGATAATAGATGTTAACTAAACTTACTGTGGTAATCATTTCACGATATATGTAAGTCAAATCATTATGCTGTACACCTTAAACTTATACAGTTCTGTATGTTGATTACATCTCAATTTTTTTAGAACGAAAAAAGGGGAGAAAAAAACAAAAGAGTTAAATTTTCCTAGGTCTTATTACTATCTAAAACTCATGATTTTAGAAGATGGAATCAAATTGGTACAATTATTCCTATGACTTCTTGGAAAACATCATGGAATCCCTATTATCTTATTACCATAATCACTTAAAAATAATTGGTGAAAATGACCAAGGCCATCAGGACCCACATTTAGAAAATGAGGGTTGGAAGGAGAAGATCCAAGCTAAGGGCTTTCCTTAATGTCTTATCAAAGAAACAAGAGGTTAGGCCTGAGCTGTAGGTGACCCCAGTGTGACTTTGGCCTGACACCTGGGTGAAAGCCCAGACTCAGGCCCACCATGTGGCACAATTCTAGGGAAGGGCTCTCACTCCCTTGAGTTGATCAGTGTACACCCTGTACATGGGAGCCCAACTTTACAAATAAATAATGATTTTTCAGAGACAGCATTTCCTCTTACGACAAAACAGAAGCATCAATTTCGCTGTAAAAATAGATTTGGGGGCTACAAAAGTTAGTTGAGAAAGCATAAACATAGTCCAAGCCCAGAAGAGCCAAAGAAAAACACAGGCCCAGGCTCCTGCCACGTGGCCCCTCCCCCAAAACACCAGTCTCCCACGGGCCGTTTATGGCTGGGACCAGATGTTGTAAATGAGGGGTGTGCCGTGACTCCAGCTGTCCCCCTACCATCTACCCCACAATGTGTAATTTTAATTTATAATTGTGGGTGAGCTATATCTGTGCTCAGAGTGGGGCAGGGAGGGGCCATGGCGGGGGTTGGGGATGGTGGTAGAGGGACTTAGATAAATAAGTTGCAAAAAAAGAGAGAAAAATGCCAGACCAAAATTGGAGAGATTGAACGGGGCTGGTTCAGACTATAAGAGCATGCCCTGCTCTGCCACCGCAGCTTGCATTGTTACATCCCCCTGAGGAAGAGGGCTGCTGTGAGCTGCAGATACTACCACGGTGGGGTCGGGAAAGCTCTCAGATATGAGGGGACAGACTGATGATTATCTTTCAGTTATCTTTATTCTATATAAAGATACATAAATTATCTTTTATTTTATTTCAATTATCTTATATTATCTTATCAATTACCTTTTATTTTATTTTAATTCAATTATATTTTATTTTATTTCAATTATATTTTATTTTACTGTACTTTACTATTTTATTTTATTTTTTCACTGTATTCCATTCTGTAATTGTAGAGCTATGTACCTGTGTGTACATCTACTATCTATTAATTTTTTAAATTTAATTTTATTTATTTTTTTATACAGCAGGTTCTTATAGATTATCTATTTTATACATATTAGTGTATATATGTCAATCCCAATCTCCCAATTCATCCCACCACCACCACCACCACTTCCACCACTTTCCCCCCTTGGTGTCCATACGTTTTTTCTCTACATCTGTGTCTCTATTTCTGCCTTTCAAGTAGGTTCATCTGTACCATTTTTCTAGATTCCACATATATGCGTTAATATACGATAGTTGTTTTTCTCTTTCTGACTTACTTCGCTCTGTATGACAGTTTCTAGGTCCATCCACTTTTCTACAAATGACCCAATTTCATTCCTTTTTATGCCTGAGCAATATTCCATTGTATATATGTACCACATCTTCTTTATCCATTCGATTGTTGATGGGCATTTAGGTTGCTTCCATGACCTGGTTATTGTAAATAGTGCTGCAATGAACACTGGGGTGCATGTGTCCTTTTTTTTTTTTTTTAAGAACGCAGGTTTTATTTATTTATTTATTTATTTATGGCTGTGTTGGGTGTTCATTTTCTGTGTGAGGGCTTTCTCTAGTTGTGGCAAGCGGGGGCCACTCTTCATCGCGGTGTGTGGGCCTCTCACTATCGCAGCCTCTCTTGTTGCGGAGCACAGGCTCCAGACGTGCAGGCTCAGTAATTGTGGCTCATGGGCCCAGTTGCTCTGCAGCATGTGGGATCTTCCCAGACCAGGGCTCAAACCCGTGTCCCCTGCATTAGCAGGCAGATTCTCAACCACTGCACCACCAGGGAAGCCTGCATGTGTCTTTTTGAATTATAGTTTTCTCTGGGCATATGCCCAGTGGTGGGATTGCTGGGTCATATGGTAGTTCTATTTTTAGTTTTTTAAGGAACCTCCATACTGTTCTCCATAGTGGCTGTATCAATTTACATTCCCACCAACAGGGCAAGAGGGTTCCCTTTTCTCTACACCCTCTCCAGCATTTGTTGTTTGTAGATTTTCTGATGATGCCCATTCTAACCAGTGTGAGGTGATACCTGATTGTAGTTTTGATTTGCATTTCTCTAATAATTAGTGATGCTGAGCAGCTTTTCATGTGCCTCTTGGCCATCTGTATGTCTTCTTTGGACAAATGGCTATTTAGGTCTTCTGCTCATTTTTTGATTGGGTTGTTTGTTTTTTTAATATTGAGCTGCATGAGCTGTTTATATATTTTGGAGATTAATCCTTTGTCCGTTGATTTGTTTGCAAATATTTTCTCCCATTCTGAGAGTTGTCTTTTCGTCTTGTTTATAGTTTCCTTTGCTGTGCAAAAGCTTTTAACTTTCATTGGGTCCCATTTGTTTATTTTTGTTTTTATTTCCATTACTCTGCGAGGTGGGTCAAAAAAGATCTTGTGGTGATTTATGTCAAAGAGCGTTCTTCCTATGTTTTCTTCTAAGAGTTTTATAGTATCTGCTCTTAAATTTAGGTTTTTAATCCATTTTGAGTTTATTTTTGTGTATGGTGTTAGGCAGTATTCTAATTGCATCATTTTACATGTAGCTGTCCAGTTTTCCCAGCACCACTTATTGAAGAGACTGTCTTTACTCCATTGTATATCCTTGCCTCCTTTGTCATAGATAAGTTGACCATATGTGCATGGGTTTATCTCTGGGCTTTCTATCCTGTTCCATTTATCTATATTCCTGTTTTTGTGCCAGTACCGTATTGTCTTGATTACTGTAGCTTTGTAGTATAGTCTGAAGTCAGGGAATCTGATCCCTCCAGCTCTGTTTTTTCCCTCAAGATTGCTTTGGCTACTCACCACCCTGAGACACTTGTCTGCTCACCCGCCAGGGGTGGGGTGGGGGCAGGGAGCTGAGGCTCAGGTTTCAGAGATAAGATCACAGGGAGGGGACTGGGGTTGGCTGCGTGAACACAGCCTGAAGGGGGCTAGTGCACCACAGCTAGCTGGGAGGGAGTCCAGGAAAAACTATGGACCTGCCTAAGAGGCAAGAGACCATTGTTTTGGGGTGCACGAGGAGAGGGGTTTCCTTCCCTGTCTGCCCACAGAAGGCAGAGCACCGCCTAAACAAGCTCCAGAGACGGGTGCGAGCCATGGCTATCAGCTCGGACACCAGAGACGGGCATGAAACACTAACACTGCTGCTGCAGCCACCAAGAATCCCATGGGCAAGCACAGGTCATTATCCACACCTCCCGCCCCAGGGAGCCTGTGCAGCCCACCACTACCAGGGTGCTGTGATCCAGGGACAACTTCCCTGGGAGAACACACGGGGTGCCTTAGGCTGTTGCAACATCACGCTGGCCTCTGCCATCGCAGGCTCGCCCCACATTCCAATTATAACTACCATACCCCTCCCTCCCCCCGGCCTGAGTGAGCCAGAGCCCCCCAATCGGCCACTGCTTTAACCCCGTCCTTTCTGGGCGGGAACAGAAGCCTGAGCGCAACTTACATGCAGAGGTGGGGCCAAAACCAAAGCTGAATCGCAGGAGCTGTGCGAACAAAGATGAGAAAGGGAAATTTCCCTGTGCAGCCTCAAGAACTGTGGTTTAAATCCCCACAGTCAAATTGTGGTACCCTGCATCTGTGGAATACCTGAACAGACAACAAATCAACCGAAAATTGAGGTGGTGGACTTTGGGAGCAACTGTAGACTTGGGGTTTGCTGTCTGTGACTGACTTGTTTCTGAATTTTATGTTTATCTTAGTATAGTTTTTAGTGCTTGTTATTGGGGGATTTGTGTATTGGTTTGGTTGCTCTATTCTTTTTTTTTAATATTGTTACTTTATAAATTTTTTTATTTTAATAATTCTTTTTATTTTTTTATTTTTCTTTCTTTTTTTTTTTTCCCTTTTCTTCTGAGCCGTGTGGCTGACAGGGTCCTGGTGCTCCAGGCTGGTTTCAGGCATGAGCCTCTGAGGTGGGAGAGCTGAGTTCAGGATATTGGACCACCAGAGACCTCCCGGCCCCAAGTAATATCAATTGACAAGATCTCTCCCAGAGATCTCTGTATCAATGCTAAGACTCAGCTCCACCCAACAGCTAGCAAGCTCCACTGCTGGATGTCCCATGCTAAACAACTAGCCAGCCAAGAACACAACCCCACTCATTAGCAGAGAGGCTGCCTAAAATCATACTAAGTTCACAGACACGCCAAAACACATGACCAGATGTGGTCCTGCTCACCAGAAACAAAAGATCCAGCCCCACCCACCAGAACACAGGCACCAGTCCCCTCCACCAGGAAGCCTACATGAGCCACTGAACCAACCTTGTCCACTGGGGGCAGACACCAAAAACAACAGGAACTATGTACCTGCAGGCTGCGAAAAGGAGACCCCGAACAGAGTAAGTTAAACAAAATGAGAAGACAGATAAATGTGCATCAGATGAAGGAGCAAGGCAAAAACCCACCAGACCAAACAAATGAAAAGGAAACAGGCAGTCTACCTCAAAAAGAATTCAAAGTAATGAGAGTAAAGATGATCCAACATCCTGGAAATAGGATGGAGAAAAAACAAGAAACGTTTAACAAAGACCTAGAAGAACTAAAGAGCAAACAAACAATGATGAACAACACAAAAAATGAAATTAAAAATTCTCTAGAAGGAATCAATAGAAGGATAACTGAGGCAGAAGGACAGATAAGTGACCTGCAAGATAAAATAGTGGAAATAACTATCGCAGAGAAGAATAAATAAAAAAGAATGAAAAGAATTGAGGACACTCTCAGAGACCTCTGGGACAACATTAAACACACTAACATCAGAATTATAGGGGTCCCAGAAGAAGAGAAAAAGAAAGGGTCTGAGAAAATATTTGAAGAGATTATAGTTGAAAATCCCTAACATGGGAAAGGAAATAGTCAATAAAGGCCAGAAAGTGCAGAGAGTCCCATACAGGATAAATCCAAGGAGAAACACACCAAGACACATATTAATCAAACTATCAAAAATTAAATACAAAGAAAAAATATTAAAAGCAGCAAGGGAAAAGAAACAAATAATGTACAAGGGAATCCCCATAAGGTTAACAGCTGATCTTTCAGCAGAATCTCTGCAAGCCAGAAGAGAGTGGCAGGACATGTTTGAAGTGATGAAAGGGAAAAACCTACAACCAAGATTACTCTACCCAGCACGGATCTCTTTCAGATTCAACAGAGAAATTAAAAACTTTACAGACAAGCAAAAGTTAAGAGAATTGAGCACCACCAAACCAGCTCTACAACAAATGCTAAAGGAACTTCTCTAGGCAGGAAACACAAGGGAAGGAAAAGACCTAAAGAAACAAACACAAAACAATTAAGAAAACGGTAATAGGAACATACATATCAATAATAAACTTAAATGCAAATGGATTAAATGCCCCAACCAAAAGACATAGACTGGTGAATGGATACAAAAACAAGACCCATATATATGCTGTATACAAGAGACCCACTTCAGACCTAGGGACACATACAAACTGAAAGTGAGGGGATGGAAAAAGATATTCCATGCAAATGGAAATCAAAAGAAAGCTGGAGTAGCAATTCTCATATCAGACAAAATAGATTTTAAAATAAAGACTATTACAAGAGACAAAGAAGGACACTACATAATGATCAAGGGATCAATCCAAGAAGAAGATATAACAACTGTAAATATTTATGAACCCAACATAGGAGCACCTCAATACATATGGCAAATGCTAACAGCCATAAAAGGGGAAATTGACAGTAACACAATAAGAGTAGGGGTCTTTAACACCCCACTTTCACCAATGGGCATATCATCCAAAATGAAAATAAATAAGGAAACACAAGCTTTAAATGACACATTAGACAAGATGGACTTGGTTGATATTTATAGGACATTCCATCCAAAAACAACGGAATACACTTTCTTCTCAAGTGCTCATGGAACATTCTCCAGGATAGATCATATCTTGGTTCACAAATCAAGCCTTGGTAAATTTAAGAAAATTGAAATCCTATCAAGTATTTATCAAACCACAATGCTATGAGACTAGATATCAATTACAGGAAAAAAAACTGTAAAAATTACAAACACATGGAAGCTAAACAATACGCTACCAAATAACCAAGAAATCACTGAAGAAATCAAACAGGGAATTTAAAAATATCTAGAAACAAATGACAATGAAGACACAATGACCCAAAGCCTATGGGAGGCAACAAAAGCAGTTCTAAGAGGGAAGTTTATAGCAATACAATCCTAACTCAAAAAGTAAGAAAAATCTCAAATAAACAACCTAACCTGACACCTAAAGCAATCAGAGAAAGAAGAACAAAAAAACCCCAAAGTTAGCAGAAGAAAAGAAATCATAAAGATCAGATCAGAAATACATGAAAAAGAAATGAAGGAAACAATAGCAAAGGTCTGTAAAACTAAACGCTGGTTATTTGAAAAGATAAACAAAATTGATAAACAATTAGCCAAACTCATCAAGAAAAAGAGGGAGAGGACTCAAATCAATAAAATTAGAAATGAAAAAGGAGAAGTTACAACAGACACCGCAGAAATACAAAGGATCATGAGAGATTACTACAAGCAACTATATGCCAATAAAATGGACAACCTGGAAGAAATGAACAAATTCTTAGAAAAGCACAACCTTCCAAGACTGAACCAGAAAGAAACAGAAAATATAAACAGACCAATCACAAGCACTGAAATTGAAACTGTGATTAAAAATCTTCCAACAAACAAAAGCCCAGAACCAGATGGCTTCACAGGCGAATTCTATTAAACATTTAGAGAAGAGTTAAGACGCATCCTTCTCAAACTCTTCCAAAATATAGCAGAGGGAGGTACACTCCCAAACTCATTCTACAAGGCCACCATCACCCTGATACCAAAACCACACAAAGACGTCACAAAAAAAGAAAACTACAGGCCAATATCAGTGATGAACATAGATGCAAAAATCCTCAACAAAATACTAGCAAACAGAATCCAACAACACATTAAAAGGATCATACACCATGATCAAGTGAGATTTATCCCAGGAATGCAAGGATTTTTCAATATACACAAATCAATCAATGTGATACACCATATTAACAAATTGAAGGAGAAAAACCATATGATAATCTCAATAGATGAAGATAAAGCTTTCAACAAAATTCAGCACCCATATATCATAAAAACGCTCCAGAAAGTAGGCATAGAGGAAACCTACCTCAAGATAATAAAGGCCATATATGACAAATGGACAGCCAATATCATTCTCAATGGTGAAAATCTGAAACCATTTTCTCTAAGATCAGTAACAAGACAAGGTTGTCCACTCTCATCGCTATTATTCAACACAGTTTTGGAAGTTTTAGCCACAGCAATCAGAGAAGAAAAAGAAATAAAAGGAATCCAAATAGGAAAAGAAGTAAAGCTGCCACTGTTTGCAGATGACATGATACTATACATACATAATCCTAAAGATGCCACCAGAAAACTACTAGAGCTAATCAATGGATTTGGCAAAGTAACAGGATACAAAATTAATGCACAGAAATCTCTTGCATTCCTATACACTAATGATGAAAACTATGAAAGAGAAATTAAGGAAACAGTCCCATTTACCACTGCAACAAAAAGAATAAAATACCTAGGAATAAAGCTACCAAAGTAGACAAAAGACCTGTATGCAGAAAACTATAAAACACTAATGAAAGAAATTAAAGTTGATACAAACAGATGGAGACATATACCATGTTCTTGGTTTGGAAGAATCAACATTGTGAATATGACTATACTACACAAAGCAATCTACAGATTCAGTAGAATACCTAGCAAACTACTAATGGCATTTTTCACAGAACTAGAACAAAAAATTTCACAATTTATATGGAAACACAAAAGACCCCGAATAGCCAAAGGAATCTTGAGAAGGAAAAAAGGAGCTGGAGGAATCAGGCTCCCTGACTTCAGACTATACTACAAAGCTACAGGAATCAAGACAATATGGTAATATGGTACTGGCACAAAAACAGAAATATAGATCAACGGAACAGGATAGAAAGCCCAGAGATAAACCCACACACATATGGTCACCTTATCTTTGACAAAGGAGGCAAGAATACACAATGGAGAAAAGACGTTCTCTTCAGTAAGTAGTGCTGGGAAAACTTGTCAGCTACATGTAAGAGAATGAAATTAGAACACTTCCTAACACCATACACAAAAATAAACTCAAAATGGATTAAAGACCTAAATGTAAGGCCAGACACTATAAAACTCTTAGAGGAAAACATAGGCAGAACAGTCTATGACATAAATCACAGCAAGACCTTTTTGACCCACCTCCTAGAGAAATAGAAATAAAAATAAAAATAAACAAATGGGACCTAATGAAACTTAAAAGCTTTTGCACAGCAAAGGAAACCATAAACAAGACAAAAAGACAACCCTCAGAATGGGAGAAAATATTTGCAAATGAAGCAACTGACAAAGGATTAATCTCCAAAATACAAGCAGCTCATGCAGCTCAATATCAAAAAAACAACCCAATCCAAAAATGGGCAGAAGACCTAAACAGACATTTCTCCAAAGAAGATATACAGATTGCCAGCAAACACATGAAAGTATGCTCAACATCACTAATCCTTAGAGAAATACAAATCAAAACTGCAATTAGGGATCACCTCACACCGGTCAGGATGGCCATCATCAAAAAATCTACAAACAATAAATGCTGGAGAGGGTGTGGAGAAAAGGGAACTCTCTTGCCCTGTTGGTGGGAACGTAAATTGATACAGCCACTATGGAGAACAGTATGGAGGTTCCTTAAAAAACTAAAAACAGAACTAGCATATGACCCAGCAATCCCACTACTGGGCATATACCCTGAGAAAACCATAATTTAAAAAGAGTCATGTACCACAATATTCATTGCGGCACTATGTACAATAGCCAGGACATGGAAGCAAGCTAAGTGTCCATCAACAGATGAATGGATAAAGAAGATGTGGCACATATATACAGTTGAATATTACTCAGCCATAAAAAGAAACGAAATTGAGTTATTTGTAGTGACATGGGTGGACACAGGGTCCGTCATACAGAGTGAAGTAAGTCAGAAAGAGAAAGACAAATACCGTATGCTAACACATATATATGGAATCTAAAAAAAAAAAAAAAAAGTTGTGATGAACCTAGGGGCAGGACAGGAATAAAGACGCAGACATAGAGAATGGACTTGAGGACATGGGGAGGGGGAAGGGTAAGCTGGGACAAAGTGAGAAACTAGCATTGACATATATACACTACCCAATATAAAATAAACAGCTAGTGGGAAGCAGCTGCATAACACAGGGCGATCAGCTTGGTGTTTTGTGACCACCTAGAGGGGTGGGATAGGGAGGGTGGGAGGGAGATGCAAGAGGGAGGGGATATGGGGGATATATGTATACATATAGCTGATTCACTTTGTTATACAGCAAAGACTAACACAACATTGTAAAGCAATTAAACTCCAATAAAGATGTTAAAAAAAGAGATTGCTTTGGCTATTCAGGGTCTTTTGTGTCTCCATACAAATTTTAAGATTTTTGTTGGGCTTCCCTGGTGGCGCAGTGGTTAAGAATCTGCCTGCCAATGCAGGGAACACGGGTTCGAGCCCTGGTCTGGGAAGATCCCACATGTCGCAGAGCAACTAAGCCCGTGAGCCACAACTACTGAGCCTGCGCATCTGGAGCCTGTGCTCTGCAACAGGAGAGGCTGCGACAGTGAGAGGCCCGCGCACCACATTGAGAGACCCGCGCACCATGATGAAGAGTGGCCCCCGCTCGCCACAGCTGGAGAAAGCCCTCGCACAGAAACGAAGACCCAACACAGCCAAAAATAAATAAATTAATTAATTTTTTTTAGAGAAAGGATTTTTTTGTTCTAGTTGTGTAAAAAAATGCCATTGGTAATTTGATAGGGATTGCATTGAATCTGTAGATTGCTTTGGGTATTATAGTCATTTTCACAATATTGATTCTTCCAATCCAAGAACATGGTATATCTCTTCATCTGTTAGTGTCATCTTTGATTTCTTTCATCAGTGTCTTATAGTTTCCTGAGTACAGGTCTTTTACCTCCTTAGGCAGGTTTATTCCTTGGTATTTTATCCTTTTTGTTGCAGTGGTGAATGGTAGTGTTTCCTTAATTTCTCTTTCTGATTTTTCGTTGTTAGTGTATAGGAATGCAAGAGATTTCTGTGTATTAATTTTGTATCCAGCAACTTTACCAAATTCCCTGATTAGCTCTAGTAGTTTTCTGGTGGCATCTTTAGGATTCTCTACGTATAGTATCATGTCATCTGCAAACAGTGACAGTTTTACTTCTTCTTTTACAATTTGTATTCCTTTTATTTCTTTTTCTTCTCTTATTTCCATGGCTAGGACTTCCAAAACTATGTTGACTAATAGTGGTGGGAGTGGACCTCGTTGTCTTCTTCCTGATCTTAGAGGAAATGCTTTCAGTTTTTCACCATTGAGAATGATGTTTGCTGTGGGTTTGTTGTATATGGCCTTTATGATGTTGGGCTAGCTTCCCTCTATGTCCACTTTCTGGAGAGTTTTTATCATACTCTCCAGAGTATAATAAAAACTCTGGGTGTTGGATTATGTCAAATGTTTTTCTGCATCTATTGAGATGATCATATGGTTTTTATTCTTCAATTTGTTAATATGGTGTATCACATGGATTGATTTGCATATATTGAAGAATCCTTGCATCACTAGGATAAATCTCACTTGATCATGGTGTATGATCCTTTTAATGTGTTGTTGGATTCTGTTTGCTAGTATTTTATTGAGGATTTTTGCATCTATATTCATCAGTGATGTTGGTCTCTGATTGTCTTTTTTTGTATTATCTTTGTCTGGTTTTGGTCTCAGGGTGAGGGTGGTCTCATAGAATGAGTTTGGGAGTGTTCCTTCCTCTGCAATTTTTTGGAAGAGTTTGAGAAGGATGGGTGTTAGCTCTTCTCTAAATGTTTGATAGAATTCACCTGTGAAGCCATCTGGTCCTGGGCTTTTGTGTGCTGGAAGATTTTTTTTTTTTTTCTAAACTATATGATCTGTTTTTTTTTAAATTAATTAATTAATTAATTAATT
Organism: Balaenoptera borealis; assembly: GCF_965194805.1. NCBI lineage: Eukaryota > Metazoa > Chordata > Mammalia > Artiodactyla > Balaenopteridae > Balaenoptera > Balaenoptera borealis. The sequence continues at coordinate 28,343,825 of NC_138867.1, read as the reverse complement.
TTTGGCTGTGTTGGGTCTTCGCCTCTGCGCGAGGGCCCTCTCCAGCTGCGGCAAGTGGGGGCCACTCTTCATCGCAGTGCGCGGGCCTCTCACTGTGGTGGCCTCTCCCGTTGCGGAGCACAGGCTCCAGACGCGCAGGCTCAGCAGTTGTGGCTCATGGGCCTAGCTGCTCTGCGGCATGTGGGATCTTCCCAGACCAGGGCTCGAACCCATGTCCCCTGCACTGGCAGGCAGACTCCCAACCACTGCGCCACCAGGGAAGCCCCTGTGCTGGAAGATTTTTAATCACAGTTTCAATTTCATTACTTGTGATTGGTCTGTTCATATCTTCTATTTCTTTCTGGTTCAGTCTTGGAAGGTTATACCTTTCTAGTGATTTGTCCATTTCTTCCAGGTTGTCCATTTTATTGGCATAGAGTGGATTGTAGTAATCTCTTAGGATACTTTGTATTCTGCAGTGTCCGTTGCAACTTCTCCTTTTTCATTTCTAATTTTATTGATTTGAGTCGTCTCCCTCTTTTTCTTGATGATTCTGGCTAATGGTTTACCTATTTTGTTTATCTTCTCAAAGAACCAGCTTTTAGTTTTATTGATCTTTGCTACTGTTTTCTTTGTTTCTATTTCATTTATTTCTGCTCTGATCTTTATGATTTCTTTCCTTCACTAACTTTGGGTTTTATTTGTTCTCCTTTCTCTAGTTACTTTAGGTGTAAGGTTAGATTGCTTATTTGAGATTTTTCTTGTTTCCAAAGGTAGGGTTGTGTTGCTATAAACTTCCCTCTTAGAACTGCTTTTGCTGCATCCCATAGGTATTGGATCATCGTGTTTTCATTGTCATTTGTCTCTAGGTATTTTTTGATTTCTTCTTTGATTTCTTCAGTGATCTCTTGGTTATTTAGTAACATATTGTTTAGCCTCCATGTGCTTGTGTTTTTTATGTTTTCTTCCCCTGTAATTGATTTCTAATCTCATAGCATTGTGGTCGGAAAAGATGCTTGATATGATTTCAATTTTCTTAAGTTTACCAAGGCTTGATTTGTGAACCAAGATGTGATGTATCCTGGAGAATGTTCCATGTGCACTTGAGAAGAAAGTGTAATCTGCTGTTTTCAGATGGAATGTCCTATAAATATCAATTAAATCTATCTGGTCTATTGTGTCATTTAAAGCTTGTGTTTCCTTATTAATTTTCTGTCTGGATGATCTGTCTATTGGTGTGAGGTGTGAAAGTCTCCCACTATTATTGTGTTACTGTTGATTTCTTCTTTTATAGCTGTTAACATATGCCTTATGTATTGACGTGCTCCTATGTTGGGTGCATATATATTTACAATTGTTATATCTTCTCCTTGAATTGATCCCTTGATCATTATGTTGTGTCCTTCCTTGTCTCTTGTAATATTCTTTATTTTTTATTTGTTTTATTTTTTTTCGCTGCATTTGGTCTTTGTTGCTGTGCATGGGCTTTCTCTGGTTGTGGCAAGCGGGGGCTACTCTTCCTTGTGGTGCGCAAGCTTCTCATTGCAGAGGCTTCTCTTGTTGCGGTGGAGCATGGGTTCTAGGCGCATGGGCTTCAGTAGTTGTGGTGCACAGGCTTCGTTACTCTGCGGCATGTGGGATCTTCCCGGACCAGGGCTTGAACCTGTGTCTCCTGCATTGGCAGGCAGATTCTTAACCGCTGTGCCACCAGGGAAGCCCAACATTCTTTATTTTAAAGTCTAACTTATCTGATATGAGTATTGCTGCTCCAGCTTTCTTTTGATTTCCATTTGCATGGAATATCTTTTTCCATCCCCTCACTTTCAGTCTGTATGTGTCCCTAGGTCTGAAGTGGGTCTCTTGTAGACAGCATATATATGAGTCTTGCTTTTGTATCCATTCAGCGAGCCTGTGTGTTTTGGTTGGAGCATTTAATCCATTCATGTTTAAGGTAATTATCAATATTTATGCTCCTATTACCATTCTCTTAATTGTTTTGGGTTTGTTTTTTTAGGTCCTTTTCTTCTCTTGGGTTTCCCACTTAGAGAAGTTCCTTTAACACTTGTTGTAGAGCTGGTTTGGTGGTGCTGAATTCTCTTAGCTTTTGCTTGTCTGCAAAGCTTTTGATTTCTCCATCGAATCTGAATGAGATCCTTGCTGGCTAGCGTAATCTTGGCTGTAGGTCCTTTCCTTTCATCACTTTAAATATATTGTGCCACTCCCTTCTCGCTTGTAGAATTTCTGCTAAGAAATCAGCTGTTAACCTTATGGAGTGCCCTTGTATGTTATTTGTCATTTTTCCCTTGTTGCTTTCAATAATTTTTCTTTTTCTCTAATTTTTGTCAATTTGATTACTATGTGTCTTGACATGTTTCTCCTTGGGTTTATCCAGCCTGGGACTCTGCACTTCCTGGATTTGGGTGGCTATTTCCTTTCCCATGTTAGGGAAGTTTTCAACTATAATCTCTTCAAATATTTTCTCGGCTCCTTTCTCTCTCTCTTCTCCTTCTGGGATCCCTATAACGTGAATGTTGGTGCATTTAATGTTGTCCCAGAGGCCTCTTACACTGTCTTCATTCCTTTTCATTCTTTTTTCTTTATTCTCTTCCACGGCAGTGAATTCCACCATTCTGTCTTCCAGGTCACTTATCTGTTCTTCTGCCTCAGTTATTCTGCTATTGATTCCTTCTAGTGTATTTTTTATTTCAGTTATTGTATTGTTCATCTCTGTTTGTTTGTCCTTTAATTCTTCTAGGTCTTTGCTAAACATTTCTTTAATCTTCTCGATCTTTGCCTCCATTCTTTTTCCAAGGTTGTGGATCGTCTTCACTATCATTATTATGAATTCTTTTTCTGGAAAGTTGCCTATCTCCACTTCATTTAGTTGTTTTTGGGGGGTTTTATCTTGTTCCTTCATCTGGTACATAGTCCTCTGCCTTTTCATTTTGTCTATCTTTCTGTGAATGTGGTTTTTGTCCCACAGGCTGCAGGATTGTAGTTCTTCTTACTTCTGCTGTCTGCCCTCTAGTGGATGAGGCTATCTAAGAGGCTTGTGCAAGCTTCCTGATGGGGGGAACTGATATGGGTAGAGCTGGGTGTTGATCTGGTGGGCAGAGCTCAGTAAAACTTTAATCCGCTTGTCTGCTGATGGGTGGGGCTGAGTTCCGTCCCTGTTGGTTTTTTGGCCTGAGGCAACCCAGCACTGGAGCTTACAGGCTCTTTGGTGGGGCTAATGGCGGACTCTGGGAGGGCTCACACCAAGGAGAACTTTCCAGAACTTCTGCTGCCAGTGTCCTTGTCCCCATGGTGAGCCACAGCTGCCCCCCACCTCTGCAGGAGACCCTCCAACACTAGCAGGTAGGTCTGGTTCAGTCTCCTATGGGGTCACTGCTCCTTCCCCCTCGGTCCTGATGCACTTACTACTACTTTGTGTGTGCCCTCCAAGAGTGAAGTCTCTGTTTCCCCCAGCCCTGTTGAAGATATGCAATCAAATCCCGCTACCCTTCAAAGTCTGATTCTCTGGGAATTCCTCCTCCTGTTGCCAGACCCCCAGGTTGGGAAGCCTGATGTGGGGCTCAGGACCTTCACTCCAGTGGGTGGACTTCTGTGGTATGATTGTTCTCCAGTTTGTGAGTCACCAACCCAACGGTTACAGGATTTGATTTTATTGTGATTGTGCCCTTCCTACCGTCTCATTGCAGCTTCTCCTTTGTCTTTGGATGTGGGGTATCTTTTTTTGGTGAGTTCCAGTGTCTTCCTGTCAATGATTGTTCAGCACTTAGTTGTGATTCTGGTGCTCTCACAAGAGGGAGTGAGTGCACATCCTTCTACTCCGCCATCTTAAACCAATCTCTCCTCAATTATCTTCTAAAATTGAAAAACTCCATGATGTTTTAGGCTTCTGGGACTAAAGTTCACTGGCAGTTTTCACCTTTTCCAGGTTCATGTGAGTTTATCTTTCTATAGAGGTTGTATTAATTAGTTTGCTCCAGCTGCCATAACCAAATACCAGCCTGGGTGGCTTAAACAACAGAAATGTGTTTTCTCACAGTTCCAGAGGTTAGAAGTCTAAGATCAAGGAAGACACCTGACTTGTACACAGCTGCCTTCTCACTGTGTCTTCACGTGGTCTTTTCTTTGTGCACTCTCAGAAGTTGAGAGAGCTCCCTGCTGTCTCTTCCTCTTGTAAAGGTTTCACCCTTACGACCTCATTTAATCTTAATTACCTCCTTAAAGACCTGCTCTCCAAATAGTCACATTAGGGGTGAGGGCTTCAACACACAATTTTGGAAGGACATGATTCAGTCCATAAAAGAGGGTTTAGGTCTGGGAAAGTAATCATGGGATTATTTTGCTTTTAAGTAAATCCGCCTTCTGCCCAGGCTCTCTCTTATAGCTCCTTACAATGCCCTCTGCCCGTCAGGAGGCTCCTCTTCACTACCTGCCAAATATGCTTCTCTGCTACTCCCACTCACTAACCAGCCCTCTAAACTGCTTCCCATAGCAGTCCTACTCCTTGGAATAGATCCCCCACTTTCCCCAGACATAACCTGGTCAAATTCTGTCCCCACTGCCTGCTAAACGTCTTCTTTATTTGTAAATCAAGGTCCTTTCTGAACATGTTATCTACCCTATGCTTTGTCTGCAAGGAAGCTCAGAGTCAAAACTCCATCTGACCACTGGAAATGTACACAGGGCCATACAGCAAACATCTTAGCCAAACCTTTCATTCATTCCTTAATTCAACAAATATTTACTGAACACCTACTATATATACAGTCATTAATCCAGTTCTGTGGAATCCATCAGTGAACAAAACAGGCAAAGAATCCTTCCTTCATAGAGCTTACCTTCTTCCTATCCATATTTTCCCTTCACCCTGATTTCGTCTATTTTAAAAATATTTATTGTTCTGTGTCTATGTCAATCATATTATATTTGCAAATATTACCAACCTTATCATACTGTATAAATCTATAATATTATTGTACTGTATATTTTTTGCAAGGATCCAATTGCTTTTAACAATAAATAGGCAGAGCCATTGTAAGGAATAAATTAGATGATACGTATAAAGCCCCAAGCACATTGTCAGGGCTTAGTACATGGTATCTTTCTATCTTTTAAAATCCCAGGTATCTTCTCTCTCCAGAAGTCTTTTATGACACCAGAAAATGCAAGGATTTTCCCTTCTTTTACTATTTTCCCTTAGTACATATTCATCTATTATATAGCTTAACACCTTGTTATATTCTTTCATATATTATTCTCTCATTCTTTCCTGTGTGTAAATCAGTCTTCTTTAGGAGTAGGTTGTAAACTCAATGTATATTCTTAGACCACACAACACAATCTAGGTTTACATAAGGGATGAAGAAATGTACAAGCATTCCCTCTCCCGTTTTCACTCTCTCTTTATTTTATTTTAAAATCTGGCCCTCTTTATAAAACAACACCCAGTTCCTTAATTGGGGTGAGGGGAGTTCTTCTGAATTTAAAAAGTAGTTTGATTTACATTGCTGTAACACATCCATCATTGAACATGGAACGAAAGCAGTGATACTTCAAACAAAAGAAACATTTCAAGTAATTAAGAGTGAAGGACCAGAATATTACTGTGTTTTCTATAAAAGGAAAAATCTGCAGTCAAAATGGCTGAGAAAAAGAGCACGGGTTAAGTCAGTTGTGGTGTATCCATTGGATGGAGTCTTATGTATTCATTTAAAAACTGCAATTGAAGGCTCTTTAATGAAAAAGGAGGAAGCCCACCAAGTGCTCTTAGGTTGGGGAGGTGGGTCAGGAAGCAGTATTCAAAACTGTAGAGTATATGCTCAATTTTATAAATATTCTATTTACATATCTACAAAGACATCGAAAAAAAGATTAAAAAGAAATGTCTTGGAAAATGAGCATTATCTATGGGTGGTGAAATAACTGGTGAAAATCTACTTCATTTTTATACAGACATTTCTTTTACAATCAGGAAAATAAGAACACACGTTGTGTAGAAAACTAAAGTTAAAGAAGGACTTGAAGGCATCACTTTAGGGACAGGCGCTGTACCGGGAAATGTGAGGATTGCCTGTCATCCTGTATGTGGGGTCAGGCCCTCGCCTCTGGTCCTGGCATTCAGAAAGCATTTCTTGAAGTAATAAGGGCTGCATTTCTTTTAAAATACCCTGTAATTTTGGCTTTCCACAAAATCCAATGGATGCTCTTTACAGTTAAGGCAAAAGTTTCTCTGGAAATAAACACGAGTACTCTGCCCTTCCATTCAGAAAGGATGAAGCCCATTGCTATTCCACGGATGGGTGGGGCTGAGAAGACCAGCTGGTAATCAGCGGTTGTTTCCGAAAGAGAACCGGGAGGGCAATCCATCTGAAATAGAGCAAATGCGAGGGCACAGGCCGTCCTTCCTCAGTTTCCCTCCCCTGCCCCAGCAGACAGAGAATTCACAGCAGCCCTCAACATCCCGCCTCATTCCTCCAGCCAACAACCAGGTCGGTACTTTTAACAAGGCATAAAACTTGCGATTCTATTAAAAACACATGTCTCTTGTTTCAAAGCGTGGTTAGCAACAGCAACTGACATTCAGTAAACACACCATCAACAGGGGAACACGCTCAGTGAACTCCAAGTCTCAAATTCTGAGTATTATATTTTTACAAAGCAGCACAGGATCTTCTGGCTGGAATAAATTTTGAGATAATCTCTTGGGCCTGCTTTCTGACTTCTTGAGAAGACTGCTCAATCAGCTTGAAAACAATAACTGTTCCCATTTTTACCATTTCTCACAGAGAAGAGAGAAGATCAGTATGGCAGAATTTTGAAAAGTGGGCGAGGGGGGAGGAAAGAGAAGGCTAATGAACTATACAGAGTGGGCAAAGAGTTGGGAGGCCAAGTCGCCCCCTAGATCTATGGTCAGACAACGTGTGTCAACGAGAAGTCCCCATTCAAGTAAGTGTTTTGCTTAGACACTGCATGGATTGGATGTTTGTGCCCCTCAAAATCCATTTGTTGAGGCCCTAGCCCCAGTGTGATCGTTTGGAGGTGGGGCCTTTGGGAGGTAATTAGGGTTAGATTAGGTCATGAGGGTAGGGCACTCATGACAGAATTATAAAAAGAGGAAGAGACATGAGGTTTCCCTTTCTCCCCTCATGCACCAAAGGCCATGTGACGACATAAGGAGAAGATGGCCATCTGCAAACTATGAAGAGAGCCCTCACTAGGCACCGAATCTGCTGGCACCTTGATCTTGATCTTCCCAGCCTCCAGAACTGTGAGAAATAAATGTTGTTTAAGCCATCCAGTCTATGGTATTTTGTTATGGCAGCCCAAGCTGACTAAGATAGACACCTTTTAAAATAAAGGAAGATTTGAATTTGCTGATCTCATTGGTGAAGAACTTGGGCTCTGCCATTAGACAAACTCGGCTTTAAATCCATTTCCCCACTTGGCTCTAGTAGCTTAACTTGTCTAAGACTTAGTTTTCCCATCTGTACAATAGGGGTTACAAGGATGCCTCCTTCATGGGACTGTTTGAAGAATAATACGAGACTAACAGCAGGCACGGCATGTAGTATTTCATAACCCTCTCCCCCCTCTCGACTCCTGAAATGCTGCAATAAAGCCCATGAGAAAGTCAATAAGAAGAACATATAAACCGAGGTTGGGATAGGAAGAGCCAGGTAATCAGCCAGCAAATAATGGAGAATTGACTGTACATCTGTGAGCTGGAGTTTCTGTAGGAACACAGGCCATATGTCCGCTTAGAAGCCAGTTCCATACACACAAATTACCAGCCTTTTAAACGCTTCCCCTCAAATCCTGACGCTTGGGGCGGAGGGAGAAGAAGGGAGGGAACCTCCAGACCAGATATTTCAGACTCCAGGAGAGGAAATGGGAAGCTTTATTTATCTGGGCTCCCCAGCTTGCTAATTAACTCAGGACTGGAAACTATCCTCATGAGTCAGTGCCTGCACATCTTCTCATTATTAGCAAAACATCTGCTCATTATCCCCATGGTTTCTAAACGTGAGAGACGGTGAGAGTTATGATCCCAGATGCAAATGTATGACATCAAAGCTGCCTCAGGCACTGGCATTAGGAGTAGAGTTAAGACTTCAGGGAGATTAGAACAGGTATCGGTTTTTCTAAATAAAGCAGGAAGACGACTTTCATCTTGGAGGCTTCAGAAGGGAGATTGTGAGCAGAAAGACACCTGTGTGTATTCTAGAGGTCTGCCGTTTAATTGGTCAAGAGAAAGCAATTACTCTTAACTCTGCCTCTTTTCCATATATAACCCAGGCTTCAGTCACTGGGCAAATATTTATAGAGGATCTACTGTGTGCTGAGTACTGGGTCTGCACAACAATTCATCCCCAGGGACCTGGGGACTCAGGGCTCAGATGGCAGGTGGCTCTGGCACAAGAAGCACCCGTGTCTCAGAGGCAGCCTGTGTGTGGCCTGGCTACTGTGTCCCAGAGCCCCCAGAGAAGGGAGCCCAGGCTGAGAGCATGCCTAAGCTCCTAACATGGCAGGAAGTTTCCCTCCCTTTCCCCACCCAACCTCAGATGATCAACCCTCCAGGTGTACCCAGGTCCGAAGGGTTCCCTGGGATGCGGGACTTCCAATGCTAGCATGTGGGACAGTCCTGGCAAACTAGGATGAGTTGGTCACCTTGCTCAAGTCCCCTCCTCTCGTCCTTCTCCCCCTTGGCCAGACAGTGGCTTCTCTCTTTCCTCACTGGGAGGCTGATATATAACAACTTACAAATATGGGGGGAGGGGGCTCAGTTTCCTTATCTGTAAAATGGGGATGCTGGGGATATTGCCAGGACCTTACAGGGAATGGAGCCATCCTGGCTTGAATAAAGTGCACAGAGGGATGAGGCAGGGGCCAGCCACATACATAAGGACTGACAGCTGGAGGCTGGGGTGGGGTAAAAGGGAGCAGGAACATAGGAGCGGAACAAGGAGAGGGGGACCAAAGCAAGGCCCCCAAATCCTACATTTCCAGCCACTGGAAACTGTCAGTTTAACTCATATGCATCTCAAACTCATCCTCCTGCTTCTATCTCCTGAAAGGCCACACCACCCACCCTGGTCCTACTCCAAAATTAGGTATCATCTTTGCCTCCTCCGTGTCCTTCTGTCTCTGGACCTCACTCACGGCCTCCCTGTGTGGAGTCTTCCTCCCAGTCTCTCTCACATCTTGTCCCTGCAATCCAATCCTCTGTCCCGCTGTTCTTCGGGCCAAATCGCTTCCCCGCTGCAACAGACTCCTGTGTGCAGCCTGTCCCCCACCGACTAGCCTCCACCCAGAAGCCAAAGTGTGCTCCTTCTAAAGCACGGAGCTGGTCCTCAGAATCCTTGGGGATTACAGGCAGATGAGTCAGTGGGTCACCCCTGCTCCTTTCTGAGCCGGCACTTCTGAGCCCCCAAGATTATGTCCTTCACCCCTCACTCTCCACCCTCAATTTGAGCCATAATGGACCGCATGTGGTTTCCTGGACTTCATGCTGTCTCACGCCTCTATGCCTTCGAAATTCAGCTCAAAAACGACTTCCTCTGGACAGCCCTTCCTAGCCACTCCCCACCCCACCTTCTTAAGGCCGTTTTGGATTGAGATGCTTCTCTTTCCTGCCCCAGCCTTCTCTCCCACTGTTCCTACCATAGTGAAAGGTATTCACTTGTCTTTCTCTCCTACCAGATATAAATCTCCTGAAGGGAGGGACTTCATATTAATTTTCCTTCCCATCCTTAATGGCAGCTCAGCACTTGGAGCACACCAGGCACTTAGAAATATCTGCTGAATGAATAAATGAAAACCAGCAGCCTCGTCCATACAACACAAAACCAAAGCCCAAAGCAGGTTGGTGTTCAGGAGTCTGATCCTCTCTACTGAGAGAACAGAAAATACTCCAAGCAAAGACAGATCCTCCTTCTACCATCCCAGCCCTGGCACAAAGCAGGGTGGGGAGAGAGACTGACCCTGCGAGCAGCTTGGGCTTTGGAGGCAGGTGACCCAGGGCTGCCGTCTGCCTCGGCAGGGAGTCCCGTGGAGCCCTGGGCCACCGGCTTCAGCTCCAGAGCCTTGGGTTCCTCTTTCTTCATACAGGGAGAATGATAACCCCCATCGCCCGTGTTGTTGTGAGAAGTAAATGAAATTACGTATGTAAAACTGTTAGCACTTGGCAGACACCCGCCCAGCCCCCTTCCTTTCAGTGTCGCCAAAGCAGAGTCAGAGCCTAATAATATCTGTGTTCCTAACACGCAGGCAGCCCCTGCTGGTGAGACTCAGTGGAAACAAACAGGGAAGGAGGCAAAGACTCGCTTCCGGGACCATAACCCTGGGAGGCGCTAGGGCCGGCCAGGGCACCCCGACCAGGTCGGAGGTCTTCCAGCTCCCTGATTGGGACACAGAGATCTCCGAGGCCTCCCCTCACCCCAGGCACCTGGCAAGGCCTTCATGCCAACGTCCCCCCAACCCCGCCAGAAGAAAGAGAGACGCAAGAAAGTCTGAAAGAACACAAGGAAATCTTAACAGTGGTCACCTCCGGGGACAAGATTCCAGGTGACCTTTAAAATCATCTTAATATTCTTCTCTATTTTCTAAACTTTCTATAGGGAATTTCTTCTATTGTCTGAAACCATTTACAATGCCCTGGTTATACTTAGTAAGTTTCCGGAGTCTCAGGTCAGTTATGCCCCTTTGAGCACAATTAAGTTGTAACAGCCAGTCCTGTTCTGGAATCTCTGACAGAGGAAGTTCAGGACTCTGTGGCCTGGGGACAAAGAATGCTACGATGACCCTGGAACCTTGGGACCATCAAGCAGAATCACTGTAGCTTTTGAGAGGTAGCTGAATAAAACCTCCCCCATTGTAGGCTGAGGCTCATTCGGGAACCACAGTCATCTCTATGGTCAGTACTCCTCGGTAAGAAGAGCCCAGAGCTGGGGACAGGTAATGAGGAAGAGAGAGGCTGATGCTAAGACACTTCATAGGACAAATTTCCAGGGAAACTTACCTCTGGTAAAAGAAAGCAGTGAGAGAACCATGGCAACTTGCCAAAGACCCTCAAGTTTCTTGTAATGGGTTTTTGGGCTTAATTAAGAAGAGGTGTAGAAGAACTCCTCCCTTGGTAAAATCCCCTTTCCTGCACCTGGGCTTTATTTGTTCCTTCACTCGTTCATTCATTCATCCATTCACTCATTCATCAGTCACTCTTTGAGCCCTTCTGGGTGCCAGGCATTTTGTCTGTGGGGCAGTATGACTTACTAAGACCATGTCCCCATTATTCTCATCACCACCACTACTCAAGAGGAAATCTTAAGGAATAATAGCAGTTGGGGGTTTGTTTTGCTTGGGAATGTGGAAATGAAGAGAAGGGCAAGCAGAGATAAGACAGCTGGCCGGAGAGAGCTTTGGAGAAGAGAATCAAAAGATGTCTAAGTAGGATTTTGAAGATATTATGTCCTCTATCTTCCCCATGAAATCCTCAGTAAAATTCACATCCTTCACCAAATGCTTTCAAAGTGGGACTGAGCAGAATCTCAGCTGAAAGCAAAGGCAGACCAAGGAGGCCCAATCAGGTCTTTCTCTTACACCAAAGTAAAAAGATGCTGTCCCTGCCCTCAGAGAGCCTCCAGTGGGAGAGACCCTGCAAAGACATGAGCATGTTAGGGGGTGTGTGCTGGGAGGGGAGTTACCAGGGCATTGGGTACAAAATTTAAGGGGCTTCAAAAAACTCTGTAATCAAAACACATACAACTGACGCAGTAGTTTGCAAAATGAAAACTAGTGCAAAAATGCACGATAAGCAAAATGTCACAGTTTTAACTAAAGACAAGATCCGTGGACAGGGCTGGGATTAGGGAGAAATCAATGAGGCTGAGTCATGCAAGGCAGGGTCAGATTCTTCCAAATGTTGATATGTAGTTCAAGGTAGACTTTTTTTGCATTAAATTTAATTTTTAAAAATAGTGACTAAAATATCATTTATCTTGATTACTGCATTTTTTTCGTGCTCTTATATTTTTTACCCTAGCCAGGCCCCAAGGGAGCACCTGGGGAGAAGGGATCAATTGGCCTGAGAGGCCAGAAAATGCTTGCTTCTCTGAGGACCCAATATTCAAGATGGATTCTGAAGAATGAATGGAGTCTAATGTATGCAAAAAAATAAAAATAAAAAGTATAGGCAATCTAGCCCGAGGACACAGCCCATGGGAGAGGCTGTGTGCTTAAGGAAAGGGCCACCAGCGGCATGTAACTGGAGCGCCCTGTCTCATTTCATTCCGAGCCATGTCCCTCACTGGTGAAGCAGCAGGTTGAACCAGGTGACCACTGAGTCTGTCGGTCAGCGTTTATGGAGCAACTCCTACATGCTGGGTAGCCGAGATTCGAAAATACAAGAAAATGCAGAAGATACAACCCTGCCCCCTAAAAGCTCACATCCAGCCGAGACATTCAATGTCATTTCTGGCTGTTCATGTTCTACAAGCACCGTTTTTGTTTCTGACATTTTAAATGTTATCGTCGTTACAGAAGCATCATTAGGAATTGCCCACATGGTTTGTTGTTTCTTTTAAAAAATAATATTCAATTAGATGCAGTGATAGAGTGATGATCTGCTTCCAAAAGGGCTTTCACAGGTGAGATCTCCTTTGCTCCATTCATTCACCTGCAGACTGGAGTGGGCACTCTCATCTCTCATTTTCCAAGAATCTGACACTCGGAGCATTTAAGTGGCTTCCTTATAAACTTTTCTGACCATAAGGGCAGAAGTGGGACTAGAATCCAGGTCTCCTAACTCCTGTCCCTTCATTGATCTGTGTAGGGGGAATGAGCGAGCAGACGGGAAGGCAGTTTTCCTTCAGTTCCATAGGAACTTTGCTGAGAGTTTCAAGCTGATCCCCCGCAGCCCTGAACTCACACAGGCCACTTTGGTTCATTCTGAGCTCCCTGCTGGGGGTGATAAGAAAATGACCAGCCCTCAAGTTTCATCAGCAATGGAGACAGAAAAGAATGCTTTCCCCACCCTCCTCCCACCCCCACTTACAGATTCTGTCCCCGGGGGAGCACCAGGGGGCCTCGAAACCTCACATCCAACCATTAACTGCACAGCAGGCCCCCGTCAGGCGCATCCTCTCCACATGGGATTTCATTTTGCACAGCGAGATCCCTGCCAGATCCGAGAGCTGCCTCTTCCCATCCTGAAATTAAAAAACAACAAGCCTCCCAACCTAAGCCAAGCAGGGCCCTGAGGGCAGCAGCACCCCGGCTGGGAGGAGCGCCTTCCCACGCGGGGAAGCGGGGGAGACACTGCCTTCCCCAGCCCAGACGTGGGCGCCTCGTCCTCCCAAAGGCTTGCGCAGGCGGTTGGATGCAGTCGCCGGTCCTGCAACGCACGGCAGCTGCTCTCAGCAGCAGGTCAGGGCCCTGGCCAGGCCAGAACGTGGAAGATGGGCCTGCTGGAAATGGCATCACGCTGAGCCCTCTGAAGGTCCACACCCCTCAGGCAGGAGGCGGGCAACTGGCCTGAGGAACAAACGGCACAACGCCTCCAAGTCCTGGCTGACCCAGGAGCTGGCCCAGGAGCCCAACAAACCTGGGACAGAAGGACACAAGGGTGTCAGAGCTCCGGACACAGAGAACGGTCTAGAATGCAGGGAAGGGTAGGAGAGCGAGTCAGGCCAGAGTTCAGTCCCCTTTGGCGCCACCCTTGAACACTCCCCACAGGCCCCTAGATTTATTTGCCTGCACTTCTTTACTGCTTTGTATTGTCACTGTCACCGTCACCATCATTACCACCACAGGTAGCACTTACTGAGTATAGTGGGCTCCTCCACAGTGGCACCCAAATAGCTATGTCCACACCCTAATCCTGCGAACCTGTGAATGTTACCTTATTTGGAAAAAAATTTGGATTTTCGCAGGTGTAAGTAAGTTAAGGACCTTGAGAGGAGGCTCTTAGCCTGGACCGTCACACGTATCTTACAGCTGAGAGGCAGAGGGAGATTAGACAGAGACGCACAGAGAGGACACAGAGGCGAGGAGGAGGCCATGTGACCACAGAGACTGAGATTGGAGCGATGCAGACACATCCAAGGAACACAGGCAGCCACCAGAGCTGCGAGAAGCAGGGGAAGATTCTCCCCCAGGGCCTTCCGAGGCAGGCAGCACAACCCCACCAATACTTTGATTTCTGGACATCTGGCCTCCAGAACTAGGAGAAAATAAGTGTCTGTGGTTTTAAGCCACCCAGTGTATGGTACTTTATAAGGGCAGCCCCAGGAGATGAAGACCCCAAGCACCACGCCATCCCCATCAGCGCGGCACTTCCTGAGCACATCCTGAACAGCTACTGACACATCCCAGGCCCCGGGCAGCGGGCTGGGTGCTCTGCAAGGTTGGCAACGGCTCCTGAGTTATTTCCATTTAGCAGATGGGCAAACTGAAGCAACATGATATTAAGGAACTTGCCAGGGTCCTCTGGGGCCCAGCTGAAACACAACCCCGCTTACTGTTCTTTCCAATTAGAAGACCATAACCGCTTTTAAAAATACATATCCAATCATGTTAAAAAAAAAAAAAAAAGAAGAAGACCATAACCACTGTGACAGTGCCTTGCTTCTTTGCAACCACCTTAGGAATCCGCGCATAGGAACTGAACTCATTTTTGATCCCCAATGATATTTTTACCAGAGTTATCTCTGAGGTTTGGCCCGTTCCCAGAGTCAGGGGATGACTAACTGTGGGGCTGGGAGACAACGTTTCAAATGACCTGAGTGTCGTCCTGATGAGTTTTCCAGCACCTAAATAGCTCCAAGAGGCCAGTGGGAATTTCCCGTTCTCCCTCCTAAGGAAGGACTTTGAAGCCAAGACCCCTCCACGAGACACCTCGGCCTCGACTACTGGAGCAAAAAAAAATAACACGGGGCTTTTACCCTCTTTTGGAACAGAGATTAAGGCACACAAGAACTTCATAACCTTCCAGAAGTCTCCCTGGCCCAGAGAGCAGAGCATCAGAGGAGGTTCCTGAACTTTCCTTTTCTAGGAACAGAGAGGAGAATCTCAGAGGTCAGGGTCAGCTCTCCTCAGGAATCTAAGGAGAGGAACAGCCACGACAGGCTCCCAGAATCCAGTCAGAAGGGGCGGGGCTTAGAGGACCAAATTTCACACCAATATCTTTAACCTGTCTCATTAGACACACCACATACACCGGCAGGGCTGGCTGGCTTGACCCCCAGTTTCGCTTGCACAGCAATATACCTTACGGCTGGACGTGGTTCCATCTGGAAATGGGTCTGGACAAGCCCATCCTGCATCCCACAGACGCTGGGCCATGCAGTTCCCAGGCCCTAGCTGGTCCCCGTACACAGAGCAGCAGCCTCGAGGCTTTCAGTGATGCTACCCCGGGGAGGCCCAGAAATTCAAAGAAACGGCTGTAAGAGTAGCTTTACCTCATTGCCACCTGGCTACCTCCTCCCTGCTCTGCTCAGAGGAAACCCCATTTCCTCAAGAAGAGCAAATATTAAGTTGACTTGGCAGTCTTTTTCTAGTCTCCTCAATCTTCACTGAGGAGAAAAGAAAGGGAGGGGCCTAGAGGTAATTCCCACCTCAGAGTGGTTCTCCTCAGCTTCCAGGAGTGAGAAGACAGCCTGCTGGTCAACCCCTCGGTGCCCTAGCCCTCAGCGCTGTACATCCAGCACCCACCCTGGCCACCTGGTAGGGAAAGTGGGCCAACAGCTCAGGACACAATCCCTTGGGTTTCCCACAAGGCGTGCAGTAGGGAGAGGGGGGAGGTCGTGGAAAATGTGGAGCAGTAAGAAGCATGGATTGTTAGCAAGCCCAAGGTTCTGGCATGTTCTATGTGTAACTGGAGATTCTCAGAGCATGGGACCTTGGAGGTCAACCAGTTCAATGGCAGCCAATCCAATGAGAAAGAGCCAGCCCGGCACATCTCTTTATTGCCTCCCCAGGGAGACTTGTTTAGTTTCTCCAGGGCCTTTGCTTACCAGGGCTCACAGCTCCTATTTGCAACTCCCAATCCCAAAGAGCTTTGACAACTGAGTTTGTTCTGTAAGGTATTTGGCAGAGAAACTTTGCCTGATCTGAACTGTCTTGAGGCCATTTAGAATCTTTCTTTATCCTACTCTTGTAATAGTCCGATATTTTGCTGCCAAAATATCAATTCATTCGATTACAAGGTGTTACTCCAGACCCCACTGGAAGTGGTATGTAACACATTATATGCATCTCTTGACTTTTCTAAAGATTAAAAAAAAAAAAAAAGCTGAGTTCTGAATCATATCTGGCCTTGAGGATTCCAATAAGGAATTGTGGATGTGCAATTCCAAGGTTGGATGTGCCCCTGTGCTTCCCTGTCAGACCCGGTCCACATCTCCTGGACCCCATCCTACTGTAAGATCTCCTGTACTCAGAAGCCTTTCTTGAAACTTGGTGACTTCGTTTGGACTTGCTGATGAACTTCGTGTGTATTTGTGAGTGTGGGTGTATAATTTTGTCTATTTTTATGTCTCAAATGAATTCCCAAATGAATTAAATTCCCTCTGGGATATAATAACCTGTTTGGGTCCCCGTTAGCCTCATTGCACCAACTCCTCAACCCTGCATCTGGCAGGTGTGCCAAGATTTGGAGTGTGTGTGCCCTCACCACACTGACTCCCCGATCCCAGACCCCTGCAACTATAGGCATGAAAGGACTAGAAAAGTCTAGTCTAAGAAAATTCAATAAGGTGGCAGATTACAAAATTAATATATGAAAATTGTTAGTGTTAGTATATACAAAAATAAGTTTGAAAAATGCAGTGGAATCCAATATCTCCATTTTCAATAGAAACTAAAAAAGATTTTTAAAACTTTGACGTATTGATATTCAAAAACATATATATAGATGTAGATAAATATATACATATATATTCAATAAGAAACATGCCTGAGCCATTAGAAGATAACTTTTAAACTATTGATAAAGAAATACTGTTAGTTTTTTTAGTATAATAGTGGTATTACAGCTATATTTTAAAATAGCTTCTTCATCTTTTAGAAATACACACTGAAACATTTACAGATGGTAATGATGTCAGGGATTTGTGTGAAAATAATACGGGGGAGGAGTGGGAGTGGAGAGGAGGCATGGCTACAGGTTGAGCGGGGTAGAGGCTGTTTGATGGGTACAGGAAGGCTCATTTTACTGTTCTCTTAGTGTTCTCACTACTCCTGTGTATGTTTTAAATTCTGCATATTAAAAAGTTTTTAAAAAAATCTATTGAGGGACTGGAAGAAATTTTTTAAGTTTAGAGAAAAGCCTCCCTTACTTTTAGATGAAAAGGTTCAGTGATTTTTTTTTTCTCTAAACTAATCTATAAATTCAATGTGAACCCAATTAAAATAACCAACAAGGAGTACTTTCAGAAAATAAATATACAATAGCTAGGAAAATTATGAAAGATAAGGGGGTGAAGGGATTAGGGCAGAGAAAGCCTGGTCTTGGAAGCACTCAAACTTATTACGAAGCTACAATAATGAAAGCAGTTTAGCAATGGAGAACATGTAGACAGTGCAATGGTGCAAAATAAAATTCCAGAAATAGGCCCAGGTGCCTATTGTGTACTATTCAAGATGTTGAATAATTACAGAACAGACAAAAGAATTCTAAACTGTAAATAAGTGAACAAATAAGAAAATTCATATAGTGATGTGTTGCAGAGAAAATAAAGCAAGACGATGAGATGAAGAGTGATGAGGGGGATATTTCTGTTGAGACCTAAGGAATTAACCATGACAGAGATGAGCTAGAAAAGCCCATTCCAGGCAAAGAGGAAAGCAAAAGCCAAACCGTAAGGTGGAAATGAGCTTCAAGTGTTCAAGAGACAGAAAGAAGATCATGGATGACAGGAAAAGAAGCCAGGGAGATAAGCAGGGACCAGATTCTATAAATCTTGCAGGGGCTGTGAGGAGGCTGGATTTTAGTCTAATTGAGATGGAAAGCCATTAGAGGGTTTTTGTCTGCAGATGTGATCTGATTAGCGTTAAAAAAAAATTACTCTGGCTACTATGTAGAGAGAGGACTGTCTAAAGACAAGAAGAGAAATGCAATTTCAGTTTTCCCCAGCAAAAATCTACCCAAGAGGTGATGGCGTAAACTAAATGGAAGTGGTGGACATGTTAACAAGTGGTCTGATTTGGGACACAATATTTACCTAGTGCCAGTCTGCTGATGGGTTAGAAGTGAAGGAGGAGAGAAAGAAAAGGAATCCAGGATTATGCACGCTAGTGCTCTGGTCTGGTCTGAGTCACTTGGTAGATTATGCTGCCACTACTGAGAAAGAGAAGATGAGCAGGAGTACAGTTGGCAGTGACGGTAGTAAATCAAGGACTCTATTATCACCTCTGTCACTTGCAGTACCTATCAGACATCCAAGAAGTGTTGGCAGTAGGCAGGTGGCTGTTACATGAGGAAGGAGCTCAGCCGTGGAAATGTATATTTGAGCATCATCGGCATAAAGATAAAATGAGCACAGCATTTCAGATTTATAGGGAACACAGTGTTTGATAACCAGGGCTGAGATAATTAAACTTACATTTGGGGGAAAAAAAACCCCAGATGAATTCCAAATTCAAGCTCAGGACAAAATAATTTCCAAATGGGTCAAAAAATTTTTAAAAACAGCAGTGAGTGTACGTGGAAAATGGCCCCTCTGTACTCTTGTTGGGAGGGTAAATTTGTGCAACCTTACTTAGGGACAATATGGCATTGTATCATCAGATTTAAAGTGCATGTTTTCTTTGTTCCAGTAATCCTACTATCTGTATTAATTTACCCAACAGATATACATGGAAGAAATTGTAGGTACAAGGATGTCCACTGCAGACTCACTGCAGTAAAAAATTAAAAATAAGCAGTGTGTCTCAACAAAGGACTGGTTAAATAAATGATCGTATGTCCATACAATGGACTACTTTGCAGATGATACAAAAGGTGAAGGAAACCTTTGTGTGCTGACCTCGAACTATCTCCAAGAAACATTCAGCAAAGTACAGAACCTCTGTGTTTCATTATCCTTCTGTGTAAATACATGTATGTTTATGTATAAAGCCTTTCAGTTTCATTTTTTTTTATCATTCTGTACTGTTTGAATTTTGTAAGCATGTACGTATTTTCCATTAAAAAAACACTAAAAGGGATTATCTGAACAGTGAAATTATCGGTCACCTTTTTGTTTTCTTTATACTTCTGTGTATATTTTTTAAAAAGCAACCTAACAAGTGTTATTAGAAAGAAAAAAGAAATACTTTAGGGAATATGGTCCCACATCCTACCCTCTAAGACTGTAGACAAATCTATTTAAATCTCCATGAAAATCTTATGACCTTCTTTTCCAATTCTTTTTTTTAGCATTCTGATCTAACAAATTTTGTACCTTCAGGCTCTGTTGGAAGCAGCCTATACCCAAAGCCAAGCTGTAAAAGTTGCAGGGGAGCTACAGAGCTGCCAAAGAGGGTGTTTAATGAGCAAAACTTAAGGGTTGATGCAAATTGCTGGCAAACACCAGACGGCAGGGGTCAGGCGGGAGATCACCTCAAAGAGATAAAGTCAGAGCATCGGTCAGGTCCAGAGAAAGATAAACGATGCCCATCTGATTTGGAGGACAGGAGCGTATCACGGGATTCCCGCAGCTGGGTACACGCTCACTCAAGATCAGGACAAGGGTTCTTTCTCCTTCAGCTCACGGTTGGGGGATGGAAGCGGGGAAAAGGCAGGAGCAGAGGTTGCAAAGGAATCAGGCAGCTTGTGGTAGAAATGGAGTGTCTTGGCCTGTGTGAAATTTACCTGTGGTGCTTGTGAGGCTTAGCTGCTCTGAAATCCCAAAATATCTGAGCCATGCACACACACACGGGCCTAAAATTGAGACTGCGCTAGTTCTGTTTAACCATGGAGGAGAAAAAACCCAAAGAGAATTCAGTTAAATGGTTATTAAGAATTTTAAAGGGAAAAAGAAGGCATCCAATAAGCCCTTATTTTTACATTTCTTTAACCTTTAACATTATACACATTAAAATACAAAGTTAATAGTGTCAGTTAGTACTAGGCTTATTTGTTATAACAAAGCCTTGTTTTTAACAGGCAGCAAGAGGGTACCATTCCACCTCTCCCAACTAAGCACCTTTATAGGAAGCCGGGCTGCAGGAAAGCCAAGGCTGTCACTAAGGCACTGAGACCTCCCAGAGGCAGTCAGCCCTGCCTGTGGACATAGTACCTTGGCAGAAATAAATTTATTTGCATCGGCCTTAAATACTCAAACTTAATAGTGATCACAGACATGAGAGCATCCCATTCGAGTGCTGACCCCTCTCACTGCCAAGTCTAACCTACAGCCCTCTGGCTAAGCTTGGGGAGCTCTCCCCCTCTTCTTCCGTCCTACAGGAAATGTGGAACAGCTGCTGCAGCCCATCACTTCTACCCCTCACTCTCACCTCCTCTAGTTTAACCAGTCCCAGTTCCTTTCAACTTTCCTTCTTGGTCTAATTTTCCAATTGTATAATTAATTATCACTGTGGGTCTTAGGGAGAAGAAGGCATGTGGTGTTCCAAAAAAAGTATATCCTTCTTTGGGTCCTATACTCTGCATTTTCTGCCCCTGGTAAAGGAATCTAAACTATGCCACTACAATAGATCTAGTCGGAGTAAGCACCTCTCCAGCATTCTTTCTTTTAAATGTACTCTTGCCTTCTTGGGAGAAACCGCAGCTCAGGGGAGCTGGGTTTTTTTAATGGAGTTTCTATATTCTCCAAAAGCATCAAATGCCTTGAGAGCAACAGAGAGTGGCCATAGGCTGAGGTTACAGGAAGAGAGGATTTTCCAAACACCAAATTACTCAAGCTTGTCCACACTGTTCCATGGCCAGAAAACAAGGATTCAAGGTTTAATGAAGTCGAAATCATCAGGAAAGGAGAACTGAAGAAAATATATACCCCTTGATTCAAACAGTTGTTAAAATCAGCTTGTAAATATCTCAAAAGAAGGTCTAATCAAGCATTTTTTAAGGTAAACTTATCATAAGGACTAACTTTTGAAAAAAGTTTTATAGTTTTGAAAACTTTCTACATAGCATTTTGTAATACAATATGGTGGGAAAGGCAAGTGTTGATAGGCAGATAGATAGATACAGATATATATTACATATACATTATATAGCCTTTTATACATATATTATAAATACATATAAAATATATGTATAATATATATATTATATGAGGAACACGAAGTTCAGTTTCAGTTTCTTGAAGCCATAAAACTAATAAATAGACATCCTTGGATTCAAACCCAAGCTGGACCATGAGTCCTGTGGGAAATCTTTGATATCTATGATATGAAATAAGTTGACACTGTCTGCTGTTCACAACTAAAGATGACAGATGACAGTCAAGTTTCAGTTGTTATTAGAGAGGAAAAGTATATTTCCTATAAAAGAACCCCACAATCAATGCAATTCACTCTGTTTTGCTTTTTTAATGCCCTGAGATACTCTAATGTTAAACAAAGATGTTACTAAATGCACTGGATAGGATCTTGGAACGGATAAGGGACATTAGTGAAATCTGCATGAAGTGTTGAGTTTAGTTAATAGAAATGTGCCTTGTTGGTTTCTTGGTTCTAATGACCCATGGTTATGTAAAATGTTAACAATAGGGGAAACAGGATGAAGAATATACAGGAGCTCTTACTATCTTGGCAATATTTCTATTTGTCTAAAATTATTCCAGAATAAAAAGTTCATTAAAAATAAACAGATGTTATAAGTATCAATAAGCCAACAGTCTTAAACCTTTAATGTTTATCATATGTTAAAGGAAGGAAACAAGTAACTTTCTACCCAAGTGATGGCTCCACATTCAGAAGCATTTAGTGATAATCTGGCAATCAGCTCCATTCATGGAGAAAGCAAAACCATTAACTTATATGGTGGTGATTATTTTGCAGGTGTTGACCTTGAGGGAAGGAAGGCCGGGGAAATCCTGGGAAGGAGTTCAGAGGTGGCCAATCCCCCAAACTGACATCAGCTATTGCCTGAGAAGCCCAGACCGACTAGAGAAGCACAAGCTAGACCAGTCACTATGGTGCATCTCTCTGAACTGCAGGAGACAGGCTGCCAGACAGGCACAGGCTCCCTGCACTCAAAACAGGAGGTATTTACAAACCAGCAGGGCCTGGCGCCCGGTCACGGATTTCAAGGACAAGCCCGCAGTGTTTCCAGAGAGCAGCCAAGACATTAAGCTCGCAGGTCCAGATGAGAAGCCTGGCAGCCCCAGGCTGCAGAACGACAGAGTTGCTCCTGGCTGAGCGAGTGTGTTCACACCAGGGGCTGGCCACAGAAACGAAACCAACACGCAGGTCAGTTCCAGGCAGCGTGGGAAGATGTATCTTCCTGAGGCTGGCATGAATGGGGAATATTTTTTAAAACAGGTTTTCCAAGCGCAAAGCTCCTCCCAATTCTCAGGAGGCTGAATCCACAGCCAGACCACTCTACCTCTCACTAGCAGTTGGCCTCAGTGATTGTATTTTGGACTCAGCACTGTTCTGATTTCCTCTCCCATTAGACGGATGGGTAGAAGCCTTTCTGTTGCACTGTGTGCAAAGCAAAAGTCTGCCCATTTTCAATACCTGCTCTACTTCTTCCATCTGACAAAAGCCTTTGCTGTGAAGGGAAGCTGGAGTTACTATCAGACTTGTACTCCAGGATCCAGGCAAGTTCTGGTGATAGGCGGCCAGCGAAGGGCCTTTTCCTCTCCAGGCCCACCCTCCACTCAGCTTTTCCAGGACATCGACCCCCAACAGTGAATGAATGAAAGAATGAATGAATGAATGAGGATTTGGCAAGTTTTCTCAATCACTTTGTGAATACAAAGCACATTATAAACATAAAACATTCCACGTCTGATATCTAAGCAAGATGCTATGGAAGATGCACTTAAAACCTTTAGAGCTGAACATTTGGGGGATGATGGTATTTGAGGATTTGATAAAATTCTACATACCCTGTGCTTTTATATAAGTTTAGGCATTCTACAGAGCCCTTGAAGATAGATGAACAATCCATGGTTGATACAGTCTCAGTACTACGAGATCTAAGAGACTTAATAAAAAGAGGGACATTCAAAAATCTAGTATTTGTTCCTGAAAGGAAGGAGATTAAAAATGGATTAAGTAGACATAAATACACAGCTTTCCAATTTTTCAGCCCATGAGTTGGAGGTCAGAAATTACTGTTTTCTCATCTGTAAAAAGGTTCTATTTCATAGGGATGCTACAGAGTAAATTAAATGAGCTAATATTTACAAAGCATGGGGACAATGGCTGGCACATAGTAGGCACTGCCTAAGCACTTGCTACAAAAAATACAATCCAATACAACACAATACTCTACCACATGATACGATGATGAGTATCTTATCAGGTCACAACACCCCACAAGGTACCTGTGACGAATCTCAATGTCCTTCTCAAGAGACATAATCTCTCAAGATGAAAGAGCAGCTGCCTCAACCCGCTTTTTGAAATCCCCAGCTTTCGAGAGGGAGACTTTTGAAAGCATAAGCTACTGGAAATGTCTTTAAGCATAAGCTGATTTGCAAGAGGAAAAAAAATATTTTGCTTTCCACAAGAAAACTTGAAATCTGTGCCAATCCAGCATGGATACTTCAGTCAAGTGCAAGGAAAATCAGAAGCACCTGTAAAGTCATTTTAATAGGAAGACAACTCGGCTAAGTATGACTCCTGCACAAGACAAGAGAGCCCTTCTCCTTCGTTAGTTCAACGGGGGGGGGCTCTGTAACCAGAGACCACCATCTCACCCACCTCTCTGACCCTCAAACAGTCTGGCAGGACTAAATTTTTTTGACATCACCAAATGTCTAAAAACAAACAAACAAACAAGAAGAGTTACCTAATAAGGCACAACCCTAGCTAATTCTCCCTTTGACATATTTTAAAAGCAGAAACAAGATTAAAATGCCCAGACTATAGGGAGTGCTGTGATGCAGGGCTAAAGCCCCAGCTGCAGGAGCACCACCAGCACACAGCCCTCGGCTGCCAGAGGGAACCGCCCTCAGCAGCTGCTTCCAATGTGGGGCATCAAGGCCCGGCTCTCTGATTACAAGTCAAGCCAACTCTTAAGGGCCGTCCTCGCCCAGAGCTCCCGGGAGTTGCCCGAGTCCTTGGCTGAGTCTGCATCGCAACCCAGATTCTCCCTCAGCCAGTCCCACTTCCCACCCTGCCGCCATGGGGTCCGATCATGAGATTCCCCCCAGAAGCTTCCTCTGTGCTGTTACCACTCAGAGTCAGCCTCCCAGGGAATCCAACCCACAACACACATGGGCTCTGGGCGAATGTCTGTTGACCATCTTTCCCACATGTTCGGGTTTTTATAAAGAGCTTTATTGAGGTATAACTGATATACAGTAAACTGCACATATTTAAAGCGTATAATGTTTTAATGATTACTTTTAACGTATGTATATATCCAGGAAACCATCATCACAAGTAAGATGATTCTCACATAGGTGATGGGTCTCACACAGATGGAGGGTCTCACATAGATGGTGGGTCTTGCATAGAGGATGGTGCAACACAGAACCGTGATTTGGTACCTTCTTGGGCTTTAAGCTCCCAAAGTCCCAACTTTGAATCCTCCACGACTTTCAGCTCTGACAGAAGACAGTGTTACTTGACCTCTCTCTGCCCTCATTTGTCATATTGAGGCAATGATAGCACCAACCTCGATGGACTGTTAGATGAGCCCTACCCAGACAATAGGATGTGAACCTTGGATTTCCAGCAGGAAGGTTGTGTGCATTAGGCTTATTGTGGAAGGATTTGTGTGGGATAGAGAGGAGTGAGATTAGTCAGTGCTATGGACTGAATGTTTGTGTCCCCCTGCCCCAAATTCATGTACTGAAGCCCTAATCCCTATTGTGATGGTATTCAAGATGAGGCCTTCAGGAGGTAATTAGGTCATGAGGGTGGAGACCCCAGGATGGGATTAGTGCCCTTAAAAGAAGAGGCACGAGAGAGCTGGTTCTCTCTCTCTCTCTCTCTCTCTCTCTGCACCCTGCCCCCCCGACCCCCCCGCCGTCTCTCTCTCTTGTGCTACATGAAGACATAACCAGGAAGAGAATCCTCACTAGGAACCGAATGGGCCAGCACCTTGACCTTGAACTTCCCGGCCTCCAGAACTGTGAGAAATAAGTTTCTGTTGTTGAAGCCACCCAGTCTGTGGTATTCTGTTCTAGCAGCCCAAGCTGACTAAAACAGTCGAGAAGACGACTTAGACCACCAGGCTTCCAAATTCTGTCTGTAAAATGACAGATGCTGTTCAGTGCTGGAGCTTCTGTCAGTCTGGTGAGAAATGAGGAAAACAAGATCAGTACGGTGAGTTTTTCTTAAAGAAGCTAAACATCTTCATTTTAAAAACAGAGCTTTATGCTCTTCTACTTTGGAAGAGTTTAAACTGTCTTGCCATGAATTAAATTATGGTATTTCTTAATGACATTTAGTTAGTTTCTTTATCGGCCAAAAAATGTTAGGAATACTTCAGTTCCAAAAATAATTTGTAAAATTTTTATTAGTCTGTGAAATCTCAATGTCTAGAAGCCACTGAATTGGGTAATTATACAAGTGAAGGCGAGAGATGATAGCAGTCTGGACAAGGCTGGTGGCCATGGGAGGGGGAGGAAACAGAAGCAGGACACAAGACAGAGCTTTGAGACTGACTGGATGCATCTGAATCAGGGCAACTTAGAGAGTGATGATGGGACCTTTTAGAGGAACGTGGATGTTGAAGAGGGAAGGAGTCTGGGGACGGATGAAATATTTGGGAGTCATCATCATAAAACATTAATGGCTACAATTTGTTGAGGGCAAGGAACTGTGAGCTTTATTCCCATTATTTCATTTGATCAATGAAACAGTCCATCGACGTTGGTGCTATCATTGCCTCAATATGACAAATGAGGGCAGAGAGAGGTCAAGTAACACTGTCTTCTGTCAGAGCTGAAAGTCATGGAGAATTCAAAGTTGGGACTTTGGGAGCTTAAAGCCCAAAAAGGTACCAAATCACGGTTCTGTGTTGCACCATCCTCTATGCAAGACTCGCCATCTATGTGAGACCCTCCATCTGTGTGAGACCCATCACCTATGTGAGAATCATCTTACTTGTGATGATGGTTTCCTGGATACATACATACGTTAAAAGTAATCATTAAAACATTATACGCTTTAAATATGTGCAGTTTACTGTATATCAGTTATACCTCAATAAAGCTCCTGCCCTCACAGAACCAGCCGCCACAGGTAAGAGAGCTGCTCTGGACACTTGAGATGTCCCGGCGGGGATCCCGGCCACCGCTATTTAGAGACCAGGATGGCAGTTCCCTGCTGCCCTTCTCCTTTCCCCACACTGGGGTGCCTCCTTTGGGTGACTTTCCCGGTGCCACTTTTCTTTCCCCACACTATCTCAAACCTTTTCACTAAAGCGTGGAGGAAAGGTCTCCTAAGAATTTTTACTGTTACCAACAATAGGAAATAGACAACGGCTAAAAATAACAACGGGCAAGGTGACAGCATTTCTAGAAGTCTACAAAGAGCTCATTGCCAGAATAGTTCCTGGGTTCAATGTACGCGAGGGGAAGACTCCCCCCACCTCCCCGCCCCATCTGCCTTAGGCCATCCATGCTCCATGATTGCAACTGCTTCTTTGGCTCTGAGAACCATGCCCTAAGCCCTACTCCCCAGAGACTATCTCCTCTGACCCTCTGAGAATCTCAGGTTGGAACACCTGAGCTTCTTACTTTCCATAAGGAAGGCTCCCTCCTTTTTTCCCCCTTTAAAACTCAAGTTAAAAAAAAAAGACTCATATATACTACCAAATGTAAAATAGATAGCTAGTGGGAAGCAGCCGCATAGCACAGGGAGATCAGCTCAGTGCTTTGTGACCACCTAGAGGGGTGGGATAGGGAGGGTGGGAGGGAGATGCAAGAGGGAGTAGATATGGGGATATATGTATATGCATAGCTGATTCACTTTGTTATAAAGCAGAAACTGACACACCATCGTAAAGCAATTATACTCCAACAAAGATGTTTAAAAAAAAAAAAGACTCAAAAGGGCAAAGTGGGCCCTTTGAGGACTGAGAGGGCCCTAGTGAGATCCTTGTACACATCAAAGGCAAACTCAGATCTGCTGTCACTCACAGACTAAAGCTAACTCCACCCCACACAAGCAGGACCAGAGGCCCCTGGGCTGGAGGAGGGGTTGGGGGCAGGGAGGGGAAAGAAGCAAGCAGCCACAGCTTGCATCAACCTGGGGAAATAAGAGGGAACTAGAGAGACTGGCTGATTACAAGCAAGGACACTTTTGAGCCTTTGGGTCCAACCAAAGCTCTCCACTCACTGGAGCGTGGACAGCTGCTACTCAAAGTGCAGTCCCCGACCATCAGTATCAGCATTACCCAGGAGCTCAACAGAAACCTAGACTCTCAGGCTCCTCCCCAGACCTAGGAAATTAGAATCCACGTTTTAGCAAGATCCCGCCGTGCTTGGTGTGTACGTTGAAGCCTGAGAAGCAGTGTTTAAGAGCATCTTGGTCAGTGGTTCCCCAGCTAGGGAGAGTTTACCTCCCAGGGGTCATCTGGCAAGGTTTGAAGACATTTTTGGTTGTCACTACTGAGAAATGCTACCGGCCTCCAGCGGCTACAGGCCAGGGGTGCTGCTAAACATCCTACAGTGCCCGAGGCAGCCCTCCCAACAAAGGATTATCCAGCCCCAAATGTCAAGAGCGCCAGCCCTGAGAAACCTGATCTAGATGAAAACAGCCGAGAGGGAGGTGGATAAGAGGTCCTAGAACTTGCTTCCCCACGTGTGGACTGCAGACCAGCGGCATCAGCATTGGAGGCTGCTCAGTGCGAGACCTCTGGCTCGAGCCACAGCCGTGGAGTCAGAGCCTCCATGGGCGGGGCCCAGGCTTCTGTCTTTCAACACAAAGCTCTCCACGTGAACTGCATGCATGCTTTTTGCCTCTAGATTTTTGCACGGAGAGTAGTAGTGTAGGCCACGGGCCCCTGCCTTCTGGATGGCCGTCAGGAAAGGTAGGCTCAGCCAGGTTGGCCACTTGTCCAAGATTTCACACCAGTAACAACTGCGATCTGGATTTGAAGAAGGGCCAGCTCTAGTGGAGGCAGGGGGTCTGGCACCAGCCTCTTTGCTATACAACGTCAAGGACAATGGCTTAGAGGTTCTAGCCACTGCTGGTGCCAGGCTCATGGGCCTGATGCTGACCAGAAGAGCATCCTGGCACGACAGGGCACAGGAAAAGGCGAATTCAAAGCTCTCAGACAACAAAGGCCAGACAACACTTGACACGGCATTACTTCACGAAGCCCTAGGGATAAGAATAAGGAAGATGTTGGTGATAGGGAACTATATTTAACATGTTCTCAGCCCTTCAATGTCACCTCCTCTGAAAAGCCTTCCCTGATTTCCCCCAAAGGAGTCATCATCTCTTTTTTGCTGTTCTCCATCCATTGTGCTCATCTTCCCACTGTCCTACTGTTCTGTGAATTCTACTAACAACTCCTTTGCCCATAGCAGGGTGAGTTCCTTGAGGATAGGAAGTATACTGTAGCAGATGTTGTGGTCATAGCCCCTGGCCCACCCTCCCTGGAGATCACCTACACAGTCCCAAACTTGCTCTAGACTTCTTCTATATCCCTGCCTGAGGGAAGTGCCTGGGAGTTTATGCCCCCAGAAGCAACCTGCACCCAGTGAAGGAATAAGAGTGGAGGTTGGTGGGTGAAGAACCCAGCATCCACTTGGCCATTCTGCAGTGTGTTCTGCTCAGTCTCTCAGAGACCCACGGAGGGACTGAGGCTCTGTTGTCACGGCAGTAAGCACATTATACCCCCTTCGTCAGCTTTCCTCCCTTCCTCTCTCACCTCCACTCTCCTCACCATGATTTCTGCACCCAAATGGACTTCCTGAACCCAAATCCTTGTCTCAGGGTTGGCTTTTGGGGGAACCCAAACTAAGACAAGTATTTTGCTCACTGAATCCCCACTATTTAGCCGCCTCCCTAACACACTAAATGCTCACAAAAATCAGTACTTACGGAAGTTAAATAAAAGTCCCCATATGCCTGGAAAATCCAAAGACAGCAACAACCAAAAAATGAGCAAAAATCCTACTGATGACCTGGGTGATATAATCCAGAAGAATGTATCTACGTTTCTTCTTCTTGAGTTTTGGTCAAAACTCTAAAAACAATAGTCTCCTGACTATAGTAACAGTTTAATTTCTCATCATCATGTACAAAAAGAGGAGAGCTCAGAGGCTAGGAGTTCTAGCTCTGGAATTCGGTAGAACTAGGCTCAAATTCCTGGCCCCAGTAGCTGCTAAGTGACCCCAGCCTCGTTCGTCACCTATAAAAGGGGAATTATAATCGTATCTGCTTGTGGGGTTGTGGGGTGGATTTAATGAGATAAAGGATTTATTGAAGGCTTTAGTATAGCCCTGGCCCAGCGTAAACCCGCCATACACATTCTCAACGGTACATTCCTATCACTATGACTGCATTGCCCATTTTAGGCAATGTCACTCAGGTGACAGATGGTAGCGGAGTGCCAGGAACATAGCAGACCCTCAGCAAACAGTTACCTTAGGAATGAATGAAGTGATAATCTAAGAGTAGAATATTAAAAACCTGCAAAAACTCCTTTTGCAAAAGCTCCTTTAGGAAAAACAGGAATTTTTCCTGTTCAATAATCCTACCTCTGTTACTCACAAGCCGTGTAAACTTAGGAAAGTCACTCAACCCATCTGAAGTCCTCCAGGCACTACCTGTGAAACTTAGATTAGTATTAGGTCATTTCTAAGGCCCTTTCCAGGCCTTCCCTTGGATTTGAAGTAACTCCCAGGGAAGGGCTGCAGAACCACTTCACAGCTGGAGGTTGGACAGGACAGAACAGGGAGCCGCAGGCAGGCGGACGTGCTCAGCCTGGGCACCTGGACGCTTGGGCGGGATAATCCTTCATGGCATTATCTCAATGACCCCTCACCACTCGTGCATCGTCGGATGTTTAGCAGTATCCCTGGCAGCTACTCACTAGATGCCCCCAGCACCACCAGTGACAGCAGAAAATGTCTCCAGACATTGCCAAATGTCCACTGCGGCAAAATTGCCACTGCAGGAGAACCCCGGTGGTCGAGGTTTGCTTCCCTCCGTGAGCCTCAGACCTGCAAGGCCCTGCAGTCCAGCCCCAGCCCCACAACGGGGAGGTGGGCCTCCAGCATGGTTCCCTTGCCTCAGTTAACCTGCGTTTATTATTTTAAAAAGCGCCCCTAACCCCCAAGAAACTCCTGGGATGCTGTGACTACTTTTTCCCCTCTTATCCTTCATTCTCTACTACACTCATTAAAAAGCAGGCCCTTTGGAAATCACCAAGCGCTCACTGCAGATTTTGAATTATTTTGTTTTCCCTAGTCTGTCATTAGCTATATTTGCCTGCAAATAAGATGGATGTTTTTAAAGCTCATGTACTTGCAAGCCTGGAACATAATCCCCTCCTGGGTTATTACCATCCGTTTATGACATTAGGAACAGCAGGAGACCGAAACTCCGAAACCCAAATGATCTCGACATGCAAATGCGTCATAAAAACCCAACCACGGCAGAAGATTTCAAAGGATTTATTAGCAACGGAGCCACCGTTAACTAGACAGAACCGAGGAGTTTTCCAGGCAATGGTCAGAGTGGCTGTCCAACGGGCCAATTAGACCCAAAGTCCTCTGTTCTCCCAGGGAAAGCGCCTGCCCGGCGGTGGGCGGCCCCCGGGTCCTGAGGACAGAGAGGAGTGGTTTCATATTCCACCAGCTTCCAAATGGCTTTCCCCAGACAACAAGGTTGTCCGTGTTCAACTCCTTCCTTTGCACTAAAAAGCAAATTCCAGTGAAGACTGGAAACCAAACCTACATGTCCGCCTGTATTAGATTATAGCAATCAAAAAAAGGCAATTCGTTAGAGAACTCTGCTCTCCCTGCAGACTTCCCTTGCCCTCCTGAGCAGGGGCGAAACTCTCCTCAGCTAGCATCACCCCCACTTCCTCTTGCCTCTGGTGACCTGTAGTGGCCCTCCCTTGCTGCGATCCCACTGCCACCGGCCCTGTTGGTTTTCCGCCCTCAGGGTCTGTGGATGCCCCTTTCCCCGGATCAGTGTCTAGCTGACTCCTCATTTCTCAGGCCTCTGCTCAAACGTCACTTTCTCAGAGCGGCCTTCCCTGCCCACACAATCTACCCAAGCTCTGGAATTCGGTAGAACTAGAGAACCCCTCCATCACTCTGTAGCCGCTGAACCTGCTCTATTTTTCTTCAAGAAGCATTTGGTTCCTGAAGTTATACTGCATATCCATTCGTTCACTGGTTTTGTCTCTGGCCTCCCCGCTCCTGAAATGTGAGCGCTGTGTGGGGCAGGGGTTTTGAATGCCTTGCTCACCCCTGCCTCCCTAGTGCCAAGAAGAGTGCCGAGGAGGTGCTCTGTGAGTATTTGGGGAATGAGTGCACGTCCGTACTCAGGCTGACAAACCACAAGAAACAGAGTGGACCACCTGGGAGGCGGAGAGCCTCAGGGCTCCTGAACGGCCGCTCGTCACTAGTCACGCACTGCTCCACCTCACCTCAAAGATTTACTCCGAACCGTGGATTCTTTGCCTTCACTTTCTGTATCTATGATTATTCTCCTGTAGTATACTGATCTAGCTCTGGGCTTCAGAAAAGCAGGCCTTCAGACTGGAGCGGGGAAGGACAGAGAAACAGACAGCATTCTGGGGAGAGCCCGTGGGGTTAATTTAATCTCCTTCCTAAAGCATCCTGCCAAGATCTTTTTTTGAGTACCTAGCTCGCAGGTCTGTTTTTAGGTCACTCTAATGGTAACCTAAACAGTCAAAGCAGCCTCACAAATGCAGGATCAGGAGGTCCCTTGCATGTATGAACTTGTCAAGATAATCGCAAAGGGCACTTTTCCTTGAGATCATTAAAATAATTAGCATGAAAGTATTTTTTGAATAAGGAGATAAGTCCAGCTACAGGAGAAACAAGCTCATTTCTTACATCCAAAAATTAAAACCCCATGTTCCTTTATAAGATCCTGGGCCTGTTGGAACAGGAAGATGCATTCCATCATTGCTTCAACCCTGGAAGGTTCTACACTCCCTCGGGCCTCTGCTTGGAGACTGAGGCTGACTGCAAAACCATCTCCTTCTCTTCCTGGTCAAAGAGGATGCTTCGCCAGGGAAAGCCTCTGCCCTGATTTGGGTGTCCCACTCCTTAACCAGCATTTAGAAAATTTTCTCATTTATTCTCTAGAAATAAGGCCTGAGAAACAACTCCTGAAACCCACTGTTAGCAGTGTAGGTTCCTGACTGGAGGTGGCCTGGAAGCCCCCTACTGCCTGCCCACCTCCGAAGCGCTGGAGCTCTCACCTCCAGGTGACTGGCAGGTTGGAAAAGTCCCTGCCTCCCTCCCCGCCTCATCTTATGCCTTCCCTACCCCCCTCTTCTCCTCAATGCTTCTTGATTCCCTGAAGTTTACACCATGGAAAGCTGCCATTTGATTAGCAGGAGTCCCTTCCTAGGGGCTCTCAAATCTCCATAAATAAAAATCTGCTGGCTTTGCCTTCATATAAAGCCAGAACACATACATGCAAACTGGATTTGTGGTCCGTCCAGGAAAGGCTTCTTGGGAGAAATGCCTTGCAAATCTGATGGAATATTGAGCTAGCCAGGGGAAGGGCAAGGTGAGGTGGGAGAAGAGTTCTAGGGAGAGGAAAGAGCACGTGCAAGGGTGTGAGAGACACAGAGAGAGTGACACGCCGGAGAAGTGAAACCAGGCTCAGGAGGAAGAGAGGAGAAGGAAAGAATAAGTGATGACTCGCCCGTCCCCACCGCCACCGCACCCCAGTTCCAGGTTAGGTGTTTCTCTTCCGTGCCTGAGTAGCTTCCTGAGCACCCCCAGGCCCCCATAAAGTACTTATCAGACAACATCAGAGACAGCCATCCAAACCCCAAAATCCCATAGGGAAGGTCTCCTTCCCTAGTGCAGGCTCAGCCTGCACTATACTTCCCAGTGCCCTCTGCATCTACACAGGGCTGAGCATTTCAGAAGAATGTACCTTCTGCCTTCTTTCACCTTCCACCAGTGGGAGGCAGAGTATACACTGCAGCCTTAGGACACAAGATGGAAAGAGCACGGGGGCCTGAATCACCATGTGGAGGAGAGCTACCTGCCGACCAAGAACTCTTGCACGAGGTTGTTATGTGAGAGAGAAATAATTCTGTCTTATGTTAACCACTAAAACTTGGAGGTTTAATTGTCACAGCAGCTAACATTACCCTAATGCACAGGCTAGGTAACATTTACTTATTTAATTGTAGGTAACCTCCTCTTGGTGGTAGGAGTCCCCATTATAGCACCAACACCCAGCAAAAGGTGGATATTAAATAGACATTTGTTCGGTGAAAACAGTTCACTTGATTAGAAGGAGGGCCTTCCCAGAATCCCCCAAATCCCAGTAGACAGAAAACTTCTGACTTTGCCATAAGGTCAGCACACACTCACATACATACTCACCCATACACACACACATACCTGCACACCCACCCCTAAGTTTCCGCACCAAAGCCACGGACAGTTCATGGCCAAACCTCCCCAGCTATCTTGTGATTCATGTGACAGCAGAGACGATCCTAGCAACAACCCTTTTGAGATTCTGTTCCCCAGCATGGGTATCATACATAGCCAAATACCGCAAAAGAAAACTGGAATAGGAAAGAGAAAGTCATCAAGAAAAATAGTCCAGATTTCTCATGATCTCACCCATGAGTCAGATTTGCATTTGGGATAACAGCTAACCGAGTAGACCAGAACAGTCTGTCTGTAAGATGTCAGCCTGCCAATTTCAACAACGTAGAGAGGGCACACTCCTTCAACTGGCTTAAAAGGACAAATCTGGTGCACTTGTTTATTATTTTTTTTCTTAAAAAAATTCCAAGGTGAAACAGCCTCCTGTTTAAAAATAACTCTCTTGGAAATTAAACCATAATTTTCTTTTAACTGCTGATTGCCAAGTACCTGTATCTTTCCCTTTTGAGCAGTGGGGAAAATGTCCTACAGAAGACTCTTTGCTGTGTAACACTTAGAAAGCCACCTCACCTCTCTGGGCCTAGATTTGTACATTTATCAAATATGAGATTAAAAGAGATGATCTCTAACATTTCAGGGAAGAAATAATTGTCAGTGGAAGGGAGACTGAATTTTTCCTGCCTTGTACGTCTTTTAATATTCATGGAAATTATTCCTGACAGAAAAGGGTATTTTTGATGGGTAGCTTAATTTAGAGGAGTTGATTCATTTAGGACAGAACGTGAGGTCCAAGGCACTACAGACATGAGTGGGTCTTCAGTGGTGAGAGGCAGGAATGGGATGATTTGTTCTCAAGTAACAGGCAATATGTGGAGTACTGAGCTATGAGTGTGTGTCAGGACATTTTCTTCTTTAAGAGATAAGAGAGACTTTAAGAATCATTAAGTGCAATTGCTTCATTCCAAGTGTGAAGAACCTAGGATCTAAAGCTAGACAGTGGCAGTATCTGAGCTAGAGCAGAGTGTTGGCTGCTGGCCCATTACTCTTTTCATTCAACCTTCCCAATCCTGCTTTGCACCTTTAACAATGACAACAGCTACATTTTGCTTCTCTGAAAAAAAGCATTGAGAGAGAAGCTGGTTATTCTATCCATCTTTAGGCTTGAGAATTAATGCTGGATTTTATTTCCTCAATCCTTGCC
Organism: Balaenoptera borealis; assembly: GCF_965194805.1. Taxonomy (NCBI): domain Eukaryota; kingdom Metazoa; phylum Chordata; class Mammalia; order Artiodactyla; family Balaenopteridae; genus Balaenoptera; species Balaenoptera borealis. Next base: position 28,308,935 of record NC_138867.1, on the reverse strand, counting down.
TAACCCTCAAGCCTGCAGACTAAGAACTGTGAGTACTCAAACAATAAGGTTGGGATCAGGTGAAAGATGGAGAAGTAATCATATACCTTAGAGGGTGTAAGAGGATAAGTGCTCCTTAGAGCTCTGGCAATGGCAGCTAATGAGGGCCACAAAAATATCCACTCATGGTTATCTGCAAGGTGAGTCTCTACAGCTTGGATTTCAGATCCTCAACTCAACCATTCCCTCGGACCTCTAGCTCCCGCCCAGGTACTGTCCTAGACTGGCTGCCTTTCATTTCGATGCTTATCTGCTGTTTTTAATCAGACCTCTGTTTCCCTCCATGACACTGTAGTAGAGGCAAAAATGACAATGTAAATATTTGCTTATATTCTTTCTATACCTCAAGCCAATCCCTCCCTTCCCCAAATATGTGGCATCTCCTCCCTTTCTTTCAAGTTCGTAAAAGAAAACCCGGGATTGCCCCCTTCAGGGTTGGTCACCCAGCAGGCTACTATTTTAGCAGCAACACAGAACCTCTGCGGCTGGAACCTGCATTTAATTAAAAGCCATTCTAAGTAAATGGAAGCATTGACCCTTTCTCATTTGTTCCTTCCCAAGCCTCTGGGAAATGGAAATGGTGGCCTAGGAAGAAAATTGAATTTGGTTATTAGGATTGATCGTTATAATGATAAAACATCTGGAGACATGGAGGGGAAGGATAATAGGCCAATAAATATGGGGACATATTTAAGAAAAACTTAAGCTCCAAATTTATTTATTTAAGCTCTGAACCCCAAAGTTGCTCCTTTCAATTATCTTCAAAGGTCTACCTGCGTCAGTGAGCTGACTACACTCTACTGAATTGAAGTCTGTTTCCAATGCCAAATAGAAGGCAGCAGCTTCACAAAAACAGTGGGCTTTGGGGACACTAGTCTGCTTTGGAGGCCTGGCCCAAATACTGATCACCCAGCTGGATCACCTTGGGAAAATTACCTGACCCTCGAGCTTCTGATTCCTCATCCATAAAATGCGGCTAATAATCTACTAGGAAGCATAAATGAGATGACAGGGACAAAGTAGATGGGAAGAACTTATTAGCTGCAGAATTAAACCTCAGAGTTGGCAGAAGCATTAGAAGTCCCCCAACCCAGTCCTGCAACAGTCCTCCAGCCCCTGCTTGGTGCCTGCAGTGAAGGGAAACGTACCGCCTCTCAAGGCAGCCCATGCCCCTTTGAGACTATAATGTTAAAAAACATTTCCCAACATGGAGCTATATCTCTGTCCCTTAATTTCAAATGCTCTGGCCTTTGTTCTGGCTTCTGGACCAGAAATGAGAATAAGTCTTAGCAGTTCTGCCCAGGAAAGCCATTGAAATTATTTATTTGGCCACCTGATGGATTAGAGTTGCAAACTTCCCACATGCAAGTATACAGAACCACAGAGAGTTGAGGGTGAGTCCAGATTCATTGTTTGGGGGCTGGCTGAGGGGGTGCCATTGGCCAAGACAGAGAACAGAGGAGGAGGGGCAGGCTCATGTGGGAGAGGTGATGAGATCAGTTTGGGATGTGTTGCTCTGGAGTAGCTGAGGGTCGCCGGGTGGAGGTGGTGAGCGGACACTGGACACGGGAGTCCTGAGCCCAAGAGGAGGGTAGAGGCTAAAAGGACAGAGTTTGGAGGGGTCTGTATATACTGGTGGCTGGAGTGGAAAATGCAGCTGAAATTGCCTAGGGGGGAAATGAGAACATCCCTGTTTAAGAGGTGAAGTATAAACCAGTCCAAAAAAGTAAAGAGGAATAAAAGTTGTTGCAAAAATCAATGAAAGTGCTCCATGGAGACGAGCTCAGAGAGAAGATTAAGACTAGGCATCCATTAAAGAGGCACGAAGAAATCCAGGAGGGGAGTGGTAGCAGAGAAGCTGGAGAACAGTGTTTCATAAAGGAGGAACTGGACTGCGGGCCAACTGAAGTACTGAAACGTTTCCGTTGGATTTGGATGTAGAGGCCCATCGGTGGTCACCACAAGGGACTTTCAACGGAGGGTTGGGAATGGAAATCAGATTGCACAGTCCACTGAGGGATTAATGAGAGATTAAAGAAGTAAAAACAGCCACTACAGACCAGTTTCAGGTAATTTGGTTGTTAAGGATATAAAGGCAGAGGCGACTTAATTAAAGAGGGGTGACGTTTGCACATGGTGGAGAGGAAAGGCTCATAGGCAGGGGGAGGTTAAAGACAAAGGGGAAAGAGTATGCTGATTAAGTGTGATCGATAACTGAGTCTGGTGGAAATGTTCAGTAAAAGGAGGGAAATTCTCTCAGGCGCGAAGGAAAGAGTGCAGGCTGGATGCGGAAATAGACTGTAAGTGAAGGAGCAGGACTGAGGGGGTTTCCACTGATTCTCCCTGTGAAGAAAACATGAAGGTCCCCAGCTTGGAGGGAGGGTGAAGGTCACAAGGTAGGAGTTTGAGGTGGGCGGGGGGAGAGTCAGACAAGGCAGTGGGGGAAACGGCAGGGAAAGGTGATCTCCCGTAGAGACTGTCCACCTGCCTGCCAGCCTATGAGGCTGATGAGTTCAGAGGCCATAATTCTGCAGGTGCACCGATCCAAATAGATGGTGGGTTTTTCCTCTTTCACAGAAGTGCTTAGCAGCCAGGACACAGAGGCAGAAAATGCAGGTGGTTGAACTTATTCGGTGGAGGGATTTTGGTGGGGATAGCAAAAGGGAAGGAGATAGGGAGTTTAGAGTATTGGCAAAGGAGTGGGTGAAGTGATGGTCCCCAGGGGCATGGGCTGGAAGGGGGAGGATTTGGAAGGCACTATCATCTTTCCTTCAGATCTCTCCGACCAATTCCCCCATCTTGGACCCTTGCCTCTGGATATGTTACTTCACACCACATGTAGCCTGGAGCAGCACATAATAGTCCGGATGTGTGGGACTAGTGCAGAGGATCAACACTGTTTCTGGGCCCCTCACAACTGGGATTTACATTTATTTAATAGTCACATCACAGTGTTGGTGCACACTGATCATATAGTCAAATGAACTGCCTAAATCTTTTACACAAAGACCACTATTAAAGCAGCTTCCTGACTGTCTTGTAATAAATGCAGTTGGCTTTTCGGACATAAGTGAGGGAACTTCACTTGAGCCCTTGGCTGATCTTGCAGGACGTGGCCTATCCTATATGTCAGTTTAGATTCTGATTCTGGTGTGAAATGAGGTCACTGTGCTTCCCAGATCTGGGTCATGAACAAATGGGATAAATGTGTCATCCATGTCTTTATTCAAGTCATCGATAGAAACGTTGAACAGGAGCAGGATAAATCCAGTGGCAGAACTATGTCTGACTCTCACTGCTAGAACCCTCTCTCTGGATTGACACCAATCCATCAACCCCTTTGTACGAGCATTTAGCCAGTCAGCTACAAATCACCACCTTCTGCAACTGTCCAGTCCACGTTTCTCCAGCTTGCCCACAAAGATAGCACAAGAGACCATCCAAACACCTTGTTGAAAAGTCCACATTCATTATGTCAACAGCTTTCCCATGATGTACTGGTCTAGTAACCTTATCCTCACTGGATAAAAACACAATGCGCTTTTCTTTGCTGTGTCTTATACACCTAAGACCAGATGGAAATCGGTTTATGACATTTTACTGCTTTATAACACTTCCTGTCTCACCATGACATCACTTTTCCCCAATCCTAGGGCTTCACAAGGCCACAAAGGTGTTGAGACCTTAGCTTCTAAAACTTCCTCTTACTTCAGTAGATCGGGTTACCTGATCTCCCAGCCAGTTGAAATGAAGAATGTTAGCCTGATAATGAGACTATAATAGAAAAGCCACTATTTCAAATAGAGAGAGAAGGGCTGTATAAGGTGCCCCACTTTGCCCTGTCTCAGGACTTCCTCCCAGCAGCCCTAAAGAGTAGTTTAAATTTAATTCCTTGAATCTGATTTTGAAAATAAAGGCAAATGTGATTATACCTGAGCTTTCTTGAGTACATCATTTTCAACCAGGTTACTGAAATCCTGAGATTTTAAATCTTACAAGCTACATATTTAGTTGCTTAAAAAAGAACATGGGGCTTCCGTGGTGGCGCAGTGGTTGAGAATCTGCCTGCCAATGCAGGGGACACGGGTTCAAGCGCTGGTCTGGGAAGATCCCACATGCCGCGGAGCAACTAGGCCCGTGAGCCACAACTACTGAGCCTGCGCGTCTGGAGCCTGTGCTCCGCAACAAGAGAGGCCGCGATAGTGAGAGGCCCGCGCACCGTGATGAAGAGTGGCCCCCGCTCGCCGCAACTAGAGAAAGCCCTCGCACGGAAACGAAGACCCAACACAGCCAAAAATATAAATAAATAAATTAATAATAAAAAAAAAAAGAACATGGGATGAGAAAGATACAGATCAACAATAACCCAGAGTAAAAAATGCCAGGGTGTTTATGAAGGGTATAGTCCCTAATTATGCCAAGAGGGACACCCTTTCCCCTTGGCAATGCTCCTTAGAAGCTGCCTATACATTAAACAGGACCAGTTTAGCCAATCCATCAACATCTGTTTACAGCCTGCTGCTGGGGACACAAAGATGTGAGAGATATGGTCAAGAGCCTCCGAGACTTCACAGTCTAGCCTAGGAGGAGCTAAAAACAAAGAAAGACACTTTCACCAAAAGGTTCACCAACCAAGGCAGCATGTGCTGGATGCCAAGAGAATGTGCCAAGCAGTGTGTGCGCCAGACTTTCTGAGAGAGGCTGCTAGCTGGAGGCTGAGGAGAAACATTCTTCAAAGGGAATGAGACTTTGGCTGGGTCTTAAGGGATGGACAGAGTTTAGGCAAGGGGTAGGGGGGCATTCTGGGTGGGCGGTGTGAAATAAATGCATATAGCCCATGCAGATGAAAGAAGTTAAGCTGCATCCAAATCCCGTCTCACTTTTCAAATACATTCGTGGGTCATTGGTTCCAGGACCCCTGAGGATACCATAATCAGAGGATGCTCAAGTCCCTTGTATAAAATGGCGTAGTATTTGCATATAACCTATGCACATCCTTCCTTGTACCTTAAATCATCTCTAGATTACTTATAATACCTAATACAATGTAAATGGCTATAAATACAATGTAAATACTGGCAAATTCAAGTATTGCTTTTTGGAACTTTCTGGAATTTTTTTCCCGAATATTTTCCATCAGCCAGCAGTGGGCTCAGTCTGCAGATGCAGAGCCCACGGATACACAGACAGGGAGGGCTGACAGTAGGAAGAGAAAAGCCTGCTGCTCGACAGGGAAATTAACAAAGAAAACACTTAACTTTGCAAGAGGGGGTCTGTGCCTCCAGGCAAAGTTCAGCCAAGGTCATGCAAGGAGGAACGTCCACTACACTCACTCTAACAAGATGCTCCAATGAAAACCCTAGTACGCTATTACACACAGCACAAACTTCATTAAAATCATCCCCAGAAATTTAAGATTTGAGACTTATGGACTTTCTAAGAATGCAACAACATATGCCACAGAGGTAAAGATCCCAAGAAGAAAAAAAACAAGTAGTGGTTTGCAACCCTGGCTCCACATTAGAATGACCTGGGGAACGTTCAGAAAATACCAATGCTTGTGCTTGTCCTACCAATTACATCACAATCCCCAGGGCATCAATATTTAAATGAAAAATACCAGTGATTCTAACCTCATTCTCTCGACAAATTGTTTCCTGAGTGCCTGCTATATGCTGAGCCTTGTCCTAAGTGTTGAAGATATGAGTGAATCAAATAGGCTTCCCCCCTTCAGAAAAATAGCCTCATAAATTTTACAATGCAGCGGGGTAGAGCAGACAGAAAGGCAAATTAAGTCAGTAAAATATATATGCTTAAACACTGACCAGGTGCAAAGGAGAAAATAAAGCTGAGAAGGGGGTTGTGAAATCTCAGGCTGGAACAGGGTGACATGGAAGACTTCACTGAAGGTGACATTTTAATCAAGACCTGAAGAAAGTAGCAACTCAGCTACATGAAAGAAGAACACGCCAGGCAGAGGAAACAGCAGGTGCAGTGCCCCCGAGGCATCAGTGTGCCAGGGTGGCGTGTGGCTTGAGCAGAGAGGGAGAGTTACAGAGATGGAGTCAGGGAGGATGGGAAGGGGAGGGCCTGGAAGTTAAGTAATGAGTTCAGCTTTTACTCTGAGTGAGATGGGGAGTCATGGGAAAGTTTGAACAGAGAAGTCACATGATCTGGTTTATATTCTGAATCTAGAATTACTCAGCTGCTCTGTTGAGAATATGCTATGGGGGGAAAGAGAAGAGGTAGAAATCGAGCAATTCCTGAAATAGCCCACTTGCGAGATGAGGACACCGGGGATGAAGAGAGGTGATAAGCCATGGTCAGATTCTGGGTATCTTTGGAAGAACTAACTAGAGACAAAGCATCTGGAAGGGGAAGGGGTGGGAATCAGGAACTTAGTTTTAGACGTTAAAGCCTGAGATGGCCGTCAGTGGAGGTATCAGATAGATAATTCTATACGCAAACGGTACAAGATGGAGATACACTGGTGTGAATTCTTGGCTTACGGATGGCATTTAAATCCATGAGAATGACTGACATCACAGATAGTAATCACAGAAAGAAAAGACAAGAAGTGCAAGTAATGAGTCCTTGGCCCTCCAGCAGTTGAGAGATCAGGGAGAAGAGAAGACAGTCAAGAAAACTGCGAAGGGATGCTGGCTGGTGAGCAAGGAGGAATGTCCGTACGGTATGGTGTTCAGAGAGCAAAGGGAAGGATGCATTTCAAGAAAAAAGCAGGGATGAACTGTGTGCATCAAATGCTTTGAAGGAGCATGGAAAAGACTGAGAGTCGGTCCTTGGGTTTAGCAATGTAGACGTCATTAGCGACCTTGATAAGAGCAGTCTGTGATGTACAACAAGGTAGTGAATCACTTCTCTAGGAGGTCATGTTCTTGGACGCAGCTTAAAATATATCGAATGTCTGTCTTCCCTAATAGAATCTAAGAGTCTAGTACACAGTAGGTCTCTATCTGATTTATTGAAGAAATGCCCCGGGGCTGTACAAGTGCAATGTTCATGAAATCACCTAAAATGATCACTCTGTAAAGTGGAAATCTTTCCATTTGGAAAAATATTGTGATGGAAAGATCTCTCTTAAGACACATATCAGAAGATTCATCTTCCCATACATCTTAAATCATAACTAGCACTGTCTCAGATTTACTAGCTCCCCTATTAGATGATAAGTTTCTGAAGGGCAAGACCATTTCAGACTTCAGGGATCTTCATGGATTAGCTGTAGGTATGACCTGAAGTATGTAGTACCGATTATTCTCCCCACTCAGCCATGCTGGTCTGACACTAGTTTCATTCATTTAAAAAACCTTCATGAAGGATCTAGTATGGTCCAGGCACTGCCCTGGGTGTTTCAGTCACAGCATCTCATGGTTTCTGCCTAGAAGAACCTTCTAGTCTACTGTTTCTGACACACTGCTGACATCAACTGAAGAAGTGGCTCTGGCTTCACTTTGGACTGCAGTTCACTTTCCCAACAAAAGCCACAGGTGATACAGCACAATGTGACATCGCCCAGATTCACCCAGGCCTAGATATACATGTTTATGAGCAAATATGCCTAAGGGGGTTCTTAGCCAGTTCCAAGTTTCCAGCAAAAGCGGGGTTTAGGAAGCACATCATGTTCTTCAAGGAATGCTTTCTCTGTTGTTTCTCTCCCATCCCAAAAGAGAGTTAAATAATTTGATGGGATTGGTAATTCAAGGCAATCTGAATTTTATTTATTCTTCTTCCTCATGCATTGAATGTGAAGTGTACATACCTTTTCTGTATGTGATATGTACTAAATAAATAATAATTGGATGAAAAGGAAAAAAAATTGGTTTGCAGCGGCGAGGACAAAGTACAAACTCTAGGAGAGAACTGAGCATCATTGATAATACTACCTCCTTCAAATGTCTGCTGAGCTTTCATAGTTTTCAGTGATTTTACGGGAAGCTACCTACTTCCTATCTGCAGGACCACCCCTATTAGCAAAGTTCACATGCTGTGTCAAGATGAAGATGGGGAGTAGCCATTGAGAAAGAGTTAGAAAAAATAAGTCCAACTATCCCAGCGTGCAGGTTCCAGCATGGATTTTAACCAATGGAAATCCAGAAGGACTTCTTGATCCAGCAAATGCGAACTGTGGTGGGTGGCGATATTCCACATCAGAACAGCACATACAATTCAACCTGGGCTCCATTTGACCACCCACCTGCCTGTTAGCAGAAACAATAAGCAGCTCCTCTTTGGTTCATGATAAAAATAAAGGAGACTGCTAATGAGTGACATTTTACATGCACAACCCTCTGGGCAAAGTTCTGGTTACCATAGCAACCCCCCACCCCCCCCACCCCCGCTCATGACAGCAGAGGCAAAGCGCATGACGTATCAAATGGCCAGAGTTCTGCTTCCCTGCAGGAAAGCAGCTATATTTGCCAAATACACTAATCAGCCACTATAGCCCTTTCTACGAATAAAAGCCCAACCTACATTTGTGGGTCTTGGCCATTCTCACAATTACTATTTGCCTGAAAGAGTAGCTTTTTGTCTGATGCTTACTTATCGGGATGCTGATGTAATTCTCAAGATGGAACCTATTTTTAAAAGGGGGCCCAAGAGCAGGGAAGGAAACAAATAGCTGCTTTCTCATTTTCCCCAGTCTGAAACTGGCAGAAGTTCCTTTGAGCCCCACATCTGGCAAGAGCCTATCCTTTGGCTTCTTCCATGACTGGCCCAAAGCTGGTGACAGAGAAATAGACCAGTGTTTTAGCAAGACCCAATGCAGAGGGTCTTGCTCTCAACCATCTAAAGATGGGGTCCATGTTGTCATTGTAGGGGTCTATCAACTGGGAGGAGACAGGGAGGCAGACAAAAACCAAACTACAGGAAAGTGATGATACAAAAGGAAAACCAGGAGGAGGAAGATCTCAGGGCTTCTTATGAATGCAAACAAATTTCACCTTTGCACTCTCCCTGCAGAGATGATCAGGATGCAACCTGCTCGTCTCTGCCTTTCCTATAAGCATTCAAGGAAGAGGGTTTAAACCATTAATTCTCTAGGTGGATCAGAAAACGTCTTCAGCCTAAATGACCAAGTGGTGAAAAAAAGAAATGAACTTCTTGACTTCTCAAGCTTAAGCCCCAGGGCCAACTTTTCAGAGAAACAGTACATTGAGAATCTGAGTAAGTATATTTCTTCCCTGTGTTTTAACAATCTGTGTCCTGGGTTTCTGAGCAGAAAAATGAATTAGAAGACTCAGAGCTCTGTAGGGACTTTAGGGATCCTAGGCAGTCCCTCCTTCTCGGAGACTCTATATGGAATAACAGTTAAGAACGCGGGCTTAGGAGACAGAGAGATTTGGGTTCACATTCTTGTTCCAACTCTTAACAGATGTGCAACTTTAGGCAAGCAATTTAAACTTTTTGAGGCGACTTTTCATCATCTGAAAAATAAGGATAACTGGGATCAGTGCTTGGAATGTAACAAGCGCTTTACTTGTTCAACAGCTATTTATTGAGTGCCTACTGTATACTAGGCATTGTTGTCAGCACTGGGGATACAGTAAACAAAACAAGGTCCTTGCTTTGATGGAACTTACGTTCCAACAGGTGAGACAAACAATAAACAAATAAATCAAAACTTTATTTCAAACAGAAAAAGAGTAACATGATAGAGCACCTGGGGGTGGCCATTTTAAAGTATATGATTGTGAAGAAGGTCTTTGAAGGTTTGAAGGAAAAAGCTTCCAGGAAGAGGTAAGACCGTCTTCTGGGATAGAGCTTGCTATGCTCCATAAGGGACAGTGTTTCTGGACACAGAGAGTGAGGGCAATGAGTGGGAACAGAGGAAATCACCTGCGAGTCGGGTTGGGGCAAAGGGCCTGAATCATATTCAAATGGCAATGAGAAATCCCCACGTTGAAGCTGCAGAGTGACATGACTTGATTTGTGTGTTAAAAGGTCCCTCTGGCTGCTCTGAGGAGAAAGGATTAGGGGTCAAGAGTACTCTGGGGAGGCCCAGTTAGAGGACCATGGCAGCAGCGGTCCAGGGACACGTGGCGGCAGCTTCAACTAGGGGGGCTGCCATGGAAGTGGGGAGAAGGTGGATACTGGAGGGAGGGCCAGCAGGACTCACAGACTTAGCTGCTGGAGTGGGAGGAAAAGAGAAGAATGAAGCGTGGTTTCTAGGTTTGAGGAATGAGCCTGTAGGTGGATGCTGGTGCCAATTCCTGAGGTGGGAGGAGAAGGAAAGAAGTAGCCTGAGGGGTAAATATCAAGGCTTCCATTTTGATCGTGCTAGGTCTGAGGCGCCCATTCTATTCCCATGCAGAGATGTCAGGTTGGCAGTGGAGTATACACGTCTGGAGGTCGGTGAGAGCTAGAGACATAAATTTCGGAGGCAACATAACACAGATGGTAGATGAGATCTCCCTAGAAGGGAGAATAACTAGAGAAGAGGACCCAAGGTCAAGTCCTGGGGCAACATCATAAAATAATGAACATCAGTTGATGTTGTTGTAATTTTCAGTACGCTGGGAAGGAGAGCGTTGGCCAGTTATTGCTATCAGCATCTTTCTACCCATCTATCTACCCACCCATCCTGTCATCCATTCATACCATAAACAATCAGAGCACATTTACTGAGACGTAGTAGAGAACATAGATGGTCCTCGACTTATGATGGTTCGACTTACAATTTTTCAACTTTACGACGGTGCAAGAGTGATACACAGCCAGTAGAAACCATACTTCGAATGCTGAATTTTGATCTTTTCCCGGGTTAGCGACAGGCAGTTACAACACTCTTTGGAGATGCTGGGCAGCAGCAGTGAGCGCAGCTCCCGGTCAGCCACGCCATCACCAGGGTAGACAACCGATACACTTACAACCATTCTGTACCCATGCAACCATTCTGCTTTTTACTCTCAGTATAGTATTCAATAAATTACATGAGGTGTTCAACACTTTTTAATTAAATAGGCTTTGTGTTAGATGATTTTGCCCACTATAGGTTAATGCAAGTGTTCTGAGCACATTTAAGGTAGGCTAGGCTAAGCTGTGATGTTTGGTAGGTTAGGTGTATTCTTTGTTTTTGTTTGTTTGTTTGTATGGCCACACTGCGCGGCACGCAGGATCTTAGTTCCCCAACCAGGGATCGAACCCATGCCACCTGCCTTGGGAGCTTGAAGTCTTAACCACTGGACTTAACCACTGGCCAGGGAAGTCCCATAGGTTAGGTGTATTCAGTGCATTTTTGACTTATGATATTTGCAATTTACAATGAGTATTACTATGATGGGCTTATTATAGTACGTAACCACATTATAAGTCGAGGAAGATCTGTAGTTCAACAACACAAGCTCTGGAGCCAAACTGCTCTACTTAAATCCTGGTTCCACAAACTCCTGTAACCTTGGGGAATTTGCCTAAACACAGTGCACCATTTCTCCATCTGCAAAAGGGTATGTAGTGGGATAAATGGTGACTTTGTAATAGATATGTTCACGTCCTGGTGCCTGTGAATATGACCTTATTCACAGATATAATTCAATTAAGGATCTTGAGCTGAGATCATCCTGAATTATCCGGGTGGCCCTCAACCCAATGACAAGTGTCCTTATAGGAGACACGCAAAACAGAGACATGCACACACAAGACAAGACACGAGCGCACAGGGCAGAAGGCGATGTGAAGACAGAGATGGAGATTGGCGTGAAACAGCCACAGGAATGTTGACAGCTCCCAGAAGCTGGAAGAGGCCAGGAAGTCTTCTCCCTGAGAGCCTCCAGAGGGAGCATGGCCCTGCTGACACCTGATTTCAGACTGCTGACCTCCAGAGCTATGAGAGAATAAACTTTTGTAGTTCTAAGCCACCAAGTTTGTGGTAATTTCTTACAGCAGCCTTAGGAAACAAACATGGGGATAATAACAGCATGGATCTCATCAGATGGTTATGAGAATTAAATGAGTTAGTACGTGTAAAGTGTCTAGAACAGTGCCTGTCAAATAGGGAACATTCAAATGACTTTCATTTTTCCCCATGTACTGAATATTGTGCCAGATCCTGAGGCGTATGGATCCTGAAGAGTATGGGGGAAAGGGCTGATCATCTCCAGAGACCCTCAAGAGATAGATGGTGCCCAGGACACTGAGCTGGTGAGGGGCCAGAGGGTGGGAAGGGTGCTCAGGGGCCGTGTGTGACTCCCAGGTGCCAGAAACTGCTGAACGCTGCTCCCCAGCAGTCACGATAAAGAAGTCAATAAGCCTCACATCTGCTCAGGTTTTTAAAGACGAGTAGTTGGTCCAGAGAGGGGTTAATGCGGTCCTTTCTGGTACCTTCCTCTCCCTGTGCCATCTCACTGCCTGCTCTCTCATGAGAATCCACGCTGATGAGGACACTTGGAACACATTTTCTGGGGGCAGCTGTCTCTTCTTTTAGCCTAATGATACTGGGAATAACTGTGACCAGGGTGGGGTAGGGGTAGAGAGTGGGCAGTGGAAAACTAGAGGAAAGCGATGACAAATTTACATGCTGAGTGACTTAGGAATAATATTTGCACGGCTGCTTTAGCCTTGGAAGTTAATTTTCTTCACCTAGAGACCCATATAGCACACTCTAGTTTTACCCAAATCTCTGTAAGACGCACTGTGTCAAAAAGGGGGTGGTGGGGCTTCCCTGGTGGCGCAGTGGTTGAGAATCTGCTTGCTAATGCAGAGGACACGGGTTCGAGCCCTGGTCTGGGAAGATCCCACATGCCACGGAGCGGCTAAGCCCGTGAGCCACCATTACTGAGCATGCGCGTCTGGAGCCTGTGCTCCACAAGAGAGGCCGCGATAATGAGAGGTCCGCGCACCGCGATGAAGAGTGGCCCCCACTTGCCGCAACTAGAGAAAGCCCTCGCACAGAAACGAAGACCCAACACAGCCATAAATAATAAATAAATAAATTAATTAATTAATTAATTAATTAAAAAAAAAAAGACCTGCATTTGCCATCTTTAAAAAAAAAGGGGGGTGGTGGGGAATGTAACTGAAGCACAGCTGAAATCAGACATTCTATAAGTGTCCATTGGCCAACACATAAAAATGAAAAGAGTTTATTGACATCTCGCTTTATTAAAATTGGCTCCATTCTCATCTTTATAGGTGTAAAAAAAGAAATGTTCAAACACTAGAAGAGGCTTTGTAATTATATTTGATCACCTGCATGCAAATATAAGCAGTGTCAGAACCACTTAATAGTCTTCAGGGGTGAGGGCATTACTGGGTGTTCAAACTTGTTTACATCAACCTAAGATAGCATGGCTAACAGAGAAGGGGTCTTGTGGAATATTGGAATTCCAACCCCATCCCAAGACGTGTAAACAGGACAAGCAAGTTCACATTAGAAGGCATGTGCAGCGCTCTGGCCTCTGGTGAAAGGGACGAAAGAGCCAGTGTTTATTGCATCTTCCCCCCTAGGTATCCCAAGAGCTCGTTAGGAGAGACAGTAGCCAGACAGGGCCCCGGGGGAGCCAGTCTCCCAGGCACTGTCTCTCCTCCCACTACCTTCCTCTGGATGCCCAGGGGCCTCCCCTGTGAGGCAGCCTAGTGCCCCCACCCTCTACTGAGAACACCCTGATCCAAAAGTACCCTCCCTCCCAGCCGCCTCCCAGCACAGCTTGCATTCCTGCAGCGGGCAGGTCTCAGCCAGGGAGCTGGCTTTGGATTCCACAGCTCTCAGACAATGGTGGGAACCTGATTCTGCATCGCGTCCATGCATCCTGATTTTTAGCAAAGCAGGATGCTCATCCCTCGGAAGCCAGGGTGACACAGTGTATGTGTTTTAACTAGGATGATTCGGTTGAGGTAGCAGAGTTAGTTAAAGTGGAGCGCAGGCAAAAGCAAGTGCTGGTGGTGTCAGGTGTTGATAAAAAGGGAGACCATGAGCGGCTCAGTCCAAATGCATTTCCACTCCTGCCAAAACCCTCCAGGGACCCAGTCTGGAGCATCATTCTATTAAGGGCCACAAACACCATGAAAGCCCCTCCTCAGGAGGCTGCTCAAACACCACAGATCTATTCTGGAATGCGCTAAATTTACTTCAACCTGAAGGCAAGGGATTGGATTATGGTCCTTCAGAGATCTGCAAATCCTTCAGAGAGTGTGATTTTTTTTTCTTAATCCTCATGTGGATAGCTAGGCATTTCAGGCTGCTTAAGGCAACAAAACTTCCCCTATCTCTTTGCTATTATTTTATCTAAAGCTGCGACATCAGTGTGGGCAAAATTAGTCCTCTTTGCTGTAAAGCTGGTTCCCCAAACCCTGCTTCTCCAAAACCCCTTCACGTGTTAGTGTTTGATGAGCCACAGAAACACTTAAAATCCCAAAAACAAATAATCCAGGCATAACTTAGTCAGATGTTCAATGCTATCTGGTTTCATTAGACTGCTTCACAAAGAGAGTGAATGCTTAAGTTCCTGATTTTCCGCAAGCTAATAGCCCAGTCACTGTTCACTCTATGTATTCGTGCAGGTAACGCACGCATCCCGAAGCCAGCGGCTCTCAGGATGGGGATTGTTGCCCGGCCCCACTGCGAACATGGGGTGGAGAAGATGTTATTGGCATTGGAGAGAGGCCCCGGCCAGGGGCAGGCCTCTTCCGGGAGCTGGAGAGACTTAACAGACAGATGTGTCTTCTCCGCACACTTAGTGCCTTAACAAGACATCTCTCGGCCCGGCCGCCGTATCAGACCACAAAGGGACCCTTCAACTATTGAGTTTTCAAACCGTAAATGCTCCCAGTGTTTTCCTGAACACGTTTGTAAATAGAATGCTGAGCTCTTTAGATCACAGGCGATTCAAGTCTGAATCAGATGACCTACCTGGCTTCAAATCCTGTCTCTGCCCAGAACTGCAGAACCCCGGGGAAATGTATCCTTTCCCAAGTCCATCTTTTTTTTTCCATTTCCATTTCCATCAATAGAGATGGTTATTATAAGATCAGGATTAAAAAGTTTTAAATGCCATGAAAGAATCCATCATTTTATATGGAACCTATGCATAAACCCAAAGGACAACATAATCTAAACATAGACCATCCGGCTGGAAAAATAAATCAAGGATAATCTGAGAACATATTTTTATACTTCTCTTTCCTTAAAAAACTTTCTGCACATTTTCCCCAAATATCATTTAATTTGGCACACGTTTATTATTTCCTAAATCAAGTTAAGCGCTCCTTTCCCTCCCCTCTTTACGAATGAGTGAGAATATTTATCTAATCTAAGTATAATGATAGATCCATTAATAAAACCAAGGGAGGCCACAGATTTTGAATTCCTCATCACCCACCTGCATCTTGCACAGCTGCCATTGAAAGATGACGGTTCCCAGATCGAGCACCTTAGACTGTGAATCTAGCTCTGGTTGTACTGAAATGAGGCGAGTTCTCTGCTTTTCTGGGCCTCCGCTTCTTGGAGTGCAGGAATTAGCCAGTCTGAATGTAACGCTCCTTCCAAAAACCACTAAGGAGAGGGGAGACCATCCAGGATCTCCCTGCTTTGAGCCCTGGCAACTTGACTTTTGCATCAGAGAGGGCCGTGATACACCTTTCACCCAGAACTGGGAGAAAGCTTCAGTCGGGTCTACTAAAAAGTCCTGCCTCCTGTCTCTACAGTCAACTGGGCTGTCACTGACTTTGGCGAGAGGTTTATTCATTTCTCAACACACTCTCATCAGGACCCACACATACCAGATGCTGTCACTGAGACACACGCATATCTCAGTAGCTCTTTTTATTCCTCCTAAGAATAATCCTGGGAAGTAGCTACTCTACCAATTTTGCCCATGCAGAAACTGAGGCTCCAAACTTTCGAATCATCTGGCTAGCGAGACGTTCTCTCATTGTGAGGATTCCAGCCAAGTCTCCGACCCCAGTTCCACCATCCTTCCTTTCCCTCTTCGCTGCCTCAGCTGGTGCCACGAGCCAGGTTCACCCACCCTGGCCAGCAGCAGCCTGTGCCCCCAAGCTCCCAGCCTCACACAGTGCCCACCCGGCTGTCAGCAGCCAACCCTTCTCTTTCACCAAGACTGATAACTTTCTTCCTCCGCTGCATTGCAGGCTCTCTCCAGCACCTCGCCCCACCTCTGCTTCCCGCCTACATTTCAGGGAAGGCAGATGTCAGCTTTTTTATTTCCCTCACCTGCTCCTGATGTCTCTGGCCCCTTCCCTCCCTTATCTGCTCCTTATCTTGACTCCATTCTCTCCCACTTCTCTTTTGTTTACTAAACATGCCTGGGAGGGGGAGTTGGGGGACTCTCCTGAATAAACCTTCCCATAACGCTACCACCTCCTCAAACTACCCTCCTGTTATTTTTGACCGTCATGCTTCTAGATCCAGTGTCTACACTCCCCACTTGCACTGTCTTGGCATTTGCTCTCTCCTTTGTCCCTTGCAACCTGGCTTCCTTGGGCATCCTTTACAGATGCTGCTCTCAGTCTCTGTCGATGGCCTTTTCCCATCATCCTCGTGGGATGCTGGCCCTTCTCAGACATTCCTGCCCGCACTTGTCCGCCCACCCTCCTTAGGGGCCTGCCTGCCGAGCATCCTACTTGGTAGTATGGACACACTTTTGAGGGCAGAAGAAAGAGGTTAAAAACTGTTGAGTCTCCAAGTCTGCCCTGTTAATGAGATTCAGCCTCTCCTTTGGCTTGGTCCTGACCTTTTGTGGGTTTGTCTTCTTCGGGATGTTTCCCCTTGTGGATGATGCAGAAAGAGGGAGCTGGGGCCACCTTCCAGCAGGGACAGCCACCTCCCACCATAGTCTGAGTCACTTAGGCCCACAAGATCTAGGCCAAGGGAGTATGCACAGCTCTGTGTTACCCTGTGCAGCCCACCAGCTCTGCAACTTCCAAGCCAGGGTTGGGACAACACCCTACAGTACAGTCAGCTGGCGCAATGGAGTGGGGGGGTGTCTGGAGTGCAGGCTCTGTGTCTCTTCTTGTCTAACCTGAGGAAGTTGGTGGGTGACTGGTCGAGGCCTTTTCTGGGCATGAATAAGACTAGGTCCTAAAGAAACAGACCCAGGGGGCTTCCCTGGTGGTACAGTGGTTGAGAATCTGCCTGCCAATGCAGGGGACACGGGTTCGAGCCCTGGTCTGGGAAGATCCCACATGCCGTGGAGCGGCTGGGCCCGTGCACCACAACTACTGAGCCTGCGCGTCTGAAGCCTGTGCTCCGCAACAAGAGAGGCCGCGATAGTGAGAGGCCCGCGCACCACGATGAAGAGTGGCCCCCGCTCGCCGCAACTAGAGAAAGCCCTTGCACAGAAACGAAGACCCAACACAGCAAAAATTAATTAATTAATTAATTAAAAAACAAACAAAAAAAAGAAACAGACCCAGGACTTCCCTGGTGGTCCGTGGTTAAGACTCTGCACTTCCAGTGCAAGGGGCGCAGGTTCCATCTTAGTCGGGGAACTAAGATCCCACATGCCATGCCGTGCAGCCCCCTGAAAAAAAAAAGAAAGAAACAGGCCCAGACAGCATGATGAGTGTGCAAAGGGGGCTCTGTAGAGCTATGGTCCAGAGGTAGGACTGCTTTACGTCTCCTGGGAGAGGCAGAGGCAGAGAATTCACAGAGGAGGAGGCTTTGAGCTGGATCTTGAAGAATAAAAAAACGGTTCATCAGGAGGACCAGGGGAGAAAGGATATTCCAGGACCCGGCCCTTCCCACTACTACTGCAGAAAGACAGCGCTGTAGAGGCTGAGAGGAGTACAGGTCAGGAGGACTACAGCTCACATGCGTGTCGGGGGATATGGCAGAAAAGAAGTCTGAAGAAGGGCATACGATTTGGAATTCATCCCACAGGTCCTGGGAGCCACTGATGGGTTTTACAAGGAAAGGCAGTCAGTGGACCTTGGTGACTGATTAGATGTGGGAGAAGTCAAGAAGCAGAAGTCTGAAAGGATTTCTCCAGGCCTCTGGTCTGCTGAATGTTAAAACTCCAAACTCCCCATTTCAGCCAACTGTGTATTCTGCTCCTCACCTGCAGGTGACCTTTGTTTCTTCTTCACTCCAAGTCAAAGCAGTGCCCATACTTCAAGTCCATGTCTGATGAGCCTTTCCTTTCTTCCAAGCCTGCTGCCACCCACCGGCTCAGAACTCCATAGGTCCCCACCCTCTATCTTATTACAGTAAGCTCACCAGGGTCCTCACCTCTCATCTCTCCCCAATCCCAATTCTTCCTGCAAGAGATCAGACGAGTCATCCTAAAGCACATAGCTCCTCCACCAAGTCTGTCAGATCCCCTCAGTCAAAAGTGGTTTCTTTCTCCACCATACTCCCAAAATGTTGCATCTGGATCACTCTTCAGGTACTTTATTCGTTAGATCATCCCTTCATTTCTCCATTCAATAAATATAGGGTGCCTATACATGCCACATGGGCACCGGTTTGCATCGGAGCTCTCAGTATACGTATCTCACATCTCCTGATAGACTGAAACTCTGACAGCAAGGAGGGAGCCTCTGTCACCTATGCACATCCCCAGGAACCTCTAAGCCCCTGTGCACGCAAACCACAAAAATGGCTGAAATGAATAGAGAAATTATCATAAGTTTCCTTAAATAGTAAACTGCCGTAAGTGCATGCAAAATCAATCTCAATGATATTTAAAGCAGAATTCAGTGTTTTTCCAGGAGCATATTAACTGTGTTAAGGGAGGTACATTTATATACTTTACATGGTTTTGATTCTTCCTTTCCCAGCACCTGCCATCCCCCTGCTCCCACATCTCTCTCTGCACCCCTCCCCCCCACCAACACTATGTGGTTATTAGTGGAGCAGTGGGTTTTGGCCCATTCTAATGGAAGAAGGAATTGATGAAGCTCTAGAACCACCTGCAGCCAAGGGTATGTTCTGGGACATTCTCTTCTACTCCTACAAGCAGCCGTCCCACACCACATCTGCCAACCTGTGCCTACTTGACCCCCACTCAGAAGTCACAGACTAGAAAAGCTGGCCCTAGAGCTGGTAAAAATACCAGGTGCCTAGAGCCCAAGTTCAGAGCAGACTGAGTGGGGGAGGCCTCACTGCGGAAGGACCAGCCGCACGGAAGGTCCAGCGGGGGCTCTGTGTAAAAGCAAAGCCAGAGTATCACTTTCTGCAGCCACCTCCATCATGATTTGTCAAGGGAAACACATCCACCCGAAGCACCATACCTCTGTGAGAGGCAAGAGGCCGTGCAAGCTGCAAGAGGCCGCTCCTTCCCCCAACGCTCCTCCACCTCCAGTGCCAGCGCACGTCTGCAGCTCTGGAATGCCCTCGTGCCTGCCATTCCAGTCTCTGCGACCAGCCTATGTCAGACCTTGTCCTCTTCACACTCCAGTGTCCCTTATCAAGGTCTCCGCATGGATGAGGGCTGCTGAGGACAGGCTTCTGGCAAACTCCAACCAGGGACCCTAGACCCTCTCCCTCCCCAATTCAGCATTGCAGGAAGACAAGCAGCCCTAAGACCTAAAACGTCAACGCAAATCCAAGAGAGCGAGGGAGAGAGAAAAGAAGAGAAGGCCAGGTTTGCGGAGGAACTGGACTTCAGAGGGAGAGAAGGTAGAGCAGCATCGCCTCAGCCGTAGTTCCCCATCTCTCTGGCAGACGCCGGTAACCTCCCCAAAGATGCCCTTGCTCTCTGCGCGCCCTGCCCTCGCGCCGCGTGTCTCTTCTCCAGGCAGGAAGGGGGCAAGAGATGAGTAAGCGCGGGAGGATGGACCCCAAGGCAGTACCTGAGGCCAGAGCACCTGAGTGCCTCCGTCCTGGAGGAGGGGACCTGGCGATGGCCCAGGGATGGGGATCCTGGGCGCGCGCCCCGGCAGGGGCTTCAGGCCCTGTACTGAGTGTGCCCAGCAGTGCGCCTCGGGCTGTCCCGCTGTCCCCGGCCCGCTCTGTCGGGCCCTCTTCCCGAGGCCGCGTTCTCCCTGCGCCCAGCCGGATGCACAGGGAGTTTGCGCCGCCCAACGTGGGCCCGGGGTTCAGCTCCCCTACTCGCCGCCTAGCCGGGGCTGGGATTCCCGCACCTGGATTGGTCCCTAAACTTTCCTGGGCGCACGCGGTTTCGGGGGTGCCAAGCCTCCGCCTCCACCGGCCGCCACCGACCCCCACCCACCCTAAGCCCCACGTCCCGGACACAGCGGGACTGTCGCTTCACCTGCACGCGGCTCGGCGGAGGCTCCGGCTGCTCCTCCTGCGTCCGGACCGAGGCGCCGCCCGGTGGGTCTCGGCGCAGCTACCGCCGCTGCTGCCACCGCCGGTGCCACCACCGCGCCTGCCCGGAGCTGCAGCGCCTAGGTTCGTCCGCAGCCACAGGAGGCGCAATCCCGGGCGTCCACGGCCCGGCGGGTCCCCGCAGCCGCCACCCACCGCTTCTCCCTGCCCGGGGCCGCACGCACCGGCGCCGGCAGTTCGCTTCTCGCCCGGCTCTCCCAGCTGCGCGGCGCTGGGGCTCCACTGAGCCTCCAGGATGGGCGGGGATTCCCTCCCTCTGGTAGATTCGAGGGGCGGGAACTCCCTTCCTGGAGTGACATGGACGGGGGGCGGGGATTCCCCTGCAGGAATGACAAGGTGGGCGGGGTTCCCCCGAGCATGGCACACCGCGGACCGAGTCCCTCCGGGTGAACCGGGAGCCCTGGGGCGCTGGCTAAGAAACCTGGGGATCCTGGGAGGAAAGGATCCGGGGAGATGGCAGCTCAGAATTTCCAGATGGTGGGGCTTGGGGCGCCATCTAGGTGGAAGAGAGTGCGCTAGGGGACGGGAAGTTGCCTTTGCACGGCGCTTCACATAGCACTGCGAAAAATGTCAGTCGCTATAAAATACAACAATGGGGCGGAGAGGCCAAGGGAGAGGAGGGGAGGACTAAGCCACTCCAAGCCATCCTTGGCCTCTACTCTTTGGGATACCAAAGTTAATTGAACACTGGTATGAGAATTTCGAGAATTTCGGGGAACCACTTGGCACCTCAGAGCTGCTTAGTCCCCCAGTTAAACCCCTCAGAAGCAAAGTCCCTTGGCTCCCGGGTGGTGGTTCAGGTCATTGTGAGAACTAGCCACGAGCCCCTGCTGAGTGTACTGTGACAGCTAATGCCAATTGCCCTTGGCCTTGTTCCAGGTCACTCGAGGAACAGAAGCCTTGGGCTCTTCGGATTCCTCATTCTCGTGGATTTTCAGGAAGGCCTTCAAATATTTTTGGTTCTTTTTTTGTCATCCTTGACATTCTGCCTACCACAGGGAGAGGATGATAAGAACATAATAGGGAGACTGCACAGCTCTGCAAATTAAGCTCTCTTAAGAGGAACAAGCTGGTCTTTTTCAAGTGCTAGCAGATAAGAGTAAAAACATATGAAAAATTACAAAACCTGGGATAATGAATAGTTGAATAACGCTTTTGACATTTTCTGCACAGCAGTAATTGGAAATCTTTGCTTTGGGGGGATGGAGATGGGGTGGGGCAGGGATCTGCTGCAGCTTTGCCCAGCAAGGCGATAAGCTCTGGTCTCTTGGAAGAGCAGACAGACATAAATCACCTGCACAGATTCTGCAGAGCTGTCCCGCAGCATCAGAGGCCAGGGTGGTCCCAAGGCATTTCGAGATGGTATGTTCAGCAGGGGTTGGGGTGGGGAACTACTTGAATTCAGCTGTTCTTCAGCATTTATCATTACCAGGTCACTGAGATCAATGTCTGCGCAAGTCCAAGCTTCATGTATTACAAGCTATGCAATCTTAGGCACCCAGAGTTTCTCTTCCTAGCTGTGAATAGAAAAAATGCCTTCTACGCAGGAGTGTTGTAAGGATCAGCAGTAACATAGCTACTCAGCACAGCACTTAGGAGGTACTTAATGAAATGGCAGCTATTAACTAGAATGATATCATTGGAACACACAAAAAATCCTTCTACAATCAAACAGGACTGGTGGTTTCTGTTTGGTTCACAGTCCCAGGCCTGTGTTCCACCACTCTCTTCCAATCACATGAGCCACAAAGAGGCAATGCGTGTCTCCTCTACCTCTGTACCCAGCACCTAGCTCCTTCAGCACCCATTGGAAGTTTGCTGAATAAATGAATATGTAAATGAACTTATCATTCAAACCATAAGCACTACTGTTTCTTACCCAGCCCACTCTCAATCCCTGCATCCCAGCCATGTACTCCTCACCTGTAAATTTTGTTCTTCCAGAATGACACTCCCACCCTCCTGTGTCTGCTGAAATCCCAAAGAGTTAAATATCACCTCTTCAGGGAAGGCTTCTCTGATCACTGGTTTTCTCTCCTCCATTAATCATGGTAATGGGAGCACTTTCTGCCAGTGGCTAATATCACCTTTGTCAGGTTGTGTTAAGTTGTAGAAATCACAGTGTTCCCTCTCACACATTTCCAGCTTGTGAATTCCTGGAGGTAAGAGAACGTAGATCTTATTATTTGTGTTCCTAGAACCTAGCATGGCATAGTGTCCAACTCAGTAGCCATTCAATAAATACTTGCTAAATTAAAATGAATTGTTAAATATATAGATAAATATATGATATGTTATATGCATTATATGTAGGCATAAATATTATATATACATATGTAATATTTTATCACCTGTCTCCTTCAGACATGTCTCCGCTGACCAGCTGAAAATACATACTTCTCGTTTCAATGTCTTTTCATCCGATATTTTCCAGATAGTTTCTGGCAAGTTCTTGCTTGCTAATAATAGCTCACCTCTCAAGGGGTCAATCAAATGGATGGAAATTTTGTTTTGCCCTTGCAGGCTTGCCAATTTGGAAAGCTCACAACTGAGGGCGTTTATTTTCCAGTGTTTGAAGATCAAAATGTAAATTCTTTCTGCCCCCTTGTTAAATATTTAGTCACAGATTAGTACTTCTATTCAAGTTGCCATTTTAATTTATTGCTGATAATATACATGATGTGGAGGAGGATATAGTGAATCTAAGGTTTAGAAAATCTAAGGATTTTCTATATAGAAAATCTAAGGTTTAAGGACAAATAAAGATTAAAATAATGAACTAAGGGGAAAAAAATGTATGATCCTGGCCTACAGTCGTGTCAGTGATAGATAAAAGAATGCAGCGTTCTTTAGGTGAGTCCGAGTGGATTCATATGGACTATAGTGGCTTTGGTTTACCTCCGAGCTTCCCCCTCTGTGAAGAAGAATCTACCCTCAGGCAGCTGGAACAAAACTGGATGTTTCATCACCAACTCAAATGAAATCTTGAAGATTGCTTTCCATCTTTCCTCTTTAGTTGTTCTTCCAAGTGGGTTTCCAGGGGGAAGGAGGAGGAGCCTTAGTCAACAACTGGCTCAATTCCCTGTTTCCTCCCAGCCTCTGTGGGTTCATTTTATCTCCAGAACAGATTCTAGCTTCCTGTTTACCTAGCAAATTACCCTCCTTTCTTTCTTCTGCAAATTCCTGGCCACTAAATCTTCCATTCATGAACTCACCTTGGAATGAGCCATCCCTTGGCCAAGGAAGGGCTTATATATAAAGAACAATGATGGTAAAGAATATAAAGAACAATGATGGTAAAGCATCAATTCAGCGGATCCTAATCTGGAATGTGTTTAAGGCTCCCCAGCAGATTTGAAAATTCAAATCTGGTCTCACCCCCTGAGACCATGCATGCTGAGTCTGTAAAGGGGCTCTGGATACTGCAATTTAGCCAGCACGCCAGTGATTGTGACTTGGGTAGCTCCCAGAGGATACTTGTAGAAACACTGAAATAGAGTGACTTTAAAACTGGGAGGGAGCCCAAGTTAAATCACATTCTAGTATTTAGTCATAGTGGTGATAGATTTTATTTTAAACCTAGATGAAAATTTTGCAATATTTATTCTGTCTCAGACCAACTTTTTGGTTAGCCAGTACATGAAATGGACCTACATTTGATGTGTCCTGTTTCAAAATACTTGTTTAGGGGAAAGGTTTAAGTACATTTCATCCCATGTATATTGAAAATGAGGCATTTCACTGTATCCATGAGCGTGGCATTGGAACTTATGCAAATGTATTTTGTTGTTTTCAGTGTTGTAATAATAGTACCGCACGTGCAGAATTTATTATTTCCTCCTGGGGGAGAAAATACAGAATATACTATCTCTCCTTCTATTTATTTAGGTGGTTAAATAATCCATTATTTTATATCTTTGATTCAGCCTTCCATTTATACTAAGGAAGCACTGGTTGCCAGGGTAATCTTTTACACAGTTTTTGGCACGAAAAAATGAATTTATATACTAGCAAGCATAAAGCAGGTATCCTTATTACTTTCACAGTTTATACAGATGATTCAATAATTCTGTCCAGTGCTGAATTACCCCCTTGTACTTAGGGCACCAGTGAAACAAGGCTGCTGAAAGAAAGGGAGAAAGTGAGAGAGATTCAGCTTTGATGAAAGTAACCAGTATTTTGCAATCAGCATATCTAAAGAGAAGCTATTTTAGTTCCACATATACATAGGTTTTGTTTTATAGTGTCTTTATTTTGATTCACACAAGAGACAGGGTGCGGGGTTCTTCTTGGGGCTGAGGGTGTCTATCACATTGGCACAGGTGTAAAAGATACGTTCCCCCCCCAGGAGTTGGGAGCTTGTGTCCCCCCTTCCCTGTTCCCACTTTGTTGCAATTCGGTCAAGTCGTCACCGCGTATCTAAATTTGTTGACTATTTAAGTAAGATATTTCCTCTCTCCTCACTTTGTGCACAACACAATCTCATTCTGAACTCCTGTCTCCCCTGATGATTATTCCCCTTGTTCTGTTCTGCTCTACTTACTTATGAAAAGGCATCATTCTAAGTCAATCATATGCTATTTTTACTCCTTCCTCAGTTACTTCTGCTTCCAGATATCTTCATTTAATAATCACCAAAAAAAGCAATTATAAAAATAAACATATTGCTAGTCTATCTCTTCTGTTTTCTTGTTTTATTTTTCTAATTTTATGTCTTTATGCCTCATTGCCTCTTTTGTCAATCTTAGCACCTGTCTTTACTGGTACAGCTAAAATGGACATGGATATAAAAGGCAGGTAATGATACCCAGTCTGAAAAAGGAACAGAGAGACAGTGCTGTGTTCTGTGGCCAATCACAGTAACACAGTAAGGTGGAGTAACCTCTGGTAAGCTTCACTAAAATGGGGGTAATAACACTTGCCTCTAAAGGTCTCCTAAGGAACTTGAGTCCCCAGTGAGATCATAGAGGCAAAAGGACTTTGAAAAAATTTAAAAGTCTTTGCAGAAGAAAAAATCTATGCTCACCCCAACAATGGTACCTCAGAGACTGGATTCAGGACTCTCTTGAGCCTGGAAGAGATTGTGGAGAAACAGGGAGACATCATAGAGTACCTGAAGCGGCACAATGCCCTGCTCAACCAGCGGCTGCTGGCCTTCATGTCCTCTGACCTCAGCTTTCAGCCAAGTGGGATTTGACAACAATTCCAGAGGAGCCAGAGTAATTTAGACTGGCCGACTACCTGACAAGCTGTCTTAGCGAACTGCAGCTTTGCCAAGTAACTTTCTACAATTTCTGGTGGAAACCTGAATTTGATTCTCATCTGTGTGGCTGTTTAATAAGTAGGACTCATAGATCATTTGAAAGACACTTTGTAGCACCTTGGTAACTCAAGGGGAATGTCTGTTTTGCACATTTTGAAATTATTTGACTGCCTGGTTTATCCTAGGATCAAAGGTAGATTAAACATCTCCTTGGCCAAAAAAAAAAAAAAATTTAAAAGTCTCTTCAAATAAGACAAGGGGAGAGCAATAGCTCTTTGACTGATGTCTTCAGTTTGTTGTTGAATGTACACGAATAAGATGCTTTATGTTTCATCTCATTGTACAGCAAGAATCACCAAGGGTATTTGATAAAACTGTCAGTAAGTCATCATTAATGACTTATTTGCTTGACGTATGAATTAGTGGGCCAGACATAAGAAATGCATTTTGCATCTCTGCTGTGTCAAAGAGCCATGAACCAGTCAATGAAGTCCATAAAAAGTAGAACCTCTGAAGATAGGATACAGTGAACTTGAAAAAGCCAGATCTGGTGAAAACACAGTCATTGTCTATTGGAAAATACGTAAGAACATCTTAATTTTGCTTGGTTTTAGCAAATGTTGAGTGACTCCTTCTCTCTAACTGCCCATCTGAGTGGGTTCCTCGTACGGCTGCTGCTTGAAAAGAGCCCCAGGGATCATACTCTTGGTTGGCCTCTATTTAAGTCACGGTGTCCTTCTCATTTCTGGTTAATAGAACATTGTTTAAAATAACATTTAAATGCCCATTTTCGGGACTTCCCTGGTGACACAGTGATTAAGAATCTGCCTGCCAAGGCAGGGGGCAAGGGTTCGAGCCTTGGTCCAGGAAGATCCCACATGCCGCGGACCTGTGCTCTAGAGCCCACGAGCCACAACTACTGAGCCCATGCACCACAACTACTGAAGTCCGCGCGCTCTAGGGCCCACATGCCGCAACTACTGAGCCTGCATGCTGCAACTACTGAAGCCTGTGTGCCTAGAGCCCGTGCTCCGCAACAAGAGAAGCCACCACAGTGAGAAACCCGTGCACTGCAATGAAGAGTAGCCCCTGCTCGCCACGACTAGAGAAAGCCCGTGCACAGCAACGAAGACCCAATGCAGCCAAAAATAAATAAATAAATAAATAAATAAATAAACAAACAAATAAACAAATTTATTTTTTAAAAATGCCCATTTTCTCAATTTGTTAAAATTTTTCATGAATCCAGGGAGAAGTGAATCATCTTTTCCACTTCATCGTGTACTTGTCAACAAAGCGAATAACCTATATTGCTTTTAAATAATTTGCTTTTGTAACTTAGACAATCAGACCATCTGGAAATAAAGAGAGAAAAAAACAAAAGAGTGAAGGCCAAACACAAGATGACAAGATCTCAGAATTCTACAGCCCAAAGGAAACTCCTTAGGCATCAACTTGCCCAGCTCGCTTCTGTGACTTGCCTAGAAGTACTTCTGTGGGGAGGCAGAGTGTGTTTTGGAAAGGCCGTGGAGAAAGATCCTGTAGGCTCAGAGGGGCTCTCTTTCTGCCCATCATTTCGACAACATTAATTCTATCTACCGCATAATATATAAGCCTGGTTTTCACAATCGAGACGCTGTGTCACAGGGCTATGGGCTCTGAGGATAGAAAGACTGACTTAAGGACTTCAGCGTACACATTTCCTTGTCATTGAAGGGTGCACACATATCTTTGTGTCATGCCAGAGTAGAGGAAATATTCTCTGACGAAGGGAGCAGACTTATAAATTAATTCCTTATGATAAATTCCAAATGCTCCCTAAAGAATGATGTTTTTCTTATTAAAGTCTTTTGAGGCATGTACCATCAGTTGGAATGTCATGGGGCTTATCAATATTGTATCTCCAGCATGAATCCCCCAGAAAGGGCTTTTAGAGATCAAAAAAGTTCACAGAAAATACAGTAATGCAGAGCGCCACGTAGCCGAGTTGCCCAAAGTTTGCTTCTTTGTGTCTGAATATTTTCTTTCTAAAAGGAATTCTCTGGCAGTCCAGTGGTTAGGGCTCTGCACTTGCACTGCGGGGGGCACAGGTTCAATCCCTGG
Source organism: Balaenoptera borealis (assembly GCF_965194805.1). Lineage (NCBI taxonomy): Eukaryota > Metazoa > Chordata > Mammalia > Artiodactyla > Balaenopteridae > Balaenoptera > Balaenoptera borealis. The sequence continues at coordinate 28,281,264 of NC_138867.1, read as the reverse complement.
TCAGGGAACTAAGATGATCCTGCAAGCCGCGCGGCATGGCCAAAGTAAATAAGTAAATAACTAAATAACAAGGATGCACAATTTACTCCAAAACTAAATGTTTTTCCTAGAATTACTAATGGCAAACCTTTATCTAAAATCGAAGTGAATGGTCCCATAGGCAGCATTCATATTAGATTTTTCTGCTGGGCTAGAAACCAGGGTGAGGTTCAGAATTGTAGGAGGCGCTCACACGCAAGGCTGTGCCTGACTCTGAGAGTGAAGGCCTCCTTAATCTTGCGCCCTAGGTACCTCCCTTGCCTCATCCTAGCCCTGGCCCCAGTTCTCTGACAGACCACAACAGAGAATGCAGAAGTCACCGGAAAAGTCTGGACACTGATTCAGCCAGAAGAAGTGTAGCAATCGTGATGAATAGAACGAGTGCTAAAGACCAGTTAGCCTTTGCCAATGACCACAGGGTGACCTTGGGCCAGCTGGGCCCAGACGCCATGCCCCGCGATGCAGTGCTGTGCCCCCTGCCTTGCCCTCCACCTCCTGGATGACCACACCCACGCTGCCAGGCACAGCTGTCAGCCCCTCATGGAGGATTAGCGGGGGCAGGCTTGGTGCCACCATAGCCACTTTCTATTTTCTACATCTCAGCTGAATTCTGGGCAGCCTGAGCGCTCTGCAGCCTGCAAGAGACATTGGAGACGGCAATCACAGGGCCTTCTTCACTAAGTCTTCTTTGGTTACCTGCCGTTTGCCACGCTCTCATCCCCACGACATTCTGCCGCAGCCCCAGTGCAGTTTCCTCTTCACCCTGCCCCCCACACTGCCGGCTAGCACCTCCACTCCCTCATCAACAAGATTCCCCATTTCCTCAACACTGCCCCGTGTCTTCCCTAGACATTCCTTCCAACTCCAGACTTTCGCCTTCGCTGAAGACGCAACTTCCCCTGCAGCTCTCTCTTGCAGAGTCTGTTCATTTGGTCACAACAAGCATTACCTATAGCCCAGGGTCAGGAGTGGTGTGAGGAACCCCCATGCTTTTATTCTACAGCCTGTCATTTCCATCACTCTCGTATCCAAACTGTCTTTTGCCTTGGTTGCACCTACCCGGAAAGCCCCAACCCAGGATGGAACCGGCCCTTCCCTGAGCCTGACAGTTGACTCACTGACCGAAAAAAAAACATACCTGGGTAGATGGTGAATTCCTGGTTATCCATCTCAACTGTCTCTAAACGGTGTTCAGTTACTATCTAGTAACTCCCATTCTCCCATCTGCACAATAAGTATTTCAAACCTTCTGCACTATGTTCAAATTTCTGACTCCTCTTGTCTTATCTTTGTCCTACCCTCTTATTATTTGAAGGTGATCCTGATTTCTAATTCTCAGATAAAATAAAAGTTATGAGACAGGAGCTTCTTTAACTTCCTACCTCCAGATTAATAGATCTTTCCTAAAATCAGCACCACCTTCCTCTTCCTTCTTGGAGTTGGTGTCTCTCCACTTGACTATCTCATAGGTGCCTCAAACAATGTACATATAAAGTGAATTTACACTCTTTTCCCCCAAATTTCTCCTGTATTGTTTAGCTATCCCAGTAAATAGAGCTCTAGTATCAGAGCTTGTCCACTTGCCCAAACCAAAAGCCTCATTCCTCATCTCCAAAAAGTACATTCTATCAATTTTTCTCAAGTACCTGTAGGCTCTACCACTCTGGTCCAAGCTACCTTCATCTTTTGTCTACACCAGGGGCTGGCAAACAAGTTTTATTGGAACACAGCCACGATCATCATTTATGGATTGTCTATGGTTGCATGTACTACAAGGGCCACAGAAACCATATGGCCCACAAAGCAGAAAATATTTACTTTCTGATCCTTTACAGACAAAGTTTGCCAATACAACCCTTGATCTACACTACTGCGAGAACCTCCTAAGTGTACCCAGCACCAAGCCTGGCAATCTATTCTCAGATTATCCACAGGAAAGCTGATCATCTTTCTAAAATCTTGTAACAGCATGCTTGGATCCCTTCAGCGCATGAAGACCATACTTGGGATAACATGCAGTGTCCCTGGTCTGGCCTACTTGGCCCCTTATGATCCGCCCCTGTCTACCTCTCATCCTCATCTTGTACCACTCCACCCCTTGCTCACTAAAGCCAGCAGTGCTAGCCACCTTTCGGCTCATCCAATGCACCATGCTCTTTCATTCCACAGAATTTGAAAATTTTTATTTCCTTTGCCTTGGAGGCTCTTTTACTACCTCGATTTGCCCCTCATCCAACTCCTACTTATTCTTCATGACTCTGCTTAGACGTCCCCTCCTCCAGGAAGCCTTCCCTTTCTCTCAGATTGCGTTAGGCACCCTGTTTCACGGTACCATGTACTTTTAAAGTATTTATCTCAACTGGATTTAATTCTTTGTGAAATTGTTTGTTTAACATTTGCTTTTTAAGATAGACTGTAAGCGTCATGCTAGAAAATCTCTGTCTATCTGGTTCAGAAATGTAATCTTCAGTTACTGACACCGTGCCTGGCACAAGACAGGTACTCAGAAAATACCTGTTGAATAAATGAATGAATAGCAATAGCACACTAAGGTTGCGCTGATGATACTGGGAGGTAATGTACACAGACCATTTAGTTAATTGCCTGGTACTGGCCAAAGTTAGATAATATTTATATTTTAGTATTATTATGTTCTTATTTTGAATTGCCTCTGCACTTCTTGATTTGGCAAAGAAAGAAGGTACCTAAAAAACATTTTGTTCTTGTAACATGTAGCATGAATCATTCTTCAGTTCAATCATTCTCCTGTTTGGCTGTCTATAACAAACATATCTGACTTTTCATAGAGCAAGACCTCTAAAAAATCAACGTATCCAATCCCGGAAGCCAAAAGTTATACTGACTTGTGTTTCCCAGTCTGGATAGTTCCTGCCTGCCCTCCAGATCTGCTTCCCACTGTTCTACACCCTTCTGCATGCCTCAGGAGGCTGACCTCCTGTTGTGCTCCTTGCCTTCTGCCTTCTGGTTTGGTTTGACCAATGGGTACCACCAGCCAGAGATTGGAGGCAGGACAGCAAGGAGGAGACTTTAATCCCTCCGGCTCCTTCTTTAGACTGTGGTCTGACAGTGACTCCGCTGCTCTATCTGAGGTCTTAGCTCCTATCAGGGGATTTCTCTAATCCATCACTATAATCACCAGGCCCTCTCCCTATAGATATGGCTTCCTCTTGCTTATTTTGGCCTAGGATAGTTACAGCTCCCTGCTGCTGATGGCCTTGGCATGCTTCATTATCCCTTTCGGATTCCCTTAACTTGTCCACACCTTTGTCAATTAAAATCCTAGTTATTCCTGTTTGAGTGTGCTTCCCGTTTTCTGATAGAACCCTGACTCATACAATTCCATTGCCGAAGTAAATATAATGAAAACACATCAAGAGGCTCTTAGTGCCTCTCTAGATCTCTCAGCTACCTCTGCAAGCTTGGTTGATATGAGCTTAGGTACCATTACCCTCATTTCTCAGGCAGACAAAGGAGTTTTGAAGCAATCAAAGTAAGGAATGTATCCACACTGCCAGAGCTTGGTGGTGGCAGAGTCAAAGCTGCCGATCAAGTCTGAACCTTACACATTGAACTCAGAGCTTTATCTCGGCTACTTCCCTCCCAGAGGACCACCTGCCAGAATCTGGACAGCTAGGATCTCAGATAAATCATTCTTGGTAACAAAGCTCTCTGCAGTGAGTCTAATCCAGGTGAAGGCTGAAGCTGGTGGGTGTGTGCAGCTGGCTCTGTGCCCCAGTTTGGAGCAGGTCTGGGAAGCATTCCCAGATGGCTCCTGGATGCCATGACTTTTTCTGGCTGCATTCCTGGGGGAGGTGGGAAAACACTTATAGGTCTCCTAGCTGCAAACCCAAGCAAAGAGCACACTGTCATATCTTTAGCAAACGATAGCACACAAAATATAGAAAGCCAAAGGACTAGAGAGAGACATATTTACCCAGCTGAACTAATTCACTCTTTAAAGATAAGGGACAGCCAGTGTAGAAGATTTTCTATCCTCTTTGTGAATAATTGTCCTTCTTAAAAACAACTGCCCCTGGCTTTGGGCAAATCACAGACAGCCCTTCAGACTATCCTCTCAATTTCCACCTCTGGAAAATGGAGTCCTGCCAGTTTGTGACAAGGGGAGCAACTTCCCATGAAGGTGAGCAGAAATCTCCGTAGGCCTTAATTTTAAAACCTCAAATACAAAGCTACCATTGATTTTTCTCCTTTTTTGGGCAGGAGGCAATATGAGTCATAGTTGGGAGCATAGACTCTGGAGCCAGACTACCTGGGATAAAATCCCAGTTCTAGCCACTAACTAGCTATGTGATCTTGGGAAAGTAACTTAACCTCTCTATGCCTCTGTTTCCTTATCTGTAAAAGAAGGATAATGACAGTATCCACCTCATAGGGTTGACAGGAGGATTAAATGACTTATTATAAGGAAAGACTTTGAATGATGCCTAGTATGTGGTAAAGACTACTTATATAAGGTGGTTGAGTAAAATGATTTCAGTAATTATCCATGTATCTTTACAGAGACACATGTGGAATACTGATCATCTCACGATTTTTCATTATTTTTTTGCCTGTAGCCCAAATAACTTTTAGGGTAAAATAACAGATCCAGAGAAGATTTGCTAGCACTGCCAGTCATTAGATCAAGGGAATTTGGCTTGTGTCCCAACTGCCATCAGGAAGAGAATATACCTGGGAGGCTAATAATTGGAAAAGCATATTTTGGTACGTAGACTCAGCCTGGCGCGTTCATCAGTTATGCCCCAAGAATAAGGGGGAGCACCAGGTGGCCTTACCTGCAGGAGTGATGGAGAATGAAGAGGTGCCTTTTAAGCAGACCATCCATCACTGATAACTGAAGGCCTAGCATGAGTCCTTATCTATCATTCACCAAAGCCTTTTCATTTAGGCATCTGTTGCACAAGGCAGACACATCTCAGAGGCTGGATTAGTATGCATCCTTCCCTTTCCTCTCCTCTTCTTCTTCAATTTCCTGTTGGAAATCAGTGACCAGCCCAGTTTTCCATAAGCAAGCTTTGGTTTTCTCTACTGGCTGTCAACTGAAACATCCATCCTCCAGGTCTGAGGAGAGCTCAGTGTCTCCAGAAGGCCCTCCTCCTCTTAGGGAAGTCCTGATTGAGTGATGTTCTTAATGAAAACATTTGAGCTCCCCTGAGAAGTCGAGAGTTCACAAGAGTGACTGTCCTTTCATAACTCAGTAATAATGGCCAATTTTTATTGAGTTCTTACTATATGCTGGGCACTATGCCAAACACTTTATATAACATTCTCATTTAATTCTCACAATCATTCTGGCATAGGCATAAGAGTCCACCATCTGAGTCTCTAGGGCCGCGCTGTCCTATAAAAATGTAATATGAGCCACAGGTGTGGCCACATATATCATTTTGAGTTTTCTAGCAGCTACATTATATAAAGTAAAAAGGAACAAGGGAAGCTAATTTCAATAATATGTTTTGTTTAACCCAATATATCTTAAAATTGACATTTCAACATGTAATCAATATAAAAGTTATTAAGGAGATATTTTATATTCTTTTTTTGTCCCAAGTCTTCAAAATCCAAATTCCAATTAATAAATGTAGAAGGAATGAGGGAAATAGAAAAATCACCATTTGTCAAAAACACCACAGTAATAACTGTTGCATGCAAGATCCATCTATAGAGGCTAAAATTAGAGAATGAAAGTTTGAAGAAAAATAGGATATGTCCATACTCTGAAAATATCTCTCTCAAGATCTTGCTTAATTTCAAAGGGAGAAACAGCGACTTTACAGTGGAGAAACCCAGCAGCACCATCTTAACAAATGGGCAGCGTTAACATCATCAGTGAGAGGACACATCAACATCATGTAGCCCCGGGTGGGATGCACAGAGGATACATCACTCCTGAGATCTTACCAAAAATCTATAATCTCAATTGAATCCTGAGAAAACATCAGAAACACCCCAAATGGAGAGACAGTTTACAAAATAACTGGCCAGTTCTCTTCCAAAATGTCAAGGTCATGAAAGAAAAGGCAAGACTGAGGAAGCTTCACAGATTCAGGGGGCACCGAACAGACGTAACAACTAAATGCAATGTGGGATTCTGGACCAGGTCCTGACGCAGAAAAAAGGATATTAGTGGAAAAACTTGTGTAGTTTCAATAAGGTCTATAGTTTAGTTAAAAATCATGTGCCAGTGTTGATTTTCTGGCTTTGATCATTCACCCTAGTTATGTAAGTTGCTAACATTAGGAGGAATCTGGGTAAAGGGTATATAGGAACTCTGCTTTTGCAATTTTTCTGTAAGCCTAAAATTTCAAAATAAAAAATGAAAGAGCACAGTGCAGTGCAAGTAAAAATGCCAATTGATTACAAGGTACCTTTGCAATTATTTCAAAAGATACAGGAGTCTATGAAGTTGATGAAAGAATTGAAGTATTGCTGAAAATGCATGAAAAACCAATGACGAACTAGGTAAACCAGTTAACATTTGGAGAGGAAAAATCAACAAGCATGGTAACAGGATGTGGGTTTCAAAAAACAATAATTTAAATGTCAAGGGATTATGCGAGATCCTTGGAAAAATGAATGAAACTTTCTAATATGTTTGCCAAAAAATTTTTGCTATTAAATTACACATTAAGTGAAAGCTGTTGTATCACGCCATGTATCATTTTAAAAATTATGCCGAAATATCCACATGAGATTTATTTGTGTTCATTCTAAGAATGAACACAGAGTTGCAACGATAATCTATCTTATTTTATTTTATTTTATTGGAAAAGATAAAATTTTATTTTCATAATTTGTAGCTACATTTTTTACATTTTTTATATTAAAAAGAAGCCTTGTTTAAAATTTTGATTCATCTCAAATAGCTTAACTTTGGTCTATTTCAGTCTCAATTATCCTTGGATCATGTGCACTGCCCGTCAGTTAGTGAGAGACCCAGGACTCGAATCCAAGTAATCGGCCCCTCTGGTCCATGTTCCATGGTCCACGCTCCGGTCTCATGCAGTGAGCATGTGCACTCTGCACTGCGCCCAGGTCCCAAAAATGAGGGCTCCTCTTTGTTTCCTGATCAAACTTCCTCTAAGTCATTCAAAACCAATTTTGTGTCCTTTGTGAGGGCAAGGCACCCTAGAATGTTTTCTACCACTCTCTATGAATTTGTTGAGGATGAGCAACTCTATAAATCAATGGGAGACAAGGAAGAAATGGACTTGAATGAGCACATGAACTTCATCAGCCATGTCTGTGTGCCATCTGTGAAACAGCCACAATTGATCTCTAAGACCCATCAAACCTGTTAAAGACGACATTCTTTTTTCTTTTAATTAATTAATTAATTTTTTTTTTTTTTTTTTTTTAAATTTTTGGCCGTGTTGGGTCTTCGTTTCTGTGCGAGGGCTTTCTCTGGTTGTGGCGAGCGGGGGCCACTCTTCATCGCGGTGCACGGGCCTCTCACTATCGCGGCCTCTCTTGTTGCGGAGCACAGGCTCCAGACGCGCAGGCTCAGTAACTGCGGCTCACGAGCTCAGTTGCTCCGCGGCATGTGGGATCTTCCCAGACCAGGGCGCGAACCCGTGTGCCCAGCATTAGCAGGCAGACTCTCAACCACTGCGCCACCAGGGAAGCCCGGACGTTCATTTTTAAATAAAAGCCCCCTGAATCCTAACTCAGAAACCAAACCTATAGCCAATGAAAATAATTCAAAATGCTTAGTGTTCAAAATGATGAACTGTGATATTTAAAAATGAAAGACTGGGGCTTCCCTGGTGGCACAGTGGTTGAGAATCTGCCTGCCAATGCAGGGGACACGGGTTCGAGCCCTGGTGTGGGAAGATGCCACATGCCGCGGAGCAACTGGGCCCGTGAGCCACAACTACTGAGCCTGCGTGTCTGGAGCCTCTGCTCCGCAACAAGAGAGGCCGCGATAGTGAGAGGCCCACGCACCGCGATGAAGAGTGGCTCCCACTTGCCGCAACTAGAGAAAGCTCTCGCACAGAAACGAAGACCCAACACAACCATAAATTAATTAATTAATTAATTTAATTAAAAAATAAAATAAAATAAAAACTAAATAAAAATGAAAGACTGAAGAAAGGATATATGTACCATCAGGAAGGAGCTTCCAACATTTGAAACGATCAGTAACAAATGATATGGACAGAGGACTAATAAATTTCAGTGAGCGGATGCCAGGGCAGAGTGGGTGGAAGAGACCAAGTGAGAAAACATTCTCAGATTGGCTCCCCATATCCTGGAGCAAGCATTGCTTTAGAGTGAAACACACACACACAGACACACACACACACACACACAACTGAAACTTAAATGATATTGATAGGGTCATTATTAAAATGCAATATGGGGGCTTCCCTGGTAGCGCAGTGGTTGAGAATCTGTCTGCCAATGCAGGGGACACAGGTTCGAGCCCTGGTCTGGGAAGATCCCACATGCTGCGGAGCAACTAAGCCCGTGCACCACAATTGCTGAGCCTGCGCGTCTGGAGCCTGTGCTCCGCAACAAGAGAGGCCGCGATAGTGAGAGGCCCGCGCACCGCGATGAAGAGTGGCCCCCACTTGCCGCAACTAGAGAAAGCCCTCGCACAGAAACGAAGACCCAACACAGCCATAAATAAATAAATAAATAAAATTAAAAAAAAAATGCAATATGGTAAGTTATCAGTCCATCCCTGGCCCTGATCACACCTGAGGTTAGGAGGTTTGTTTAAGAGAGACGCTCTCAGTCATGGGGCATTAAACAAGGCATGCTTGTTTTCTCTAGGTACACCTGCTGGTACAGGGGTTCATTCAGATTCATCTTTATCCTGAAGTAATCCTTAAAACAACTGAAAATTGGTCAGTCTTCCAGTAACCTATTGTGTTGGCAGTGGGAGAGATGGCATAATGGGGCCAAGCCAAAGTCAGAAACCTGGGCAAAGGGGAGTGGCTTCCTTTATCAGTGTACTGCAAAGTCAAACACTTCTTTGTGGTCCAATCTCTTCTTTTTTCTGCAAGAAGAGTTGGGTCACTTCCTGTTGGCCTCAGGTGGGCTAAAATCCAGGTCAGGCCACTCTCATCCCAGCCACAGTGTTACTGCCACAATTACCAAGAACAAGACGAAGGTGGGGATGGGATGGGGGAGGGGTGACAATGGACCCTTTCTTGGTCTAGCCCCACAATCCTTGTAGCTCTTGTTAATTCTTTACAGACCTTTTGGAGATTTCCTTTTTTCTGAGTCTCCTGCTTATGATTCCTCAAATTGCACAGTGCAGTGGACACTCCCGTGCGCTGCTTGCTATGACCCCCCCCGCCCCGCTTCAGGGACAGCACTCAGCTGTCATCCCTCGTCAACCGATTCCCGGCCCCTCTTGGCATTTCTTTTCTACATTGACTTCCCAGATTCACTGGCCCTGGGTCCTTGGTCACTATGGTCTCCAGTTTCCTGGGAAAAGCTCCCCATCCCTCTATGCATGATTAGCCACCTCATTCTGCCAGAAGGAAGAAAGATCTGGCCTGCTGTCACCACACATATCCATCCCTCCTCTACCCACCCAGGGGACTGTCAGAACCGGGTGGGGGCTGGGAAGGAGTAATGTCAGTGTGAGCCTCTATCTTTCTAGTGGTTCAACCCATCCCAGCACTCCCAGCTTACTAGAAGGCAGGCTATCCTGACTTTAGTCATTTCTGGGCCAAAGGTTATACATGATCTTAGGCAGCTTCCGTTGTATATCTTTGGCCAGGATGCTTTACTACCCACCTGGGCAGCAGTGACAGGTGAGCACAGCAAGCCAAGAGCCGTGAGTCCTCCTTCCTTGCCTGCATGTAGCAGTTGCCAGCACCTTGAGAGGCATCAGAGTAGAATTGAGGGGCAGTTGTGCTGCCTTCATGAGGATCGACTCTAACAGGAATAGAAGAGAGCAGGCAGGGACAGAGATAGGGGTGTGTTCAGAGACTCCTCAGGTGTGAAAGCTCGGGAGTCACATGGGGCACGGCGGAGTGGGGAGAGCTGAGCCCAAAACCAGGAGAGGCCGGATTGCCGCTGAGCAGAGAGGGGAGGGGAGGGTAGCCTCTGAGCAGAGAGGGGAGGGGAGGGCAGCCGGGAGGGGAGGGCAGCCTCTGAGCAGAGAGGAAGGGAAGAAAGTGCCTTAGGTGAATGGCCCAGGGGAGGTGGGGCTAGAAGGTGGGAGAAAGATAAGACGTGGGCCAGGCCAGGTGGTTCAGTAAACCAAAGACACAAACCCTGGGCACAGAACAGAGTTTCTTCTTTGTCGGAGCCTCTGAGGAATTCTGCTAGGTGTGGGCAGCTCCCCAGAGGTACCCTAAAAACAAAGAGCTCCACAGACCTTCCAAACTCAGAACAAGGTGCTTGTGATGAACAGCCCCAGCCAGGATGCCAGCCATCACGGCACCCGACTGTAGGAGGTTTCAGTCATCCCAAACACAAGGCCCTTGTCCTGACACTTGATTCTCACTGCTGGAAACAGAGCAACGTCTCACACTCCTCAGGGGGCTGCGGGGGCAGTGCATTTCTCAAGAGAGATAGATACACAAGGATGAGCCCAGCACCTGTGGCAGCCCCATGCCTCCGAAGAACACAGCACACTATGCCATGGGAACCTTCCCCATGACCACTCCACCAAGACCAAGGTATGCAAGCCCCTCCACTGCTGTTTGTTCTTGGTTCCCTCAAGAAATAACCTTTGGATTTCCTTGCCCCTGAATTTTGGGCGAGCTTCCCCGAGAAAGAGAAGATTGTTGGATGCCACATAGGCTCGTGACCTTCTAGTGCAATTACAAATGTAGGAAAGAACAGCTGCCGTGGCTAAGGCTGTCGTGGCCGTAGGACGAAGGGCACGCGCTGAAGCCACATCTCGCTCTGGCGCACACGACGCCTCGGTATTCTGCTTGTTCTCAGGGCTGTGTGTTTTACAAAGTTCAAGTGACACTGCTTTTCATGAGCTATTCCCACGGTGGATCATATGTGCACCAAGGGCCTTGGCTGAGTCTTATGCTTTTTCTATTAATTAAAAATCAAGGCTCCCTAAAGGAAAACTGCTGACCCAGAAATTACGACGAGCGCAGTGAGAAATTTTTTTAAAAAGCACAATTTCTCTCTCCACTCCTCCATTTCCTCACAGTCCTTCCAAGAGCTTTCCATGCAAGAGTTCTGTTGGGGATTAAAAAACATTTAAAAAAAGGAAGGCAAAGAGTAACCTATGTGGAAATGCGCAAATCAATTATTGTATGCCAGTAGTAATTGCTAAGAATTGCTGCAATCTGAAGATACAAGTGGTGATGCCTCAATAACTAAAATAATTTTTAAAAAGAGGTATCTACGATGCATAAATGTGGGGAGGGGGTGCCTTCTGGAAGCTAGAGAAAGACTGTCAATGCACTCCCAGCAACTTGGAATCTGGACTGTGTTTCAGCTTTTCTTCCGAGGTAATTTCCTGCTTACACGGAGGGAAGCTGGTTAATGGTCCAGGCATATTTTATCAAGTCGGTTTGGCAGTTACTGGTCTAGGACTAGGCAGCATGCAGACCAGTGAGTTAGAAGTCTGGTATGATGGAGGATGGGGCATTCTCCTGGCTGCCACGGCTCTTTCTCTGAAGGAGACATTCCCTGCTGAGCTAGGCTGACCGAAGTGGGTGCTGTAGATGCTCCCCCAGCCCCTGGGGCGGGCTCTCCCATAAGACAGAGGGTGAGGTCTAACTCCCAGGCCCTGTCTCTCTCTCTCTCTCTCTCTCTCTCTCACACACACACACACACACACACACACACGCACACATACACACACACACACATACACACACACACACACAAACAAGGGCAATTGCTGTAAATCAAGCAACTTCCTGGCGAGACCTTGCTCTCTCATCTCATATTTGCAATGAGACTCTTGGGACTGACTAAACAAAGCCAAATTTCTGAATGAATGAAAACTTACTCAATGGATGGCCTTCACTTTCCACGTGGCTGGCAGTACTTGGGCAGTGATTAGACAGTCAAAATTACTCTCATCTGGTTAAATAGGAAAACAACTCTCCTTCCTGTCTCTGTATGCAAGAAATAAGACCTCTTGAGTTGGCCAAAAGTAGGCCAGTCAATAGACTGTTGCCAGCTGAATATAGTAATTGTCGCCTACGCCAGTGGATGAGCCGCGTAGCTGGGCCAGCTCTCTCTTTTATGCCCTGGTGACATTTCAGGGTCTTCAAATATCTGTTGTGTGCCTCGTATGTGCCAGGCTCTGAACTAGGAATGAGGTGCATACCAAAAAGGCCCAAAGTCCTGATTCTGCAACAGAATAGGGAATAGCCCTATAAGCACAAGTGGGACTCGTCCTTACCAAAGGGTGGCCCCAGTTGTTGCCAAAGTGGCCACAGACCAAGTATACAACCTGCCATGTCACCTGACCGACACTGAGGTTGGACTTCTCCCTCCACTAAGTCTTTGCTCTCAACTGTAGAACAAGGTAGAACTACTGAGAGCTGAGGGACTGGGTGTGTCCTCAGCCCCACCCTGAATGTGTATCATGAGCAAAATCTCTCAACCTCGCTGAGTCATGGGTTCTTCATCTATAAAAGGAGGGTAAAAAATATCCTGGGTCCCATACTGGGATAGTGTGTGGGGAAGTATTTTTAAAACTGTAAGCACTGCATAACTATATGGATTACACAAATCCAGATTCGTCACTTGAATAGATCCTGTCATTTAATACATGTCTGGTCCCTGGACAAGCACTTTTTATTACATTTTCCAAAAAGAGAAATATCAAGGACAACAGGTGAGGGAGCCTCGTTACAAAGGTTTTGAATATCCTTCTACTTGCCCCTCTCTTAACCTAAATGGGGACCACACTTGCTGTCCCAGATAGCAAGGTGAGTGCAGGTCTTCATGTGCATTTTTGCCTGACTAGCAGAGATCTGACCTTACGGAGTGAATTAGTACAGCTTCTTACCTTTTTTTTTTTTAATCAGCCACAGATATGTCTGCCCCGGCACAAAGACATAAAATTACATGCTTTCAGCTCTTCCAGTGTTTTATTTACTGCTTGTATTTAGGTGCAACTTAACACTGTCACATAATGTGACATGGAGGAGGGGCACAGCTCAAAAGAAAGGTATTTGCATTATTTAATTAAACAAACTGACCACGGTCTACTGTGAGATCTAACACACAGCACAACTATAAATACCATGAATGATTTCTTAACAGGCCATAACTTATACAACCAAATGAATGTTCTTCCTTCTAGAAATATCTCAGGAAAAAATTTTAACGTTGTTTTTAATATGTTCTGAGGAGGACTCATCCAAGAAGACTATTTTTAAGTTTGTCAGTTTGAAAGTACAAATTTGAGCGTGCCTATTAAAATCCATCGCCTTATTTTATACTTCCACCTCAAGCACATCTCTATCTTTTAGTAAAATAGCAGGATTAATATCCAAGATATTCAACAATTGGTATAGTTAGTGCACCAACCTATCAGAACAGACCCGGTGTGAAGGCAGTGCCAGGGCATGCTGGCTGACTATTTGGCAGTGAAATAGATCAAAGGATTCACATGCCTTGAGTAGTCTGGGATATTAACACCATAGTACTACAGATGGAGAACAAATTCTGCCTTCGAGAACTCTTAATCTTAGACTACATGGTAAACTCAGATGAACTGGGGCAGGGACAAGATCACAAATAGTTCAGCAAGAGTTCTTGCCTTCCATCCAGAGAAAAAGCAATCTGAAGGCTTAGGATCTTTTCAGATATTAAAGATTAATTTAAGCTTATTATCCTGCCCATAATGATATTTTGCAATTATAGCTTATGGCCTCACTTTTCATAATGTCAATAGAAGATGACTGCCCACTCATGACCAGGTCCACCTAACATACATAAAGTCACTAAGCAATGTAGCTAAAACCCAAGGTTTTGCTTCTATTTCTTTAATTACATTTGTGTAAACTTCTTTTAATGAATCTATTGCATTTTGTGCTGTTCTAGATCACCGCTCCTCACAATTAACCAGTCAGCTCCACACTTGCTATTTTGAAAGGCCAGTCTGTTGAACTACTCCTGACATTGACCTGAGGCTCTCCTTTGCCATGTGCCACTCCACATGGCCTGATGTCCCCAGCCTAAATAACAGACCCACCTAATTGGTGTTTCATACCCAGACATTTCTGGGTGTTAAGAATTGATTTCCCCTGGGACTTCCCTGGTGGTCCAGTGATTAAGACTCTGCGTTTCCACTGCAGGGGACACGGGTTCGATCCCTGGTTGGGGAACTAAGATCCTGCATGCCGTGTGGCTTGGAAAAAAAAAAAAGGAATTGATTTCCCATCCACTACTTAGTTCTTTATTGGCCTCATTTCAGGTTCTTCCCTCCCCTGGCTTCAGTCTGGGAGTAGGAAGTTTAGAGGTTATTTCAACACAGGATGATGACCAAGATTAAAACAATAATATTACAGCCTTGGATGTAACAATACACCAATGTGTTCTTTTTTTTTTTTTTTTTTTTTTAAACATCTTTATTGAAGTATAATTGCTTCACAATGGTGTGTTAGTTTCTGCTTTATAACAAAGTGACTCAGTTATACATATACAATATGTTCCCATATCTCTTCCCTCTTGCATCTCCCTCCCTCCCACCCTCCCCATCCCACCCCTCTAGGTGGTCACAAAGCACCGAGCTGATCTCCCTGTGCTATGTGGCTGCTTCCCACTAGCTATCTATTTTACATTTGGTAGTGTATATATGTCCATGACACTCTCTCACCCTGTCACATCTCGCCCCTCCCCCTCCCCCTATCCTCAAGTCCATTCTTTAGTAGGTTTGTGTCTTTATTCCCATCTTGCCACTAGGTTCTTCATGACCTTTTTTTCCCCTTAGATTCCATATATATGTGTTAGCATACTGTATTTGTTTTTCTCTTTCTGACTTACTTCACTCTGTATGACAGACTCTAACTCCATCCACCTCATTACAAATACCTCCATTTCATTTCTTTTTATGGCTGAGTAATATTCCATTGTATATATGTGCCACATCTTCTTTATCCATTCATCCGATGATGGACACTTAGGTTGCTTCCATGTCCTGGCTATTGTAAATAGAGCTGCAATGAACATTTTGGTACATGACTCTTTTTGAATTATGGTTTTCTCAGGGTATATGCCCAGTAGTGGGATTGCTGGGTCGTATGGTAGTTCTATTTTTAGTTTTTTAAGGAACCTCCATACTGTTCTCCATAGTGGCTGCATAAATTTGCATTGCCACCAACAGTGCAAGAGGGTTCCCTTTTCTCCACACCCTCTCCAGCATTTATTGTTTGTAGATTTTTTGATGATGGCCATTCTGACAGGTGTGAGATGATACCTCACTGTAGTTTTGATTTGCATTTCTCTAATGATTAATGATGTTGAGCATTCTTTCATGTGTCTGTTGGCCATCTGTATATCTTCTTTGGAGAAATGTCTATTTAGGTCTTCTGCCCATTTTTGGATTGGGTTGTTCGTTTTTTTGTTATTGAGCTGCATGAGCTGCTTGTAAATTTTGGAGATTAAGCCTTTGTCAGTTGCTTCATTTGCAAATATTTTCTCCCATTCTGAGGGTTGTCTTTTGGTCTTGTTTATGGTTTCCTTTGCTGTGCAAAAGATTTGAAGTTTCATTAGGTCCCATTTGTTTATTTGTGTTTTTATTTCCATTTCTCTAGGAGCTGGGTCAAAAAGGATCTTGCTGTGATTTATGTCATAGAGTGTTCTGCCTATGTTTTCCTCTAAGAGTTTGATAGTGTCTGGCTTTACACTTAGGTCTTTAATCCATTTTGAGTTTATTTTTGTGTATGGTGTCAGGGAGTGTTCTAATTTCATACTTTTACATGTACCTGTCCAATTTTCCCAGCACCACTTATTGAAGAGGCTGTCTTTTCTCCACTGTATATGCTTGCCTCCTTTATCAAAGATAAAGTGACCATATGTGCGTGGGTTTATCTCTGGGCTTTCTATCCTGTTCCATTGATCTATATTTCTGTTTTTGTGCCAGTACCAAACTGTCTTGATTACTGTAGCTTTGTAATATAGTCTGAAGTCAGGGAGCCTGATTCCTCCAGCTCCATTTTTCGTTCTCAAGATTGCTTTGGCTATTTGGGGTCTTTTGTGTCTCCATACAAATTGTGAAATTTTTTGTTCTAGTTCTGCGAAAAATGCCAGTGGTAGTTTGATAGGGATTGCATTGAATCTGTAGATTGCTTTGGGTAGTAGAGTCATTTTCACAATGTTGATTCTTCCAATCCAAGAACATGGTATTTCTCTCCATCTATTTGTATCATCTTTAATTTCTTTCATCAGTGTCCTATAATTTTCTGCATACAGGTCTTTTGTCTCCTTAGGTAGGTTTATTCCTAGATATTTTATTCTTTTTGTTGCAATGGTAAACGGGAGTGTTTTCTTAATTTCACTTTCAGATTTTTCGTCATTAGTATATAGGAATGCAAGAGATTTCTGTGCATTAATTTTGTATCCTGCTACTTTGCCAAATTCATTGATTAGCTCTAGTAGTTTTCTGGTGGCAGTTTTAGGATTCTCTATGTATAGTATCATGTCATCTGCAAATAGTGACAGCTTTACTTCTTCTTTTCCGATTTGGATTCCTTTTATCTCTTTTTCTTCTCTGATTGCTGTGGCTAACACTTCCAAAACTGTGTTGAATAATAATGGTGAGAGTGGGCAACCTTGTCTTGTTCCTGATCTTAGTGGAAATGGTTTCAGTTTTTCACCATTGAGGACAATGTTGGCTGTGGGTTTGTCATATATGGCCTTTATTATGTTGAGGAAAGTTCCCTCTATGCCTACTTTCTGCAGGGCTTTTATCAAAAATGGGTGTTGAATTTTGTCGAAAGCTTTCTCTGCATCTATTGAGATGATCATATGGTTTTTCTCCTTCAATTTGTTAATATGATGTATCACGTTGATTGATTTGCATATATTGAAGAATCCTTGCATTCCTGGAATAAACCCCACTTGATCATGGTGTATCATCCTTTTAATGTGCTGTTGGATTCTGTTTGCTAGTATTTTGTTGAGGATTTTTGCATCTATGTTCATCAGTGATATTGGCCTGTAGTTTTCTTTCTTTGTGACATCTTTGTCTGGTTTTGGTATCAGGGTGATGGTGGCCTCGTAGAATGAGTTGGGGAGTGTTCCTCCCTCTGCAATATTTTGGAAGAGTTTGAGAAGGATAGGTGTTAGCTCTTCTCTAAATGTTTGATAGAATTCGCCTGTGAAGCCATCTGGTCCTGGGCTTTTGTTTGTTGGAAGATTTTTAATCACAGTTTCAATTTCAGTGCTTGTGATTGGTCTGTTCATATTTTCTATTTCTTCCTGGTTCAGTCTCGGTAGGTTGTGCATTTCTAAGAATCTGTCCATTTCTTCCAGGTTGTCCATTTTATTGGCATAGAGTTGCTTGTAGTAATCTCTCATGATCGTTTGTATTTCTTCAGTGTCAGTGGTTACTTCTCCTTTTTCATTTCTAATTCTATTGATTTGAGTCTTCTCCCTTTTTCTCTTGATGAGTCTGGCTAATGGTTTATCAATTTTGTTTATCTTCTCGAAGAACCAGCTTTTAGTTTCATTGATTTTTGCTATTGTTTCCTTCATTTCTTTTTCATTTATTTCTGATCTGATCTTTATGATTTCTTTCCTTCTGCTAGCTTTGGGGTTTTTTTGCTCTTCTTTCTCTAATTGCTTTAGGTGCAAGGTTAGGTTGTTTATTCGAGATGTTTCCTGTTTCTTGATGTAGGCTTGTATTGCTATAAACTTCCCTCTTAGAACTGCTTTTGCTGCATCCCATAGGTTTTGGTCGTCGTGTCTCCATTGTCATTTGTTTCTAGGTATTTTTTGATTTCCCCTTTGATTTCTTCAGTGATCACTTCGTTATTAAGTAGTGTATTGTGTAGCCTCCATGTGTTTGTATTTTTTACAGATCTTTTCCTGTAATTGATATCTAGTCTCATAGCGTTGTGGTCGGAAAAGATACTTGATACGATTTCAATTTTCTTAAATTTACCAAGGCTTGATTTGTGACCCAAGATATGATCTATCCTGGAGAACGTTCCATGAGCACTTGAGAAAAATGTATATTCTGTTGTTTTTGGGTGGAATGTCCTATAAATATCAATTAAGTCCATCTTGCTTAATGTATCATTTAAAGCTTGTGTTTCCTTATTTATTTTCATTTTGGATGATCTGTCCATTGGTGAAAGTGGGGTGTTAAAGTCCCCTACTATGATTGTGTTACTGTCGATTTCCCCTTTTATGGCTGTTAGTATTTGCCTTATGTATTGAGGTGCTCCTATGTTGGGTGCATAAATATTTACAATTGTTATATCTTCTTCTTGGATTGATCCCTTCATCATTATGTAGTATCCTTCTTTGGCTCTTGTAATTGTCTCTATTTTAAAGTCTATTTTGTCTGATATGAGAATTGCTACTCCAGCTTTCTTTTGATTTCCATTTGCATGGAATATCTTTTTCCATCCCCTCACTTTCAGTCTGTATGTGTCTCTAGGTCTGAAGTGGGTCTCTTGTAGAGAGCATATATATGGGTCTTGTTTTTGTATCCATTCAGCCAGTCTGTGTCTTTTGGTGGGAGCATTTAATCCATTTACATTTAAGGTAATTATTGATATGTATGTTCCTATTCCCATTTTCTTAAATATTTTGGGTTTGTTATTGTAGGTGTTTTCCTTCTCTTGTGTTTCTTGCCTAGAGAAGTTCCTTTAGCATTTGTTGTAAAGCTGGTTTGGTGGTGCTGAACTCTCTCAGCTTTTGCTTGTCTGTAAAGGTTTTAATTTCTCCCTCAAATCTGAATGAGATCCTTTCTGGGTAGAGTAACCTTGGTTGTAGGTTTTTCTCCTTCATGACTTTGAGTATATCCTGCCACTCCCTTCTGGCTTGCAGAGTTTCTGCTGAAAGATCAGCTGTTAACCTTATGGGGATTCCCTTGTGTGTTATTTGTTGTTTTTCCCTTGCTGCTTTTAATATGTTTTCTTTATATTTAATTTTTGATAGTTTGATTAATATGTGTCTTGGCGTGTTTCTCCTTGGATTTATCCTGTATGGGACTCTCTGTGCTTCCAGGACTTGATTAACTATTTCCTTTCCCATGTTAGGGAAGTTTTCAACTATAATCTCTTCAAATATTTTCTCAGTCCTTTTCTTTTTCTCTTCTTCTTCTGGGACCCCTATAATTCGAATGTTGGTGCGTTTAATGTTGTCCCAGAGGTCTCTGAGACTGTCCTCAGTTCTTTTCATTGTTTTTTCTTTATTCTGTTCCGCAGCAGTGAATTCCACCATTCTGTCTTCCAGGTCACTTATCCGTTCTTCTGCCTCAGTTATTCTGCTATTGATCCCGTCTAGAGTATTTTTAATTTCATTTATTGTGTTTTTCATCGTTGCTTGGTTCCTCTTTAGTTCTTCTACATCCTTGTTAAATGTTTCCTGCATTTTGTCTATTCTATTTCCAAGATTTTGGATCATCTTTACTATCATTATTCTGAATTCTTTTTCAGGTAGACTGCCTATTTCCTCTTCATTTGTTAGGTCTGGTGTGTTTTGACCCTGCTCCTTCACCTGCTGTGTGGTTTTTTGTCTTCTCATTTTGCTTATCTTACTGTGTTTGGGGTCTCCTTTTCACAGGCTGCAGGTTCGTAGTTCCCGTTGTTTTTGGTATCTGTCCCCAGTGGCTAAGGTTGGTTCAGTGGGTTGTGTAGGCTTCCTGGTGGAGGGGACTAGTGCCTGTGTTCTGGTGGATGAGGTTGGATCTTGTCTTTCTGGTGGGCACGTCCACGTCTGGTGGTGTATTTTGGGGTGTCTGTGGCCTTATTATGATTTTAGGCAGCCTCTCTGCTAATGGATGGGGCTGTGTTCCTGTCTTGCTAGTTGTTTGGCATAGGGTGTCCAGCACTGTAGCTTGCTGGTCATTGAGTGATGCTGGGTCTTGATGTTAAGATGGAGATCTCTGAGAGATTTTTGCCGTTTGGTATTACGTGGAGCTGGGAGGTCTCTTGTGGACCAGTGTCCTGAAGTTGGCTCTCCCACCTCAGAGGCACAGCCCTGATGCCTGGCTGGAGCACCAAGAGCCTTTCATCCACACAGCTCAGAATAAAAGGGAGAAAAAAATAGAAAGAAAGAAAGAAAGAGGATAAAATAAAATAAAATAAAGCTATTATAATAAAAAATAAGAAAAAAAATTATTAAGAATAAATGTATTCAGAAAAAAAATTTTTTTAATTTTTAAAAATAGATTTATTAATTTTTTATAGTAAAAAATATGAAAAAAATTATTAAGAAAAAAAATTTTTAATTTTTTAAAATAAAAAAATGAAAAAACTTATTAAAATTTTTTTTAATTTCTAAAAATAAGGAAAAAATTATTAAGAAAACATTTATTAGGAAAAAAGTTTTTTTTAAGTAAAAAAAAAAAAAAGAAAAACATGGACAGACCTAACCCTAGGACTAATGGTGAAAGCAAAACTATACAGACAAAATCTCACCCAGAAACTCACAAAAAAAGGAAAAGGGGAAAAATTAATATATCCTGCTCCCAAAGTCCACCTTTTGAATTTGGGATGATTCGTTGTCTATTCAGGTACTCAACAGATGCAGGCACATCAAGTTGTTTGTGGAGCTTTAATCCGCTGCTTCTGAGGCTGCTGGGAGAGATTTCCCCTTCTCTTCTTTGTTCGCACAGCTCCCAGGGTTCAGGTTTGGATTTGGACCCGCCTCTGCATGTAGGTCGCCTGAGGGCGTCTGTTACCCACCCAGACAGGACGGGGTTAAAGGAGCAGCTGATTCGGGGGCTCTGGCTCACTCAGGCCGGGGGGGAGGGAGGGGTATGGAGGAGGCAGGGTGAGCCTGCGGCGGCAGAGGCCGGCGTGACGTTGCACCAGCCTGAGGCGCGCCGTGCGTTCTCCTGGCGAAGTTGTCCCTGGATCACGGGACCCTGGCAGTGGCGGGCTGCACAAGCTCCCAGGAGGGGCGGTGTGGAGAGTGACCTGTGCTCGCACACAGGCTTCTTGGTGGCGGCAGCAGCAGCCTTAGCGTCTCCTGCCCGTCTCTGGGGTCCGCGCTGATAGCCGCGGCTCACGCCCGTCTCTGGAGTTCGTTTATGCGGCGCTCTGAATCCCCTCTCCTTGCGCGCCGCGAAACAAAGAGGCAAGACAAAGTCTCTTGCCTCTTCGGCAGCTGCAGACTTTTTCCTGGACTCCCTCCCGGCTAGCACCGAAGCCCGAGCCTTAGCTCCCAGCCCCCGCCCGCCCCGGCGGCTGAGCAGACAAGCCTCTCGGGCTGGTGAGCGCTGCTCGGCGCCAAGCCTCTGTGCTGGAATCTCTCCGTTTTTCCCTCTGGGCTCCTGTTGCTGTGGGATCCGCGTCGATAGCCGCTGCTCGCACCCGTCTCTGGAGCTCGTTTCGGTGGCGCTCTGAATCCCCTCTCCTTTTGGGAGGTCTGACGTCTTCTGCCAGCGTTCAGTGCGTGTTCTGTAGGAGCAGTTCCACGTGTAGATGTATTTCTACTGTATCTGTGGGAAGGAAGGTGATCTCCACGTCTTACTCTTCCGCCATCTTGCCCCTCCCCCACCAATGTGTTCTTTATCCTTGTTGTTCTTTATCTTTGTTGTAAAGTCAACATCAAATAAGAGAGGATTTATTATCCACAATCCCCAAACAATCTCCTCCTATATGTATTTACATCATTCCCCCAATTTTGTATTTCTGTTATTGCATTTATTACATCACATTGTAATTATTTGTTCACACATAGAATTTCCCTTCTAGAATATGGGTTCCTCAAGGGTAAGGTCTGTGTTTTATTGATCTTTTGTCCCTATCACCTAACTCAGAGCCTGGCATGTTATTCATATGGATTATGAATATAGGTGTGTGTGTGTGTGTGTGCAAGTGACTCAAGTCACCGTGGCACTTACTGTGTGCAAGTCATTCATTGATGGTGAACTAATAGGCCTGGTTGCCACTTTCACAAAGGAGGTGGCTCATGCTATGAGGTAAGTTTATATAAACAGGGTTTGCAATTCTGAAAGAAGACCAGAAGCAAAACTCTCAGAATTAAGTCCCTTAGTCATGACTCCTTAACATTATCAGAGACATGTAACCACTGCAAAGATAAGCACTCAAGTATTTACAGCATTCCAGAAGCAGCTTCAGCCTTTATTATTATTATCCTAAGAGCCATATGGAGACTATAAAATACCCAATCAGATTTATGCTACAGACAAAAAATAAGTTAACTTGTTGGACCATTTTAAAATCCAATCCATATGTCCCTGAGGAATTCATTAACTGTTCATGATTAGAGACTTCTAGGCACCAAGCCACTCCATCTTCTGAATGGTCAGCTTTACTCCCATCTTGTGCCCAGCAATTATTTATCCCTCAGCTTGGTCGTATCTTAATCAGGATTTCCATAAAGCTAGATTATAATAAACAATTCTTAACATTATCCAACAATGCTTTCTCTAAAGTATTTCATGATTTTTGTACGTAAACATCTGCTTTTTTATTTGGGATGTCTGATTCTCAGGAGTTCAGATTTTTGTACAAATTTAAAAGTTTGTACTTAACCCCAAGGCCTAAAGCCCTTAACTTTAGGGTTCTTTCTGTCTTGTCTGTCTCTCTGGATTTTTATCCTACTGCATGTCATTTGAAAGAAGTAAGAAGCATGCACTGACTGCGGTTGAACGGCCGTGTAGGATGCTGTTCTGGTGTCACACTGTTGGGCAGAGTGCCGTTATCTGCACCTAGTCACAGTCAGATCAAAACCCATCACCAGGCATCTACACTTTTCAGATAAGAGAAAACTTCTCTGCTGTTAGCCATTGCTGCCTTTCTCTTCTTTTTAAATCATTAAGCTACATTACATATTCCAAATAACATGTTTCAACCTAATGATAGCTATTGCATTAAGTAAGGGGAGCTCCAGAGAATTAAAAGGGAAAAGTAGACTGAAAACTAAAGGTAATATTTACACCT
Organism: Balaenoptera borealis; assembly: GCF_965194805.1. NCBI lineage: Eukaryota > Metazoa > Chordata > Mammalia > Artiodactyla > Balaenopteridae > Balaenoptera > Balaenoptera borealis. Next base: position 28,258,144 of record NC_138867.1, on the reverse strand, counting down.
GAGAATATAACTCTTGGAAGCTATCCAAGACAAGTTTTTAACCTTACTCAATTCCATGAATAATTTAAAAACACAAAGCAGAGTGCTTGGCACATAGAAGGCACTGAATAAATATTTGTCCAATGATCGCATGAATACTTTTGCACTTAAAATTATCTCCGTATCTACAATTAATTTGCATTAGAGTAAGCACCACTCTTTTTAAGGGCATAGACCTATGTGGCCAATTCAGAAATGTTTTATTCTGCACTAACATTTACTACTCGCTAGAAATATCAGAATTCCACAAGTGGTTTAAAAAGTCTACAAAGTTCTCTTGATTTTCATATATACTCTCTATACCTAGGCTGTCCAATGGAAGTTCCTTCAATGTTGGAAATGTTCTATATCTGCACCATCCGATACAGAAGCCACAAGCCACATGTGGCTACTTAGCACTTGAAATGTGGCTAGTGCAACTAAGGATGACCTGAATTCTAAATTTTTTTAACTTTAATTAATTTTAATTTAAGTAGCTGCACATGGCTAGTGGCTTAGAATGCACAGCTCTCTAAAAAGATCAGAAGAACAGAATCTGAAACATGGGCAAACACGTTTTAAAAAACATTCCTGTAAGTCTTCACCATTTTTGCTCTTCCATGGGGATAGTTTGTTCATTTCTCTCTGACTCCCTTTATGGTGATCATTTTTGAATTTTGTAGTTTTAAGAGTGGTAAATGCTCTTCCATCAACCATTCTTTGCTCTTGTGGTTCTTAAACTTGGCTGTGCATCAGCGTCACCCCAAGAGATGCGATTCAGCAAGTCTGGGGAGGGGACTGGGCATCTGTGTTTTTTAAGCTCCAAAGATGATTCTGATCTGCAGCCAGGCTTGGGAACGACTATTTTACACCAGAGATCCCAAACCGGTACCCTTTGGGCCAAATACACCCTCGAAACATATGTTCATCCCACACAGTGTTTTAAAATGTTTTGAATTAGTTGCCAACTTCTACAAATCATAATTTTTTTTTTATCCAAAAAAGTGGAGTTGACTAAAGGCTGCCCCCTTTTGATATAGAGCATAACTTCTTTGTTTCAGCATTATTTGCCTACCTCATAAAAGCCTAGGTCCCAATGGCATTTGAGTTTGAGACCCCTTCCTTATATCTATGTAACACTTGCCCAAACAGACAGCAAATCTTTTATATCAATGCACCATTCCCAAGATGGACTACCAATTATTTTACCCATTGGGCTGCCTGTAATCATCTTGGCAGGCTCAAGAATATTATCCTACCATCACATAAAAACCCTGAATAAATATCGGGCTGGCCAAAATTTTCTTTTGGGTTTTTCCATAATATCTAACGAAAAACCCAAACAAATTTTTTGGCCAACCCATTATGATGAAATTCTCAATTTCAAAGAATGGGTCCCAATCCAGAATCATTAGACCAATCCTGTTCATGGACAAATCATTAAAAGCAGGGAGAGACTGTCTTACTTTTTATTTTTTACATCCCAAACTCTCTCACCTAAGGCACCATAAGACCAGCCAACAAGACTGTCAGGGAGGGTATCTTTGTTATAAATTCCTATCTCTTCGAAAAAAAATTTTTTATAGCTCTCTCATCTTTCACCCAATTTCCCTTTCAGTAGATTTGTATTCAGCCATGATTCTTAATGTTAAAAGCAGTTGATCACACGTGTGTATCTTTTTTCTCTCTTGAGAATCCTCTATAATCATAGCTAATGAATGAAAATATGTAAACCCAAACGAGATAAAAGGTAGACAAGCCATTAGTTAATGAAAACTAGATAGAGGAATGCTAATTAACTTAGAAAGGCAAAGGAAAGCATAGCTTTGAGCACAGGCTCAGTAGTTGTGGCGCATGGGCTTAGTTGCTCCATGGCATGTGGGGTCTTCCCGGACCAGGGATAGAACCTGTGTCCCCTGCATTGTTAGGCAGATTCTTATCCACTGTGCCACCAGGGAAGCCCATGTTAAGTTATTAATTCTGTCTTCACCACCTGCTAGTCATATGATTTGGGGCAAATTATTTGATCTCTCAGAGTCTCAGTTTCCTCCTCTCTAAAATGAGATTAATAATACCTTAATTATTATTGAGTTATGAGCACATACAATGTGCTTAATAAATATATTTCATTTTTTGCTTTGAAATTATTAACAAAAATGGAAATTAGTGAAATGCTCATCAAGACTGGTCAAACAGGGAATTCCCTGGTGGTCCAGTGGTTAGGGCTCCACGCCTCCACTGCAGGGGGCCCAGGTTTGATACCTGGTTGGGGAACTAAGGTCCCACATGTCACGCAGCCCAGCCAAAAAAAAAAAAAAACTGGGAGTAGGTTGGTGATGATTTTGCTTAGTGACATTGTACTAAGAAATCTATTGCAAAGAAAAGAATATTTTCATTTTGATGGGTTTTAGTCTCTCTGTTATCCAGATAAGTCTTGTCTTTAAAAACCATACTGTTTCTATCTCTTCCTCAAAATTTTTCTCCTCTCTTCTTTCTGCCTCATAAGCCTTACCTGTTTGAAAAGAAAATCGATGAAGTATGTCAGCCATGGTCCCAGCGGGAAGCTGACTTCACCTCAGTTAGTTCCAAAGAAGGGACTTTAACAAGGGAACTCTTTCAGGAAACAAGCACAGTGTATTGAGGCACCCAGAGGCTAGCAATAGCGGGCAGTCATTACCACATCAAGGACAAGAGGGACAAAGGGGAGGAATAGAATTACTGGACCCCAGTGAGAGCTGAGATGTGGAGGACGAACCACCCAGCAGAATCTCTAGTTGTGGAGGAATGCAGCAGCTATCTGAGACTCAGCAAAACTGGAAGGAAGAAAAGAAGAAATAACCCTATATACCTTTCTTCTTCCATCTTCAGTTCCCCTTGGCTACTGGAAGCCAGTTGTCAAGGGACCCTGAGTGATGCTGCCCACAGTGGTCAACCTCCAGGGACCTAGAGCAAGGTGCAGTGCACCTCCAGGGAGCAAAAGGAAGCAAAAGGAGAATGATCAGCACATGAAGATTTTAAGAAATATTTGTTGCATTACTTTGGGGGAAATCAAGATGTGTGAGAAGTCTAAACATTCTCAATGATATAAACTGGCTAAAACAGAAAACTGCAAGCAATCTTGTGAAAAAAAATTTTTTTCTTCACTTTATCTTTGATGCCTGTTGTATGTAGGAATAGATGAGGATAGAAATGAAGGCATTTCCAATTAGAAAGCAAGATTGTTTCATATTGCATGTTCTATGCCTTAAGGTGACTCCTAGTTTATCACCTCAATGATGAAACCAACTGCCACTCAGGGGAAAGAGGCAGGGCAAAATAGCTCTGAACTAGTGGAACTTACCAGGCTACTGTATCAAGGACTGTTTCCAATGTATGCATGAGTGCAATTTCAGGAAATGTCTCAGCCTTGTGATGGATGTCTCTAAGGATTTGTTAAAAAATTCAGATGCTGCAGATTTGTTTATTTTATGCTGAGAAATCCACTGTGCCTTCAGTTATAAGTTCTAGATGACAGTTTAATATGATCCTGAGAATGAGAGTATGTATTCCTTGCATTTTACTTAAAGCCTAATGGTATGCCAGGCTGCTTTCCCTTTTGTTAATACTAAAGACTAATCACAGTATGTGATTCAAAATTATGTCCCACTTGGCAAAGCTCTGGCTGACATTTTGGTGCTTTGTAGCAGTATAAATATTTATCAAGTCATGTGTCCTATTTCAGGTTGATGACTTTTTCTACCAGGAATCAGTGGATAGGATTCAGAGGCCTGTGAAACCCTTAAAATTGATTGCAAAATATTTGGCACACATACATTTTTCTAGGAAGAAGATCTATGGTTTCACAAATACTCCAAAGCTATGCTTTCCTTTGCCTTTCTAAGTTAATTAGCATTCCTCTATCTAGTTTTCATTAACTAATGGCTTGTCTACCTTTTATCTCATCGTTTGGGTTTACATATTTTCATTCATTAGCTATGATTATAGAGGATTCTCAAGAGAGAAAATAGATTTCTTAGTACAATATCACTAAGCAAAATGGTCACCAACCTACTCCCAGTTTTTTTTTTTTTTGGCCGAGCTGCGTGACATGTGGGATCTTAGTTCCCCAACCAGGTATCAAACCTGGGCCCCCTGCAGTGGAGGCGTGGAGCCCTAACCACTGGACCACCAGGGAATTCCCTGTTTGACCAGTCTTGATGAGCGTTTCACTAATTTCCATTTTTGTTAATAATTTCAAAGCAAAAAATGAAATATATTTATTAAGCACATTGTATGTGCTCATAACTCAATAATAATTAAGGTATTATTAATCTCATTTTAGACAGGAGGAAATTGAGACTCTAAGAGATCAAATAATTTGCCCCAAATCATATGACTAGCAGGTGGTGAAGCCAGAATTAATAACTTAACATGGGCTTCTCTGGTGGCGCAGTGGATAAGAATCTGTCTGCCAATGCAGGGGACACAGGTTCTATCCCTGGTCCGGGAAGACCCCACATGCCATGGAGCAACTAAGCCCATGAGCCACAACTACTGAGCCTGCACTCTAGAGCCCGCGAGCCACAACTACTGAAGCCCACGTGCCTAGATCCTGTGCTCTGCAACAAGAGAAGCCACCGCAATGAGAAGTCCGCGCACCGCAACGAAGAGTAGCCCCCACTAACCGCAACTAGAGAAAGCCCGCGTGCAGCAACGAAGACCCAACGCAGCCAAAATAAATACATTACAAAAAATTTTTTTAATTAAAAAAAAATAACTTAGCATATATGATTTAATCAAGAAAATTGCTTTCTTACGTTATTGTAAAGCATTTCTCTTTGATTTTACCATAGTCTTAAGATGCTTTTGACTCTCTGCAGAAAAGATCTTATTGTGCCCACATATTTTTCATTAAAAAGATTTGATCACATTTGTTTACAATTTTTTATCTCTCTTGAGATGTCTCTATAGTTACAGTTAATGAATGAAAAATATGTAGACCCAAATAATGAAATAAAAGGTAAAAGGGCCATCAGTTGATGAAAACCAGATAGATGAGATTTGGAAAGGCAGAGAAAGGCACAGCTTTAAGGGCTCCCAAAGGAAATTTGGGACAAGAAGGAAGATTTGACTCATAGATCCCAAGAGAATTCTGGGATCAAAAACTGGACATACATTCGTGGACAAAAATGAGATGTAGGGCTGAAAACAGAATTGATGGAAAAACAGATGTCTGGTGATTCTTGTTATACTTATATTTTCAAATGAGGCACTGAAATGATAATTGGGAAATCTGGGTCTGTTATCAGGGCTTGTCATTTTGCCTTCTTTGTGTAGGATGATCAAGAAGGAAACTGGTTATTATTCCTCTTAACCCCACCCCAACTCATTCTCTCTGAGAATGCCTACAGCAAGATATCTACCATGTAGTCAAGAAATTAAAGGTTTCTCCCTGGAGAAATTGAACGGTCCTAGAGAAAAGATCTCCACATTTTGGCTTTTGTGGGTTCGCTGAGATGATGCCTATTGCTCCCACCTGATCACTCTACAGCAAAGTTGACAAACTTGTTTACAAGTATAGATGGCTTTTCTGTATCCCATTCTTAAATATATACATTTTTGAGGGGACACAATTCAGTCCATAACAATCAGATCCACAAGCTCATTAGTCGTTCAACTATTTATTGTATAAACCACCCCAAAACTTATTGTCTTAATGAAACAACAATTCAATATTTCTCATGATTCTATGGGTTGGCCAGGTGGTTCTTCTGCTTCATGTGTTGTTGGTAACAGTTTTGCCAACTTTTTCACTAGCACAAGACATGGTTTACCATCCTTCCAGACTTCAATAGTAGTTTCTTCACTAATTTTCCAGCTTCTACTAATAGTCTCCTTGCTACCCTTCCAGGCTCTATCTACTACCCAGTCTCAAGGCCATGACACATGTATTTGGTTTTTATTATAGCAGCACCTCATTTTTAGATACCAGTTTCTCTTTCAACTAGTCTTTGTTGTGGAATGAAACACCCCAAAACTTAACAGCTTAAATCAACACCATTTTATGCAGTTCTCTGGGTTGGCTGAGCAGTTCTCTGCTGCTTTCACTTGTGCTCATACACACAGCTGCATTCAGCTGGCAGGTCAGCTGGCAGGGTGCTGAACTTAGCTGGGACAGCTGGGTCTCTCTTTCCATATGCCCTTTTGTCCTGGGCTTCATTATGGTATGGTGGTCTCAAGGCAGCATTCCAAGAGAATGAAGGCAGACACCATATCACTTTATGTGTCCCAAGCTCTGAAACTGGCAAGATGTCACTTCCTCCACATTCTGTTGGATAAATCAGAGAGCAAAGCCAGCCCAGATTCAAGAGGTGGTGGAACAGAATCCACCTCTTAATAGAAGGAGCTGCAAATAATTTGTGGCCGTATTTAATTTACCACGGAAAGTTATGCTATGGTCCTAAATAGAAAGACTCAATATCATAAAGATGTCAGTTCTTTCAAATAAATCTGTACAGCCAATGTCATACCAATCAAAATCCCAACAGGTATTTCAAGAAACTTGATAAGATGTTCCTAAAATTCATATGGAAGAGCAAAGGACTCAGAATCACTAACGCAGTTCTGAGGAAGGACAGGTCCTCACAGATATCGAGATTTATTATAAAGCTATGGTAACAGCTGTGTATTGGTACAGCAATTTGAGGAGAAATTCATGTGAAGTCCACAGATATACAGCATCAATCGATGTACACAACCCAATTAGCTTTATGGAGCAATTTACTTTTATGATTTAATAGTGAAAATATACAAATATAAGATTATGGAAAGCAAAATTTTTCCCACTTTATTGAGATATAATTGACATATAACATTATGTAAGTTTAAGGTATGCAACCTATTGATTTGATACGCTTATGTATTGCAAAGTGATGACCACCATAGCCTTAGCTAATACCTCCATCACATAATTACCATTTCTTTTTCATGGTGAGAACATTTAAGATCTCCTCCCTTAGCAACTTTCAAGTATATAATACAGTATTATTAACTATAATCACCAAGCTGTACATTAGATCTCCAGAACTTACTCATCTTATAACTGGAAGTTTGTACTCTTTGACCGACACCTCCCCATTTCCCCCACCCCTAAGCCCTAGCCCCTGATAACCTCTGTTCTATTCACTGTTTCTATGAGTTTGGTTTTTTAAGATTCCACACATAAAAGTGATATCATACAGTATTTGTCTTTCTTTGTCTCACTCATGTCACTTAGCATAATGCCAGCAAAAAATTGTTAAGGTATGCATCTAGATTGAGCTTTACTGAAAAATACTCTAATAGGTACAGCTTTTTACTTTTGGTGAGTTAAGAATACAGAAGAATTTGTACTTGTGGAAAAACTTAAACTCAAGAAACGCTAATGATGTGCTTTTGAAGCTGGAGGGAGGGGCTTCCCTGGTGGTCCAATGGTAAAGAATCCACCTTCCAATGCAGGGGACGGGGGTTCAAGCCTGTTCAGGGCACTGAGATCCCACATGCTGTGGGGAAACGAATCCCGCACGCCACAACTACTGAGCTCACGCACCTCAACTAGAGAAGAGAAAACCCTCATGCCGCAACTAGAGAGAAGCCTGTGCACCACAACGAAGATCCCATGTGCCAGAGATAAGACCTGATGCAGCCATAAAAGTAAAATTAAAGAAAAAGAAGCTGGAGGTAGTTTCAAGAAAAGATACATGCTCAAAACTACAATGAGGTATCATCTCACACCCGTCAGAATGGCCATCATCAAAAAATCTACAAACAATAAATGCTGGAGAGGGTGTGGAGAAAAGGGAACACTCTTGCACTGTTGGTGGGAATGTAAATTGATACAGCCACTATGGAGAACAGTATGGAGGTTCCTTAAAAAACTAAAAATAGAACTACCATACGACCCAGCAATCCCACTACTGGGCATATACCCTGAGAAAACCATAATTCAAAAAGAGTCATGTACCAAAATGTTCATTGCAGCTCTATTTACAATAACCAGGACATGGAAGCAACCTAAGTGTCCATTATCAGATGAATGGATAAAGAAGATGTGGCACATATATACAATGGAATATTACTCAGCCATAAAAAGAAATGAAATGGAGGTATTTGTAATGAGGTGGATGTAGTTAGAGTCTGTCATACAGAGTGAAGTAAGTCAGAAAGAGAAAAACAAATACAGTATGCTAACACATATATATGGAATCTAAGGGAAAAAAAAAATGTCATGAAGAACCTAGTGGCAAGATGGGAATAAAGACACAGACATACTAAAGAATGGACTTGAGGATTTGGGGAGGGGGAGGGGTGAGATGTGACAGGGTGAGAGAGTGTCATGGGCATATATACACTACCAAATGTAAAATAGCTAGCTAGTGGGAAGCAGCCGCATAGCACAGCGAGATCAGCTCGGTGCTTTGTGACCGCCTGGGGGGGTGGGATGGGGAGGGTGGGAGGGAGGGAGATGCGGGAGGGAGGAGATATGGGAACGTGTGTATATGTGTAGCTGATTCACTTTGTTATAAAGCAGAAACTAACACACCACTGTGAAGCAGTTATACTCCAATAAAGATGTTTAAAAAAAAAAAAAAAGATACATGCACCCCAATGTTCATAGCAGCACTATTTACAATAGCCACGACATGGAAGCATCCTAAATGTCCATCGACAGATGAATGGATAAAGAGGATGTGGCACAAATATACAATGGAATACTACTCAGCCATAAAAAAAGAATGAAATAATGCCATTTGCAGCAACATGGATGGACCTAGAAATTATCATACGAAGTAAAGTAAGCCAGACAAAGACAAATATCATATTGCTTATATGTGGAATCTAAAAAAAATGATACAAATGAAGTTATTTACAAATCAGAAATAGACCCACAGACATAGAAAACAAACTTATGGTTACCAAAGGGGAAAGGGGAGGGGGATAAATTCGGAGGTTGGTATTAACATATACACACTTTTATATATAAAATAGAAAACAAACAAAGACCTACTGTATAGCACAGGGAACTATACTCAATATTTTGTAATAACCTATAAGGGAAAAGAATCTGAAAAAGAATAGATAGATAGATATATATACGTATAACTGAATCACTATGCTGTACACCTGAACCTCATACCACATTGTAAATCAAACTATGCTTTAATAAAAAACAAAAATCGACAAAAAAAAAAAAAAAAAAAGGAAAGAAAGAAACTGGAGGTAGTCTGAAAGTAAACGTAACAAAAATCCAAAGCCTATTACAGTGAGAATGGCAACTCTCTTGAACTCAAGAAGGAATGAAATGCCAATAGGCAGCAAAACTTTTTTTTCTAAACCTAAACAGAAAGGTCTCTCATACCAGCAGCTTCCTGCACGTACACACCCACAACAGGAAAAGCCACCCACCATTTCATAAAACAAAAGCCAATTATAGTGTGGGAAGTACAAACTGCAGAAAACCAGAAGTCCCTGGAAGAAAAACGACTGGCTCCCGCGAGAGAAAGGGGGACGCTCGGTTCTGCGCAAGGTCACTTGGTGAAGGCGGCCACCACTGCCCACAGCACCTCGCTGGTGCTGGCCTTCAGACACTCCACCTCAGGGTCTAAGTCCAGGAGCTGCCGCACCCACTTGGTGGCTAAGTCGTACTGCTCGTCCAGGAGGGGCGCAAACGCGTTCTCCAGGACATCCGAGGCGTGGGCCAGGTAGATGAGGGCCAGCAGGCGCTTGTCCATGCGGTGAGGGTCGTTCACCCATTTGTCGAGAACGGCCTCCTGCACCTTCTTGATGAGGCGCTGCTTAATGTTGTTGTTGGTGAGGGGATGTGTCGTCATGTCAAAAAGAAGGAAGTTCTGTTTCTCGGTTGTCAATATGCCCTTTTCTACCAGGTTTTAAGCTAATCATTCCTGCACGTTTCTTAATTGATAATGCAGTTTTAATGAATTCCATGTCTCACCTAAACAAAAGCATTTAAAAGCTAGAGAAGAATTTCAGCTATTATTTTCTTTGTACTCTTAATAGGAATAGCAAAATGTGTTCATTGCAGCTGGTTTGCTTCTGGAGAAGTGGAATACAATAAGTGTTCTAGGACGGTCTGTGTTCCCAGAACGTAAACTTCTTGTGGGACAGGAATCATATTTTATTAATCTCTGTAGCCCGGCACCAGGTATATTTCCTGGAACATAGTACTTGCTCAATAAGTATTTGGAAAAGAGAATGAATAAAGTATTCAAATACACGAATTAGAACAGATTGCTAATGGTTTTGGTGTGAGGTAGATATGAGTCAAATTGTAAAATGATAATTCCTGGTAACATTTCTATCAGCATAAAGTTGTCAATAAATAGCCAAAGTATAAATTAGAGGTTCATTTATTTTTATTTTTTAAATAAATTTTTAAAAGGAATAATTTCAGATTTATAGAAAAGTTGCAAATATAGTAAAGCGTTTCCACATGCCCCACTGCTGTTTCCCCATTAATGCAGCACATTTGTCACAATTAATGAACATCGATACATTAATATTAACTAAAGTCCATACACTATTCAGATTTCCTTGGTTTTTGCCTGATGTTCTTGTTTTGTTCCAGGATGCCACCCAGGTTATTATATTACCTTTATTTGTCATATTTTCTTAGGCTCCTCCTGGTGGTGACAGTTCTCCAGTCTTCCCTTGCTTTTGATGACCTTGACAGTTTTGAGAAGTAGTGGTCGTGTACTTTGTAGATTGTCCCTTTATTGGGATTTATCTGATGTTTTTCTCACGATGAGACTGAGGTTATAGGTTTGGGGGAGTGAGGCCACAAAGGGTGCATACTATCAGCATGATTTATCACTGTTGATGTTGACCTTGATCACCAGGCTGTGGGAGGGTTTGTCAGGTATCTCCAATATAAAGCTATTCCTCCCTCACCCCGTTCTGTTCTGTACTCTTGGACGGAAGTCACTATGTGCAGCTCACATTTAAAGAGTGGTGGGTTATTCAGTACTTCCTTGAGAATGAGGTATTTACATAAATTATTTGGAACTGGAAGTTGTATTTTTCATTAAAGAATTAAATTGAGATTCTCAATAAAGATGGCTGGTTGAATAAATATTCTCTTTCTGATGAAAATGCTATGAAAATAAGAGTAAAAGGATTTTTATAGAAGCACAAACCCATAATAATAACAGGAAAGAACACAATAGCAGTAAAATTTCAGATACTGCAAAGTAGATGAAAAAGTGGTAGGTGGATTAGTGGATCCAAGAAAGCTAATCCAAAACTGGCAGTGGGCAGAGCAGGGAGGTATCCTACTTTACATGGCAGAAGCCCAGAGGCTCAGAAATTGGCACCAGATAGCTGTGGGAATGGTGGTGGGGGGGAGAAGATAATGGTAGGGCTAAGAATAGAAAGACTGTTTGAAAGTCTATTTAAAAAGCATCTCCAGATCTCCTTCTCTACTCTGTGCAGTAGAAGATAATAAAACAGAGGGTCTCTGGACTCAGGGACACCAGGCACAGCTAAAGGAGGCAGGGATCTCCCACTGAAAACAGGGGGATTAAGTAAGAGTTTATGTCCTAGAATTTGGGACATTTCAGCCTTTTCCCTCTTCTCGACTCCCGGAATACTGGAAGCTAGGATTATACCTTCCAGCCAAGACATTGGAAGAGTCTTTTCTGGAAAATACCACCAGCCCAAGAGAAAAGGATGAAAAACACTGATATGAAGATTTCCTCGAAGAATTACAAAGAAGCCCCCACTTCACCACCACCCACCACGCACACATACAGCTTCCAAGTAACTTATTTGGCCTCTTTTTCCAAATATGAGCAGACTGCTAGAGAATGTCATACATTTGTGAAAAATTCTCTAATGTGAAACACAGAGTACAAAATAAAATATTAAAATAACAAAAAGATGTTTCTAATTCCTCCAAAGTGGAAACTACACAAATGTCTAGTCAACTGGTGAATGTCAAAACAAAATGTGGTACATCAGCACAAGGGAATACTCTGCAACAATAAAGAGGAATGAACTCCTGATGCATGCTGCAACAAGGATGGCCTTCAAAAACAGCACGTGAAGTGAAAAAGCAGACACAGAAGAACGTATACTGTATATTCTATTTATACGAAATGCCTAGAAAACGCAAATGGGTAGAGACAGAAAGCAGATTATTGGCTGATTGGGACTAGGGTTAGGAATGGAGATGAATTGCAAACGGGCACCAGAGACCTTTCTGGGGTGATGGAAATGTTCTAAAACTGGACTGCAGTGATGGTTGACTGACAATAAATATACTAGACATCAGTGAATTAGACACTCACAATGGGTGAATTTTATGGCATACAAATTACACCTCCAATAAACCTGTTTTTTAAAAAAAGGAACTCAGAGGACACTGAAACTATGGAGGGAGAAGAAAAATGTGGGAAAAAAAGGCATTACTGTTCTCAGAGAAATAAGAGAGAATATTGTATCCATAAAACAGGAACAAAATGGTAGTTTTAAAAAGAAGAACATTCAGAGAACAACAACAACAAAAATACTAGGAAAATAAATATTGGATGGCAGAAATGGAAAACCCAGTAGAAAAGTAGAGGATATAGTTAGGGAATCCAAAACTTAGGGCAAAATGGCAAATAATTGGACAATAAGAGAGAAAACTTAAGAAATTAGTTGGTCAATCCAGGGGGCCCAACAACTAAATAATAGGAGCTCCAGAAAGGGTGAACAGAAGAGAATGATGAAGAAAAGTGTTGGACTTTCCTGGTGGCGCAGTGGTTAAGAATCCGCCTGCCAATGCAAGGGACACGGGTTCGAGCCCTGGTCCAAGAAGATCCCACATGCCGTGGAGCAACTAAGCCCCGCACCACAACTACTGAGCCTGCGCTCTAGAGCCCTCGAGCCACAACTACTGAAGCCCGTGCACCCTAGAGCCCGTATGCCACAACTACTGAGTCCACGTGCCACAACTACTGAAGCCTGCGTGCCTAGAGCCTGTGTTCTGCAACAAGAGAAGCCACCGCAATGAGAAGCCCGCGCACCGCAACGAAGAGTAGCCCCTGCTCGCCGCAACTAGAGTAAGCCCTCGCGCACAACGAAGACCCAACGCAGCCAAAAAAAAAAGTAAGCCATCAATTTAAAAAGAAAGAAAAGGAAAGTGTTAATAAAATAACATAAGAGAATTTTCCAGGGCTGAAGAACATGAGCCTTTTTTCAAAAAAAGGCCAGTTGGATATCCAGCCCAATGAATAAAAGACAAATAAATAAAGAAAAATAAAGAAAAAATTTAAAAAACCCATTAAGCAATAAAAAAAAAAAAAAACCCCAAAAGACTCATTATCATAAAATTTCAAACACTAGCACACTAGTGATAAACAGAAGGCTCTAAAAGTTCGGGTGGTGGGTGGAGGTTAGGGGGAGACAGGTAATGAGCAGAAGAGTGTAAGAATGGCATCAAACTTCTTGAATGGGAGGTAGAAGATAATGAAGCTGCACCTTCACATTTCCAAAGGAAATGTTTACTCTCCATCAAGTGAGAGGGTAGAAAAGAGACAATTTAGACCTCTAGACATATCCCTTCCAAGCACCTTTCTTAGGAAGCTATTTGGGAATGTGCACACACACATACCACACTCACACGAAAGGGCTCCCTTTAGAAGGAGGATATTGGGATATTGGGATACATGGGGTTGAGGAAACAGAGGATCTAATAGAGGCAAAAAGAATCCCCAGGGTAATGGCCAGTGGAAGTTCCAATACAACAGAGGAGAAAAGGCCCACAGTGGAAGCATCTAGATTGTAACCAGAAGGTGGAGGCACTAGGACTGTCTTGGACTGAAGCAGGCTGGGGGTCCGGGATGTAGTTCTTCAGTTATTTAACATGTTATGTATAAAATGTAATGAGAGACATTTTACATAGCTGTTGAGGATATGGGAATATTTAGTCAGATATTCAAAGGAAATTAAGAAAATGTCTTCAAATAAGGCAATTATTAACTCCAAAAAACACAAGTTATGTAAGAAAGGATATATAATCATGCTACTTGATGCAATAACATAATATGTACTACACATACATTGTCAAAACTAAGAAAACACTGAACATAGATTTAACAGATATTTAAGATATAATTTTATTGAGAAGATGGTGGAAAGGAAAGAGTGGTATACCTGAGCTAAAATCCTTGTTATCTATAATTGGAAATCAACAGGTAAGTCTATTCTGATGAGTCAAGCGATACCAGTATATATTATGCATATTATTTAGAAATAAGAAAGTAAAATCAGAGAAAATATCTAAAAAAGTTGAAATTGATTACTTGGCAGATGATGGGAGTAGAAAGGTAAAGAAAAGAGACTGCTGTTTTATAAAAGTTACTTTTAGCAATATTTGATCTTTTATACTATTCAAACAGCACTTTGATAAAAATAAAAGTTGATTGAAAATAACACGTCATGGGCTTCCCTGGTGGCGCAGTGGTTGGGAGTCTGCCTGCCAATGCAGGGGACACGGGTTCGAGCCCTGGTCTGGGAAGATCCCACATGCCGCGGAGCAACTAAGCCCGTGAGCCACAACTACTGAGCCTGAGCGTCTGGAGCCTCTGCTCCGCAACAAGAGAGGCCGCGATAGTGAGAGGCCCGCGCACCGCGATGAAGAGTGGCCCCCACTCGCCGCAGCTGGAGAAAGCCCTCGCACAGAAACGAAGACCCAACACAGCCAATAAATAAATAAATAAATAAATAAATAAATAAATAAATAAATAAATAAAGTGAAATTCTTAAAAAAAAAAACACGTCATTTACTGAATGCAAAAAAAATGTATAAAGTTATACAATAACAAGAAACAGGAAACTTCAAATTATGGTATTAATACTCAATTTAATATACATAAAATTTTATTTAATCATATGAATTATACCCAAAAGACACAATTTGGAAAAGCCATTTTGCAATTTATGATTTGCTTTATAAAACTGGAGTTTTAAAATTATGATAATTAATTCATGAAAAGTTGAGGATTTGATTCTTGCTTTCTGAAGTTTATTAATATTTAAAGCCTGAGTCTGTTTTTGAAGTATAAAGAGCTTTATCAAATTAAAGAGTGGCAAATCATTCCTCTTTGAAGAAAAACATTACAATTTGCATTCAAATTCCTTATCTTTTTAAAAGAGGAAAGACAGCATTTATTTTAGGCCTCATTATATTTACTATCCTGAGTCTGTAAATGGAAATTATACCCAAATGATGAATGTAATCCTGATTACTTCTTTCTTCTGGGTTAAACATATGTTCACACACCCATACTTAAATATTAAGAAATCAGCAACAGTTATTTTACCCATCTGCAGTCTGAGCCCAATGATGGGACAGCCTTCCCGCCCCCCTTCCTTCCAGAAGCATTTACTTCGTTCCTAGTATTGGCTGGGTGTTGAGGATACAAAAAAGAATAAAATATGATCTTCTTCTACAGAGAAATTACAAGCTAGTGCCACTTTATACAACTAACCGTAAAGCAACATGGAAAGGGTGAGAGGAACAAAGTTCTACAAGAATAGAGAGGAATCAGAATTTACAGGGTGTCTGGAGACAGAGTATCTGGAAGACACTCTCCAAAGAGTACACTTTCTCTCTTTGACTTGGAGAGTTGGACAAGCCAAGGGAGAGGCCTAATGCCCTGGGACAGAGGGATCAGCAAGCGCAAAGCATCCAAGGTCACACAGGTACAGTGAAATGCAGACTACCTGGAAACCCCACTTCCCAAGGTGGTCCACCTGTGGTCCCTGGTTACCCTGACTACACACTGCCCCCAAAGTCACCCACACACACCGGGAGGAGGAGAGACACGCTGGGGTGTTTCATTAGAACCGGACATTCCTGGGTGGAGGGCAGGTGGGGGAGGGAGGGTGCTGTAGAGAACAAGCCATGCCTGTTTCATTTCTAGCACAAAGAAGAATGCATTGTAAGTTCATTCGAACAAATGACTGCTCTATGAATAGTGCTAAATTTAAAATTCGTGGACAAAAGGATTTTCCTCAGGTTCCAGATGACTCAGGTTAATGTGAGAAAAGACTTGACAAACAATTTATACATGCAAATTGGACGTGAGATGTTCTTTCGTTTAACAATTATTTATTGGGCATCTGCTATGGGCTGCCGTCAGTGTTCAAGGCACCAAGAACAAAAATGTCCTCACACTTGTGACACATATTCTAGTGACTTCTATTCATTTATAGTTCATCTTTCTGAATTAAAAAAAAAAATCATTGCCAGAAATCAACTTAAAAATCCATGAACAACAACAAGCATTAACTGTATAGCACAGGGAACTATATTCAATATCTTGTAAAAACCTATAATGGAAAAGAATCGGAAAAAGAATATAGATATACATATGACTGAATCATTTTGCTGTTCACCTGAAACTAATACAATATTGTAAATCGACTACATGTCAATTAAAAAAAATTCATGAAGGCCAATTTAAGGGACTTGCCATCAATACTGAAGAAGACTTAGATACAAATGTGACAAAATGATTTAAAAACCTGTATTAGAAGAAAATTGTATCATTGCCCTTTAAACCATAAAACTGAAAGGACTTCTATGATAAATATGGTAGTCTAGTGCCACCTTGTGATCAAATTACTCAATTACAATGTGATTTAATAGTAAAGATTCTGTACTGTATTCATTTCCTATTTTTCCTATTGCAGCTGTAACAAATTGCCACAAACTTAATGCCTTTAAAACAACACAGATTCATTATTTTATAATCCTGTAGGTCATAAGGGTGTAACGGAGCGCAATGGGCTAACATCAAGGTATCAGCAGGGCTGTGTACCTTCAAGATCCTAGAGAAGAACCTGTTTTCATACATTTTCCACCTCCTAGAGGCTGCCTGAATTCCTTAGCTGGTGGCTCCCTACTATGCTTGGAGCCAGCAATGGCTAGTTGAGTCTTCTCGTGGTGAATCACTCTGACACTGCCTCTCCTCTTTCACTTATAAGAACCCTTGTTATTAACCCTTGTTATTACATAGGCCCCACCTGAATAATCTAGGATAATCCCCCCATCTCAAAATCAGTTAATTAGCAAACAATTCCACCTGCTACCTTATTTCTCCCTTACTATGTAACAGAACATATTCACAGGTTTTGGGGATTACAATACACACATCTTTGGGAAGGGGGCATTATTCCGCCTACCACAGAGTCTGTTGATTTCTTTTTCTGGGGGCAAATATGCTACTTCTTATGCTTCAATCAAATGATAAAGATATTAAATTAAACTGGGGGGTTCTTGGACTTTATTTGGAACTTGGAATTGATGAAAAACAACAAAAAAATCTTTTACCAATGTCTATGACACAAACCAAGCATTTAGAAACCACCCCCACCCAGTGAATATTTACCTTACTAATTAGCTTTACTAATCTTAGCTAGAAAGACCCAAATTAAATATAAAAATATTGTTAAATTCTCCCATAAGGTTAACAACTGATTTCTCAGCAGAAACTCTACAAGCCAGAAGGGAGTGGCATGATATATTTTAAAGTGATGAAAGGAAAGAACCTACAACCAAGATTACTCTACCCAACAAGGATCTCATTCAGATTCCACGGAGAAATCAAAAGCTTTACAGACAAGCAAAAGCTAAGAGAATTCAGCACCACCAAACCAGCTCTACAACAAATGCTAAAGGAACTTCTCTAAGTGGGAAACACATGAGAAGAAAAGGACCTACAAAAACAAACCCAAAACAATTAAGAGAATGGTAATAGGAACATAAATATTGATGATTACCTTAAATGTGAAGGGATTAAATGCTCCAACCAAAAGACGCAGGCTTGCTGAATGGATACAAAAACAAGACCCGTATATATGCTGTCTACAAGAGACCCACTTCGGACCTAGGGAAACGTACAGACTGAAAGTGAGGGGATGGAAAAAGAAATTCCATGGAAATGGAAATCAAAAGAAAGCTGGAGTAGCAACACTCATATCAGATAAAATAGACTTTAAAGAATGTTACAATTTGGACAGTACATAATGATCAAGGGATCAATCCAAGGAGAAGATTTAACAATTATAAATATATATGCACCCAACATAGGAGCACCTCAATACATAAGGCATATGTTAACAGCTATAAAAGAAGAAATCGACACTAACACATTAATAGTGGGAGACTTTCACACCTCACTTACACCAGTAGACAGATCATCCAGACAGAAAATTAATAAAGAAACACAAGCTTTAAATGACACAATAGACCAGATAGATTTAATTGATATTTATAGGACATTCCATCCGAAAACAGCAGATTACACTTTCTTCTCAAGTGCACACGGAACATTCTCCAGGATACATCACATCTTGGGTCACAAATCAAGCCTTGGTAAACTTAAGAAAATTGAAATCATATCAAGCATCTTTTCCGACCACAACGCTATGAGATTAGAAATAAATTACAGGTAAAAAAATGTAAAAACACAAACACATGGAGGCTAAACAATACATTACTAAATAACCAAGAGATCACTGAAGAAATC
The DNA here is from genome assembly GCF_965194805.1 of Balaenoptera borealis. Lineage (NCBI taxonomy): Eukaryota > Metazoa > Chordata > Mammalia > Artiodactyla > Balaenopteridae > Balaenoptera > Balaenoptera borealis. Next base: position 28,239,572 of record NC_138867.1, on the reverse strand, counting down.
AAAGAGAAAATCAAAAAATACCTAGAGACAAATGACAATGAAAACACGAAGATCCAAAACCTATGGGATGCAGCAAAAGCAGTTCTAAGAGGGAAATTTATAGCAATACAACCCTACCTCAAGAAACAAGAAAAATCTCAAATAAACAATCTAACCTTTCACCTAAAGGAACTAGAGAAAGAAGAACAAACAAACCCAAAGTTAGCAGAAGGAAAGAAATCATAAAGATCAGAGCAGAAATAAATGAAAGAGAAACAAAGAAAACAATAGCAAAGATCAATAAAACTAAAAGCAGGTATTTGAGAAGATAAACAAAACTGATAAACCTTTAGGCAGACTCACCAAGAAAAAGAGGGAGAGGACTCAAATCAACAAAATTAGAAACGAAAAAGGAGATGTTACAACAGACGCCGCAGAAATAAAAATCATCATAAGAGACTACTACAAGCAACTCTATGCCAATAAAATGGACAACCTGGAAGAAATGGAAAAATCATTAGAAAGGTATAACCTTCTAAGACGGAAACAGGAAGAAATAGAAAATATGAACAGACCAATCACAAGTAATGAAATTGAAACTGTGATTAAAAATCTTCCAACAAACAAAAGTCCAGGAACAGATGGCTTCACAGGTGAATTCTATCAAACATTTAGAGAAGAACTAACACCCATCCTTCTCAAACTCTTCCAAAAGATTGAAGAGGAAGGAACACTCCTAAACTCATTCTACAAGGCCACCATCACCCTGATACCAACACCAAAGATACTACAAAAAAAGAAAATTATAGACCAATATCACTGATGAATATAGATGCAAAAATCCTCAACAAAATACTAGCAAACAGAATCCAACAACACATTAAAAGGATGATACACCATGATCAAGTGGTATTTATCCCAGGGATGCAAGGATTCTCCAATATACACAAATCAATCAATGTGATATACCATATTAACAAATTGAAGAATAAAAACCATATGATTATCTCAATAGATGCAGAAAAGCCTTTTAACAAAATTCAATACCTATTTATGATAAAAACTCTCCAGAAAGTGGGCATAGAGGGAATCTATCGCCTCATAATAAAGGCCATATATGACAAACCCAGCAAACATCATTCTCAATGGTGAAAAACTGAAAGCATTTCCTCTGAGATCAGGAACAAGACAAGCAAGTCCACTCTCACCACTATTAGTTAACAGAGTTCTGGAAGTCCTAGCCATGGCAATCAGAGAAGAAAAAGAAATAAAAGGAATACAAATTGTAAAAGAAGAAGTAAAACTGTCACTGTTTGCAGATGACATGATACTATACATACATAATCCTAAAGATGCCACCAGAAAACTACTAGAGCTAATCAATGAATTTGGTAAAGCTGCAGGATACAAAATTAATGCACAGAAATCTCTTGCATTCCTATACACTAACAATGAAAGATCAGAAAGAGAAATTAAGGAAACAATCCCATTCACCATTGCAACAAAAAGAATAAAATACCTAGGAATAAACCTACCTAAGGAGGTAAAAGACCTGTACTCAGGAAACTATAAGACACTGATGAAAGAAATCAAAGATGACACAAACAGATGGCGAGATATACCATGTTCTTGGATTGGAAGAATCAATATTGTGAAAATGACTATACTACACAAAGCAATCTACAGATTCAATGCAATCCCTATCAAATTACCAATGGCATTTTTTACAGAACTAGAACAAAAAATCTTAAAATTTATATGGAGACACAAAAGACCCCAAATAGCTAAAGCAATCTTGAAGGAAAAAAACGGAGCTGGAGGAATCAGACTCCCTGACTTCAGACTATAGTACAAACCTACAGTAATCAAGATAATATGGTAATATGGTACTGGCACAAAAACAGAAATATAGATCAATGGAACACGATAGAAAGCCCAGAGATAAACCCACACACCTATGGTCAACTAATCTATGACAAAGGAGGCAAGGATATACAATGGAGAAAAGACAGTCTCTTCAATAAGTGGTGCTGGGAAAACTGGACAGCTACATGTAAAAGAATGAAATTAGAATACTCTCTAACACCATATACAAAAATAAACTCAAAATGGATCAGAGAACTAAATGTAAGACTGGACACTATAAAACTCTTAGAGGAAAACATACGAAGAACACTCTTTGACATAAATCACAGCAAGATCTTTTTTGACCCACCTCCCAGAGTAATGGAAATGAAAACAAAAATAAACAAATGGGACCTAATGAAACTTTAAAGCTTTTGCACAGAAAAGGAAACTATAAACAAGACTAAAAGACAACCCTCAGAATGGGAGAAAATATTTGCAAACGAATCAATGGACAAAGGATTAATCTCCAAAATACATAAACAGCTCAGGCAGCTCAATATCAAAACAACAAACAACCCAATCAAAAAATGGGCAGAAGACCTAAATAGACATTTCTCCAAAGAAGACATACAGATGGCCAAGAGGCACATGAAAAGCTGCTCAACATCACTAATCATTAGAGAAATGCAAATCAAAACTACAATGAGGTATCACCTGACACAAGTTAGAATGAGCACCATCAGAAAATCTACAAACAACAAATGCTGGAGGGGGTGTGGAGAAAAGGGAACCCTCTTGCACTGTTGGTGGGAATGTAAATTGATAACAGACACTATGGAGAACAGTATGGAGGTTCCTTAAAAAACTCAAAACAGAATTACCATATGACCCAGCAATCTCACTACTGGGCATATACCCTGAGAAAACCATAATTCAAAGACACATGCACCCCAATGTTCATTGCAGCACTATTTACAATAGCCAGGTCATGGAAGCAACCTAAATGTCCATTGACAGATGAATGGATAAAGAAGATGTGGTGCATATATACAATGGAATATTACTCAGCCATAAAAAGGAATGAAATTGGGTCATTTGTAGAGATGTGGATGAACCTAGAGATTGTCATACAGAGTGAAGTAAGTCAGAAAGAGAACAATAAATATCATATATTAACGCATATATGTGGAATCTAGAAAAATGGTACAGATGAACCTATTTCCAAGGCAGAAATAGAGACACAGACATAGAGAACAAACATATGGACAGCAAGGGGGAAAGGGGGATGAGGGCTGGGATGAATTGTGAGACTGGGATTGACATATATACACTAATATGTATAAAATAGATAACTAATAAGAACCTGCTGTGTAAAAAATTAAATTAAATTAAATTAAAAAAAAAGAATGAACTATGAACATTTTCTCACACCATATACAAAAATAAACTCAAAATGGAAGAAAAACCTATTAAATTAACCTTAAATTATTTCAAATTGACAAAGGCAGGTGTAAGTCCAAATATTGCTTGATAATACACAAAGTATAAAAGTAGAGGGTCTTTGTTTACAGGGCAATAGGTTTTGTTCGAAAACTGTTCAGAATTAAGCTCATAAAAACTCAAAAATAGAAATCTCTGGGGACTTATCTGGCAGTCCAGTGGTTAAGACTCCACGCTTCTGTTGCAGGGGGCACTGGTTCAATCCCTGGTCAGGGAACTAAGATCCTGCATAGCTGCAGGGTGCGGCCAAAAAAAAAAAAAAAAACTCTGAAGGGATTAAAGGAGGGGAGAAAAGAGAAAGAGAACAGGTAGATTGTGGTTCTTTACATGTACCTACCTCTCCATTACTGTAGCAGGTGAGTACCCCACTTTTTATAGGTCATTCTCCAGCAAGGGCAAGAGAGACTGCTCTGCACCCACCAGGTTTCAATGGGCCGCTCCCGGAGTGGCTTTCAGAGTCACTGCATGATCCAGAGTTGGAGGATGATGTAGGTAGGGTATGCTAATCAAACATCGAAGGAAAATCAACAAGATACAATGCTTGGGTTTTCAGCAGGGCTCTGCCAGCCTTCTCTGGAATGTCATGTATAGTGCTCTGAGGGAAGGGTACATCAATATTATCCAGGTGGGCTGAGGAAAAAAAAAAACATAATAATTGCAGACTTATTTTTTTGTTATAAAATTGTTAGCCCACTATTAGTCGGACTGAGTAGTAGTAATGCAAATCTTTCCAGGGCCAGGGTATTGCTTTTTGTCCAGCTTGAGGAACACTTCATCAAAATATTAAAGTGCCTCAAACAGAATCTCCTTACAAAGTATTTTCATGGATAGCAGTCATTAAATTGCAGCTCAAGCCTTGGCAGTAACGTGTTATAGTTTTCACTGTAGAGGTCTTGCATGTCTTTTGTTAAATTTGTTCCTAAGTATTTTGTGGATTTTAATGCTTGTTTAAATGCTAATGATTTTATTTCTTCCTTTGTAATATGTATGACTTTTATATCTTTTTCTTACCTTTTTACATTGGCTAAGGTCTCCAGTATAATATTGAAAAATGTGGTGAGAGTGAACATCTTAGCTTTGTTTATAATCTTGAGAGAAGAATATTCAATATTTCACCTTTAGGTATGATATTATCTTTAGGTTCTTCCTAGATGCTTTTAAATTTAACAAAAAGTTCCCTTTCATGTCCTAGTTTGCAAAGAGGTTTTTGTTTTAAAATCATGATGGCTGTTGAATTTTATGAGGCATTTTTCCATTCATTGGTATGGTTATATGGTTTTTCTCCTTTATTCTGTTACAGTGGCAAATAACACCAACTGATTTTCAAATGTTAAGGCAACCTCTATTCCTAGAATACACCTACTTAATCATGATGTAGTATTGCTGCTTTTGACTTGCTAATATTTTGTGAAAGATTTTTGCAACTTAAGAGATGTTGGTCTCCAATTTTCTTGTAGTGCTTCTGTCAAGTTTTTGGCAGTATTATCTTGGCTTCATAAAATGAGCTGGGAACACTTTCTATTTTCTAAAGGAGTTTGTGTAAGATTAGTATAATTTCTTCCTTAAATGTTTGATAGAATTCCCAAAGAAAACCATCTGGACCTGCAGTTTTCTTTGCAGGAAGGCTTTCCATCATCAATTCAACTTTAAAAATAGAGTTATGAAAATTTTCTATTTCTTTTTGTATCAGTTTGGTAAGTTGTGTTTTTCAAAGAACTCTTTCTTTTCATCTATTTGTCAAGTTTATAGGCATAAAGTTATTCACTACATTCCTTTATTTGCCTTTTAATGTATGTAGGGTCTGTGGTGATATCCCCTCCTTCATTTTTAATGTTGGTAATGTGTACTTTCCCTCCTTTTTTTCTTGATCAGTCTGCAGCATTCCCAAAAGTATGTCATGTCAGTGTTCTTTTTTCCCCAGGACAAGCAAAAAGGATGACCTTCTTTCAATACGAAGAGGTAGTATCCTCTTCTCTTTTCTTCTATTTCCCATCATACAACACACACACACACACACACACACATGCACACGAGCATATACACTTACAGATAAGGCAGACTATATCTAGGAGATCCCTCATTTTCCTAATGATAAGTTTCTCAAAATGTTCTTTGGACAACTAGAATATACAAACTTCAGGGGATATAGACAAAATTTTTAAATGTCTACTTATAATTGTTAATTACTATGATTATACATCTGTATTTCACATCATATGTTTTATTGAGTTTTTTGGAATGTAATTTAATTTTTTTAATTGAGTATATTTGACATACAATATTATATGTTTCATGTATAGTATTGAGCTTTTGTGTTAAAATATATGTATCATATAAAACTGAAAATTTAAATGTGTCATTTATTATATGTGAATTATACCTCAATAAAACTGTTAAAGAAAAAAATATATGTGTATCATAAAATTTACCTTTTTAAGTGTACAATTCAGTGGCATTAAGTGCTTTCACAATGTTGTGCAACCAATACCACTATCCATTTCCAGAACTTTATCATCCCAAGCAGAAAATCTGTGCCCATTAAACAACAACTCCCCATTGCCCCTTCCTTCCAGGCCCTGGTAACCTCTATTCTACTTACTGTCTCTATGAATTTGCCTGTTCTAGGTACCTCATAGAAGTAGAATCATACAATACTTGTCCTTTTGTGTTTGGCTTATTTCACTTAGCAAAATGTTTTCAAGGTTCATCCATGTTGTATGTAGCATGTATCAGAATTCCATTCCTTTTTATGTTTGAATAATATCCCATTGTATATATATACCACAACTTGTTTATCCATTCACCTGTAGATGAACTTTTGGGTTGTTTCCACCTTTTGACTAATGTGAATAATGCTGTTATGAATATTGGTGTACAAGTGCCTGTTTGAATCCCTGCTTTCAGTTTTTTTGTGGTATATACATTGGAATGGAATTGCTGGGTCATACGGTAATTCAATGTTTAACTTTCTGAGGAACTGCTAAACTATTTTCCACAGCGGCTAAACCATTTTACTTTCCTACAGCAATATATGAAGATTCCAATTTCTCCAAAGCATTGCCAACACTTGTTATTTTCCTTTTTTGTTTGTTTTTGTTGTTTGTTTTAGAATCATAGCCATCCTAATGGGCATAGAGTGGTATCTCATTGTGGTTTGGATTTGCATTTCCCTAATGACTAATGATGTTAAACATCTTTTCATGTGCTTATTGTCTAGTTGTATATCTTCTCTGGAGAAATGCCTATTCAAGATCTTTTCCCATTTTTGAATTGAGGTTTTTTTAACCCATTGCCTCATAGGAATTATTTATATATTCTGGATTAACATCCTTTATCAGATAGATGATTTGCAAATATTTTCTCCTACTCTATAAACTGTCTTTTTACTTTCTTGATAATGTCCTTTAATGCACAAATGTCTTTGATGAAGTCCAATTTTTCTATTTTTTCTTTATTGCCTATGTTTTTGGTGTCATATCCAAGAAATTATTGCCAAATCCAATGTCATAAAGACTTTCCCCTATGTTTTCATTTTAAAGTTCTTTACTTTTAGCTCTTAACCTTAAGCCTTTGATCTGTTTTGAGTTAGTTTTTGTATATGGTATAAGGTAAAGATCCAACTTCATTCTTTTGCATGTGCATATCCAGTTTTCTCATTACTTTTTGTTATAAAGACTGTCTTTCCCCATTTAATGGTCTTGGCACTCCTATTGAAAATCAATTGACCAGATATGCTTGGGTTTATTTGGGGGCTCTCTATTCTATTCTTTTGGTCTATATGTCTATCCTCATGCCACTATCACACTGTTTTGATTACTATAGGTAAGTAATAAGTTTTGAAATCAGGAAGTGTTAGTCTTACAAATTTGTTATTTTTCAAGATTGTTTTGGCTATTGCAGGCTTATATTGACTTTTAAATACTGATTTCCCCCCTCATATTTCATGATTCCATTTTAATCAAATATGTCACATGCAACTTCAATATAGTCTATTTTGGTAAAATTCTTTAAGGTCCATTAATTAAGCTCATATGAGATTGGAAAGTAGGGAAATGATGTCAGTATGCCATGGAAACTATATTGGTTCATCTGCACAATTTCCCAGCATGTAATATTTTGTGCCATCAAGTAGAGCAGGGAGATGCAAGCACATTGGCAGGGTTGAATATAGCAAATACAAAGAAATAGAGTATTGAGAACAATGCCCTTTCTCTCTATGTTCTCTTTTTCTTTTGAAATAATTTTCCACTTAGAGGAAAGTTGCAGAAATAGTACAAATAGCTTACATATGCCTTTCTCCCAGCTTCCGTAATTTTCACAATTCCATAACCATTATACAATTACCAAAACCAGAAAAATAGCATTGGTGAATACTATTAACCAAACACAGATCTTATTTAAATTTCACTCATTTTCCCCTTAATGTCCTTTTTCTGCTTCAGGATCCAACCCATGATCCACATTGCATTTAGTTATTGGCTCCTTGGTTTCCTGCAATCTGTGATGGTTTCTCAGTCTTTCTTTGTCTTTCATGACCTTGATAGTTTGTAGAATGTCTTTCAACTTGGGTTCGTCTGATGTTTTCTCACGATTAGCTTGAGGTGTTGCATTTTTAGCAAGATTAACCCAGAAGTGATATTGTGTCCATCTCAGTGCATAATGATTTCAATGTGATTTGTTGCTGGTGATTTATTAACCTTGATCACTTGGCTAAGGAGGTGTCTGCAGAGATTCTCCACAGTAAAGTTACCAGTTTTCCCTATGTAATTGACAAATATCTTAGAGAAATACTCTGAGACTATGAAATATCTAATTTCTTCTCAAACACTCACAACTGATTTTAGCATCCATCAAACTGACCAGACCTGCAACACTTATTATGGTGGTGTCTGCCTGGTGGTAATTTTTTTTTTTTTCTTTAAATTTATTTATTGATTTATGGTTGTGTTGGGTCTTCGTTTCTGTGTGAGGGCCCTCTCTAGTTGTGGCAAGCGGGGGCCACTCTTCATCGCGGTGCGCGGGCCTCTCACCATCGCGGCCTCTCTTGCTGTGGAGCACAAGCTCCAGACACGCAGGCTCAGCAGTTGTGGCTCACGGGCCCAGTTGCTCCACGGCATGTGGGATCTTCCCAGACCAGGGCTTGAACCCGTGTCCCCTGCACTGGCAGGCAGACTCTCAACCACTGCGCCACCAGGGAAGCCTGGTAATTTTTTTATTTCTCTCATTTCTTCTACATTTATTAGTTGGAATTTTTTTGTAAGAAGAGTTATTGTTTCCCCTATACCTGTATTTATTCAATTCCTTTTTTAAAAAATTTATTTATTTAATTTATTTATTTTTGGCTGTGTAGGGTCTTCGTTGCTGCATGCGGGCTTTCTCTAGTTGTGCAGAGTGGGGGCTACTCTTGGTTGTGGTGCGCGGGCGTCTCACTGCGGTGGCTTCTCTTGTTGCGGAGCATGGGCTCTAGTCACGTGGGCTCAGTAGTTGTGGCTCACGGGCTCTAGAGCACAGGCTCAGTAGTTGTGGCACATGGGCTTGGTTGCTCCATGGTATGTGGGATCTTCCCGGACCAGGGCTTGAACCCGTGTCCCCTGCATTGGCAGGCGGATTCTCAACCACTGTGCCACCAGGGAAGCCCTTCAATCCTTTTTTATGTTGGTATGGATTCATGGAAATTTGTTTTATTCTGAGCTCAAATTCAATACTATTATTTTTAATTTTGTTAAGCTCAAACTGTTCCAGCTTTGTCCACTGGGAACTTCTTCACACCGGTTCCTGTGTCTTTTTGACATGTTCCCATCTTTTTTCAAGTACCTCAACTACCTCCTTATTTTCCGGTACAACAGGTCATTCCATACTCATCTTGTATTTTCCAAAGGAGGTCTTGTTCCTTTCACTGAGGAACGGTGTTTAGAATTCAAGATCTAGGTTCTAGGTGTGCTTATTGCAGTAAGAGTACCACTGCTTCTTGGTCATCTTAGCACATGGAGCTAGGAGATGTAAGTACATGTACTAACCCTCCCCCCCCACACACATCTAAATGTGTGTGTGTGTGTGTGTGTGTGTGTGTGTGTATTAGATATGTACTAAAAATAATGATTTCTATACTGATACCTCTGATTCCAACTCAACACCAGGGTTCCTTCTAGCCATGTCCCCCTTTCCTTATTTGTAACATACCTCTGAGAATTATTAATAGAATCATGGCCCTGATATACAGTGTATTCACTTATTTGTTGAGTACTAGTATACACACAAAGTAGTTACTGAATGGTTAATCCACACCCCTATGAGAAACAAATTTACTAGCTAGATTATAGTCATTATAAACAGTGCTTTTTATCTTTAGGCTTTCAGTATCCAGTTAATATACTGTTTTCCATTGTTAGTTTGGTTAGTTGTTTTTCTTCCCCATCTCCTTCAGTATGGTTATGTTAGTCATTTGTAATATATTTAACTTGCTAATTTGTTACTATTCATACTCCATTTTGGGTTCTTCTCCCATCCTGGTTGATTTTAATAATTTATTTTTTGGTTATGTGAGACATTAGTAAGGTTTTCAGAGTCGAAGCTACACACATAGTACTCAGCAAAGTGTCACTCCCTCCTCACCCCATCACCCCCTTCTAATTTTCCCATCCTTTCACCTCTTTGTTACCCATACCATATAGGCAGCCCACCTCTTCAGTTTCTGGTTTATCTTTCCTGTACACAGCATCCCTGATTTAAGATTTTTCGACTTATGATTTCTTGGCTTTACAGTGGTGTGAAGCTATACCCATTTTTACTTAGAATTTTTAATTTTGATCTTTTCCAGGCGAGTGACATGCGGTAGATACTCTCTTGTGATGCTGTGCAGGGGCAGCAAGCTGTAGCTCCATCAGCCACGTGACTATGAGCGTAAACAAACAATACACTTACAACCATTCTGTACTCAGACAACCATGCTGTCTTTCACTTTTAGTACAGTATTCAATACTCCATGAGATATTCAATACTTTATTATAAAATTGGCTTTTGTGTTAGATGGTTTTGCCCAACTGTAGGCTAATGTTAGTGTTCTCCACACGTTTAAGGTAGGCTAGGCTAAACTATGATATTCAGTAGGTTAGGTGTATTAAATGTATTTTCAACTTTAAGATAGGTTTATCGGGATGTAACTGCATTGTAAGTCAGGGAATATATCTTTTGCACAAATAAGATACATATGTATTTTCTTTTTTTTTTAATAGATCTTTATTGGAGTATAATTGCTTCACAATACTGTTAGTTTCTGTTGTACACCAAAGTGAATCAGCCATATGCACACATATGTCCCCATATCCCCTCCCTCATGAGCCTCCCTCCCATCCTCCCTATCCCACCCCTCTAGGTCATCTCCTTCTTGCTATGTGAAGAGTAACATGCCATAGATACTCTTTAGATACTCTTTTGTACTTTGCTTCTTCTCCACCCCCCTCCATATCGCCCCCCTTCTTCCTTTTGGCTCAGTGTGGTTACATGTTTTGTCTTAGATGGGCATAGTACTTAGTTTTCACCATCTTTATGCATTTTGATTTTCTTGCTATATCCCAGATGCCCCAACCATTTTTTATACCTCCTTTCATCAAGCTACTTTCAGCTTTTTTTTTTCTTAAAAGGCAAGATTCTAATCTTACTGTCGTAGTTCTTTATTAAGAGTTTAATTTATCTCTTGTTACTATGCCAGTATTTCTCACTGGATTATGCTTTAAAAAAATTCTCCAACCACAGTGCTATGAAACTAGAAATCAACTATAAGAAAAAAATAAACTGCAAAAAACACAAACACATGAAGGTTAAACAATCTGCTACTAAACAACCAATGGATCATTGAAGAAATCAAAGTGGAAATCAAAAAATACCTAGAGACAAATGAAAATGAAAACACAATGATCCAAAACCTATGGGACACAGCAAAAGCAGTTCTAAGAGGGAAGTTTACACTGATACAAGCTTACCTCAGGAAACAAGAAAAATTGCAAATAAATCTAAACTTACACCTAAAGCAACTAGAGAAAGAAGAACAAACAAAACCCAAAGTGAGTAGAAGGAAAGAAACCATAAAGATCAGAGGCTAAATAAATGAAATAGAGACTAAAAAACAATAGAAAGGATCAATGAAACTAAAATCTGGTTCTTTGAAAAGATAAACTAAATTGATAAACCTTTAGCCAGATTCATCAAGAAAAAAAGGGAGGGGCTTCCCTGGTGGTCCAGTGGTAAAGAACCCGCTTTACAATGCAGGGGACACGGGTTCAATCCCTGGTCAGGGAACGAAGATCCCACATGCCACGGGGCAACTAAGCCCATGTGCCACAACTGCTGAGATCTCACGCCTCAACAAGAGAGTCTGCATGCCACAAACTACAGAGCCCACGTGCTCTGGAACCCACGCCCCACAACTACAGAGCCTAGGCGCCCTGGAGCCCATGTGCCACAACTAGAGAAGAGAAAACTCACACACCACAACTAGAGAGATCCCGCATGCCTCAACAAAGATCCTGCGTGCTGCAACTAAGACCCGATGCAGCCAAAAATAAATAAAATAAATAAATCTTTAAAAAAAAAGAAAAAAGGGAGATAACCCAAATCAATAAAATCAGAAATGAAAAGAGAGAAGTTACCAATGAGAGCACAGAAATATAATATAAAGGATCATAAGAGACTACTACAAGCAACTATACACCAATAAAATAGGCAAGCTAGAAGAAATGGACAAATTCTTAGAAAGGAACAATCACCTAAAACTGAACCTGGAAGAAGTAGAAAATATGAGCTGACCAATTACCAGTATTGAAAATAAGTCAGTAATTTAAAAGCTCCCAACAAACAAAAGTCCAGGACCAGAAGGCTTCACAAGTCAATTCTACCAAACGTTTAGAGAAGAGTTAACATCCATCCTTCCAAAACTACTCCAAAAGATGGCAGAGGAAGGAACACTTCCAAACTCATTCTATGAGGCCACCATCACCCTGATACAAAAACCAGGCAAAGATATCACAAAAAAAGAAAATTACAGGCCAATATCACTGATGAACATAGATGCAAAAATCCTCAACAAAATACTAGCAAACCAACTCTAACAATACATTAAAAGGATCATAAACAATAATCAAGTGGGATTTATCCCAGGGATGCAAGGATTTTTCAATATCTACAAATCAATCAATGTGATATATCACATAACAAATTGAAGAATAAAAACCATATGATCATCTCAATAGATGCAGAAAAAAGCTACAGTGATTAAGAATCCGCCTGCCAATGCAGGGGACACGGGTTCAATCCCTGGGCTGGGAAGATCCCACATGCTGCAGAGCAACTAAGCCCATGTGCCACAACTACTGAGCCTGTGCTCTAGAGCCTGCAAGCCATAACTATTGAGCCCGCATGCCACAGCTACTGAAGCCCACAGGCCCTAGAGTCTGTGCGCCACAACTACTGAGCTCATGCTCCATGACTACTGAAGCCTGCACACTCTAGGGCCCATGTGTAGCAACTACTGAGCCTGCATGCTGCAACTACTAAAGCCCACATGCCTAGAGCCTGTGCTCCACAAGAGAAGCCACCACAATGAGAAGCCCATGCACTGTAACGAAGAGTAGCCCCCGCTCATCACAACTAGAGAAAGCATGCACGCAGCAATGAAGACCCAACGCAGCCAAAAATAATAATAATAAATAAAATAAATAAAAACCGCTTTAAAAAAAATTCAACAACCATTTATGATAAAAACTCTCCAGAAAGTGTGCATAGAGGGAACCTACCTCAACATAATAAAGGCCACCCACAGCTAATATCACACTCAATGGTGAAAAACTGAAAGCATTCCCTCTAAGATCAGGAACAAGACAAGGATGCCCATTCTCGCCACTTTTATTCAGCATAGTTTTGGAAGTCCTAGCCATGGCAATCAGAAAAGAAAAGGAAATAAAAGGAATACAAATTGGAAAGGAAGAAGTAAAACTGTCACTGTTTGCAGATGACATGATACTATACATAGAGAATCCTAAAGATGCCACCAGAAAACTACTAGAGCTAATCAATGAATTTGGTAAAGTTGCAGGATACAAAATTAATGCACAGAAATCTCTTGCATTCCTATACACTAATGATGAAAAATCTGAAAGAGAAATTAAGGGAACACTCCCATTTACCATTGCAACAAAAAGAAAAAAATACCTAGGAATAAACCTACCTAGGGAGACAAAAGACCTGTATGAAGAAAACTATAAGACACTGATGAAAGAAATCAAAGATGAGACAAACAGATGGAGAGATATACCATGTTCTTGGATTGGAAGAATCAATATTGTGAAAATGACTATACTACTCAAGGCAATCTACAGACTCAATGCAATCCCTATCAAATTACCAGTGGCATTTTTTACAGAAGTAGAACAAAAAATCTTTAAATTTGTATGGAGACACAAAAGACCCCAAATAGCCAAAGCAGTCTTGAGGGAAAAAAACAGAGCTGGAGGAATCAGATTCCCTGACTTCAGACTATACTACAAAGCTATAGGAATCAAGACAATATGGTACTGGCACAAAAACCATAAATATAGATCAATGGAACAGGATAGAAAGCCCAGAGATAAACCCATGCACTTATGGTCAACTAATCTAAGACAAAGGAGGCAAGGATATACAATGGAGAAAAGACAGTCTCTTCAATAAGTGGTGCTGGGAAAACTGGACAAGCTACATGTAAAAGAATGAAATTAGAACACTCTCTCACACCATACACAAAAATCAACTCAAAATGTATTAGAGAACTAAATGTAAGACCTGACACTATAAAACTCTTAGAGGAAAACACAGGAAGAACACTCTTTGACATAAATCACAGCAAGATCTTTTTTGACCCACCTCCCAGAGTAATGGAAATAAAAACAAAAATAAATAAATGGGACCTAATGAAACTTTAAAGCTTTTGCAAAGCAAAGGAAACTACAAACAAGAGAAAAAACAACCCTCAGAATGGGAGAAAATATTTGCAAATGAATCAATGGACAAAGGATTAATCTCCAAAATATATAAACAGCTCATGCAGCTCAATATTAAAAAAAAACAAACAACCCAATCCAAAAATGTGCAGAAGACTAAATAGACATTTCTCCAAAGAAGATGGCCAACAAGCACATGAAAAGCTGCTCGACATCACTAATTATTAGAGAAATGCAAATCAAAACTACAATGAGGTATCACCTCACACCAATTAGAATTAGCATCATCAAAAAATCTACAAACAATAAATGCTGGAGAGGGTGTGGAGAAAAGGGAACCCTCTTGCACTGTTGGTGGGAATGTAAATTGATACAGCCACTATGGAGAACAGTATGGAGGTTCCTTAAAAAACTAAAAATAGAATTACCATATGACCCAGCAATCCCACTACTGGGCATATACCCAGAGAAAACCATAATTCAAAAAGACACATGCACCCCAATATTCATTGCAGCACTATTTACAATAGCCAGGTCATGGAAGCAACCTAAATGCCCATTGACAGAAGAATGGATAAAGAAGATGTAGTACATATATACAATGGAATATTACTCAGCCATAAAAAGGAATGAAATTGGGTCATTTGTAGAGATGTGGATGGATATAGAGACTGTCATACAGAGTGAAGTAAGTCAGAAATATCATACATTAACGCATATATATGGAACCTAGAAAAAAGGTACAGATGAACTGGTTTGCAGGGCAGAAATAGAGACACAGATAAGTATGAAATGGATAGCTAATAAGAACCTGCTGTATAAAAAAATAAATAAAATAAAATTCAAAAAAAAATTAATGTATAATCATGCACTTGTACCTGTACAAGTGTTTAGTGTTGTTTTGTGGTGTTTTATATTTTTCATAAGTGGGATGCTATTGAATTCAATATTCTAAACCTTGCTTTTTATTCTTTTCATGTCAGTAGATATTGATTTACATCATTCTTTTAAATTACTACATAATATTTCACAGTAGGGATTTACCATGGCTTATTAGCCATTTATGAATATATCGATGGGTATTTAGGTTGTTGTCCTTTTTTCTTTTCTTTGCAACTATGAACTAGGGGTAAGAATATCTTTGTGCATGCCACTTAAAATACATGTTTGATGCATACAGGATAGATATTGAGAAGTGGAATTGCTGGGTCATTGAGAATGAATAATTACCATTTTCAAAGTTACTGCCACGTTGCTTTTCAGAGAGCCTTAAATAATTTTTTTCTGTCAGTTGAGTGGGAGAATACCATTTCCTCACATTCTTGATTGGTAGTATCAACATTTTTTATTTTTGCCAATTACATGGTGAAAAGTTACATCTTATTTTAATTTACATGTCTGGAATGACTAGGGAGAATGACATTGATTTTTATATTTACTGATCATTTGATTTCCCCCACTCCATAATTGTCTAAGCTACGCATACACTTGTAGCCTTACTTATGAATTCTTAAATTAGCTTGTTAAACTATATACTAAATGTTATTAGGATATTTGGGGGATTACATTGTCTTTATGGAACAATTTGGAGAGAATTGGCATCATAATATATTGAGACCATTAATAGTCTCCATTTATTTAGGTATTTTTCTATGTCCTATAGTTTACTTTTTCCCCTGTAAAGATCTTATATATTTATTGTTATGTTTATTCTTAGGTGTTTTATACTTAGGTTTCTGTTGCAAATTCCCTTCCATTACATTTTCTAACTATCTATTGCTGGTGAACAGGAAAACCACCAGTTTGTGAATGATTACCTGCTATCCAGTCACTTTGCTGTACTCTGTTATTATTTGTCAGTTTTCATCACACTTGTTTTCACAATCTACCATTTGGTAGACTAATACTACCCTGGAGCCGCCACCTCTTATCCCAAGTCCCTAGAAATAACAGAAAAGTTATAAGAAGAATACAATCCATAGCAAGTAGAAATCTCCATCTGGAGATAGTTTGTACATATACAAACACACTTTTTCTTTTCCCACTTATACAGTACAGTAGTATACTGAATAAACAGTTAATCATTTTCTGCTGCCTCTTGATAAGAGTGTTCAATGTCAATACACAGAGAGGATCCTCTTCTATTTAAGGGTGCCACGATATGGATGTACAATAATTCACCCAGTGCCCCGTGGAGGAAACCGGTGCCCAATCCTCTATGATTACAATGAAAATACTTGTATGAAAGGCTTTGCATCAATATCTTCGGGTCAATTCCTAGCAGTGAAATTCCTAAACCTGGATCAAAAAGTATATACACCTTCAATATATATATTATATATATATATTTTTTGGTCATGCCATGTAGCTTGAGGGACCTTAATTCCCCAACCAGGGACTGAACCCACACCCTAGGCACTGAAAACGTGAAGTCCTAACCACTGGACCCCCAGGGAATTCCCACACCTTCAATATTGACAGCTACCGTCCAGTTGCCCTTCATAGAGGCTGTATCAATACACATTCGGAACAACAGTACATCAGCATGCTGTTTGCCTACACCTTCAGCAATACAACAGATGCTGTTTAAAACTGCTTGAAAGGAATATAGACAGAATTGGTATCTTAATTCTTGCTGTAGCAGATGCTGTTAATGTCCCAGCTAGTAACTTTACCTGCAGCCATAAATAACAGTTCCTGCACATTCTGACAGCATCCAACTTGTGTCTGAATCTTTCTGCTTCTCCTCCCAAGCCATTCTGAGGTGCCACGGAACGTGCTCCACCCTGCAAGGGTGGACTTTCCAGGATGGCTGGGAAGAAACAGTCTATCCGCCTCTCGGAGGCAACCCCCAACCAATAAAGAATAGGAATCAGTGGATAAATATGTACGCTTCTCCATCTCTCAGCAGGCAATTCTTGCCAGTTCCTCAGAGTGAATTCAGCTCTCATTGACTACAGCAGTAATCTTCACTTTAATGTATCCTTTATTGACTTTTCTACCTTCCTTATCTCACTTTCCCTACTTCCTCTCTTCCTGATGTCACCTCCCCAATAAGCTACATGCCCCCTAATCCTTGCCTCAAGGTCTGCTTTTGCGGAGACCTAAACTGGTACCAGAGGTGGCCATGGAAAGTTGACCCTCAAGAATGGGACTAGAGGATTTGCTCACTCTCTGGTCAGAAGGCATCAAGAACCTCATTGCTGGTCTAAGTCGGGGTGGTGACAACCCACAGCATGCTGTAGCAGCACGTTTACTAAGACTTTCACCTCTGTTTGTTTAGGAATGAGGAACGGGTGGAAGGGACCAGGCTAGGGAATACGTGGTAGCTCTTGAATGGTGTGGGACAATGGTATTCCTAAGGATTGTAGAGGTGGCTGACTTCTGTTAACTCTTCTGGAAGCCTTGAAGAAAGAGACTGGCACACCAGGTCAGCCAACTATCAACGCAGGGCATGTCACGAGAGCCAGAAGGCTTTCATGGCTGATTTTAATTCGACTCTTACCTCTTGCAGCAGGAGGGCAGACTATGCTCAACATTAGCCTCAGAATACGATAATAAAAATGTCAGAGCTACAGTGGGATGCCGAATGCAAGCCAAAGCTGGTGTTCTGCGTTAACGTGAGGGCCCTGAAAAGGAAGAAATACGACTGTGAAACTTGGAATAGTTGTATCTGGGTGAATGCGCTATACAATCTTAACCCCACATTTCCTCGAGTCTTCTGGGCGGGCATGCTTACTTATAAAAAGAACTTCCCTTTTCTCCGGTGTTTTCTAATAGTTTCCTTCCTTTTTTTTCCCATTCAAATTTGATTGAACTATAATGTATTCTTTTGCAAGGAATGAATTGGGAATCCAACTTTTTTTTTCTTTTTTGAGACAGCTATCCAGTTCTTCAGGATCATTAATTGAATAATTCATCTTTGCCCATTGATATCAAATGCCACCCTGGTGATATACTAAGTTCCATATGCATCTGGGTCTTGTGGGAGAGAATGCTAGTTATTCACCAAAGCTTTTCCTTCCTCTCTCTGGGCTCACAACAGGTTAGCTTCCCAGCTTTGGTTGCAGTCAGGAAGTGATGGACCTGGCACATAAAAGCTTCCCACACATGATCCTCCATCCTCTTTGCCTTCTGCCATGTGGAATGGAGATATCCTCCAGAAAAACTTGAGAAGCCACATATTGAGCATGGCAGAGCTAAAGATGCAAGGAGCATGAGCTCCAGAATCCTTGCCTGGAGGACAGCCTGCCAAGCAGGAACACCTGTTTTGGACTTTATGAAAATGAGAAATAATCTTTCATTTTATGAGCCATTCTTTTTTTTTTTTATCTTTCCTTAAACCACATATTGTTACTTTATCTAATATAGGTCTACTTCTGTACTCTATTCTGTTCCATTCATCTGTCTGCCGGCTCACGTGCCAGTAATGCATTGTTTTAATTAATACAATTTTATAATGTATTTTGGTACATAGTAGGGCCAATCCCTTCATTAACTTTTACTTTACAATTTTTTTCCTGGTTTCCCTCCTTTTCCATATGAACTTTAGAACCAGTATCACTAGCCAAAATAAAATCTCCTTGCTATGTTTATTGAAATTGCATTATATGTAGAGTCTGATATGGGAAGAATTGACATCTTTATAATGTTGAATCTTCTTATATAAACATCTTTCCATAGAATTCATGTCTTCATCATATTCTTCAATACCTTCATAAACTTCTCCTTGTATAGGTGGTAATTTTTCATTTAGTTTATTCATAGGTATCTTTTTCTGGTGAAGTTATGCTATTATAAGTAAGACCTTTTCCTCTGTTATATTTTATAATTGGTCATTGCTTATATAGGAAGTCTACTAGGATGATGTGTTGCGTCTTAGCATGACGTCAAATAAAAATAAAATATCAGTCTGCCACCCAAGAAAAGCACTTAAAAGCAAAATAAATCTTTTAAAAGTTTTTAAGCAAAATAAATCTTAGAAGTTTAAAATGTCTATACTGCAATAGCAGAAAAACAGACTGTATAAAGAGAAGGTATGTTGTCAGTTTATTCAGAATGGTCAGAGAATGTCCTCCTTTTGGATTGGAATTCCAAGAGCTACCCACATTTATAAAATTTCCATACTATTTAACAAATAAGTATTGTCAAGTTGGGGTTTGAGGAAGGTCAATAACATCACCATTCTCCACTAAGCTCCTAAGCAACTTAGAAACAGGCTCAGGTATTCAGCCAGATGGAGGTAAAAGTGTCATCGTTATTGATAAAGCTGATAGTAGAGAACAAGGCTTAAATCTGTGGCAACAACTTGTTTCCTACATCGCACCCCAGAGATATAGAGACTTTGCCATACACTGGCACCACTGGACAACCGTGCCTGTTCTTACAAACTTCTGGCATGGAAGGGCAGAGCAGAACATACTTCGATAAGAAAGCATCCTAGAATTCCCTTGTTTCACTCTTCCTTGCCTGGGGAGGAGTGAGTAAAAGGGCAGAGCAAGGTCAGGACTGTAACGGAAGGTGACTCCATATGGAAAGAAAATCAGAAGTGATGAATGGTGTTACCCCTCTGAGAATCAGCAAAGCTATGCTCTAAGAGCAGTATTCTTTTTAGGGACCAAAAGTTCATATCTATGGTTTTTGGATGCTAGTGTCAAATATTAGATTTGAATTTTAGGCAGAAAATCAAACTACATGGATTTTTATGTCATGCTGACATAAGCATTGTGGAACATGGTTATCAGGTTTTATCCATAAGAGAAAAGACCACAAAAAAGCTGTATAACTGACACGACTGCCTTTCTTTTGTTTCTAACAAAGTTATTCTATGGACACAATCATTAGATTACAGGTATTATCTTTTAGCTCTTTTGGGCTCATGTGTTTAACACATCCAGTCCTTAGTAAATGTTTGTTCCTATATTAATACCTGTATTTGTTCAATTTGCTCTCAGAGACAGCATGCTTGCAAGAGGATATATAATACAGAGCACATAGTAAGGTTTATTACTGTCAGGGCTCCAGTGACCACTGGTATTTTCTGTACTCAATTCATTAAACATTTTTTGAGGCTTTATAATATGACAGTGACTATGCCAGAGCCTGGGGCTATAAAGACGTATGATGATGCAGTCAGGGGCTGTCTACCGTGGAGGACAGATGTGAACAGCTGACTATTGTGTGATGCTGGAGCACAGTAAGACCTCTAGGGACACGGGGAAGGCCTCGAACCACGCCTAAAACAAAGACTCTGGCAAGTTACGTTGCCCAAGTTCACCTCACTTGTAACTGGCAGAGGTAGAGTTTGAACTTGGACTGATTTCAAAGCCACCAGTGCCTCAGGTGCCACTCTGTGACGCTGGTGCCCTTATTACCCAGGTCTGCTCCAGGCAGGGCAATACTGCAGAGGGTAGACGGTGCTGCTGTAGAGTTCCCAGGGTAGATTCTGTCCGAAAAGCTGGCCTTCAAGCCTGGCTCCAACTCTGACTTCAGCCCTGTCTCGCCCTCCCTGAGTGCTCAGGGTCACGTCTGACAGGCTGCTCCATAACCTTACTGGACCAAGCTGACAGAGGCGTTCCCCCTTTCTTGAACGATTCCACTTTCCTTAACCTTCCACAGCGGAGGCTGCTCCGTGGTAAGACTGAGGTCCAGATGAAGGGAATGCTTGTGGAGGGTTTGGAAATGATAGTGAATTGCTTGGAGATACTCACTCTACCCCACTTCCCTGTCATGCTCTGGTTGATTCATGAGGGACTTTTTTGCTGGAGGTCACCTATAAATAAATCAGCAAGGTCAAAAATGGTAAGGATAACTCTAGATTCTATGAAGGTGATTTATAAGTACGGGGGTAGCAACTTCTAGACATTGTCTACATCACAGGTTTAGCCCCATCAATTCTAGCGTTATCTACCAGCAGGCAGGAAGGGAAGAGCAGAGGAAAAAAAGCTGCGCCAGGCTTTGACTTCCCTAACCCTGCTGATCTCCCAAGTTTTAAAATTTTGAATGGATGCTTGCACCAATTCAAGACAAAAGAGTTTTAAATTATGAGTATCTCTGCTTAAAACCCCTCCATTACTTTCCTTATGGGCAAGGACCTGCCTTCTTTGAAGAAAGAAAGTGAAATTCCACTATTCACAGAAATACAGTTGAAGCTAATGTGGGATTTAAAAAGATCAGGGGTTTAGGAGGCATGAGAAGAGCAGTTGAGACCTGAAACAGCCATCACAGGATACTCTAAGTAGGGCTGAGTTTCCAAATAAACAGCCAATGTTTGCTGAATGGCTCTTGTGCTAAGGGCTTTATTATGTGTTATTCCTCACAATACCCTGATGCGTTAAGTTCTCTCACTGCAAAGGAGAAGCTGAGGCTGAGGTCACACAGCCGGAACATGGAGAAGGGGGCACTGGAGACAGGCAGTGGCCCTTGGAAGTTCACACTCTTACCACGATGCGCTGCTCTGCTTCAGTCATGACACTTCTTGTCTTGATCCTGGCATGATCTCATCAGCTAGGGTGCTAAGGCTTCTAAGCAGTGCTGATGTCTGATCCATCAGCTTCAGAGATCTGCTTGCTGGTGAAGAACATTTTGAAGTTAGAGACATGGTAGGAATGCTGTAGCTGTAGGCTGGCTGACAAGTCACCAAGGAAGGTCTTCAGAGGAAGAGACACTGTACACCCTGAGGCTTGCCTCAGCCTCTGAAATGGGCTCCTGCTTCTGAATCACAGGAACCAAACTCACAAGATACTAATGTACAGAATGCCAACTTACTAATTTCCGGTGAGTGACTAGAATATTCACTGTTCAGAGAACTCTCTCCTGAGAATCAAGGTTCACAGAAGCCTCCTTAGTCACTATAACTTCATTTGCTGAACTCAAATAATGAATAAAGGGAAAGGATGGCACTGATGTTTGGAATTCCACGAGGGCAGCTAGACCTACAAAACCACAGAGGCGGTCCAGGACCAGTTAGTTCACAAACAAGCACTTCAAGAGAGTGTCGCAGCTCAGGATGACCAGGTAGTACAGCACAGTCCAATAGTGAGTATTTTTACATGTGATCCGCATGTATCTTGAGCATTTCTGAAAGATGTCCAACAAAAACTCCCTAAGTTTCATGAAAGTCCTTTCTTTTAAGTTTGGTGAGATAATCTTATACTAAGAAACATCCTGTAAACTATTGGCAGTACAATGCATATAGTGCCAGCAATGTGGGACCACTACTGCTAAAACCAAAGGAAGATTTGGAGAGAATGTTATATAATAAAAGTGAAGGACCTGACTAAGAGCTCCTTGAGAACCTAGAACACTTACAGATCGATGTCTACAGAAAACACTTCTAGAGATTAAAAAAAAAATTCCCCCTAGATACTGGGAAATACATACTTGTCAATTATCAAAGTTATGGCCTAATCTTACATTTAAGTCACATTTTTCAAAAAGCTGCTCAAAATCCCATGCTTTAGTGATACTTGTAAATAATTCAAGGCATTGTACTGTGGTATTCCTCATTGGCACTTAGAACACAAATGAAGGATGTCTTGATAAACTAAGTATCTTCCTATTTGAAATGTGCAGAGACATAATTTACTAAGTTGGTTACAGTCAACAAGTAGGGACTGAATTTTATTCTTCAATGAGAATTACAGAGCATGAGAACCAAACGATCTCAATGTCCCTAAAAAGGAAATTGATGCCCTTTTATTCTACCTGAGTTAAAACAATGATGAATCTCATCAGAGTTCATGGGAATCGTAATAAATAACTACTAAACCAGACTTAAGATCAATGCTATGAACACACCAAGATCATATACAATTAATTAGTACTACAGTTTGGTTTTAAATCTTTAAAACTTCAAAACACACCTTTTTATTTACTTTAGCAGACAAAATAACTTACTTATAAAAGTAACATCATTTACAGAACTCTAATACATTTTTCTCAAAATTTAAAAATAAACAATAGCACTATTTTGCATTCTGATTTTACAGGGAAATAAAGCTTTTTGGCACATAATGTTCTATCAAAAATGGAAAGCTGAATCAGTTTGCTTTGCTTTTCACAACAGAAATAAGCATTTATACTTATTAGCATTGGTAGGTCAACTTAATGACAAGAAAAGTTTGCTGGAAAACAGAATCATTGGAAAAATAGGATCTGGTGCCACCTACTGAGTGGCAATAGCAATGTGACCTTGGGTATTAGCCATCCAGTTAGGTAACACACTATAATTTTAGCTACATGCAACTGTACCCCTGTGGTCAAGGCTTAAAAGCTACATGCAAAAATGGAAACGACTGCTGTATTAGGAATGAGGCTTGATGGATGTTTTTTTTTTTTCTTTAAATGCCACCCGACCTTTTAAAGGAAAGGAAAACAAGGAGGTAGTTAAAAATGATTACTGAACACGAGGAATACTGAAGAGAGGAAGACTTTGGCAAATTAAGTAAACGAAAAGTTCCATGATCAAGAGTGACTTAGGTAGGGTCTCTTACTCATGGAGAGACTGGTGGAAGGCAGTTATGTCCTTGGGTATTTATGGTAGATCAGAATTAAGGACTTAACTTTTTTCCCCTGCTACTTACATAAAAAGCTGGTTTATTTGAAAAAATTATCAACCCAGACTGCCAATAAAGTGGCACTTAGGAACTATTGATATAATGATAATTGACACCCATACTGACCATCTGGAGGAACAAAAAACCCTGGAGGGTTTTTTTGATTAGCAAAGTTATTTTTTGTTTGGTTGAATTTACTCAAATAGACCCCCTCAATACCAACAATGCTGAGAGCATTCCATAAGAGTTGGGGCACAATCCTAAGTCTTGGAAAGGTAGACTTCCTAGAACATTTTCATGGACTAGCAAGTTTTTTTATTATTATTATTATTATCATTACTTTGGTAGTAGCTTTTGAGAATGTTACCTTCGTGTAAGGCCAGGGCGCCCTGAGTACTAAGAGCATGCCTAAGACAGGTCTGTGGTTCTCCTTTCCTTCATAACATGCCTCACAGTCCATAATTTGTTTCTCAGCTGTCCACCAAGAGGGCAGGGGCCTTGTCTATTCTGTTTGTTACCATATAACCAGCACTTAATTATGTCTGGCACATGTACGTGCTCAAAAAATGTCAGTTGGGTGAGTGAATGAATAAATGAATACATCTCATACAATACAACCAACCTAAGGGGAAGAGGGGAAAAGAGGAAAAAAACCCTCACAAAAGTGAAGACGACAGTGATGGACAGAAGAGAGATGAGCATCAGTTCCATCAACTGGGGGTAGACTTGATGCCAAAAAAAAATTGCCATCATTCAACAACTGGTGATACCTGTTTGGAGATTCAAAATACCTGAAAGATTTTAAATGAAAGTTAATATTAAAACAAAGTGTTCTCTGGAAGATTCATTTGTAAACAAGTTAATGAAAACCCTGTTACTACATTAAGATGTTAATAGGAGCCTAGCGTTGGGATGTTTCAAGATGAAGTGGACTCTGCTGAATACACCAGGTGAACGTCTAGAGGCCCATAGAGGGAGCGTAGCACACTGATGACTTTTTCTTGAATGGTGTCAACTTGCTCAGAAGGACAGTAATCATCCAGACTTGACCTGGAACCAAGCAGAGAAAGAGAAAGGAAAAGAAAAATACACATAAATAGGATGAGATCATACCGTGCAGTGAGGAAAAGCCTGCATGTGTTGACTTCAATGTAAATTAGAAATGAAGCCGTGTTGAATTTTGGTATAATAACTGTTGAAAGCTACTAAACGTTTACTCTATGTCAGGCGCATTACACGAATTATGTTCTTTAATCTTCTCAGCAACTCTCTGAAATAGGTACATTTACCATCCCTTTAAAGGAGTCTGAAACAGAGTAAGATTAACCTGCACAGGCCACATACTAGTAAGTGTTGGTGATGGGATTCAGAACCATACAGCATGTCTTCAAAGCCTCAGTGCTTAATACTAGACTGTTGTTTCCCTGAAAGGGAGATGTTGCTTGGGAACACTGGGGCTAATTATATTAGTGACTGGGCATCATGTTTCACATTCTTTTATTATGTGTACACGCAGGCTAGAAATTATGAGGGTAGAGGCATTCAAACCGATAAAAGGGTTCTGCTTCTATAAACAATTTGCTAACCACACAAGCGTACAAGATCAACCAAAATGAAATGTGTGGATGTGCTGGTGTTGATTGGTCTCCTAGGTAGTATTAAGAGAAGAGAGCAAAGTGCGATGGGGCAGGAATCTACATTTTGGGTCTTTCTAGAATCACCAACTGTAATTTGAGTGGCACCAGCCAGTAACAATGTCGCTGATAATTTTAGCCGGATTAGTATCTAAAATGATGTTATCAGTGTCTCCTGGTTCTGAACTAGGGTGAGGAAATCCATTGGAAATCCCACTGGATTGGAAAATGGCATAGAAATCTTTATAGGAGGAAATGGAACTAGTTATCTAGCCTACTCCTTATCACAAGTATTTTAGACCTAAAGAAACAATCTGTAAGACTTCAGATGAACTCATTTCAGTCTATGGTGATTAGTTTATTTTTGAGGCTTGATGTAAACAATTTTAAATTATTAAATACTGTCTAACATACACATATGGATAAAGGCCTACTTTAAGAAAGCAGGATATATAAAAGTTTAATTTATTAGCCTTAAAAAATAAGGGGTATTTCAATGCTTTCACAAAGATTTCTGGCTTCTTTAAAACAGTATTAGATTAGCTCTTGATGGGAGCTACCCACAAGAGGGAGTTTTGGAAATCTGCAGGTACATTTTTGATTGTCACAATGACAACTAGGGGACCAGGGAAGAGGGCAGGGCTGCTAGAGTGCTTGCAATATGCAGGATAGTCCTGCAATGTGAATATGAATTGTCCTGTGTCCTCTACAGTCTCCAAGGTCCACGGAGCGCTTATGTAAGTGAAAAACCTGTTGTTAATTTTTTGAGCCTAGAATTTAATACTCTTCTACATATGAACAAAGTATTTTTGAAAATGGATTAAACTAAATTTTCCAGGAATGCAAATACTCTGTGAATTGAGGGAAGAGTGGACTTTAAGTTC
Organism: Balaenoptera borealis; assembly: GCF_965194805.1. Taxonomy (NCBI): domain Eukaryota; kingdom Metazoa; phylum Chordata; class Mammalia; order Artiodactyla; family Balaenopteridae; genus Balaenoptera; species Balaenoptera borealis. The sequence continues at coordinate 28,213,200 of NC_138867.1, read as the reverse complement.
AGAACTTTACCAAGAGGTTCCTGTGACTAGACTAACCATGTTGCCATGGGAGTGCTGTTCATGGTATTTGGGCAATACGACACACTGGATCTGTTGGCATTTTTAACAACTGCATTTAGTGACTCTTTGTAAAGATGCCAGTTTGGTGCGGCATTTTAACATATATTACTCTATTATCAATTACTTTCATTTCTCCTTTATGTTATGATTTTTTTGGTGTGTGGATATATGAATATATATTTAAATTATGTGTATAGGTAGGTTACTGCTATAAGCTAAATGTTTGTGTGCCCCCAAAATTACTATGTTGAAACCTAATCCCCAATGTGATTATATTTGGAGGTGGAGGTCTTTGGAAGGTGATTAGGTCATGAGGATGGAGTCCTCATGAATGAGATTAATGCCTTTATTAAAGAGGCCCTAGAGAGCATCTTCACCCCTTCGTTTTATGTGAGGTTACAGGGAGAAGATGGCTGTCTATGAACCAGGAAGCAGGTCCTCACCAGACACTCAATCTGCTGGTGCCTTCATCTTGGACTTTCCAGCCTACACGTCTGTGAGAAATAAATTGCCGTTGTTTATAAGCCACCCAGTCTAAGATATTTTTGTTATTGCAGCCTGAATGGATTAAGACAATGATATCATCTACATATTATAAATGCTATCTAAATATATTTAAACTATGTGTATATAGATTAGATTATCTATGAATTTCACTCAGGATGGTAAAAGAATTCTCAAAATATTTCTCATAAAATATGTAATATTACTTGCCTGAGCATTTAAAGTACTTATTTTAGAAACTCACAGTTACATACAAAATGAGTCCAAAGATTAACATAGAAAAGAAATTTTTATTAAATTGTTGTAACTATTCAGCACATTAGTACATTCAAATTTAAAACATGGTAGCAGCTAAATAATCATCTGTAGGACACAGAAATGGGAATTCTTATGTCCAACTGAATAATATCACCAACTTCAAAGACAAGATTAACAGGAGTTGCATGTTGTTTGCCAACCATCACTAATAGGAAAGAGAAAATATAACACCTGAATTTCAAGCTGAGTAGGTAAAAAATTAGTAGGTAAGAACTACTGCATTAGTGATCATTAGATTCATCTATGGAGATGAATTAATTTCCCACTGCCGTTGTAACGAATTACTACAAACTTAGTGACTTAAAGCAAAACAAATTTATTACCTTACAGTTGTGTTGGAGCTCAGAAGTCCTAAAATAAAGGTGCTGTCAGGGCTGTATTTCTTCTCTAAGCTCTAGGGAAGAATCTGTTTCCTTGTCTTTCTGGCTTCTAGAGGCTGCATGAATTCCTTAGCTCAAAGCCCCATCCTCCATCTTCAAAGCCAGCAGTCTAGCATCTTCCAATCTCTCTGATTCTGACCTTCCTGCCTTTCTCTTATAAAAACCCCTGTGATTACACTGGGCTCACCCAGATAATCCAGGATAATCTCCTCAATTTCAAGCTCCTTGAGTTAACTAGATATGCAAAGTCCCTTCTGGCATATAAGGCAACATATTCACAGGCTCTGGAGATAAGGATGTGGACATATTTGGTGAGCCATTATTCAAGCTACCACACTTACCTTGCAATTGTCACTACAGTAGGTTTTGGCAAATTTTTTAGAACGTAATACACAGATTGAATAAGATATTCAATTTCTTGTTCTGTGCTGATATGGTGAGGAAGTTCTGAATAATCACAGGTTAGACCAGCCTGGTGAACCTGAAAATAAGACAATTAAAAATTACATGGTAATGTTGCTGTTTTCAGAAGATTCTTTAACCATTTATGGCCTTGCTGGCAAATTTTTAATATTTTTGTGGATTAGGATTGTTTCTTCCTTAATAGTTTCCATGCCATAGCAGTTATTTATACTTTGAAGTTTTGGAAGAACTGGCCTGTACACCAGTTTGGGCCTGATACCTTTTCTAGGAATAATTCTTTATTTTATGATTGTGGATTCATTCAGTTTCCGTCTTTACTTCAGTCTATTTTGATAATTTACATTTTCTAGCAAATTGTCCATTTCACCTGGACTCTAAAAGCTAATATAAATTGGTACATAGTATTCTCACCTTACTTTTCTTTCAACAAATTATTTTATTTACTTTTTAAATATATGTAATGAGTACTACATTTAAAGCTTCAAGACGATACAAGGGGAAGACTTCCTCCTACCTTACTGAACCTACTGTTTTGAGTTTCTTGTGTACGCTTCACGTATAACCATATATACTGATATCATATACATGTGTTGTAAATGTAAATGACTGGTGTTCCAGTCTTAGCGCTAAACTAAATGTGCCTAAGAGCTAGAAATGGCCCACAGGCTGACATTTTGCAGCCTCTGCTTTAAAGTTCTGAAAACTGGAATTCAAATATATTGTAGTTTTGCCTAGGGTACATAAGTGCAAAGTATGGAAACAAACACTAATCTACTGTATTATTGGAGGCTCTGGATACACATCAAAGATTTAACTGGCAATGATCAGTCAATGCACTAAAAACAGACTCTGCATGTTCTTTTCTACTAAAATGATCAAAACACTTAGTGTTCTAACCCTGCAGCTATGGGCACATTATATTTGATTACATAATTTGCTACCAAGCCTATGCCATCCTTTTTCTCAATGAACAATATACAAAACCACACCCCCTCCACCACCAGAAAATTCAGATGCAATGCGATGACTAAAGTAGACCTGCATGAAGACACATTCAATAATATCACGTGCGCTCAAAGCAGTTTTAAACCCTAAATGTCTTCTCACTGTCATTCTTAGTAATTGCCATTAAAAAAAAGGGTGAGTCTTGAGTTATCTCTGATTTAACCAAAATATTCTTTTGCTGGTATTTTTTATTCTTACAAAGTTAGCATTAAATAAATACATAAACTTCAGTTCAAATAAAGTGGTTTGATTATATTCCACAAATAAATAAAACACTACAGCAAAACCACAATTTATTAAAGTAAAAGAAACACCAGAAGTAAAAGAAGCAGAAGACCTGGAGGTCTCAGCTCTGGCACAAAATTTGAGAAAAGGCACCTGAACTTCAAATGGGAAAATTTATGCTTAAATACTACAAAGTGATACAAAAATAAAAGAAATTATCATTAAAGGCGTCCTCTTTTGACACAGCATTCAGATTGCTGTTGGCAAACAAACTTATACAGCTAATACAGTTAAGATGTGCTGGCCACAATGGCTTCTATTGTCCTTCTATTTGGTTTTTACAATCAGAAAAGTTTTCAGAGAGAGAGGAAAGAAAGAAGGGGGAAGGGAGTATAAAAATGAATCAATAAAGAATAAGCAAATGTAGAAATTTTCTTTTCTAAAAGAAATCTTTTCTCTGGCAAGGAGAGATCTGACCATAGGCAAAATTAATAAATCCACAGTACTTTTGCTTCATACATAAAATTGGCAAAAGCGTGTTTTTCCTGGAAAACTTTCCCAGTGTTCTGGCTTCTAAAAAGTATGTATTTCTTTCACTTCTTCTTTTTTTTTTTTTAAATCCACTCACACTTTCCAGGAACACAAATAAAAGTGAATCACTTTAACAAAGAGCACATTTTTCTAGCCAGAAAAATGCCTTTCTTAAAGGGTCATTTTATACTTCAATGTAAGTATTTACCATTTCATAGTCCGGTGCTTCCATCCGTTTTTTCAAACTTTGTACCAGTGGAACTAGTGATTCCATTCTGGAAAAAAGCAGCCCTCAATTAAACATCACATCACCTCAACTAAAATTACAGTAGCAAATGAAATTTACCATTAACAATATGTTTCAGGGCTTCCCTGGTGGCGCAGTGGTTGAGAATCTGCCTGCCAATGCAGGGGACACGAGTTCAAGCCCTGGTCTGGGAAGATCCCACATGCCGCAGAGCATCTGGGCCCGTGAGCCACGGCTACTGAGCCTGCGCGTCTGGAGCCTGTGCTCTGCAACAAGAGAGGCCACAATAGTGAGAGGCCCGCGCACCGCGATGAAGAGTGGCCCCCGCTTGCCGCAACTGGACAAAGCCCTCGCACAGAAACGAAGACCCAACACAGCCAAAAATAAATAAATAAATAAATAAATAAATATTTAAAAAAACAAAAAACAAAAAACAATATGTTTCATATGATTCTTGGGAAATTCAAGTTGTTCAAATATCATCTTAAAATATTAAGAAACAAAGTTCCCTGCTGTTTTCTTTTCTTTTTTAAAAATTTATTTAATTATTTTTGGCTGCATTGGGTCTTTGTTGCTGTGCACAGCCTCTCTCTAGTTGCGGCAAGCGGGGGCTACTCTTTGTTGCGGTGCGCGAGCTTCTTATTGCTATGGCTTCTCTTGTAGCAGAGCACGGGCTCTAGATGCGTGGGCTTCAGTAGTTGTGGCACGCGGGCTCAGTAGTTGGGGCTTGCGGGCTCTGGAGCGCAGGGTCAGCAGTTGTGGTGCACAGGCTTAGTTGCTCTGCCGCATGGGGGATCTTCCCATACCAGGGAACGAACCCATGTCCCCTGCATTGGCAGGTGGATTCTTAACCACTGCGCCACCAGGAAAGCCCCTCCCTGCTGTCTTCTTACTTAAAAGATTACAGATTGTGTTAAAGATTAAAAATTGGCATTCAAGAAACTGAGGCTTTCCTCTTCTTTAAAAATGGAAGTTCTACTGTGACTTTAAAAATTATTTTGATCAGCAAGAAAACTAAGTGCCTTTAGCACCCTGTGATGAAAAAAGATACTTTCCCAAAAGTTAAAAAAAAAAAAAAATTAAGGACATATTTATTGACATATACAATTATAACTGGAAAAGTTTTATACTGTCTGATATAATAACAATGGTGTTTTTAAGTTATTTAATATAGATGGAACTCTTTGGAAGCCCTGATTAATTAGTGTTTCTAGTATTTTAATGCCACCTCTACCAATACCCACTCATCTGCTGGGAGGGAAAAAATAAAGACAAAAGGAAGGCATGGAGGCCTGTCTACCCACTCACCCTATTACTTCTCCCTTTTTATTAACGACACTTTCTGGGCTTCTGGACCCTAATCACCCACCTCTTTTATTTCCTTAGGAATAGTGAAGACTCCTTCATGCTGAGGGTCTGACCCTTTAGGGGCATGGTAAGTTTGGGGAGACGTTTCTTGCTGTCTGACTCACTTTTCCTTTGTGCTATTCTTTTTTTCCTCCAATTCCAGTCACAGTTTAAATGCACCACTGCTGTAGCCTTGTTTTTTCTTCAAGGCTGTGACAGAACTGCCTGCAGGTGGTGAAGAGCTAAGTGTGCTCAGTAGGCAGGTGGGTTTCAGTGGAAGGTGGCTAGATTCAGGATTCTAAAGTTGTCAGGCAATTTTGTTCGTTTTGTTTCATTTAATTTTAAACTTGGCTTGAGACTTCACAAAATAGTAGGTATTCTTCAATATTCCTGGGAAGAATCATGTTCTGTGACTTATTTCTGTATCTCCATCTTCCATCATAATTTCAAAAAGGAGGGAATCATTTTTAGATCTAGCGCCCTATACTGAAGAAGAAAAGCATTAACTTATGTTAAAGTGCCTGATCAGTATTTACTGATATGATTAATACTGCTATGGTTTATTCTTCCATACCACTGCTTTCCTTAGTGACAATAAAGTTTTACGATACTTATATTTCAGGGATGTTTCTGAACATTTTATTTTTAAGTGAAAATTGCACTGAATATTTTAAATAGGTAATACACATAGCAAAAGGAGATACTAATTTTTAAAAAAATATTTATTTATTTATTTGGTTGCACCAGGTCTTAGTTGTGGCAGGCGGGCTCCTTGGTTGCGGCTTGTGGGTTCCTTAGTTGCAGCATGCAAACTCTTGGTTGCGGCATGCGTGTCGGATCTAGTTCCCTGACCAGGGATCGAACCCGGGTTCCCTGCATTGGGAGCGCAGAGTCTTAACCACTGTGCCACCAGGGAAGTCCCAAGAAGATACTAATTTTTAAAAAGCAATTTATCTGGCAAATTTAGCAATATATCTAGGATTAAATACAGTAGAGTTGGAGAAAAAAAAAATTTGAGGGTCTTACCCAGGATTTGAAGCCCATTTCTGTACAGTTTCTTCATCATCACCATCACACAAATCGGCAAAAGCAGCTTCTAAATCTTCTAATTGATGAATTCGAGTATCAACACAATCTACCAAATCTTCCTTTAAACACATTGAAAAGCCGAGATTATATAGTTACTCTTTCAAAAAAACAAGTGAAATCCCGTTACAATGAAAATTTGATTCAATTAGTTAAAACATAATTTTTCAAGTACTAACCATGGGCTTCCTCAAGAAACACACACCAAGATTTTGGACAGTTGTGTGCGAGTACTCCAACATCATGTAAGATATTATTAGATATGTGATAAATAGACAAACACAAAAGAAACAAATGGAGGATACCTCTGTCAGGTTGGTACCAGGCTTTTTAAATCGGTACAGCTCTTGTAAGATTTTGTACTCCTCCTGGAAAACAAAACAAAAAATCCATATACTAGAAAAAAGATTAATTTTTCAATGATATGCTTTAAATAAAAAATGGCTGTGATACAAGAGCATCTTAGATAATCATTTAAAAGTTAGGGAAAATCAGGGAATATGTATAATTCATATTTCATTGTAAATATTATCACTTCTTTAGGGTAACTCTATCCATCTGGGCATGACAAGAATGTGTAAAAATTAGCTATGGAAGAAGACTTAATGGCTAACAGGTAATAAGATGAAAATATTTCTAATAATATTCTACTCTATAAATGGATACATCCTAGGATCTGAACAGATTTTTGCTATTTATGGGAAATACACATATCTTAGTAACAATAACAAAACTCTCCACGTTCACTTTGCAGCCCTTTCCCGAGCCAGAGAAGAGAGCTCTGGAGCACAAAGGCAATCCCGGAGGCAGACGCAATGGAAGGATTTTGCAGGAGAATGTCTCCCCTTATTCAGCACAGCCAGGCAGCCCCACTGCAGGTAGGTATATCTGGCCCCAATAATCCTATTTAGGAGCATTGTCAGGAAAGGGTTACACACAAGACCTAAAATTCCTTAAGCACAATGCTGTGTACTATCCTCATCATAACAATCCTGTGAGCTGGGTATGATTATTATTTTGATTTTATACTTGAAGAAACTGTGGGTCTGAAAGGTTAAGTAACTTTCCCAAGATCATACAGCTAATAAGCAGAAGTAACAAACAGAACTTAACTCTTTGACTTCTGAACATGTTTTTTTAAAAAATAGCTATTAAACTATAAGGTATAATACATGCTCTTTTCAAAAAGTTCTACAGAACCAAAGGATATAAAGGAAACTATATCCCCACTTTCTCAGGTTTCCTTATAGCACAGGAAAAGGAATAACTGTCATTACGTTTCTTATGTAACCTTTTAGAAATTCCCATTACAAGTATTTGGTGAGTATATTTGTAGGATAAATTCATAAAGTCAGGTTTTTTAGCTTCCAGGTATGCCCATTCTCATGTTTTCTAAATATTTCTAAGGTCATTTCATAATTCTGAACGCTGGTAGTTATAGTCACTGGTCCATATACAATAGCAGGAAAGAAGCAGAGGGCAATTTTTCCCCCTTATTGCAAGCTGGGAGAGCACTCTAGTTCCCCCATTCTTGCTCCAGATTACACTACAGTTGACCCTTGAACAACATGGTTTTGAACTACACAAGTCCACTTACACATGGATATTTTTCTGTATATTGGAAATGTTTTTGCAGATCTGCAACAATTTGAAAAAATTTGCAGGCCAACTGTATAGCCTAGAAATATTGAAAAAATTAAGAACAAGTTAAGTATGTCATGAATGCATAAAATGTAGAAAGATACTAACCTATCCTTACATAGGCACAAGATGAATGATATTACTATAAAATTAATAATGGGTTAGTTTTCCTACTGTTTTACAACTTTGCTTTCAAAGAATCACATTACTGTACAGTATGCCCTTCTCTCTCCTAATTGGAGAAACTGCATATCATCTTATCACATAAGTGGTTTTTAAAAAAATATAACAATGTTTCCAATAGTGTACTATGAATATGACTGTAATACGGTATGCCATAAAATTTTTATAACGATTCATTCATTAGCATACAGGCTAGGCTACCGTAAAGCAATCACATTGCTGCTTCCTCATTATCAATGCATGAATCGTTATAACTGTAAATAAATATGACTTTGTCACATTATCTTTTCATTTTTGATATCTAGTGCTAGATACGTATAACAGTATAACAGTGTTTGTATCATATGAGACAATACTGATGTAGGTTCATCTTATTAACATGATATAAACTTATGGTATTGATAAATACAGTACAGTACTGTCAATGTATTTTCCTTATGATGTCCTCAACATTTTCCTTTCTCTAGCTTACTTTATTATAAGAATACAGTATATAATAGATATAACATACCAAGTATGTGTTAATTTACTGTTTACATTATCAGTAAGGCTTCCGGTCAACAGCAGGCTATTAGTAGTTAAATTTTGGAGGAGTCAAAAGTTACACCTGGATTTTTGACTACACAGGGAATCGGCACCCCTAACCTCTGTGTTGTTCAAGGGTCAACTGTACATTCTCCAATTTCACCTATTTTTAATCAGTACCTATTAAAGATCTTTGATAATTTAGATAAATCACAATGGCTTCCAATATGCACACAGAACAAGGAGTGTAAAGTGCAACATCATTGTCATGAATCAAATACTGAACTTAGGTAGACAAAAGACAGTTAATTTGAATCCCCAAAAGAACCAATCTGGAACAACCTCCCATATGTTAAGGTAAGCAGTTATATGTGCTCATAAAATGCACCTGGGAATGCTCACTTGGATCATGAATTTACCAGTTTCTTAAAGGCACACATAGTTCTACCTCAGACCTGTGCATACTAATAGTGTCTGGTGATTTGCATTTAAGATCTGATGAGGTACCTGAAGGATCACAGGACTGAATCATTAGCTACAAATCATACATGTGTAATCAGGCACCTCAATGTTCAGTGAAAAATTTGTCACATGGGATTGTATATACATAGAATATCTCTGGAAAGATATACCAAGAAACTAGCCATGGTATTTGTTTCTAAGAAACTGGGGGAATGGAGAAGGAGTAAGAGAGTGACATATACCCTTCTTAACGTATACACCTTTTTGTGCTACAGCTGACCCTTAAACATCATGGGTTTGAACTACGTGGGTCCATATGTGGCGTTTTTCAGTGAATATACACTACAGTTCTACACAATCCACGGCTGGGTCAATCTTCAGATGTGGAACTGTGGATACCAAGTGCCCAGTACAAAGTTATACGCACATTTTTGACTGTGCGGAGGGCTGGTGCCCCAACCTCCATGTTGTTCAAGGGTCAACTGTATATAATTTTATTTTTTTCAACCACCTGTTTACACACTACCCCAACTAATAAATGCAAAATAATGAACACTATCTAGAGCAGGGATTAGCAACCTATGGCCTACAATCTGTTTTTGTATATCCCTCCAGTGGGTATCCAAAAATTGAATAGTATTGACAATTTTAAAGGGTATAAAAACAACAAAGAAGAATATGTGACAGAGACCACATGGGGTCCCCCACAAAGTGATTACTATCTGGCTGTCTGCTGAAAGTTTCCTGATCCCTGATCTACAGAAATGTCATACAATTCTCCCGAGCCATGTTTTAAAAATACCACATTTGGGACTTCCCTGGCGGTCCAGTAGTTGGGACTTCGCCTTCCAATGCAGGGGCAAGGGTTCAATCCCTGGTGGGGGAGCTAAGATCCCGCGTGCCTCGTGGCCAAAAAACCAAAATAGAAGCAATACTGTAACAAATTCAATAAAGACTTCAAAAATGGTCCACATCAAAAAAAAAAAAATACCCCATTTACCTGAGTGAACATTTCTTTGAAGGGATTCTTGACTGAAAAAAAATCTAAGTCAATATCTAAAACAAATGCATCCCCTTTCTCCAAAATTTCCAGGATTTCTCCAGTGCTGACTGAAGTGTGGCATTCTTGGCTTTCAGAAGAACATGAACACGATGGTTGTAGACAAGTTTGGTCTCTTCTCTGTGTCACTGAGTCATTTTCCAGTCCTTCTGAACAAGATTCACCATTAGTAGAGGCAGTGTTCTCTGCGTCCTCCAGTGCTAGCTTTGGCTTCTTAGCAGAAGACACTGCGTCATTTTCTTCTTGATTGTTACAGAGTTTATAAGGTTTCACCATAATTACATCCAATTGTAAAGGTTTTTGGTTCTCTAGCTGGTCTTCAGTTACATAAAGACCATCACTTAGAAAGTAATGATCTGTACTTGTAACCCTGGATCAGAGGAAAAAAATATTTTAAAGACGAAAGGACAAATTAGCTGACATTTCATATAGAATTTCAGAAATACAAGAAAGGACATATTTGACAAAAACTGAGAGCTGTCTCTAATATTTGTACTTACTGTTCTTCTAAGGAAATAGGGTTCCCCAAATTTTTAGCTGGGCACACAACTGTCCAAAGTAAAGACCGTATTTCACAGTCTATCTTGCAGCTAGGTGTGGTCATTTGACTAAATTCTGGTCAAAAGCCGTGAGTGGAAGAGAAGAGTACAGAGCCTCGCCCTCCCCTCCCCATCGACTGGCATGTGAACAAGGTGGTGGCAAGCCCCACTTGGACTCTGAGGACAAAGGCGATACTCTAGAGACGGGGGAGCAACAAGACAGAAGACACTGGCGTTCTCCAAACTGTAGGGCGGTCACGTTGGCCCTGGACTGCGTGTGGTCAACTCTAACATGAGAAAGAAATAAATGGTCCTGTTTAGCCAGTGCTTTGGATCTCTCTCATACCAGCTGGAACTTTATCCAAAAAAATCACTTAAGAGAAAAATTATATCTGGAAATAATTTATAATAATAATAATAGAAGCTCCCTCTGACATATTTCAAAGCTTCATTAAATTTTATATAACTATAACATTTTAATATGAAAAGCAACTTAAAAAAATCTTGTGCATGTGCAGAATGCATTTCACAAGTTGTAGATTTCTGATTTTAGACGTATCAGCATGTTCTTAGCTTTTCAACTATATTATGCCTTGGTAAATACTTTGAACAGCAAAACCAAATGCTTCTTCCAGAGGTAGGATCTACCCAATTAAAATAATGGTTAACATTTATTTCCCACCCACCCTCCTCTAGCATATACAGCCTTAAGTTTAAAAAGATACAATTTTCTAAGAAAAGATTAATGACAATAAAACTAATGTCCAAGATTATTAAAAACTGTACCATCCTAAGACAGACAAAGGCTGTATCCCCCAATCTAAATCTGTATTCTTCTTTAATAAGGAACATTTTACTTTGTTCACATCCGTACAAACACATACATACATCTCAGACTGCATACCTATATGTGTGTCTTTTCCATAAATTTTTACTTGCAGGATTAACTAAAATCATGAGATAATAAAAATCTTCCTAATATTGTTATTACACATTGAGTATCAAATGTCTGTTTCAGATTGCTCAAAATTAATTTGATTTTGCAGAAACCTGTTACAGGTTAAATTAGGCCTACTCACCAAAGTACTTAATAAAAACCCTACCACTCTTTCATATAAACCAGTATTATGTATAATATTTGTATGTGGAGCCCTATTTATTTGTTATTATATCCTCAATAAATACAATTTTTATGTATACACAGAAAAGTTACTTGTCCAATTGATAAGAACATACAACAAAAGTTAATTGTATCATTAAGGATAAATCAGAAATAAAAAGTATCATTTTCAGTGAGATAGACTGTATTTCATTTTCAATGTATTACCATTTCATCCCACTATCCTTCAGGTTCTAGAAAGTCATGATTCCACTGCTTAAAACATTCATCCCATAACAAGAGAATTTAGAAAGCCAAGAACATTCTGATACTTCTAAAGATATTACAGTATCACAAGCTACATAAAACATTGGTTAAATAGCTTATACACCAAAAATAATTGCATATGTAACTCAAGTCAGAGAATGCTGCTATTAATTTAGATTAGGTAATTATCTAGAGCTCACCATATTAAGAAAATTAAAACCCCAAATCTACTTTTCAGCCACTGAATTTATAAAAAAACCAAAGTGAGATAATTTTGCTTTTTCACTGCAAATTGTTAAATTCAGCAGACAAAAGTTACATTGGAAGGAAATAATAAAATGTTATCATTAAATATATAAGTCTGTAAGGTACTTCAATGATTTAATGGAGTTAGTCATCAATGGAGCCAGGTTTCCAGAGGAGGAAGATCATGTTATTCAAAAACCAACTTGACTAGCAACAAAATACAAATCATGTGTGAAAAAGATCAAGAGACTTGCAAATTTGTTCCTGGTGTTTTGAGAACTCTTTTTGGAAGAGTTGAGGGCAATCTGACCCCATTTTTATGTAGAGATACTTATAAGTTATTACAGGGATCTAAAATCAGATAGAAGTATTCAATCCCTTTCATACTCATAAATATGAGGAAATTACCTGATTGTTGTGGTCGAAGTGTCTTTGCCTACTAAAAAATGATGTCTGCCCTCTCTGATTTGCTGAGCCCATGTGGGATGAAGCCATATTACATGGGAAAAATGGCCAGCATAAACTGCAGGTATAATCCAATTCTCGATACTTAATTCTCTGGAAAGAAATAGAGAGGAAGCATGAAAACTGTTAGTAAGTAGGTTTTTCCAAATGTAATTTCATTCAGAACAATATTTTAAGACCGTAGGTCTCCAAGTGGGGTCCAAGGACCCTTGCAGGGGTTCCTGAGACCTTTTCAGTGTAACTAGCTCAAAACAATTTTTCTAAGAACACCAAGGCACTATTCCCCTTTTTCACTGTATTGACATTTACACTGACAGTACAACGCAATGGTGGTTGATGTCCTAAGATTAATAAAGGCAAAGGCACCAAACTCTACTAGTAGTCACTGTATTCATCACTACCAAGCACCAGTGTCCCACACCCCCATCCAGTTTCACGTGAGAAAGTCTTTCATAATTTTATTAAACTTTGATCCTGAGTATACGTTTTAAAATAACCTGTGTGGGGCTTCCCTGGTGGCGCAATGGTTGAGAGTCTGCCTGCCAATGCAGGGGACACGGGTTCGAGCCCTGGTCTGGGAAGATCCCACATGCCGCGGAGCGACTAAGCCCGTGAGCCACAACTACTGAGCCTGCGCGTCTGGAGCCTGTGCTCCGCAACAAGAGAGGCCGCGATAGTGAGAGGCCCGCGCACCGCGATGAAGAGTGGCTCCCGCTTGCCACAACTAGAGAAAGCCCTCGCACAGAAACGAAGACCCAACACAGCCAAAAATAAATAAATAAATTAATTAATTAATAAAAAAAGAAAAAAAAAAGTGATATGAACAAACCTTTAAAAAAAAAACCAAAAACCTGTGTGGCAAGATGGGAAGTGCACAGCAAGCACTTCTGCTACGTATTTTGAAGTACAACGGTTGTCTCAAGGAAAAGCACTTGTAATTGAATTGCAAGCTGAACACCATTTTTCTTGAAAGGAAGACGGACTCATAAACCATAGTTGTTCAGACTTGAACCTGAATTGCTGGATTCTACATTCCAACTAAGCTTTAAGAAATGACCACTTGTCAAGTTTTGGTACAGTATTAAAGAGTATTCACAATTATCTGAAAAGGCTGTGAAAATACTCTTCATATACCTCCACCAAAACAACACATGGTAACGGACTGAATGCAGAATCTGAGAATCCAGCTGTCTTCTATAAAGGCAAATATTAAAGAGATCTGTAAAATTTAAACATTGTTACTCTTCTAAGTTTTTTTTGCTTTAGAAAATATATTTGTTTTTCATAAAAATATCTTATGCTAACATATAAAGTCCTATTATTTTGAAATGAATTAATATCTTAAACATTTCTCAGTTTTAATTTCAAATATGGTATATATCAATAAATATAACTCACATTAAAAAAAACTCAAGAAGTTTTAAGGGTGTACAGCAATCCTGAGATTAAAAAAGTTTAAAAACTATTATTCTATGACTAACTGTACAGTTGTCATACCTGCTTCATAATTCTTTTTAATTTCTAAAATATAAAATCTCTAAATATAAAAGAGAGTAAGGACAATGGTAGAGCTACCACATTTCTTTAGAAATTAGTGCTCTGAGTTTTAGTTTTAGTCAACTAAAAGAAATGTAGTAGGCTAAAATTAATTCACACAAGCATCTATATTTTAATTTTATATTATAACAGGAAAATTACTGCTATGTAACTTTTCATTTTATACGAGTAGGCTACATTGTAACAAATGCATAAGTAAAGAGACAGTGACAGGATTTCAGGGAACTATATCACTGAAGAGAGGTCAGTATGTCACTATTTAGAGATACACTAGGTATGTCTTTCCTGAAGAACGGACTACAAATTACCAATTTCACATCATCTCTATGATTCTGTATAACTGAAAGTCAATAGGATTTGTGACCTGAAAAGAAACAAATTGGGAGGTTGCAGGGACTCAATACTGGAAGAAAGGATACACAAACTAAAGATGCATTGCTTATACAATTATTGAACTATGTGCTCAAGACACATTTTCTTGTGCCTCCGTAACCAGACTTTTAAAGGGGTAAAGAAGAGAGAACTGGCTTAGGTAATTTCTAAAGTCTCCGACTTCTAAAATTCTAATTCTAAAGCAGCGGTTGGCAAACATTGGCTGGGCCACCTGTTTTTGAAAATAAAGTTTTATCGGAACACAGCCACTGACACTTGTTTACGTAGTGTTTACAGCTGCTTTCACACCACAAGGGCAAAAATAAGTAGTTGCAACAGAGACCATATGGCCAGCAAGCCTAAAATATTTACTAGCTGGTTTGTTAAGAAAAAGTTTGGCCATACTTGTTCTAAATAAAATAAAAAAGGCAAACAAAAGCAAAACTCATGAGCTTAGCAAAGACTATTTCTCTTAATTGCTTATCATCTACTGCAAATTGTATTTCAGGTACATAAGAGATCATTAACAAAAATCACATTTTACCCAAAAAGTGTTTCCTTATCAAATACAGTGTCAGCTGGCATATTCACAGGAATAAGGAGGTCTGGATGTGAATCAAAATGCACAAAACTTATATTACTTGCAGGAAGATGCTTTGAGCCAATGGCCCGGTATACAAAGGGCAGAACCTGTAAAAGACACACATAGATGCACACATTCAGAATTGGTACTGAAATCATGAGCATACACTCAACTCCAGACTGAAAAACAATGCTAAACATAACTGCACATAATTTGAAGCACGCCAAGTTGTTAAAAAGTAGGGAAATATGAAATTTGTTCCTTGCACATGGTTTAGACAATCATCTCAAGCTTTATTTTTTCCTCAGAACTTCCAAGCTACACCTCCAAAGGCTTTAAGGGGCATCTCTCGCCACCATGTTGCCTCCACTTCAAACACAAAGATAATGTGGGGAAACAGACAGGACTAGTACTCAGGAAAAAACTGCTGGTTAATACCCTCTCTGGCATTAAAGATGTGTTCAAGCTACCTGGGTCTCTGGGTCTTTTCCACACCTTTAGGATGGTGGTGCAGGGCTGTGTCGTCTGTAAGGCTCTTTGTCCTGTTACCGTCTCTAGAGTTCTAAGTTTAAGACTGAATTTGAAAGCACCACCTAACCCATGCTTGCTCTCTCAGACCCATACACACCATCTCTAGGTCCTGGGAGACCCAACTTCCTTCCTATTTATTCTCTTTACTTTATTCATCCACAAATCTGGAATCACCCTCTTCCTCTTTCATAGCCAGAGCATTCCCAAGGCATATGAATGCTATTAAAAAAAAAGAAAAGTCTTAGATCACGGGACTGTCTCGTAGGCTTCCAGAAATCTAGATTAGGGCACCATTTTAGCTATTGCAAAGTAGCACTACCTCAAAAACAGAAAATATCTTTAGTGTTTATAAACTCGGGGCACCCTGTTAAAAGATTTACGCACACACTACGCACACAATAATACTAACGGCCCTATGAGTGCTACTTTGTACCCATTTCACAGATGACAGTCCACATTCTTAACAAAAGCCTCCCAGCTACACAACAGGAACGTGTAGGGAGGCCGGGACACAGTAGGAAGCCTGCGTTAATGCGCAGGTTGAGGACTCGGGGCTCTGCAGTTACACTGCCCGCGTTCGACTCCTGATGCCACCAGAGCCTCGAGGGTTAGAAGGGTCGCCCGACTCGTAGTAAGCGCCCCATAAACGTCAGCGCCTATTCTTCCAAGCTAACCGTTCTGGTGCTTTCCCCACAGCAATGCAACTCGCGTGGATAACTAATGCTGGTTATCTCTTTGGCCTCAGATGCCCAGGCTCCGCCGCCTCAGAATCGCGCGATTCTGCCCCAGGCCCGGCAGCCGCCCTCTCACCTCCTGATGATCCTCCACCACCCACACCGGGAGCTCATGGTAGCGCCGGAGCCGGGCGCTCTCTCCCGTGAACTCGCTCATGTTTTCGCTCCCAGGAGCGTCCCCAGCGAGCTGCACTCCGAGAAGCCGGAGCTGCCGCCCCGCCTCCTCTCCTGAGAGGAAACGCGCGCTCACCCGGTTGTGGTTCTGGATTGGAGGATGTAGGGGCAGGGGGCGGGCGCCGGGGGGGTCGACGAGAACGATTGGCTTAGGTGTTCATCGTTCTTATTGATGCACCAATCACCGCGCACAAGGCGCTGCGGCGAGCCCAAGAGCTTTCCCTCTTGTGGTCTGGCTTTCGCAGGTTTGCTTTTTAATTCTCTCGGTTTCCTGTTCCGGAGGCGATGGCGGCTCTAAGGTCTTGGCGGCTGCAATGTAAGTGTGGCTTTACTCTAACGGCGACCTCGCGGCCTGAGAGCCTTTTGTAGGTAAAAGGGACAGCTTGCGGGTGTTGGAAGAGGGAGTGTTTCCAAGTGTCCTGATTTCAACGGGGCTGGAGTCTGGGGCTGGGGCGAGAGGCGCCTGGGAATTAGGATCGGGCAGCCCCTCTTCAGATCTGCAGCGAAGGGCGAAAAAGCGACCTTAGGCCCGGATTCTGCGAATAAATAGAAGTGAAAAATGAGATCTTTCTTTCATTGTGGAGCGCGTGCGGTGGTCCAGCCCTGGGGCCGCCCGGATCTCGGAGGGGAGTGAGACCTTAAGCTTACCTCGTGGGGCGCACGATCTGGCGGGAGATGTGAACAGGGAGACACGTAATTTCGGATCAGCCAGCCGAAGATGACCGGCCTGGGGATTCAGCTGGGGGAAAGAGAGTGTTAATAGAAATGTAGTCACACTTTGCAACTTTTTCTACATGGACTGATGTTCCTGGACGTGTTAACTATGCAAAACAGCTCCCTCAGTTTCCCTGCTTCCAAACAGCAACTTAGGAGTAGGCACACGCAGAAAATAATTACTTTTCCAGTTGCAGTGAGTTCCTTGACTTTTGACTTTTGTCGCACCCTAACACAGCCTGACTATGCCTTTAATAGGTCAGTTTCATAATCAGTGTTTTCAGATATTCTGTCTCTAGAAACATCCATGAGGATCTAATGGTGAGTCTTCAACAGCAGTCTGAACACACAGTACAGGAGTGTTGGTGATCCTGACTGTTGCCCACCTCTAGATTCAGTACATTCCTTTGTGTTCCCCAGGACCCTATGCGTACCTCTTTTCTTGTGTTTATAGCATTATATTATTTTTTTAAATTGTATTTGTATGTGGATTCTGGGCTTCATGAGTCCTGTGGGCTCTGTGTCTTACTCATCTTTGAGTGCTTAGTACCTGTGACAGTGCCCCACATGTATAGGCCCCTTAAATGATGCATGAATCAGTGAAAAGACCTGCTTTTTGTCTGGTTTTGGTAATGCCAATCTGTTGCGGATATATGCAGCAGGGAAATGTACAGTAGCAACACAGAAACGTATATCACTGGTGAGACAGTAAACATTTATTGATCACCTTCTGTGTGCAGGACGCTCTGCCAGGGGCTGTGAAGGATATAGAAATGTTTGTGAATCAACCCGTTTCATCAAGGAGCTAATAATCTAGTGGAGGAGTTAGACATGCGCACACATGACTGTAATATGAGGCAGTCTCTGGTAAGTGCTGTAAAGGAAGTAAGTACAGACTAAGAGCAACGGACATCTAGAGGGAATGGGATTACTTCCTGAAGGGAACCAGGAAAGGCAGCACAGAAGAGGTGGCATTTGGCCTAGTTGGTGGGTAGAAGAAATTCAACGGGCAAATTCATAGGGTAGGGGATTTTAGAAGCGCAGGAGCAAAGAACAAGCGGGGTGATAGTACTTTGTATGTTAGGCAACTGGGAAAATCTGGGGTGATAGGCACTTCATGGGGAGGTTAATGGAGAATTAGCCTGGAAGAAGTTGGGACCAGATTGCAGAGGGCCTTAAATGCCAAGCATGTGGTTTGAACTCCATTCTGTGGGCCCTGAGTAGCCTGTGGTGGCAAGATGGGCTGTCTAGGTCCTAGGTCTATCCTGAGGGCCTTGAACTGAATAATAATCATTAATCAGATATTATTTGGTGTCTACTTTTTATTAAGCACAGTGATTGATACAGCTAAATAATCTGAAACTATTTTCATGAGCCATTTGAAAATCTACCTTAAGCCTATTGGTAAAGCTTTTAGTTAGAACGAAGATGCTTCTACATTAAAGCTTTTTGCAGTTAATATTTATTTGGGTTTTTTAAACATTTTGCTGAAGCCTAAGTATTTGGAAAGCCGTTCCTGTTTGCAACATTCTTCAGTGGAAAGAACTGAGAATGAGAATCAAGGGAAATTGTTGTGTTGACAAGATTATAGTTAAGTTTGAATTTGAATGCTGGTCTCATTGTGAAGTAAACTGGAGTGTGGAGTGGGAGAGCAGAAATGATTTTTTTTCTCCCAGTCTCTTAGCAAATTGGAGATAGAATATGCCTAAGTTTCCAGTCTTTTAAGCTACTGATTATTTTGAGTCAGCAAGACAAGTATTAAGGACATCTAAAAAGTTAGCTGTAAACTTTAATTCAGTTCAGCATGCTCTTAATTTTGTTAGTATGCTAACTGCACTGGAAGATGCAAAATCAGTGTTAAGATAATTGTAGAAATGTTTTCTAGCATTAGCAGTTTGGGAATCATTTTTATGTCTATTTATTCTTTCTGTCTTCTAGAGCTTATATTCTCTGTGGAAGATGTGACATATCCAGATAATACGTCACCATGCAAGGCAGTACATGGTGAGTGGTATGGCAGTGATGGCAGCCGTTTTGGGAGAACAGGGAGGAGCAAACACTGGCACTGGGCCACTGAGGGTGGGGATGGTTTAGGTATGTGAGGAGAGGGGCAGTGTGTCATGTGGGCCATGTACATGGCCTGCCCTGATGGCCCTGGCAGTTCTGAGGTGCCGGCAGACATTAAAGGTGGGATGAGGTCATGAGTTGGTGGCCTGTAATCATTGTACGACCTGCCAAGAAGAAGCACAGAGTGTGTGAGGGCAGGGAACCTAACAAAACCCTTGGGGTGGTGGCAGTGGCTGTAGAAAGGCCTGCAAGGGTGTTATTGTAGTAGCCAGGCAGGAGACGATGGTGTGAAATGGGTGCACTCAAGGAGTATTTATGAAGCAGAAATGATCGGCATTTGAAAATAAATTTTTTTTTTTTAATTTAATTTAATTTTATTTTTTTGGCTGCATTAGGTCTTCGCTGCTGCACGCGGGCTTTCTCTAGTTGTGGTGAGCGGAGGGCTACTCTTTGTTGCGGTGCGCGGGCTTCTCATTGTGGTGGCCTCTCTTGTTGCGGAACACGGGCTCTAGGCACACGGACTTCAGTAGTTGTGGCAGTGGGCTCAGTATTTGTGGCTCATGGGCTCTAGAGCGCAGGCTCAGTAGTTGTGGCGCACGGGCTTAGTTGCTCCGTGGCATGTGGGATCTTCCCGGACCAGGGCTCGAACCCATGTCCCCTGCACTGGCAGGCGGATTCTTAACCACTGTGGCACCAGGGAAGCCCTGAAAATAAATTTTTAACTAGAGGGGATAAGGGAGAAGTTGTCAGGTAACCCCTGGTATATGACTTGAGGACCAATAAATGGTCTCATCTATTGAGACAGGAAACACTAAAAAAGGAGCAGGTGGCGGTGTCTTGAAGCGGAAGATCATGAATTCCTTTTAGGATGTGTTAGGTTGAATTTGCGAGTCTGTGCTGAGTGGGGAGGAAAGTGTAGACAGGAAGATGCTGGTGCAGATGTAGAGATGTGGGGTGTGTGGACGGGATGACATGGTGAGGTCAAGATTTGGGGGAAACTTGAGCAAGGACGTGATAGCAGATGGTTGAACACTGGGATGTGACTTTGTCATGCTGGAGGTGGAGCGGCTTTAGGGAGTGACAAGGACCAGGGACTGACCATGGCAGTGGATTGGGTGGCTGGGACTGGGAAGAGGAGTTTATTGGCCATGAGGAGGTTCAGCTATTACAGAGAACTCAGTATTAGATGGGTGGAATATTGCAGTGGCCTAAGGGATGGTCAGGCATTTGTAAAACCCTGTTTATATAGTGAGTTTTTCTTTTATCTTTTTCTTTCCTCCAACAAAGTCATAGAATGTCATTCCACCCAGGACGAGGGTGTCCCCGAGGGCGAGGAGGACATGGATCCAGACCCTCAGCACCAGCCTTCAGGCCCCAAAATCTGAGACTGCTTCACCCTCAGCAGCCTACTGTGCAATACCAATACGAACCTCCGAGCGCCCCTTCCACCACGTTCTCCAACGCTCCAGCTCCCAATTTTCTGCCTCCACGACCAGACTTTGTGCCCTTCCCTCCACCCATGCCTCCATCAGCACAAGGTCCCCTTCCCCCCTGCCCGATCCGGCCCCCCTTCCCCAGCCACCAGATGAGGCCCCCCTTCCCCGTGCCTCCCTGTTTTCCTCCCATGCCACCTCCGATGCCCTGTCCCAATAACCCCCCAGTCCCTGGAGCACCTCCTGGACAGGGCACTTTCCCCTTCATGATGCCCCCTCCATCCATGCCCCACCCCCCGCCCCCTCCCGTAGTGCCTCAGCAGGTCAATTACCAGTACCCTCCGGGATACTCGCACCACAGTTTCCCACCTCCCAATTTTAATAGCTTCCAGAACAACCTCAGTTCCTTCTCACCCAGTGCTAATAATAGCAGTAGCCCTCATTTTAGGCACCTCCCTCCATACCCACTCCCAAAGGCTCCCAGTGAGAGGAGGTCCCCGGAGAGGCTCAAGCACTACGATGATCACAGGCACCGGGATCACAGTCACGGGAGGGGCGAGAGGCATCGTTCCCTGGATCGGCGGGAGCGAGGCCGAAGTCCTGACAGGAGAAGGCAGGACAGCCGCTATAGATCCGATTACGACCGGGGGAGGACGCCGTCCCGCCACAGGAGCTATGAGCGGAGCAGGTAAAGCACATGTGTGTTTTTTAATGAAGTGCAGAGGCCCCGACACAGGCCATTTCTGTTGATCAACAGCCAAACCTGTTGATCAACAACCAAAAAGGTCCAGCTGTGCATTTCGGTTTATAAAAGGAAAAGCATCCCAAAATTATCAACATAGATTCATTTCAATGAATGTAAGCCAGTTACTATGCATAATACAGTTTACATTTTAATGATGATCAATAAAAGATCTTGTAGTTGTTTGTGTGGATGTTGTATTTAATTATGTTCAGTATGATCATCATATCAGGTTACAGCACTTGAGTTCTTTTGGGATTGTTGATCTGTGCATGTTATCAGTCAGGAATCAAAGTAGTTAACAAGCAGAACTTGCTTTCTGATGTTTAGGATAAGTGGAAGTTTATCATATATTGTTGCTTTCTTGCTCTGTTTCTTTATAAAATGAAATAATACACATTATCAAAGTTACAGTTTTCAAAAGAGCTTTTAATTTGATTTTGTTGCATTGAAACATATTCATACTAAAGAAAGTTGCATTTAAAACATACTATTCCATTCCAGATTACATTTCTTTTTTTTTTTCAAAAGACCAAATATCTATATATACAAGAGAATAAGGTTTCCAGCAGACACTCATAGATGGGCATCTAGAAGTGCTCTGAAGTTATATGCAAATTCTATGTGTATGTATGTTTTTCTATAAGTAAATCAGTTGCTTACAGCAGATTCTTAAGAGATGGTGTGAGTCTATCACCCCAAAAATCTAAGAACCATTGGTTTAGATGGAAAAATAAAAATGCACAGATAACGATTGTACTAATATTTATTTGTACCGTCAGTGAACTCTTTATATTGATGAAGATTTGAGGTTTTCCAGTTGTCAAGCTGGTAACAGTGCTGCTCTTTCTGTCTGCTGTGGTGTGTTTACCTTCATTGTCTTGTGGAACTTCTGTGCTGAAAAGTTTGAGGTCCCCAAAGCAGTCACTCCGTTACTTGGGTTTGTGGAGAGCTGGTCTTGGCTCCTGTGGAATCAGTGTGCTTCTCAGTTCCCATGTTGTTCTCATGGCTGGGGGCTTGATTCTGACTGAACATTTTGCCAGTAAACGGTAGCAGTCATTCTCAGTCCCGAAGAGAGTGACCAGTGCTCGGAAGGTTTGGAAGGAAAATGCTCTATTGCTTCTCCCTGACGCCCAGTGGAAGGTGGAAGGAACATGTTTCTTGCAGAGGTGACTGATTCTG
Organism: Balaenoptera borealis; assembly: GCF_965194805.1. Taxonomy (NCBI): domain Eukaryota; kingdom Metazoa; phylum Chordata; class Mammalia; order Artiodactyla; family Balaenopteridae; genus Balaenoptera; species Balaenoptera borealis. Next base: position 28,190,498 of record NC_138867.1, on the reverse strand, counting down.
GTGGGCCAAAGCTGACAGAGTCGGTAGACTTTTAAAAGTCTTCTCAGCACGACTTACTGTTCCTGGTCAATTTTGTTCTTAATTCTGTGATGGACTAGTTGGCAGAGGCCTGTGATGGTTTATTTTACAGTTTTATGGTGAAAATCTGAATCAGAAAGAATTTGTTAATAGTTTTCTTCAGACAAAGTGATTATTAATAAACCTGTCTCTGGGGAAACATTTTGCTGCAAACTTCAGCATTCTAGGTGGCTTTTTTTTTCCCGTTTTGGGGGTGCTGTAGTTTTTAGGGCTCTGCTGTAAAATCCTGAATTCTTCCATCCAGGCTTAAGCTTGGAGTTAATGTGTTTGTTTGAAGAAACACAGATGTCCTGTAAACTGAGGATGTCTATCAGTAAGTGAAATCAAGTGCCAAAAGAATTACCCTTAATCTCCATTATTCTAAACCGCAACCCCTTTACCATGAAGGACCTTAGGCAGTTAGCTTATCTTTCTAAATGGCCTTTATTTACTTTGGAGTTGTTTTATAATGTTGTACTTGGGATATTTGCTCAGGAGCTGCCTTAGTGTCACAGCCACATTAAAATCAGCTCCTTTTGGGGTCTTAGTAGCGTTGTCAGTCATCTGTCTTATATGGAATGCTTCTGTGAAACAAACATGGGGCACCTGAAGTCCTAGTATAACTTCTAGAAGTATATTGGAGAAAACCAAAAGTTCACAGATTTGTGCATTAGGTTGTGTTAAGTTTATGCAAATTCTTTTGTCTGTCTTCTGGCTACTTCTCCCCTTGCTTCTTGGGGTAAGTTAATCTGTCCTTTTTCAAATTTCATTTTCCCTCTTTTTCTCCTCCTCCGAAATCTGGTTGAATAATAATTACAAGATCCTTTTAGGGCAAACCATTTCTAGAGGAAGTTTGTGAAGAAGTGAATGTATGCATTTGCTATCGTGAAAGATCAGGGTTCCTCCGGGGAGTGGGAAAAGAAGCAGCGGCAGATGCAACCAGTAAGGAGCAGTGCAGTGGCTTCCCACAAATGAGTAGTGTTATAGCACAGTAATCCCCATAGCTGTCGTGTTGAGTACAATGTGTAGTCATCAGAGAGCTAGTATTATGTATCTAATACTATGCTTCCAAACAGGGAAAAGTTTTTGGAAAAATAACCCGAGCATTGTTTTTCTTGCTTTAAATGGCTTTATCATATAGTGTTACTGTGACTTATGTCCATACTGGTCTTTTCAGTTCATAGCCACTCAGAGGTAGTAATCATCATCAGAAATGCCACTCTTGAATGCAAAATTCTATCCCCTAGATGTTAAAAAAACAAACACAAAATTAGGAATATCCTTTAAGTTGAGGGGTTTTTGTTTTTTTTTAATGTGGACCATTTTTAGAATCTTTATTGAATTTGTTACAATATTGCTTCTGTTTTATGTTTTGGCCTTTCGGCCCCAAGGCATGTGGGACCCCAGCTCCCCAACCAGGGATCAAACCCGCGCCCCCCGCATTGAAAGGCGAAGTCCCAACCACCAGGAAGTCCCTAAATACAGTTTTTATTTGGAAATATAGGCAGTTATTTTTTTCAGCAGCCATGCCATCACAAATTACATTATATCTTTGTCATGTGGTACCACTCACTAGCTGGGATTTACTGCCTAAAAGTAAACTGTAAATTTAGAAGTGTATCAGGTAAAGAATGTAGAATTCCAAGCACTGGCTACTTTACTTTGGACAGCGGGTGTGTGTACCTGAGGCTTAAGTATATGTTAAAAGTATTATTCAAAGGAGTCTTTCTTGAGAAGGGGTGATTTTTAAGTGAAAAAACAATTTTTGTTTTAATATCTAAGATCTCTATCAGTTTTGTAAGTTTTGATTTCAGTGAATTTACATTTCTTCTATTTGGCTGTAGGTTAGGGGATTTTTTTTTTTTTTTTTTTTTTTTTTTTTTTGGCCATGCCACATGGCAAGTGTATAGGATCTTAGTTCCCAGACCAGGGATCAAACCAGTGCCCCCTGCAGTGGAAGCATGGAGTCTTAACCACTGAACTGCCAGGGAAGCCTGGTGGGGGGAGGGGGAGATGTTTTTGAGTTCAGACATTTTTGTAGTCTTCTTGCTGGACTCAGACTAATATAGCATTTTTTTTCCCCATTCTAAGACCTAGTAGTTATTTCCCTTAGATTTATTTCTGATATAAACACACTGGAGTTCCGATTTTTGTTTCAGATCTCATTGTACTTATTAAATAGACTCAGAAGTTATTACTATTATTATTACTAAATTCCCGTGTCACATTGGAAGGTTCAAAATCCTGCATTCTAGTTTTACACTGAGTAAACTCAGTGTCTCCATTTAGAGTTTTTTTTTCAGATGAAGACAGCATTTAAAGGTAAAGTGACTTAGAATCTCATGGCAATTAGTGATGGCTAGAACTATACCTCAGGCCTATAACCTATAAGAGTTTAGAACTCTTTCATTATAGATCCTTGTCCTAATCTTTACTGTAAAAGCTTTAACTTGCATATATTTGACGGATGAAATTAAGAGTGTTCTAGAAATCAATAGACAGTTGAATCCTTTGAAGTTTTCCCCTTAGGTTAAATAATCAAGGTTGGCTGGTTAGAAGGTCTCAAGAGAAGATTATGATAAAATTCCCTTTGTTGCTCAGTATTAAGTATGACTTCTTTTTTTTTTTAAAGAAAACAGCAAGAAATGTCCAAGTTAGTTAACTTCTGTAATGTGAAACACTCCTTTATCCTCTAATAAATGATGAATAAAAATTCCCATAGTGAACAGTGCCTGCAGAATTCTTAGGTGAGGTGAGGTTCATTTATTTAGAAGGTGAATTCAGTGAAAAGAGATGGTGTTTTGAGTCTTTCTGTTGAAAACAGCTCTGTGTATTAATTCCTTTAAGAGAGCGGGAACGGGAGAGACACAGGCACCGGGACAGCCGAAGATCACCATCTCTGGAAAGGTCCTACAAAAAAGAGTATAAGAGATCTGGAAGGTAAGCAAGGAGTTGACACTGGTAGAAGTCATAGGATTATCTCCTGGAATTCAGATTTTGTGCTTGTGCAAAGTATCAGCCAGGTCTTAGGAATAGCCTGAGAGTCTGTCCAAAGAGCCCTGTGAAAAGTTAAAGTAGCCAATTACTTAAAAACCTTTACTTTCAAGATGTATTGAGAACGAACAAGGAAAGTCTTGATACATTTCCAAAAGTTAGAAATTACATGGGCCACTTTCTGACCTCAATTGCTATAAAACTATACATTAATAATTCAAGGTTTTTTTAAAAAAACCTTGAAAATTCATAATTATGCTCTTAAATTTACTTGTTTCAGAAAAAAAGAGCAAAACTGCAGTCACACCTTATTTGGAAAAATGACATTGAGATTGCTGCAAATCAAAACTTGCAGGATGTAACCAATTCTATATCGATAAGTAAAATTCATGTCTTATGTAATGGTAATTAAGAACAGTACTCTAGGATCTGACAGATTTGGGGTCAATTATTAGTTTTCCCAACTTTGTTATTGAGCAAAGTAATCTAACTTTTTTTAAGCCTCAGTGGCTTTGTCTAAAATAAGGACAGTTATACTTGCCTTATTGAGTGGTGAGGGGTCATTGAGATAATACACGTAAAACACTTAGAACTGGGCCCAGTAATGCCAAATAAATGGTAACTATATATATAATTATTATCTGATCACTTGACTCTAGAAATTGGTAGAGTATAAGAAAAGCAGAAAAAGGGATTTAAAGATAAAAGAAATTAATGAAATAGAAAATAGAACTGAAGTACTATAATAATATTTGTAAATAAATGCAACATTTCTTTGAAAGGCCATACAATTTAAAAAGTGGCAAATCAAGAAAAGAAAAACATATATTCCATTAAGTATAAGAAAGAATGTATTATTATAGGAATGAAGGAGGTTTAAAAATTATTGTACGTTGGTATAAGTACAGATATTTTATTTGAGAGATTTAAAAACTTGGATGTGATGGGTTGTTTTCTATGAAAACAAAAATTACAAACCTTACACAAGAAGCAGAAAATTTTAATAGGCTGATAACCATGGAAAAAAGTTGAAAAAGGTGAATTTGTGCCACTTTCAAAAAAGTTTTAAACTATTTTAGAACACTGATGAAGATGGAAGGAAAGCTCAGCTCATGCTGTGATACCAGGAAAATCCAAATGGCAAAACCTAATCAATGAAAAGAAACCACAAAACAATCTCTTATGAATAGGGATATGAAAACACTGATTAGTGTATTAGCAAGTTGTTTTCAGTTGTGTGTTGAAATAATTGAGAGATTATTCCAAGATTGCATGGGAAGATAGGTTAGTATTAGGAGATCTGTAACTGTAATCCTTTGTGTCAGAATCTGTAGGGTTATCTCAGTACCTGCCTATTAGATATTTAAAATAAAGTCACATCCATTTATGAGTAGAAACTGGTAAACCTCGAGTATAAGCAGACTTCTTTAACATGATGGAGAACATTATCTCGTGACGAACATGATTGATACCATCTCAGAAGAGCCAAATTCAATGTTGAAACCTTATAGACCTTCCCATACACATTAGAAAAAAAGACAAGGGGGCCCAATTGCCTACCACTGTCATCTGATGCATAGCTAAATCAACAAGCAAACGAAAAACATTGCATCCTTGTGTGTCCCAGGTATTGTACTGGTGTGGAGATATAGTCATTAACAAGAGTCCCCACTTTTCAGGAATAAGAAAGTTAAGTACTGTGAGAAGTGCTTTTGGTAGAGCAATTACATGTTGCTCTGGGAACACATTAGTCGATAACTCAGTTTAGGGTAGTCACAGAGAAATTGACATTTTACTGATACCTAGAGTATGAGTAGGAATGCATGAGGGAAGGGGGATGGTAGGGGAAGAGAGAGAGCAGGTGTGAAGGTTGCAGTATGGAGAAATGGTCTCAGAGGATCAAGCCTGGAGGTTGGGAAATGAGTTTAGAAGGCTTTTGTTAGTAATCCACAGAAGAAATGATTGTGCCTAGACTGGCACAGTGACCGTGGCGATAGGGAAAGGTAGAGGTAATTGAGAGATCGATGAGGGAGGCGGGAGGACTTGATAACTGATCGTGAGGAAGAGGCGGCAGCAGTCATCACTGAGGTCTGGTGTTCCCCTTTGAGGGCTGGGAACACTAAGAAACAGGTAAAGGAAGAGTTCAATTCGGGGCAAGTGGGATTTGAGAATCTGTGAGACAACCAGATGGAATTGTGTGGTAGTTATTTGGACACAGAGGTTCAAGGTTCAGAAAAGAGATCCTCGCTGGAAATACTAAATGCCATGGATTAGATGAGGTCAACTAGGAAGAGTTTGTTCAGTGAGAAAGGGCCTGAGGAGGAGGAGAAGACGGAGGGGATGAGGATAGGAAAAAAGTCAAGATACTGTGTTGGTGGAAATCATTGAGGACCCATCTGAGGTTGATGGTTTTTAATGTGGAGTGCTAGAAATCTCTTCGGTCTACTGGTTTCTTCCCCACGCGCAGTAGCTTGTGGAGAAGGCAGAGACTTGGATTCTGTGAGTCTAACTAATGCAGTAGATGAGAAAATAAAAATTACAGATGTAAATCCTGTAAAGGAGGGAGAGTTATCATAGTTTGTAATATAGCATATTTTTAAAAAACAGTTTCAAGTTTGGATTTTGAAATTTGAAATTCCTGAGACATCTACCTAAAAAAGATGTTTTGCTCCTGTTTTGAAATGTCCCTCTCAAAGTGTTAAAAAAAAAAAAAAAGAAAGAAAGAAAAAAAGAAAAAAAAGAATACTAATTGTTGTTCACAATAGACAACCCTGACCATCCATTATTCAAGATACCTGCCTAAGGGGATGTGGTGACGACGTCTTCTGCCTGTGTTTCTTGATGATAATAATAAACATTTGGTGGGCTTTTTAAGTACATGTCAAAATGTCTGTGTCAAACAACCATATTAACATTTAACTACCACTTATTAGCTGTGTGATAGTGGGCGAGTGATATAATTTCTAATTGTTTCCTCTCTAGGGGATGTTTGTATCTGCCTCAGGATTCTTGTAAGGACTAAGTGTGTCAGGGTGCTTACAAGAGTGTCAGGCTCTCAGGAAGCACCACAAACGAATAAACAAACAAACAAACAAAACCACACCACTGGGAGCCAAGATCTGCCATTATTAGCTAATGATATTATCAGGAAAATTCAAGAGAATTAGCTAAGAAACATGAGAATTAACTCACTGAAGTTGACAGCTATAAAATAAACATACTATAATTAATAACCTTCCTAAATACTAGGAATACCTACTTGGAAAATATAACAGGGAAAAAAATGTAGATTGACTACAGAAAATTTAAATTAATAAAAATTAAATATGTTATTAAACTTAAAACATATATAGATCAATGGGAAGAAAACTGTAAGTGTAGTAGATGACAAAGAAGATGATGTAAATGAATGGAGGGCATGCCATATTCCTGTAGTGGAAGTGGAAGACAGGGTTATAAAATACCAGTTTTCTTCCAAAAAAATCTGTAGTTTTTAGCGGCATTGGTGGTATAGTGGTGAGTATAGCTGCCTTCCAAAAAATCTATAATTTTAATGTAAGTTTGGTTGAAGTACCAGTTTTAGTAATCTAAAATTCTTCTTTGGAATAGAAGTGAGTATAATGAAGAAAAATAATAATGCACAATTTGGTATGGATATAGATAGATGAATGAAACAAATATTGAACAACATTCAAGTATATATAAAATTTTACATCTATCATGAAGCTGTTCTTTCAAATCAGAGGAGAAACTGACGTGGAAACAATTAGCAAGCCATATGGAAGAAAAATTGAATTCAGATTTCTGCCTTAGGTCTTGAACAGATACAGTAAAAAAATTTAATGTTAAAAGTAACTGAAGAAAAGATAAAATATTTATTTAACCTTGGGATGGGAAAGGATTATAAGCATAACACTAAGACTGGAAACAGAAACAAAAAAATCTCTAGATTTGGCCATATAAAAATTGTATGTAGCCGTAAGCAGAATTATAAGGAAAACAAAAAACTGACAAAGGTTACATTACATATGACAGCAGACAGGTGATTATTTTAATAAAAAACTCTTTCAATAAATAAAAAAGACTATAATCCTAACTTTAAAAATATTGGCATGGCATATTGACTCAGATGTTCAGAAAAGAAGTGAATGTGAAACGTGTCATTTCAGTAGTGACGAATTAAATGAGATATTCTTTTCATAAGAATGGAAAAGATTAAAAACAATCGTGTTGACAAGATGTGTAGAAACGGGAAATCACATATGGTTTTGATGGTAATCTAAACTGGTACTGCCTGTCTGTAGAGAAGCCTTAAAAAAAGTACACACTCTTTGTGTGAAATAATCTGACAAGTCTGCAGAGAACCCAAGTGTGTTTACAGTAGCATTGTTTACAATGGCAAAAAAAAAAATAGTAACAACCTAAGTGACTGATCAGATTTGTCAAATTATGGTATATACATATAAAAGAATAATATGAACTTATTAAAAGTGGTTCAGATATAGATATATTGAAATAGAATGATGTTCCTGATTTACTACTGAGTTGCGGAGAGCAGGCTATAGAGTTCCTTTTTTGTTAAAACTTGTATGTTTACATATCTATATCTTTTAACACATTTGTGAAATATAGTGTTTATCTCTGAGTGGTGTTACGGGTGATTTTTGTCTTGTTTTTGTTAATGCTTTATTATTTTTCTACAGTGAACATATATACATTTTACTTCACAGTACATTTTTTTTTTCTGGTAACAAACCTAGTGATGTACATTGTAATATTTGGAAGTTATATCAATAAGTAATCAATATATATAACCCTTCTAATCACTCACCCTTTTCCCCCTGATGTATACACACTCAGACTTACCTGTCATAAAATCAGGAGTGAATGGTAGAGTTGATGGAAAAAGTTAATTTGTGACTTTGACCCAGGTGTAAACTTTCTTGGATAATAGTGACTCTTATTATCAGGCTGCCAGTGCAACACTAATAAAGCAGTTACTCTCCGGGGCTGGATTCTCAAGGCCTTTATGGTTCCACCTAAATTTCTTGGGCTTGATTTAAAATCTATCCTATAAGTTTTTCCCTCCAAGCACATCCATAGGCTGGGCCTTTGCAAATTTCATGCCTCAGAGATTCAAGGAGATAGAATTGCTTTTTTCCTTTCTAATTGAGTTAGTATTTGTGGGGATTCGAATTAGGCAAAGTGGTGGTTCATTAAGCAGTAATACCCAGTGTGCGCTTCCAGAGAGATGCTTAGGGATAGTATAACTGGTTCACTCTTGGATTATGGTCCTCAGGCTAAATTTATGGCCAAGTTGAGACGATGTTTTCTGAAGGTTTTTTTCTTTTTTCTTGGCAAAGCAGGATGTAAAGGATTCAAAACTAGTATGCTCAATGCTGAGATTGTCTATATGTGGAGATTTCCAAATATTTCCCAGATATCTTTCTCTTCTAGGAGTTATGGTTTGCCGGGTGCTTCTGAACCTGCTGGATGCACACCAGAATTACCTGGGGAGATTATTAAAAATACAGATTCTTGGGCCCCACCCCCGGAGACTGTGAATCAGTAAGTAGATCTGGGGTAGGGCCTGGGAATTTGTATTTTTAAACAAATAACTTCAGGTGATTCTGATGTCACCAGACTGGTGTCAGGGGGGTCACTGGTTTAATAAAAATGAATATGGTGGTTTGCCATGACGTTTTTCTTTTAGGTGAAAAATGAACTAAAGAGGTGAAATAGAACCGTTTTACAATGGATGAACATTTTTAATAATTAGCCTCCTTTGCCCCCTTTTGAAGTCGCTCCCCAAGTAGGGAGAAGAAGAGAGCTCGTTGGGAGGAAGAAAAAGACAGATGGAGTGACAACCAGAGCTCCGGCAAAGAGAAGAATTATAGCTCAGTCAAGGAAAAAGAGCCGGAGGAGGCGCTGCCTGACAGAAATGAGGAGGAGGAGGAAGAGCTCCTTAAGCCTGTGTGGATCCGATGCACCCACTCAGAAAGCTACTACTCCAGTGACCCCATGGATCAGGTGGTAGGTCTGAAGTAGGAGAGGAGCTGTGGACCAGAGCTTCTCAGCCTCGGTACTATGGGCATCTTGGGCCGGAGAATTCCGTGTGGTGGGGCCCGCCCTGTGTATTGTCAGATGCTGAGCAGCATCTCTGGGCTCTATGCACTGGAGGCCAGTAGCACCCTCTCCTCGTTGTGATAACCAAAGCTGTCCTCTGATGTTGCCACATGTCCCCTGGGGGTGACAGAATACCCCTCCCCCCGGTTGAGAACCACTACTGCTGTAGACAAAAGCTGCTTTACAAACGCAAGAGTGCAGCAGGTTAATGAAAGGATCTCTGCATTCTGCATTTTTTTATGACACTGCTAATCTTAATACTGGTGGTTTTGTAAGCTCTCACTCATAGCTGCTTTATGCCTTTTGTGATCTATAGCCGTGTGTGTGTGTGTGTGTGTGTGTGTGTGTGTGTGTGTGTGTGTGTGTGTGTGTTTTCCCCTCAAAATGAGAAACAAGGGAGAATTGAGTTTGTCTCTTACAAGTCTATCCTTGACAAGTTTCCCGAGCACATTGCTGGTTTTGTGGAGTGGCAGGTGTCGTTACCTTTGGTGGGCTCTCGAGAGACTCAGCACACGTGCTGTGCGAGATGGGGCTCCTGGGGCTCGGCAGCCACACCTCATTGAAGTGGGGACCCCACAACCTCCATATGCTCACTTCTTTTCTTTCTTCCATCTCCATTTTATTTTCTGTCACTCTCCTTTCTTTTTTTTCTTTCTCTCTCCCAATAGATGTCATGCCTCTCTCCCATTAATTTAGGTGTATTTGCCATGGGATGGACATACAGTAATGTTCATTGATTAAATGAATGAGTGAAGGAATGGATATCTACAGATTTAGGACAGAAGAGCTTGGAGATGTTAGGTTTAGTGCATGGGGTAGGTAAGAGATCATAGCATTGTTTGGAATTTTGTAAACATAGCTTTGACTTGGACTGGGCCCTTATCTATGGGGAACTAGAGAGGAGACTCCCTTGCCTTTGAAAAAAGGGTTTGAGAAATCTCTCCTGGTGGCATGATATTTTACTTGATAAAGTAAAGCAGGGTTTTAAGTCATAGTTCACGTGATACAGGGAGGGAGAAGCTCACATACCGAGCACTGTTTGGTGCCGAAACTTTACTCCATGAATCTCAGATTATCTCATTTAATCCTTAAAACATCCCTGGAAAGAAGGCATCTGTTACTTCAGAATGTTGCTGTAAATAAGAATACTTGACTAACCGTGACTTAAACTTGCTGGGTTTATTTTTCTCAGCAAGCTGTCTGGAGGGCGGTGGTGGCCGGTGAGCATTTAGTGGATCAGCGATGGCAGGGTCCTAGGTTGGCATCGCTGTCTTCTGGAGGGTCCACCACGGTTGCAGGATGCCTGCAGCAGCTCCAGGCATCGTGTCCTTACACACCTCTGTCCAGACACAGGTGCAGAGGGCAGTGTTGGGTGGAGCCTAGGGCGCCTGGGGATCTTTTCTTCCATCCCTTTGCCCAGAACTGCGTCGTGTGTCCTCCCCATGGATTCGTTTTCCATCTCTTCTGTAACCAGTTTCCACAGACTTCACGGCTTAAAACAATACACATTTATTACCTCACAGTTCTGCAGGTCAGAAGTCAAACTTGGGTCTCACTGGCTAAATTGAGGTACCAGCAGGGTTTCATTCCTTTCTGGAGAGAGCCTGTTTTCTTGCCCATTCAGGTTGTTGGCAGAGTTCAGTTCCTTGTGGCTGTAGGATGGAGGTCCTTGTTTCCTTGCTGGCTGGCAGGTAAGGACTGTTTCCAGCCTCTAGAAGCCATGCACGTTCCTTGGCCCATGGACCCCTTCCTTCATCTTCAAAGCCAGCAGCCAGCGGGTCGAGTCCCTCTTGTGCTTTGAATATCTCCTGCCTCTTCTTCCACTGCATCTCTGACTCCTGTTGGGAGAGGTTCTCCGCTTTTAAAGGCTCATATTAGGTTGGGCCCACCCACATTATCCCATCTCAAATTCTGTAGCCTTAATCACATCTGCAAAGTCCTTTCTGCCATGTAAGGTAATGTGTTCATTTTCCAGGGATTAGGACAGAGGCATTTTAGGGGTAGGGGACTGTGGCTCAGCCTGCCTTCTGAGATCATGAGTTTTCTGCCCCAAATCTGAAGGGAATCGTGGTTCTGTAAGCAGGGAGGAAAAGCAGAATGGCTGCCATGGGTATTATTATTCTTGAAATAACAAAGTTGAAGGCACTGAGGTTCAGAGCATTTAAACAGGCAGAGCTATATTTTTCCCCCTCACCTTTTTGTGGGTGTATTAAAACTCCAGTGTAGAAGGAAGGCTGATAAACCAGAAGCCCAACATTGGCCTTTGTGTTTGTGCAACGTTGGGGCAGAGTGGTGGTAAGAATGTCAGAGCTATCCCAGCATCACCAGTGTCAGTAATGAGGTGGGGCTGAGGAAGAGCAGTTACCCCCTTTTGGGATAACTGCAGATTTTATGATTTAATATCCATTTTATGTCTGAAAGGTACATTTTGAAAATTACTAAGTCAAAGAGTATGGACATTTAAAGTGATTTTCAACCTGGGAGGAGAGTGGGGAAAAGTGGAAAACTTCCTCTAGGAATGCATTGCAGAACCTTGTGTTTGTGGAGTGTGTGTGTGTGTCCCTGTGTTTATGGGGTGCATGTGTTTGTGGCGGTCATTGGATTAATGTGGGATATAGACTATCAGTGACTTTCAGTAGGGGAGGAGTATATGTTCCCTAGCAGGGCGTCAAGTGTCATGAATTCTCAGGGGTTTATGATTTTTTGTTGTTGTTGTTATATCAAGAGGGCACAGATAAACTTTGCTAGTGTTTCTGAACGTTGGCAATGTGCATTTTCCTGAGGACTTTGTCAGCCATAAATGTGTGTGTGTGATTCAGAGCATCATTGCCAGCACTGGGCATTTTGTTTTTAAATGTTTATTAAATCGAGGGTTGAAAAATGACACCTTGCTGTTACAAATCTTTGGTTACTGGTGAGCTCTTATTGTCTCTTTGGTATGACTAGTATTAATATAGTTCCTAATATTGATCCTTTATTTTTCAAAGGGAGATTCTACAGTAGTTGGAACAAGTAGGCTCCGCGACTTATATGACAAATTTGAGGAAGAGTTGGGGAGCAGGCAAGAGAAGGCCAAAGCTGCTAGACCCCCATGGGAACCTCCCAAGACGAAGCTAGATGAAGACTTAGGTGAGTCAGAAGGTACTGGACCGAGATCCTGTGCTCTTTCATTATTGCTTAATCCTGAACTTTTGGGATGTGTCCTTGAGAGTCCCAGATTGAAATTTCCTCTCGCCCATTTGATTCTCCTTAATTACAGTCAGCAGATACATAGCAATGAAACTTTCTTCTTTCTGATCTTATTTTTCCTTAGTTACATGCAGTAGAATACATAAGAGATCTCATTTGCAAGGTGTGCTGACAGTTGTGTCTCCTGTAGAATCGTCTTGTCTTAATCAGAAAGGACCATAGTCCAGCCTCCCATCAAAAGCAGGAGCCTGTTCCCGTGCCTCGTGCCTCTGATGGGCAGGCATTCCCTGTGGCCCTCCCCACTGCCAGGGTGCTCCTGGTGTGATGAGGAAACTCCAGCTATAGCCCAGCTCTGTTTGAAGGTTTCTCTCTATTCACAAAGTTTCCATAACTTTCTTATATGGTGATGGTTTTTTCATGTGTGTATTCTGAGATTCCAAGTACATGCTGAGATCTTTGAGGATAGAAACTGCTTTTCACCACTTGGTGTCCTTAGTCGCTAACAGAACGCTGTTCGCAGACAAGACATTCAGCATGCCTTTTCCTGCGTGTTCTCTGGCTCTCATCTGCCTACCTTCGTTATGTCTCCCTCGCTGAGAGGCACTGTCCATGGTGGGGAAAAGCACTGACTGAACCAGCTGGCCTGGGTTTGAATCCTTGCTCCACTACTTGAAAAGTGTGATCTTGGGCAAGTGATTTAATCTCTCTGTGCCTTACTTTTCTCATCTGTAAAAGAGGGATGACAGCATCCATCTCACACAGTACACTCGAAAATACAACCATGTAAGGGTTCCTTATTACTATGCTGTACTACGTTAATCTCTTGTAGGATTAGTCGAAGTGCTAGGTCTTTTTCTTTTTTAAGTGTGGTAAAATACTTACAACATGTACATAAGACACATAAGATGTACCATTTAACCATTTTTGAGTGTACGGCTCAGTAGTGTTAAGTACATTCACATTGTTGTGCAAACAACCTCCAGAACTCTTTTCATCTTGCTAAACTGACACTCTATCCACATTAAAGAACAACTCCCCAATCCTCCCTCCCCCAGCCCCTGGCAGCCACCATTCTACTTTCTGTCTCTATGAATTTGACTACTCTAGGTACCTCGTATAAGTAGAATCACACCATATTTGTCTTTTTGTGGCAGGCTTGTTTCATTAGCGTAATTCTTGGTCTGTTTTTATCCAGTCATTTCCAAGGACTAAAATCTTCTGTTGCTACCATCGAGAGAAAAACATTTACAATCTTCAGTCTGACGTTCAGAGCCTGGCATTCATGACATTTGAGCCCCTCACTTCCAGGTTTTTTCTGTGAGGCCTTTGCTCCAGCCAGAGTCCACCCATGCTCTTGCCTCTGTGCTTTCGCCTGCAGCGCCCCATCTGTGTTCCTTTTCCACCTCATTAGCCTAACCCCACCCCCACTCTGTGCCTGGGTCGCGTGTACCCCTTCTAGGAAATCCTCAGTGACCTTTCTGGACCAATGTGGATTCACTGCACCTTTCTGAATGTGACACTTCGTACTGCTACAGTGGTTTGCATTTTCTCTGGCATTGTTCATCAAGTCTTTGCAAAAATATTTGATTCTTTGCTTCCCCCACTAGACTGTGACTTAGGATTATGGACTCTTATTATTTTTCATGGGGTTGCTTAGCAGAGTTCTAGTATGGAGTAGGCACTCGAATATTTGCTGGAAGATAAACAGCTCTCCTTATATTTAGAGGTTTGGGTTATTAGAAAGTAAGTCTCCAGGTAGAACCAGCTTGCAGATTGCTTCAGCTTCTCTCCATGTTTTCCCCTCACCACTATAGAGAGTTCCAGTGAATCCGAATGTGAGTCCGATGAGGACAGCACCTGTTCTAGCAGCTCAGACTCTGAAGTCTTCGATGTCATTGCAGAAATCAAACGCAAAAAGGCCCATCCTGACCGACTTCACGATGAACTTTGGTACAATGACCCAGGCCAGGTGCGCAGGCTTTTATGTTCTTGCTGTGAAGGTTGCGGACGCACACATCACATTTATGACTCTAGGCTCAGAAGATGCATGTTAGCTGGTACTGAAACTGAATTTTACTCAGGGTTGGGTGTCATGCTTCACAGCTTATTTCTTTTCAGCTTCTGAGTTCAGCTCCAAAGCATAAGCACCAGAGCAAGTGTTCCTTGAATCATGTTTGATGATGTTTGTAAATCCTGTGTTGGGGAGCAGGGTGATGGTGCTGCCTCATTAAACTTGCAGTAAATGGAAGGAGACGAGTGGTGGGATGAGGGAGAGAGCACTTGTAGTTCTTTCTAAAAGCAGTTCATCTGGAAGTTATCTTGCAGCCATACAGTAAACAGTGTCCCAAGTCCTGTAAGACTCCATATTTCCTAGTTGGTAGTAGTCACAATGTCTTATAACTTCTCTTCCTTGTTAATAAGCATGTTTGAGCTAATTACATCATGGCTGGACATAATCATTTTTATTTTTGCTTACTATTTTATTATAAACTAATACATAATACAAAATATTAATAGTATCTATAAAAGATTTGTATTTTACAAATATACAGTACATACAAAAATAGTATCTTTAATGCATATGAAGTTATCAAGCATAATAAAACATATCCCTATAAAAAGATAATTTAAAATTTATGTTTTATAAATAAATTCATACCATTCTATATTATTTTGAATGCTCTTCTCCTGGTTCTTATTAGATGACAGCTATCTAAATATTTTTTTCATGATAGAATTAATATAGTTAGAATGCCTGACAGAAGTGTACTTTCTCTGAGAACTGCCCTCTTGAGAATTGAGCAGAAATGTTTGCAAATTGTCATTGCATTTTGAAATCTTACTTTGATATATTAATCATGTATATGATCTCTTTAAACAGCTTTAGTGAGTTATAATTCACATACCATACAATTCACACAATTAAAATGTACAATTCAGTGTTTTTGTGTATATTCACAGGATTGTGCAACCATCATCACAATCTAATTTTAGAGCATTTTTGTGTCCCCTAAGAGGACTCCTGTGTCCATCAGTCACTCCCCTTACCCTGTATGTGGTCATATCAAGAAGCCTATTCCTTGGTTTCTGTGGGTTCTTATTCCTGTCAGAGATTTACCAGGGCCTTCTGTACAGTCTCAACATTGTGTTTACTGTATGGTTTTGCATCCTCTGTACAGTTGAGCCTTATAAAGGGCTGATCTGCACTGGGGCCCAGACCCTGGTAAAAGGCAGGAATGTATGATGTCTATCTCACTTCTCCTTGAGTGAGCACTAAGTGATTTTTCCACATTTTTCATCACAGCAAGTTGTGCCCAGCATTACGAATGTGTTGTGACTTTTGAGGGAATTCCATCACATCTCTGTTTGCCAGCTTTTACTTTGGACAGTATCTTCATGTGATCTTTTGTTTGTGTGTGTGTTTTGGGCAGCCGTGTTATTCCTCTGCTTACCGCCTGGAGCTTTAGATTTCCCAAAAGGATAAAGAAAGTTACAGTTTTTTACTTTAATATTTCTTTTCAAAGTTTAATGAGATATTTTCATTGGGCACGAGTTACAAATCCCTGGAAATCGAAAGAAATATGTGTGTGTATATAGAATATATATGTCTCATAATATGTCATATTTATAAATTATATATTTTAATTAATACAAAGAAAGTGAGAAATGGAACTCCATTTCCCCATACTCTAAACTGATGCTCTCATCTCCTTTTTGATTCCATATTAACCATTTATATTGAATAAACTCATGAAATTGGCTTTTAAGGCCCTTTAAGATTTTGACCTCAATTCTGTGTTTTTGGTTTTCTCACTCACACGTATGGTCCATTCCATTTAGATGGGTCTCATGTCCCTGGAGCATAACATAGGATTTCTTCCTTCTCTCTTTTCTCTCATGCTGGTGCCTCGTGTAGAATAGCCACCTTCTTTTCCCGTCCTGTTCAACCCTTCACATTTTGGTTTCTTGAAGCCTGGACATTTTTCCTTTTTCTTTAAAATTATTAAGCATTTCATATGTGTGTTATTTCTCCCATGTGGTATAAGTATTCCTGGTGCTCGCTTCAGCGGTGCATACACTAAAATTAGAATAAGTATTCCTTGACTGTGTGGACCCTTAGCTATGTATCACCCTCCTTCTCCCCTTTCTACCCAGGAGGCATTCAGGATTATTCACTTATTGAATCATGTGGGTGGAGCTCATGGCAGTAAAATGAATTCAGGTGAACAAACATATACAGACTCACCTGATTAGTGTTGAAAGTTTTTCTGGTTCAGGTAGGCATTTTCTTCCCTCTGCTTCAGATACCTTTAGGTCTGTCTTTGAAAACATTTAATCTGCAGGTCACCTTCAAAGCATTCTACGTGTTCCTTCAGAATATAAAATAGGCTTTTCTTTTGTGAAAGAGTCATTTTTCCTGAAATAAAAAATAGGGGGAACATACTGGAAAGTGATAGGAGAAGATGGGGGCAAACAGGGCGCTGACATTGATATTTTCTGCTTGGCTGCACAAATAAGTCGGGAATCCAGCGTTGTCATACCATTCCCCTTTATCAGACAATAGAGACAGTTTGCAGCTTTATTGGTTTTGGAACTTCCGTTTAATCTTCTAACCGTGACAGCCTCTTCAGAGCTTCGGTACTCATGACATTAAAACCCACACAAGTTTCCGAGACATCATCGTGCATGGAGTGGATTTTCCCCCAGTAAAAACGAATTACATTCTGTTTCTGACAGATGAATGATGGCCCACTCTGCAAATGCAGCGCAAAAGCGAGACGCACGGGAATCAGGCACAGCATTTATCCCGGAGAAGAGGTAACTGGTTCAGGTTATTATATTTGTCAGCGCTGAGAAGCCAGAAGTAGACAGATGCTGTTGCTATTCCTTTCCCCGTAAATGAAATAATACCGTGGAAATAGTCTTCTCATGTTCCCTAATAGTCTCTGTTACTGATAATTGGAGAAGAAACGTACTTGGGTTTTGGAGGTGGCGTGGGAATGTTATCAAGGAAACTTTGGAAGGTTCATTATTTAAAATAGGTAACGTGAATTTGAGTTGCTTTTTTATTATTTTAAGTATCCTAAAACGGTACATACTGTAATCTTTTTTCATGTTTTTGTTATAAATGGTTGTGAATCTCCCTGGAGAAATGATCTTACTGAGGTGCTGTAAGGCACATGTCCTCTTTCCTTGGGGACATGAGTGTACACCGTTGTGTTTGGTAGTCTTTGTCTGTTGTCCCCACTTAACTGGGAGTGGCACATGGACTTGTTTTACCTGTGTCACACCCCAGTCCCTGGGTTGTCAGGAACACACCAAGCGTGTTTGCCTGATGAGTTGAATACTTTTACATCACAGAGTTATATATAACTACTCCTGTTCAGTTATTTTCCTTAGTCTTTTCCCCATTATCTTTTATCTTTACAAACTATTCTCATTAATCCCAGGATTGTCACTTTATGATTCAGCACATTATGTTTAAACATAGTTTATGTAAATCCTTAATTTCTATGTAAAACTTGTTTGAGGCCATTAACAGTAATCAGACTAAAGACTATGAGCCGATGGCGGTTACTTTGAACTACTTGCCTCCCTTTGACCTCATTTGTCTCTGGGAGTCGGCCAGTGTAGCGAGGGCCTGTGGGACAAGATCTGCGCTCTGTGAGTGTCCATGCGTGTGCTTCAGGCCGGGGTCTCTGCAGGCAGGGCTGCAGCGGAGACATTTCACAGGGACCAGGCAGGAAGAGTGTGGGCTTGGGACTGAGCAGAGGCGGAAGTCCACCTGTGATGGGCCTTTCAAGCCGGGCTTGTCGGAATTATCTTGCATGGGGCTGGAGTGGCTGTCATACCTGCGTCTCCCTCGTCCCGAGCAAGCTGCCCTAGGAAGGGCACGACTTTGGCGGGGGGAGGGGCTCTGTACTGGAGGCTGACCTGGAAGGAGCCGCCAGCGGCAGGCTGTGTGCTGACTGCTTTTCCCACAGCTGAGCAGCAGGCACTTCCGTGGAGGGAGATTCAGGTGGGCAGTGGTGCTGGCTGAGGACTTCTGGGCAGGCAAACCCATTCTCAGTGTACATGTGGCGCTTTTACAATGGACGGGACCTATGTAGTCAACATTCCACCAAGTGGTAGGTTGGTCTCCTCCAGGAATGGTGCCATACTGGGGGCCCAGCGTTGGTCATTGGAGGTGGCTGGCTGGACGTTCGGCAGTGGCAGTCAGCTTAGCCAGCTTAGCCTGGGGAAGTGAGGTCCATGCCGTGGGGCTCATGTGAAGCCTCCATCTCTGCTACTGTGGCCGCTTCGTTCATGTGCCCACCCTGTCAGCTAGATGGTTTAGAACCTCTTCCACAGTGGGTGCTCTCCCGTGAACATCCACATGTGATGGAGAGATCATTGTTCTCTCCTGTTTGTCTACCTACAGGTCTCTCCCCCAAGACCTTCTTATCCCTGATCTTCCCATCTTTTTCCTTCTAGGCCTCTGACAGCTGGCATGGCCACTTGATTCTGCCATGAGTCCATCTATATTCTAGCCTCAGGCTACTTCTCTTTCCACACAAAGTGGATGACCAGGTACACCACCTGAAACTCCGCCCCCTGGGAAGATTCTCCCTCATCGCTGTCTCTCAGAGCCATCCCTGAATGAGGCTGCAGCACGGTCCATTTTTGGCTTGCACCCCCGTTCTGACTGACCTGTTTGCAAACCAAGCTTGGGCTTTTCCTTATGCTTTCATCCTCCCGTCCTTAGTCATCAGCTGAGGGAGGGGAGCTGATGCAACGGTGGTGGGCTTGTTTGTGCCCTCTGCTCCTGTGTGTGCTTGGTTCTGGATGTACGCCCCCTCCACCTTACCATGGATTGTTGCTGGTCCCACCCAAACTTATGCCGGGGTGGGACTGGCAGAACCCAGCTTACGATGGGCAGTTCCAGCCACATGGCTGTTTGCTGCCCCTTGGCCATGCCTTCCATATCTACCAGGGCCCAGCAGCACACCAGGAATTGCTTTTCAAAGGCATATAATTCTTCACTATAGATGGCATGGCTTGGCTCCAGAACCCCAGAGACCAGCGTTGTGATTCTCCCAGTGTGGCCACAAACTCTTCTCGGCATCTTTTCCCACCAACAGTGTGGGATTTGCCGAATTGTATGGCCCCTGCAGCAGGGCTGCTTGCACTGCGGTTTGGAACTGCTGAGGCCTTTCTCACTTGAGTCACGCTCACAGCTGGCAGCCTTTTGTGCCACTTTATAAATGGGCTGCAGTAATATTCCTAGCTAAGGACTGCACTGCCTCCTGAGCCCGGGGAGGCCCACCTGTCTTTTACTTTGGATGGATGTCTTGGAACTCCCCAGACCGCTCCCCTAAAATGGTGTGGCTGTGGTAGACCCTGAATCTTTGCAGGGTTTCTCTCTCACCCTTTGGAGCATATCCATTTTACCAGGGCTCTTAGTTTGCTCAATGTAATGTCAAAGATACAGTGGAGCAATATAACATTCTACAGTATTCCAGAAGGTCAGGGGCACCTTGGACTGTATTATGGCAGTGAGTGGGAGAAGTGGGAGAGTTAACCCGGTGGCAAACCCATAAATGTTGTCTGTTCCACATAAATGTGAACCGGTTCTGATCAGAACTGGTCCTCATCCTGATTGGGATAGAAAAGGATACATTCAGCAGATCAGTTGCCACATACTTTGTACCTGAGGGCAGATTAATCTGCTGTAACTACGCTACAACACCTGGCACAGCAGGTGCAGTTAGAGCTACTTGGTTGAGCTTGTGGTGGTATATAGTCATCCGCCAGGATCCATTTGGTTTCTTTAGGGCCCAGACTGGTGAATTAAACAGAGATGTGATAGGGGCAGTCATCCCTGTGTCATTTGGATCCTTAAGGGTGGCACTAATCTCCACCATTCCCCCAGAGTCATACTGTTTTTGAGGTCCGGGTTGGGTGGCTTCTGCTTGACCTTTCCCATCACGATGGCTCTTACTCCACAGATCAAGGACCCAGTGTGAGGTGGCGCCGTCTGCCAATTTTGTCAATTTCAGTGGTACATTTGGGAACCAGGGAAATGACCACTGGGTGGCTCTGTGGACTCAGTGGACCTACTGTAAGCCAGACCTTGACCAAGATTTTGTTTACTACCTTGGCCTCGTCTCCCCCACTCTGACAGGGATACCAGGATGATACGTCCAGTCTCTGAGTATCAATTGATTCAGACGCTGTGTCTAACACTCCTTGAACTGTCTGGCTTCTTCCTTCCCCGGTGTACAGTTATCTGAGCAAAATGGCCATAGGCCCCTTGGGGGAAGGACAGGACCATCATGCCCATTTTTGCTTGTGATGGTGTCGCAGGGCCCTTCCTCCTGCCTTCTGGCCACCTCTTCAGTCAGTGGATTTCAGTCCAGTAACTTGATCAGGCCTGGAACCGGGCAAGGGATCAGGAGTGCTTACTGGAGCAGCCTACCTTCAGCCTCTTGGTTACCCAGTCTTGATTACTTCCGTTGGTACAAACTAAGGTAGTACTCTTATCAGCTACCCATTTATTTTGTACCTAAGGACACTGTTGTGAAAACCACTTCCATGACTCTTTGTGGGTCCCATCCCCTTGGCTACCACTTCCGTCTCGCTGGCAATAATGATAATTGTGTGACCTGGCTTCTTATAATGAGCCCCATCGTCTGGCCTCTCTTGTTTCAGAGTCCTGTCATCCCTGATGCTGTAACCACCTCTCTTACAATTAGCCCTGGCCTGCCGAGGAGGCCACCGCTGATCGTCCTAGTGAAGCTGGTGCCCCTTTACCAGCACATTCCTTTTGGCCTTGGTCAATGGTGTGTCCTCTGGGCCTTCCCATGGAATATGATTATCTGATAATATTTTTCAGTCATAGATACTATATCCATCCCAACGTGCCCATTTCCTTGAATCTTTGAATTCCTTCCTCCTCTGTCGGTCACTGCAGTTTTGGTATTTTCACTTTACTCGGCGCGGGCCATCGCTTTTTCATGCTTTTAGGAGATGTCTTAGTAGGGAGTTCTCAGCATCTCCTGACATCCTTGAATCCTGAATGCTCCCAAGTCAGTAAGCTCTTCCCTAACTAGCTGTGTGTTCTGGTCCTTTTGCTCGAGCACTCCCAGCATCTGGTCGTGTGTGGACCCCTGCTGCCGGCCCGTGCTGGTGCCAGCTGGTTCTTACAGTTCCTTTGGGATAGTATGTCTCCTCTCAGCACCTTCCCAGCTGTAAAATGTGCAACCAGTTATGCTGTGAAATGACCCTAATTATAGGTCTGTTGTGAGGTCGGAGACTGACTGGGTGCCGGGAGAGTGAGGACAGTGTTGCCTTCGGAGGCTTTCATTGTCTTCAGACCGGTGAGTGCTTGCTCTTAATAACAAGGATGGGCCACCTCTGAAGAGGCAGAAGGTTTAGAGGCGTCTGAGGAGTCCAAACCTGTATGTCTCATCCCGGGTTTTCATATCCCTGACCTTGGCATAGCAGACCTACCTTGGTTGGCTGTTAACTAGTCTTTAAGGTCCACCCTCTCGGACAGGTAAGCCCTGGGCTTGGTCCTGGCGCTCTCTGACCTCTCACTGCAGGTGGTAAGAGCCTCTTTGTGTGCAATAGCAGGCTTTCACATCTGGCTTCTAGCTGCCTTTCCTTCTGCTCTGCTGCTGCATTTCTGTAGAGCAGTGGTTCTCTTAAGTGCAGCCTTCCAACTAGGATCAGCATCACCTGGGGCCTTGTGAGAAATGCAGATTCTCAGCCTGCCTCAGCTGCTGACTTAGAAACTTCTGGGCGTGGGGAGCAAGCAATCTGAGATCACACTAAAGTTTGAAGAGCATGGTAAAGCATCAGTGGTGCTCGGCAATAGCCATCCATCCCATTATCCTTACAGCTACCGGTCTCTCATAGTTTTAAACACCTGGTGCATTGCACCTGCTTCCACTGGTACAGTCTCCCAATTCAGCATCTTTGAAAGTTTCAATTGGCGTGTCATCTGGTGCCAGGGGCTGTGTGCTCCACCAGCCACCGTGATGGGTTCCTTTCTGCCAGTTGGATGGTAAGTGATTCAGCTCCAAAACCCTATCTTATCTCCTGCTTTCTTGGATCACTTCTGGTGCCAACTGTCACACATTGGATTCTCCAAAAGCAGATGCTAAGATGAAGTTTGGGGTGCATGTTTCGTAGGGATCTTCACCTGTGAGAGGAAGAGGATATTAGCAGCATTGGACAGGCGGATTAGTCTAACTATGAGTCAGCCCCAGCAAAGCTCCTGTCAACCTGGTGATGATCCAGGGAATGAGCATTGCCCATTCAAGTTGGGCTGGGGGGCTGGGCCTTTGTACCTCTGCCTCGCTCAGTAAACGCCTGACGTCAGGCGAGGGGCCTCTGCAGTTGACACAGATCCTGAAGGAGCCGACAACTGGAGACTGCTGTCCATGCTCTTCACAGTAGGCAGCAAGTCCTTCCTTGAAAGATGGTCTGGGTCACCCATCGTTGTGTCTGTCACAACGTACCCAGTGATTCCACTGATGCTTCTGTCGCTCGCTGTTTTCCTTTTCCCGTCTTAAGCTCTGTGCATATTCTGTCCACCACCTCTTGTGCTTCCTGCATTTCTGGTTCCCTCTATTTTTGTTCAGCATATTTAACCCTTTCACTTTTTTCCCCTTCCTATTATAACCTACTGCTGTTACTTCTGAGATTATTTTTCTTGCTTTCTGGTTGTTTTTGTTGTTGTTCTTTTAGTTTATTGAGAGGTTAGCCAAAGGTCAATTATTATGTTATTATAAATGAAAGGAAGATAGTCATGGCAATTTAGATCTAGAGAGATCTATATGTTGTATTGTACATGAGTCGGTTGGTTGAATGTCAGTGACCAGCAGCCCATTTTTATCTATCTAGTTAATGGTAAAGTGAATACTGTTCTTCCCTACCAGTTTGTGAAAGAACACACATACAACCTCTTTTGTCAGATGTGAATCTAGAAAATACAGTCTATTTTTAAATAACAGTATTTTGCTGCTTTACTCTTAAACTCATTTTTATTTTTCCCCTCAGGCCATCAAGCCCTGTCGTCCTATGACCAACAATGCTGGCAGACTTTTCCACTATCGAATTACAGTCTCACCTCCTACAAACTTTTTAGTGAGTTCCTAACAAAATCAGATTTCATTTGTTTAAAAATGTAGTAGATAGGTTCTTTTTTTTTTTTTTTTTTGGCTGTGTTGGGTCTTCGTTTCTGTGCAAGGGCTTTCTCCAGTTGCGGCAAGCGGGGGCCACTCTTCATCACAGTGCGTGGGCCTCTCACTGTCGCGGCCTCTCTTGTTGCAGAGCACGGTTCCAGATGCGCAGGCTCAGCAATCGTGGCCCACGGGCCCAGTTGCTCCGCGGCATGTGGGATCCTCCCAGACCAGGGCTCAAACCCGTGTCCCCTGCATCGGCAGGCAGACTCTCAACCACTGCGCCACCAGGGAAGCCCCCGTAAATAGGTTCTATGTGTGTACATAGGTTAAAATGTGAATTGGTTAAATATGGATTCCGTTCTTAAATGTTCTTTCTTTTAAAAACATTTTATTTTTATGCCAATAAAATTGACCTTTATCATAATGACTTTTATTTTTGGCTTCCTCTCATTATACTACTTTCTGTATCTTTTTTCATTTATATTGTTGGTACCACATAATAGCCAGTGAATTATGGAGAGCTCGTTCGTTGGAGCTATGGGGTTGGAAGAATGCAGAGAATGCTTGTGCATCTCTTAAAAATCAGCAAATAGCTTATATATTATCTATATATTATGACCATAAGTATTGCATATATGACAGTGATAATAATACCTAATGTTTGTTGACTATGGTACTAGGCACCATTCTAAGTATTTGACATGTATTAAGTTATTTCACACAAAAAAACCGATGAAGTAGGTATTATTATCCCCACTATGCAGGTGGGGCAGTCGTCCATGTTTTACAGATAAGGTTAAGCCGCTTGCTCTAGATTATTCAGGCAATAAGTGGCACAGTGAGGACTGGAGCCTGGGCAGACGGACTTCACGGTGCATGGCTGTATGCCATTCCACTGTGCCAGACTGCCTTTTCACAGTACAAAATTAATTAATTCTGGTTACTTTTTTAATTAAGAGATTTCAGTTTCAAAATTAGATTATTAATTATTTTAACTTTATTGAGATATAATTAATATACCATAAAACTCACCCATTTAAAGTATATATTTCATGATATTTAGTCTTTTCACAGAATTGTGAAACCATCACCTCAATCTAATTTTAGAACATTTTCATCATCTCCCAAAGAAACCCTGTACTTATTAGCAGTCAATTCTTTCCCACCCCACAGCCTTCAGAAACTACTAAGGTACTCTCTGTCTTTATCATTTGCCTATTCTAGATATTTCATATGAATGGAATCATAGAATATGTGATCTTTTGGCTTCTTCCACTTACCATAATGTTTTCAAGATTCATCCATGTTGTAGTATGTAACTTCATTCCTTTTTATGGCCGAGTAACATTCCACTGTATGGATATACCGTATTTTATTTATCCATTCATCAGTTGATGAACATTTGTGTGGTATCCACTTTTGGGCTATTATAATAATGCTGCTGTGAATGTTTGTGTACAAGTGTTTGTGTGGATGTATGTTTTCCTTTCCCTTGAGTGTAAATCTAGGACTAGAGTTGCTGGATTGTGTGGTAACTATATGTTTCATATTTGGAGGAACTAACAAACTGTTTTCCCAAGTGGCTGTACCATTATCATTCCACTAGAAGTTCTTTCATAATATTTAATTTAGACCAGCTTTGTTGAGTTATTCAAATGGGAAGTAACAGTAATATTGGAAAAACAAATAATACTCATTTGGATATTCTTTATTTCCCCCCACCCACCCAAGTTCTTCATATGTGTGTGTGTGTGTGTGTGTGTGTGTGTGTGTGTGTATAAATGAATGTTTAGAAGAATAATGTTCAATACCTATGTAAAAAAACATGTCTTTTAGGTTTCCAATCTTGATAATTCGTTCCATGTTTAGCATTTAGGATTAAAAATGGTGGGCTATAAGAATGGCATAAAGAAGAGAGTCTCTTATGCTTAGGTCAACACTTGTATATTTTAATTAGGTTCAATTTGCAGGTAATTAAGATCTTTGACATTATGCAGGAATTGATTTGTTACAGTGTTTAATGGGTTGGCTTCTCCTTGGAGGGCCTGGGAATGGCGCTGTGAGGGGATGAGCCTCTGGCACCTTGGGGCTTTTCAGAGCCTTCCAGGCTGTTGCTAGTCTTGACTGTTGTGATGCTGAGTCTTCTCCACTTGCTTTGATTCGACTGTGCTATTATCTTGTTCTTGTTAGAGCTTCTGTTAGTTCAGAAATATAGCTTAGTAAGAACGGGACTGGTAGTATTGTGGGATTAAATAAAACAAGTTCCTAGAAAATGAAGCCATGTAGCTAGCCTTTTTTTTTCTTTATGGCACCCATAATAAACATTCTTGATTGTCTAGTATATAAATATTACTGAAGCTAGAGAATTCCACCAAGCAGGAGAATTCTAGCTAGAATTAATCCTCTGTGTAAAGTTTCTCCCTGGTGTTTGGGAAAACGTTAACAGAAGTCCATACATTTCACCTATTGGTTGCTTTGTGTGTCCTGATGGGTTTCTGCACATGCACATCATGTCATTTGTTCATACTTTGTGTTTCTGTTTGCTTTCAGACTGACAGGCCAACTGTTATCGAATATGATGATCATGAGTATATCTTTGAAGGATTTTCTATGTTTGCACACGCCCCCCTGACCAATGTAAGTATATGCTGATCAGCTGGCTTTCTCCTTCCCTGAGGCCCCTTCCTTCCCTTCATTCTTTCTTTCTAAAAGTCAAAGGAAATTTCTTTTCATCTGACTTCTAAGTAACAATTACTTTGCACCCCTCTACCTGAGCTGCAGGAAGTCAATGGCAGTGTGTGTCAGGTGGGAATGTGACATCTGTGCTAATGAGTCACAGGTTTGGTCCACATTAAATGGTGTAAGTAAACATGTGTCAGAATAACATTTTGAGAGTGTGAAAGATTGAAAAAGAAGGATAAACTGTGGAGTAATGTGTCAAAGCTATTTTGGGTTGGGTGTCCTTCAAAAGAAAGTTGGAAAGTTTTAAGGAGAAGCTATTATTTAGTCTCTGAGTAATAGGTAAAGAAATAGAGCTTGTTCAGGACATCTGGAGCCTGAATTAACTTCATACAGTTTTGTGCTTTTGAATCCCAGGAATATGTCTTCTTTAAGACACTCTGACATACAAATCCATGATATTCTTACATAGGTATTAAGGCTGCTTTGTTGGTAGTCAGTTCAAATGGAAGTTCTGTATCTGTAAGTCAGAATCTTTCTGTCTCAAAGCTGGCAGTCATGGGAATTGTCTTATTCTGTATTCCAGTTGGACGTAGAGTGGAATTCACTGGCGGCTCAGGAAGGGAGTGTAGAGGTATACTTGAGCCAGTCTAGATGCTGCTATAGAACTTACTGAATTATAGCTATGGTGTATGTACATCAAAGTAGAATGTTCTTTAATCCTTTCTGGTTTGGTTAAAAGAAATTACATCTGCAGTTTGAAAAGTTATTTTAGTACTGTTTACTTAAACTGTGAAATTCTGTTCCGTTGGAGAATAAAGAATAAAATCTTTGCCTAATCTTGCTCCTTTCTATTATTATTTTTTATTAGCAGACATGATTGTATAGTAGTGATACTAATTTAAAACAGATTGTTTTCTTAATGAGATTTTCTTTATGCCACAGTATATTTTATCCTAGAGAATTTTTTTTTGAGAAGATGATTACACTGTAAATGTAAAAATAAAATCATTTGATAATACACATCACATCTATCTCTAGGGTGGACCATAATATAGAAAGGGGTGTAATATTGGACTTCTTTTTTTTATTGAGGTATAATTGACATATAATGTTATTAGTTTCAGGTGTACAACATAATAATTTGATATTTGTTTATATTGTGAAATGATCACGATAAGTCTAATTAACATCCATCATCATACTTACAAAGTTTTAAATTGGACTACTCTTTTTTTTTTTTAATTGAAGTATAGTTGATTTACAGTGTTGTGTTAATTTCTGCTGTACAGCAAAGTGACTCAGTTATATGCTGTAATCATTCTTTTTTTATATTCTTTTCCATTATGGTTTATCCCAGGAGATTAGATATAGTTCCCTGTGCTATACAGTAGGGCCTTGTTGTTTATCCATTCTAAATGTAATAGTTTGCATCTACCAACCCCAAACTCCCAGTCCATCCCTCTCCCTCCCCCCTCCCCCTTGTCAACCACAAGTCTGTTCTCCATGTCTGAGTCTGTTTCTGTATTGTAGATGGGTTCATTTATCCCACATTTTAGATTCCACATATAAGTGATATCATATGGTATTTGTCTTTCTCTTTCTGACTTACTTAATATGATAATCTCTAGTTGCATCTGTGTTGCTGCAGACAGCATTATTTCGTTCTTTTTTATGACTGAGTAGCATTACATTGTATATATGTACCATATCTTCTTTATCCATTCATCTGTCGATGGACGTTTAGGTTGTTTGGACCATTCTTAAACAATCTTTATGAAAAGGCACTGGGAAGTTTTTGAATTTTGAAGGTTTCTTATTTTATTATTTTTTTAAATGTCTCAGTTAGGCACTGAAACCCTTTGTTACACCAAATCTCATAGTCTTAGAGTTGAAAAGGCCTTCAGAAGTCATCTGGTCCAACTCCCCCCTACATAATATGTTTCTCTTTTTTTTTCCTCAGCGGGCTTGCAAATACAAATAATTAGTTACCATGAAAATATTTAAAAATTATCTGTCTTATCTATTAATTCCCTACAAGTAATACGGATCTCATTTTAACTTTTAGGATCACCTTAAAGAAGGAAAGCAGTATGACTTCAGAGAGGGTTTAAACCTTAGTGAATTCTACTTACTAGCTGTATGATTTGACATTTCAATTTTTATAAACCCTGATTTTCTCATGTGTAAAACAGACGTTATTATTTGTGGCAGTCTTACTGGCTTTTGTAAAAAAATAAATGAGATGACACATGAAAAGTGTTTATCATGATGTTTAATATACAGTACATATTGGCACTAATTATTTTGGATAAGATGTCAGGCAGACGTGGATTTGAGTCTTTCTTCTAATTCTTTTTTTTTTTTTAACTGATTCTCAATATTTATGTGACGTTGGAAGAGTGATTCTTTGAGCTTTATTAAAGTTCCTCAGCACAAGGTTTGGCACTGAGAGGCCGCTAGTGCGAAATTAATTGCAGTTGTTACTGTTGTTATAAAAGATAGGACTGAAAAATTCCTGAGTTCTCAAAACTTGAGAACTTAACTCTGTAATGAGAAGATAAGCCCCATCATTTATGTTAGAGATGTTGATAAAATAAATCAAGTTTTAAGCTGAGTGTTGTACAGTTCATAGGGATTAGATCCATCAAAGGCCTCTTGAATTTGAAATAGCCTCCCAAGAAAAAGAATTATTAAATCGCTTTACTGTTCTGATTCATTTTTTGCTAGAGAGAGCTCATCAGCAAGAAGGGCATGCAAATGATGGCAGTGTTAGAATCTCAACCCAGTCTAGTACTGACAGGTTCTCTTAAGGTCTTGAATTGAAGTGGATTGAAAGCCTTGTTGGCTAAGTATAGAGCATTGTGGGAAAATTGTATCCTTTTATGTAGTACATTTGCTATTACTCATAATACCTGATGTTATTGGGGACTTTGACAACATAACTAAAATTACCTAGGTATATGTATTACATGCATAATATTTTATCGCGTCCTCAAAAGCACAAGGCAGCACCATGATCATTTCCCTGCTGCTTTCCATTTCCAGTGGACTTGCTGCCCTGGATTTAGTCTTTCAGTTCCTGGAAGTAGTAGAGTTAGAATGTGGAAGTTTAGGGAGGGTTTTTTTGTTTGTTTCTGGTAGGATGAGATAAGAGTTAGTGTCAAATCAGCATTCAAATGTGTTTTAAGAAATGATAGTGGGCATTTATATTATTTGATTGGCCAACTGAGCTCTCAATCAACTGAGTTCCCAATATGTAGGAAAGTGACAAGTCTCTTTGAGTCTTAGAGAGAGATGAAAGTTTGCATAGAAAAGGAGATTCTGCCTTTCCAAGTTTGTGTGTCTGAGAAGGGCTCTAGTGGTACAGGTAAGAGCCCCAAAGAAAATACAGTGTGTATAAGAAAAGAGGTCAAAGAAGGAATCCCCCAAAAGTGATTTTAGTTGAAATAATGTGGGGAAAGGACTGAACTTGCATAAATCATCCAGCAGAGTTGCTGTTGCGCATGGTAAAAGGAGTAAAGTTTATACTTTTGCTCTTTTTCTTGCCTCTGGACTATTCCCAAGGGCTCTGGTCCTTTTCTCTCCTGAATACACTCCCCGAGTAATGCAGTGTCACCCACAGTTTTTCCTCCCATGCATGTTCTGACATTGATATTTAAGCTGTGACGTATGGCTCTGTGCTCCACACTCACATTTCAGATTGCCTATTGGACATACCTACCTTGATGTTCCCTCAGGTACCTCACCCTCAACCTGTGTGAAACTGAACTCATCATCTTCTCTGCGTACTGAGTTTGAGGTACTCAGGGGACACCCTATGAAATTCTTTGTATTAATGCCATCGTGAGCTATCTGGTCCCTTAGGCCAGAAACCTAGAAATTATCCTCCGTTCTTTCTCCTCTTTCACTTCCACATCAGAACAGTCACTGTATATTTCAGTCACATCTCCTGTGTTTAAATTCTTCTCCCTCCTTTTTGATCTTTTCCTCATTTGGCTTCTGAACTGTTTCGTTAGACTCCATTCTGGTCTTCTGGTCTCTTGCCTTGTTCCCCTACAAGCCATTCCCACCCTGTTTACATAGCAACCCATCCATGTAAACTGTGATAGTCTTTCACTTAAACTACTTGAATGACTTCTTGTTGCCGTAAGGATAGCTCTGAATCCTTAACATGGTTTTTAGGATCTGCATAATATAGTGCATACTTTCCTTTCTAGAATTTTCTTATGTCTCTGTCTCCATGCATTTCACTTCTGAAGAGCTAAATGACCTGTCCTTCCCCCAGCTCCCTTTTCTCTGTCTTGCTAGAAACTAAACACCTGTTCTTCCCCAGTTAATTCTCGGGATGACCTGGAAAATCCCTTCCCATCTTTGAAGACTCAACTCAAATGTTACCTCCTCTTTGGTTCTTTTGTACTTTATACTATTTTGTTTGCTTATTTGTTTTTTAAATGCACTTATAAGTTACACTGTATCATATTCTGTTTATGCTTGTTTACATGCCTTTTTTTCTCTTTTAGATCCCTACCTTTTTATTTTTATTTTTTACATCTTTATTGGAGTATAATTACTTTACAATGTTGTGTTAGTTTCCACTGTACAACAAAGTGAATCAGCTATATGCATACATATATCCCCATATCCCTTCCCTCTTGAGCCTCCCTCCCACCCTCCCTATCCCACCCCTCTAGGTCATCACAAAGCACCTAGCTGATCTCCCTGTGCTATGTGGCTGCTTCCCACTAGCTATCTATTTTACATTTGGTAGTGTATATATGTCAGTGCTACTCTCTCACTTCGTCCCAGCTTCTGCTTCCCCTCCGTGTCCTCAAGTCCATTTTCTATGTCTGCCTCTTTATTCCTGCCCTGCCACTAGGTTCACCAGTACCATTTTTTTAGATTCCATATATATGCGTTAGCATATGGTGTTTCTTTTTCTCTTTCTGACTTACTTCACTCTGTATGACAGACTCCAGGTCCATCCACCTCACTACAAATAACTCAATTTTGTTCCTTTTTATGGCTGAGTAATATTCCATTGTATATATGTGCCACATCTTCTTTAACCATTCATCTGTCGATGGACACTTAGGTTGCTTCCATGTCCTGGCTATTGTAAATAGTGCTGCAGTGAACATTGTGGTACATGACTCTTTTTGAATTATGGTTTTCTCAGGGTATATGCCTAGTAGTGGGATTGCTGGGTCATATGGTAGTTCTATTTTCAGTTTTTTAAGGAACCTCCATAGTGTTCTCCATAGTGGCTGTATCAATTTACATTCCCACCAACAGTGCAAGAGGGTTCCCTTTTCTCCACACCCTCTCCAGCATTTATTGTTTGTAGATTTTTTGATGATGGCCATTCTGACTGGTGTGAGGTGATACCTCATTGTGGTTTTGATTTGCATTTCTCTAATGATTAGTGACGTTGAGCATCTTTTTATGTGTTTGTTGGCAATCTGTATGTCTTCTTTGGAGAAATGTCTATTTAGGTCTTCTGCCTCTTTTTGGATTGGGTTGTTTGTTTTTTGGATATTGAGCTGCATGAGCTGCTTGTATATTTTGGAGATTAATCCTTTGTCAGTTGCTCCGTTTGCAAATATTTTCTCCCATTCTGAGGGTTGTCTTTTCTTCTTGTTTATGTTTTCCTTTGCTGTGCAAAAGCTTTTAAGTTTCATTAGGTCCCATTTGTTTATTTTTGTTTTTATTTCCATTACTCTAGGAGGTGGGTCAGAAAGGATCTTGCTGTGATTTATGTCATAAGAGTTCTGCCTTTGTTTTCCTCTGAGAGTTTTATAGTGTCTGGCCTTACATTTAGGTCTTTAATCCATTTTGAGTTTATTTTTGTGTATGGTGTTAGGAAGTGTTCTCATTTCATTCTTTTACATGTAGCTGTCCAGTCTTCCCAGCACCACTTATTGAAGAGACTGTCTTTTCTCCATTGTATATTCTTTTTTTTTTTAAATAAATTTATTTATTTATTTTTGGCTGCGTTGGGTCTTCGTTGCTGTGTGCAGGCTTTCTCTAGTTGCTGCAAATGCGGCAAGCGGGGGCCACTCTTCATTGTGACGTGCAGGCTTCTCTTGTTGCGGAGCATGGGCTCTAGGTCATATGGGCTTTAGTAGTTATGGCACATGGACTCAGTAGTTGTGGCTCGCGGGCCCTAAATTAATTAATTAATGTTGCGTTGGGTCTTCGTTGCTATATGGGGGCTTTCTCTAGTTGCTGCCAGCAGGGGCTACTCTTCGTTGAGGTACATGGGCCTCTCATTGTGGTGGCCTCTCCCGTTGCAGAGCATGGGC
The DNA here is from genome assembly GCF_965194805.1 of Balaenoptera borealis. Taxonomy (NCBI): domain Eukaryota; kingdom Metazoa; phylum Chordata; class Mammalia; order Artiodactyla; family Balaenopteridae; genus Balaenoptera; species Balaenoptera borealis. The sequence goes on along the minus strand of NC_138867.1, from coordinate 28,157,977 downwards.
TCCAGGCGCGCGGGCTTCAGTAGTTGTGACATGCGGGCTCAGTAGTTGTGGCTCAAGGGCCCTAGAGCACAGGCTCAGTAGTTGTGGCACACGGGCTTAGTTGCTCCGCGGCATGTGGGATCTTCCCAGACCAGGCCTCGAACCCGTGTCCCCTGCATTGGCAGGCAGATTCTTAACCACTGCGCCACCAGGGAAGCCCTCTCCATTGTATATTCTTGCCTCCTTTGTCAAAGATAAGGTGAGCATATGTGCGTGGGTTTATCTCTGGGCTTTCTATTCTGTTCCTTTGAACAGAATAGAATTCTGTATTTCTGTTTTTGTCCAGTACCATACTGTCTTGATTATTGTAGCTTTTTAGTATAGTCTGAGGTCAGGGAGCCTGATTTCTGCAGCTCTGTTTTTCTTTCTCAAGATTGCTTTGGCTATTCGAGATCCCTACCTTTTTAAAAGGTAAGGTCTGTGGCATATTTTAGAGTAACTATGAATCTAACAGTTGTTAGCAAAGTATTTTAAAAATATGAATAATTGCACAAATTTGTAGCTCTCAAATATTTTTAAATGATTGTAGGAAGAAAGAAGACCTAAAAAATGATAGTGGCCTTAGCATGTCACTTCATCTGGTTTAGAACTTATTACCATGAGAAGGCTGAAAGTAGATCTCTTATTAATGTTAATTATGAATTTCACTCAAATTAGCCACCATCCTAAAACAAAAAAAAAAAAGAAAAAAAAAAGAAAGCACCTAAGAGCTAAACTTCATTTCTGAGAAAAATATTTCCAGTAGATGGCATTATAGGACTATTTGCTTTTCTTACCATTCCTTTTGCTGGTGGCATTAGAATTTGTTTCTTTCTGATTGCTGTGGTTTGTAAAAACGATTACCTTTCTATAAAGTCGTCTTATGGACAGATCAAGGGGCCAGAAAAGCCCACTTAACACATCTCTTGGGCTTCTGAGTCTATTATTTTCCCCAGCTAGTCAGCCAAGCCACTGCATTAACCTCACACCCTTCCTTTCTCAGTCCTTCATTCATTCAACAATATACTTAAAGAAAACCTATTAAATCTAGGCACTAGGCTAGTGTCTCATGATATATTGGTAAAGCAAGACAGATGTGGATTTATTTCATCTGAGCTTTCCTTCATTTTCACACATACCCTGAGTATTAGAGTATCGGCAAAGTATCTGACGACTCTGCCTTCATTTGCTCCACTGTACCCTGGGGAGAGTAGTTGTACCTGTCTCACAGGGCTGGTTACGTGAGTGACAGTATGTGAAGCAGTAGAACAGTGCCTAGCTCAATAAGTGGTGGCTATTATTATTTTTATTACCATGATTGCTTTTGCTCCGGAGCCAGAGAGGCAGCATGAGTTGTGTCTACAATGACTTATGAATCTATAACTGATGAATTGTCAGCCTGCTCTCCCTGCTCTGCCTGAAGAGCTGAAGATTCTGAAAGATTTTTAAAACCTGAGAAAAAGAAGTATTTATTTGTGGTTTTATTAATTCTTTAGAGGCAATATATTTGGTTTTAATGAGTTCTTGTCATGTTTGTGTTGCTGCTGCTAATACAGTTAATTAAGCACCAACGTTATTCAGGTTTCCTGTAGAGACTGGGCCAGCTGGGTTCTTGCCATTAAAATTCAGCAGTTGTGGTCAAGTTTCATTTGCAGTATTGTTAGCAGCTTAGATTAAGGTGAAGCTTTCTCATTTGGTTCATGGCCTTCTGGGTTAGGTAGCAAACACATGTACAGTGTGAGCGCAGGAAGGTATTTTGAAACTGAACTTCTCCTTCTTATTATTGCAGATTCCACTGTGTAAAGTAATTAGATTCAACATAGACTACACGATTCATTTCATTGAGGAGATGATGCCTGAGGTAAGGGAAAAGATTATTTAATAGCTTGATGCAGCTTGCTCTTTTGTTTATTCCACACATATCTTTAAAGCATTGAACTTGGCCAGGTCTGGCTTTTTGCCATAAGCATACCCTTAAAGTATTGTGTTCACTGTTGAAAGGACCAGTCAGATGTAGCTGTAGTCAGATGTAGTCAGATGTAGCTTTAGGAATGAGGTTAAAATTCGGGTTGTTTTCCAACTTACTGACCTGTTTTTGAACCCATTTCTCCTTGTGTTGCAGCTACTGATAGTAACTTTACATCTGTTTCTAGTTTGTTTTGGACAGGGGACAGCTTTTGGTTACTGGTCGTTATCAAAGAGGAAATTACAAAAGTGAAACTGAATCTGATAGCTGTTGGAATAATCTTATTCATTATCTCCAGTGACAAGATCAATGCTTGGTTCATTTTTCTTCCCATATATTTACATATTTTTCCTAATTGTTTTTCACTACGTATGCTCAGCAGCAGATTTATCTAAATATATGCAAGAGGTTTAAAATTCCAAAGCAAGATAAATGTGAATCTCAGAATGATTCATTGCCTGATCTTGAATTTAGTGGTGTCAACAAATCACACTAAGAAATAACAACTAGACAGCAAACAAGCTTGTGCACTTAACATTGTGTTGGAGTCGGGGTCGATTTCCTGAGCTCCTGGCTCCTCTTGCAAACCTTGTTTAACGTGAGGCTCTGTCGAGGGCAGTGGAGCACCCAGGGGGATTGATGAGCATGACAGGTGTGCTTAGTTTGCACCTATTTCATTCTGGGCAAGTCCTGTTAATTCCACCTGTCTTTCAAAAAGAAGAGAAAGGGCCGCCCCTTCATTCTTCAGCTTGGAAGGGCTTTTTTGCTTCCTTTTGATTTTTAAGGTCATAAGCCTTCATTTGCTATTGTAAAAGTTTATGACTTCTGGCATGATCTCACGCAGGGTGATTTATGAACCCCAAGCAAAACAAGTAGGAGGAAGAATTATGAGACAAGTCTCACTTGCAAATATATCATCTGTTAAGCTTGTTTACAGCAGAAATTTTGGTACAAAGTTCTGTAGTTTTTCTTAGTCCTTTATTTGCCTTCATTAAGAATTGGAACTTTTTTGGCACAGAGACCTTTGTTTATGGTAACTTTGTAGTAGTGATTCTGGGTGTATTTGAGGGGTGGAGGTGAGCAGGGGTGGAGCGGGGGAGGTGCTGGGGACAAGCATCTCAGAGCTGGCCTCCCAGTGTGTGATTTGAATTAACAGAAAGTCCCTAGGAGATTCTGATATATTTTATAATTGGGTTAGAAAAATATGACATAAAGGAGACTGATTTTTAAATTTCACATCATTTTATTTGTACATTGAGAAGGGCCAAGTTCACATTTTCTTAGGAATTCTAATGACATTATCGCCTACTTCATTAATGTTTCAAGCCAATGAGCTATTATAGGATGGTGGCCAAACTAGGAAATTACCTTGTTTTAGTACAGTTGCAATAGACACTTTTTAAAACACTTGAGTAGGACAAGCTGAACCTTGTTAATATATGTTTGCAGTACTACAGTAATTTGATTTTGGTTTATTTTTCAGAATTTTTGTGTGAAAGGACTTGAACTCTTTTCATTATTTCTATTCAGAGATATTTTGGAATTGTATGACTGGAATCTTAAAGGTAAATAATAGGATTTAAAGAAAAGTGTAGTGCTTGTCAAAGAACGTTGTGGTATGTGTGAAAACTCTTATAAAAGTGGGGGGACGTAGTTGAAATTCCTCGTACTTTTGAAATACCCAGGGAAAAGTTTATTATTCATAGGAATGCATGTTATCATTTGACATGAATAAGTTGTTATAGTCCCAGTTGTATTGGTTAAAATGGAACGGAATGAAAACACAAGCATATTATATCATCCAGTAGTTCATTTATAACAAAAATCTTTATATCTTTGAATTTCTAAAACTAGTTTTACCATATATACCATATACTGTATATAACCTTGGGGCATTCATTCTCCTTTTTGGGTGGTCCTCTCCCTGCAGTCTTCATGGGATGTTTGTGGCAGTTACCACATGATTGATTTAGCTATTGAGGAGAAAGGGGCGGTTTTCTTATGTCCCTACTTCTGGTGGTATTTTTTTGTAGTTATTATAAATCTTAGGAGTTAAGTTGCAATGTTTGTTTCCTAAGGTGGTTTTATTTATTTTTTCTTTCCTTTTCACTTGTTTGCTTTAGGTCCTTTGTTTGAAGACAGTCCTCCCTGCTGCCCAAGATTTCATTTCATGCCACGTTTTGTAAGATTTCTTCCAGGTAAATCTTTTGACTTGTCAGTGACCCAGTGAGATAGTGCATCTGAAAATAAGCCTGCCATTCTCCTTTCAGTCTTCAGGGACAACTTTCCCACCTCAGACACTTAATATCTACTTCTCAGGTCAGGCATGAAAATGTAAAATTATACATGTTGGTTTGTACCCCTGCATAATTTATGGTAGCCCCAAGTTAGATGAGCAATGGGAAAATTGATTTATAAATTTTGAGGGTCTACTTGATAAAATATCATGCAGGTATTAAAATTAATATGGAAAAATGCATGTGGCTTAAAAAAATGCATATAGTTAATTAGAAAACAATTATAAAATTTTATAAACAATATGATTATAACTATGCTAAAAATTACTGCAGTAATAGTTGTAGTAAGATAGTGGTATTATAGGGTTTTTTTTCCTCTTTTTTGACATATACTTTTATTCATTTTACAGTGAAAAAAACAATAATTTATTCTCTCATGAAATTAAAAATATATAAGTAAATATATGACTTTTATGTTTTTAAAGCAATATTTTAACTATTTTAAAACTTTTGTCAGGAGGCTAGCTGTGAGCTATGGCATTGTATTTAGTGTTTTTTAAAATGGTTGGGTTTTTAATGAAATGTTTGGATGCCTTTTTGTTTGTAAAGTCTTCACCATCCTGAATGAATTCATCCCTGGAATCTCATTCCCGTATCTCACTTTCTGGTGGCATCCATCTATATTTCCACCTCTCGTTCCCTTATTCCCTTTGCTTCTGCTTGACTCTTCTTTTTTCTCCTTGTGTGCCACCATCTTTCCTTGCTTTCTTAAGTCCTGTCCTCTGACTTCTGTCTCTCAGCTCTAGTGACCTCAGCCCCTTGTGCTAACCACCACCTTCCATGGAAATGTCAGTTCAACCATTTGCCTTTTCTTCTCTGATGTTTGGGCCACTCATTGATAGGGGAGGGAAAAAAATGGCCGCTGCGATAAAACTGTGGTTTATAATTTCAGCTGGGGAGCTTTTCAGCATGTAAGCTTTCTGCCCACGTTTACATATCAGCAGTTTCAGAAGTTCAGCCTCATGCTCATGCTCTCCTCCTCGTGCCCCTTGTCCTCCTGGGGGCAGGAGCCCTTGCCTCCCTCATGCCTCAGAACCATCCCTTGAGCCTGTCAGATTCTGGGCCGTTCACAGTGTGGCCTTGCTTTGGTGCCCCACCTGCCTCTTACCTTGTCCCCACCCCGCTGCAGCTGCTGATGCCAGAGCCAGCCTCCAGAAGACCAAAACCAGTGGACACGCTTCAGTTGAGTCTCCTCCCTAATGTGGTACCTGGGCTCTTGTTCTGGTCTGCCTGCTGCACTCTCCTTACTTGCCTTCTGGCTCTCTGATTCGTCCTTTGTGGCTTTTGTTTCTTGTCTTTACATTCCAGTTTAGCTTTTCCTCCAGGTTTTGTCCATGGTACCCTTTCCTCAGTCCATTCAGTCACAATGGCTTATTTTTATTTTAGCATGGTGTTAATCATATTTTTAGTATTGTTAATGTTCATTTTGTTTGGAAAATGCATTCAAAAGATTTTCTCTTTTGTACATCTGGTTTTATTTCATTGAGAGGTCCTTTGTATTTTTTAAATATTTATTTATTTTTATTTATTTGTTTGGCTGCATCGGGTCTTAGTTCAGCCTGCCGGCTCTTTGTTGCGGCACACGGGCTTCTCTCTAGTTGTGACACATGGGCTCTAGAACGCGAGGGCTCAGTAGTTGTGGCGTACGGGCTTAGTTGCCCTGAGGCATGTAGGATCTTAGTTCCCCGACCAGGGATTGAACCCACATTCCCTGCATTGGAAGGCGGATTCTTAACTGCTGGACCACCAGGGAAGTCCTGAGGTCCTTTTCTTCTTTTCAAGTGAATGCATCTACAAATTTAAAATGGAGCTTTAGCAGTAAACTTATTAGAAAATGGTGTTAGAGTGAGTTTGTTGAAAAGCCTTTCCTTTCTGTATCTGTCTGCCTCTAGGCATTTTATGACCAAACAAACCTCTAAGAGAAAGTGGACATTTTTAAAATCATCTTAAAGAAGAATCTTATGTCAGATATTTACTTTGTGGGATTTCAACTCTCACAAAATGTTTCTTGTAACTGTATAGGGATAACACTTAGGTTGTCAAGAAGGGAAAGGTCTATTGACTTATTTTTAAACAGGATTTACTTTTTCATTAGACTTCCTTTTGAAAATACACTTATTAAAAAAAACCCGGGACTTCCCTGGTGGCGCAGTGGTTAAGAATCCGCCTGCCAATGCAGGGGACACGGGTTCGATCCCTGGTCTGGGAAGATCCCACATGCCGCGGAGCAACTAAGCCCGTGTGCCACAACTACTGAGCCCGCGCGCCTGGAGCCCATGCTCTGCAACGGGAGACGCCACCACAATGAGAGGCCCATGCACCACAACTAGAGAAAACCCCCATGCAGCAACGAAGACCTAATGCAGAATTAATTAATTAATTAATTAATTAATGAAAGTAACAGCTATTTCAGGGACTTCCCTGGTGGCGCAGTGGATAAGACTCTGTGCTCCCAATGCAGGAGGCCCGGGTTCGATCCCTGGTCAGGGAACTAGATCCCACATGCATGCTGCAACTAAGACCTGGCACAACCAAATAAAAAAAAAAAAAGTAACAGCTATTTCAGAACAATGTTAGTATACTTTACACTATTGAACTGGATGGTTAAAAATGGTTAAGGTATTTCAAATACATAATACAGCTAATAATACTGTATTACATATTTGAAAGTTGCTAAGAGAAAAAAATCTTAAATGTTCTCATCACAAAAAAGAAATGGTAATTACATGACATGATGGAGGTGTTAGATAACACTATGGTGGTAATCATTTTTCATTACATAAGTTTATCAAATCAATGTGTCACACCCCTTAAACTTATATGATGTTACATGTCAGTTATATCTCAATAAAGCTGAAAAAAAATGGTTAAGATGGTAAATTTTATGATATGTTTTTTATCAAAATTAAAAAAAATATTAAATCTTTAAAAAGTGACAACAGGACAAAAGTAGAGTTGGAATGTTGCTGACTAATGGACCTAGATACCAGAAAACAGTTTCTTGATAACAGATACAATTTAGAATACTAAGCCAAGCAAAGGGAAATTTACCTCAGTGTGAAAAAGAAAATTAAGTTTAAAACTAGAAAAAGGTTAAGGATTTTTAAAATCAGTATTTCCTACATTTTCTAAAATGACATGCTTTATGAGTAATTAAATTTTTTTAATTTTAAAAACTGAAATAGTTTGTGTCTCTAACTCCTCAAGTTTATATAATACTACTTAAGTTTGGCTTTCTATAATTACAATGTAAGATTCAAATTAATCAGTTCTTAAAAGACTTAACCTTATTAGCTTCTGTCACTATTCGATTAAGAAACTTCATCATAATTGTTGGTGCCACAGGGTTGAAACTGTCAAAGTTTTATAAAGAAAGATAGTGGTTACGTGATTAATTAAAAAATACAGTATGTATATAAAATTTTAAGCAGAAATTTCATTCTATTTCTGTTCTATTTGATATAGCACACTCTTCCTGAATTTCTTTGGGAAACAGTAACCTTTGATTATTATCTCCACTGAGACTGTCAGAGATTATAAATATTAGAGGACATTGACCAACCTGCACATACTTCCTAAAATAACAAAAGATAGCAAGCAAGGTTGAAATTTAAACCACCTGCCATTTAATTTGGAGTTTTAGAAAACTTCGCTGAAACTCACCTCAGAACTTCATGTAAAGTATGAGAATCTTGATGAAACTGGTTAGGTAAATCCTACCAAAAACAAAGGATAAACATTAGCTCAGTTTTATTCCCATGTACATTTATTTTCAGATTTATATCTACCAAAACAGGAAAAATGTTATCTATTCAATGTACTGTAACCAGAACTTTTGTAGAAATTAAGGGAGACATCAAATAGCTGATATCCTAAATAGTAAAATGCATCAATGGGATTTTGGAGCAAACTTCTTAGGGTCACTACAAGTTATAATATTTTTACTAAGACGTCATTTTCCAAATATTTTTTGCCTTTCTATACTTAGGCCATTAAATTTTTAAAGTTCATTAACCTATAGCTACTTTATCCAAGTTTACTGCAAGAAACTAGGTTTCTTCTATTATACAAAGCCTTTATGTTATATTTTACCAGTACTAACACTATGGAGAGAGTTAATGTCATGATCACATAAAATATATCTTACAATTGTTTACTCAATAGTTACAGCAGAATTTCAAAAGCTGTCCTTACTTCAACTAGAATTATCTTCTTATCAGTTCTGAGATCATCTCCAAACATTTGTAGTTTGTTATATTTTGTCGCTCTTAGTAGAAACTCTTTAAAAACTGCTGAGACTGATAAGGAAATACATGGAAGCTTGATTCTGAAAGGAAACATATTTAACACTTTTATTTTCAACCAGTTATATACACGTCAATATTATACATATGTACGTAATACACATTAATGAATACATTTACATATACATGAAGGAGCACACAATATTGTAGACTGTTTTTAATAAGGCAGAACAGTTCAAATTTAAAATAGAATATGCATTTCAAAAGACAAAAGTCACTATGAACAACAGTAACTTTTCTGTACCAATGAATGTAATATGGAGTTAACTGATTTCAGAACACAGCTGTTAGTATAAAAGTCATACAATTGGTAAAAATATTTATGACTTTGCCTACACAATGAAGATTCTCCCAATTAGTGCATGACTATAAATGAGCTGTTTTCAGTAATAATAAGTTTTAATTTAATTTAATAATAAGTTTTGGGCTTCCCTGGTGGCGCAGTGGTTAAGAATCCGCCTGCGCTCTGGAGCCCACAAGCCGTGCTCCGCAACAAGAGAAACCACCGCAGTGAGAGGCCTGCGCACTGCAACGACGAGTAGCCCCCTCTCGCTGCAACTAGAGAAAGCCCATGCGCAGCAACGAAGACCCAACGCAGCCAAAAATAAATACACAAATAAATTTATTTTTTAAAAAAAAAGCAAAACCCTGAAGGATATAGAAAAATGCCTAATGTATAAAATGCATTTTGGTATTGGATGGCAAATTATGGTTGATTCATTTTTCACAATATGACTTCACTAAAAATCTTTAGAAAATGATAAGTTCAAAAGGAAAATACATTTTGATGTATATTTTCATTTTTTTCTGTTCATAACTTTTTTGCATAGTGGTCATCATACTGATAAATGTTTTGCATCCTAATTTTTAATAATTCATCAAGCAGGCAGATATTTTTAAAGATCATGATATGTAGTACCAAATTTCTTGTCAAAAGAATCATATCAGTTTATGCTGCCATGAAAAATGCATTATTAGTCTTCTTCACGTTTTGGACTTTCCTTTCTTCCTCCCTCCCTCCCTCCCTCCTTCCGTCCGTTCCAACTGTAGCTCTGTGAGGCTAAGGAGTAAACAGTCTGTCTTGTATCACTACTAACATACTACTAAGTGGTGCATAGCAGGGGCTCAGTAGATACTTGTTTACTGACTTTAATTGGTTATAATAGTGTCTTAGTAAAATACTCATGTATTTTGTTACTAATAAGAGTGAATGTGTTTTTCAAACATTCTTTGGTATTGTCTCTCATTTTTAAAAAGTAGACCTTTGATTGAAGTAGAACACAAATACTGAAAAGTGCACATATCATACATGTAAGACTCAATGAATTTTCACAAAGTGAATATGACTGTGTACTCAGCACCCAGCTCAAGATACCAGCATCCAAGAGCCCCTTTCCAGTCACTACCCAGCCCCTCAAGGTAGCCTCTATTCTGGCTTGAAAATACCATGTATTAGTTTTACCTGTTTTTGAATTATAAAAACTAGAATTGTATATTCTTTTTTGTTTCTGTTTTCTTCTGTATTATGTTTTTGAAATACCTGTTGTTACAGTTAACTGTAGTTGGTTCATTCTCATTGCTGTATAGTATTATATGGTATGACTAAACTAAAATGTATTTAACCTGTCTGTGATTAATGGACATTTGCATGTTTTCAGTTTTTGACTCTTTCAGATAGCATACACGTGTTCACCAAACACTTGTACATGCCTTTTGGTGAGCATATATTTATGCTTTTCTATAGCGGATATATACCTAGGAGCGGAAATTCTGGATGTGTTTATATTAAGCTTTGTAGATACTTACAGTTTTCCAAAGTGATTGTACCATTTTACCATCCCACCTGCACTGTATATGAGAGTTCAAGTTATTCCACATTTGCACCAACACTTGGCATTTTTCTTTCTTTTTCAAGTTAGCCATTCTGATGAGTATTCAGAGGTATCACATTATGGTTTTAATTTTCATTTCCCTAATGACTAATGAAATGGAGCACCATTTCATACATTGACCATTTGGATGTTGTCTTTTGAAGTGCCTGTTCAAGCTCATTTTTCTGTTGGGTTTTGTCTGCCTTTTTCTCATTTACTTGTAGGTATTTTTTATATATACTCTATGTGAGTCTTTTGTCAGATGTATATATTGCCAGTACCTTCTCTGTGATTGCTTTTTCACCATCTTAATGGTGATTTTTGGTGAACAGAAATTCTTTATTTTAATGTAGTCCAATTTACACATTTACCCTTTTTGCTTGGAGCCTTTTGTATCTTATTTGTGAAAAGTTTGCCTACCCCAAGGTCATCAAGATTCTCTTCTATATTTTCTACAAATTTAGGTCTATAATCTGTCTCAAATTTGTTTTTACAAATGGTATGAGATATGGGTCAATATTCATTATTTTCAGTATGACATCCAGTTGACCCAGCACCATTTTTTGAAAAGACCATTCTTTCTTCACAGAATTGAAGTGTTACCTTGCCCTTAATTATGTCAACTCTGTGTGTGTGTATGTGTGTGTGTGTGTGTGTGCACAAACAGTACAAAAGTGTATGAAGTAAAAAAGTGAACACCCCCTTCTAGACATGTGAAAATGAATAGGTGCTATAAATGGTTTGATTTGTATTTGTTTTAACCTGTACAGAGAGAATTATGCTTTTTTCTTTAAGTGGGATAACACTAAATATGTTACACAACTTGACCTTTTACTCAACTGTTTCGGACATCCTCTATATAAATACATTGCCTCAATCTTTAACACCTGCATGGCATTCCATAGTATGAATGGACGTTAACTTTTTTGACAGTTCCTCTAGTCATGAGTATTTTGGAGGTCTCTATTTTTCCTCCATTACATATAAATACTTCAGGAATAGTCTTGTGTATCTATCCTTTTGCATTTGTGTGAGTGTTTCTACAAGGTGGGGTTCGAGAAGTGAAATTATTTGTTAAGACAGTATGCACATTTTAAATTTGGAAAGAGTTGGCCAAGTTTTCTCTAGAAAGGACATAGTTGGTAGTTCTAACCAACATTTTTAACAGTACCCTTTTTCTATACATCTGCCAACAGTGGATATTACTAGTCATTTGATAGGTAAAAAGTCATCTCATTATTATTATTTGCATCTTACTTGAACTCCTGTGAGAATGAGCAGCTTTTATATAGTATTACATGGTCCCCTCATTCTCATTTGCTTTTTGTTTGTATCAGTTTATTATACTATGTAACTGAAAGTTTATCAGTCATTCCAGTTTTTCTCTAGTTCCTCAGCTGACCTGCTTTGAAGACAGCTGTCTCAATTGCTTTATACAGATTTATCCAAAGTTAAGTTTATAGTTTAAACCAAGGACTATTCAGTGCAGGTCAGTTTACCAGAAGTCAAATCACAGAACAACCAGTTTATTGATATTTTAAGAGTTTTCTCAAATTTTTGTTTCTTTCCTATCCCTGCCTCTACCTCTAGTAGCCAAATAGTTGATATGAGCTCTCCTAGAGCCACTTTAAGGTTTTATCCTGACTGTAGTCAGGGCTGGGGCAGGGCATAATTCAAGTTAGGAAGGCTGCACTTAACGGGAAAGCCTGTTCATTGTTTATATCATTGCTGTAGTAAAGCTTTGAGAATCCTGAATCAATTTTGCAAATCAATTATCTAGCAGATTGATTTTTGGAGAAGTAATTCTTTAGGTGTGGCTGACAGAGGGCCAGAGGGTGGGAGAGTATATCAAAATTCCCCGGAGGGAAGTGTAGTTTGGAAAAAACATTAATTGATATAGCATCTTAATACAACTTTGTATTTGGAAAGTTTAGAAAATACTGTGTTGTTAATACAAATTTTCAAAACTTAAGATTATATAAAGGTGTCTTAGTAGGAATATACAGGAGACATGGTAATGAAGTTATATAGTTATTCTCAGTGTAAGGAAAGAGGAAGGTATTTTTATATTTCTTAAAATTGAGTGTTACACTCTTGAGAAATACTCGTTTAACCAGCTGTATTCTTAACACAAATTCCCTAACAAATTGCCCCTCCCCACAATAACCATATAAATAATCAAGCAATATAAACCGAGAGAATTGGGTCTCTAAGAAACAGTTTATAAAGTCTGTCAGTTCATTAATGACTGTCCAGATTCATTCCCTGAAACACAAACTCCAGTTCTTCCCGAATAATGAGCCATTGTCACGGTACCAGTCCCAGTGCTGGCAGAATTCCTGCTAACCTTAGCTTACCCACTCTAATTTCTCATTTATATCATGTCCTATTTATCTCAGCCAACGAGATAAAGATTACTTCCTAGCCCTCAGTGACATAGTTCCATAAATCCCCAACATAAACATGTAGCGAAGCAGACAAACCAAAAGAGCCAATTCATTAACATTAGTAAATTCATGGCAGTCTTCGAGCAAGTGGCCACATTATTTATCCGCTTCAGAAAGTCATTCCACAAATATTTCTGGAGTGTCTTTTTTGCCGGGCTGGGTGTGAGGGATGCAGCCCTTGCCCCGGGGGCTCTGCAGGACTTTCTAGTCACGTCTACTTTTCCTTATATTTCCGTAAGGATTTCACCTCAGCTTATCTGTCCTGAGTTTCTACTTTTTCACATTGGTAAATATCTATCTTTTTAGATTTTAGTTGCTATTTAAAATATTTAGCAGATTTCAACATGGATTTACAATTTCTCCTTCAGCATTACCAATTTTGCACCTGATGTGTGTATGTTTTTTAAAAAATTATTTCTAGTTCCGTGCTGCTATAAAACTCTCCCCCCTCATCAGCAGCTTTGCACCTAATCTAGGTAGATGCGTTCTCATAAGCATTCAGTGGCTTTCCTTCTTTCTCTCACAGGTATTCTTCTCCTAAACTGGGCAGTGCCCTTGGTTTGTAGGTTTAAGTGTTACCCCCTCCCACTAGCTCTTTGAGTTTTTTATTCTTTTCACTTTAAATTCAGCGCCCCTACTCCTTTTCACTTTTATTTGAAGTGCCCTGAAGTCAGCCACTTGGAACTGCTTGTGGGGAGATTCTGGCGCCAGTTTGTATACCTGGAGTTGCATATCTTTTCTCCTTCCACCAGGCACCAACCTCCCCAAATAAAATCTGAATTTTTTTTCTAATCCTTGCAACAAAACAACACTTTGCTCCTTATAGTATCCTAGACTCCTGATGTGTCCTTATAGGCTTACAGTGCTCTTTAGTAGTCTTAGCAAATATAATGATTACAATCTACGTCCTATTTTACTCTTTCCTTGGTGCCTAGAATCTCGTTAGTGTGGCAGTTCTTCTCGGGGCTCTCTAGGTTTTCTTTATCCCTGCTGCTCTGTATGTGGACACATGCAAGTGTAAGTCAACTTACTCTGACTTTAGAGTTCTCTTGTCTACCTGCTCACTTCAGGCCCCCCCAGAAGCAGAGGTTACCATGGGCTCAGACGGGCAGGTAGGCATTATGACTATGCTGGGCTCCATAGCAAAGAGGGGAACATCATCGACTGAGAAAGACATGTCACGTGCAGGCGGATTAAAATTTCTATTGAGACAGACTGAGAAGTATGCCCTTAACCATGGAAGTTTGTTCATCAAAGGTGACTCCTGGGTTTAAGGCAGATGTTTTGTAATGAGGCATAAAAAATTTTTACTGCTGTGAACAATAATATGAAGGGTAGGTGGGACATGTCCTCATATGGGTTGATTGTATTTTGTACTTTAGTTACTTCTTAGACAGTTATTTTTTTTAAGAGACTCTGTGTCTTTAAGAGAGCTCTGTTTTCAGAATGTTATCTGCAAAGATTCCTCTAGGAACAGTTGTGATTAGTCATCATTAGCCAACTTGCTTCTTGAAGGCCTAGAGCTTGTGTTTTTGTTTTCCATAATTGCTACATGGGACCACTCACGGTGCCTGGCACATGATGGTGAAAAACATGCTCCCGTCTGAGAGTCAAATCCAGAGCGCTTCCCGTGCTCTGTAAAGCTTGGCAAGATCTGACTTCCCTGCTGCCTCCCTCATGCTCTCCTCCTCCTCACTCCATCCACGCTGGCCTCTTGGCAGTTCCTGGAACACATCAATCCCACTCCACCTTAGGGCTTTTGCTATGTTTTCTACCCATGACACCCCTCTCCCAGATAGCCGCATGGGGCTCCTCTGTTTCTTTCAAGTCTTTGCTCACATGGCACCTCTTCAAAGACGCCTTTCCTGACCACCCTTTTATGTGTAGTTGCCCGGTTTGATCCTTATTCATAGCAGTCATCTCTGATCTATTATTATGTAGTTGTTTTTTATTATATCTTCCCCTCCACTGGAATATAAGGGGTTTTGGCTATTTAACACAGCTGTGTTTCCGAGGCCTGCTACGTGATAGGTGCTTGGTAATTATTGAATGAATGAATGCATATTTAGATTAATGAATGAATGCATTCCTACATATATAGTGGCCCTGTAGCAGCAATGCCATCTAATTCCAGAGCAGCCTCTGAGATAGAAAGGCACAGATCAAAAAGAAATTTTGATCCTTACTGTCTTCTCTCTTAGATGTGTAGGCTTAAGTTTTTGGCCCATAGCAACTTGAATTAAAATCTTTTATCTTCTTCCATTTTCTAGTATCCCAGATTCCTTGGCTGCCATGAACTCTTCTATCTAGCACAAATAGGACCCCCTCGTTTATTCCTACCCATCTCCACCATCTTGGTCCCCTTGTTTCACCATGAAGTGTTTGGTCCTATACTACTGTTCCTAGCATGTCTCATGACCTGGGGAGGGTAGTTATTGTTCTCCACACCTTCAGGGCTCTTGTCCTTCCTTTGGGTGGGACTAGGCAGAGAAAAGGTGGTTGTACATGCTGGTCAAGAAGCTAAGCCCAAAGAGAAGGCAGAAGCCTGTGAATCTGAAATTAATGCCCACATTAGGTGAATGTCTTTGATTCATCAAGTACCAGATTAATTGATTTTTTCCAAGGTACTTTAATTATGTTCTTTGTTGTTTTTATCCTCTGTACTTGGTAATATATGCTTCTGTAAGTCTCAGAGTACTTGGTGTTTTTTCCATGTACTAACTCCATAATGATCTTCATGATATTAGTACAAGCTCTTTAGCTCTATTCCTCATGGCAGGTGCAGCACATTAGCACCAAAAAATTAGACCATAATGCAACAATAGCTTACTGAAAACATCCATAAATATCTCATAAAAGCTTAGAATTTCCTTAAATCAGTAACATCACTGTCGAAGAGCTTTCATCTGTTACCCTGTAAAGAGTGATAAAATACTTAAAACATAACACGGTTCTGTATATTATAAACTGTGGTTCTTTACATTAGGTGGTTTTAAATTTATTTAGGTAGGCACCTTTTTTATATTCCTACCTTACATATGGGCCTTTTATCATTTATAATGCTGTTGTTGCCATTTTAATAAATGAGATGGTTTATGAGCACCGTTCATCAGTGAAACAAATGGCTTTCCTATTATTTAGCACCTGGTTAAACAAAGGTTTAACGATGTAAATTCTGTACTACCTTTTTAAAAATGCTCTCTTCTCATTGTCTTGTTTTTCCTTATTGGGTGGATGACTGGCTGTTAACTGAGTAGTCTTATTTTTCCCTCTCTCTCCACTGTCACCTAAGATGGAGGAAAGGAAGTACTGTCCATGCACCAGATCCTCCTTTACTTATTACGGTGTAGCAAAGCCCTGGTTCCCGAAGAGGAGATTGCCAATATGCTTCAGTGGGAAGAACTTGAGTGGCAGAAATATGCGGAAGAATGCAAAGGCATGATTGTCACCAACCCTGGGACGGTATGTGCTGGTGTTGACAGTCAGAGACTGAATCACCTTCGTTTCAGGTTTGAGAGTTTTGCAAAAACGATAACAGAACATTTTTAAAGATTTAAAATTTAACGTTCATTGCTTCTTGTTCTTTGAGTAATTTTTTCCTTTAAATATTTAGTAAATAAGAAAAATATAATGTAGGCATATTTAGTAGTAATTTCATCTGCTTAGTAAATTTATTCTGATTATTATGGAGAATTTTGAAGTTTTTAGATACGTTCAGATCTAATTTTTTGCTGAGTATAAAAGTAATATGTCTTCACTATAGAAAATTAGGAAAATAGAAAAACGGCCCAATGAAGATAAAAATTACCCAATAATTCCATTCTCCAGAGATGATACTATTCACTTTTCTAGTTTCTTTAGAATAGACATATTTCATATTGTTTTGAAACAAAATTGGCATCATACTATTAAATATTAACATTCAGACCTTTTCCTTCTTATCCTTCTCCAGGAACAACAACCACAAAGTTGTTATTTTTCCTTAGTCTTAAATCTCTTGAGGCGTGTAATAAAAAAAATGCCCCCAAGTTATTTAATTAACCCCCTGTTATTGGGCACCTAGGTTGCTTCCAGATTTTTGCTATAACAAATAATGCTGTGTTGAATTTGTATATATGTGTGTAAACATGTATACGTATGTATGTATTTATCTTTGAATGTGTCCATTTAATTCCTTAAGGAATGCTTTTGAAGGCTTTTGGTACATGTTATAAATTGCCTTTCAGAGGGTTGTAGAATTTGCACTCTAACAAGGAGTATATGAGATTGCCCATTCCTTCATACAGTTATACTAGTTTAACAAAAAACTTTGTCAATTTGGTAGGAAAAAAATTGATACTGTTTAATTCAGTTTTCTGTTTATTTTGGTTTCTAGCAAAAATTGATATTTTAAATGTTTATTGACCTTTAAGTTTTTTTTTCTGATAATGGCTTATCAATATCCTTTGTCTAATTTTCTTTTGTGCTATTTGTCCTTTTTTATTGCTTCTTTGCCGTAATTGTTACAAATATTTCCCATTTTATTCATTTTGTTTCTTAAATTTTTTGCTTTAAAATTTGCTTCTAATGTTTATTTTGAGGTAAAAATATAAAAATCAAAGCAGAGAATTAATAACTAGTTTTCTCTTATAAAGAATATACTGTTTTATATATTTATTAAAAAATTGTTTTGTCTAAAATGTTATTTCATAAAATAGTTATATATTGGCATCTTATCAGGATATAGTTTTCCAAAAGTGGAGAATTAAAATACTTCTATGTAAAGAAACAGTAGTCTATTTAAACAAAGCTGTTGTTTTTAAAAGGCTGCCAAATTGTTTAATAGCCTTGATTTATAAAAATAAAAACTCTGGATCAACTTGTTGTAGCATGACAGTAACATCTGCACAAGCAAAATGTTGCTATTTGCAAATCAAATATTCCAACTAATACTGATTATTTTAAACAAATCTAGAAAGTGAAAGTTTAATAAAAACGTATTTAAACATTAAAGTTGTTTAAAACTAAAAAAGTTATACAATTTTTACTGTTATATTGTTTAGCCACACAAATGATTATTAAAGTAACTTTAAAAGAAGTATACAAGTCATAGTACTATGCAGGTGTGACTCTGGACTTAATTTTTCTTTAAACAGTTGCACAAATTTACATTTCTTCTGTCAGTTTTATAGTTGGGTCAGAGGATGGGTGGGTGTGATGGTGGTGGGAGACATGCCTTTTCACCTTGGTAGGTCTGCTTGAAGAATCCCATGATTTACTGTGGAAACACTTTCACCCTGGGGCTTTCTTCCATAGCCTGGTTAAAATTTCCTAAGATCCTAGGATCAGTTGGAGAGCTTTTGAAAATATAAGAATGCCCTGATGGACCCCACCCCATATGCTCCACGTAATGGGGTTCAAAGATCTCTAGTTTAAAAAAATAATCCCAGTTGCTTTTGGTTCACTCCTTGCTTGTTTTTGAGCCAATGGCATAGAGGATATTTACTCCATTACCATGATCATCATTCAACTCAGTTGTTGAGGGACTACTACGTAAGCCAGGTGCTAGTGAAGTATATAGATTATATATGTTGCTTGTCCAGCTGCAAATTCACAGCATATCCACATGAAAGGAGTCTGTGATGAATTATTGAATCAATGGACCAATCTGAAAAAGCCGGTCAGGAAAGCTTGTAGTTTTTGGTGAGATCACTGGGCCGGGCTGCCAGGTATTCTTCATAAACATTCCACTGTGGTCTTTAAGGAATCAAGAAATTGTATAAATTATTGGCACAATTGAATGTACATACTACTTGAGATGGTATATGGCCAGTTTTAAAGATAATAAGGAAACCACAGGTTAGACAGGGTGAAAGGCTTATGTTGCAAAGTAATTGGAAATAAATTAAGAAAGCTGAGTTTGGGTGCCAAGCTTAGGGACATGTTGAAGTTAATTTTTTTTTTCTTTTTTTAGTATTTAGTATTTAGTCTTAGTGTAAAGGACAAAAATATTCTGAAAACTCAGTATAATAAAACATCCTTTCATTATATCCTTTTGAGAATAGGGCAGAATAGACATGGCACCACATTTCATCCTCTGCAGTACTTGCGTTGGAAGATTGCCCAGTGGTAAGGATATTGCGGAATTTATTAAAATTTCCAAACCATTATGGTCACATTAAGTACTTTATTGCTGCAGAGCTTAGAAGAATTAATCTCCCTCCCTAGGTACTTTGCCTCTGCTGGGGAATACTTTGGTCATTGGCGAGAATGTTTTTTATTCTTCTACAAAAATGGTATGATAGATACTGTAGGGTGTGGCCAAAGTCTAGAACTTATTTCATCCCCTCCCCCTATAAATTAGAGATACTATAGATATTTTAAATCACTGTTTCCTCTGTTGATACCATAGCATGGTATTCAAAATCATGAAAACATGAATACTTCACTAGCGTTTTTCCGTGGTGCAATACCTCTTTTAAAAATGAATTCTGCTGCTCTGATGCATAAAATATTGGAAACAATTCTTAGACCCAAATAACATGTTGCTACTGTTGATGGGCATTTAAATAATTTTATCTTAGGTTTTTTGTGACCAAAATCTTCTCCAATTATTAATTTTGAGAGCAGAGGTCAACTTTTCAAGATGCTAGTAAAATTTTGACTGTTAAATGACATTGAAATATTCTTTAAAAACTGAAGTCTAAGTTGTTTTTTCACTAATGTAGATGAATTTACACAAATCTTTTTACTTTGTCATCAACTTGTATTTGTCACATGGCTGACTAGGACTACGGTTGTGGGTAGGGTAACCAGCTTGTCCCAGCTGCTGGGGGCTTTTCCAGTCTTAACATTGAAACCCCTGTGTCCTGGACAAACAAGTCATAGTTGTTGGGCATAGCTGTTCAACAGAATGAAGCTCCTTGGCCTCCATGGGGATCAACTCTATAGCCTTGGCTCTAAAGCAACTGAGCCAAAGACCCCACAATCTCTTAGTAAGAATTTAGTTTCTAATTAGGGACTGCCCTGAGCATTGAGTATAAGCAAGGAGATTGCTAAAGCATACTCTCTGTGATTTTACCATCTTTTCACAAACTTAAGCTTTCAAGATGAAAGATATTTTACAAATGGATCCTCATACTTAAGTAACTTAAGAAGGAACCAGCTGTTCACTTCTTTTTTTATTAGACTTGGGGGAAAAAAAAAAAAGACTTATGAAGCTCTCTATTAAAGTTTAAGAATGGCCTACATGGACATAATAAGAGAAGCTTAACTATTTGGTCTTTGTACCACCATACCTTTTAATTTAAAGGTATAGAATTAAAGGAATACACAAGGTACACAGAGCACTAATGGGGGAAAAAATGATATAGAGGCATCTGTCTGTGCCTCCTGAGTAGAAATAAGCTATTCATTTGAAATGTGAAATTAAAGCAGAATAAGCCAGCATATCTCTTTCTGGTCCTGTGGAATACTTCCTCTGTGCCTTTGGAGAGGTTAAGGAAAAGTTACATCTGCCTAAGTGTCCTTTCAAAAGTTTAATTTTTAAAGGTTTCTATGTGGATGGCAAACAAGGACAAAATCATTGTTCATTATGCCAAATGGTACAGACTCATTTATAGGGATGACATTATAGATTTTATATAGTTTAGCTGCTATGATTAAAGGGTTTTTAAATGACATTTTCCCTTTGGGGGATGAAGCTTTCCTAGGGAAAAATCCGATTACTTTCTTCCCTACTTAGGTTAAAGACAATACTTAAAGACTTCTTAAGGGAATAAATGGCTTTGATTTTTCTCCCTAGAAACCAAGCTCTGTCCGCATCGATCAACTGGATCGCGAACAGTTCAACCCCGATGTGATTACTTTTCCGATTATCGTCCACTTTGGGATACGCCCTGCACAGTTGAGTTATGCTGGAGACCCACAGTAAGATATTTTTCAGTGTTTGTCTTAGCCAATTTCACCTTCTACTAACAGCTGAATTAGCGAGGAATCCCCTTTAGTGGATTTTTTTCTTTTTAAAATTTAAGACCTGAAATGAGCCATGTTTCCAAATTTAGGTTACCAAATGAAGCAAGTTTTGGTAGCTCCTGAAGAATTATTTTCTCTACGTGTTTGACTGCAGGAAATTATTATTCAATAGATTATCCTTGGCAGTCTTGGTCAATATGAGTCCTGTATGTTTTTAACCTTTAAGGAACTTTTCCTTTATCCATCATTATAGTACTTACTGTTATTATTCTTTTTTATTTTTTTCAGTGCCCTCTAGAGGAAAGTAGCACCATGTTGGTTCTTAGCACTGCCACATTTACACAGAGTTCTGTTTTTTGGGGACATCTTAGTAAGAGCTCCACATCCCATGCAAAGTCGAGGGTTGTGTTGGAAGGAGAAGCCATGACTTCTGACTCTTAGAATTGATGTTACTTTCCAACTGGCATGTTAGTGTTTTGCTGGGAGAAAATGAAGATGTGTGGGAATGGAAATAGTACCATTATATTCTTCAGGAGTGTTTGGATTCTCTACCTTGTTAAACAAACAAACCGTTTCCTGATTTAATTTTTTTAAAGGATTCATAATGGGAGAAAAGGGGATGGGAGATTTTCAATTCATAAATCCAATTCTGGCTGATATATTAGAAGAGGCTAAAGGGTTTTGTTCTTTTTTTCCCCCCTTTGGATAAAAGTATGAAGCAGTGAACCAGGCACTGTGTAAGTACTTATTTCTTTCCTCCATTCTCTAAAAAAATGTTATCAAAAAGGAGACACCCAGCTAAGGCCAAGAAAGGAGCAGTTTCAATATGACAGAAAATCTTTGGAAAGTCCCTTCTTTTCAGAAAAGTGTTAGTAGAATGTGATTAGGCTCTCGTGGGCTCAGATGGCAGGAGTGTGAACTGATAAAAGACTTCGTATTCTCTTCATTTCCAGGATGCTTTAACTGTGATCCAGGTTATAACATATTTGGCTACAAATATGCTTATTTTTGTCATGGCATATACAGATTGATATACACCATTTGCCTTTTTTCCCTTCCCAGTGGAAAAATGGATGTATGTAGCTATGTAGCTTGGGTATTGTCCCAAAGGGGGTTCTCTTTTCTAATACTCTCCAACTTTTACTTTCAGTGAAGGCATTTTGGACACGGACAGTATCTTTATTAAGTAAGGGGTCTTTCTTTCAACAAACATCAGAAAACACATATTTAAATAAAATGTGTTACTTTCAAAGAGGTAACAATGAGAAACCATACATGTTTCTATTGGTTTTTGTGTGTCTCCCTAGAAATTTTCTCCAGAGAGATTCATCTGTATAGTGACACCTCATTTTCAACACATATAGGCAATAATCAACTTAATAAGTAGGTTCCAGGTGACTCTTGGTCATCCTACTCCTCAACCCCCCCAGATCACATCCTTCCTTAGAATGAAGGTCTGCTGCCATTAAGGATATTCGCAAGAATGCATATATGATTGAGTAGGCCTGTTAGAACACCTGGCTTTATTGCACTTTAGATTTGCCTTCTTTTTGTCTGAGGTGTCTGTCTGTCCTTTTCCTTAGGTACCAGAAACTGTGGAAGAGTTACGTAAAACTTCGCCACCTCCTAGCAAATAGCCCTAAAGTCAAACAGACTGACAAGCAGAAGCTGGCACAGAGGGAGGTCGGTATTGGACCTTGTTCTCCTGTGACTAATGGTGATGCACTTCAGGTTTATTTGAGATTGTTTTTACACCACACTTCTAGAATAAGATGGAAAGAAACTTTTAAAAAATTCACACTTTATTCCCCTCCTCACGTTAGTACGCTGATAGATTTTTTTCATCTTTTAGTAGCTAAGGGACCATTTTCCCCCCCTAAAAAGGCCAGTTTTTTAAAGAAAGTTGGGAATAAATATAGCTTCTATAGAAGTTAAAGTTTAAAACGTGCTGGATCAGCCTTTTATCATTATTTAGACTGCACATAGTACCACTTATTCAAATTTCGTGGTCTTAAGGTTGTAAAAGATTGGCTTCCATGTGTCTGTTAGTTTGGTAAGGTGAACTGATTTTCTAAGGTTTTATATCCCAAATTCCATATTTCTTTACTAATGGGTAGTATTATCTGTATTCTAGGATCATTTGTGTTTTAGTTTTAATTTTAAGAATAAATGGATTCAGTATCAACATAAATTTTGTCTCAGTAAGGTTTTATTCTGTTGCCATAGTGTAAGAGCAAAGTGGGGTTTTTTTTGTTTGTTTTTTAAAAATATTTATTTATTTATTTATTTATTTTGGCTGCACCAGGTCTTGGTTGTGGCACACGGGATCCTCATTGTGGCATGCAGGATCTTTAGTTGCGGCATGCGGACTCT
This sequence comes from Balaenoptera borealis, assembly GCF_965194805.1. Taxonomy (NCBI): domain Eukaryota; kingdom Metazoa; phylum Chordata; class Mammalia; order Artiodactyla; family Balaenopteridae; genus Balaenoptera; species Balaenoptera borealis. The sequence goes on along the minus strand of NC_138867.1, from coordinate 28,134,748 downwards.
TAGTTGTTGCATGCAGACTCTTAGTTGCGGCATGCATGCGGGATCTAGTTCCCCAACCAGGGATCGAACCCAGGCCCCCTGCATTGGGAGCACAGAGCCTTACCCACTGGATCACCATTGAAGTCCCAAGAGCAAGGTTTTGAAGCTGGCAAAAGTGTTTGAATTCTGACCTCATCACTTTCTGTGACTTGAGTCAGTCAGCTTCATTATAAAGGACAGAACCAAGGCCAAGAGAGGCTGACTGAAATGTCCCTCTGTTGGTGCACCCAGGGAAAAAGGTGGTTGTATGGACTTGAAAATACTCCATTTAACTTTCCTCCAGTGGTATTGGCCTGTAGTAGGAACTTAATCAATGGTGGAGCTGGTGGTGGTGGTTCCTGTTGTAATTATGAATTCCTATGAGATTTTTATTGAATAAGCATACAAGTATAAAATTATTTTTTATCATTAATTATTTGAAGGGCGGCATAAAAGGGAAGAGTCAGTTCCTGTTTATGTCTTGCAGAAGTTTTGGATCACTGTCTTTTTTTAATAAAATGTACCCTTGCTGCAAGGGTTTGCAAATTGGATGGCAGCTTTGACAATTACATGGGTTTCTGGTTAATTTACTGATTGTCTTTCTTATATGTAAATGCTTAACATAAGGCTTGATTTAAATATAATTTTTACATGCTGATTTCAAATTCCAAACACCACATTTTGTTTCTTTTTCAGTAAAAGGGCATTTTTTGTTTGAACTCGCCAGAGTAGTTGATTTGGTTTAGTTTTTTTCTTATCCATTTACCAGGAAAAGCTGGCTTATCCCCAAGGCCTTTATTATTTTTTTTAAAATCTAATTTGGCAAGAAGAGGTTTGACTACCTGAATGTAAGGGTGAATGAATCCAGCTAATTTACTAATGCTTGTTGTTTGGCTTAGTATTGCTTTAGAACTTAAAGGTTACTCATCATAATGGGGTCTTTTCTAGGAAGCGCTCCAAAAAATACGACAGAAGAATACCATGAGGCGAGAAGTAACAGTGGAGCTGAGTAGCCAAGGATTCTGGAAAACTGGCATCCGTTCTGATGTCTGTCAGGTGATGATACTTCTAAGAACACAATTATACCCAAACATCTCTTCCTTTAAAAGGCATCTGGCACTGAAGTCTTCCTAATTCTGAGAAGTTTCTGCAGAACATATTACCTGTAGCTAAATGGAACACCAACCATAAATTGTTTTCTATCATTTGGGTTTTGTTTTTGTGTCAGTTTTCATGTTGTCTTGTTTCGTTGTGTGTGTGTGTGTGTGTGCTTGTGCATGTGCACGGTGGGGGCATGGGAGGCACTGACTTAGTAATGCTCAGTTCTGTCTCTGTACACTGAATGAAGGCAAGTCTGTTCTTCAAATGCGTCTGCCTGTTTGAGCTCGTGGGTAGGTGCCTGTCAAAAGAGATCCTCCAGCAGCTCTACAGGCAGATTCCTGAAGGTGGTGTGTACAAACTTTCCAGACTGATGACTCCGACTTATATTGCAGAGAACGCAAGGCATTTATGAACAGAAACAGTATACATTTCATGTTTGAGCCAAATGATAATATTTTTTCTTTGGGTAAACTTAATAGAGGAACATTTCAGCTGTATATATAACTGGCTCACTAATAAGTATTTTTGTTTTCCTTACGGGTGGAATTTTTACCAGATTAGAGGTCCCCAAAACCCAGCATGTTCTTTGACTCTTCACGTGATTCTTCTGTTACGACTGATATTGGTTGCACTCCACAGGAATTACAGTAAAGGAAATGATTGCCCGGGCTGGGGTCAGGTAATGCCGTTTGCTGTGTTCGGCCTTTTGGAAGAATACTTCCAGGCTGCCACTTATCTGTTGTGATGGTAGCATGTATTGTAATAAGTTCAGATACTCTTAGGTATTCATTTCATCATAATGAGTTTTCTTGTAAAAAATCGATGTTGGCCTTTAATTATTGTATTGAACAGTGGAATGTAATCGTATCATTGAAGGAATTGCTGTGTCATTCATTTACCATGTGAAGCTACATGTTTTTGTGCTAGGATGAACTGCTATTGATGCAGTATTGCTAAATAGTTTGAAAATAATCATCTACAGTGGTAGCCAGTACATCCACCAAGTCCTCAGTTATTTTGCCAGTTGACCAGTTTTTTTTTGTACTGTGAGTATTTTCAGAAGTGACTCTCTTACGTCCATTGATGCTTTCTTAGCGCCACTTGAGCCGTATCACCCAGTTTTTCTGTTTGCCAGTGTTTCTTCAAAACCCACACAACACCGTAATGCCAACATAATGTCTTAAGACATCATAAGAACAATGAGTGGAATCTTCAACAATCTGCTCAAACTCTGGTGATCTTGGTGATAAGTCAAAGTTGATCGTTTGAGATCATAACATTGTGGAGTGTTAAGAACTGGAAAGGACCTGAGAGTTCTTCTAGTTCAGTGGCTTTTAAACTTGTGTTTTTGGTTGACTTTGAAGTTTTTTTGTTTTTTAAACAAAACCCTGTGGCGCCCTAGTTTGTAAAAAGATAAAAAAACAACTGATTGGTGAGTGGTGGGTATGAAGGGAGTATCCATCCCATTGTACGAGATCTCTCTCCCACCCTGTGGAGCAGTCCTTGAGGCAGTTTTGTCCCGCTGAACACAGTTTTTTTTAAAGCATTGAGCTCTTTCTACCCTTTGTTTTGGTAAAACCAACAGGGGTGCTGACTGATGTTCCCCTGCCGTTTTCTGTCCTTCAGCTGTGACACAGATAGCTCCTCAGCTATTGGAAGCAGCCTGAGCACGAGGCTATCTTCTCTCTCTCTCTCTGTATTATTATATTTTACATCTGCCTTGAGGTTGTTAGGCAAACACACTCAATCAGTTCTTTTGACTAACTGGTTGGAGAAAATGGACCTGATTAAAACTCTGGCAAAGGTGAATACTTCTTGATCTAATAATGGTTCCTCCATCTGGAGAACTCCTGCTCTTCCACAGAAAACTGGCATCTGTTTCAAAGCCATGCTTCCATTCTCCTCTCCTCCTATTTTTTTTTACGAGTAACATTGGCTCTTAACTATATTTAATTTCTTATCCCAGAATAAATGTTTTCTTTTTTGTGTGTGTTCCTTAAATAAGATGGCAGGTAGCATGTAATAATGTCATTTAAAACATTCAAAATAAATGCATTTAGTATTTTTGGTAATGAAGAAGAAGAATCTGATTGAGAAATAGCAGTTAAAGGAAATTATACACTGAATACTCTGAATAACCCTGAAGCCTGTGAAAAAATGGACTCATACTTAATTTTAAGAGAAAAAGGGTGAGCGCAGCTCTAAAATTGTTGGGTGGGGGCAGGGAGAGGTTTCCTCTATTTGGTAGTTCATCGGTGTAGAACCTCCTTTTTGTTAGTAATAATTGCTAGTGGGTTGCTAGCGAAAGCCTTGTGATGCTGTCTGGCTGCCACTGGCGATAAAACTATTATGATGAATCTAAGGCAGAGCAACCTAAGGACCAGCATCTCACTCTAGAAGCGTAATTTCCCAACCAGAGAAGACAGCAAGGGTTGTTAGAGATAAGAAAATTCTACCTGATGCCCCAACCAGTGTTAGGAGGAATGGAAACCTACGGGTGGTCCAGTAACCTGTAATTACACGTAAACTAAATGTAGACTTGAACCATGTTTAGAGAGAAACTGTTGAAAGATTTTCTCAGTGTTACTGCTTGTTAGAGTGAATTCCGGGTAATATGGAAGAAAAAGCAGAAATCAAAACCAAACTGAGGCTGAGAAATTCAGCATTATGACTCAGAAGAGGAAAAAAGGTATCACGTGGCTACAGTATCTGTGCTTTAAGAATGGGGTTTTGCACACCGAAGTTGAATTGGTGTCTTAGAGGAGTAGGTACATGTGCCCTATGCTATGCTAAGGAGGTTGTCCATGGAAATCAATAAACTGAATCACGAGAATGAAGGATGAATAAATGTGACACACAGAGATGTCAAGAAAAGGAGCAAAGAATCTGCATCAGGACAGTCATATAACCAGTATGAGGCTCATGCAAAACTGGAGGACACTACAGCTCCTTATTTTTATGAGGAGGCATGGTGCCTGACGAACTACTGCTGGCATTGATAAGAAAATCAGAGTCGTGGCTGGTGTTTGTATTGAGTGGACAGAGAGTTGTATTTGGACTGATTAATAGCTGGCTGGCTTCCTACAGTGACTATCTAGGATGGGATGGAAGCCTGCCATGTGTTATCAAACTAGCTGATGTTCTTGCTAAGTGATTTAGCAGGTGATGACTGAACAGTGAAATGAAACATCTCTAGGGATTAAGAGATTTTGGACAACACATTGAAGGAAGTATTTTCTAAGTTAAAACTTGGGGGAAAAAAGGAAGAACCTCTGAGAGGCATATGGCTTCACAGTTATTGTTAACAAAATTTTTAGACCATGTGAGAGACTTGATTTTTTTTTTCTTTTTTTTTTTTTACTAGAGAAGTAATGCTTCTTGTGAAGAAAGGGAAGAAGATTTTGCTTAAAAGCTAACTGGACTGATAGAGAACTATTATTATACTTTTATTTTTAAAAATATCAATATTACAATATTATAATGTCAATATACAAGATTAGAGAGGAAAGTATAATGAACTCCATGGACTCATCAGTCAGTTTCAACAGTATCAACAACATTTCTGTAATACCAAATGCTAGTCAATGTTCACATTTTCCCGATTAAATTGCCTATTTATTTGCCTATTAAATTTATTTGCCTGTTTGAAATGGAGTACAAACAAGATCCATACTTTGTGATTAGTTGATGTTTTTTTAAGTCTCTCTAAACTGTGGGTTCTCATTCCATTTCTCCCTTTGCTTTCCTTGCTAATTTTTATTGTGGAAGAAACTGGATCAGGTATTCTGTAGAGTTCCTAAGCTCTGATCAGGGTTTCCTTGATTGCAACTTTACGGGGTCATTTAACGCATGTTTCTGTCCCTTGTATTTCCTACAGATTGGTAGTTAGATCTAATACTGTGCTATCTAATACAGTACCACTGGCCACACATGGCTATTTGAATTTAAATTAATTAAAATGAAATTAAATGAAAAATTCAGTTCTTAGTTGCCCTCACCACATTTCAAGCACTTAATGGATACCTCTGGCTATTGTACCAGCACAGATATAGAATATTTCCATCATCATAGAAACTTCTGTTGGACAGCAGTGATGAGTTTAAAGTTCTTTTTTTCTTTTTTTTGGAGGACTTTTTCATAGGGAGTAGTGTGGTCTCTCTCTTTTTTTTTAATAAATTTAAAAAATATATTTATTTATTTATTTGGCTGCGCTGGGTCCTAGCTGTGGCATGTGGGATCTTTGTTGCGACATTTGGGATCTTTAGTTGCGGCACGTGGGCTCTTAGTTGCGGTATGTGGGATCTAGTTCCCTGACCAGGGATCAAACCCGGGCTCCCTTCATTGGGAGTATGGAGTCTTAACCACTGGACCACTAGAGAAGTCCCTGGTCTCTCTTTTTTGTGTGTGATGTTATTAGTTATTGATGAATCATTACCGAGGCCCAGTAATTCATTAGGAGTTGCCAAAGTGATATTCTGTCTTTCCTTCTGCATTTATCAGAATACTTTTAAAAAGAATATTCCCCTCACCAGCTCTTTGATTACGCTGAGGTACAGATCCCATATAGGACAAAACCAAAAAAATTGCTCATTCTATTTATTCCATAATACATACACAAACAGTAGTCTTAGAATAACAGTAGTAATGGCACCACCACCTATATGATTATGGGAAGTAGTTGTTTGGGGTCTTTTTGTCTGTGATTATAGCTATATCCCACCAGGCATGCACACTCAGATTACCATGTTTTAAGGTCATTTGTGCTTATACCACAAACTGGATACACAGATTCATTTATTTTATTTTACTTTTGATTTTAAAGGTTCCTTTTAAAAATTACATATTGTCTTATAATTATGTAGAATATTTACCATGATTCCAAACTCAGATTTACAAATGCAATTATGTTTTTTAAAAATCTAATTTCTATCTCTGTTGCTTCCACCTTGTTCTTGCCACTTTCCTTCCCACCCCAAAGGTAACCATCTTTTAGAAATGATTTAATTTTTCCCATTTTAATATAAGCAAATAGACACACACACACACACACTCTCTCGATATATGTGGCCTCCGCTCTGTCAAACTGTTTTGAAGTTTTGTGGTCACTTATGAGGTCTATTTTATTTGCCTTTTTTTTTTCTTTCCATATCTCTTTTTGTATTTAGGAGAGATTATATTTTTGTTCTGTTTACCTTTATTGTATAATTAAACTTCTCCCTCCTCTCCCTCTCTTTCTATATGTGTGTATCCCATTGTCTGTTAGTGAAAATAACTACTATCTGCTACAGCTGGCCCTTGAACAACATGGGTTTGAACAGCTTAGGTCCTTTTGTCTCAGTGTCCAAAGATTTTTTTTTTCTTTAAAAACTAACAGTAGTTTTACTAGAATATGTCTCAGCTCTTTTTGGTCAATTTGTTTCAGATATGCTGTGTGCCCTTTCAATGTATACTTTCACATTGTCTTTCATCTCAGGAAAGTTTTCTTGAATTACTGATTTCATTATTCTATTGTTTTGATTTCTTTTTTTTTTTAATAAGGACTCCTATTATATGCATCCTGTATCTTCTTTGCTTATTTTCCATATCTATCATTCTCTCTTAAATCCTTCATTTTTTCTGATTTTTTTGTTTTTTCTAAAAGTTTTTCTTTTTTCCATCTTTTATTTCTCAAAGACACTATTCATTGGTTAATATGCTCTTGTGTTCCTTCTGTTTAGTCTATATTCTTGAAATCATTATTTCCTTCTTTTTCCTGAGTTTTGTCACTTCTTTTCAAATCTTTCTTTCCTCTAGTCATCTCATTTCTGAATTAATATAGTATTTATTAATAGTTGTCTTTATAAATGTTATTGTTTTCTTAATTTAGTTTGTTTTGAAATAATAGATTATCGCTTTCATTGGTTTTATTGGCATGTCTTTCTGGCATTTTATTATCGGCGGTATCTTGTTCTATTCCTTTCGTCTATTTTCTTATAAAATCCTTGAGTGTGATTTAATCATGATTCTTTTCCATTGCTCTTTAAGTTAAATCATGTTAAATAAGTGAAATATTTTCCTGTGCTCTTTTTAAAAAATATTTATTTATTTATTTTTATTTGTAAATTTTTTTTGGCTGCGTTGGGTCTTCGTTGCGGCATGAGGGATCTTCGTTGCAGCGTGCGGGCTCTTTGTTGCGGCACGCGGGCTTCTCTCTGTTTGCAGTGTGCAGGTTTTCTCTCTAGTTGTGGCATGGGCTCTGAAGTTTGCGGCACACAGGCTCTCTAGTTGAGGCACGCGGGCTCAGTAGTTGTGGTGTGCGGGCTTAGTTGCCCCATGACATGTGGGATCTTAGTTCCCTGACCAGGAACCAAACCTGCATCCCCTGCATTGGAAGGCGGATTCTTTACCACTGGACCACTAGGGAAGTCCCTATTTTCCTATACTTTTAGAAGGAAATGTAAGCCAGAATAGTTCTCATGGTTCTAGAGCCTCTCCTTCTGTTGTTTTTGCAAAGTGATTAAAAAAATGGGGGGGGGGGGCGGGTGCTCATCATATCTGAGATCTGCTGCGTCTCTTTTGTTCCTCTACTTTTATCTGGACATTCTCTTTCTTTTGCCCTTTATTGTTTCCCTCCTGCTAAATGTGGCTTTTACTCCTAGCACTTTCTTTACACCATGGGGCTTTACCCTGGAAGGGAACTTGAGTTTTTAATTTTGAGCATTTTTAGGGCCCAGGCTTCTCCCACAGTGTTAGACTGTCCTCTTATACTCATCCAGTGAATTGGATTCTGCAGAGCCCTCGCCAGTTTGGGCCACAATTCCAGTGAATATATGTTGATTTGGGGGCTCTTCTATTCTTGGGGTCATCAGAAGCCCTGCTGCTCCCCCTGTGTTTTTTCTCTCTCAGATGCTGAGACCACACACAGGTCTTTGTCCTCACCCACACTTATTTTGGCATTCATGGGGATACCTTGTCATCTAGTTTTTATGTATTTATTGTTCACAGTTCTATTTTGCTATCCTGGTTGCTCATTTTTAGTGGAGAATTTGAATAGATTTAAAAACTGTGCACTGCCATTTTCTTACGGTCTTCCAAAGGAGCTTTTAAAAATGAAAGCAGTTTCTAGGCATGAATGGAGTGGGGAGGAGATGCTTAGTGATTGTGTGTATTTTAACATTTCAAAAATTGATAATTTTAAAAACTGAGCTAGAGCCTCGTAGATAACCTTGAGACTTGTTTGTCAGGGATACAAGATGGACATGGGTCATATATACCTTTCCATGGTGGTCACAAGAAACATACCTGGAAAGAGAAACTGGCTCTATTTGGAGCAAGTTTAGAGGAAGTGGCGAAAGGGACTCACAGCTGTTTCACATAAGTAAAGGTTTTGTTCTTTTCCAGGGGTAGATCTAAGTTCAAAGGGGTAAACCTCCAAAGAAACAGATTTGGACTGATGATAATTTTCTAATAATCAGAGTACTGTAAAGGTAGTGTTGTTTTCTTAACAGGTAATGATTTATCTCTTCCCGGAGGTATTAAAACACCAGTTTGAATTCATACTTTAGAAAGATAGTTACACTGCATAGTCTTCATGACCCACCCTCCGTGTGTGCTTGGCATCAACACCCTTGAGTCCCCTGCAATTGAAATGCCTGGAAAACTATATTATACTTTGGCCACACACTTTGTTTATTATTTTGTTTTTTAATACAGCACTTATTGAAACGAAGTGGACAAAATGCCAGTAATTTGAATCAGAATGGCATATCTCTGAGAAGCCCTTGGGAGAAAAAAGAGTGTCTTCGTCTTTTTTCTCTTCCACAGCTAATATAAGCCTTACACGTGGAGGTGCTTAATATGTATTTATTGAATTGAACTGGAAAGAAAGACTTTCTGTTGATTAGAGATCCTTTTTGGGAGAACTAATCTTTCTTTATAAGTTAATACAGGAAACTGATTTCTGTAATTTCAAGCAAATCCATTATCATGTATTTTTAAATAATGCCAGCTTAAAATACTTCAAAGACTAAAATGATATAAAGCATGTGTCAGTCATTCTGGGATGGGCTGTGCCCATCCTCCAGGTTCTGATGAATAAGAATAACTCCTTCATTCTCTTGAGTTCTAGGGAAACATTATTAAAAAAAAAAGAAAGAAAGAAAGAACGAAAGAAAGAAAAAGATATGCTTTCCATGAAATCTCCCAATAAGGAATCTATAGCCAAATGAAAAGTGAAATGAAAATAAAAGTTCTGTGTCCTCAGGTGATTTAACTCTATCGGTGGTTTTATAAAAGTTGTCCTTATAATGTTAGATTTAGTGTTAAAGCTAGAATGGCCTTTCGAGATCATCTGGCTGAGAAGTTCTTACCCAGAGGATAGTGATGGGCTTTAGAGATCTGTGAACTCATTAAAATTCCATACAATTTTTGCATGTTTGTGCACATAGGCACTTTTCTGGGGAAAGATTCATTTTCCTTAGATTCTCAGAAGTGTCTTGACACTGACAAAGTTTCAGAATTTGTGAGTCCTAATCCATTCCCTTAGAATTAAAGATAGACAAGGAGGCACAGAAATTCTTGTGACTTCCTTAAGGTTACCCTGCTGGGTACTGAGGAACCAGGGCTATTCCTACTTCAGAGAAGGCCAATAGGCCTTATTCTAAGCAGCTTTTTGTATTTGCTCATTTAATCCTTTTAACTGTCCTTGAAAGTAGCTACACTGATTGTCTTCGTTTTACAGGTGAGGAAACAGAAACAGGGAGGTTAGATAATTTGCCCTGAGTCCCATGATGAATGAGTGACAGAGCAGGATTTGGACCCAGGCATTCTGGTTCTAGAGACCGTATCTTTAACAGCTGTAGTCCACCACCCCTCACAGAGGCTATGCCAGGATGCCATGCAGCCAGTAAACTGTTTCAGGACGTTGTGAGATGGAATTTAGGATGTAAACATGGTTCTTGTTTGTTGTAAAATAAATGAAGTGTTTTTAATAAGTTTTTATAGAGTTAAACGTATTGAAATATGCTTTTTCCTAGCATGCAATGATGCTGCCTGTTTTGACCCATCATATTCGCTACCACCAGTGCCTAATGCATCTGGACAAGTTGATAGGATATACTTTCCAAGATCGTTGTCTGTTACAGGTAAGAATTACTCTCCTGTACATTTATATAATAACAAGATAGGAGTAATTCATCTTGCAGGTTACAAATGGAGCACTGAGATTCTCTACTCTGGGAGATGATGAGGACGTTTAGAAACAAAGCTCTCTCCATTACTCTACTCTTATTGCCACTTTCAAACCCTTTTTCTCACTTTTTTTTTTTTCCTTTTTGATGCTGTCCCTAAAGAAATAGACTAAAGCTAAAATTTGCCCGTCAAACCTGACCTCTTCTTTCAGCTTTTCCTCCTTTATGGCTCTTCTTTCCAGGTGCTGCGTATTCTAATTCTTCTCTGAAAGATGTGGTTTTTTAGGTTTGTTTAGAAGAGCTTGCACGAAAGCTTTGGAAATTTGACACTGGAGGAAATAAGATGGAAAGATCAGGGCTTAAAATTTGACTAGATAAACAGATCTCTTTCCTGTTTCATTTGAGGAGATATAAAGATGGTACTTCTATGCTGAGGTTTTTTTTGTTTTTGTTTTTATGCTGAGTTTTTAAGACTGAACTTATTTCATTGAAATTTTAGCTGGCCATGACCCACCCAAGTCATCACTTAAATTTTGGAATGAATCCTGATCATGCCAGGAATTCTTTGTCTAACTGTGGAATTCGGCAACCCAAATATGGAGATAGAAAAGTTCATCACATGCACATGCGCAAGAAAGGTATGTTTGGATTCCACTCTCCTGTTTTGTTCTGTGTCTCCTGTTGTAAATTAAATCCCCACCAGGAATGGTTCCCTGGTGACTGTTTCATTCTCTCTTTCTTTAGTGTTTCCTGACCCATATGTAATAACATTCACTTTGAGCAGAGCATTATGATAAGAGTAGATAAATTTGTGAGAAAATTTTCTTTCTCCTATCGAGTGTTTTAAGTAACTAAGTTGATCAAACTTGTAGACATGCTAGTCAAATTGGGGTGAGATAGATAATTTTCTTTCTACATGTCATATGATGGTCCTAGAATTCTTCTAACAGTATTTAGTTGTGATTTTTTTTTTTAATAGGAATTAACACCTTAATAAATATTATGTCACGCCTTGGCCAAGATGACCCAACTCCCTCAAGGTAAAGTAGATTTTTTCTTTTTTAATTTATTTATTTATTCATTTATTTATTTTTGGCTGTGTTGGGTCTTTGTTTCTGTGAGGACTTTGTCCAGTTGCGGCAAGCGGGGGCCACTCTTCATCGTGGTGCGCGGGCCTCTCACTATCGTGGCCTCTCTTGTTGTGGAGCACAGGCTCCAGACGCGCAGGCTCAGCAGTTGTGGCTCACGGGCCCAGTTGCTCCGCGGCATGTGGGATCTTCCCAGACCAGGGCTCGAACCTGTGTCCCCTGCATTAGTAGGCAGATTCTCAACCACTGCGCCACCATGGAAGCCCCAAGTAGATTTTTTAATAATAGCTTTGTTGAGATATAATTCACATACCATACAATTCCCCCATTTAAAGTGTACAATTCAGTGGTTTTTGGTTTATTCACAAAATGGTGCAACCATGATCACTGTCTAATTTTAGAGCATTTTCATCACCCCCAAAAGAAACCCCATACTCCCCATTTCCCTCAGCCTGCCCAGCCCTGGACATCCACCAGTCTTCTTTTAATCCATGTTCAATATTTATGGATTTACCTATTCTGAACATTTTGTATAAATGGTGTCATACAATATGTGGTCCTTTGTGACTGGTTTATTTTACTTTACATTATGTTTAAAAGATTTATCCATGTTACAGTATATGTCAGTGTTTCTTTTTATTGCCAAATAATATTCCATGGTATAGGTATACCATGTTTTATTTATCTAGTCACCAACTGATGGTCATTTGTTGTTTTTACTTTTTGGTTATTATGAATGCTGTTGCTATGAATATTTGTATACAGGTTTTTGTATGGACATATGTTTTGATTTTTCTTGGGTATATACCTAAGAGTGGAATTTCTGGATGATACGGTAACTCTGTTTCACCTTTCCTTTAAGGAACTGCCAGACTGTTTCCAAAGTGGCTGCACCATTTTATTTTCCCAGCAGCAATATATATGAAGGTTCTGATTTCTTCACATCTTTCCCAACACTTGTTATTATCTGTCTTTTTGAACCTGGGCTTTCTAGTGGATATGAAATATTATCTCATTGTGGTTTTGTCATATTTCCCTGATGGCTAATGATGTTGAGCATCTTTTCATGTGCTTATGGGCCATTCGTGTATCTTCTCTGGAGAAATATCTATTCAGATCCTTTTCCCATTTTTAATCAGGTTACTTTTTGTTGTTGAGTTACAATCATTTTTTAATGTATTCTAGATACAAGTCCCTTATCAGGTATGTGATTTGTAAAAATCTTTTCTCGTTCCGTGGATCATCTTTTCACTCTCTTAGTGAAGCACAAAAGTTTTGATGAATTCCACATAATAGATAAATTTTGTTGCTTTTGTTGCTTCTGCTTTTGGTGTCATGTCTAAGAAACCATTGCCTAATCTAAAGTCACGAAGACTTACATCTGTTTCTTCTAAGAGCTTTATGGGTTTTTTCCTCTGACATTTAGATCTGTTCTGTTCTGAGTTAATTCTTATATATGGTATGACATAGAGGTCCAGCTGCATTCTTTTCCTTGTGGATATGCAGTTGTCCCAGCACCACTTCTTGAAAAGGCTGATCTTTCCCCACTAAATCATCTGGGTTGAAATCACCCTTGACAGTATATTTGAGGGTTTATTTTTGGATTCTTAGTTCATTCCATTGATCTTTATGTCTGTCCTTAAGCCAGTACCACACTGTCTTGATTACTGTAGCTTTGTAATAAGTTTTGAAATCTAGAAATGCAAGGTCTCTTCTCCAACTTTCTTCTTTTTTTTCAAGACTGTTTCAGCTATTCTAGACCTGTTACATTTCCACATGAATTTTTTAATTACCTTAAGAACTTTTGCAAAGAAGCCAGCTGGGGTTTTGATAGGGATTGTGTTGAGTCTGTGGATCAATTTGTGAATGCTTACCATCTTAATGTTAAGTCTTCTGCTTAATATTGTCTTCTGTTCCCTGAACATTAGATGTCTTTATTTTTTCTTTGTTGTCTTTAATTTCTTAGTAATGCTTTTTACTTTTCAGAGTATACATTTTGTATATCTTTTGTTAAATTTATTCATAAGTATTTTATTCTTTTCGATGCTATTATAAATGAAATTTTTTTCTTAATCTTTATTTTTGGATTGTTCATTGGAAGCATATAGAAATACAGTTGATTTTTGATTATTGATCTTGTATCTTGCAACCTTGATGAGCTCATTTGTTAGCTCCAGTAGTTTTTTAGTGAATTCCTTAAGATTTTCTATATAGATGATCATTTCACTTATAAATAGAGATATTCTTACTATTTCCTTAACAGTCTGGATGCCTTTTATTTCATTTTCTTAACCTAGTTGCCCTAGCTGGAGTCTCCAGTACAATATCAAATAGAAGTGGTGAGAGAGGATCCTTACCTTCTTCCTAATCCTAAATGGAAAACATTCTTTTACCATTGTGTATGATGTTATCTCTGGGTTTTTCATAGGTGCCTTTTATCAGATTGAGGAAGTTCCCTTTTATTCCTAATTTGCTGAATGTTTTTGTCATGAGAGTGTGTTGAACTTTGTCAAATGCTTTTTCTGCATCTATTAAGATGATCATGTGTTTTTTTCATTTATTTTATCCACATGGTGTATTACATTAATTGATTTTGGGGTGTTAAACCAACCTTGCCTTCCTGGGATACATCACACTTGATCATGGTATATAATCCTTTTTATATGCTATGTTTAGTTAGAATTTAGTTTGCTTGTATGCTGTTGAGGATTTTTGGTCTCTAGTTTTCCTTTCCTGTGACATTTTAGTCTGGTTTCACTATTAGGATAATACTGGCCTCATGTAATGGGTTGGAAAGTTTTATATGTTAGCTTTCCTTATTTTATTTCTTGATTTTAAGTGATACCTTAATATATTAATATTCTCACTTTGTGGCCTGGAACCCCTGAAGAACCTGGGAAGGAAGTAGGCTGAGTCTATGTAAACTCGTTAACACCCTGGAAAACTGAATGGAAGTAAATGCCAGATGCTGGTGGGGCTCTGATGTTGCTCTCAGGAGGCTTATCTCTGTGTGTGAAGCACAGCAGGTTCTATTTTGAAAGCCAGTAGAGGAGGTTGCTTGAGGGCGGCTTGCTTTTTAAAACGGGGCATTGAAGAGTTGAATAGCCAGGTTTGTCCCTCTTGGGATCCAGACTTAGATGGATGAAAGGCAGGTAGAGCAGGGTTGGAAGTGACAGAGTTGAGACACTGCTGCAGCTGGTAACTGGCCTCCACAGTGAGGTAGGTGCCCAGCCGAGCTAGTGCAGCTTCCTTTTCTACCTTTTTCTTCATGTATCACTTTTCTTTTCAAATAGACTTGCCTTGACGTTGCTGTCTTTTGAGGTTATCATAAACCAAACTGTCTTTCCTCTTCAATCAAGAGGTAAAAAGAAAGGCAGGACAGAACTTTAAAATTCCAATTTGAAGATGATCACATGCCTCACTGCTGTGTTCTGTGAGGGTCTAAGATCAGAAAAGGACTGTCTAATTAGAGGAGCCCTTAATCACACCCTCAGGGATAGCGTGGCCGTGGTTTCATTTTACCTTGCTATATTGTGGAGTCTCCAGATGACCGGTTCTGTATTTTAATAAGTGAAACCCTGGGTCCCCTGCAGCCCCTTTAGCAAGGCCGCACACGCAATAGATGTGTCCTTTTCAATGATGAAAGCACAGGTTTAAGTGATCTTTGTCTCATCTACCCCAACCACAGTTATCGGTATGTAAATTATGTCTTTTGGTAGCATTGTTTAAACCTCATGGTTTATGTTTTCTTACTGTGGCAAAGGGAATGATAACTGAGAAACTGTGTTCTGTCTGAATTTACCATTTTGAAAATGATACCATTGATAGAGAATAAACAGATGATCTCTCTTGTCCTTTGACTTCTGCTCTGGCCTCTGCTGCTTGTGCTGAGAGCCTCTTGCAGTAGGTCTGATCTTTTGGCTGATGCAGAGTCGACCCCAAGTTTCTGTTCAGAAAGACCCTCCCAGCCTCGGTGGCCGGGCCGGCTGCTGCTTTGTTGCTGCTGTCCAGTAGCCCCAGCTGTGTCAGTACAGCCCTGGGAGCCATACTGAAGAAACTCAGACAAATGCAGTCCAACAGACATTTATCCAGTGCCTTTTGAGCTTGAGGCAGTTCGTAGATATTTTACAGGGATCCAAAGGCAAGTAAGACAAAGCCCCTGCTCACCAGGAGGTGTGACTGCCTGGGGTGGGGTAAAAGTGCCGTAAACATAAGTAACTTCATATAAGGAAGACTCTGCTAAGTGCTTCAGTGAAGGTCAGAAACAAAACATACACGCCAGACTAGGGGCTAAGGAGAGCTCTGGTGGTTGTTCACGGATTATAGGTCAGTTATTATGCACTGTGCACCAGAATAATTGCATTCACTTGAAACGACTTGCCCTCTTCCCTGTTTGTTTCTTAGTTTGCTCTTATAAAGTGGGATGCAGTAGTCTCTGCTCCTTGTAAGTATTTGTATATCTTTGAAACAAACACTGTCCAATTTCAAATGTCAGTGGTTATATCTCCTCCCAAGCAAGCTTGCTCAGAATTTCAGACTGGAGAAAGGAAAGAGAGAGCCAACGAGCTAGTAGGTTGTTTGGGGAATCTGTGTCTGGCACTGAAGGTGGAGGAGCAAGGCAGGTAGGGGAGCTTGATGGAATTCTTCCCCCAACCCCTCTGAATACCACTCCTCTCGCCCCTGCCCATCCTGCAGTGCAATTAGTGCCGCCTTCTGCCAGGTCTCCCATCGGGCTGCCTCTCCAGGCTTCATCTTGCTATTTCTGGAGCCTCCTCTCTAGATCTTAGCTGTAACCTGCTTGAAAGCTTTCTGTGACGTCTCGTCACCTACTGAATAAGTCTGAACTTCCCCACCTGGCAGTCTCAGCACCCAGTGATCCAGGCACATCACTCTCTTCCCTGTGGCTCTCTGCACACCAGTAAGACTGAGGGACTTGCTGTGCCGCCAGGCGTACCCTCTCCCTTCCCTGAATGCCAGCAGTAATTGTACCTGCGGAATGCCCTGTGTACCCTGTGACATCCTGCCCAGATCCTGCTAGCATTTGTTTCATTGTGCGTGTTCTGGTTCTCCCAGGTATTATAACTGTGTCATAGTCTGATTTTTTTTTTTTTAACCGTGAGCATTTTGAAGGTCTTTTGTCCTACTCTCTTTTTTCTTTTTTCAAATTCTTTTCCTTTTCCAACTAATGCCTTTCACAAAGCAGGGGCTCAGTAAATAAGTCTTAAAGGAAAGAATGCCATTCATGACATTACTTTTATTCCAGGTTATTTACTCGTTGACTAGAAATAGGGAAATGGGGCCATTAGGAAAGGTCATGGTCAGGGCCATCAAAAGTTTAAATGGCTGGTTACTCTCTTAATCTGATTTGGGATCAGCTGACATTTACAAAAAGACACGAAGACTTAAAATTAATAAATAAAAATCTGTCTGCCTATCAAAACTACAAAATAATTAACTTTTATGATGGCATCATCTCAAGTGAATATGCCACCCATAATTTTTTAAAGTGTCACTATTTAACCACATAAATCTCAGTTGTATAGTTATATTTAACTCACGCACATTACAATGAAATGTTACCACAGAGAAGGTCTCTGAAGGATTAGGCATTCGGTTCAGCCTTGTACTCCAACATGAGAAACAGCCTGTGAGATGCACATTCATCATGTAATTAAGATATAAATACAATGCAATCTCTGCACTGAGGGGGAGAGTATTAATTTTGATGAGGGACTCAGGCAGGGATTCCTCTGGAGCTCTCATTTTGCTAGACCTTGAGAGGTGGGTAGGTTTTCAATGTGTCTCAGTGCACAGGGGAGAGTAGAAGCCTCCAGGGCGGCAAGGAGCTTGGCCTGAACACAGGCACTGAGTATTTTAGGGGATGCCCTTTTCAGAGAGGACCAGGCAGTTTTGGAACAGGACCCTGTGCAAGGGTGGGAGAGGATAGCAGTGGACAACAAGACTGAAAAGGTTGGTTAGGCCTATTTTGAAGGACTTTAGATGCTAGGTTAAATTTAGAATTTGCAGTTTGGACCATGGGAAGCTAGAACATTGTACCAAAGCTGATTTTTCAGTGTTCTAACTCTCTCTAAGAATGCATTCTCCTGTCTCTCGTCCACCTGATAGTGGTGTGGAAAGAGTCACAATTGTTAGGGTGATGTCTCCTTGCTTTAAATCTGACTCCCAGGGGGAAGGAAGCACCAGGGTGGGAAGCCTGAGACACGTAGTAGGAGGGGACACTCCCTCCCTTTCCCACCAGGCAGCCCCTGTACCTCCAGCTAAGATGGCCATCAGTGTTCTTGATTATGAGGAATAAGGTAGGGTGCTTTGATTACTAAAGGAGCTAACTCTCAGTATCCTTTTTTTTGAGAAGAGAGGGAGGAAATATAAACGTGTGCTATTTTAAGTGATCTTTTTAATTCTGTAGGATTAATCACAACGAACGGTTGGAGTTCCTGGGTGATGCTGTTGTTGAGTTTCTGACCAGGTAAGTAGGCTTTTCTGCCATTCCCCAATGATTGCATTTTATAGGTAACATACTTAATACATACCTTCTTTGTAATTAGCCAAATAAGGCCTTGAAACACCATGTTTTTGGTCTCCTCTGTAGAGCTTAAAAGCTGCATGTCTCTGGCTCTTGCCCTGATAACTTGCACTCACTGATGCTGTAATGAGCAAGATTACAAGATGAAAGGCTAGTGTCTCTGTCCTGTCAAGTTTATGTTCAAGTTGCTGCAGCCAGAAGAGATCAGCTTGTCTTGGTCTAGATGCTTCAGAGCTTATATTCAATTTGTAGCGAAAGGGATGATATTTTAAAATGTCATTTCATTTTCTAGGATTTGTCTTTGATCCCTTTCTCACTCTTCCTGAACTCAAGGGAAGTAAAGTTTACAAGAATTTTAATAACTAGATTTTGGGGTAGGGTGTGTGTGTGTGTGTGTGTGTGTGTGTGTGTGTCTGTGTATGTGTTTCTGTATGTTTGTATGTTTTCTCCGCAGAAATATTTTAGGGTCCTTAATTTGGAGGTAGGGGTAGGAAAGTACATTTTGTTTTTTCAATACTCATAAAATTTCCCTTTTAAAGGGAGATGACACATGTTTCTCTTGGAACTGTCTTGAGCTATTTTTATTCTCTTTAGGTCATTTCTTTTCCCGGAAGGACATAATGAGGCAAAGGGGCTGTTTTCTGAGCTTGTTCTCACTGGACACAGTAGGACTAGACAAGCTCAGCTGCCCCAATCAACAGTGGGTCTGAGACACCAGTGTGAGAGTTAGGGGAGCGCAGTTAGTGTCATGGTCTGAACAGGTCTTCCGTCGGCCTGCTTCCTAATTCCCTTACTTTCCTGATCAGCAGCGCCGGTTCTGTTTGCCACTCGTGTTCCTGTTCCTGTCCCTGTTCCTGTTCCTGTCCCTGTTCCTGTTCCTGTCCCTGTCCCTGTTCCTGTCCCTGTCTGTACTTGTGAAGAACGTGCCACACAGCTGCCCTGCTCAGAGCTCCCTGGCTCCTCTTCAGGGGCCCTCATAACCCAACCCAAGCAAAGCTCTCTGTTTCCAGGCTCAATTTTCATGTATTAGATAGGTTTGCTCTCGGCAGCGTGTGAATGTTTGTTCAGGTCTTTGTTGTTATCATATTTCAGGGAAATCTTTTTACAGAAGTCAGTGTGAACATATGAGTGAATGGTGTTGTTTGGGGTTTAGCACATTCAGATATACCGTGCATACCATTTAACTTTCAAAGACCCTACAGTTTAGTTCACTTCAGCTGGTATGTATTGCCCAGATATTATGTGTCAGGCCTGTTTTTTGGACTCAGAACCACAGACAGAATATTGTGATACATATTTACTTTTATGCTTTTTTTTTTTTTTTGGCAGTGTCCATTTGTACTATTTGTTTCCTAGTCTAGAAGAGGGAGGATTAGCAACCTATCGGACTGCCATCGTTCAGAACCAGCACCTTGCCATGCTAGCAAAGGTACGTCCAATATCTGAAGCATCTGTAGTGAAGTCATTCTCTTCTTCAGTCCATGCATAATTTTGCATTTGAATAAGTAACCCTTTAGGGTGTATTAAGGGTTTAATATTTTATAGATGAGGAAGGACTTTTTTGTTTGGGTTTTAAGGACTCAGCCTTATCAGTTCTGTTACCTTAGTGAGTTTCACCAGCAGCCAATGAACTCCACAGTGAGGTAACTTGCTAAGAGAAGAGGAAAAATTTGACAGATGTGCATGTACAGAGTTAAACATTTGGGGAAAGGAACATGAGAACAGAGTAAAAGAAATGAAACATTTCGTATTTTCCCTTTGTGTAATATTTCTGTATTACATTTGTTTTTAATTTACTTTAACAAGCAGAATTATAGCTTTGAATAGAATACTCCAGTCCATTTGTATCCACAGGGGATACTTTACAGATCTTTGAGAATTCCCCCCAAATCACAAATCCTATTAATTAAGATTTAGGTTTTAGGCTGTTCAGCTAGCCATGTTGACTTAGCTGAGTGACTAACAGAACCTTTTCTTGATTTAGATTCATGGTAGGCATGTTTCTTACATTATCTCATTTGATCTTCCTGTCTCTGTGCAGTGTCTCTTTTTTTAATTAATTTTTATTGGTGTATAGTTGCTTTACAATGTTGTGTTAGTTTCTTGCACTGTCTTATCATAAATCATAACGGATAGGACATGGGCACTTGCATGGGCCATCAGAATACCCGCAGGGGGACCATGGACAAATTGTTATTCTCTTGGCCAAGCCTCTGCTTTCTCATCTATAGAATGGAGATGGCGTTAGCATCTACTACACAGGGTGGTTGTGAGAATTAAATGAGATTATCATTTGAGTTTTAATGATTCCATTTGTAAAGTGCTTGGTGCAATGCCTGTTCATAGTAATCACATAAACATATGAATAAACTAGTAGGAGTTAGTTGTTTTTATTGCTGCTGCCACTTATAAATTACATTTATAAATCATTACATTTTATAGGCCTGTGGGTTTATTCAGTAGTAGGGGGGACAGTGGCTGTTAAATTCCCAAACAGTAGAGATCCATTAGAAAAGCTTTTGTGAGTTTTCCTTGATTTTTGCTTTAAGTAGTTTTATTTTTCTTCATTTTGATATAAATGTTGAAATCTGGTAGAAAAGACTAGATAAAACCCATTCTAGTTTTATGACTGACTTTTTAAAAAAGATATTTAGTTTATTTATTTATTTTATTTCGGCTGCATCAGGTCTTAGTTGTGGCACTCGGGGTCTTCGTTGCAGCCTGCGAGCTCTTTGTTGTGGTGCACGGGTTTTCTCTCCCTAGTTGTGGCGCGCGGGCTCCAGGGCATGTGGGCTCTGTAGTTTGCAGCACGCGGGCTCTCTCGTTGAGGCGTGCGAGCTCAGTAGTTGTGGCGCACGGGCTTAGTTGCCCTGCGGCATGTGGGATCTTAGTTCCCCGACCAGGGATCGAACCCACGTCCCCTGCATTGGAAGGCGGATTCTTTACCACTGGACCACCAGGGAAGTCCCTGACTTCTTAATTTGATCTTGCCAAGGCATTAATTACATCTAAAATGTGGTTACTTTTATCCCACGGTTTTCGTGTTAGCAAGAGTGCATTGCTTTATTATATATAACATCTTCATCACAGCTATGTTGGTAGGCTTTGACCTAGCTTCAGTGGCATTTGAGAATATAAACAGTGATGCCTTCAGGAAAAACTATGGGCAACAGGTATGCTAACTTGGTTTTAGCCTTACAATGAATGAAATTCCACAAGCTATATAAAACTGCTTCAATGTTTAGTTGATTTAATTGTCAAGATGCTTCCTGATAGTTCACGTAAGTGTCCGTTGGAAATGCCTTTAATAAGTAGATTGTCAGCACGCTCCCCCCACCTCGCCGTTGTTTTCTTTTCAGTTTCAGATATAATAGAATTGCATAATTGTTTTTCAAACAATTGTAGGGGGGATATTTACAAAGTGTGGGAAATTACCGTAGCATGAACATGGATGCTGTTACGTAACACAGTGGGTGCTGTACAAAGCCATGAGTCATGACAGGGGTGGCCAGTTTCTCCCTTCAGGGATTTCTGTGTGATCTTTCTCCACCCCAAACCCTGACATTCCCATAGCACTCAACACCCATCTCCTCCAGCAGTAGGCAGTGGTGGTCTTACCCTTCTTCTGTCTAGACCAGTGGTTCTTAACCGTTTGGGAGGAGAGACTTGATGGAGCAGGATTGCTGACTCTGAGAAGGTAATGAAAGCTCTAGGTCAGCGCTCCAGACAGGAACATTTTAACACATGCACAGTGGAGCACCAGTCTCCTTTTTAAAAGTTCCACTAATGCCTTCATGAAAAAATAAAGATATAGAGGAGGGATTATGAGAAGTTGGAAGATTCAGAGCATTCCAGAATAGTTGTTTATAATATAAAATATGGCTTGCACTCTACTCTCAAGCACGGCTCCAGAGATAGCAAACCATTGGATTTTCCCAGTGAAGTTGTGAAACAAGTGAAATTTACATATTCTAGTATAAACTCTTGCACTTGGGGATCAATTTTTTAAAAAGAGGTGGTTTCTGCTGTTGCATTTGTGGTAGTCAAAACTCTCACTTGAGTTTATGATACACTCGTGAATTCCTAGGAATACAAAATACTGATAGCATATATGTCCCATTTTTATTGTCCCTTTTTCCAATGTAAACAGATACGGATATTTTTAACATACATATCAAGACACACAAAATCTGAGTCTCTTTTATCTGAGAGCTGATGAGATTCATATTGTCCTAGGTTGTTCATTGACTTGCGACTTGTTCCATTTACGTGGCATGTTATTGCTTAGTAAGTATTTATTGAACCGAATTACATGGTAATAGCAACAGATTTATTGCATGCTTATGCAATGTTTGTATCTTTCTCCTTTTATGGAATGAATTATGATTTCCATTTATTCAATCTCAGGAGTTTTATAAAAAACGATACTGTGTCTAGTTATGAAAGGACTTGATTTGTACATTGTAATACAATAGGATAAGAAATAAGTAGGTACTGAACTCAAAATAAAGAGAAAATATGGGTAAGACAGTAAAATGAAGGCAGAAGTAAAGTTAGTGTGCACAGATATATTCATTAAGTCCTACACAATTTCTAGAACTGGGCCATAAATTTGTCTCTAAACTTGTCTGAGGCCAAATAAAAAAAGAAAATATAATTCATTATAAACTGTACTCCCAGAGCCCTTAAGATAGTTCCAACCCATTGCTTAGATCTCACTGAGACTTTAGAAGGATGAATGTGGAAACTTCAAAAAGTGGACATAAGTGCAAAGATATATGGCTCCCCAAATCCTTGTCAAATAAAAAAAAAGATTTAGAGATATAAGGCATTTTGAAGTCTTCTGAGGGTCCCCATTTACTCTACCACATAAAAATCTCTTACATGTGGTACAAACGCCATCAGTACCACATAACTCTGGAATCCTAGAGGTTAACTTTGGGTTCGGTTTGTATCTCCCTAGACATATTGGGTGAACCCAAGGGTATGGTCTTGCAACAGAGGCTTATTCCAGCTTAAGCTAGTCCTTGTTCTGAACCTGGAATTGGACAGCTCAGATCTTATCAGTTCTGAACCAGATTGAACCATCAGAGTTCATAGAAGCTTGTTTGGGGAAAAGTCGAGGCTTGTCAGCGCTAAGCCATATGTAAGGACTCGTAGGGAATGGTGACTAAATTTTCACATAAGACCAATTAAATTGTAACCATACCCCTAGGAGATGCTGAGTTATTACAGTTACAATACGATTTTGTCGATTTTTTCTTACTTTCTGTCATCTTGAATTTTGTAGAAACTTGAACTGGATCGATTTATGCTTTATGCTCATGGACCTGACCTTTGTAGAGAATCAGACCTTCGACATGCCATGGCTAATTGTTTTGAAGCATTAATAGGTAATTTCTCACTTATAGTCTAGTTTCCTGCATGTCTGCAATGTCTGGAGAGTACATAAAATTCAATGTGGAGACTTGGGATAAAATTACTTGTTCCCAAAGCATGTGAGGTCCCCAGTATAATACCCACCTCCTTATACTATAGTTATGTTAGTTCCTCCAGAGCAGCAGTCATGCTTTCTTTTCTTGAATTCCTTGTACCATGTCATGTACATGCTTAGTATATACTGAACTGAAGTGCAGTGTATTAATATGGGGATGGATTACTTGCCAGATTTGATTCAGGATCACGTACATAAATAAGTTTCTGGTGAGGCCCTAATACTGTTTTTGATCACATTTTAAACTATTCACAGGATTTTCTGATTTAAACATCTTGAAGACACCACATATTTAAAATCCCAGGGCTTGAGTCTCTGTAACTATTGTTTATTCACTTGAAACAAGACTGATGCAGACACTTTACTTCCTCACTCAGGCTCTTTACTTCCTCAGTTTCTTTTTTACTGTAACTAGAATATAATTAGCTGTTTGTACAGGAAAGTTATGAAGAGTTAATTAGCTGGTGATTGCAAGTATGCTTTACAATGAAACGTTTCAGTAGATTGACAGTTCCTTGATTTTTTAAGGTAAATGATTGAGTACATTTTTCAAAGGGCTTTGTACTTCCTTATCAATTTTGCCCTCTTTCTTTGAAAATGAATATAAAAGCTTCCCATTGTAGTTCCATGCTGATGATGGTAACAAGAGAATGTTTAATAATTATCCACAGTCTTTTCACAGGTATGTCTGTTTTGCACAAATATGTCTATTTTCAGAGGGTTTGTCACGTGGAGTGACTGTGCTCTGTAGACATAATACTTTTGACGGTTAATGTTACAGTTGGCCCCATAGCCAGGCACACATGATTCAGTTCCCTTTTGTATCATTTATTGGCTCTGTGTCTTTGCCAAGTTATTGAATCTCTTTGAGGCTCAGTTTCCCCACCTATGACATGGAGATAGTATCACTCACCTCACAGAGTTGTAACCATCTTAGTATCTGATCCTGGTTGCATCAAATCCAGAGCAAAGTTCCATTTCCTTTAACCCTCCCCAAAATCACCTGCTATGGGCCCCAGTCCTGTAAATCTTTTCTAATACCCTCTTACTAAGGTGCCCTTGAAGGTGAAGATAAGAATGTGAAAATGCTTTGCACAGGGCCTAGGACATGAGTGACCCCCCAAACCCCTACTACTACTAATGCTGTCATCATCATCATTATTATTGTTATTATTATCATTATTACTACAACTATTGATAAATAATAAGTGTATTTAGTCATCAAAAGCCCTGGTGACTAAGTATCTGAATATTTTATGTGGAAAAGAGCCTTTCTGAAGACAGATGTAAAAAATATGAATTTAAGAACTATCCTACCTCAGCTATTTGATACCCAGTTAAGATGTTACTGTCGTACTTACTGGTTATGATGAATGGTAAACATGTGTACAGTGTTTAGTTATTTCAAAAAATTTTTAATAATTATTTCTAATTAAAGGTAAAGGTTATCCTGAGTTTTATTTGCAGAAACCTTAATTGATCTGAACTCAGATTTTATCTGTGGTCTGAAATACAAACTATAAATATAGAAAATAAGACATAACATTTTCATAAAGTTAAGTATTTGTGCATAGTTCCCTTAGTCACTAATGGTTCATACCCATATCCTTCACGATAGTTCATAGTTGGCCTCTTTTTCTTACAAAATAAGGTTTATGTTTTAGTAAATTGAATTTCATATTTCAGTCTAACTTATAACACAAAGCATAGCTAAAAGAGGGAAAATGCTACCTTTCAAACAATTGCTTCTGATCTTGCCGAATTTTTCTGTGAGTGGGTTTTGGCTTGCCTTTTTGCTTTTTTATGGAGATATGTAATTTTCTCTGAATACTAATGCAGCCTTCCTTTTGGCATTCTCTTCCTTTTATCTAGGAGCTGTTTACTTGGAGGGAAGCCTGGAGGAAGCCAAACAGTTATTTGGACGCTTACTCTTTAATGATCCGGTATTTATCTCGATTCATTTGATTTTTCTCAGTTATATATCATTACAGAAGATTTTATATCAATTAGTCTTTGTATTTTAAAGAGCGTGTAGGAGAAACAAAAACCCCAAATTTACCATAGATGGTAGATTTCAAGCACTTCAAAAATAGCATATTCAACTTTGTCACAGATGGGAAAGTTCTGTGGACATTTACACTAGTTTGTTTTCTACCCAAAACCCCATGTTTCCTCATGGTCACTTGTAAGTTAAATATGAATAGAAATAAGGTAGGACTTTGCTTTATTTTGAAGTATCTTGAAATTAATTATGATTTTATATTTTATAATCAGTGGGTACCTATCCCATGCAGGCTTAGTTGAAGCTATAGCCTTTTGGCTTTTCTGTTTATGATTTGTTTTTATGTAAGTTATGTAGACTAGATAAATGTATATTTATTTTAGAAAGTCAGTTCATAGGGAGTTTCTGATAGGGCTATGAATAAAGAATATGGAAGTACTTTTTTTTTTTAAAGCAAATTATAGTTTAAGAAAAAATGATAGATTCTAAAATAGTTTGTGTTGTTACTAAAGTATTAAGCTATTAATATTGCCAGGGCTCCCTTTTTAATCCTGCATGTAATAGAGCATACTGGCTGCTTTTTGTACCCAAACAAGTCAATTTAACATTTAAAGGGAGAGGCAACTCTGTATTCCTGATTGAAATGTCATTATAATTGAATGAAATAGCCCTCATGGAGCAGTAAAGAACATAGGAAGCCAGGGTTTTAAGCCTTTGTGAAACCTTCAACGTAAGTGGCTGTCAGATGTTATTACTGTATTCCTTAGGATAGGTAAAAAAAAAAAGAATCAATAGTTTTGAAAAATGGGGCCTGGATGATGCTCATATCTGAGGATTTGATCTTCTTTTACCTGTTTTTATAAAGATAGGTGGTGATTTTATATGTGTGAATTTCCTCCTGGTGGGAACATTATCTGCAGGTGTTCCACGTCCCCCATTTTGTCCTACAACCTATAAACAAGTGTGCATCTTGATTTGTCTCTGTAGCAGATGTATTTTAAGTCTTTTTCTCAAAACTTAAAATAACTTTGTTCTGGCCTTTATTTTTTGTTGGCAGTTTCAGCAACCTCTTTACTTTGTTTGCTCCTCCAGCCTTGCCTCTATGTGCCCCCTCACCCCTTGAACCTAGCCTCCACCTCCACCTCCACCTCCTCCTGCCGCTGTCCTCCCATCTTACCTGCAGCCCCCATCCACTCTGTGTTCCTGTTTTCCTGAATTATATGCAGCTTTATACCTGGCATTCTTAATTGCAATAGTTTTGTTTGGATTCTTTTCTCTCTTTAAACTGCTTCTCTCTCACTTGTCTACTTAGCAGGCTTATCTTTTATTTCCAGTACCAAGTACAATGCTGGCATGTGCAGAGTTTAATAAATATTTGTTTAAGGAATGAAATGGATAAATGACTAAATGAAAAAGCAGAGTCTGAACATTATCTTACCAATGGGACGGCTGACATTCAGAATTTGTTTTAGTCATTTTAGTGTGTCTTTTGTGAAATTGAACAGGGCTTAGTAATATATGGTCTTCTCACTTCAGCGTTTTCAAGTGTGCACACTTGGACAGTCTAACTCATCTGACATCTCCATATCGGTTTACATCTCTTAGTTGTAGTATGTGAGAGATTTCGGCGAGCCATCGTACTTTTTCTTGTGTAATGGTTCTGTGAAAGTCCAGTCAGCCAAAGACAGCCAGAGACAAGCTGTAGGTTTATTGACTCCATGCATGGGGCTGGGGGAGGGGACGGGGGGGCATGCTCATAACAGGGAGGGGGCCCTTCTTTCTGAGGCCTGGGCTGGTGCTGACCGGTTCCGAGGGGCCAGGAAAGCAGGGATCAGTTCTTGTTTGGTTGCCGTGTCTGAGGCCGGATTAGAAGAAGCAGGGGATTAATTTGGGATTGGGTGCTGTCAGAAGCCGAGGGGCAGTTTAGCTATTGAGTGTCCCTGGCAATCTTTATTCCGGGGGTAAGACATAGCAGAGTAGGTCAGAGGGCAGCGCTGGTGGGAGAGCAGTTGTTTCTCAAAGAGGGGGTCGTTCAGAGTTTTACAGATGCTGTAAGACCTTGAGGGAGATGCTGTTTCCTGTTAACTTGGAAGCTGGCTTTATGTGTGTCGTCCTATCAGCCCTGTTAACAGAAGGGCTGTTTTTCTTTCTCAGCCTGAACTACGTTTTACTCTTTCAGCCCCAGGATGATTTTGCCAATTCTGTGTTCTCAGGTCTGTGTGACCCTTCCCGGCTTACCCAGTACCTTCAGAGCCACTGTTTCCATTTGACCATCCAATGACCGTCTTAGAAAGATAGGGAGCAATTACTATGTAATCTTTCCTAGTCTCCCACTGCCCCCCCATACACACCCCTTTTTGTCTGTGCACATCTGTCCCAATTTCTCTGACCCAGGCCTTTCTCTGGAGCTCCAGAAATTGGAAAAAGTGTCTTTTCAAATTGCCTCTGGGCAACTTCACCTGGGTGTTCCACAGACACCTAATTTCAACAGGTTTAGTATTTGAATTCAATACCTTAGCCCCCAAACATATTTCTCCTTCTTTAATTTTATGATCTAAACCAGAAACCTTAGGGTATTCTTTTGTCCTTAAGCTTTTTTCTCCTCATCTCCATTCAGTTGCAAACCCCATCAGTTTGGTCCCTCGTATCTCCTGAGTGGGTTCACTCTTGGCCGTACTGCTGCGTTAACGTTTGTCCTCCTCATCTCTCACCTGCGATAATTAACCTGTGGTCCTTCCCTGCTGCTCTAGTCCATCATTCATGCTGCGTTTAGTGTTGTCTTCTTTTTCATGCACAGATTTGATTATGGTCTTTGTGGCTTAAAATCTTTGGTTTCTTTATTGCCTACCAAAGTCTGCATTACACAACATAGCATTTAATAGTTCTCATAATCTGACTCCCACCTATTTTTTCAGTCTCCTTTCTTTTCACTCCCTCTTTGTGCCATTCTAAGAATTACGTTTTTTTAATTTTTTAAAATTTTTTTTGAGTCTGTTATAATTTACTAACAAATAACTGTTTATTTTATTTTATTTTTTGCTTTACAGTGGTGTGAAAAATTTTTTTTAGGTTTACAGCAAAACTGAGAGGAGGGTACTGAAATTTCCCATATGCTCCCTGCCCCACAAATGCACAGCCTCCTCCACTATCAGCATCCCCGACCGGAGTGGTAAATTTGGTATAATCAGTGCACCTACACTGACACATCATAATCACCCAAAGTCCGTAGTTTACATGAGGGTTCACTCTTGGTGTTGTACATTCCGTGGGTTCAGACAAATATGCAATGACATACAGCCACCATTACAGTGTCATACGTTTTCACTGCCTTAAAAATCCTCTGTGCTCTGCCTATTAAGAGTTACCCTTTTGTGTGTGTGTACCTTGAGACCTATTATTTGTGTATATATGGTGCCCTGCTTTTGATTCCCTCCCTCTGCTGATGTACTGAATTCCTCAGTACTCTGTGTTCTTCAGAATACAGCTGAAAAGTCACCTCCTCTTTGAAGCTTGATCTGACACCCCAGGCAGAATTTTCCTAGCACTTGGTATATATACATCACTATTATAGAATTTGTCATAGTTTATTAAATTATACTTATTTACCTTCATTCTTTCCCACTAGGCTCCTTTGAGGACAGGGATAGTGTCTTATTCATCTTAGTAAGCTAATATGTAACAGGTGTTCAATAAAAATATGCTGCATGATCTAATGTCCCACCAGTCAATGAACATTTTCCAGAAGAGCAAACTGAAGGTAGAGGCTTTACCTAAGGTCCTTGGGCTAATAGAAGGCAGAGCTGGGATTCCAGTCGAGATCTTTTCCAGGATATTTTCTCTGACCCCGAGGGGCAACATAACCTTATCTCAGTGTGCAGGGTAGAATAAAGGAAATGGATGCCATTGAAACAGGCTAGTTGTGAGGTTTTAAGCTATAACACCAAGATGGGTGACAGCAAACATCAAAGAAGAAATCAGTGTTTTTGAGCAAAGAATACATAGGAGAAAGGAGGAAGATGAATCTAGAAATCCCTGACAGTTTTGAGCTTTGGAGATTGAAGTTGGTCAGAAGAGATAGTTGTTTATCGTCATTGTTGATGTCATCATTATTAATAGTGGCATTTTCTGTGTGCCAGCACTGGGTTCAGTGCTTTGAGTACATTGCTCACTGAGGCATCAGAGAGCAGTCTGAAGTAGGTACTGTGATTATCTTGGTCTTACACTTGAGGAAAGGTTGGCTCAGGGAGGTTAAGTAACTTGCCAACGGGGAATCAGGATTAAATCAGGCAACCTGTCTCCTCATCCTGCACCTTTTTCTAACACCATACTCCCTAGTTTAAGGTGAAAGGTAAAAATGTATGATTTGGTCATTTAGGTATGAGGTAAAAGATGCCCATAAAGGCACTTAGAGTTATGGACTTGTAGCTTGAGTGAGAGGTCAGAACTGCAGCAGAGATGAACAAGTGATTTAAACAGAGGTAGCAGTGGGAATGGCGGGGCTCTCCAGAGAAGCAGGTAATGAATAGGTCAGGCAAGGGGCTGAAGTTTGGTAAATGTCCATTTCAGGTACAGCAGGAGGAGAAAAAGCATTGAGAGAACATGAGAAAGTTGCAGGAAGGGAGTGACATTCAGTATAATTTATGCTACAGAGAATTCAAGGGAAAGGTTATTGAATTGGTTAAGAGAAGTCCTTTAAATAGCTTTAAAAGAACAGTTTGATATTTAAGCTTGTTTTTTATATTGGCAAAATAAAACACCAAAAACAAAACCTAAGTGTATTTTATTAAGATGCAAGTTGTACAAAAATATCAGGTATTTTATTTCACTTTGTCATCATCTGATCACAAGTGGTAATATATTTTCCTATACGTCCCCCCTCCAAAAATTAAAAAAAAAAAAACTCCTCTTTTAAAAGTTTTGTCATTTATCTCAAAAACCTATCATCGAGGCCAGAAAGGAGATTCAGTCGGAGGCTCCCCAGAGTCTAAAACTGAAGGAAAAACACTTTAATCCTGAGGAAGGTCTAATTATAACTGCCTCTGGATTTAACTCAGTGGATTAGGATTTTCCACAAAATTTATTCTTTTGTTTTTTCTCTTATTTCAAGTATACATTTGTAATGATCCACAGTAAAAGTGTGGTCTTACAAATCTAAGTGTTTAGGAAGTAGATATGGGGTGTTTTCCACTCCATCTTAAAACAACTCAACGATAATGAATTAGTGCCTAAATAAAGGACCATTTGAGATGAGTTTTCATTACAAAAGGCACAGCTGATGTACATTTCTGGGGAATGGTAAACTAAAAAATGTGATTAAAACAGCAGCTTAATCCAGTGTATTAGGTTAAGCAAATGGGTAACTTAGTTTTAAAAGGTGTCTTTGACTCTTGGGGGTGTGGGGGGCTCTTTTCCTCCCCAGCTTAATAGGCTAATTAGAGTCACTACAGGCAGTTTGAGTGGTGAATACACTTTAAAAAAATTAGTTTGCCAGCACTATTGAATTTGCAGTAAGTGGAGTCAGCATCTGAAAGAGTTCAGTATTTCACATAATGGCATTTTATTTAGCACTCTAGAGTGTGTTAAATGGCTCCCTCAAGCATTAAAGGCATCACTCCATTTTCCAGGACTTGCGCGAAGTCTGGCTCAATTATCCTCTCCACCCACTCCAGGTAAGTGTGACCTTCCTGTCTTCAGTAAGCTTTATAACTCTGGGCATTCATGATGCTTCAGTTTGCCTTTTGTCCCTTCCTGCTTTTATCCTTTGATTCCCTTCCGTGGCTTTATGACTTTAAGCTGGGGTGTCAGACCGGAGAACTTTGGAACAAATATTAAAACGATGCCATGTGTTGCCCTCTTTGTGGTCTGGGGTGAGGTGGGGGAAGCACTGGGAGTCGCCTTCCCTCACGAGGCAGGAAGAACTACTTGTGTGGCTGTGGTTTGGTCCCCTCTCTTCCCCAAAACAGTGATAGTCAAAGCATAATATGTTGTCTCCAGTGTATCTACATGCCTGCTATTATAGGGAAAATAATATGGAAGCAAGTCTGGGCTTATTACAAAGTAGAACAAATACTAAATTAACATTGCTAAATCGTAACCTAATTTGGATCTTAGAAGTTGAAGGCTTTGACTTCGATGCATAAAACATATTGTAAATTAAAATTTTAGTACAGTATAATGACGTTTTAGTCAAGATCTTGGAATTTAAAAGATCTACATATGGTGACACTTTTTTCCCCAGTTGGTTTAAAAATTCTTACTATTCTTTGCTTTTATTACCATTTTACCTTGGAGATATACATCATATATATATATATACACATGTAAATGTATACTCATATGTACATATTTTTGTAAATGTATATTATGTATATATAAAAGTCATCACTAGTGGCTGAACTCTCTCATGAGAGGCTTTACAGTAATAAGTGACATTAATTCAGAGTACTTTAGAAATATTTTATGAGTATGAACTTGCTCAAAGTTCCTGAAAATATTCATTTTATTTAAACTCTTCATATTTGCTCTCTGCTAGTGGTTAAAGGCTCATGTTATGTGGAGCACCTGACTAGTGGTATAATAATCTCCAGTGTATGCTGAATCCAGTTTTAATGATGTTCATTTGCCAAAATAGGTTGGTCCCTAGAAGACACGCAGAGGTCAAGTTACTCATTGCAGAGATTCTCAAAAGCTGGCCCCCAGGCCAGCAGCATCTGCATTACCTGGGAACTTATCAGAAAGGCAAATCCTTGGTCCTTATTCCAGTCATGCTGAATCAGAAGCTCTGGGGGCAGGGCCTGGCTATCTGCTTTTAACAAGTCCTACAAGGGTTTGATGAACGCTAAAGTTTGAGAACCACTGAGTTACCGGATAGATAGATACACACTCTCTACCAGTGGTTCTTCAGCTTGCCTCTTCCTTGGAGAGCTGGTATAATACTTGGGATTTTGAACTATCTGTGTACAGTATTTGGCCTTGACATCTGATAGAAGATTGGAAAATATTATTTGA
Source organism: Balaenoptera borealis (assembly GCF_965194805.1). Taxonomy (NCBI): domain Eukaryota; kingdom Metazoa; phylum Chordata; class Mammalia; order Artiodactyla; family Balaenopteridae; genus Balaenoptera; species Balaenoptera borealis. The sequence continues at coordinate 28,102,326 of NC_138867.1, read as the reverse complement.
GCCTTCTTTAAATATTAGGTTTGTTTGCCATTCTAAGGGATGAGAAAGAAGCTTTCGTGTTTTATTGGCATTTCAGAAATTTCTGCCCGTGGGAGAAGGAAGTTTACAAAACACTATCTTAGAATTGATAATTACTTTTGTAACTAAAAACTGCATGTGATTTTTATTTCTTTCTTTCTTCTTGTAGCTTCAGGAGCCAAATACTGATCGACAACTTATTGAGACTTCTCCAGTTCTACAGAAACTTACTGAATTTGAAGACGCAATTGGAGTAATTTTTACCCATGTTCGACTTTTGGCAAGAGCATTCACATTGAGAACTGTGGGATTTAACCATCTGACCCTGTAAGTTAGAAATACTTATGTAGTTCTAACATGGGCATTTAGACAGGCAGTCCCAAACGTTTGCTGCATGCCCTTCCAAGGTTGGGGTCTCAAACATATTTCCAGGGAAGTCACATCGTTAGATGGATGAGCAACCAGACACCAGTGTGGACCAGAGGATATGCTCTAATCCAGTATTTTTGGTCTCATTGTCATGCATCTTATGTCTTTGTAAAGTATAAGAGAAGTGTGAAGGAAGTAAAAACTTCTTCTATGAAGGGACAAATATTAAATATTTTAGGCTTTATAGGCCATGTGGTATCTGTCATGATAATTCAACTCTGCCATAGTAACAAAAGCAGCCACAGGAAAAATGTAAATGAATGAACATGGCTGTGTCCCTTTTTACTAAAACAGGCCATAGGCTGAATTTGGTCCTCCAATCCCTGCTCTGGATGAGTGATTTGAACATGAGCTAATGAAATAATTAATAAAATAACCAAAACGTTGTTTCTTTGCATGGTGTTTTTTATTCATTTTTGGCTTCCTTCCCCCAGATCAGATATTCACAGCTCTCTTTACACTGTAAAGATTAAGGGTTCTTGTTATAGATTTTTTAGTCCTTAACCTAGAGTCCAGATTTGAATAATGGAGTGTATTTTTCAATAAAAAGATAAAGATTTAGCAAAGAAAATTCTTGGGCCTTTTTGCTTTGTTTTGTCTGTATGAAGATTGTCTGTGCAACATTGTTGTCTCTGCTGTACAGTTGACCCTTGAATCACACGGGTTTGAACTGCATGGGTCCACTTACATGTGGATTTTTTTCAGTAAGTACGTGCTACAGTGCTACACAGGGTCGGTTGGTTGATTGGCTGAATCTGTAGATGTGGAACCGTGGGTACAGAAGGCCGACTGTAAAGTTAAACTGGATTTTTGACTGCATGGGGGGGGGGGTCGCTGCCCCTAACCCCCTCACTGTTCAAGGATTCAACTGTGCTTTATTTTTCAATTGATACTCCCCAGCTTTTGGCCAGGCACTATTTACTAGTCTTTATTTTAGCAGTTGTTTAATCCTTAAATAGTACTTACTTTACTCTCCTTTGAAACTGAACCTGTATTGACTCAGATCTCTTCTCAGTTGAGGGGCCTTAGGGAATTATATTTAGTTTTGTGCTTTAAGCAAGATGAACACATTGCTTTTTAACATCATGACTTTAAAAAAAAATTCTCTGTGTTTTTTTTTTTAATCCACAAATGCTTATTGATCTCTTTACATTGATGTTTTTTCCCAGAGGCCACAATCAGAGGATGGAATTCCTCGGTGACTCCATAATGCAGCTGGTAGCCACGGAGTACTTATTCATTCATTTCCCAGATCATCATGAAGGACACTTAACTGTGAGTTTGTATTAAATCATTTCTTCCAATACGATTGCTGTATAACAGAGAGCAAAGATTAGAAGAACCAAATATATATTTATGTAATTGACTTAGTTCTTGGTGACTTTAGCATATCACATGGTTTTGTTTCATTATGTAAATTGTGTGCAAAACAATATATGATAAGAGCTCATTTCACACTCCATTTAGTGACTGCCTGCTCAGTGCAAGACATTGAGTTAGGCTTCATGGGGGGAGCAAATATTAGTTGACACCTAGTCTATCCATAAGAAGTTTAAAAACTATGAGGAGAAATTAAAAATATAAGTAAATAACTACAAATTCTCTCTCTCTTTCTATATCTATATACATATGTATATAGATATAGTGTGGGGTGTGTGTGTATACACATACATGTACACTATAAAAAGTATAAGTGAGTAATTGTAACTAAATACAGGGAGTAGTACCATGTTAAATATTATAAAGAGACATAGGGAAACCGTGCTGTTTAGGAAAAGTAAGATTTCTTTTAGCTGTGGAATTTCTAGAAGGCTTCATGGATATGATGATGTTTGAGCCTTTAAGGATGAGTAGGATTTGGCCACTGGGAGTTAATGGGAAGAAATTTCCTTGCCAAGACATTGCACACATTGGGACTGCTGAAACAAGGGCACAGCATGGAAGATCAAAAGCCTAGTTTGGCTGGACCACGTGGAGTTGAAAGGGACTTAGAGAGACAAGGCTTGATTTATGAACAAAGTGAAATAGTCCCCATTCCTCTCACCTTTGTTTCATTTTATAAAATTTCACTGAGCTTTTTTATTTGCTGCGTATGGTTTTTACTCTGTGAAACCAATCAGTAATAAAACCAGAGTGGAGAACAAAACATATCTGGAAGCCAGTCATGATGATCTCTCCCAGCCCGAGGAATAACCTTTGAGAAGTCCCTCTAGAATTGGGCATTGAAAAAGCAAATATTTTATTGGGCAAAGAAAAAGAATACTCACTATAAGACATTTTGTGAGTGCCGACGTTCTTCATTATGCTTGAGGCAAATAAGTCTTTCATACTTTGCATCTCTACAATTTCTATACATGTTTTGCTTTCAATAGAATTAGATCTTATCTCTGCAACTGTGAACCCTGGAAATAGTTTACGTGAGACACAAATGTTGGATTTAGGGAGAATATGGTTATTTGACTATGTTTAGATGTAATTTTTCAGCAGAATTTCTAAGCCCAACAAAATATGGTCCTTTAATTCATTTACTCAGTGAATATTATGTTCCTGCTATGCCCCATGTACCATTATATGGGAAATCGGGAGTACTATTATTTTAAATTTAGTTTAAAATTAGCAGTTTGATTACCACTTAAAGTTAACTGCTTTTGGATGGACAAGAAATTCCTCTTGAATTAATATTAAATTCTTAAGAACATACGAGCATTTACCGGAAATAAACTAGTATCTAGTGTCTTGCTCTACATTCAGGAATCAATAAATGCTCGTTCAGTATCTTCCATTAGGGAATAGACTTCATAGCTGTCAGAGTATCTGGTTGGTCTGAGAAATGGCGAACCTAAACCAAATGGCTTAAGTGGTAATTCATCTTATGGCCATAAAGAGGCCACTGTTGAAAATATGTGACTTAAATACACACATTTACCCCTGTATTCCCACAAATTAATTGTGAACTCCAGGATTTTGTGGCGCAGGGATGTATGGATCAGCAAGTTTACTGCTTCCCTTCTTGGCCACGGCACATCCCACCCCCGACCCCCAACACTGAACAGATAATGAAACCAGAACTCAGACAGGCATGAGCCCTGCCCAAAGTCTGGATAAAGGTAAAAGCAGGACTATGCTAGAGACTCCAGTTTTGTGTTCTTTCCAAAATGACTTCAGTGCTGTAACTAATTTTATCCAAAATGTGTTTATCAGCCTTGCTGTCTTAAAATTAAAGAATTTTTGGATAGCTTCTTAGAAAGATGTTAACAAAGAACAAAATTCTGATATGATGGTTTTATGAACTGTATTCACAGAAAGCTTCTGTAGAAATCAGTAGGACCAAGAGATCTGCTGACAAAACAAAGATGATCTATCATCAGTGAAATACATATTTAAAAGATACTAACTCTCATTAATGTCTCTTTGACGTGGTTGCTCTCTCCCTCCTTGAGCCACTGTCTCCCATTGGCTTCTATGATGCTGCACGTTCCTGGTTTTCCTCTCACCTCTTGAGCTACTCTTTCTTAGCCTCCTTTGCAGGCTCATCCTATTCTATAGAGCTGATGAATATTCCAGGATGTACAAGGCTTACTCCTAGGCATTTCCTCTTCTTACTAGAGTCTCTTATAGGCAGTCTTTTCCAAGTATAGTGTTAGTTTCACTCTGTAGGCAGACTTTTAAATGGACTTCTTCAACCCCGTTTCTTTTCTGAGCTCCAGTGCCAGCTCTCTTCTCATCATCTCCACATGTTCAAGACTGAACTTGAAGTCTTCTCCCACCTGGGTCCTCTACCAGTACTCCTTGAGTAATTGAACGGCAACATCACCCATCCAGTGTTGCAGGTCAGAAACCTAGGAGTCATCTTTGATTCCTCCCTCTGCTTCCCTTCCCTATGTTCTAGTCCATTCGCAAGTTTTGACAATATTGCTGCTGGACAGTGTTATGTCTTCATCACCCAGATGCTCTCTACCGACCTCTGTCACCTGGACCACTGCAGTAGTTCCTGCATAGCTGTCACAGTGTTACAGGAATATGATTGACAGAGAGACCCGGTTAGAAGAGGTGGCATTTACTAAATTGCAAAGGATAGGAATCTTAAGGTTGTGCTTGTACAAAGCAGTAGGCAATGCAGCAGGCTCAGATTTCCCGTGAGATGTGTGTTACTATTGGAAAAGCTGGTCTTTGCCATTCTTGTGGGCATTTTTGTACTCTCCCATGGGGGACATTGTCTCAGGTTTCGGGCCTGTTGGACAGCGTTACGGCTTCCTACACCAGCCTTCCTGAATCAGCTCTTGCTCCCATGCAGGCCAAGTTACCTTCTGCGACCAGTGGAGTCTTCACCACACATATTTTGTGACCACACTAGCCATTCATCGTCCGTCCACTTCGGTTGTTCCTCTTTGCCTCCCCAACCTTCTCAGACCTCTTCTCTTTTCTGTTGACTTCCTTTCCATGAGTCTGAATACATCTGTACGTTACTTTCTATTTTATGTCTTCAGTTCTTACTTGCCCCTAACTCCATACTCAAATATCTCCATATTTAGAGATATACTTGGATATCTAGACATACTGGATCTCTGGTTGGATTTCTATCAGGCACCTCAAACCTAACATGGCCAAAACAAAACTGATTTTCACCCCCAAACCTTGGTGTTCTCCATATCAGTAAGGATTGTTCTGTTCTTAGCTCAGGCTAAAAACCTTGGAGTTATCCTTAACTCTTCTCTTTCTCTCATCCTACACCTCCTAGCCATTAGCATAGCCTGTTGATTTTACCTTAAAAGTTCGTCCCAAACATAACTACTTTTCACCAGCTCCACTGTTATCACCCTGGTCTGGACCACAATTATCTTTACCTTAAATTACAGCCATAGCCTCCCAACTGGTCCATCCCTCCCCACCCTTCAGCCTGTGTTCAGCACATCATCTAGAGGGACTGTTTTTAAAGAGAAGTCGGATTACAACTTCCTTTTTGCAAAACGTAAAGATTTCTCATCTCAAGGGTAAAAGACAATGTTGTTACCTGCAAGACCCTGTATGACCTGCTTTCCTGCTGCCGTCTTAGACTATTTCTCCTAGACACTTCACGTTAGCCTCTGTGAGATTCCTGCAGGACACTAAGCAAGCCTTTGCCTCAGGGCCTTTTACATGCTTGTGGCCAAATCCCACACCTGTGTTCAAATGTCATCACCAGTGAGGCTTTCTTTAATTCACTCTGCTTGATAGTAACCTTTTTTCCTCATCCCTAGCTCCCCTCCCCCAGCCTGGAAGCTTACCTCCATTTTCTCCTTCCTTTTTCTACTTAACACATACTATATATTTTACTTGTTTACCGTCTCTCTTCTCTCATCAGAGTGTAAACTCTGAGGGCAGAGGTTTTGTCTATCTTCTTCACTCCTGATTCCCTGGGTCCTTGGACAGTCCTGGCATATCAGTGCTCAGCAAATATGCTGAGTGAATAATCATCATATTCCAGTCTAATGCTCTTCATTTTTTCTTTGGAGAGTGACTAATGAACAAGCCTGCCCACCTGCCCGGCCTTGTGTCACATATTCATCTTATCACTCTGCACCTCTTACCTGGCCTGCTTTGTGTTCCTCCAAGCTCTCTCCTGCCATTGGGTTTGTACATGTTCTACCTGGAGACCATTCTGCTTCCCGCCCTTACTCTCAGCTGCCCGGTATCTCCTACTCTGCATTAGATGTCAGTTCCGGTGTGACTGCTGCCTGCAAGGGAAACTTTCCAGTCAAATTTCTGTGTTCTTTTCCTTCCTGGCACTTATTTGAGTTTCCCTGTCCCACTAGCCTGGAAGTTCTGTGAGAGCATGTGTTTATTTATCACTATACGTGCAGCAGTGCCTGGTATATGTAGGCTCTCAATACATATTTGATAAGTAGAAGAATGAGAGTTTTGTGGGCAGCTAAGTCATATAGAGAGGGAAGTGGAAGTGGCATTGGAAGGAAACAACATGTTTTTTTAATGTGTAAGGAAAGAAGCTGAAAACTATTTATGAATGTCTAAGGATTAAAAGTAATTTAGAATTTGAGGCAGATTACTTACTGCAGTTGCATTTGGCTGGGCAGAAGGCAGGGAGAGGATGGCTAATTATTCATTATTGTGATTAAAGAACACACAACTACGAGGAGGCATTAGTTGGCTCAGAGCTGTTCTCTTGCACACTCGCTTCATAGAGAATAAGGACGGTTGAGCAGATGAAATCGTGGTTTTCAAGTTTTGAATGCTGATGGGGGAAATCTATAGTGTTCTATAAGTTGGGTGTTCAAGAAGGCCTGTTTGGGAACGAATGTCAGGCTTATATAATTGCGCTAGCATGATGGAGTTGAATTGGGATGTATAGGGAAGAGTTTCTAATTCATAGACTGAAGTTTTGGTTTTTGAGGGTAGAACCTACTCAGTAGAGTCAGGGTAAATAGGAGAGGGTCTCAAAGAGCATTTATTTAGACAAGAATGCCTCTCTTGTCACACTTTCAACTTTTAACATTTGCATCTTTTTCACCTCTATTTCATTCTTTTCTCTTAGCCTTTACTATAAGTTTCCGAGCTAAAGATAGTTGTCAGTCCCATGCCTACAATATGCAAGGCACTGTGCCTAGTGGAGGCGTCCACCAGCAAGATGAACTTGCAGAAAATTTTGTTTGTAGAGGAATGATTTGGGGTAATGAGAAAGCAAAGATTACAGATAAAATTTGAGAACCAGTGATCTAATCCTTCCCTGCTGCCTTCAGACAGCACTAAGCATAAATCAAACAAGCTATCTAACAGATCTCTTTGAGAGGGTAGATTCCGCAGCCTCCTGTTGGAGAATTTCTCCATCACTGTCATAATTTGGCTGTTTGTATCTGACCTGAACTCCAGCAGGTAGCATTTGCATCTCTACAATTTCTATACATGTTTTCCTTTCAATAGAATTGGATCTTATCTCTGCAACTGTGAACCCTGGAAATAGTTTATGTGAGACACAAATATTGGATTTAGGGAGAATATGGTTATTTGACTATGCTTAGATGTAATTTTTCAGCAGAATTTCTAAGCCCAACAAAATATGGTCCTTTAATTCATTTACTCAGTGAATATTATGTTCCTGCTATGCCCCATGTACCATTATATGGGAAATCGGGAGTGCTATTATTTTAAATTTAGTTTAAAATTAGCAGTTTGATTACCACTTAAAGTTAACTGCTTTTGGATGGACAAGAAATTCCTCTTGAATTAATATTAAATTCTTAAGAACATATGAGCATTTACCAGAAATAAACTAGTTCTTTAGTTATCACGGGAAATGGAGGCCATCTGGCTACCACTGTTGGTATGAGAGACCTGTGTGGCACATCACTGTCATTTTTAATAATATGTTCTGCTTTCACCCCATGCTCTTATAGTAAAGTCCTCAAAATAATAAATCAGAGTCTACTGTTTTACACTAGATGGCCCTCTTTGGTAGCTCACGTCCCACAGCTGTGGTTTTCTCTTTAGAATCAAGAGTGAATAGAAGTTGAAGGAAGAGTGCCAATATGTTTCTTTGCTTATTTTAAACCAATAAACCTTTTTCTTATTAAAATTGAAGTTTACACTAATTAGGAAAGACTGCTATGTTGAGATAATAGAAAACATACTGGATTCTCAAAATCACAGTTGGCAATTTGTGATATTTTTGTCGGTCCTTGCCATTGCTTCAGGAACTCAGCAGTCTTTTTCTCAGCTTCACAGAGAGCCCTAACTACAGCTTTCCTTGCTTTTTCTGCTAATTTCAAGTTAAATTTTATCTTTTTTTGCGGGGGGTGGGGAGGTGTTAAAAAAAGTTGTTAAGGACAGGTTAGCACTTAGTAAAATGGAGAGCTTTGAAGACTGTTAGTGGACAGGTATCCAGAAAATTTTCTTTGAAAACAAATCCAGAGGAATTCCTAGAACCTTCTATAACCGTTTTCCGATAACCGAAGAGCAAGCATATCTTGCTTAATAATGATGATGCAGTAATAACAGCAGCTAACGTTTCTGTGTGTTTATTATGTGCCAGTCATTGTACTTAGATTGTATACTCATTCACTTTAATTCTCATTACATCCCTGTGAAGTAGGTACTGCTTTCTCCATGTAATGGTTGTGGAAACTGAGCCTCAGAGAGACTTAGTAACTTATACAGGGTCACCTAGCCAGGAAGTGGTAGAGCCGTACTTTGAACCCAGGCAGCTTGGCGCCAAATCTTTTGCTTTTTAGCAGTACATCTAACTCAAGGCATTGTTTGCAAAACAGTCTAATAACCATCTCATGCTCAGTTGGGTGCTTAATGTTCATTTTCAAGATTTCTATTAAGAAAAGTTTCTTCTTTGTAAAATAGTAATTTATAGCATCGACATCTGCAGACTTTCCAACCTCATGTCTTACCCCATTCAGATCCATCCACCAAAATGATCTTTCTATAATCAGAAAGTTACCTTGCCACTCCCATTTGACACCTTTTGGGACTCCTCTTCCCTTATAGGAAAGTACAGACTTCTTTACATCACCTGCAAGACTCTCTCTGCCCAGAGGCTGGGCAGCCTCACCTGTATCAGCTCTTCCTCACCAGGCTCAGATTTCTCCTCCATTTCCACCCAGGAATCACCTCACTGTGTCATGGCTCCTTGCTTTTATTTTTTTTTGGCTGCATTGGGTTTTCATTGCTGTGCATGGGCTTTCTCTAGTTGCGGCGAGCGGGGGCTACTCTTCCTTGTGGTGCACCGTCTTCTCACCGCAGTGGCCTCTCTTGTTGCGGAGCATGGGCTCTAGGTGGGTGGGCTTCAGTAGTTGTGGCACGTGGGCCCAGTAGTTGTGGCTTGTAGGCTCCAGAGCGCAGGCTCAGTACTTGTGGTGCGCGGGCTCTGTTGCTCCGCGGCATGTGGCATCCTGCTGGACCAGGGCTCAAACCCGTGTCGCTTGCATTGGCAGGCAGATTCTTAACCACTGTGCCACCAGGGAAGTCCTGGCCTCTTGTTTTAATAGAGCTGTTTCGTCATCCTGGAAAACCCTTTCCTACTGTCTTAGTCTGTTCAGGCTGCTATAGCAAAATAGCACAGACAGGATGGCTTATGAACAGCAGAAATTTATTGCTCACAGTTCTGGAGATTGAGAGTCTGAGATCAGAGTGCCAGCATGGTCAGCTGAGGGCTCTCTTCTGGCCCGCAGACTTCTCATTGTACCTTCACAGGGTGGAAGGGGCTAGAGATCAGTATGGCGCTTCTTTCTTTTTAGCATTTAATGAATTTACTTTTTTAATAAAGTTCCTCTTTCTCTTGATAGCTTCTGATTTAGTTGTTTTTTTTTTAACATCTTTATTGGAGCATAATTGCTTTACAGTGGTGTGTTAGTTTCTGCTATATAATAAACTGAATAAAATATACATATACATATATCCCCATATCTCTTCCCTCTAGCATCTCCCTCCCACCTTCCCCATCCCACCCCTCTAGGTGGTCACAAAGCACCGAGCTGATCTCCCTGTGCCTTACGGCTGCTTCCCACTAGCTATCTATTTTACATTTGGTAGTGTATATATGTCCATGCCACTCTCCCACTTCGTCCCAGCTTACCCTTCCCCCTCCCCGTGTCCTCAAGTCCATTCTCTACATCTGCGTCTTTACTCCTGTCCTGCCCCTAGGTTCTTCAGAACCTTTTCTTTAGATTCCATATATATGTGTCAGCATACGGTATTTGTTTTTCTTTCTGACTTACTTCACTCTGTATGACAGTCTCTAGGTCCATCCACCTCACTGCAAATAACTCAGTTTCGTTTCTTTTTATGGCTGAGTAATATTCCATTGTATATATGTGCCACATCTTCTTTATCCATTCATCTGTCTATGGACACTTAGGTTGCTTCCATGTCCTGTCTATTGTAAATAGTGCTGCAATGAACATTGTGGTACATGACTCTTTTTGAATTATGGTTTTCTCAGGATATATGCCCAGTAGTGGGATTGCTGGGTCATATGGTAGCTCTATTTTTAGTTTTTTAAGGAACCTCCATACTGTTCTCCATAGTGGCTGTATCAATTTAAATTCCCACCAACAGTGCAGGAGGGTTCCCTTTTCTCCACACCCTCTCCAGCATTTATTGTTTGTAGACTTTTTGATGATGGCCATTCTGACTGGTGTGAGGTAATATCTCACTGTAGTGAGCTCTTGCTGCATCCCATAGGTTTTGGGTCGTCATGTTTTCATTGTCATTTGTTTCTAGGTATATTTTGATTTCCTCTTTGACTTCCTCAGTGATCTCTTGGTTATTTAGTAGTGTATTGTTTAGCCTCCATGTGTTTGTATTTTTTACAGATTTTTTTCCTCTAATTGATATCTAGTCTCATAGGTTGGAAAAGATACTTGATACAATTGCAATTTTCTTAAATTTACCAAGGCTTGATTTGTGACCCAAGATATGATCTATCCTGGAGAATGTTCGTGACCACTTGAGAAGAAAGTGTATTCTGTTGTTTGTGGATGGACTGTCCTATAAATATCAATTAAGTCCATCCTGTGTAATGTATCATTTAAAGCTTGTGTTTCCTTATTTATTTTCATTTTGGATGATCTGTCCATTGGTGAAAGTGGGGTGTTAAAGTCCCCTACTATTACTGTGTTACTGTTGATTTCCCCTTTTATGATTGTTCGCATTTGCCTTATGTATTGAGGTGCTCCTATGTTGGGTGCATAAATATTTACAATTGTTATATCTTCTTCTTGGATTGATCCCTTCATCATTATGTAGTATCCTTCTTTGGCTCTTGTAATTGTCTCTATTTTAAAGTCTATTTTGTCTGATATTGAGAATTGCTACTCCAGCTTTCTTTTGATTTCCATTTGCATGGAGTATCTTTTTCCATCCCCTCACTTTCAGTCTGTATGTGTCCCTAGGTCTGAAGTGGGTCTCTTGTAGACAGCATATATACGGGTCTTGTTTTTGTATCCATTCAGCCGGTCTGTGTCTTTTGGTTGGAGCCTTTAATCCATTTACATTTAAGGTAGTTATTGATATGTATGTTCCTATTACCATTTTCTTTATTGTTTTAGGTTTGTTATTGTAGGTCCTTTACTTCTCTTGTGTTTCCTGCCTAGAGAAGTTCCTTTAGCATTTGTTGTAAAGCTGGTTTGGTGGTGCTGAATTCTCTTAGTTTTGCTTGTCTGTAAAGGTTTTAATTTCTCAGTCGAATCTGAATGAGGTCCTTGCTGGGTAGAGTAATCTTGGTTGTAGGTTTTTCCCTTTCATGAATTTAAATATGTCCTACCACTCCCTTCTGTCTTGCAGAGTTTCTGCTGAAAGAAAGCTGTTAACCTTATGGGGATTCCCTAGTTTGTTATTTGTTGCTTTTCCCTTGCTACTTGTAATATTTTTTCTTTGTACTTAATTTTTGATAGTTTGATTAATATGTGTCCTGGCATGTTCCTCCTTGGATTCATCCTGTATGGGACTCTCTGTGCTTCCTGGACTTGACTATTTCCTTTCCCATATTAAGGAAGTTTTCAACTATAGTCTCTTCAAATATTTTCTCAGTCCCTTTTTTTTCCCTCTTCTTCTTCTGGGACCCCTGTAATTCAAATGTTGGTGCGTTTAATGTCCCAGAGGTTTCTGAGACTGTCCTCAATTCTTTTCATTGTTTTTTCTTTATTCTGCTCTGCTGTAGTTATTTCCACTCTTTTATCTTCCACGTCACTTATCCGTTCTTCTGCCTCAGTTATTCTGCTATTGATTCCTTCTAGAGAATTTTAAATTTCATTTATTTTGTTGTTCATCATCATTTGTTTGCCCTTTAGTTCTTCTAGGTTCTTGTTAAATGTTTCTTGTATTTTCTCCATTCTATTTCCAAGATTTTGGATCATCTTTATTATCATTACTCTGAATTCTTTTTCAGGTCGGCTGCCTATTCCTCTTCATTTGTTTGGTCTAGTGGGTTTTTACCTTGCTCCTTCATCTGCTGTGTATTTCTCTGTGTTCTCATTTTGCTTAACTTACCGTGTTTGGGGTCTCCTTTTCACAGGCTGCAGGTCGTGTTTTTGGTATCTGCCCCCAGTGGGTAAGGTTGGTTCAGTGGGTTGTGTAGGCTTCCTGGTGGAGGGGACTGGTGCCTGTGTTCTGGTGGATGAGGCTGGATCTTGTCTTTCTGGTGGGCAGGACCATGTCCGGTGCTGTGTTTTGGGATATTTGTGAACTTATTATGATTTTAGGCAGCCTCTCTGCTAATGAGTGGTGTTGTGTTCCTGTCTTGCTAGTTGTTTGGCATAAGGTGTCCAGCACTGTAGCTTGCTGGTTGTTGAGTGGAGCTGGGTCTTAGAGTTGAGATGGAGATCTCTGGGAGAGCTTTCGCTGTTTGATATTATGTAGGGCCCGGAGGTCTCTCATGGACCAATGTCCTGAACTCGGCTCTCCCACCTCAGAGGCTCAGGCCTGACACCCAGTTGGAGTACCAACACCCTGTCAGCCACTCAGCTCAGAAGTAAAGAGAGAAAGAAAAAAGAAGAAAGAAAGAAAAATAAATAAATAAATAAAAGAGAGTTATTAAAAAATATTATTAAAAATAAAAAAGTAAAAAATTAATTAAAAAAAAAAGAAAGAAGAGAGCAACCAAACCAAAAAACAAATCCACCATTGATAACAAGCACTAAAAACTGTACTAAGAAACAAAAAAAAGCCAAAAACAGACAGAGAGAACCCTAGGACAAGTAGTAAAAGCAAAGCTATACAGACAAAATCACACAAAGAAGCATATACATACACACTCACAGAAAGAGGAAAAGGAAAATACATATGTATATTTAAAAAAAAAAGGAAGAAAGCAACCAAATCAATAAACAAATCTACCAATGACAATAAGCTCTAAATACTAAACTAAAATAAACATGAAACCAGAAACAAATTAGATGCAGAAAGCTAACCCCAAGCCTACAGTTGCTCCCAAAGTCCACAGCCTCAATTTTGGGAGGATTCGTTGTCTATTCAGGTATTCCACAGATGTCGGTACATCAAGTTGATTGTGGAGATTTAATCCCCTGCTCCTGAGGCTGCAGGGAGAGATTTCCCTTTCTCTTCTTTGTTCGCACAGCTCCTGGGGTTCAGCTTTGGATTTGGACCCGCCTCTGCATGTAGGTCACCTGAGGGCGTCTGTTCTTTGCTCAGACAGGACAGGGTTAAAGGAGCCACTGATTCGGGGGCTCTGGCTCACTCTGGCCGGGGGGAGGGAGGGGTACGGAATGCAGGTCGAGCTTGCGGCGGCAGAGGCCGGCATGACGTTGCAACAGCCTGAGGCGCGCCGTGTGTTCTCCTGGGGAAGTTGTCCCTGGGTCACGGGACCCTGGCAGTGGCGGGCTGCACAGGCTCCCGGGAGGGGAGGTGTGGATAGTGACCTGTGCTCGCACACAGGCTTCTTGGTGGCGGCAGCAGCAGCCTTAGCATTTCCTGCTTGCCTCTGGTGTCCGTGCTGATAGGGGTCTCTTTTATAAGGGCACTACTCCCATTCATGAGGGCTCCACCCTCATGGCCTAATCACCTTCCAAGGGCCCCCACCTCCTAATGCCATCATCTTTAGGGGTTAGGATTTCAACATATGAATTTTGCAGTGACACAAACATTCAGACCATTGCAGCCATTCTTCTCCCACTGGCAGATTCATTCTTTTCAGTTCTGACTCTACATTCATCAGAATCCACCTACCTAAAATTTTTAAAAACGTACTTGTCCAGAAACTCTAATCCCTTGGTTCTTGGAAGAGGCCTGAGTACCACCAGTATGACAGAACTAACTAATGATTCTGTTATAACAGCCAGGTAGGTCAACAAGCCTCTGAAATGTTTTTCCTCGGGGGTCAGGTCCTCCAGGAGGCCTTTTTGAAAGGCTGGGCTGGCGAAGAGTACCTGCGTGCGCTGTGGCCTCTGCTGTCACTGCAGCTGCCACAGTGCATTGCATTGGCCACTTTGTGTATGGCTTCCTTCAGAGATTAGCAGCTCTCAGAGGGCAGCCACGGGATGTTGATCATCCCAGTATCTTCAGCCAACAGCCCAGGGTCTGGTATAGCATCGGCCTCCACAGCTGTTGCACTGAACTGCCATAACTTTAGGTGGTTTTTTGCCTTGTGATCCCCTCTTGATCTCACTCCTTGGCAAACAGCATGATTTATTCTGAAACAGGGTTCAGCAAAGGCCAAGGATGGAGGTTGTCATTTAAAGAACTGCCATTCAGACTTTGTTGTTTAAGAGCAAGGTCTTACCTCTTTTCAACTCATCTTCTAAATTTAAACTGACTCTAAAAATATGGATCATTTATATCTTCCTTCTCCCCCACTGACTTTTGGTTCAGGCTCCAAGTTTTGGCAAGAACTGAAAGATCTCACTTTCTGCTGACCACCCTGCTTGTGCTTTAAGACCCATCGGGGCATATCTTAAATAAAATTGGTAGTGTTTCTGTTTACATCCTCACTGCTTTCCTCCTTCCCTGTCAGACAGCATTACTGCTCAGCACCGAATGAGGAGCCCTGAGGCTGGAAGGCGGCAGCTGGGGCCCAATAACCAGTGACGTATTTTGGTTTGTGTGAGCTCATATGTACATCAGGCATGCCATGATTCTAGGGCATGAAATATCCATACATGCAGCCCAAGTTAGAGTTTTCTCCTCTCACCAAAAGCATATACTGAGAGAGAAGCTAGTTCACACAGCATAGCCATATTCTCAAAATAGCCCTCCTGTTCCCCCATGACCTGTACTTTGTGAACCTCCCCCTCCCCCATTATAAATCCAGACTGCAAAAGATGTCTCCCTTCCAGCTTCCAGCTCAGTTATTCTGTAATTACAAGATATTAGACTGGTGGGCTCCCTAATGGTTGCGTTTTTGTTTTGTTTTGTTTTTTTTGGCTGCGCCACGTGGCTTGCAGCATCTTAGTTCCCCGACCAGGGATTGAACCTGGGCCACAGCAGTGAAAGCGCCGAGTCTTAACCACTGGACCACCAGGGAATTCCCTGGTTGTGTCTTCTTTTAACGCTATATGCTAGGCCTTTTTAATTTTGAGCTTCTCTATGGATATTAATTTTAATGAAAACACTGTATTGAAGAAAAGATTGCGTTTTGGGGGGCAATCGGAGGAGGAAAGGAGCAGAGACAAGCAAAGAATAATAGTCTAACTCAACAGCAAGCATGGCATGTGAAGATCAAGTTGTATTTCTGCTTCATGAATCATTGTCAGACAAATTAAGAACATATTGTTTCTTATTTATCTATTGTCGAGGATGCAGTCTGAGGCATTGAGGATAAATCTTGATTTTCATAAGCTCAGTTGACACTGTGGAGCCACAGAGCATAAAACTTGCATCTAATAAACAAAGTGCGATGTGGAACGGCAGGGGATATAATACCAGCATAACTTGCAGCTGCTTCCTGTTCCTTGGCCCTGGTATCAGGGTTATTCCTTAGCAGGAAGGAATTGTACTAGACCAAGAGTTTATTTTATCTGTTGTAAGAAAAAGTTCTAGTTTTAGGTACATTATTCCCCCAAATCTTAGAGATTGGGGATAATTACTTTCAGCTTTTGTTTGGTGAGTTCTCATCTTTGTATCTACCCACTTTCTGCAGCCTCCCTCCCCACCTTCCTTTAGTGAGTGATCAGTGACTGTTAAATTCCTAAGCCATGCTTGTTTTATGGGCACCTCTACAATGGACTGGTTGTACAATTTTCATGCACTGTTTAATGTTACTACTTGGATAGTCCTTAGAGGACTGCTAGCTGACTGAAATTCCTAGTAGAAATTTTTGTTTGGAATTCCTGAAGTTGAAATATGGAAATTATATTTTAATTTGATTAAAAATAAAGGGTCTCAGCTTGAAAAACTATGAGTCAGGATATATAGTATATATAGTCTTTATATATATATATATATATATAAATCTGATATATATATATACAATATAAATCTTTAAAGAATGAAAATATAATGTAAATAAATAATTTCAATATTTTAAATAATACTAAAGCGTCACTTCCCCAAATCCTATGATATCAAAATTAGCATCAGTGCCATAAAATGTGAAGCTTATTTTTTACTTTTTAAAAATTGCTCCTTTAAAACTAACGTACAGTGACAGAAAGTAGGTCAAGCTTGCCTGGTGATAGATGGATTGGGTTGATTGATCGCCAAGGGGCCAGGGAACTTGTTTGGGGTAACAGAAATGTAGGAGCTTGTCAAAACTCATTTAACTATACTTAAAATGGGTGCATTTTATTGTATGCAAATTATACTTCAGTAAGTTGATTTTTTTTAATTTTAATGCTCCTTGGTTTAGTAACATTAAACTTAAGGGAATCTTTGACCTTTAGTATAGTATAGCATCTCCCCCAACACTGCTCACTGCTACTAAACAACTAAATGAACTATTTAAATGTCAGTTAGGTGAAATCCAAGAGCAGAATAAGTTATTAAGGAGAAACTAGAAGCATGTGGAATTTGTCACTGTTGCCTGGGGGTGGTGCCTGAGAACTTGAACCATTGCTTGCCTAGGTGTCCCTATGGTCTAGGCTGGGTGGGCCCAGCACAGGAGCAAGAGAGAGACCAAAAGTGAAATGGTTTCTAAATGTACCTCAATTCCTTTTGGCCAGCTGTTGCGAAGCTCTTTGGTGAATAACAGAACTCAAGCCAAGGTAGCAGAGGAATTGGGCATGCAGGAATATGCCATCACCAACGACAAGACCAAGAGGCCTGTGGCCCTTAGGACCAAGACCTTGGCCGACCTTTTGGAATGTGAGTCCTAGGGAATAAAGCTTTTCTCTTAACCTGCAGATTCAAGTTTAAATCAATGGACCAAATTTATGCTGCTTCTCATTATTATTATGTTTTGATTAAAGAAACCTCTTCTCTATTTTAATTTTTATTAATGCTTCTCTCCAAAGCTTGTTTGAAGGAGAATGATTTGGAATTAAGACTTGTGAATAATGAGCAGTGGAAGCTAGCACAACATTGTAAAGCAACCATACTCCAATAAAAATTAAAAAACAAAAAAGACTTGTGGATAATGAATTTATGTTCAGTCTGTGTTCACTAGTGCTCCCCCCTCCTCACCCTACGCCCCTCCATCCTAATGCTCAGCCATCACATCTCTTTGTGTGAAACAGTAACAGAATGTGAAGATTGGAAATAGTGAATCATAGCTGTTTTTGCCACCCAGCAGCCTTTAGATAGGGGCCTAGAAGAAATAAGGTAATTTATTCACTAAATACTAAAACTATTATCTATTGTTGTGAATGAACTCAAAGCTCTATGGACAATGTTGTCATCTTTTGCAGTTTCTCATATGGTCTCGTAGCATTATAAGTAATCCTATTATAGCTAACCAAAGGGTTATACACACAATTTTATTGTTTCTGATACTACTGTAAAATAAGTGGGCCATCCACTGGGCCTTGGAACCTTTTTTTTTTTTTTTTTTTAATGTTTTGGTATTTTTGGCAATTGGAATTACATACAGATATTAAAGTCTACCATGCAAGATCAGCTGATTTACAAAGTGCAAAGGCAATCTGACTAAGGTGCTTAAAAGAACTTCTTTTTCAATTAAAGAAAAGTAACTTAAGATTAGAATTAGAAAAAAGGTAAGTTGAGTGATCATCAGTCTCACTGGCTTTTTTTAGCTCAACAAAGCTATTTTTATTCCTTCTTTTAAAAACTCGGCCATTTGTTTGTGTGGTGAAGATACCTTTTAATGAAGCTGTCTTTGGGGTCACCATTTTTTAATGCAAATTTGGTTATATTGTTTTATTGTCATTAAGCCCAGTATTAATTTTTTCTCTGTTTCGGCAGATTGAATCTATAAATTGTCCCATATCTGTTCATGAAAGATAACACAAACCCTTGTAAATGGGTGATCTCCTCAAGATTGGTGTTAAGAATAGCTGGCCCCAAGGATGTGCTCATTCTGGCATCGTATCTGATCTTCAAGTTTTATTTTGATTTATTTAATGTTAACATGGTTGTGTTCCCAGATGTCATTCTTTCCCTGCTATACAGCAGCATTTTCTGTATCGTTTTAACTAATTATTCATTTATCCCTTAGTCAAACGTAATTTGGTCTTTGTGGTTTTGCATCTTAATCACACATCTCTATTGCTGCTTCTAATATTAGTGATAAAGAGTAGTTCTTGTTTGAAGAAAGATGAAACGGTAATGCTAAAAAATAAAGAGGGCTTGGAAGTTAACGTTTCTTAAACATCTAGGAATCGTACTCTTTCTAGTAAATGTCAATGCATTGTGGCTTATTTTTACGTATTCTCTTTTTCAGCATTTATTGCAGCTCTGTACATTGATAAGGATTTGGAATATGTTCATACTTTCATGAATGTTTGTTTCTTTCCACGATTAAAAGTAAGCTCCTATAAAATTTAAATTGGTTGTATGGTCTATGCTTGGTGATTCTAGAACCCTTTACTAAATACTTTTTGGGGACTTGTTGCAGGAGTTCATTTTGAATCAGGATTGGAATGACCCCAAATCCCAGCTTCAGCAGTGTTGCTTGACACTTAGGACAGAAGGAAAAGAGCCAGACATTCCTCTGTACAAGTGAGTACCTGCTGCCCCCAGGCTGTCGGATCAGGGAAGCTTAGAGTAAAGCTCCATGTGCCTGGAGGAAAAACTAATCACTGTGGGGTAATGGCCACAAGAGTCCTGCATGGAGACGTCTTGACGCTGACTGGGCCCAACACTCAAACTCTTTGGGCCTCTCAGTCTTTGAGCTCTAAGTAAGTGGGTCACATTCGATTATCTGTGCTTTCTCCCATCTCTAAAATGCTTGGGGAAATGCTCCCTGGGAGAAAGACATGCTCAGATAATTTTTCTGATCAAGATCAGAAAAATTTAGGTTAAATTGTTTTATGTACATTCTTATAGTTGTCTTCTTATTTCTTATAACCCCTGCTGCCTACACATCTAGATTAGATGGTGTGTGCTTGTTTGTTTGTAACAGTACTTGGGTGTCTCTCTCCACTCTCTTTGAAGCCCTGCTGGCCTCTGTGCCGACTGCCTGATAGGCAGTCACTGAAAGAAGCAGGGCAGTTCTTTGCCGCTGCTGTGTTATTCAAATATTTGGAACTTTTCTTTTCAGAACGTGTACTAAAAGCTGCCATGTACATTTGAATATCTTTAGTGACACATCTTTATCCTTTGAGTAGTAGCCAAAAGTCATTCAAAGGAAACGCAGGTCACTACACATGTAACACCAGTTTTGATGAAAACAGGAGGTTTGACTCTGAAGCAGAGTAATTATGAGACACTCAGAAGGTGGTTTCAGAGGGTGGTCTCAGAAGGTGGTCTTAGAAGGTGGTTTCCAAAAGGAATTATAAAAGGGAGGGATTATCAAAATAAGTGGGTTACCTCCCAAGGATATGTGTTTTTAAGGATGTTTAAGTATCTAGTTTTAGTACTGGGTTACCCCCGTCTCTGTACACACATGGGTGCAAGTACACACATTTGTGTGAGTGTTTCATATGGAATAAAAGCCCCTTCCTGTGGACTTTCTCAAACTTCACAGTACTCAAGGGAAAACACCAGAGTGGCAGCCGGGAATTTAAATCCTTTTTTATGTTTTTATTTAATAGTCACAACACGTTATAGGCTTTTTCACTAAAAGAAAAACTGAGGCCAAGAGAAGGTTGAGTCACCCCACAGCAGGCTGCTATAAGTTGTCCCAAGAAGCTGTCACTGCTAAACAGTGATTCCTTTGTTTATTGGGAAAAATACCAAATGTTTAGAAATAGCACTTTAACATGTGTCTAATAAGCATAATGAACATCCAAACTGTATTACATGAAAGGCTCAAAGTATTTCCTCATCAAAGTGATAATTAAAGTTCAATAAATAAAATGAGGATGATAAACTTCTCATAGCGCCAGCATGATTACTATAATAAGCACTACCTTTAAGAAGCCATCCGTGTACTTTCATGCTAGTGAGTATATACACACAAAGGGGATGAGTGCTCCCTTCTCATATATCCCCCAAATGAAAGTACGCAGTGAGCTTGTTCTTCTTTATCAAGATGATGGGGTTGTTTTACACAGTTTTTTCAAGATTACTGTGTTCATTCCATTATCTTTGTTGGCTGCATTTAATTTCCCTTTTCCATGAAGTTATCAGTTTTACCACATTTGAAATCTGCACCTTGTCATTAAAATCCAGAGTACCTGGAGTTTTGTTTTTTGGCAGTTGTGTTGTGTACTCCACATCATAGCATACCTTTGAAATGATCTCTGATGTTTCCGAAATTAAATATATTTTCTGATCTTTTAGATAAGATACCAGACATTAGAAAGAATCCATAAAGGATGTGAAGCCATTCAGCTCTGGCTTGAGGTGTATTACCCAAATATTTATGATTTTTCACATGATTAGCACTGAAAAACAATGAACAGACTGAAATGGCTAACTTTTCACTGACAAAAGTTTGTTAATTTTATGATACTTGGAATGACACTTTGAAATTGTTAAAAAATATTTTACCCTTCGTTCGCCTTCAGATACTGTTTATAATGCTTTGGGAAAAATATGTATATATAAAAATCCACTGTAGAATTTTTTAAATTTCCTACTTCAAAGCTGTCTATATTTGTCACGTTAGCAAATCAAAACCTTACTCCTTTAATTTTCCCGTTAATTTTACCTTCCTCTCTCTAAGCAATAAGTCACATGGTTTTTCTTGGAGTTATATATTAGCAATAACAATTAAGTAACACTTCACGTAATTAATGTTTTTCCTTTTCCTTCCAGGACTCTGCAGACAGTGGGGCCATCCCATGCTAGGACCTATACCGTGGCTGTCTACTTCAAGGGAGAAAGAATCGGCTGTGGGAAAGGCCCAAGGTATGAGAAGAAGATACTTTAAATTTCTTCACATGAACATCCTGTGTGTCTGGCAGGTGCCTGCTTGGTATTTCCAAACTCTGCAGCCTGTCTTTTTAAACTCAGAGTATACAGTATTTGAGGGTAATAGCAAAGTGAATCCCAAGGCTTAACGTCCCCACCAAGCTCAGCCCCAAACTTGAGAATCGGCCTTGAGCAGTGGGTATACCATTGCGTAAAGGGCTTTGGCTACCCTGAGGAAAGCACATTACCTGGTGCACAGGTAAGGTCTGTCCAGTTTAAGTTACCCAACACTGCTGCAAGCATTTCATAAAACATGTCACGCATGACACGGCCATTAGACACTTGATCTCTTATTACTACTCACTTGAGCTTTGTAGAAAATGCTCACATCTTCAGGTGAAAAGAATTTCGTATGTTATCACCTTTCTTTGAACCTTCCAATTTATATCTTAAACTGAGAAATGATTTGAAGTCTGTCTACACGTGTATTTTTTTACTCTTTGCCTCTTAAACTTTACACTGAAGATGTTCAAATTTAAGTAAGAAATACTTCAGACCTAATATAGATGGAAGGCATTTTATTGCAGTGTTGAAGGTGTGGAATGAATAACTTAACAGGCTTTGTGCAAATAAATGACATTTCTGCATGCCCTTGTGTGTATTCCTATCTGTTCAATTCAGTATGTGACAGTAGAAGTAATCAGATAAAACTTTATGAACCAAACATGAAAATCAGCCTGAATAATTTGGAGCCATGCTTTGTGTTTTTGAAAAAAAAATCTTTAAAATGTACCTTGTCTTTATTTTATTTAATAGTATTCAGCAAGCAGAAATGGGAGCAGCAATGGATGCACTTGAAAAATGTAAGCCTATCTCTTTTTCTATAATTATATGTTCATAATGTAATGAGTATTTTATGGAAAGAAAATGGGGAAGTAGAAAAATGGTAAGTACTGATAAAATGTGATCTTTTCTTCATAATTATTCTCCAGACAGAGTGTAGTAGAATGTAAGATATGTATAAAATGGGCTTATAATTAAAAAAAAAAAAAGTATTCCCAAATGCTTTTTGATTTTCATTTTCCTGTTTTGTAGAGTCCCACTCTCAGCACAGGTAACCCATGTGAGTGACTTAGTATATTTCATTCTACATATTTCTCTATACTTCTAAAATCTTAGACCTGTGATGGTTTTTTTCTTTTTAGTTTTTGACCATTGTTTTATTAAAACAGGATATTTACGTACTTCTCTGCATCTTTCTTTTCTTGCTAAATAATACATCACGGGCAGCCCTGCAGGTCATAGTGGCTACAATTCATTCTTTCTTAAGGGCTGCATAATATTTCATGCCGTATTTTATTCAGCCTTTAAAATTTTTGGTGGACACTGTTTTTGTCTTTTTATCATTGTTGATAATAAAAGTCTCTGTATTTCTGCTTTTAGTTCTAAGGGTTGGATTCCCAAGAGTGGGATGGCTGGGTTGAAGAAACTTCAATTATGTAATTGACCCTATAGGGAACTGCAGAGTCTTTTGTAAATTGAAGGCTTAAGTGCAAGGAAGTTTTCTTCTGAGGTATATTGTGCCGCTCAGCAGAACCTGTGGGTAAAACCTGGCAGTGCAGTTCCCTCATGCTTCAAATGCCAGCTCAGTGTGGGCGAGAGCAAAGTGCGGGAAGCTAAAGGTAAAGAGGCCCCGGATGCAGAGCCTGGGAGAGATTCCAGGAAAGGCAGGAGGGCCGGGAGCCAAGTGGTAATCGGCAGATGATAGCTTGTGGGTGGGGGAGGGGGAGGAGGCCTGGGGGCAGAAGCTGGTGTTACCAGGGTCCCATGTCCGTGGAATCTTCACTGAGAGTTTTGTTGACTCTGTTGTGGAGCTTTTTTATATGTGTATAGTCACATACTGAAATAAAAATGAGACTCCATTTTCCAGCTATAGGATTGTTAAAGATGATCTTTTGAGTTTTTGGTTTGTTTGCTTTCAACCATAAAACATACTGGAGAGATGGCTGATTCTGAGACTGGCCTCCACATACATACTGGTGGAAGGGAATTGTTTAAACTGCTGGAAAACAGTTTGGCTGTCTGTATCAGGTCCTTAAAGAGGTTCATACGCTTTGATCTAGAGATTTCATTTCTAGGAGTCAAACCTAAGAAAATAATTGGAGCTATGTGCTAAAGTTCACCTACCATGATAAATGTGACAGCTTGGTTTATAATAGCCAAAAAATCAACCAATCAAACTGCATGTTTGAAAGTAGGGAAATGTTTAAATAAATTATCCCAGAGATTGACAAACATTTTCTATAAAGGACCAGGTAGTAAGTACTCTGTCACAATTATGCACCTCTGCCACTGTAGCCCGTAGGCTTGGGAAGTATGCAGATGGCTGGTGTCTGTGCTCCAATAAAATCTTATTTACCAAAACAGGTAGAGGGCTGTATTTGGCCTGTGGGCAGTAGTTTACCAACCCAAGTGTACCCATCAAAATGTGCCTATAACTATACTCTCCCAATGTAAGGATGGCTGGGGGAATGATTTTAAGTGTTCATGTGTCTGTATAATATATGTGCACATTTACATTGCGTGTGTGTGTGGAGTATAACTTCATAGGAAAAGGGCTTATTATAAGGATATATTCTAAAAGCTTATCTATGGCTAGATCTGAGTGGTGGAATTAAGTACTCTTAATACTTGAGACCTGTGTTTTATACAATACATAAGGAATCAAATTAATATCATTTAGAGAATAGGATTTTATTGCTGTTTTATTTCTAAAATATGCCATTATGCTCCTCTTTTGTTTAAAGTCAATCACTGACTCTTAGGTCTTAGGTGATTCACCACCTGCCTTTCAGATCCTTTTCCTACCACCCTCCCCTTCCCTCCTCCCACCTGGGGTGAAAAATGGGACACTGTGCTGAAAGGAAGGGGGGTTAGGAATATACTATATATTTATGTCCACGTTTATTATGCTTCAACCTTAACAAAATCAAACTTTCCCCCAAACATGCCATGCTGATTCTTCCTATTTTTAAATATGAAGTAGTACCTCTTGTGCTTAACAGACCCGTACCCGGTTGGGGAGAATGGTGTCCTTCTCCTCTGTTACCAGATAACTTGTGTTGCTCTCCTTCGTGCATGCATCCCTTTGTGATATTTGTTGCTGAAGTGTGTAAGTGTTTGTTGACTAAGTGTGTAAAGTGACTTTTTCTTGTTCCATATTTGATTTCTCACTCCATTGCTACACTCATTATATACCACAAATAACAACTGAATTGTAAAATGTTTACATCTTATTCAAGATTTCCACTGTGTCAACACTCTTGAGCGGGGTCAGATATCAAACTAAATGTAGGTTAAACTGTGCTATTGAGTGACATGTTTCCTTTCACCAAATGAAAGTGCTCTACTTGAGTTGCTGTTGCCCATATAGCTTTTAGCTTCTCATGATAAGCTTCACAAATTGAATTATCAGAAATAATGACTTAGGATGTGGCCTCCTTTTGTCCATCTGATCTTTTTACTCTTTTCAGAAACTTTAATTGTTGGTAAATAATGGTGTGATAATATCGTTATTTGTTTGAAGTTTTTGGTTTAAGCTTTGTGAAACTATACAACTCCCTTTTGCTATGGCCTTTAATCTCTCCCTGAAAATCACTTGTTGCTAGGAGAACTGTGTTAAAACACCTAGCTGGAAACATTCTGAAGCCACATGTCTATGTTTTAACATACCTGCGTGTTTCGGTGCCTTTTATGCTCGAGTTCACATCAGATACTGAAATCCAGAATCGAGTGCTGATCCAGACTTCCACTGTGTTCCCGAATGAGAAAAGAATAAGAGAAGAAAGCACACAATTTTTTTTTCTCTTGCCTTACAAAATACAACTATATAGATTTCCTATGAATACATGTTTGTTCATATGTGTGTATGTTTAGTTTGCGTCATTCTGTGCACTGGTGGCTCTCCTTTATTAAGTGTAAAATATATCTCCTCGTGTCAGATAACTTTCCCCAGATGGCCCATCAGAAGCGGTTCATTGAACGGAAATACAGACAAGAGTTAAAAGAAATGAGGTGGGAAAGAGAGCATCAGGAGAAAGAGCCAGATGAGACTGAAGACATAAAGAAATAAAGGAGAGCACGAAAGTGGTGGTGTATTTACTTGCTTAATAACTGTGACTGTTGCCGTTTGAGACCTAGCCTAGTTTTCCTGGAGACAATTAGGAATGAATAAAGTGTGCCCACTGAAATAAAACACAGTCAAATCACTCTTGTTGTTTTACGGATCTCATATTCAGTTTTTAGCTGGATAGTCTTTATTACAAAGTATTTGATTTCTCTTCTATTTAATGGAAAACTTCACTTGGGTAAATGTGCATATTCCCTATTATTTTGCTCTTTAAATAGTAAAATTTGAAACGTGTATTCTATGTGGAATAGATCCTGATTTTTCTGTCTTTCTGAGATTGTGACTCCAGACTTTTAGCTGACAAGCAAAAAATTCACTTTACCAGATATTTGGGCTGTGCTCTATAAACATCTGTACTGTTTGAAATCTCTGGATTATTCACTCGATTTTTCAGCTTTCATCTGGGTGTTTATCATGGTCTCAGCTGCAGACATTGTGCTTACCCTCGCTAACTGGTGAATCCTGTGTAGAAGGTATCTCTGTAACACTTAACTGGCTAATGGTGGGGTGCGGTGGGGGAAGACTGATACTTGAGTCACACATATTTCTTGAGTCACTAGAATAGGGGAGAAATCGTGATTCCAAGCCAGAGGACGCTGTAAGCCAGGTGCTCTTACCCTGGGGTCAGTGGACCCTTTAGAAGTTTATAAACAGACTTCAGGAAAGTCTCAGAATATCTTGAAATTGTACTGGATTTGGGGAGGTGGCGGGGAGCAGGAAGAGGGGGGTTCATAGCTTCCATCAGCTCACAGTGGTCCCGGTAATAAAGGGCTAACGTTGCATTAAAAGACGTAACATCTTTTTAATGTTATTTTAAACTGAACCCCACTGGTTTATTATTAATAAAGACAAAACTTCTTTTTTAAAACAGATGTGTTTTTATTCATTAACAGCTATCGAGTGAGTGCGTACTATGCGTCAGGCATTGTTCTAGTCTCTGAGGCTATAGCAGTGAACAAAATAAAATTCCCTGCCCTTGGGGGAGCTCGTGTGCTAGTGAAGGAATACACACAACGACAGGACATAAAACAGAGGTCACAGGGTGATGTAGATGATGGCCACAGTAAAGTAGGAGGTGAGATGGGTGCAGTTTTCAATCAGTTGGTTGGGGAAGCTCCCCAAAAGGGTATCATTTGAGTTAAGAAGGGAAGGAGGAGAGGGAGCCATTCAGGTTATCTGGAGAGTTTCTCTTTATATAACTATTAAATGTTACATATGTTTTGTTGAAAATTTGGAGAATGTGTTAGTTTTATTAGCAGGAGAAAGAAACAAATGTTACTTTGGAAATATTGTGGAGAAATTAGAAAGCATAAGCAGAAAAAAAATATCACCTATGATTCTATCACCCAGAGATTTTTATATTGTTAGACCTTCTTTTTTTTTTTTTTTCCTTTCTAAATTTATTTATTTATTTATTTTTGGCTGCATTGGGTCTTCATTGCTGCACGCGGGCTTCTCATTGCGGTGGCTTATCTTGTTGCGGAGCACAGGCTCTAGGCGCACGGGCTTCAGTAGCTGTGGTGTGTGGGCTCAGTAGTTGTGGCTCACGGGCCCAGTTGCTCCGCGGCATGTGGGATCCTCCTGGACCAGGGCTCGAACCCGTGTCCCCTGCATTAGCAGGCAGATTCCCAACCACTGCGCCACCAGGGAAGCCCTGTTAGACCTTCTGTGTATACACACACGTATGCACGTGCGCTCAAGTGCACCTTCACAATCGGGTACTCTATATATGATTTCCATATCCTTTTTTTTTTTAAATTTATTTCATTTATTTATTTTGGGCTGCATTGGATCTTCATTGCTGCGCATGGGCTTTCTCTAGTTGCGGTGAGCGGGGGCTACTCTTTGTTGCGGTGCGCAGGCTTCTCATTGCGGTGGCTTCTCGTTGCAGAGCACGGGCTGTAGGCGCACGGGCTTCAGTAGCTGTGGCTCACAGGCTCTAGAGCACAGGCTCAGTAGTTGTGGCGCACGGGCTTAGTTGCTCCGTGGCATGTGGGATCTTCCTGGACCAGGGCTCGAACCCATGTCCCCTGCATTGGCAGGCAGATTCTGAACCACTGTGCCACCAGGGAAGCCCTCCTTTCTTTTTTATTAACTAATAAATCATCTCTCAGTGTTGAATCCACATATACATTGATGGCTGCGTATTAATGCGTATTTTGTATGCCAGGTTATACCATAATTTATTGACTAATCTAATGAAAGATGTGTAGGTTGTAAGTAATTTGTTGCTCTCCTAGACAATGCTGTCACATTCATACACACACACACGCATGCACGTGCGTGCACGCACACACACGATAGAGAGGAGTGAGAGAGAAGACCTCTCTAGAGTCTGTTAACTTGTTAATCATAGAAATGTAAGATGGTGGCTGTAAGAAAAGGTTGTCTTGGTTCTCTCCCCCAGAGGAGGACTAAGAGGGAAAGAACCCTGAATTCATCAGTAGCCTTGAAAATGTTAGAGCAAAAGCCAAAAAGCAAGGGAAAATATTTGAACTTTTTTTAAACAA
The DNA here is from genome assembly GCF_965194805.1 of Balaenoptera borealis. Lineage (NCBI taxonomy): Eukaryota > Metazoa > Chordata > Mammalia > Artiodactyla > Balaenopteridae > Balaenoptera > Balaenoptera borealis. Next base: position 28,074,315 of record NC_138867.1, on the reverse strand, counting down.
GCACTTTCACTAGTCTTGCAGGTGCATCAAAGTAATGCCAAAGCCAGCATGGGTTCAGGACTTTTTATTGTACCTGCACTTTTCCTCTCTGTAGTATTCTGGCCTTTTTCAGGTTCTCTCTCCATATTGATGGCTCTTGAAGCCTGAAGAAGTTAAGTCCATAACACAGTAGAAAACCCCTTGCAGTGAAACACATCAAACACACATCAGGGCAGGTTAGCTTCAGGGGCTCTGCTGAGCAGTAATGAGGCCAGTGGCCAAACTCTGGAACTAGCCCCACAGACCGACTCAGCAGGCCCTGTGACTACAGTTCCCACTTTGCCTCTGACCCAGCCTAACCCAGTCTTCTCACCTTCCACGTCTGATCATGAGAAGCACCAGTGAGGGTATACATCCTGCATCAGTTCAACTGTGCTGTGTTATTCATGGAGGCTGAATATTAAGGTTGCTTCTCACAAGTCACTTAGGTTCTAGTCAGGGAGACAATGAAGTGATGGTGCATCTACCGACAAAGGGCCTCTGAGACTGGGAGGGGAAGGGCGAGAGTAGGCCAGACAGGGAAGTTAACTATCTCCTTCACAGAGGAGTTAACACTTGAGGAGTTAACCGAACCTTGAAGATGAGAGAGAGCTTGCGCCATGCGGACATTTCCTTCCAAGGAAGCAACAGGATTGGGTGGCAAGAAAATGACTTAGGATCCTATTGTATTCCATGAGAGATGTGATGAAGGACTGAAACAAGGCATTGAGAATGGAGCTGCCAGGAAAGAACATATTTGAAAGATACATAGGAGGTAGAACCTACAGGCCATGGAGTAGGGCGAGGTATCTCAGCCTCAGCGCTAGTGACATTTTGGGCCAGATAATTCTTTTTGGGGGGCAGGAGGGACTGTCCCATGCATTGTAGGGTGTTTAACCACATTCCTAGCCTCTGCCCGCTAGATGTCAGTAGCATCCCTTCCCCCGGTTATGACATCTAAAAATGTCTTCAGATGTTGCCAAATGTCCCCTGGCGACAAAATAGTCACCTCTGGTTGAGAACCACCGAGGTAGGAGAAATGAAGTGAAAGAACACCAGGCTAGGCTTCCCTGGTGGCACAGTGGTTGAGAATCCACCTGCCAATGCAGGGGACACGGGTTCGAGCCCTGGTCCGGGAAGATCCCACATGCCGCGGAGCAACTAGGCCCGTGAGCCACAACTACTGAGCCTGCGCGTCTGGAGCTTGTGCTCCGCAGCAAGAGAGGCCGCGACAGTGAGAGGCCTGTGCACGGCGATGAAGAGTGGCCCCCGCTCGCCCCAACTAGAGAAAGCCCTCGCACAGAAACGAAGACCCAACACAGCCAAAAATAAATATAAATAAATAAAAATTAAATATCTAGGAGCTTTAAAAAAAAAGATACAAACTATTTAGAGAAAAGCAGAATTAGGTGTTGAGTTGAGTTGGCTGTATTGAACTTTAGGGCCTATGGGATGTCTCTGTGGAGATGTTGAATAAGCAGTTGCATACATGGTTTTGTAGCCCAACAAAGATATCTGAGCTCAAGTACAGATTAGAAATGGACTCAAAAACCTCAGTGGTATTTATACATCTACAAAGGAGAACATTGTTTTTCCCAGGTTGGAGACAGGAAACCATTCCAGGGATGTACTGCTTTGAAACTGTAGGCTTCATACAGGAGATAAATTTACACCAGAGAGGGAACTCAGCTTCCATCTGAACTATTTCAACTCTAGATGAGCTTTCTTAAACCAACCAGCTGTTTCAGAATTATTTCTATCATCATCCTTGTTTGTGAAGTGTTTGTGAAATTTCCCTATGGTTACCTTGTACAAAGTGAAGAAGACCCTTTGTGAATTACCTGGGTTCCATGAGATTGTTCTGAACTGGGAGTAACAACACACTAAAGTCTTGCAGACCTGTTCCCTAAAGCTACTAGCCCTCGAATCTTCCCTAGACCTTCATTATTTATTGTTTTATGAAGGATGAAATAAAGCATAATTAGACATTATAATATTTCTTTTGTGTAAATATCAGAACATTTAAGCGAACAGCGTGTGGAAGAGATACTTAATTGACCACAAAAGATTTTTATTCTTATAGAATTATTGTCAGGAATTGCCTGCCCAACAGGGGACCACATTCCAGCCTCTGCGTTGAAGTGAAGCCAAGTGGCTAGTTCCCACCCGTTGAATGTGAAAAGCTTCCAGGCTGTGGTGCCAGGAGCATGTTTGCCATTTTTCCATCCCCTTACTCCAATTTGCTGGCTGGATGCCGACATCCAGGGAGGATGACCTTGAAAGCTACCATCGGTGAGAACATGAGTGGCTGCGTGGAGCAGAGCCTCCACCCCCATTCCCACCCTCCACCTCCCCTCCAAGGATAGGAGAATACTGCTTGGACTTTACTCAAATGAGAAGCAAACATCTATGTGTTAAACCACTACTTGGGGATTTATCTATTATAGCCACTAATGTTACCTTCACTAACATAAGTGTTTCTGAGGCAGGCAATTAACAACCCTAATTGAATATTTGCCAGCCCAACAAGAGTTTTTTAAAAGTTCACCCACCTGTTACTAATGCTATATTGAACCAATGCTGTCATGTTCCTGATTTCATTCTGACATGGTTATGTGTGGTTCAGAAATGCCCCTTTATGTTAAAAGAAATGTTAAATTATAACAGCCGTGAAATGAAATACATTTTTACATATGAATTAGTGGCTTGGAGAACATTCATTCTAAGATTTATTAGTATTTGTAACACCTGCTATAATCCTGGGAAAAGCAGCATCCTTGTTCTCAGGAAGCTCACCAGTTATATTTATTTATTTATTTATTTATTTATTTATTTATTTATTTATTTATTTATTTATTTATTTATTTATTTATTTATTTATTTATTTATTTATTTATTTATTTACTTACTTACTTACTTACTTACTTACTTACTTACTTACTTACTTACTTACTTACTTACTTACTTACTGACTTACTGACTGACTGACTGACTGACTGACTGACTGACTGACTGACTGACTGACTGACTGACTGACTTACTTACTTACTTACTTTTTGGCTGCACCTTGCAGCATGCAGGATCTTAGTTCCCTGACCCAGGGATCGAACACATGCCCCCTGCAATGGAAGGGCGGAGTCTTAGCCACTGGACCGCCAAGGAAGTCCCGGAAGCTCACTATTTAGAAAAGGAAGCACATACACCCAATGCACATAAGGCGCAACACGGAAGATCAGAGAGAGAGAGTGACTCATTCCTTCTGGAGGAATGGTGGGGTCCGAGGAGGCCCACCTTTAGTTTGATTTTGAGAGATGATGTCAATCCACCCAGCTGTTGACTCCTTACCATACTCCCCATGACAAAAAAAACTTTTTTCAGATCAAACATATTTTGTTTTTTAGTCACAATGTCATTATGACCCCTAACAAAATTATCAAAAACTCCTTAATAACTTCGAATAACCAGCCCATATTCAAATGTACAGCTGGTTTGTCCAACTATTGATTCAAACAGGATCCATACGTTGCCTTCATTTTTACGTCTTCTACATCACTTTTAATCTGGAACATTCTTCTACTCCCCCTTTTTTTCTAGTTGAAGAAACCTGGTCAGTTGTTCCAAGAGCTTCCCACATTCTGGATGTGATGCATTGCTTTCCTGTGGTGTCATTTACATTTTTCCTTTATGCTCTGTATGAGAACTAAAGGCTTGATTTTAGGTTTAGGTTCAAATTTTGTGGCATATGTGTATTTCAGGTTCCCCACCCTCCACCCCTGAAGTAATAATTTCAACAGTGCCAGTTCTCTAATTCTTCTGGGGACTAGATGATTATGATGATTAATTTTATGTGTCAGTGGGGGCTAGATGAGGGATGTTGTTTTAGGCAACTGAGTTTGTGGTCATTTGTTATGCAGCATTAGAAAGTGAATACCTTCCCCTTCTCTTTCTAAACGGCTAATCATTTCATGTTACTATCCTGTTTAAAATATTTCATGGGTTCTCCCTTGCCTGTAGGATAAAGCTCAAATTCCTTATCTCCGCATTCAATTCCCCCTGCCCAGACACCAGCCTCTTCTGCTGGCCCTGGACCCCTCACGCTGCACTCCAGCCTCACAGAGCAAGTTGTAGATACATAAACACCTTCTCCTTTCTCTCCCCTCCAGAGCTTTGCATGGCCCTAAATAGGCCACCTCCTTGCTCCTTATCTCTTACTCATCTTTTGGGCCTCAGCTCAGGAACTATCTCTCACAAGCGTTTCCTTGGACCTTAAATGTAGGTTAAGCGTACACCCTTGGGTTCTCTCCTGAATCACATTTGTCACACTGTATTTTACTGTCTCTTGACTCACCCATCTTTGCCTGCTAGACCACAAGCTCCTGGTGGGCTGGACCATCACTAATCTACCTTTGAACCGTGGGCTCTTTGTGGGCTCACCATCACTGTTGGCTGAATAAAAATAACCAGACTCCTCCTTGCCATGCTTCCGCAAGCCTCAGCTACCCTAGAGCAGAACTCCAGCGTCCTCCAAGCAACCCTCCTGCAGGAACTCTGGGGCTAAGGTGAAGAGAATGACCACTGGAGGCTGCAGCATCTGCACCCTCTCTGGACCTCCTGCCCTTGGACTTGGCTGGGAGCTCGGTGCTAGAGCAGGAGAGCACGAGCTCAGTGGGATCTGGCAGGAAGCAGGGGAGCTTGGTCTCTCTTGTCTTCCTGAAGCTGTTGGCTGTCACACCTCTCTGAGGCCGGGAGTTCACATAAACGGGCAAGCAGACAAAGAATAGCTCCAGGAGCTACTTCTAGATGATGAGATAGAGCCACAGAAACCTGAGGAATGGCTTGGACACCAGTGATGCCACCAATGGGTGTTGTGGGACAGGATTTAGTCACCCGACTCCATAATCTCCAGCAGCAGCTCCCTCTCCAATATTCCTTGCTATGGACAAATACAAATGATCTTTATTCAGTTCCGTGTAACTGTATATCTAGACACAGCTCCATTTGGCACCTCCAACTAGATTGTTGCTCCTATGTCAAAATTTGGGAGCTGCTATAAGCAAATAAGGGCAGAACCCCCAGTTTTCCCTCACAACAACCCCGACTAGATTCTCCATTTCTGTATTACGCTGTCAATGTCCTCAGAGACATCCCTTTGAAGAGAGCCCCGCCCATCAGATCTCTGTCAGTAACCCAGCCGTGAACGAACACATCCATCCCCCATCACCCAAGCAGCTGCTTCTGAAAGTTTTGTTTCTGCTGAAATATTTGTCCGACTAAAGAAAAAGTTTTAAATGAAGTTTAAAGACAAAAACCAAAAAACCCAGCTTGCTAATATTTGTAGGCTGAATATTAGCCCATCACAGTTGGAAACTCTCAGATAAAACAACTCATAATGAAAATGCAGCAAGACCCTTAAATGTAGCAATTCTAATGCTCACCTCTATTATTATAATAATAGGGGTCTCAAATGGAGCTGTTGAGAACATTGGCTGCCCCTGAGTAGAATTCAACCAGAAAGATCAAGAGAGAGCCCTAATTGCCTTTCTTCTCCGATCAAACAATTGACTTAATTCTCCAGGCCTACACACCAAAATGTTTTTGAAGAGATTCAAATAGGTTACTACAGAGGATTAAGGTTTTCTCTGCAGATTATACTTTTATGCCCCGTGGTTCATTGCTTGAAGTGTTAAGTAGTTTTGTCAAAATAAGCAGGGCTGGAAGGATTTTTAGAATCTTACAAATCACACACTCTTGCTGAGTAACACAAGGGACATCTCTCCCCCTGCCCCCCTTTTCTTTTTTTTTTAATTTAATGGTTGAGGCTTGGGGATGGGGAGAAATTACGCATATTAGAGATTAGTTGGAAATTTCAAGAGGCATCGAAGATAAGAGAAGTACAAGTGTGGGGCTTTATTGTGTTTTGTCTTTCAAAAATTGTTTCACAAAATGATGCAGCTGGAGAAGCCACATAAAAAGAAGGGATTTTCTTGTGAACGCTTAACTGCCTGAAGAGAAAGTCCAGAGGGGCTGTGAAATCAGACCCTGGAGGCTTCTCTGTAGTGCTGTGCTAATCAGGGTTATTTTACTCACTGAGACTTCATTTCTGCTTAAAGGAGTTGGTGGCAAAAATGTAAGCTTTCATTTTCTTACAATAGAGTAGTCCCAGGAAAGGGCGCTTGTCAGAAGGGCTTCAGCGACCTTCTGTCCTTGGTTCCACAGGTGGCTCAGCTGTCCTCCCAGGTCCCCCCGGGAATGCGTTCCTCCTTAATCAAAGGGTTGTTCGGTGAACTTACCCAGGTCATTAACTGCACGGAGCTTTGGTGATTTGTACACTGCCCTCCACTTCTTCAGTTCTCCTGGGTCTGTCCCTCTTAGCAAAGCTAGGTGAAGTAGCTTAATTGGTGTCACAACATTGCACAACGTACCTAGCGAGTGTGAACTGCAGACTTGATGAGGCCTGACAGGGAATGGACAGCCGTGGTGTGCAGGCATCCCCCGGAACCACAGCAATTATGTTTTCGTCCAGCCTGGTACAGTCCCTGTTACTTCTGCAGTTGCCTTTGCCCGTTTCTCCAGAACTCAGCCCCACGCACTGGGTCTTGTCAGGTGCCAGGGAAAATATTCCTCTGGCTCTGCTCTCCATCTCTGGCCCGGGCCTGGCTCCGTTTTCCTCAGGCATGTCTCTGTCCTCCCGTGTGTGAGAAATCCGCAGAGACGGCATCACTGGCCAAGACTTCCAAACCGCCGACGGAGGTGCTCAGGGCGCCTCGGCTCCATGGGTTGGGAAAGCTCATAAGTCATTTATTGCCTCCTCCCGCCAACACGGAGGGAGCTTGCTGGCAAACCTCAAGGCAGAGTTAAGCAGTGAGTGTGGGCATGCAGGGTTGGCCCAGACTTGGGGGGAAGCCAGAGACCCAGAGGGAAGGCGAGAGAAGTGGCGACTGTTGGGGCCTGCCGGTTCTCAGAGGCTGGGAGCAACTAGGGCAGGGGGAGAGGAAGATGGGCTTCTGAGCAGAGGAGGGATGGCTGCGGAGTGGGGAGGGGGCGTGGAGGAAAGCCCAGGGGAGGGGAGGGGGCACAGAGTGCTGTGCATTCAACATGGCAAACTCCCTTGTTCTGTGTCTCCCAAGAGAGCATTAGGAAAACACCTATTGCTCAGTAATGGAAGACGACAATGGAATAAACAGTGTTGAGTCCAGTGGGGAGAGAACTGGGACCACACACAGGGCCTCGTCAGATCTGGGTCACATCGCATCACCAAGGGGACTGCGGAACTGGTTTCTTCCACTGCTAGCTTTATACATCTTTCTTTTCCTCCCAATCACGTTTTCTTGTTTGGCCCATTCTCATCCTGGCTGAGTCCCAAATGGACCCTTCTGCCCGTTCGGTGCCCAAGTCTCAGCCTTTTCTGTATATAGAACGTCTTTCCCTTAGAGTCTCAGCACAAATTAAGTCCCTGAGTGGCATGGCAGCATTCAAATTGATGAGACCCTCTTAGTGCCTTGGATTCGAGTGCAGAATGAATGCTTCAAGACAGGGGTCAGCAAACTTTTTGTGCAAAGGGCCAGATAGATAGTACATATTTTAGACTTTGCCAGGCAAAAGTGAGAATATTATGTAGGTATTTATAGAACAGGAGAGAAAACAGATTTTCACAAATTTTATACATAAAATTCAAAACTTTATAGACACTGAAATTTGAATTCCATGTAATTTTCATGTGCCACAAAATATTCTTCTTTTGATCTTTTTACAATTATTTAAAATTATAAAAGCCATTCTTAGCTTGTGGCATGTTTAAATAACAGGTGGTGGGCTGGATTTGGCCCACTGGTTGTAATTTGCGAACCCCTGTTTCAAGAAGAATGGATCATGTTACTATAAAGGAAGCTGCACTCACAACACCCTGTTCTTCCCATATCTCTGCAGACTTGATTGTGACGATCTGGATAAAAATGCTGGTCATCCAAACCTCAGTTCCACAATCAATGCCTGTGATTCATGACAGGTAGGCAAAATGACAGAGTTATAGAATTCTCCACTCTTCTTCCAGGTAATTAGGCTGCAGGCCCAAATGCTTTGGTAATTAATGCTGGCATATCCCTTAAGCCCATGCATGCCCTTTATCAGAAGTCTGCACCCGGGACCACAGTGGTGATCTTACATTTTCATGGCAACACATGGTTTTAAAAGCACTTTAACATACAGTATCTCATTAGAGCTTCTTAACAACCCGAGAGGTAGAAAGGGTGATTATTATTCCCACTTCATGACTGAAAGAACCTAAACAAAACCAAAGCTTCAAGAAGTTGTGGAGCTGCCTGTGATCAGTTATGCGGTGGTGGATGGAGATTGGACCTCAGGTGTTGCTAGGAGCTGGGGATAGAGCAACAAAGACAAGCCTGGAGCTTTGGTCAAGAGGGGCAACAGCCCACAGAGAAAATAAAGTAATCCTACAAACATTAAAAGAGTTGGTACCCCTATCAAGATGAAAAAGCACACCCTCTTTGAATATATTCAGAAATATTTAGCCTTGTTTATTGTAACCCAAAAGCATATCTTAAGGTAAAAGCCTCCAAAAGCTGAATAAATCCCGAAGATAAAAAGAATAAAAAAAAAAAAAAAAAAAAAGAATAGACTTCAAGGTAATAATTATACTTCCAAAAACAGTCCCAGGATGCTTCTAAGGGCCGGTACCTGGAATGCGTATTTTGTTATTATTGCCATATATGTGAAGATCTTAAAGCAGACAGCAAAGAGAATGCTAAGAAAATCACAGTGCACAGGCTGACCCTCAAGGACAGCGTGAATTGGGACTCAAAGGCGGTGATGGTGGCCAGTCCTCACAGACCCCAATGAGATCACAGTGTCCTGAGACTTTAATGGGCCACGACAGGTTAGTGGCCCGGCCATCCGGCTGCCTGCCTAGAGCCGGCTTCCTCGTGGGGAGAGGTCAGGGGAGCAGGAACAGCCTGCTGCTGCCGTCTGCTTCTCTCACAGCCACACAGCGACATCACACAGGCCCAGAGTCCTTTGAACACGGCTCCCAGGAAGTGTCACTCGGTGACAGAGCTGATGCCCTTGGAGGGTAGTGGATAAGAGTGAGAGCTCTAGAGTCCCGCTAACCTGGGTTCAAATCCCAACCCTCCTCTTACTGACCTGGACCTTGGAGAGCCTGCCTCCATGTAGTTCATGGTTTATAAGAGAGGCTGACACAGTGGCTGCACGGTTGGCTTGCGGGAAGCACTAAATGAGATAATGCATGGAAAATGCCCTGCACGTAGCCTGGGCTCTTGCTTTGGGTGTTATTTATTAGGCCCAATAGCTAATCTGAAATAGCTAATAACTCTCTGGAGAGGCAGCTCCGCCGCAGAAGAAAGAGCATTAGGCTGGGATTCAAAAGGCTTGGGTCGCACGTGAAATTCTGACCCTTGGGAGAGGTTAAGTGATCTGAAGAAAGCCAGCCCCGGAGCCCAAGCTGCCTCCTCTAAGAAATGGAATTAATAACGTCTATTTCACAAGGTCGCTGGGAGGAGTAAGAAAGACAGGGTGCGAGATTGCTTTCTCTATTATATTATTATATAGTGCCACAAAAATGTTCACAGCAACGTCTCTGAACAAGCAATATATACATATTTATGTGTGCACCACATCTCGTTCCATAAAAGATTTGAGACATTCTTCAAACCTCAAGCAGAGCTCAAAACCCACATGAATAAAGAGAATCCACATGAAATAATGAACCATAAATATGATTTAAAAAGGAGGACCCAGAAATAGGTAAAAGTAGGAACAAAAAGATCCAGGAGAAATAAACATTCAAAATTGTGGGGCGGAAGATTTTATCTACTGTACTGCTCAAACTGAATATCCAATTTATCTCAAGTTTTCTGAGAGTCCAAGGGAAAAAAGGGAGATGTGGTTTTTCATTCTTATTGAAAAAAATACATACAGATGTATCTCACCCTCTCCTCTCCCCTCCCCACCTCCATTCTTCAAGAGAAGCAGTAGTTTGCAACCCTTACTTCAACCTTGCCAAGGTAAGTACTATTTAGAAATGAAGAAACCAAGCCTCAGAGAGGTTGCCTAGCTTGCCTGAGATCACACAGCTAGTAGGAGGCAAAGCCAGGCTTCAAATTCAAGTTCAAAAGCACCACAGCCCTGTTCCTCCCACCACTAGGAGTGAAATTGTTCGGCAGGTGTCTTCCTGAGCTGCAGCAGCCGGGGAGACTCTTTCTTAGAATCAGACAGAGACTGTCTTGGTGCCCCAACTGTCTGTCCAAAGTGTGATTCAGCAGAAAATTACTGTTTCAAGGCCAAAGAAACAGACATAAACCCTCTCGTTGCTGCAGTGCCGGGCAAGCTGAACCAGCCTTCCTGGAGGGCATAGCCTGGGGACACAGAGGAAGGAAAGAGGCAGTTTGCTGTCCTTGGGCTTGGAAATGAACTCAGCGCAGGGCACTTGCAGAGGTGTCCTCCTCAGCCCAGAGTTGCTGAAGGCTCGTGTGATGTCAGTGTGAGCAAGGGCACAACAGACTCTCACAGAAAGTACTCTGAAACAAGAAGGAAGATTCCAGCTCAGCCCTGGGTGGGGCAAGAACAGGGTAGAGCACATTCGCCAGCAGGAATGGAACAAAGGCAAGAGGAGGAGTAAAACAAAACGATTCTCAAAGTCCCAACCAGCCAGGCCTTTTATTCAGGTCTAGGAACTGATACCACAACCCCATTGTCCAGAATCCCCCGTCATCGTAACTAAGCAAGGTTCAGGTTTACAGTATAGTGTAAAGTATATGGTCCCCACTGGTCTTTTTAATGGATCCATAAAGTCCTGAGTTAAGAGGCTCCTCCAGGCACTGTCATATTGATATCCAGACGGGAGGAACCTACCCATTATTGCAGCCCAGAGTAAGTGACACCCCTGCCTTTAACAAAGTTTATGTCTCTTCGGGTGGCTATAGATAATGTTAGCAGGGATCCCAAAATGCATTTCACAGTAGGTTCATAAAAGGTGCACTGAGTGACTGAGAGTACAATGTCTTCAAGCCATATTCCTACAGCACATGTGGCATCTAGTCTCATAAGGCTTTTCCTCTAGTGTCTAGATCAAAGCCAAGGGCATGACACCTACAGTACAGCTCAGGAAAGGCAATTCTGCAGAGGCCAAGACCACTTGTTTCAGTTCTGGGCCTTCCGATGTCAACTTTGATCAAAGGATAGACTTTATGTGGAGTTGGGTCATATGTATGTCATATATTTTAAATGACTGTCCAACAACCTCAGCCTGAGATTTTGATGAGAATTGGACACTTGACAGTTTGGCGTTATATTTTTGGACACTGTCTTATATTAAAGAAAGGCAGTATGTCAGTCAAGGATAGAACAGTGTCCTTTGGAAATAAAAAATAAACAGATGGCAATTTGATACTATTTTATGAAATGCGAGTAGACAAAATATGCTATCTACTTGGATTGATAGCCATCCGACCACTGCATGGAGGCCAGATGCAGAAAACTAGAATTGTGCTCAGAAAATAGTTTGGGGGCTTTTCTGCTACTTGAAAAAATGATTAAAAGTCCTGAAAATTTTACACTGTAGAGCATGAAAAGAAACTTTGGGCCTGTAAAGTGTTGGAGCAGTTGTTACTTGTTCCCCTCAATGACTGTATAAAACCTGGATAATATGCCCACAGATAACATAGTTTTGATCAAAGCAGTGTTCTGATGAAACTGCCAGGATGCATTAATTGAAAGATGTACTTGTTTTAGTTTCTAAATAAATGTACCTGTTTTATGAGATAATTGGTTATGAACCAATTAGGTTTTGGACAACATCTGCCAAAAATGATTTTAGTTGGGTCCTGTGATTAATTAACTGGAGGTCCTCTGAATCAGAAGGGTTTGCTCATTATTGAATGTAATTTGGAGGAATTTGGGCCATAAATCCCTGACTGTGAGGACTATTCCACTTTAGTCCTGGTGTTTAGAGTGGGCGTTACAGTGTTTAGGAGAGGGCCCTAGCCTCTAGTTCACAGCACCAGTGAAGAAGGACAAGAGTTAAGACGTGACCAAGACAAAAAGAAATGTGAGGGGACATTTCCCAGGCCCAACATTACCCAAATAATTGGAATGCCACGTTAGGAAGTCCAGAAATATCAGAGCCTCACAAACAAGTCATTAACCACTCTGCTAGCCAGAATCTGGTTTGGGGAGAAAAGTTGTCATGGCCACATATTATATTTCTGTCCTTTTGCTTTGCACATTTTTGCTCAACCAAGATACCACTAGCATAACTAGAAATGTGTGAGTCTTTTCAAGGAAAGACCTCAGGTAAATGATGGAATCCAGTCTATTGTCAATCAACAAAAGGTCACCTTTGTCCTTTGGGATGCTGTGGGGTTACCAAAGGAATGAGACACCCCACTTACCTGCCTTACATCTTCAGCTCTCCGAAGTATAGCCCTGACTCAGAAGTAAGTATTAGAAAGCCTCACTTATGAAACTCTGCCCTGAATAAAGCCATGTATTCACTTCCCTGGTTCTTCTCTCAGGTTTATTGGCTCTCCTGGACCAGGCTTCTTAACAAGTAAGTACCTGACTCTGGTTTCTCCTTCTCTTCAGATGAGAAGCAGTGTAGAAAGCCAGGAAGAGAAAGAGGATGTCCTAGTGGGAGCTAGAGACATGGTCAGAGCCAGTGAAATGTTAAGTCTAGAGTCATAACAATGATAAAAAAACAATTCTAGACATGGAACCATATTTTATATAAGAATCAAATACTGTATATTCATGATAATAACTCTGAATCAGGAACTGGCTAAAATGCTATTTTCCAGGGCATTAAATAATGTGTTAAAATTGACCATAAAATAATTGGTAGGCTCAAAATCAAATAATATTGTAGCAGGAAGTAGATTTTACCATATGAAGAAAAACAGGTTTGCGCCAAAGGCAGACCAAAAATAAGAGGATAATGAAAAAACAAGAAAGTAAGAAAGGAAAACGTTGATTTGACAGCAACCACTTTCCATAGGCTGTAACAGAAGGTAAACCTCTGGCTTCTCACAAAATCTGGATCACAGGAGCTCAATGTGGTTCTTACACAAGACTTAGAAGAAATCACCAGCATTAGGGTTTCCATCAAGGCGGAACCTCCAGGCAACAAGCCTGGAAGCTCAGGACACACACCGCTCTTAGAAAGGTGTGTTCATGCAGGGAGGTGCCTACACAAGGACACTTGTGCACAGAAGCCAGCAGCACGGTGGCCCTGCCTGGAGGTGGTGCAGGCTGCTCCCAGTGTATGCTGAGGGGAGACAAGTTGTACCAATAGACAAGCCCAAATATGTGCATTTGCTCACATTTGGGGGGGGTTGGGACAAAGTCATGTAAAGAAAGCAGTGCAGCTTGACTGAGGTTCCCCTGTCTCCTCCCCACGTTCACCCATCAGCAAGGTCTAGGGGAGTTTGTTTGAAGATGTTAAACTGGGATCATACCATGACAACCTCTTGTTTTTGCTCAGTAACTAGGGAGCAGAAATGAGTTTCATTTTCTCTATTTTTGAATCTATGGAAATGTATACTCCATAGCTGAAAGATTTTCATTAAACTATATTTAAAATAATAGAAAAAATATTTTTGACGTTTACTTAGTTAACTTCTGTGTAGTGGTTATGTATCTGACAAAGCAAGTTCAAGTCCTGGCTTAACTCTTACTAGCTGTGTGACTCCAGGCAAGTTGTTAATACTTTATCTTTTTTTGTTTTTAATGGAAAAACAGGCCATTTCAAAACCATGAATACCACTGTGGTTGAGAATATGTGTCCCATCTGAGGGGCAGCACTGGGGACCCCATCGTCTGCCAATGCCCCTGCTTCTGGAATCTCATGCTTGGTGGGTGTCAGGTCCTCTCTGATGTCTATCTGACTTGTGGGGAGAAGGGGTAGAGGGTAAGCTCCCACATTAAGAGTACAGCAGGGGCCCCACCTGGCCTGCTGGCATTTACAGAGGCTGCCAAAGTAGCTCTTCGCCTATGGAAGGACAACCCCTTCAAAGGACATTTTTTTTTTTCCTGGCTGTTGTCTCAGAGTCTTACCCTTTCTCAGCCTCAGTTTCCCTGAAAAGACCAGGAAGTACAATAGTTATACTCAGAGGGATTGGCCCAGGGCTGCACGAGAAATGAGAGCCATTTCCTATTGATTTCTTACTGATTCAGCCACATCTGCGTTCTCAGAGTAGAGCTATTTAGAGAGTAGACTTGACTGAGAGTGTTTTCTGGGGTAAGTAAGGCCTAAGTGGACAACCTCCTACTTTGTTTCTCTTCTTCAACGATGGGGTCTAGAGAGCCTCCACTTTCCCATCTTTGAGTTCATCTGTCCTCTGCTTGCACATAATCTTGAATTCTGCTGCCAGAGTCAACAGGAGCAAGAGGCAGCCTTTCAGACCTAGTCACGCCCAGTCTCCAGCTCCTACCAGTGAATGCGCATGTGAGAATCAGGGCTGCCCAGATCCTCTCTTTTCCTTGCATGGTGAAGAGTGCCTGGTGGTCGCCATGACTCTGTTCAGTCCTGGAACCCACATCTGGTCATCCTTGGTCTGAACTACATGGCCTTGGAAAATCCATGCTGTCACAGTATGAAGCCACTGGCTCCTTTGGTGCTGGCCAAGGTGCTGATCATATGGGAGCCAGAACCCAAAAGTCTTCCTGCAAATGCAACTCCTGCAAGGGAATGGAGCTGAACACCTTGTCCTGATTGGATGACTCAGTAACCTGCTACTTAGGAGGGGCAATCATCACTATGCTTCCACATCTCCTGTGGTGACGCCCTCTCAGATGGGGTTGGGGAGGGAGAGTGGGGGATAGGTGCTCTAAGGGCAGCACACTCAGCAAGAGCATGCAGTTTTATTTTGAGTAGAGGAACAGATGGGGTGGAGGGAGAGAAGCTTGGGGTTCAGGTTCCTAGTCTGGAGGCCAGGGTGCTCCATGGAGGTAGTTTGAGGAAGGAGAGAGATGGCTTGGAAGTCCATAGGCCCTGCCAAGGCAGCAAGAAAGCATAGGGGATGAGAGGAAGGCAGAGATGGGGGACAGAAAGCAGGGGTTGGAGCCAGTAAGGTTTAAGCCTGGACTATAGCAGAAAGACCCATAGTAAGTGAGAGGAACATCAGGACCAGAGGGAAGGAACAGCCAGGAGGAGCATTCTAGAGGGTGTAATATCATGATGGCAGAAGGTCCCAGAGAGGGGGTATTGAGGAAAGTCAAGACTGCACAACACACTTTTGTATTTTCCAGTTTAGTTCCACTGAAAGAGATAACATTCTAAACAACTTTTTTTTTTCTAACTACTTAATTTTATTTATTTTTTGGCCATGCTGCACAGCATGGGGGATCTTACTTTCCCAACCAAGGCTTGAACCCACGCCCCCCGCATTGGGAGCACAGAGCCTTAACCACTGAACCGCCAGGAAAGTCCCAGAGGAAAGTCTTCCCTCTCTCTCTAAGTACATTATAGTTATCTGAACTGTTAGTTTATAAGGCAAAATTCTTGTTTCCAAGGAGTTTATAACTTAGCTGATGATATATCATATTCACTCAATAGAGGGTTAAATAAAAATCCAAGTAGCACAGGTGAAGTGACCAATAAGTGGTATTCAGAATGAATGAGAGTTCTAATAAGGGAGACTTCACAAATGAGATGGAGTGATTGGAGGGGGCAACATGGAGAAACTGGAATCTGATCTGAATCTTAAAGGAGGAAGCAGGCTTTGGAAAGGTAGAGGTGGGGGCACAGGTGGGTCACGTAGGAAGAATGTCCTGTGGCAGAGTTGAGTGAGGTGTGTTATCAGCAGAAGTACGCAGGCTGGCCAGGGCTGGCCCCTCTGTAAAGGGGACAAGTGGAAGATGCTTGGAGGATAGCAAGGAGGCCACAGTGATGTACTCTCCCAAGGACACAGAGGAAAGAGGCCGTTCAATACATAATGGGCCAGAGCTTAGCTATGCCAGGTCACCTTAAATACCAAGCTGTATTACTGACCTAGGAGAGCGCACTGTAACACGAAACAATATATAAAATCAACACATAGGAAGAAAACAATCATAAAAAGTAGGGTTAGTCAGTCTTAAAAGCCTAGCAAATGAAATTTGGCCATCCCCATCAAACTCTGTCAAGAAGAGAGTTTTACCCAAATGATTTATAGTCTTCTGGTCTCATAGGTAAGAACATAGTATGGGGAGATGCCAGCCTCAGAGGGCTTGAGTAGATATTCAATTAGATGAATAAATAAATGAATAAAGGATCTTATTAAATATTCAATTAATCTGATTCTTCTTCTCTTTCTGACTCACCACACATTCTTTTGATTGTAACTTAGCATTCCTTTTAGATTTGCCTGCAGAGAGATAGTTACTGATCATAGATGCTTCATGTATTCTAGTCTCCACAACAAGAATTTCTTGCTGTAAAATAATAAACGGACATTCTGGTGTTCTACATCATGACTTTGGCTCATGGGAAAGATCCGCTTTTGGTTTCTGAGGCTGACTACCAGACACTAGATGGTGGTCAATTTGCTGGGACAAAAATCACCCTTGTGTAAGGTTTCTTGAGGACAACCTTGCTATGGTGGAGAAAGTGCTGTATGGAGCATGATTATGGAATGTCTTAAATGCCAGTGTGATGAGTATTGAGTTCATTCTGTAGGATTTTGGGTGTAGTTCAGGTCAACAAATACTTACTGAGCACTTGCTATGGGAAAGGCATTGCTGTGTGGGGAGGAAAGCATTCATAAACAGTCTGTGTGGAATCTACAATGTAGTGGGAAAGGCAGCTCCTCACAAAACCATTTATGACGGACATTGAGATAAAGGTATAAAATAGACTTCAGGAGGGAAGTGGCATTCAAACTAGGCCTAAAAGGAGGAGGATCATTTTTAACCTGCAAAACTAGGAGAAAGGCAATTTTAGGATATGCGAGCAACATAAGGGATGACAAAAACCCCATTGTGCCTGAAGAGGGATGATGGAAGGTTGGGTAGAGCAGACATGACCTTGATCAATGGGCTATCCTTCAAGTAATGGTGGTTTGTGAACAGGTGAGTGATGCAAATAGATTTTCTCTTTAGAAAAAAGTTAAAAGATCATGAATAATAGATTCTAAAAAGATATTTGGAAGGAGAAATATAAATTATAAGACTGTCTTAGGTATCAGGTGAAAGATGAGTAGGATGTTAAGGGAAGGTAGTGGGGGTGGAATGAAAAGGGCAGGTTCTAAGGAGAGTTCTTAACATGGTGGCCGAGGGGTTCCTGTAAGTCCCATGAATGAACTATGGGGATGTACAAACCTCAAAAGTTGTGTGTCAAATTTTGTGGAAGTGTAAGTATGAATTTAACTGGGGAGAATATTCTGTTAGCCCGCATCCCCCAACAAGCAGATGCCAAGATCATATTAAATATTTAAGAAATTTCTTAGCTAAAATGCCTGTGGGAGAAAATGGGGAGGGAGCTGGAAGAGGCTGGGAGGGTCTTCAGAGAGAGAAGGAAGGAAGGAAGTTCTGGTGGAATCCTTTCAGAATGCCATTCCATCTAAGGAAGCTTCAAAAAGGCCACAGTGGAATCCTCCAGCCAAATTACTAATCAGGGGAGTCCCTAGTCTCCCAGGAACAGCTGTGCCTTAGTATTCCTGCTGTGTTTAGTAACCATCTGGGAACAGCCCGTCAGAAGCATAGCTGAGGTGCAAAGGCAGCAGCTCTGCTTTGAGCACAGCAGCCAGGGCCCCCGGTGAATGGCGCCCCCTGCAGCTGGAGATCTGAGAGGCTCATTCTCATAACCACCACAGGGGCACACGACCTTTATTGGATTCCCAAAGTGGTTCATGACCAAAATGGGGATAAAACATCACCTTTCTAGAAATTGTTGAGGTAAAGTTAACAATGTGTGCAAATAATTTTCTGCGTATCTAGGAGAATGATGGTGCCATTGCCTAACACACGGTGTGTAGGATAAGACATAGTGCAAGAAAATGTGCTTTGTTTCTGCCATGTTGTATTTGAGATGCTGGTGAGAGAGCCCATTAAATACCTACCGAGCAAGCCGGAACCTCAGATGGCGCAGTTTGAGCTGCAACTCTGTGAAAGACAGTGTTCATGGAGAAATTGAGGTGTCAATAGAAACAATAGACAGGAGTGAGTTTCCCTCAGGAAGAGGTAGATTGAACAGAGCAGATGGTCAATTGTCTATTTTAGAGGGGGCACTGGGGCATGACAGTCCAGGTGTGTTGCTGAAAGAAGAGAGGGTAAGGGTGAGGAGTGATCCAAAAGGGAAGGAGATAATCACTAAAGCACTTGTATCCTAAAAGCAATGAGGACAGGATCTAAAAAACAATGAGGTTGTCAAAAATGCCAAATGCTTGCAGAATATCAAGCAGGGAGAGGTCCAAGAATGATAGCCATATTTTAAGAAGAAAAGAATCATGAAACGGAGGCCTCATCTTCATCACTGTATTACCTCTGTGTTTGCAATCTCCCTGCATTTTCGCGAATAACTTTTTTTCAATTTTTTCTCAACTACAAATCAGGAATAAGTGGGTGGTGTAGGAAGGAGGCTGGAAGAATCAGGGTCTATCACAAAGAAACAAATGGTGTTTCTTCAAATATGTCTGAGACATTTTTTTCGTCTTTATGTAATTTGAGAACTTGTCACCCAAACTGCACAACACAAAAACTAAACAACACCTAATACATGTTATGGTAAATATTTTAGGCCTAATGTATATTTATTTTGAAAGCTTACCATAGCATGTCTAGATGATTGGTATCATCTTTTTATTGAATTCACTGTTGAAAAACAAATTTTCTAGGGTGAAGATATTTTTCCCTGTGTAGCACGAGGACTGGAAATTTGTACTATTGTCTGATGCTTCAGAGATGCTTCTCGGTGCCAGTTATTGATCCATGTTGTTTGATGACTAAGCCTGTAAGTCCTATAAAGTGTAAGCGTATGGAAGATTGATTCAAGAGTTGTCCATTTGAACGGCATGTCTTGTCCTTTGCAAAATGGTAGTTTTGATTTTCTCCCCTAGGTTACTCATGCCCTTTCTATAAAGATCCATAAGACTCATCTACTTGATTTTTGTTCTGGGAATATTTTATCTCTAGTGTGAAATTTATAGTTTTAACTTATTAGAAAATGCAAACTTTGCAGTATAACACACTTCCCTTTCCCCCTTGTTACAGAACATTATTCTATACTTAATTATAATAATAGGCTAATCTTGATTCTGGTAAGATGACTTCTAGAGAAGTACCTGGTTAATATATACTTGCTGAATGACTGAATGAATGGATTAGTTCCTTTTGACCAACTCATTTCTATTTCTGATGTAGATGTCATATTTTACATTGTGCTTCAGCTTGTAAATTACTTCGGGTTATCTCGAAAGTAGACTGAGAATGAATCTTGAATTCAATCTACAAAACAAAGAAGCAAACTGCACCTACAAAAAAATAAATGAATGAAAGTACAAGACAATGAGTTTCTTTGATCTTTTTCATGGCTTAACATAATAGTGTAATCTACAAGAATACAACCAATGTTGGTTTCATCTTTATGGTAGGTCAAGAAGAAAAATCACCATTTCACCACTTTTAGTTAATACTTTGAGCTGGTTCAAGGAAACAAGGTCATAGGAGGAGTGCAGTCTTTAAAGACAGACAGATTATATAAAACTTACTAATGTTGTGACCTTGGAAAGCTAAATAGCTTCTCCGAATCTCATATTCTTTGTAAGACTGAAGCAATAAGGCCTCATATCTCCTTGGGTGGCATATGAGGTAAATGAGATAAAATATGTGACGCTCTGGACATATGATCTGACAAAGTTAAGTGTTCAGGGGACTTCAGATCCCTCCCTCCCTCCCTTTCCTGTAAGCATCAACACAAACAGAAATTCAATTATGGGAGAAGAAAGGCAATTAAGGAACACTCAATTTTCCTAGCTTTTATAAATCAAGAGCATATTTATGAGTTATATTTTAGTGTGTTTACTGGAGAAAACAAAAACAAGAAACAAAAACAAAACCAGTAAGGCATAAAACCTTACTGTTCTCTGGTATTATCATGACTGTAAAAGGCATTTTTTCATTGGCCATTTAAGATCTGGAGTTCCTGAGTCCTATGTGGAAGCCCACAAACCACTCACTCTGCTTCAGGTATTGACATTCCTGTGAAGAACAGATATTCTCTATAGGATTATTACTCATCATGACTGAAGTTCAACAGATAAATTAAAAACACAGCCACTCCTCAGCCCTGGAAGTGACTCACTTCTCAAGGAATGCTCCCCCTTAACTTCAAGATGGGCTGAAAGATGCCCTGAATCAGAACTGCTCCTTGTCAAAGGGGCCTCTGGACCATTCCCAGAAGAAATTGTGGGTTGTCTAATAGAACTGCACAGGCACTTGGCCGAGTGCTTTTTGGAGCTTGTCCTGCAAATTCCTGTAATTTGCACCAGGTCACCTGCTATCCATTTTAGCTGACTGAACAGTTTGAATCACAGGTGTGAAAAGGCAACTGAAGCCATAGTTAGCAGAGACCTTCCAAGAAGGTGCTATTGCCATTCTGACTGTGTGTAAGTGGGGTCATGAACTACAACAAGCTCTTTACTTTGCAGAAGACACACACACACACACACACACACACACACACACACACACAATTTATTTAAGAATAATATTGGTTCAATAACCAAAAACAATCTGATTTAAAAATGGGCAGAGGCTCTGAGCACACATTTTTCCAGAGAAGACATTCAGATGGCCAACAGGCACATGAAAAGATGTTCAACATCACTAATTATTAGGGAATGCAAATCAAAAACACAATGAGATATCACCTGACATGTTAGAATGGCTATTATTGAAAAGATAAGAAATAACAAACATTGGCGAGGATGTGGAAAAGGGGGAACTTTTGTGCACTGTTGGTGGGACTGTAAATTGGTGCAGCCACTATGGAAAAGAGTATGGAGATTCCTCAAAAAATTAAGAATAGAACTACCATGTGATCCAGCAATTCCACTACTGGGAATATATCTGAAGATCATGAAAATACTGATTCGAAAAGATAAATGTACCCCTATGTTCATTGTTGCATTTTTTATAATAGCCAAGATATGAAAGCAACCTAAGTGCCCATCAATGGATGAATGGATAAAGAAGATGTGGTATATATGCACAATAGAATACTACTCAGCCATAAAAAAGAAAGAGATCCTTCCTTTTGCAACAACATGGATGGACCTTGAAGATATTATGCTAAGTGAAATAAGTCAGATGGAGAAAGACAAATGCCATCTGACTTCACTTATATGTGGAATCTAAAAACAAAACTAAACAAAAAGAAACAAAAACAAGCTCACAGATACAGAGATCAGATTATTGGTTACCAGAAAGGACGAGGCTTGGGGGGTGAGTAAAGTGGGTGTAGGGGGTTGACCGTATGGTGAGGGATGGTAACTAGACTTGTGGTGGTGATCACTTTGTAGGGTATAAAGATGTCAAATTATAATGCTGTACACCTGAAACTTATATAATTACAAGAAGAAAAGAATAGTTATTGGTTGCTGTGAAAAAAAATTCTTGTTGCCTTACAGTGAGAATGTGAAAAAGAAAAAAAAAGAAAGACATCTAAGCCTGAGTGGAAAATACTCCAACTAACTGAAAGTAAACACTTTTCAAACTCTAACGGATCTCCAGCCTTGTTTTAGATATTTTCAGCATTCTTTTTAGATTGATTAGAGCTTAAACAGTCCAGTATTGTTCTCTATCTATGTTATGTTGCAAATGTGGTGTTCAGGTACTTATTTTCCAGTTTAGCATTTCACTAATAGTCTGTTATTTTCCACCTAGGTTACTTTGTGACAATCTCATGCAGAATTCCCTCCTATGTGGTCTCTTCTCTTTTAGATACATCTTATTATCCATTAAAGAGTAATGAGATAATAGGGGCCATCCAGTGACTATAGGGGAATAAGTACCCAGCACAACCTTGTAAATAAGTAGTTGCTTTCTCCCCTGGAGAGCTTTAAAATATGTCCACACTGGAAACATTTTAAAGGACTGGTTAAAAAAAGATCTTCACTTAGTCTTGCATCTCTACAGTTCTCACAGGAGTTTTGTTAAAACCCTTCTTACCACAAATACATGTGGGTGTTTATAGAAGCAAGAAAGTGAACATGAAATGGTTTTCCCGTTGTGCATGTTTCATGCAGTGTATGAAGCACAAAAGTGACTAGAAATGCTAGATTTCTGCAGGGAAGCCAATGGCTCAGCTCAGAGCTTTGGGGGAAGAGTAGTTGAAGGCACAGGTGCTATGACTTGAACAGCTGGCTGCTGCTGTCACCAGGGGCAACAGTCACTTCCTGGGCTTTCATTGCGGGAAGAGGGAACTCTAAGTTCCCAATGGGGACCTTGTCCCTTAGGGTAGGAGGAATGAACCTGTGGCTCATTGTGCAGTATTTAGTATGAGGAATAAGGAAGGTTGCCAGCTGGGCCTTCCATGTCCCGTGTTGTTGCTTGGTACTTCATTAGAGCAGCAGGTAAAACAATTCACCATCGATTCCAGACCCCACCCTTTGTTTCTCTGCTCAGATCTCCCATAGAGTTTTGCCACGTGGTCTGTGGCATTCTCTGACCTCTATGCTCCATGGTCAGCATCCAACCCTCAGACTCGTTCTTAGTTAAAATTGTGAAATGGAGCTTGGAAGTTGGAACAAGATTACAGTTCCGGAAACTTAAAAATAGTTATTCAGAAAATTTCTTACATTGCTTCTATCCATCTGAGTATCATGGGAGTTCAAATTTAGAGATTAGTTTCTCCTAAGATCAGGCCCAGTATTCATGTTGCCATAGTAACATTGCTAATGAAAGAGAGAGTTTCCATGAGACCCATTTGTCAAACTCTGTTCCAGTCACAAGGGCTGGATTTATAAGAACCATAGACTACTTCAACTTATTCCTCCTTTGCAGATACATATATTATTTTATAGGCAGGCATCAAACTATGTAGCTGGACTGAAAATTAATCAAATACTAGGACTGATAGGCTGGCTATTTGAGACAAATTAAAAAGAGCATGCTTATCAGTGTATATAGACAGGTTTTCTTTCTTGAGTTCATATAAGGTTTAGAGGCAAAACTTTTCCCAAATCCTGCCCATAGCCATGATATAAAGACAGATACCATCAGATACCCAGAAAAAAAAAAAAAAAAAAAAGATATTTTCAAGTTTCTAGGACTTTGTAATTTGAATCTCAATCTCTGATTTCAACTTTGACCCCATCCTCAGTTTGATGTTACTAGTTAGTGTGTGATGCAGTCTTTCAGAGATGATATGCCTGTTGTATCAGGATACACTCTGTCAAGTACGTGCTTCAGTTTTAAGAAGGCAGGTTGAGCACACATTTGCCTTTTGACATTTCTCCAAAACCATTGGGGAAAAATATATAGAAGTAGTTAACCCATAGTGAGCAGACCAAGTTAAGGGCCAGGAAAGGTGGGTCACCAATGGATAAGAAAGTTCAATGGATTTCTGGGAGACAGAAAAAGAATGGAAGTGTATTGAAGGAAGGAAGCCTAGAATATCCTGTGGGAGCCAACAGCGCCAGTGGGAGCCAAGAACCTTGAAGAGACTCTAGGTTCTACATCAAACTGTGGGATAAAACAGGAGTAAAGGGCGCTACTCAGAGAGACTCTGATGGCAGAACTGCACAGGCGGGTCCCACAGCTCTGTAGGCAGAACAGCAAGAAGCCTAGGACTTATCCATAAGCCAAACCAACCAACCCACCAACCAACCCACCAACATATCATCAACCAATCAGCAAAAACAGAGGGATGTTTTCTAAAACAAATATGAGCTCAGAAAAAGTCAAGGTCCCAGCCGTGTATTGGTGCCTGAAGCAGACCCCTCTTTGTTCTGCCTGTAGTAGACCTGCAGCCTAACAGAGGCTGACTCTTTGCTCTTTCTAAAGCAAAACAGTCAGCTACCATGCTTCACCCATGTGAGCAAGCTTCTCAATCAGAATTCCCTCAAAAAATGAGAGGGCCTTTTGGGATATAGATCTACATGCACGACAGCAGAGGAAAGCCACACCGGCTTCTCTGGTTTCTGCTCTTGAATACGAATGAACTTCATCAGTCATAGGACAAAAACCAACCACATGGAAAAGAAGGACCAAGATAGCCTGTATCAGCTAAGATGCATTCAACTGCAAGTAACAGAAAATCCAACTAAAGTGGACTTGAACAAGGAGGACATATATTTTCTCATCTAAAAAATGTCTGGAGATGGAGAGTTCTTAAACGGAGTAGCTCAGCAATGTCATCAAGGACTTGAGATTTTCATCTTTCTGTTCCACTATCCTTGGCACGTTAGTGATTTCTTTTCTTGTGGTTACAGATGGCAGCAGATATTACATGAATAAGATTGCTTAATTTTTTTTTTTTTACCGTGTGTCACTTATTGTTAGTGAGAATACCTTTCCCATAAATGTCCTAGGAGCTTTTCCTTATGGTCACATTGGATCTCAGGAATTGGGTCTCATGCCTATGCCTATAAAATCATTAGAAATGGGAATGAGACTCTTGTGAATGGCCTAGGACAGGGTTTCTCAACCTTCGCAGTATTGACGTTTTGGACCAGATAATTCTTTGTTCGGGGGTGGGGGGGGGGGTGTTGTCCTGTGCATGGTAGGCTGTTTAGCAGCACCCCTGCAAAGTCATATTCCATTCTGGAGGGGCATCCTCTTGACCAGTCTCAAGTAGGCCATTGAAGACGACGGTCAACAGTGAGTCTTCTAGAGAGCAGAACCAAGGGCAGAAGGACCACAGGAGCTGCATACAGAGAGCAGAGCCAAGGTTGACCTTGTGAGATTGTGAGATTTGATATATGTAGTAGAGCAGTGACGTCTCTACACTTCCTATTCTACCATTTCCCAAACGGATGGGTATTTGTCCTATTTTGTTTTGTCTTTTTGGTTTGCTGGTTTTGTTTTTGTTTTTCAGTTATTCTATTTCTCCTCCATCGTATATCAGACGTATTGTTTCTTAGCAGAGACCATCTGACCCCAAGGAGAATCATCTACAATTGGCAGAGGACAAACCATCATTCAGAAATTGTGGACTTCAAGGTTGATGCAGCGACTGAATGATATTCTGTGGGTGTCTTTCTTGCTGAAAGGGAGAGTGTGTTCTGCTAGGGTATATGGATACTGAGGAGCCAAACGGAGGACTTTGACCAACACTACAAATTGGATAAAACATCTATGTCCAACCTCCTTCACTCTTCCCTGTTTTTACCATAGAGGTTGTAAGTGTGCATACTTACCCGGTCACCACACAGCCTGTGGTAGCCACATGACACAGCTCTGGCCAATAAGACATAAACAGAAGTTTAGGGAGAGGACTACTCTAGGGAAGCATTTGCGTTATTGATAAAGGAAACAGATGCAACTGGCCCCAGCCCTTTCCTCCTGTCTCCACTTCCTCCTGCCTGGTTCACGAATGTGATTCCTGGAACTAGTCATCTTGCAACCATGAAACAACAAGCCAGCATGCTAAGGATGGTATAGTGGGTAGATAGAGTCTAGGCCTTCCATACCATCCTTATCCATTTTATCAGTTCTGGATTGTCAGTCTCTGAAATTATTGATATTTGAGTAATTTATAAGTCAGGTATATTTGAGTCATTATAAATCAGGTATTTTATCACTTGAAACTGAACAGCAACTAATTAGTAACATAAAAGAAGGCAGAGTGAAGGAGAAAGGCTGAAGTGAAGGATACGGATGCTAATAACCTCACCTTATGTCCAGTGGAATTGAGATACTGACTTCCGTCTTTGGAACATAGTCTGTGGTAATATTTGGTAATTACCCACCGACCCTCACCATTTTTTGGTTTTTAATTCCACAAACTTCTCTCTATTAAACTTCGTATATTAGGCTGAGACATTCTAAGCTTATTACTGGAGGAAGGCTGACCTAGCCCCATGCATCAGTCAAGTTATTGGCTTTTGAGATTCTGAGTGTGCATTTGAAATTCACTGTCTAGAAATCCAAAGATTTTTCAGCTTTCAAGAGCCAGGATTTTTGAGAAGAATATGTATTGAGTTCCAAAAGCTTGGCTTTGCATATCCAAAGAAAAAAATCTCTGAATGTATCAGGGCCTAAAATTAGGTTTGCCTGATGTGAGGAAGGAAACTAGAGGTTTAGAGAGTAAGCAAGTACTTGGGAAGTTGCTTGAACTCTGCCCACCACCCCAGTCCTGGGGTGAGAGGAGACAGATTTGAGTAAGAGTAAGTAAGAATAGAGGGGAGCAGTGCACACCTTGCTGCATTCAACTCCTGGAAGGCAGCAAGCTACACAGCAAGGCTTGCAGAGGTCCCCTCAATGCTTAACAGAGTGGTGCCATGGCCACAAAATGGGAGTTATAGTGGGGCAGGCCAAGGCAAAGGGGGCCTGAGACAGCACTGCTGAGTTCACTTTTGCCCCATAGTCATAGAAGAGAATCAGAAAACTGTTCATGAGTGAAAAATGGTCGCAGCAGAGTTAAGTTGGCTAGTGGATCTGATGGGAACTCTTATCAGAACATGGGTGATACAAACCATTCGGACTAGTAACCAGAGATCACAGTGGTGCCTTGATCAGTATGGTGGATGCCAACACAGATGTCAATGACCAAAGATCAGGACTTGCCAAAGAGGTCAGAGGTTAATCACCAATAGAAGCCGACCTACCCCCACTGCTTCGGCACCACAGCAACCCTCCAGAAATGACCTGCCCTCCCGTGAACAGGGAAGGGAGGAATTAAATCTGACTTTATAGATTTTAAATGTAAAACAACGTAGTTTGAATGGAATTAATAATGATTAAGGTTTCTGCCAGCTGGTACAATAGGGTCTTTTAGTTAGAGAAAATAAAGTTAATCCTTTTTACGCCCAGGAACATGGCTTGAGAAAATTGAACCTGTTACATAAGAAATTGAGGCATAAGTATATTATTTAAGGTAATTAAAGATAAACAGGCAAGAAATAAAAATGATAATGCATCAAATATTATAAAGAGGAAGAGGCGGGAAAGAAGAGGATAGTTATAAAAGATAATCCTCATCTTTCATTTCTGGAAGACAATAGGCTAAATATAAATTTGATACATCTACAAATCTCATATTCATGTTATTTAGTATTTTGAAAGTAATAAATATAAGAATTAAAAAATAGTTAAGAGGTTTTGCTTGGGAGAGGGACTGGGGGGAGGTAGGAGACTGTTTCTGTTCATCATAAATTGTTCTTTACTATTTGATTTTTTTTCTTGCAACATACTTGTGTTACTTTAATATAAACTAGAAAAGAATTAATTATGAGCCTGTGTGCCTTTGAGTTTTATGTTGCAGTGGTATATGCTAACAGAATACTTGTAGTAAAGATAAAAGTACCCCTAAGTGTTCTGAGAATATGGGCTACCATGTACTGCAGAGTGGCTTTGCAGAGCTCTGCAGGAATTCCTAGACTTTGTGGGCAAGTATGGCAACCACCAGACCAATAGGATGGATATTATGGGGCAAAAGACAGAAGAGAAGGACAAATAACACACAAAGCTTGGGCAGGGAGACTTTTCAAAACAGACATTTTTAAGAGATTATATGGTGTCATAGCAGTTGGAGCTGTGGGATGATAACACGTGGCAGTTGGATTGTCTTTTGTGAAATGTACTGGGCCTGGTTTTTAAGGCTTACACACACACACACACACACACACACACACACACACACACACACACACACACAGTGCATTTAGCTTGTGCTCTAGCCCACTAATCATCGTCTTCTTCTCACTTAGCCCTTGGGTCTTGAGAGCCCAATTAAAGGCCCCAGAAGCAACAGTCTGTGACACTTGCTGATCCCGCAACCTTGCCCTGTCCTCTCAGAGGCAGAGGGCTGACAGAGGGCAAGGGGTTATGCCTGAAATCAGCCGTTGTTTGACCCATGCCAAAAGAGAAGGTCCCTGGAACAAAGGACTGTGACTTCGCAGGGGTCTAGGACACAGCACAGCAAATCCTTGTAGTGTTGTCAAGCACATCACCCCTCTGCAACAGCAGAAAAACCACTTTTTGTTTTTAAGTTTGGATGACTTTTGTATCAACAGCTCTAGCCAACAGCCTTCATTATCTCTTGAGCTGATGGAACCCTAAGAGTAGAGATACATTCTCAAACAATTTTCTCAGAGAGAGAAATATACCAATTGAAAAATGGAAACTAGATTAAATAGTTAACAGTTGCAAAATACATAGATAGAATTTGCACCAAAAAAAGATAATGCAATGGAGGCTTATTACACTTTTTTCTCCTGTAGTGGGTTTTTGTTTGTTTTGCCACGCAGCATGTGCGATCTTAGTTTCCTGGTCAGGGATCGAACCTGTGCCCCCTGCAGTGGAAGCACAGAATCCTAACCTCTGGACCGCCAGGGAATTCCCACCTGCACTGTTTTCTTTCTTTTTTTTTTTTTTTAATATTTATTTATTTGGTTGCGCCAGGTCTTGGTTGCGGCAGGGGGGCTCCTTTAGTTGCATCTTGAGGGCTCTTTAGTTGCGGCACGGGGCTTCTTAGTTGCTGCATGCATGTGGGATCTAGTTCCCCAGCCAGGGATCGAACCTGGGCCCCCTGCACTGGGAGTGCGGAGTCTTAACCACTGCACAACCAGGGAAGTCCCCTGCACTATTTTCTTCACCATTTTTTCAACTGTTTTAGAACTCATGGTTATCTTGCACTCAAAAAGCATTTAAAAATGAATTTAAGCACAGACAAATGTCTTTAGAGAAAAATAAAGGCTAAACATGACAGCACCTTGAAAGACATAGAAATAGTGTAGGTATTCTTCAGGCAATGCATGCAAAGTAGCATTTTCAACATGCTACCAAGTTCACTCTCATGGAGTCTGAAGAGGCAGGTGAGGGTTATATATATTCTAGATCCCAAATCAATTCGAGTTGGTTTATGACTGGTAACAACTATTAGTGGGATTAGTGAAACTTTTCAGCCTGAAAAAATTTTCTGAAATTATTTGAAGCAACTCTTGAAAATCAGAGAGTGAACTAGATTTCTTTTAAAAAATTGATTTCAACCCATGACACCAAGGGTATAATCATGCTATTCCACAACTATATTATGGTTCCATCAAATAACAATTCTATTTGTGTGGCCACAGAGAGATGAATGCAAGCTTCTGACCTCTAACAGTGCAATTTTGCTTTCTCAATAACAGCATCCTGGAAGCACTGGGGCAGATTGCTTTCCCTAGAATGCAATACCTGAAAACTGGCCTTGGCTTTCTAGCCATTGGTCTCGCCACCTAGGAGAGGTCTTATTCACTGCTGACAGCACAGAAAGAGGTTTAATGGAAAATCAGGCTCCGTACACGTTTTATACCTACAACAGGGTGCCTTCATTGCAATTCAACCCTAGGCTGCTTAGTCAACTACACGGAAATACACCTAACCCTCTTGTATCACTGTGAATTCTTTCCTGAAATCCTAGCCATTAGGTGAAAAGCTGTTACATGAAAAATATTTCCATTAGTTGTAAGGAATTCTTTTCTCAGTCAAGGTTCTCAAACAATTTTCTCCCAGAGAGAAATGTATCAATTGGATAATGGAAACCAGATTAATTAGTTAATAAACAACAATTATAAAATACATAGATAGAATTTAGACATAAAATGTAATGTAATGGAGGCTTATTACACTTTTTTCCCTGCACCATTTTCTTCACCAGTTTTCAACTGTTTTAGGGCTCGTGATTATCTTGTACTCAAACTGCATTTAAAAATAAATTTAAACACAGTTAAATATCTTTAGGGAAAAATAAAGGCTAAACATGAGAGCACTTTGAAAGTCATGGAAATAGTATAGGTACAACAGACTGAAGATTAGTAAAAGATACCACCTCTTCATTTCTCTTGCTCAGTGTATGTCCACAAAGCAAAACATCCAAACATGTACACAATTCCAATTTATTTCAGATGATATTCTCTAAATAGAAGCAGTTGGCCTGAAAATTGGTGTGTCTTTGCCTGAAAGTATAATTGCAGAATATCACTTCTTATAGCTCATTGATTTAGTCTGCTTTGGGATACAAAAGTCATTATACTAAAAAAAGGAGTGTGGTCAGCAGAATAATGGTCCTCCCCCGCCAAAGATGTCCATGTCCTAATCCTCCAAACATGTGAATATGTTACCTTACATGGCAAAAGAGATTTTGAAGATGTGATTGGATCTTGAGATGGGAGGATTATTCTGGATTATCTGGATGGGCCCAAAGTAATCACAAGGGTCTTTATAAGAAGGAGCCAGGAGGTCAAAGAGAAGTATATGATGATGGAAGCAGAGGTCAGAGTGATGCACGGAAGGGACCACTAGACAAGCATGCAGACAAATGGCCTCTAGAAGCTGGAAAAGGCAGGAGAATGGGGAAATGGATTCTCCCCTAGAGTTTCTAGAAGGAGCACAGTTCTGTTGTTCAATTTTAGACTTTCAGAAATAGTAAGATAATGAATTTGTGTTGTTTTAAGCCACTAAGTGTGTGGTAATTTGTTACAGGAGCAGTAGGAAACTAACAGAAGTAATTAATTTTAAAAAGAGTAATTGAAAAGTAGTGCAGTTTTCAGGAGCCATTGTGGCAAACCTGTTGATTTGACAGCCTTTGTGAGATGTAAGTCTCCGCCCACTCTTTGTTCTAGAGGACTGGGCTGAAGCCAGTACTGGGTATGGATGTTTGAGACCCAGGAGCTAAATGCCTATCTTAGGAGCATACCTTTCTGCATTCAGCTTAGATAGAAATGTGTCTCCAGGAAATTTACTGTTGCTGTTTTTGGGCAATAGTGTGCCGTGGGGGAGTGAGGTAGAGATAGTGGTGGGAAGAAATTTTTTTTGTTCTGCCAAAATGCTGATCATCCCTGAGTGATGGGTGGAATTTTTGCTCTTGTCATTTATTTTGATACTACTATGAACTGAACTGTGGTCCTCTCCAAATTCATATGTTGAAGCCCTAACCCCCAATGCAGTGGCATTTGGAGATGGGGCCTTTGGAGGGTAATTAGGTTTAGATGAGGTCATGATGGGGGGTGGGGTCCCCATGATGGGATTAGTGTCCTTATAAGAGTTTCACCAGAACTGGACCATGCTGGCACCCTGGTTTTGGACTTCCAGCCTCTAGAACTGTGAGAAAATTAATTTCTGTTGTTTAAGCCACCCAGTCTATGGTGTTTTGTTATGGCAACCTGAGCAGACTAAGATATTGAAAGGAAATAAGAGTAGGGGTGTAAGGCTTGATTTTCATATCTGGTTTTACAAGAGATCAAGCCAGCCAAGAGTAAGCAGAAACACCCAAGATTCAGAGGAGTTGTTAATGCCTGAGATCCCGATGGGTCCTGGTGGGAGGGGCTGGCATTTCATCATCTTTACAGGTGCGGCAGGCAGAGTTCAAGGTGGCCCCAAGATTCCTGGTCCCTGGTGCACACACACCTTCTTCCAGTTATTCAGTGAAACACTAATCTAGATGCTGCTATGGAGGGATTTTTGCAGATGTAATTAAGGTCTCAAAACAGTTGGCATTAGATAGGGTGATTATCTGGGTGGGCTTGATCTAATCACACTAGCCCTTCAAATCTGGGTCTAGAGGTCAGAGACAGAGGAAGTCAGTGATTCTAAGCACAAGAAGGATCTGATGCACAATTGTCGGCTTGAGGGTGGAGGAGACCACATGCCAAGGAATATGGGTGGCCTTGAGCTGCTGAGAGTGGTCCCTGGCTCACAGCCAACAAGGAAACAGGGACCTAAGTTGTACAACCACAAGGAATGGAATTCTGCCAACAACATGTATGATTTGGGAGCAGATTTTTCCCTAGAGCCTCCAGATAAGAACTCAACCCAGAAACACTTTGATGTCAGCCTTTGGTAACCAGAGCACAGAACACAACCATGCCATGCCAAACCTCATACTATAGAACTGTGGGCTTTTATAAAGGGGTGTTGTTTTAAGCCGCTACATTTATGGTAATTTGTTATACAGCAATAGATAACTAATACAGCAGTCTGTGCTGCTGTTGCAGTTCCTCCAATTCTGGGCACATGGACTCCAGCTTTCATAAGATTGAAACTCAGTTAAACAGTGAAACTCTTACTTGGAGCCACACATGCGTGAGAGCTCTGCCCACCCTCTGAGATGAGCCATGAATAGGACAAATTTTGGAACCCTTAGAAATTACCCTTGGTGACTTTGATCTTTATGAAAGACTGACCTTTCTGAAGCTAAGCATATGGCCTCAGAGCCCTTATAATTTTGTTATTGACATACCAGTGCGGCTCTATTTGTTTCCATGGGCTAGGACATTTAAGTTAAATATACAAATGGCCTTAAAATGGTCAAATGTTAAGAATTGGTTACCCTCATATATTGGGTCTGAGAAATATATATATACACACACACACATATATATATATGTATACACACACACACACACACACACACACACACACACACATTTTTAAATCTAGTTTGACAAAAAGAGCCTGCTGATTACTTTCCTAAACAGCCAGAATTTTTAAAAATCGTTTTGAATGTTATTTTCCATAATCAATCTGCTTGATAAAATGTGCCTTTAGTCAGTATCAGTGTATCCCATTCAATTCAGCAAACATTTAGTGACTATTTATTCTATTTTCTTTCTTTTTAAAAATTTTGTCTCAGAGAATTCATGGGAACTTTTTTTCCCCATTGCAAAAATCAATCTCGTTAAAAGATGTCTATTATAAGGCTGCAATGTAAGTTACTACAAGCTCTCCAATAACTTTAAAGGAGAAGATACCATATGTCTAGTATGAAGAAGAAAAGATTGTTGCTAGGGTCAGAACACCAAACTTAGACTGGCTGAAACAAATTGAGGATTATTTGTATTCTCATACAGATGGTATAGTCACATAATAGCATGTCAAGATTAATGTTTTTTTTATGTTTATATACATTTTCTTCATCATTGGCTGACATCAGCATTCATCATTTGGTTTTGTTATTCACTGAATGTTTTATTTTATTTTTATTTTTATTTTTAATTGAGATATAACTGACATGTAACATTGTATTTATTAGTTTTAGGTGACATAATGATTTGAAATATGTATATATTGCAAAATGATCACCACAATAAGTTTAGTTAGCATCCATCAAGCATTTTTTTTTTCTTGTGAAGAGAACTTTTAAGATCTACTATCTTAGCAGCTTTCAAATATACAATACAGCATTATTACCTAAAGGAATTTTTTGTCGTAACTGAAAAGTCTAAAACTAGGCCTGGCTCCAAGTACTCTCTCACACGAAGTTCAAAATATCACGTTTTCTCCATGATTGTTTTAGTTTTCCCCTCCTCTTTGTGCCAGATTTATCTTCAGGCCGACTTCCCTCATGTTAGCAAAATGGCTGCTGCAATTCTAGCCCTCATACCCTCACCACCACCTGAGAAAGAGAGAATGTCTTCTTGACTATACTGTCTTCGGAAGCCAAGGGAGGCTTCTATTGTCAAAGCTCCAGTAAATATTTCTTAAGCCTCATGACCTTAATGGGATCATATCTTCTTCCCTAAACAAAATATCAAGACTCAGGGATGGGGGTGGGGGGAGGAGATAGAACTAGTGGATTGGTTTATGTTCCTCCTA
Organism: Balaenoptera borealis; assembly: GCF_965194805.1. Lineage (NCBI taxonomy): Eukaryota > Metazoa > Chordata > Mammalia > Artiodactyla > Balaenopteridae > Balaenoptera > Balaenoptera borealis. The sequence goes on along the minus strand of NC_138867.1, from coordinate 28,040,556 downwards.
TGAAAACAAAGGAGGAGTAAATTCCACCCAAATTACATGGCTGAGAATAGGAAAGGAGAGATTGTCCATCCAAAGAAAGATTTTTGTGTTGATGGAGGGAAGAGGTGAGTCAGTACAATAGTAGAATAAAATAAATGTAGTAAGATAAGCACAAAGTACTTATGCTATGGTGTCAAAAAGAGAAAGGGTCAACCTTTTGTCAAAGTTCGGGAGATAAGAAAAGATTTCATTAAATAGTTGTGTATTGGTTCCTACATATCATTAAAGGTCTATGTTAGAGACGCAAAAAGACATTCTTAGAAGTAGGAACGTGGCAGCAAAAACAAGAAAGCAGAAAACTGTCGAGTTGTATTACAGTGACACTAATGAATATAGCATGACTACAATACAAAATGCTGGGAGACACAGCTGAAAAGGAAAGTTGGAGACTTACTGTGATGGGCTTTCCTTGAATTCCAGCAGGAGGAGTCTTATTTAATTTAGAAACCAGTGGGGAGCCATTGACAGGTTTTGAATAGGGGTAAGATATAACCAAATATGCCTGCTGGAGATATTAATCTGCCAGCAATGAATTGGATGAATCGCAGCAGAGAGAGACACAACTCAGGGAGACGGGTAAGGAAGCTATTGTCGTTTTCAGAAGAAAAGCAATGAAGTTGGCTGGCAGCTAAGAAGTGGAAGGAGATGATGGGCATGAGAGACTTAAGATGGGAGAATCTTCATGGCCTTCTAATAAATTAGTTCTAAAGGGTTAAAGGCGGAGTGGTACTGATGGAAGTTCTGATGTCACTGTGATGAACAAGAAAGTGGTATCTATCGTTCACGAAAATGGAGCCGTCAAAGGCACAGGTATTTTGCAGAGCAACAAGCTCCACAAGAGGGGCAGTAAAGACTGCCTGCCCCCGTGGCAGCTGATTCTTAATTCTTGAAGAGCAAAGGGGCCCCTCTGTTATAATTCACCTCTTTTATGAGCAAAAGTTGTTAACTATGACCTTTTTTTTTACTGTGTCATTTCACTGGCTCTTAGCATCACAGAGCCATAACCCAGGGGCAGGATCATAAGCCTACAACAGGGATCCTTAAGCAGGTTTGGAAATGAAACTCTAAAGTCAGGTAGATGGCGATCTAAATAGTATCTTTAGTAAAACCGTGGGAGAACGAGGCTTAGTGTGAGGCTCAGATGGACTTCCTTAGATTGCTCCTGAGCATTTAGATTCACTGATTTACAGTCAGTGCTCGGGATGCAGGATTTCCTGCAGGGACGGAGCCTCTGAATGAAAACCGACACCGTGTCCCAAGAGAATGGCACTGTCTCTGTGGGCAGGCAGGCCCCTGAGAGAAGAGGGACATACTGGCCCATTTCTTTCATTCACCAGTAAGTCCTTCCTCTTCCCTGGGGAGGAAGGGGTGAGAAGGCCACAGACAGGCCTGGGGTCTGGTCCCTTACTGACAGTGGGGGCCTTCCCGTGACCTCCTGCAGAACTGTCTTCCCTTTCTTCATTGTCAATACCCGAGGCCCCTGAGTCGTGGTGGCCTCTCGACTCCGGCTCCGCCTGGCTCCGATTAGACAGAGAGGGAGAGGCAGCCAGGTCAGACAGATTTCCTAGCGCTTACGTAAGGAGGGTGAAAGATTTGAATCGACGATGTGCTGTGGTCAGATTGGGGTTTTAGAAGGTTCGCTCTGGTGACAGTGTGCAAAATGGCACGAGGCAGAGAGGCCATTTAGGAAGATTGGGGGAATCCAGGGAGAAGGGGGAGGGGGATGTACTAAAGCATTGACGACGGGGCTGGAGTGGGGCAGACAGATTTCTAAGCCATTGAAGAGGAAGAATCCATGAGACTACAGGTGGACAGAAAGAAAGAGAAAACTAGATAACCCCCAGAGACTGCCTCAGGCCCTTGGCTGGACAATGAAGTCATTCCTCAAGGAAAGAACTGTAGAAGGATGAACATGTTGAAGGGGGCAACATGAGATTTCATTTGGGGCATTTTCGTTGCATGTGGCGTTTCCAAGTGAAGGTGAGCAGAGATGCCCTCAGCGCTCTGCAAAGCTTGAGATCAGCTGGGGGTGGGAGCTTGGAGGTGCTAATCTCTCACTCTTCACATTTCCATTGAGGGACAAAATTACACTGCCCCACCCAGAGAAGAAAGGTCAGGGAAGAACACTCCCAACCTCTCTCCACCCCCTCACTCACTCCTTCACAGGGGATCCTCTTTCTTCCTGACTGGCTGTGGTCCTCTTTCTTTCAGATCTGTCTGCCCACCCAGAGTGCCTCCTGGGCAGGATCCTCCATAAGGTATGTGTCCAGGGAAGGCCTGATGTTTTCATTTCAGTGCACACCTTACTGCAGATCCAAAGCCACATTCCCAAATCAGTGTTATCAAAAATACAGCTGACCCTTTGCTCCCATCTCTCTGTTCCTCATCTCTTATTTATCAGTTGGTTCAGAGCTCTGGAGGAGAGCGTATTAGCTGGCTAGTGCTGCTATAACAAAGTATCACAGATCAGGTGGCTTAAGCAACAAAAATTATTTTCTTACATGTCTCGAGGCTAGTAATCCAAGATCAGGTTGTCAGCAGGGTTAGTTTCCTCTGGAGGGCTTCTCTCTTTGGCTTATAGATGGTTGTTCCCCCCACCCCCGGTCCTCACATCATCCTTCCCTCTGTAGCAGCCTGTGCCCAAATGCCCTCTTCCTGTAAGGACACCAGTCATATTAGATTAGGACTCACTCTAATGACCCAATTTTCACTTCATCCCCTCTTTAAAGGCCCTCTCTCCAAATACAGTCACATTCCGAGGTACTGGGGTTAAGGCTTCAACATATGAATGGGAGGAGGAGGGGTCGCTATTCAGCCCACAACAGAGAGAGAATGGTATTTATTCATCCTCTAAAACTTCATCAACAGCCCCTATCCTGTTCCCTTTCTAAATACATTCTCAAACACAATTTTGAGACTGATTTTTTCCCCCTTCACTCTATTTGCTTCAATGCCAAGAACTAGGAAAATTTTAATCAGGGCACTGTTTAATTTCATTAAAGAAAAAGCAGGTCAGTGACGCTCAGAGGCTGGATCCCAGTAGGGGGAGGGTTGCTGGGCTGTGTATCTCTGGGAACTGGAGAGAGTTCAGGACAGGGCCTGGTGAGAACCTGAGCCCCTGGTAATCAAGACGATGGTACGTCTTCCCTCAGAAGCAGTGTGGGGCAATGAGATCATCATTTCTACAACCCTAAGGAATTTACAATTTGCCAAAATATCTGAGGTTAACGTTGTGTGTATATTTAGGTTCACAACTAATTATAAGGCCATAATCCAGGCCTATCTTTCTTCATTAAGTTTTGCTCTCTGATATGTATTTCTCCCACCAAGTTTGAGCTTGAATGGTTTTCCCAAGGGAAATAAGTTCTGTATCCAGAGTGATGGCTGATTTTATGGAATTCTGTTAATACCCTACATGACTGAAGACAGTCATTCAGAGCTTTGTTTCAGGGACATACAATCTTTAGGCATCACCACACAATGAAAGGAAGAAATGACAGATCTGTGGCGATGAAGCACTTTTCTTGATCAGTGTGATTATATCAGAATGCTCAACTTGGATATATTGATTTGTCTTTGAGAGTGCTTTGTGTCACATAAATCTCATAGAAATATCTTTAAGGAGTTGCCCCAGAAGGCCACTGCTTCCCTCCGCAGCAAAGAAAAGCAAAGCCAGGGAGTCATTTGTCAAAATTTCAAACAGAATGGTCCATTTATGAACTGACACTGGATGGTTTCCTATTCTGACATTCATAGGATTTTAAAACAAAGATGCATTTTATGATTAACCTCGGCATATAGAAGCGAAGAGCTATATTTTTCTCTTTTGACTTACTTCAGCAGCCTGAATTTTTAAAAAATCACCTTCAAGGAAAATCATATTTATTATATCTCAAAAATTCAGTTTATATGCACCATTGTTCAGAGCAATTTCTTTTTCCCTATGTTTAATAGCCAAGAGATCATTTGTTTTGGAGATGCATTCATACTTTGGAAGATTTGACCATCGATGGAAAAGAATGTTCTTGAGAGTGTTTTTTTCCCCCTGCTGCCTTAGTACAGGAAAATAGGTCTCAAAAATTATAAATGAATTTTAAAATATTAATTAAAAGTTTCTTACTTGTTCTTTATTCTGGGACACATAACCTTAATTTTCTAATTTTTAAGAGCTGTAGTGAAAAGAACATCTTTTATCTCTTTCTCTTTTGAATTGGGTGACCTTGGACAATTATTGAATTGAAGTTTACTTTTTTCCCCTTGTAAAATGAGTATTGTGACACAAGTAGGCAGTACTGGAGAAAGAGGGGAGGTAGTTTAGCACATTATTTATTTAGGAGTGTGGGTTTTGAGCCAGCGTGACTTGATAAATCTCCTACTTGCTGGTTGGATGATTCTGAGCATGTGACTTACCCCCTAAGCCTTATTTTCCTTATCAATGAAGTAGGCATAATAATTGCTTTTTCTCATGTGACTGTTTGAAAAAGAAATGAAATAATTTACAAACATACTGTGAGATCATCATCATCATCATCATGAAAATAACAAATAACCATCAACTTCTTTAATTATTTTACTTCCCTCAATATACTAAGTAAGACATAGACTCAAAGGGAAGGTAAGATCCATAAAATTCAAACTCTGTCCTGGGTAAAATGGATTGAAACCAGATTAATGTAATTTGAAATATATCTTTTGAATATCTATGTTCATATATACATATACATATTCACATATATATGCACAGACACATACATAGATATTTACATAGAAATATAAAATAAATCTATTTATACTCAGTTGAAATTTCACAGAAGCTTTAAATAACAACTTGAAATGTATTTACCAAGATTTTATAACTATACTTCCATTTCGAATGCAAAGCCATTTTCTAAATAAAAAATATTTAGTGACAAGTATAAAATTGGAATAAGATTTAATAATCTCCCTTAGGAAGTGATTTTAAGGTTTAAATTGTCCTTTTAAACTGCATTAACTCTTAAATTCTTCTTATAATGTCTTCATATTTAAGCTTCAGTGGAAAAAAAGAGGAGTTCATCATTCTCTCACTTATTTAAAAATATTCCTGGATTTAAAAACATGAAAAGCTTCTGCTTAAAGATGGCAGCATAAAGATAATTGGATTAAGCACCACTCTCTAATATCAACTGAAAGCAACACAAATTCTAAAAAAAGAGTCTATCTTTAATGAAACCAGGAGAGAGATACAACGCCAAACTATGAAGAACTGCTTCTAAATATAGGGACATTTGGCCTCAATTCCAAAAGGATGCCAAAAGTAGATTCACACTTGACAGTCTACGCACACACTGCAGAGTTTTCCAATAGTAGGTGGCACTGCTTGGAACTGCTTCACCAGTTACCCTTTACTGGAAACCATTAATTCCACATCCCACACTGAGGAACTGCAGACCCGATGGGACTGGAAGGAGAAAAATCCATTAACTTTGCAGGAAACATCCTGGAGGCATACAATGGGAATATCAATACCACTAATAATAGTATCAACAATAACAATGGCCGATGGTTATCAAGTGTTTACTATGTGCTAGGCACGGCTTTAAATGGTTTACATGCACCAACTCAGGTAATCCTCACAGTAACCTTATGGTGAGGGTACTATCATGATCCCAATTTTACTGGTCATTTATAGAGCCTGTCCTCTTCACCTCCACGCCTTCTGCGCATGGAATCAACTTTGATCAGTGGCTCAAGGTCAGTTGAAGGAGAATGAAAATAAATGTCAAGTCACCACAAGAGAACTTGAGCCTTATGGGGCTTCCCCATGAGTCTCAAAATCGTCTGCTCCCTCCCAGAAGGATTGCGGGTCATGGGGAGGAGACATGCTTGGAGCAAAGGCACAGCAGAGCTGATGAGAAAGTCTTCTAAGAAGACACTGCTTCAATGAGGCTCCTGTGGTTCTGGTTCTCTCCCACATTCCTTCCTGATATGACTCCTGTGCAAAAAGCTGAACAAGATGGAGCCACTCTCATTTAAAAATGAGTCATAATTAGAAAGAAACTAGCATAGACTAATGTATAGATATTTGAAAGATAGGAAAAACAAGAAAAACATAAAGAAAAAAAATAGCCAGTGGCGTGAGTGGAGGAAAGAGAACATTTAAAAAGGCAAGTGGATAATACACGTCAGAAAATGAATTAAATCATGCAGTGAATAAAATTTCAAACACTTTTCAACAAAAAGAGAACATAGTTCATGGAAACCCCATAACATTTTAAATGTAAAAAGAAAAAAATCACTGCCATAGGACAACTGATAATGGTAAATTTGCTGGACGTCAAGAACGAAGAACCTGATGTGGATCTTGCAGTTAGAAAAGTACCTATTACAGTAGACTTTCAACTAATACTCACTGAATTAATGAGTGAAACTAAGCCAGAAAATGAAGAAATTCACCTATTTCAAAGGAAAACCAAGCCAGTTTTAAACTTCCTAGCAACAATGCTAGAAAATGCTACGGCAATTACTGCAAAGTCTTCAGGGAAATAAAATGTGTTCTGAGATTTTTATACTCAGTTAAATGTCATTTGAGTATATAGAATACAAACAGATTATTTTGATACACCAAAGAACTCAGGCAACATGGCGCTCTTTAGTTTTTTTGGGGAAAAAAAACTATTTGATTATGAAATCCAGCCAATCAAGAGATAAGAGATAAATAAAGATTTCAGGAATAGAATGATGAGAATAGTGATACCATTTAGTTTATAACCTGGAGATGATGGCATTAGAAGAGAATGCAAAGGTTATATATTGTAACAACATAGAAATAATGATCTCAATACAATAATCAGGAGGTCAGAAGAAAATAGAGATGAGAGGAAGTGTTTGTTTCCTCTTATTTCATTATGGAGCACAAGAAATTCTAACAAATGCTGATAATTCAAATTATGAAGGTTTAAGTGTGTTATTTTAATGCATAGAGATAACACCAGAATAAATTAAAATAGCAATATAACCAACCGAATCAGTATGTGGAGGGTGTATAAATTTAGCAGGATAGATATGTACGATAATTTCCTCATCTTCCTTAGGGGAAATTGGTAGATGCTGTTTAAGGTTGATGAATAAATTTTAAAAGTTGTTTAAATGTATTGTTTGAAAGTATAAAATCTAAAAACTAAAAATTTATTATAAACACAAAATCACACAAAAACAAAATAGAGAAACCCAGATCACATAGGAAGATAGAGAAAACAACGGAAGTATTAAATACATAAAATATAGAACTAAGACTAAAGATAGTGTCAAATTAATAAATGTAAATGGAGTAAACAATCTGTTGAGAGAAAGAAAAAAAAAACTCCTCATACCTCACATTGCTTAAAAAATGTAATACCACAAGATGAAGTGTAAAAGAGACACATCTCAAACAAAGTAACTTAGCAAAGTTGAAAATTAAAGGTGTGTGGAAACCCCCCATTCACCCTCCCCTGCCAAAAAAAACCCAAAAAACAAAAAACCCACAATTAATCAAGGCCAATGCAAACAAAAAAGAAGCAGGGGTTGCAATGTTATTAGAATATCATCCAAGATAAATCATAACGACAGCTCAGAGAAGTGTGAACTAGTTAAAAACTGAGAAGACAGAGTGTTGGATGAGTCATCCACACGGTTGCGATTATTCCCAAAAACAATGGAAGGAGTACCACTAGAGGTGATACATGTTCTGTGCTTAGCAAAGCACCTAGAACATCATAAGTTCTCAACGAATGCTAGCTATTCTCTCTTATTTGAGCCCTGCTTCTGTTCCATTTATTCTGGTCTCTTTCAGAAATTCCATTTATCTGTATGTTGAATCTCTGCTAACTGTCTTCCAGGGACCAAATATCTATATTTTATGTTTGATGTGGTTCAACCTCTACTCCAAGCACAAGCCATGGAGTTGTGCCTTTCCTGTTTCTTCTACCCATTTTGTCATCCAGCCCAGCTGCCATCCAACTGTCTGTTAGGTAGGTTGGCCCATGCTTACGGGCTCACAGAACAGTTGCTTCTAGATGATTGTCGTTCCCTTGTGACACACTTCCTGCTTTTCCCATGATCCATTCTTTTCTTCAGCCTTCAAACTTGGAAGATGTCGCTGGAATTTCCCCAAGACCTCCTCTACTTATTTTCATCTTGTTCCATCTCTGTTGTATCTTTCTGAAGTCATAGCATGTGGAGGAACTTTTCCTCGTTCAAGTGTTGAGACAGCTTGTTCACTGTTTTCAAAATCATTGTGCCACTGTAACAAGGGCCTGGGAAGACAGTTAGACATCTTTGCTCAAGTCACCATTTTACATACAGTTCCTTTTTTCCATTTTGTCTTGACTCGTTGGACTCCTGTATTCCTGGCTTTTATTCCTCTATGTCCATATCCTTGTTTCAGTTTCTGCTTTTGGACATTCTCTTTGGAGATCTGTTGACTTCTCCTTTTGGCTCTCTGAGTCTGGCTTTTTATTCAACTCTCTACTCTGATCTTAATATCCCTCTTCACACTACCTGGTCTTGGAGGAGAATCGCTTCTTTTAGCTCCACCCTTGTAGGGTGTGGTAGGCAGGATTTTAAGATGGCACCCATGACCATTGTCCCCTTGTATCACTCCCATGATGTTATGTTATATGACACAAGGGAGAGTATCTGAGTGTGCCTGATCTAATCACACGAACCCTTTAAGAGCAGAGTTTTCTCTGGCTGGTGGCAGAAGAGGAAGTCACAGAGATTCAAAGAATGAGGATTCAACACAGCGTTGCTAGCTTTGAAGATGGAAGGGACCATATGCCAAGGAATGTGGCTGACCTTTAGAAGCTGACAATAGCCCCTGGCTGACAGTCGGTAAATAATTGGGGACTTCAGTCCTACAGCTGAAAGGAACTGGATTCTGCCAACAACCTGAATGAACTTGGAAGCAGATTCTTCCCCAGAGCTTCCATATAAGAGCCCAGCCCAGCTGACACCTGATTACAAGCCTTGTGAGACCCTGAGCAAAGAATGTAGGCATGCCATGCCAGATTTCTGACCTACAGAACTTTGAGCTAATAATTGGAAGTTTTAAGTCACTAAGTCTGTAATAATTTTTCCACAGCAATGGAAAACTAATATATAAACATCACTCACTTGCTTCATATGTTTCAGAGAAAAATCGGATGATAAATACTGGATAGGAAGAAGTAAGGGAATATTGCAATGCTTTTGCAAAGAGAGGCTAAACCAAAATATAATGTTAACTCTTTTCTTCCACACCTACCCATTGACTAGACCAGAAAGAGCTGGTAGTCATCCTAGCCTCCACTTCCCCCTCTTCCTCACTCTCGGTTAGTCAACAAGTTCTGTCACTTGTCCTTCCCAAATACCTCCTCTAATTTTTATTCTCACTGAGTGGTCTTATTTTGAAAACTTCATTAATTTTTTAATTTTTATTTTTCTACTGAGATATAATACACATATAACATTATATTAGTTTAAGTGTACAACATAGTGATTTGCTATTTATGTATTTTGCAAAATGATCATCACAATAAGTCTAGTTAACATCCATCACCACACATAGTCACACATTTTTTTCCCTACGATGAGAACTTTTAAGATCTACTCTTAGCCTTCATTACTTCTTGATTATAATTGTATAATAACCTCATAGTTCAGAGCTTTACTCAATTCTCTACATTGCTCTTGTTTTGAAGTTTCTGAATCCCTAATTTGATTATGTCACTCTTCTACTTCAACTCCTTTGAGGACATCCTATATAGCCTTCAGGAGAAAATCCAAACTCCTTGGCATAGGATTTCCAGCTTGAATTTCTCTCACACTGGCTTTAGTTATACTAAATTACTTGCCTTTGCTACAGGGAAGCACATATTTGCACTACTCTGTGCTTGGAAGACTACTGCCAATTCTGTCTGAAAAATTGCTATTCATCCTTAAAACTCATCATCCCTTTCCAGGAAGTGTTTTATGAGTTAGATACGGACACTTCTCTCACAGGGTCCTCTTCATTAGATAGTTGGGTACCTTAATAGGGGGCTTTCTTCCCTTCATCACTGACAGATCCTGACAACCATTCTCCCAAAATGTAGAGAGACCTTGGATTTAGACCAGGGTCATGCAGACGTGCATTGCACCAGACAAGGTCTAGTTCAGGTCCAGAAGTAAAATTTGATCTTTATCCTTGTCTTAGGGTATGACCAGCTTTGGAGCAGAGATGAGGCATTTTGCGTAGGAAACTCAGAGTTGTCTGGGAAAGATGGTCTAATCACTCCTCTGTCTCTTCGCACTGAAATTTGAGTTCGTGGAGACCTTAGGGCTTACAGGCTTGACCTGATGAATGTCTAATGATAGGGAAGGACAGCAAAGCTTTTCACATAATGCTAATTTGAGTCCAGAGAGAGATGTGAAAGGCTGGACTTTAGGTGCTGCTGACATGGCCTTGAATGGGTTCACATGGGACCTGTTTTTGCCCTAGGAAGTGGTTACATGAGAACAGAAGGGGCTGATAACTCAGGCTCAGCAAGGCATGGCCTGCCGTGATGGATGGAATGGACCATCTTCCCTTGAAGGATATTCTCACAAGCACCATGGAACCGGGCACTTAGCATGAGACAGGACAGCTGCAGCAGCCATTCCTTGCATTTTTACTTCAGGAATGGTTCTTCATCCTGAAGCAATTATTTTCCATTGCTGCCCAAATATCTGCCATCTACAGGCTGTGAGGTGACAGACACCAGAATTTGTTCCACCTGCCCCTGAAGTGCTGAGGGAGGGAATGGAAAGAGATTTGATATGAAGACCTTGGCTGGTTTCCTTCACACTGAGGGAACAACCTCATGGAGTTATTATTGCTTTGGTAGCTGGTGGCATAGGGTCTTTTTTCCACTTATGGTGCTTTCGCCGCACTCAGCCATAGCCAGCTTCCATTCCTCAGAGCTTCTCCCGCATATGGGTGCTGGGATGATAGAAGGACTTCCTTCTGCTACCAGCATATGGTGTTTGAGCAGAGTCCTCTGGGATTTGACCATTGCCTATTGTTTGCACCCCAAACTACCACTTTTATAATTTTCTTAGTAACATTTTGTTTGGGTGAGTAACAGAAACAAAAGTAACATTATTTCTCTCTTCACTCTGCAAAATAATGCAAGCAAACTATATAAGTGACTCTAGAAGCAATAGAAACAAAACTTGAGCTACCTAAAGCATTTGCCTAATCAGCTATGGCCAGGAGACCCCAATCACACGGGGGTGGGATTGTCCGTCCTCAGGTAGTCAAGGCTGGTCACATGACTCCACAGGTGTCTACCACAATATTCATTGGTTTACCCGTTTGTTTCTCAACCAGCTTATAAATATTTGAAAGTCCATCTTGTTTTCTATTTCTGGTGAAAATAGAAATAGGCACTTCCAATAGGCAATTCAATAATGTTAAACCAATTTTAGTATTGGTTTAGCATTATTACTAAATGCAGGGTTTTATATCCTGCATTTTTGTTCATATGAATTATTATCATACTTGGTTTTTACAGATATAACATGAATTCTCAAAGGATGATGAACTCTGATAATTAAGTATGCTCCTTAATTACGAGTTATTTTGGTACTTGGGAAAAATATTTGATGCAGATTCGTTGGTAACATAATTTTGCCTCATCAGATGGAATACTGTGAAAGTTGTAATAAAAACACTGTTCTATCAACACATTTAAGGTATACTGTTTTCCTCCAAATTTGAAAATTATCTAAAGAAATACAAATCTTTCCTCCATAGAAAATACAGACACAAGAAAATAATAAGAAATATATATCAAATGATTATACACATTTAGCTACATCAAATACTATTTTACACCAATAAAAATGCTTAAATATTAATTTTTATAATAATTATCCACTAACTTCATGACAGGAATTAATAATTTATACAATGAAGGACACTAGTAATTTGGACTATTTTAAATTTAAAATTTTACTACAAGTAGAAAAATACTTCTTGTAAAGCTTTTTTCTTTCCTCACTCTTTGCAAGATAATGCAAAGTAAAAGACTTTGAAACACTTAGAAGCGTGATTCAATGTATCCAATTCTGCAAATGGAAATGTAGCCTATTAATATCTCCTTTGGAATTTATTAACTCAAACCACAAAACAGACTAGTTAGAAGAGCATCCATTATGGGTAAAATAGCTAGAGAATCAAGTAATTTCTTCTTCTAACTGCTGAGAGTATATACAGACATTTTTAATGAACAATGCTGAACCATTGCCAGCATGAAAATATTTAACAACTCTTCTAGGATAAATAAGAACCCTACTCTCTTTTTATCTCTGACATGACTTTGCAAAGAACTTTGCACAGAGCAGGTGCGTGACAAATGCTTTTAGAAACAACTGAAAAAAATGGATGCAGAAACAAAGAGAAGTTAGTACAAGAGTGTGCTGAAAGCAAAACCCACATTGAATGTCTTCGATGTTTGGGATGTTGAGAGTAAACTTAGAACAAAAGAGTTTTTACATGTAAAAGGTTATCCATTTCATGAACTCTCATTTGGAAAATTATTATTCTTTCTAAAGCAATGATTTAAAAGGTTTTTTCCTGGCTCGAACTTTCTGGTGCTGTGCATCAACAATCTCTCTTTGTCACACCCTCACCCCAATTATAGACCAATAGACATAAGTAGCCAAATTCAGAAAACAATGTTTTCTTTTTACAAAGAGGCAAAAATTCAGAAAGCAATCTTAATCCCAAATCTTTAGAAAAATCTGACTTTTGAAAAAAAAAATATTTTCAAAGCTGCTCGATGAGACTTTTTCCATCAGTTTTGACTGTGCAGCAGTTTTTCATGGTCCATACTAATATCCTGAACATACTGCTTGCTCAGCACCATTCTGCTCTCCATTATCATGTATTCAGAAGAGATGAACGTTGCCTTTCAGTGTGTGTATAACACTTGTCCCCGAGGTATTCAACCTCTTGTCTCCTTATTAAGAAGCCCAGCTGCAATATTCAACCCTACAACAAAACAAAACAACACACACACACACACACACACACACACACACAAACACACGTCTTTTCCTGAGTCACCATCCGATGTTGTACCGTTGGGATTTCAAGGTCAATGTGTGATAGCTCCACTGAGAATCTTGACTATGTGGGATCATTGCAAACATGAAAAAGATGCTTTATGCACTTGCTATCTGAAAGTGAATGTGAAAGCATGTAAATTAATGTACAAAAGCTTAGGAAAATATTACAATTGTCACACTTGATTACTTATAGACACAACCTGACATTCCCGAAGAACAGATATTAAAGAGTAACTGTTCTTCAAAGATATAAAAACTCACTCATTCAGGTAGTCAATAAATATTCATTGGGAGCCTGTTGTGTACATAACACGGCAGGTACACTGATGGATAACAAAGATGTATAACATATGATATTGACCATGTATATATCATTTCCTAGAGGGCTTTGCTGACAAAGCAGAAATGAGGAGGACTGATTACTGTAAATGGTGTTGAAAGTTATTCTTTATGTACGGTAGTAACATGACCAGGTATACCTTTAACAACCTTGTCGCCCCAAAGATCCATTATATATTACCAGTAACCAGGGAGAATTTAAAATGACTCCTCTATGGAGGAAATGGTCCTAGACCAAATTTGGTTAAGAACAGACACTATGAACCAATGCTTTAAAAAATTTCCAAGTGAAATGAGATAAGCCTGACTTGATTAGAGGTCATCTGTTCTCTGAGATAATCATACAGATTTAAAACAAAAAGTGTCAATGAAATGCAACATTGGAATCCCATGATTAGAAGGATTTTTTTTTTTTTTTTTTAATGTATAGGAAGCTGCTCATTCTCTAAGGATCTAACGAATAGCCTTTGAAAGTAAGGGAGCAAGAATAATCAAATAGGTTGTTTAAGAGAGTCATTTAAAGGCTTCCTCTATGAAGAAACATGAGCTTCCAAACTGTGAACTAGATTGTCAAGAGACTGAAATTTTAACACTGCTAAATATGTCATTGAATTGTTCTACAAAATACAGTATTACTATTTCCCTAAATTTTCTATGCATCTTACAAAGTTTGATGGAAAGGTGAATGGCTTTATATCACATTACATCTTTTTTGTCTTTGGGGAAAAAGGAGATGATTCAAACTTTAATCACATAGGGCCACAGATTAGAGCTACTGTAAATTCATGGTCTTGAATGCTAACTTGGATCTTAGTGCTACCTGGAAAGCCTTCTCTTTTCAGTCATCTCTCTCTCCTACTCTCTACACAGGTAGCTATGCCTGCTTCTCCACAGAAACTACAGAACCTCCTGACCCCAAATCTATTATCTTATGAGTGCCTCACTTCCTTGCCATTACACTCTCTCACCACTTCTTAACTTCCACAGAGAGTTGGCAAAGTTCACTGACTTCACCTCCTTACCCATTACACCCTGGCTAATGTCCCATCTCTACTGAAATTGCTGCAGCCAAGGTCATCTACTACCTCCCCTTCTTTATGTCCGCTGGAAACTTTTCAGTCCTTATCTTAGTTGACCCTTGGGTGACATTTGGTACTGTTGACCCTTCCATCCTTATTATAACTCTTTCCCTAAATTGGAAAAAACCCCCCTGCTTTTCTCCTAGTTCTTGAGAAAATCTTTCTCAGTCTACTTAGCAGGTTCTTTTATTTTTGTTTATTCCTTAAATACTGGTGTTCGGATAGGTTGTGTCTTGTCCCTCTCCTCTTCACACTCTATAGACTCTCTCTGCACAATCTCTTCCATTCCTATGCCTGAAGTTGTTATCTGTATGTTGCTGGCTCTCAAAGCTACATCTACATCCCAAATTGCTCACCTTAATCTTCAGATCCATATATTCAACTGCTGCCTGACTTCTCTTGAATTTCACACGAATACCTCACACATAGCGTGTTCAAATTGAATGGATTATCTTTCTTACAAATCGTTTCCTTTTCCTGAACCCTCTCTATGATAGCACCACAAGCCACATAAATGCTCAGTCCAGAAACATGTAGGGATGGTCCACAACCCAGTCAATGGGCAAAACCATTCTAAATCTCTCATGAATCCAAGCACATAAAAATAAAATCACTGTTACCACTGTGCTGGTACTGGCTGTTTTCACCTCCTGTTTGAATGACCACGTTAGCCTCCTATTGTGTTCCCTTGTGTGTAAATCCATCTTGTTCCAAGCCTTTCTCCACACTAGAGCCAGAGGTATCTTTCAAAAGAAAATCTTATCATGTCACTCCTCTTCTTCAAATATTACAATGGCTCCCATTTTAAGGTCCCAGCTCTTTAAAATGTCTTATATTACTCTTCACCACCTCGTCTCCACCCTCCTTCTCTTTTAGATCTCACCATCCTTTCCCGTCCCCACGCCCACTACACTCTAATCACACCAAACTTCTAAAGTTATATAAATGTACCATGGTTTTTGCCAATTCTAGGTTTTCTCGTAGGCTGTTCATTTTGTTTGGATGTTCTTTCCCTCATCTCATGCCTATTTTTCACTGCTTAGCATAATCATGCATTCCTCTCAGAAGCTGTGATTTGTATCTACGTTCCCCCTCCCCCCCATACTTCTATCGTAGCACATTATTATGACTCGTGATTTAATTTTTTGGTGTTTTTTCTGCTAGACTAGAAACCCCAAGTGTCTGTCATATTCAAAGCTGTAGTCTCAAACATCTATCACCATAAATATTTATTCATATTCACTGACTGATGGATTTAGAAGGTGAAAGGAGGATAAATGAGTAGCAACGTACTCAGCAGAATGGAGAAACTGAAGCCTAATTTCTAGCGTGGGGTGGGAATGTAATAAGAAGCAAGCTAATTTATAATGCAACACTCAGGCAAGGTCAAGGCGTAGAGGTGCCAGGTACCTCTGATTGCCAGGGGGTGGGGTGTGGCTGGAAGCAGATTGACTGTAAATCTGTATCAGGAGCAGTTAGTCTCCAGACCCTCTTTCCTACCCTGCACATCCAGCTGATTTTTTTCTCTGCTCTTTCCCCATCCCAGCAGAAGGTAGGAGGTTTACTCTCTAGAAACACTGAATCAGTGAAATCCTGTGCTCAGGAACAACAGGTATGGCTGAGGGCAGGGGGGAAGAGCTGTACCTTAAAGGTGAATTACATGAAAAATGTCTATTCTGAACACTGGGATTCCTCCAGTTCCTTCCCCGTGTAAAGGTTTCTAAATATGGCAACCAGGATTGGACCCCTGGGAGGAGATTGGAAGAATCCTCTCAGTGGAAATTGACCCAAGACAAGATATTCATGAATGAGGACATTTGAGTGCCCCAGTGAAACCATCGGTTCTTACTTCAATCACACTATGGGGAGGCCCGTCAGCCGACAATTAGACCTTCTAATTAGCTTTTCAGTACCTTACTATTAACTAGGGACAGACAGCTAAGGGTTGCTAGACATTTGAGGAAGACTTCTAATGTGGAAGACAAAGACCAAAGCAAACAGAAAAGAAATTCAGAAAAAATAGAGATAAGCAAACAGGAGTAGAAGAAAATGCTTTTAAAAATTCATTCCTGGTATCAGAGAGATGGAGAGTTTCTAGACGGATATTCAAGCAAAAGAGAATTGACAGATTACCTTATGTAACTGAGAGAAATTTAAGAATCACGTCAGGATGTTTGTGGCTGAATTATGACAGGTATATAAAAAAACAAGCAAAGTTTAAAATGAGGCAATTACTAATTTCAGGGAAAAATAAAGTTGAGCAAGAAAAGAGGTGAAATCACAGTATAGTGTAAGGCTCAGCTGTGAGTCATCGTATTTACACAGGCTAATAATGTAAATAAACTCTTAATCACCAGTTGTGCTATAACTATATGGGAAGGATGGGGGGAGAAGTGAGTGCGTGTGCGTGTGTTTGGGGGGTTGTTGTAGGAAATCTAAACCCTTTCTCTCCATAGTGGGAAGTCAGTAGACAATGTTCAGAACTGTAAACCCCAGAGACAGTAGTATTAAGCTGAACCATCTGAAACCGTTGATGTTAACCACTTTTTACCTACAAAAATTGCAATTTCTTATGATTCAACCTAACATAAGCATTATTTAGAAATATGGAAGTAAACTATCTGGAAGAGTTGAAGGGGATTACCGCTGGGTAAAGGGAGTGAGGGTAGAGTGTGAAGTTTTGGCTTATAAGCTTTATAGAGCTATTTGGCATTTTAGACGATATACATATATTAATTTAATAAAAATTAAAATTAATAAAAGGATGAATAAGTGGCTTACTTCCAAAGTACCTAAGTGAAAAGACCCATTTTCCTAGGAGGAATGATTAACAGCGGTAATTGATCGGATTGTGCTCACCTTTCCTCCTTTAAGGATTTTTACCTTTTAAAACATGACTATTAGAAGAGCTTTCTCTGAAAAGACAAAAATAGTCTGTTCTAATAGCTCATTTAGAACTTTAATTGGAAATTTGGTTGTGTCTTCTTCCAATTAAGCTAACTGAAGTGGAACTCTGATTGGGCCCTGGGAGAGGAGGAGTTCCCCAGCTGAGGCTCATAGAATAACAGCTGACTTTAAAAAGAGAAACAGAAGCAAATGCTTAGAAAGACTGGAGAATTGACTCTATAGGGATTTCAATTATTTACTTATTGACTGACATATGCAGGGAACATAGCCAGAAAAGTTCTGAAAATAAGATGGGAGAGTGAAGAGCTTCACCTGAGGATTTAAACCAACGTGTATGAACTACTCCTGGTATTTTCATTGGAAACTTGCAAACTTTTCTAGGGAGGGCACCTGTTTTAATTCCTTTATCGTTTGCTAGACAAGTACCTGCATTGTATTCAATAAGTAAAGGAAAGTTGGAAGTCATGTGCAACTATTACAACTTCCATCCCTCCTCCTCCCTTCAAGAACCTTCTTTGCTAGTCAAATCCATCTACCCAAAGTTCCTTGAGCATGCCTTGCCTTTGTTACCTCAACAGAATTGCTTGTATCTTAAACTCTGGTGTGCATAAAAATCACTGGGGAACTTGCTATAAATGCAGATTTCCAATCCTGTCTTCCCTTTCTCCATGACATCTTTTAATATATTAGGCACAGTACACACAGTACTTATTTATGCTCTCAGATGAGCTGCAGCCCAAAAAAAGCCTAATTTTTTTTTAAAAAAGGCTTTAAAATACAGAAGGAAAATTGCAAATATAAAATCAATACAAGTCTAATGGTATATATATATATATATATATATATATGAATATATAACAATATTGTGTAAACTAGTGAACTGCAGCTTGATTCACATCTTCAAGTTAAAGTGTGGGTATAATTTAATATGTTGAATATAGTGAAGGTGGAGCCTCCAAACTTTGGAATGCCTACAGCCTCTGGAGTACATAAAATAGCCCTGGTTATTTGTGGAATGGGACCAGGGAACTTGCATTTTAGAGAAGCATTCCAGTGACACTGCCGTAGGTTCTAGCACTCCTTCTGAGGCCCAGCTCAGGTCTTAATGCCGAAATCAATCTGCCCCTCAACCTTTTCTCACTTGAGAGCTATCATTTGAATCTTGGTGCCATTTTGCCAAATTCTTTTACGGTAGATATAGTTCTTTGGATCCAAAGGGAACCAAACAGTCTGGATTGTGCATTTATTATTTTCAATACAAATTATTTGTTAAGTATATATTCATTTGTGATTTAATTTTTGTAACTTTGCAAGATTCTTTTGTATAAATGTTTTCACAAATCAGAAAATACTTTGTCATGATCTTCTTGATTATGATAAGGGAAAAATATATTTTATACAAAAAGTAGGTACTAAAGTTTTCATCACATAAGAGATGTTCAGAAATCTTTGAAGATTGGCTCAATTTTAATATATTATTTATTATATTTTAATACTATCATGAATACTTTTTATAATGCTTGAGATAGTAAAGAATAAGAAAACACTGTTATAAATTAGCATTCAGTTTGACACAGTGACATTCTAAGGCAACTTTGAGTTCTTTCTGAATCTCTGCCAAAGCCATAAGTCAGGAAAGAAACAGGTGTCTTTCTTAAGCTTTTGATCCTGACCTTCTGAGAATGAGAAATGACAATAACATAAAAAGCATTTCTGATCAATAAACTTCAGCTTCCCCATTTTGCGATAGCTGGGAGGACAGACAGGGAGGGTTAAGAGAATTATCCTATTTTTTCTGGAATCCATCTACTCCTCCTAGCTCCCTTAGCAGGTTGGCTTTAAGCTTTGACTATGCCTCATCTTTCTCCTGACCCCCACTCTTGACGTTACTTTGGCCCCTTAGAATTTAGCTATAATATCAGCGAAAGGGTGTGGAAAGAAACCCTAAATGACTAAAGCTGAGCTTCTGTTGCTCACAGGAATCAAGGTTCAAATCATAAATGAAGTTCAATTGTAGAAAAATATGGAAAGTACATTACTTTTAGTTTGTAAACAAATATTTGTAGCTACTGCTCTGGCCCATGGATACCACCTAACTGGCAGTTGGGTTTTCCAAGGATATGACAGACACTGGGCTGTTGGTGTGGGTGCTTGGATTCAATGGATGCTCCTGTCTAGAGCAAGTCTCCTTTGTTCCTCCAAACTCATGAAATCTGAATTGCGACAGGAAGTCCTAATTCTTTTCCTTCTCTCCCATCTCTTGAAGGGCATGGTTACCCTACAGAGGGCTTACCACGATTTGATGGTGTGAAATATCAATATAGTCAAGATGATTATTATATAAACAACTAGAGTTTTTGCAGTCTGGGGTGGAATTTTATGTTTCTCAGGAATATTTTTCCTTGGGAACGCTGTTTCAGTGGTACTTTATAATAGGAATCAGTTGGATGATTGGTGTTAATAGGCAGAATTTTGCTTTTCAGTCTCTCTTTTCCTTCACGGAGCATTTGGACTGATGTTATGGAGAGGAATGTCTTTAAGGTTGCAGCCATCAGTGGAGTCCAACCTCATCTGAATTTATATAAAGGAAAAAATAATCCTTTTTTTCTGCCAGTAAATATTTATCTCAAATGGATGGGATTGGCCTATGTGTACAAAGGGGAAAATGGGGGATTCAGTGGCAGGATTGCAGAGCCTGAGTTAAAAGAATTGAGTTTAATCCTAATTCCTGTGATGGGACCTAGGGACAAATAGCCCCACTTTGTTTGTGAAATGGGAATGATACAACCTAGTGTACAGGGCATTTGTGAGAGTTATATTAAGTCATATATATGATAGTTATTTCTAAAGTGCTGCATAAAAGTAAGACATTATTATCAGGCAGCTAAGCAAAGTTAAAAGCTTTAATAAAACCTATCCTTTACTGACTATAAGGAGACATTTTCTTATCAATGTGCAAACAAGACATATTCACCATTAAAAGTTAAGTTTTTGAGACTAAATGGCTCAGGAAGCAATAAAGATGATCTAATATGTCAAGGGAGACATTTTTAAAAAGGAATAAGTATATTATAGACAAGTAGGAGACAATCTACTCCTTCTAAAGAACCATATCTATTCATAGCATATTTAGAAAAGTATTGAATTCAGGAATATAAGACCCAGAAAAGTGATCTAAAGAGTCAGGGTGTCATTCTGTACAAAATGTTTAGTCAGGTAAACTAAGATTAATAATAGGAGATTAAATCAGGGCAGTCTTGTGTGTCTATCTTTTTACCCCTGTATCCCTATCACCTTGATCAGTGCCCGGCCCATAGTAAATTCTCAAATGGTTTTTGCAGAATGAATATAAAGGTTCATGAGTATCACTATGGAGACATGCAACAACAAGGCTGAAATTCACAACTGAATTGTTGAAAGAGATACAGGCTTGTTGGTTCAGATTTATGAAATAAAGATGTGAGCTAATTATAATGGTAAGCTGAGCCTTTTAGCTTCCTTAATTGTTCCAAATTTTTGATAACCTCAAGACCAGAATGCTCTTCCCAAATGTCAGTGGCGAGTAGTCAACAAAATTTAGAATGAAAAAAAAAGCAAGTCTTTTACTAGAGGACTTAATCTCTAAGGTTTGGGATGGCAAATAGGTCAACATTGTTCTATTGTTGACGGCTGCTGGAGCATTCCTGTTAGAGATGCTAAGGCTAGAAATCCATGAGTCAAGTCATCAGCAATGCCCACCATGGGTGTTAGAGTCCAGGGATGGTAGACAAACATCTCTTACAAGGGTTTTCAACTTGGAGGTTGAATTTATAAATGACTTTTTTTTGGCTGCCCCTCACGGCTTGCAGGATATTAGTTCCCCGACCAAGGATTGAACCCAGGCCACAGCAGTGAAAGCGCCGAGTCCTAACCACTGGACCGCCAAGGAATTCCCTATAAATGACTTTCTACCTGCTCTTCTGATAACACACTCAAGGTTATTATGGGATATGGCTTATTATGGTGACTGAAATTGGGGCGGGGATTGGGAAAGGTATTGCAAGATTGACAGAGACTGAACTTATATGTGGCAGATACATATACGTGTGCTGAACAGATTCATATGTTGCTCGTCTTTCTACAGCTCCCAGCTGCTGTCCAGTGCCTTTGGGGCCATATGATTGAGTTCTGGCCAATGAGATATGAGCAGAAGTTGCATAAGCCACGTGTAGGCCCTGACTTTGGGAAGAGCTCATATATCATCCATCTCGCTCTGCTCCACTGGCATGTTAGCCGTCGGAGGCAGCGAGCTGCGGATGGCACAGCTACAAGAGGGAGAAAGGCCCACAGCAACCCTGACGTTCACAAGGGTGAGACATAAATTTTATAGAGATTTTGGATTTTGTCTACTGCAGCAGCTAGCGTGAATTACTAGTAAATATCATTATGGGAAGTGGTTTGTTAAGGCGATGGGAAAGGGCTTAGCCCATCTGAATGTTTGCAGGAATCTGCTTCCTGAACTGGGTCCTTGAGAAAGCACATTGCACTTCCTGCTTATGTTACTATTAGGTCAGGGAAGTTTCCTAGATCCTGCAGACTATGCTTGCCTTGGGGTGGCCCAGAGCTGGGGATGGGGTAGCGGGGTAGGAAGGACTTGGCTCTAGTGCACCGTGCATACTAGTGTACAATGTACATATCCTTCAAAAAGTATATTTCTGGTAGCATCACTCATTTCCATCGTTTTCTGTTCCCCACCAAGTTAACTTTAAGCCAAATGGCAAAAAATGAAAACACAAAGCAACAAGAAAAACCAGCTGCTATGGCATTGGTGATCCTCTGTGTTCTGGTGACATGTGACTTTTCCAAACCTAGTCCCCTTCACGGAAGCTCAGCTGAGATCAATGGCATTGCTTAAACATCCCTCTCTTTTCTCTCCTTTTCCTGCTGTTCTTTTCAATTCTTACCTCCCTTTGTCTCAATCCCACTAATTCCTAAACCTCCCACACCCTCCTCTACCTGGGCAGAAAGAGTTTCTCCATCCTATGAAGTCCTATGAACATTTTCATATATACCTCTCTGAAAACATCCCATGTCACCTTCTGGTAGGTACTGTAGTTATGAGTTTATGGTAGCCCTTCCTCATGGACGGGCTTCTGGAGAGAAGGGAAAAATATATCTGGCTTATTGTTGACCATTCCACAGCACACAGTGGAGTGCCTACTGTATACTGAACAAATGAATGAATAAATAAAAATCTCCGTAGCAAAGCAATGAATTCGATTCTCCCAGTTAAAAAATTGGGAAACTGCCTCTGTAGAAATTGGAGGCAGCTTAAAAAAGAGCAAGCGGGTAAAATATTATAGCTCTGAATATGCTGAAAACATTTTATTTACTCATAGTATCAGAATGCTGGAAGGATTTTATTCTTATTCCCCTTTGGACTAACCCTTTTTCTTTTTTAAATCAGAGATCCATAGACAATTGCTTTTATGGGAGGGAAATAAAGGATGGAGATTTGGGATGGGCAAAAATATAGAACTGTCCTTTTTTATCTAAAGCAATTACCATGAGGATAAACAGCTTTCTTAATACAGCGATTCCATAAATAACAGTAGAATTCTTGATGTCCCAGTGGTAAGAATTCTGCAGGGCCGTGCCAATGATATATATTACTGGTTGGAAGAAACTGTTGTTTACAAGCTAATTATTGTATAACAAGTTGGCTTTAGCTAGCTCTCTGAGAGGTTAAAACAGCAGATTTGGAAAGATAAAGTGTGTATCAGTATGTACATTTTAAAGATCTCTGATTACAAACAACAGTTTGAGAGAATTGAAAAAAAAACAAGTTAGAAAAAAACCAGTTTATTAAGTAATATCATATAAATAACTTGTTACAAAAATTGATTTGCAAAAGGCATATTTACTCTTTGTGAGGAATCACTTTTTAAATTGCATTCTTTTCAAATTTTTACGTCTAAGAAAACAAAGGAAAATAAAAGAAGCCATTTCAAGGAGCGTGTATTTGCCATTTGACTACAACAAAAGGCCTGGCCACACTGAGCTAAAAGGTAATTGTCTCAACCCCATTCTTCTAACACAGAAAACTTTCTCATGTAAACTGTGAAGTTATGAAAATCTCCCTAGCTAGAAATGTGGATGAAAGCTGAGCAGTGATTGTTTCCATCAGGTGTTCTCCTTGCCAAAGACACGAGCGATACCGAGAAAAACCATATGAACTGAGCTCTCCAGTCAGTAAATCTTCGAGGGTGGTATCAGCTTCAATTTATACTTGGGAGTATTTTTAATTAAAAACAATCAATACCAAAAAGCTTTTATTTTTGGGGTTTAAAATCACAAATCACAGTAGGAGAATGCCAAATTGCCTTAGCTTGGTACTACTGAAGATGCCCATAGCAATTATTTTAAGTCCTATTCTTATGCAGTTTACTTTCGAAGCAATGAAAATAATCCCAAACAAAATAGTACAGTGGTTTTGAATCGCTCCTATGTTTCTCCCGAGCAGATCAGTTTTACGTTTGCTACACAGCATTCCTCCTGAATGCCTAGTAATTCTATACATATGATTCCTTAATAAACACTAAACTAATAGATCATAGAAAACTAAAAGCTTATAGCAGGTGCCTCTAGACATATTTACATAAATAGCATAGTCTTGCAAGAAAGACCAAGATCTCATTATAGTGGAATGCTTTTTCCACAACGCTGGGTCCATGCCTCATTTGTCAGATTAACCCCATTTAAGGAGAAATTTGAGTTTGTAGTCCATGCGTTTTTAAAAAAAGGGAATTAAGCAACTTGTAAAAGCTCTTTTGAAATTAATCTAATAACCCAGTGGCTCTTCGGCTAAGTGCCTGGTCCTGTCTGAAATACAGTGGGTAATAGGCTTTGTTTCCATTTAACCTCCTTTCAGCACTTTCATCTGCTGGCTCTGTCGGGCAAACGTTCCCCCCAAATTAAAAAATGAAAATGCATCATAAATAAGGTATTACCAAATGGGGAGTAGATTAAAGATTGTCTCAGCAATGCTTAAATTAAATTGACAATGCAGAGACCATAAACTTCTGGCTTTAAAAATGAACTATTTCTTTATTAACTTTTAATAAGTGTGTGAGTCAATGTATTGCTCTGCACAGAAAATATGGTCGGGGTCCGATATTTTTTAGTAGAGAATTATCCCTTTAGAAAATTATTCCATAAAGATGCCAAAGGGAGATTAAAAATGCTGCAGCTGTAAGACTCACTGAACTTTTAAGGAGATGATACTGTAATTTTGTATTCTCTAGAAAAGAAAGCTGCTGTCAGACCTCAGGAAATAGTTTATTTTCCTGAAGACACACACACGAAGTCTTAATCTTTCCACTCTTATAATCTGATAAAGGAGGCTGGGTTGTAGTGGTAATAGTAGACTGCTTGGATTTTTAATCTCCTGTCACAATTCAAAAAAGATTTCATCTAGATAAAAAAAAAAGAATAAAATTACACTAAAATGATCCTTTTCAGAGGATACCTTTCAAAATAGTGGCGATCATGACTTTTTAGTGTTCTTCCAAAGTAATTACACCACTTCAACACTAGTGACTATGAAAAAATAATTTATTTGGTGGTTCGTTCGGTCTCTGGGGAAAATGAATTTAGCTGTACCTGCTTTAAATATTTAGTTTGTGCCCAGGAATCAAGTTTCTTCTTTCCTTTCAACTGCATACTTTTTTAATGGTCCTCAAGTATATAGAATTGAGGAATGCCCAATTCGTAGTTTACACATGATTATCTCCAATGAAATACCCATTTCAAGACAAAGCGTTTCGTATAAGGTATTGCTCAGCAAATCAGAACACCTCAAATGTATGTATTACTTAAATGTTTAAATTTAAAAATTACCTAAAAATGAAACTAATGAAAACATTCTGAAGTTAATTTAGATCCGTAAAATTTGGATGCTTCTAAGATAGAGATTCAACTTATAAGAACTTTTTGTACAACTTTTTGGGAGCTGAAAATGAACACTAAACCAAAATTTTTATACTGAGTTAGAATATAACACCAGGTGTTATTCCATCTGAAAATGGAGTTGATTTGTATACAAACCTCCCTATATGCACCTAAACTGTAAAGCTAAGAAAGCTCTTACAAAAACATATATTTTCTGGGCCCAGGTCCCCTCGCTTATGGCTCTATGAAACCATTTTTGATTCTCCCTCACTTGATTTAATTTTTTATTTGGGAATGAATGTTTTCCAGGCCTTTCAGAAGAAAGTGCCATGAAGTGAAGGGGCTTTAAACTTATGCACAATAGCTTAATGTTTTTAAAATTTCAGCTTATTCTAGGGAACATCTCAGTGATAAAGAAACTTTCCCCTTTGAATAGAGGGAAAAAAAAAAAAAAGTGAGAAGGGCCTCAAAGTCCTTGAAACAACCCACAAAAACAATCTCCCTATATTTAATGAATTTTGTTTCTCAGTGATTAAAGCAAATATTAAAACAACTTTACCTCTTCTCAATTTCCTTCTTTCTCATCACAAACATCTAATATCAGGACAGAGACAATGTGAAAACTGAGCTGAAAACTAATGTTTTCTCCAGTAATCATTCATGTCAACCCAGGTTCTTGACCTGATGTCTTGGTGGAAGGAAGTGAGACCAGCACAGAATGCTGGAACTATGGCTCTTATTGTTTCCACGACATCAGGCAGCTTTAATTTTAGGAAAATATTACTCAGTCTTGACATTTATAGGACCCTAGTGCAAAATATTCAGCTCCAATCTATCCAATTTCTTAGAGATTCACTTCATCATCAGCTTTTGTGGTAAGAGATTTAACAGTTATTTGAATACTTAGTCATATTAACCTGCTCTTGGTATAACTGTCCCATCTTCAGGGTGGAATAAGATAACTTCCAATTACACCTCAGAAATTCCACTACAGAACTTCTTACTTTCACTTAGGAGGAGAGCGTAAACCTTACCCTTAAACATGGAAGTTGCTGGCGTCAACCCACACACATTCCAATTAATGCCAAAATTTCAAAAGGAAGACTTCTGATGATACCTTTCTTTTTACAGGACTATCTTTCTTGATATACTTTATTACATGACATGAAATGTAAGGATAGAGAGCTCTTAAATTTTACAGTAAGTTGTGTGATTAAGGTGCTGTTCTATTGCTATAAATAACTAGTTCTTATTAACTTTACTAAGCTATCTTTTTTTCGACACTTACCTGTGACTATGATATATATCGATTCATTACAGTGAAGCCCTCCTGTAGTATTTTGTCTGCATTCCTGTGTGTGTATATGTCTGTGTGTGTGTGAAGAACTAGAAAAGAAAACCTTGTAAGCAGGAAACAGCCCAACCATGAAATACTTGTTAGTATACAGGGAAGTCCATCCATTCAGGAAACACAAGGAATAATATGGTTGTAAAAAATTTTCACTCTCACTGGGTAACCCAAAAGACTATATTTCTCTTATTTTAAAGGTGCTGTCTTTACTTCCTGGGTAATACACCTATTTAGAACTTAACTACTAAACAACAGTGTGTTTCCAAATAGAAAGTATGTGCTGATAGGACATTATCCCCAAATGGAAATGGCACTAAGATTATCTGTAGAAAATTAACATTAATTGAAAATAAATCCCTAAGACTAATAATTGAAGTCAGCATATTCTTAAGTACATATTATATACATACAGAGCCTGTTTTTTTCAAAGTTTTCAAAACAAGGATGTTTCATTACAGTACTTTGGAAATTTCTGATGACTGTACAATGTAGGAGTCTAATGACAAAAATCATTAGAACAGCGAATGAAATAAATGATTTGAACCTGCCAAAAGGATTAGTTCAGTTCAGTTGGGTCCTCTGGATGATAACTATGATGCTAATTGCATAATTAGAGAAATAATGGATTCGATGGATTGTACATTACTTTTCTGTTGCAGTTTGAGACCATTACTTTATCATTAGTTCAAAGACAAGGATGGCAGGATTGCCGTGGAAACAAAGTTAAAAACAATGAAAAAATTTTAATGCTTTTGAAAGTCAGCTATCATTTTAATTACAATCTTAAACACCCTTGTTGAAGGGAATCCAAATTTTCCCTTTGTAAGCGTCTTCCAAACATGTAATATGTAGGTTTTCACCATGATTTCAATGTCCGTCTATATGTAACATGTTATATAAATATATGGATATTTCCGAATGTGAAGGACAGGGTGTCAAGTTCAAGTGTGACTGGCTCTTACCTCCCCATTAGACTCTGAGAGAGGGATCTGAGTTTTATTTAATCTACCTTCACTAATGCAACTTAATTGTATAAGAAGTATCTGAAGAATATGAATTATTTTACTTCACACTGCTACTTTCAAGTATATTAGAATAATACTGACAATTACAGACAAGGAGTTAAAATTTTGTCTCAGAAAAGTTCCTTCAAGAACTTTTGAAACAATTTAGACTTATTTGTAATTAGCCTACTGATGGCTGAAATAATTTCAAGTGATCCATGATACATTTGGTGGCCCAAACTTTAAAATATGCTAAATATTTCCTTTGTTAACATTTATTAGCTATTTTTCTTTTCCCTTTATATGGTGCAAGGGCAAACTTTTGTATGTCTAATATATAACAAATTATGAGTCAGTGGCAAGGAATGAGGTCTTATTAAGATTTTTTTTTTTTTTTTTTTTTTGGTTATCTTTGAATGTTACCATTTAATTGGCATCATTTCCTAAAGAAGAAGGTGCATCTCAAAACACTGGTGGATCTGATGTTTTGAATAGTCATCGGTGCCAGAAAAAGATCATGAAGGATAAACAGGACTGGCAAATATCATTTTAAATTCTTTTTGACAGAAATACACACCCATATATAGTTCATCATCTCCTTGTGAGCTGATATACCAGGAACAGTGGTTCCTCCTTCATTTCTTTAACTAAAACTATATTTTTATAAAGTATAATCCCTTATCCCATTAGCATGTGAAATGTACAGAGCAGTCAGCTGACCTTGAGTCAATGCAAGGTAGTAAGAGACCAGGCCAGTGAAATGGAGCATGTTCCAAACCTGCACTAAGAGAACAGGGGAAAAGATTACTCCCCGGCCTCTCCTCCAGCACGGTGCCTGTTGGACTGACATGGTTAACTGGATGCACTAAAAAATAAACATTTGCCTCTCAGAAGCTCATAAAAGTGTACTAGAAAAAAAGTCTCTGACATTGGATCCGCACGGACTGCAGCCATTGACTTTTGGAATGGGTAGAACAGAGAACCCTTCACGGAGCGGTGGATAAATAGAAGGAAATAGCCACTTCACATGTTTCAGTGTCGTACTGGAAAATGAAAAAGGCAACATATCAGGAGTCCTTGTCACTGCCCACCCCTCCGTACATATCTGCGAGCTTTTTGAACCGAGGCCCCCAGTCACTAAGGTAATCGTAGTCCTGGTCTCCATCCGTGGTCACCGACTCCAGCGAGCTCAGGGAATCGGCCACCGAGCCGGTACCCTCGTAGGCGAAGGTGGCCAAAGAGTCGTAGGGCGGGGCAGTGGGGTCCGTGTCATTTTCCTTTAACCTTTGGTTAATGAAATCTCGGACGTCGGTGTTATCACAAGCTGCTGGAGTCCGTCGGGGTAGAAAAAGGGCTTCGGGCACAATGTCCCTGCGTAATTTGCTGTCCTCTATGGCTTCGGGATTCCTTAGGGTGCCGATATCAAAGGCCTGGGTGTCCTCCTCTCCCCCACCTTCGTCGTTGTAACTGACAATGTTGTCTCTTATGTCCTCTTTGGAAATGATCAAAGGTTCTTTTTTCCGCTGTCGCCTGAGAGCTGCAAACAACACCACTGTCACTGGAAGCAGAAACAAAACAGCGAGGGAAGGGAAAGTTAATTTGCCAACCAATTAACGTCAGGAAGAAACACTGCTCCAAAGTGAAGTTTTCAAAGTTTTCGAGGAAACTACTCGAGACTCTTGCTTCCTTAAGGATGCATGTGCCTCCACGCATGATCAAACCAGGACCCTCTCCCACCCCCAAATCGAGTAACTATTTGAAAGAAAGTTAGGATTTAAGTAGAGGATAAAACACCTTCATGTTTTGTCAGTAGTTCCTTCTTGCTTTGAAATGGCAGACTAGTTTCAAGGTAAGGAAAAAATAATAATAATAATAAAAAAGAGCTCAAACACAGTGAGAGTACTGCAATAAGAGTGAAAATTATGCTGAACACCTGAAATGCTCTGAAACTGTTTATAAGCGCAAGGCTGGCACCTTCGGGGATGTGTTGAAGGGTTTGCATAACTCCACTTCTAAAATAACTTTTGCACTGATGCCTTCTTTTTTTTCCCGAGAAAAGTATAAAGTTAGTTTAAAACCCAAAGTAGAGATGTGGATGTCTGGATACCTTTCTTACATATAAGTACAGGTAATACCTGCAGAGACCCAGATATAATTCAGAAAGCCGTTTTGGACTTCAAGATCAGCCAGTTTGAAGGGGGCAGGTAATAGTGCACATGCCAGATTATCTGTGTTTAGGCTAAACAAAATAAACACATTTAAGTGGGAACTTAAAAATCTCTCAGAGTTTCATGTTCTGTAAGTTTGTTGACCGGAATGTTCGTTCTTTTGATTTTTCCTAATTCGGATTAGAGGCAAAGCAAGAACTGTGTTTAAATAGCTCCTGATGTTTCTTCATAGCTGGTTGGGTAGAAAACAGCTGACTGTAAAGAGACACATCTACGAATGAACACATGGATGGGAAAGTGAAAACATACTGACAGCTTAGAGAGAAAACAGCCATCCAGGGCAGAAAATGCATTGTTAACCTGGGGTTGTCCAGGGGAGATTAGTACCAGGAACATCTCTTTACTCTCTCATCCATAACATGGTCCAGTTTTTATGAGCCATGCAAATTGAATTATCACAATAAGAATTACAGAACAATGGCTTTTGGTGGATGAGTATATCTATCTCTATATTAATGGATATAGGCACACCCAGGTGTCTATATATTTAACATTTCAGATGTTAATAGTATTAATAATTGGTGATCTATCGAGATAGTTCTATGTGCCAAGCACTGTGCTAAGTGCTTTACATACCGAATCAAATTTAATTATCATAATAGTCTTACAAAGTAGGTACCATCATTATAACTCCATTTTACATAAAAGGAAATTGAGGTTTAGAGATGTCACATGTACGAACAATTGAAATCCAGGTCAGTCAGACTAAAAAGCCTGTACTCTTAATTACCATGCTTTGAAGCATGTTTGGATTGTAGACTATTTCTAAAGGATATGCAATTTTGCTGTTTTCAAGCATGCGGTTGTGTAACGGTACACATTCTCTTTTGCTCCTGATGCCTCATTTATCCCTTTCATTCAGGGTATTTATTTATTTGTTTATTCAATAAATATTTATTTAGTGCCAACTCTGTGAGAGGTATAGTTCTAAGCATTATCAATGAAAAAAAAAAGATCAAGAGCCTGTCTGAAAAAGGAAGGCAGGGGTGGTGGTGGTGGGGTGGTGGATAGAGACAGAAAAAAACAATGTATGTCATGAATAAGGAAATTATTAGAAGGTGATAAGTGCAATGGAAACAAGAAAAAGTAGGGCAGAGTAAGGAGGATGGGAAGGACTTCCGTGTACGTTTGAGGGGCTGTATATATTTTTTGGAGGGAGACTGCATCATTGAGGAAGTAACATTTGAGCAAAGAGACGAGGAGTTATCCAAGGAACTATCTGGAGAAGAGGACAGAGCTAGGAGGAAGGCCACGGAGTGGAAGTGTGCCTGGAGCGTGTGAGGTGCCGGGGAGAGGAGAGGAGTCGGAAGGGCCATGTCAAGTGGAGCTGTGGATGCTTTGTACACCTTCACTTTACCCGGGGGTCCAGGTGGGTGGAAAATTGCATGGCTTTGGGTGGAGGGATGCTCTTAATCTACCTTTTATGCTGGTTTCCAGTGTGACGCGGATTTGCAAAACAGAGGGTTGTAAGTAAGGACAGCCTTTGGGATAGAGAATAGAATCAAGCTAACTGTTGCTCAAAGAAATAAATTCTGATGGACACAGGTTCATTCCAACATTTAAGGCAAGATAGCAGGCATTTATCACTTCCTGATTTTTCCCCAGCTTAAGTTGCCTATATCTTGTCTTTTACTCCTGTGCACACCTGAAAGTGCAATTGTCTAGAAGACAGAGGGCACATTCAGTAATTTAAAGGCATTTGTGCACTGCCTAATTCTCCTACTGTTACAACTGCCTGTATCTTTTCTTATTGGCCCAATGCACATCTGAACAGAATTTCTTGAGGGTGTAACTGTCTAAAAGGAAGATCTTTTTCAAAGCTAACTTTTATAAACTGAAAATGTGAGTTCTAAGCACATGGAACAAAAACACTCTGAGAAAGTAAAATGCTGTCTTCTCTGTAACTGAGCCCTTCCCTTTTCTCTACCCCCTTGAGGCCAGAGGACAGCAGTGAGATATTTGGGGCCAGGGTGCTTGGACAAATTTGTGTTCAAATCCTATCATAAAACTGGAAGGTAGCAAGGCATCTGAGATCAGCAGATCTAGGTTCACTTAAACGATCTGACCTTTCTAAGTCAGTTTCCTTCTCTGTAAAAGAGAAGCAATAACACAGTGCCCAGTGTGAAAGTTATTATGCCAACTCTAAAGCACCAAAGAAGCACGAGATGTAGTAGTTGTTTTTACTGTTGCTTTCTTGACAAAAACAACAGATGCCACATGATCCACTTTCTTGACGGCAGATTTCCTCCTATATCAATGTGGCTTTCCTTCTCTTACCAACTCTCCGGTTTGCTGCCACTTTCTTCAGTGGTCTTATTTTTAGTTCGAGCTCTCTTTCAGCCTGAAAGTTACACTGCATTCTATAAGTTCATGGAGAAAATAGAGTACAGTGTGGAAGCACCAGGGGTCGGCAGGGTAAAGACCTGCGTTTGGAACTTAGCTCTACCACCTGTTAGCTGTGTAACTTGGCTTCACACCCTGGGGCCTCAGTTTTCATATGTAAGATGCAGATAAATATAGACTAGATGGTTCTGAGGATTAAGTGAGAAAGACATTTGTAAAGCATCTTGCCCAGTGTCTAGCCCATGCTGTGAGCCTACTAAAGATTAGATCCCATTTTTCTCCTTTTTAATTAGGTACAGAATTCCAAAGAGACTAGACAAGATGTGGGAAACACTGAGGCAAATTAGAAGTAATGAGGAGACAGTGAATTCACTGGAGGAAAAAGATGAAAAGAGAGGACATAGGGAGCTGGTTAGAAGGAAACTAAGGGGGAGGACAAAGTGGGTAGATGATGAGGGAAGGGAAGCATGACCTCTATGAGATGAAGGCTGGCTCTTCCTCCGTAGACCATGAGCCCATGGAATTCTTCCTGAGTACGGTATGCCAGTCTAGCCCTTCTAAAAATAACCTCTTTTTTTATCAAAAAGAATATTCATATCTTTCTCTTGGAAAACAATTTTTACAGACTCACACCATTAGAACACTGATTTGTCTTTGCATACTGTCAGTTTTTATTTATCCTCATATCTTAAAATACTTCCCCCAAATCTTAGCTGACAAAGAGAATCACAGTTCTTTAGCCGAGTTTCAAGACTCTGTTATAATTAGCAGAGTTGATCTGGAACGTGAAACTCTTGAACAGGGATTCCTAGGCTTTCTCTTCTTGGAGAAATGGAGGTTTTCCTTCCCTCTTTTCGAAGTCACTATATTGTCATTTTTTAAAAAGGAGTTTTTCTCCCTCTGTGAAATCCGGGTTAACTCTGGCTTACTTTTTTCCCCCATGGTGTAGGCAAGCTTCTCAAATCTTAACTTGTTTTTTCGAAGGGCTGCATTAGCTAACATTTGATTTCTTAGTTCACAACAGTCAAGGGACTTTGGAGCATTTTGAGCTCAACTTGTGCACTTAATTAGTTGGTTGGGGGTAAAAATTTCCTTTGAATCACCGTTAGATCTTGATTTTCACTTTTATTACATTCATTTCTTTTAGGTCGCAGATTTATTTCCTTAGTCACAAAAGTTATTTATTATTGAGAGTCTGAGAAATAATAGACATTGTGTATGTGGCAATCAGAGAGCAATACTAAAAAGGTAGTTATTTAAGTGGGTGGATCCAAATAAGTTTTCTGAGTTAAAGAAAATTTCACCATTATTTATTCTCCTGTATGAGAAAAAAAAAGACATCACATTTCTCTTTCCACTTTCCCATTGATCTTTAAACTTTACCTTTGTAGAAATGACCTTCATCACATACCCCATGCCCAATGACTTTTGTTCTTTGAAAATTTAACATTTGCCAGGTTAAATATTAAACAACAAATGAAATGGAAAGGGCATATTTATATTGCCCTCGAATCCCCCTGTGATTCATTCCCAGTCTGATAGAAAAGATATTCTTTTGGTGGAATGACTCCCTGGGTAGGGAAAGACATGGGCAAGTTTCACAGCTGTTCATTCTCCAAAGCCATTTTCAAGCAAAAACTAGTTCATGGGTGAACAACATAAGATTCTCAGCACATAACTCTACTCACCTAGATCGGGCTGTATGCCTTACTGGGGGAGGCGGATAAATCTAGAGAGCCACAGTAACAGTGTGTGCCCCTCAGCATGGGGAGATAGGATGCAGGGAGAAGCAGTTTACCTAGTAGGGTCACGATGCACAGCAGGATGGCAACCAAAGCCCCCGTGCTCAGCCCCGTGGGGTGGACGAGGGCCTCCGCGTGGCAGGACTGCATGTTCCCTTGGTGGTCACACGCACAGACCCGGACAGTCACTGTCCCAGTGCTGCTTTGGACTGGGTAGTCATTGTCTGATATGACCACAGGCAGGAGATAGGTGCTCATCTCGTGTCTATTATAGCCATTTTTCCGAGTTAAGATTCCCGCTGTGTTGTCTGGAACCAGAAAGCAAAGTGGTGAATGGAAGTGGAAACCACGTTATATATTGGATCCATTGTGATGGGAGTAGACAGAGAATAGATGCAGATATAGATATATAGACAGACAAGGCAACTTGGGCTCATTTACCTTTGTTGTCTTGAATGGTAAAGTTTGAGCCACTGGCTGCTTCTGGGGCCAAAGAGAACGAGAATTGGTGCCCGCTGTAAGGGTCATCCTTGTCAACGGCTCGTATGGTCTGAATCAACTAAAATTAAAACCATAAAGCTGCCATCAAGTTTTGCTAACTCAAAAGTGTTTCTTACAGTTTTGCAGTAAATGGCTTGATCAAATGACTTCTAATTTTACTTTTAAAATGATAGCCTCTAGAAAATTTACAATGAATCCACTGTATGCAAAGAACTAAAAGGCTGGAAATAGAGGCAGGGACAATACTTTGTTGTGGAGCTGTCCTGTGCACTGGAGCATTTTTAGCAGCAAGCATGGTCTCCTCCCTTCAAACCAGCAGTACCCTCTTCCTTGTGACAATCAGAAATGTCCCCCAGACATTGCCAAATGTCCCCTGGGGGGCAATATCACCTGGGTTGAGAAACATGGCCCTAGAGTGATACCAAGCTATAAAATATCACAATGACCTATGACAATATTGCAACTTAAGTAAATGGAGGCACTCTTTGGACAGCCTGCTTAGAAATGCAATCTTGGCATATACATAAACCATCAACCTGCAAAAAAAGCTAGTTTGAATATAAAACACACAACTTCAGCTTCCCATTTTAACATGCATTTTAACAGTGCACTTCTATTTTGACAAACTGTAACATAGTTTTTATATCACTGGCAGAAAAGACCGATTTCAGGTGGGGACAAATGTGTAAAACAGTAAAACATTCATGAATTTGTACTACTTGTACAGATGGGCAATGTTAAGTAAGTGAAACTATGAATTATAGGCAATTGTAAAATATGTTCTAGCTTTTACTTTCCAGTATATATGGTAATTAAAAGTATCTGCTCACCAATAAAGATTTTTCCAATAAAACTGTGACTAATCTATTTTATATCAAAACTTAAGACTGATTTGGGATCAGCATCAGTCTTTGATGAACTTCCCTTTCTTAAAAACTGTTTGTCCTCTTATGCAAGTTAAACATTCATCCTGGTTCTTATTTAGAGTAATAATTTTGTTGGCATTTATTTCATAGATAATTCAAAACTTGCCCTCAGCTCTGTGTATCATCTGAATTATTAGAACATCTAAATTAATCTGAGTTAATTAATTTACTTCCTTATGAAACTCACCTGATCTGCTTTTGCTTTTTCACAGACAAAGGTTTCATAGAATTCAGCAAATTCTGGAGGGTTGTCATTGACATCTAGAACTTTAATATACAGTGGTACTCGGCTGCTTTGCTTTGGATTATCTGAAAAATGCCAAAAAGAAAGGAATAGGCATTTATATGTTGATGGCCAGTCCCCTTTAGATGATGGTTACTCACTCCTTTCTCATTCATACATAGATTCCCCACGGCTCCTGTGAGGACCGCAGTGCATAATGTATCATCACAGTCACAAAAAAGTAGAATTAGATTGTTTGGTACTTCTGGAGTTGGATACACCTGATGGAAATATCTAGGAGACAAAGCTACTTCTATTGGTACAGTGCAACTGTATAACAAACCCCAGAGTAACACAAAATAAAGAAAAGTTCTCCAGAAAAGGAATTTTAGAAGCATATTTTAAAGGAAGCCAAGGAAGTAGGCAGATGGGAAAAATGTGGGCAGAAGGAAAAAGGATGGGACAATAATGATTGTTAATGGTCTTAGTTTTTTAGTTTGAGAGCTAGACATTGTGCTGAGCGCTTTGTTATATTTTATTTAATCCTTATAAACTTCTGAGATAAATATAATTATTGCCCCCATATTATAGATGAGGAAACACATCATATTATAGATGAGACACAGAGAAGTTAGGTAACTTGTCCATATTCACAGAGATAGTAAGGACTGGAACCTAGGCTCAAACTTGGGTCTGTCTGACTCCAAAGCCTAGGCTGTTCATCTAGGATAATGATAGAGCAGAATCAGTGTTTGAAGACCTGAGATAAATGAAGTATTTTGGCTGTCATCTCTGATAATCTCCTGAGTAGTATGGAAGGCAGATTCCTGTTCTAAGAATCAGGAGCTGGAGTCTCTTACCTCAGGTCTCTTCACTCACTTCACTCATGTCTATTTGTTTGTTCACTTATAAATATTTAATGAGCAACTAATATCTAACTTGTGCCAGCCACTATTCAGGGTGCTGGGACACATGGGGAACATAACAAAGATCCTGCTTCCTGGAGCATTGTTTTTATGGGGGTAGGCAAACTGTAAACACATAAATATATAATGTGCCAGATGGCAAATGCTATGGAGAAATTAAACAGGTAAAAGGGACTGGAGAGAGATGGAGGTGCTGCTTCGTATGGGATGACCAGGATTGGCTTCTCTGATGAGATGCCATTTGCATAGAGATATGAATGAAGAGAAGGATTAAGCCACGTGAATATTTCCGGCTCTCGATGTAGAGGAAATGGCAAGTGCAATGGCCCTGGAGTGGGAAAGAGTTGGTTTAATACAAGCTCTTGGCTCTTGGCATCAAAGGTAGTTAAGAAGTTGGGACAATAAGATTCTTAGGCTCCTTTGCATCTAAAATTTTGCTCACATTATTCTTCCCAAGTTAGAGCTGCAGAAGATGAAGTTTTAAAAGATCTTTATCACTAGTACTTTCAAAGATATCCTAG
This sequence comes from Balaenoptera borealis, assembly GCF_965194805.1. Classification (NCBI taxonomy): domain Eukaryota; kingdom Metazoa; phylum Chordata; class Mammalia; order Artiodactyla; family Balaenopteridae; genus Balaenoptera; species Balaenoptera borealis. Next base: position 28,003,406 of record NC_138867.1, on the reverse strand, counting down.
AAACATTAAATCTTAAAAACAGAAATTTTTAGGTACATGAGATGACTACTTCAGTAAAAAATAAAATTTCATGATGTTATAAAAAATGATCTTTTCAGTGGGAAATAATTTTGTAATTTTAAAGCTTTAAGTATTCTCTGTCATTGGTATCCACATTAGTCCACATAAATTCTGAAAATCAAATTCCTACCTAACAAATTTATAATGAGGAGTTCTTATCACTATCAGAAAGCAATGCTTCATTTTGTCCATGTTGGTTGTTATTCTATTCAATATCTTTCAGTCACTTCAAATCTCATGAGTTATGTTGACAAAGAATATTACTGTATTATACCATTTAATATGGAGTATTTCACACTAGATACCCCACTGAGCTAAAAACGTTTGAACTTTTAAAATCAAAAACAAAAACTAAAAAATGAGCTACAATTTAGAAGCCTATTTTCAAACATTTAAATGCTATTTTAAAGGTCCTTTTTCTTTCATCTACTTAGGTCTACACATTGTGTTTACATTACACAGTTTTCACTGTATATAACCATTTTATTTGAAGTATTCCTTTGGCCCTATTTTTCTCTGCCTTAAATTTCATGGGGACTGCCATAAAATTCTTTCTAAACATTGTGTTGATTAGTATTGATGATTAGTATTAATCACTTTGGTGTACCATGAAAAAGTTACAATTTATATCTCTTAATTCTGTAACAATTTTGAAACAGACATTCTACAGAAAGCTAAAGGATGACTATCCAAAAGATTTCTAAACAATGCCTACATTTTAGAATATACTTGATCCCAACCCCTCCTCCCGGCCACACACACACAACGTCTGTGAGCCCATTTCTTTTAGCTGCTTCTGTAATGTTCTGATTTATAAGCTTTTTGGAATCAAATCCAACATGTACCAATTCAACCTAGGTTGAGAGATGCATTCCTGTTTTATTGTTCCCAAACTGCAGAACTTCCACAGTTGCTTCTGCATTTAGGAACGAACCAACACGTGTCTAGAAGAAACATTAGTGCAAATCATTACAGAGCTCTTTCCCTCAGTAAGTATCGAGTGGGATCATCAATACACGGTGACGAGTTTCAGCCGCATTTCACTAGCCCTTGTGGAGATGCTCTGTCAATCAGAGACAGCAGTGGTAAAAGTGTGGACTTACTGATCTCTGTTGCTATCACTGTAATGTTGTGCCACAGCAATGTTTCTCGGTCAAGAAGTTTCGATGTAAAAATTGAACCATTTCCAGAATCGATGTTGAATATTCTGTCCATATCTGTGTGTCGATCAACAGAATACCTGATAATGCAGAGCAGAATTTAGAAAGGTTTTCTTTGATTTGCTATTCTCACATCCTAAAACTATTCCCAGAAAATCTGTTACATGAATTTTTTTCTACCTGTAGCACGTATTTGAATATCGGTAACTTAATATTAAGCAAAATATTCTGATAAATTATTTCTTTACAATTGAGGTCTTAATAGTATACCCACTAGACAAGTTGTATGATTTTGAGTATCATTACTAAAGTTTCATTTTTTAAAAATGTAATTTAGATCAAGTTTATATAGTAATTGTTACATTTTAACTTAAGTTTTCAGACATTTGGTTAGGACTTTAATGTGTGTGTGTGTGTGCCTAAGTAGGGTTATTGGCTATTTTTCTATTATTCATTTTATTTAAAAAATCGTTATGTTGAAAAAGCAAAAGATGGTTAATGTGGCTGAGGTTAGTGAATCTGGAGAGGGAAATAGCAGATGAGCTTGCGGAGAGATCCACAGTCGGGATCGTAGAAGGATGGGCTGGCTGTGGGGAGGAGTTGGAGTTTATTTGAACTTGATGTGGATCTTCCAATGGATTTTAAGCAGAGGAGTGTCACCATCTAACTCATGCTTAACAAAGATCACTGGCTGAATTGTGGAGAATGGTTGGACGGGGCTGTCACAAATGATAGGAGTGAAGAACAGGATTTGGGGAAGATCATAAGTTCCAGTTTTGATACGTTGAGGCTGAGGTGCCTGAGGAAAGTTCAGGAAGCTCAAGATAAACATCTGGACTGACAATCTAGATTTCCTATTCAACTCTCTAGGAAGAGAATGGGGAAAAATGCAAAGAATGGAGTTGCTTAAAGGATGAACGGGAGAATGGAGACCCACAGGGACTAGAACAGTGCCCAGAGTAGAGTAGGAATTTGATAAAACTTTAAAAAGGAGAGTTTGGAGAATTCAAAGAAAACCAAGAGGTGCTTTAGAAACCAAAACAGGACAAAGTCTTCAACGCTGAAATTGATGAAAGACTAGTAGATTTTGAGAAATGTTACCTTCTTTATAAATTTATTACTAGTGTCTGGAATAGTCATATGTAAGGGGAAAATATGTATACATCCTGTTTTATGGGGGGAGCATTAAAGAGAAAACTCAGAAGAAAGTTGATATGCGAAGGCCATTATGAACAAAAAATTGCCTATTTCAGCTGGATTCTCAAAATGTACATCATGATAGGAGATTTTAAAATGTCAACTCAGTAGAAATATATTTTAAGTAAATGTCCTACCTAGTCATACACTTTTATGTAAAAGTCATAATGCTTTTAATACATAAAAGCATTATGAATGCTTTTAATAAAAACTCTCGTTACTAACTTGCAAATAGTGTACCATGTTCCAAGATTCTATTTCAATTAATTATTTTGTTTTAAAGTACTACTAGTGAATTATAATAAACAGTGTTATCTTAATAAAATCTATTTTTGTCATCTAGCAGGTATCTAAAAATATATATATTCCATTATTGTAGGCTATTTAAACTTGATTTTAAAGAGAATTAATGAAGTTCACAATGGATACATATATGTCAAGCTGGAATTTTAGTTTCAGTTTACATAAATCTAGTGTTTTATTATCAAAAGGGTTGAAACAGGTGAAATATCTACTGTTTTGCCATTTATGTCATGAATCAACATTTATTAAGAATTTAGCCAATTGCATTGAACTTGCTTGATCACCTTTCTTCATTTTTAATTTGAGAATGATAAATATTTATAGGACATAATTACCAAAAAGGAAATCTCAGTATTCATAGCCTTTGTAAGGAATTTAATAATTTTCTACAAATATATTTTTTTCTTTCATGAAAAATGTCAAGTTTAAGACACGATGCTTATTGCCTTTATAAGCTGTTAACAATTATACACAGCAGTAATCTTTTCTTGCTCTTTGCCTCTTTTCTTCCTGCTATAGTTTTAAGTTTTACAAGTAATCGTATTTTCCAATTAAGCCTTGAAATAAAGGGTAAGGGGTGAGGAATTTTTACTTGAAGGCGGCTTTTGATTTTAAAGAGAGAGGACTATTTAGGAAATACCATAATTGTGTATTATTTTCTTTACTTAACTGGGGATTTAAAAATTAATAGAAAACCTAAAATGTCTACATTGTTTAGGAAAGATATCTCATTTGAGGCACACAAGGCCTCATTTGTTTGTTGTTTTTCTTTCCAAAGTAATTTCTATTTATATCCAGAAATTTACTGTCCAGTCACATTAATTGTAATAATAACTGATGAGGAAAAAGGTAACCAATCTCATCATGATTATAGCAGATCATTCTGCTAGGTACCTCATTTTTTTCCCTAGAACTTTATTGTATTCTGTGATTCAATAATTTGTCCTCTCATGTATCCTGAAGGGAGATCTGTGGGTCAGGAAAAGAAAATGTGTTTGCATGTAAATTTTTCTTGATAAGTGTTCAGAGTGACATTTTATAAGACTTCCATGGAAATCAAAGTACACTTGTGATATGAAGTTGTTGGAAGAAAATTATTTTATGTGATTAAAGAATTAAAGATTTGTGCTTACATAATGATAAATCATTGTTTGGGGGAAGAATTCTCTAGTATTAATTGTGCACCTAACATTGTGTCTAGCACTTACTTGTGCAATATTTATGTCTTGAATAACCAAAAACTATGTGTGGTTGTAATTTCTGAATATAAGAATCAGTTTATCCTATAAAAAAACCCACTGGAATATGCATCTATATACTAATATATCTATGTGTATTTTTATCCTTAAAGCTATATCTATATATGAAATCCATATGTACCAAGGGAAGGCTGGCTGAAAAAACTTTAAAATTAGCTGACAGCCAACCTAATCTGACTAGCTAACTACTTCCTGTAATAAAGCATAAAATAAATGCAATGGGTAAAAGTGCTATTTGGTATAAAAAGTAAAACAGACATAAAAATGAAGCCTACATTCCCAGAAGACATTATCTCTTTCAATTAAAAGCATGTTGACTGATCAAAGAGGTAACCGAAGCTCATATTTATAAACTTCCAGCATTAGCACTTTTAAATTGGTCTTGATGTTGACTTGCTAAAATTTTTGTCTTATGCAGTAGAACAAACTCTGCACGTTGGGAAAGTACTTAAGATTATTTGTGTTGTACGAGCAGAGGCCGTCATTCATTTTCCTTATTAATAATGTTAAATGTATATGGAGGAACACTTGACCCATGGGGCTCTCATGTGGCTGCTTTGGGTTGCCCATCATCCAATTTAAGGAGTCTACAGGTATTCCAGTAGAATGATAAGACAACAGAGTCTGTTTTCCCAAAGATTTAAAATTATTCCCTGAAAATAAGCCAGGCATTTTTGAGTTTTAGATGTGGGACTTGCCCTGAGGTTTCATTTGGACTCAATGGCTAAAAAGTTGAACTCAAGGGCTCAATGGCTAAAAAGTTGGAAAATGACTGCCTTAGAGCCTCAAACTCTTTCATCTGCAATAATATTCTTCATGCAGCAGCCAACGTGATCCTCTTAGAGAGTAGTTTTGGATTAGTTAACTTTTCTACCCAAAGCTCTCCAGCGGCTTCTTACCTCAATCAGAATAAAATCCAGTGGTTACCAGCGCCTACAAACCCCAGTAGGCCCTGCTTCACTCACCACCTACCAAACCTCCCCGCCTGAGCCCCTCTCTCGGCTGCGGAGGCCTCTACTCCTACCTGCCAAGCCAGCTCTGATATCAGACCTTACCCTTGCTTTCCCCTCTTGTTGGCATGTTCCTCCCCCAGATAGCAGTGTGGTTCATCCCTTCATTTCATTCAGATCTTTATTCAGATGATTTCCAACAAGGCCAAGCCTGACCACGCTATCTAAAATAGTACCCCAGATACCCTTTGTTTTCTATACTCTGTCTTATCTTACTGCTTACACTTTAGTTTCACCTGACATAGCATATATTTATCATTTGCTTATTTCTGTCTTCCCCAATTAGAATGTAAGCTCCATGAGATCAGGACTTGGTACTGTTCTCTGTCATATCTCTAGTGCCTAGAACATGCCTGGCACATGGCAAGTGCCCTGATCAGAATAGATCTGTAGACTCACTGGTACAGCTTCTCAGTCTGCTTACTTTCTTTATGAGGAATAATTTACACAATAATATTCTGGTTTAGCACTTTTCTCATCTAGTCAACTAAGCTACTGGTAAAGGCTCAAAGTTGTTGACTCCAGTGCTTTCATGATAAGATTCTAGAATACTTAAGCAGCGGTGGTCTCAAAGGGCAATGAGGCTTTCTTACAACATGATTTACAACGAAGGTGTAAGGAAAGTACAGGGAAAATAGAGCTTGCTTACATAGTATATATTTGGATTCAGCTCTTTAATTTAATTTCCCCAGGATTTCACAGATGTATATCATGAAACAGTGCTTGTTTTTATCCATGTCTGCAACACAAAAAAATTATGCATCCAAATGGAGCATAATTCTGCCTGTAAGTGTTACATGGTGGGTTCTTCCACACTTGAAAAACTGACTTTCAAGCACAGCGCCTTGTTTGTTAAAAATGCTTTCTCCGTTCCACACAAATCTCTGACAAATCTAAGACCTAAAAAAAAAAAAAATCCCAGACCATTCAGCTGCATTACCTTGTACCACTTCCATGTAAGCAGTAACCTCCTTATAGCTCATTTTATGTTTTTTCACCCCAGATTTTGAGTTTTTTAGGTTTACATCGTTGCTAAAATAATATTTTATGTTGAGCAAGAAGAGTAGAGTTAGTAAAGGTACTTTAAAGTAGTTTTTCAGGAAGACAAAACTAATTGGAAAAACGGGATTCCTCTTTTCCAACTTACAAGTGAATATTTGAATATAAATCAACAAACTTATGGAAGAGACATGTCACAGAAGTGTGCTTACTTGACAGGATTCCGGGCAGCATCTGGATCTTGGGCTGTGACTGAGCCTATTGTCGTATTTATCTGAGCATCTTCTCTTATTTGTAGGATGTAGGCCAGTTTGCTGAAGACAGGGGGCTCGTCTACATCTTCCACCATAATTTTAACTGTGGCTGAATCTTTGAATGGACCCAGGTAGAGAAAGCGGGGTTCAATGTGAGGGTTGGAGGCTTCCACTTTGAGGGTGTACACTTTCTTCTTTTCAAAGTCCAAGAGCTTGCAGGGGGTGTGGGGAGGAAGAAGTGACATATTTAAAGCAGCCAAGACACAGAAAGCCAAGGCATGAGCCATTTTTAGTGCAAATCACAGATAAATGAAAGTGATCATATTGCTTTGAGACATCACTACACAGCGTGATATTGGGTAAAGACATTGGAGTTCAGATACCACACAATCCTGATGGAAGTGTGGGCTGAAATCACGCACTAGGGATGCAAGTTATAATGGGCAGGAGAGGGAACCTAGAAGCAGGAGGGAACCTAGGACAGGCCCCCTTTAAAAAAAATCCTTATATTTGACTACAGGGAGCCTCGCCAGGGGCAGGTTGGCAAATATGTAGTAGATCCTTCTGTGTCAGATGTTGTCACATTTGGCTTTAATTGAACAGCTAATGAGTGCTTAAAATTTGCCAAGGGACTTCCCTGGCAGTCCAGTGGTTAAGACTGTGCTTCCACAGGGGGTGTGGGTTCGATCCCTGGTCGGGGAACTAAGATCCCACATGCTGCGTGGTACGGCCCAAAATTTTTTTTTTTAATTAAAAAAAATTGCCAATATCTGAGCCCCACCCTGGACCACTAAACCAAAATATCTGGGGTGGGGATGGCAATCTAGACTTTTAAACACCTCCCCTAGTGATTCTACTGAGCAGCCAGGATGGAGAACCACTGGTTTGCAGCATGATTCCTTGTTCTTCATTCAGATAAAATAGATTAAAAATGGGGTTTTTTTGGCATGAGTTGATAAAATAGTCCAAGTGATATCCTGATAAGGGCATCCGGCTAATTACTTGCCAAAGAAAGTAATGATCATTGTTGTCAGAGGTCTTTAGGAGAAGTATCTCTGCTTCTGGAGACATAGTGAACCCAAATGCTTGTTGTTGACTTTTAGTTTTAGATGATAATATGACAAGGCTCACGAGAAACACAATTAATCAAGACGTTAGTGAATGTGATTTAGTCGGCTAGGCAAAATTTCAGTTTGAATCTGATAAGGCACCAAGAAAATTAAAAAGGTTAATGCACACTAATGGGCTTCCTAATTATGTTATAGTATAAAACATTGATCTGAATGTCACTTAAACATGTTTTATTGTGTTTCCAGATATTAAGACATGTAATCCAAAGCTTAAGAGGAAAACTTTTCTTCTTATTTACATCTACTTACGCTTATATTTACCAGCAAATACAACAATATGCGACAGGAGAGAGAAAATATTACACCATACATGATAAAAGTGAAATCTTTAAAAAAGTAACCAAAACTAATATTATTTTTAGCTTTGAAGCACACAGTTTATTGGTTTTTAATTTTTGCCATATTTTAGTATACTGCTCCGTGGTACCAAACAATTCTGGGGGTTAAATAGTGAATAAGTACATAGAGGAAAATAGGAATTTAGAAAATAAAAACTTTATTATTGTGTTCCAAAAAGTAGCTAAAGAGCTTGCAGGAAATTTTGTTACTTTATTTTTGTGGTCTTTATATATCCTCTCTAATTCAAACCATCTTTATCACTGCTTGTATTATTCTCTTCCTTCAAAGCATGTAACGGAGTTTGTAGTTATACATGTTTCTTTGTTTATTTGCTTTCTTGTCCATGAGAGCAGTTCCCTGAGAGGAGAGACCATTCTGTTGAATGTACTATTGCACCTCCAGCATCTAGAACAGTGTCTGGAACTGTTTTTAAATTTATTCTTCACTTACATTATTTATTTCATGTATTTTTTGTATATCATTTGTTTATATTGTTTATTTACTTAGGAAGTCTTTAATAAAAATTTACTGAAAGTATGGAATTAATGAATGTATAAGATTATTGAGGACCCCTGAAAGCCAACCAAAGAACTCTCAATATAATTAGACTAGGTCTTAAAAAGAAAATTAATAAGACAAGACTTGAGAGGAACGTTCATGTGAGATGTAATTGCCCCCAGTTACTTGGGGATCAGAGAAAAGTAAATGCCTTCATTTGTGTGGTATTTTAAAAAATGCATTACCTTTTTGACAGTTATAATCCCTTCCTGGGTTTCCTGATCGGTGATGACATCAAACATGTCCAGCCCCTCTCCTTCTGTAATGCTGTACTCAATGTCAGCATTTTCTCCCAGGTCGGCATCGCTGGCTTTGATCCTGCCAATTGGTGTACCCGGCGGAGATGATTCAGGGGTTTTAAACTGGTATGTACCTATTAATCACCAGACAGAAATAAGTCAAATACAGACTAATTACATTCCATCATACTAAAAACAAAACCCATTTTCTAGCAGTTCGTTCAGACATTACCATGGATGCAGGCAGATTTGTGCTTTCCTTAAAATAATTAATGGTGCCCTAGGCTCCTTAATGTTTTTACTTTCATGATTGTTAAGACTATTTCTCCTATTTCATGACCTGTCTCGTGGCAAAGGGAAAACACTTTTCTTCTCCTGTAAGTAGGCTTCCAAGTTTATGGTGTGATTGTGAGAAAGTCTGAACTGTGAAAGGAGGGCACGGAAGGTTGCGAAGACCCCTGTTAATGTAATCTAGCAGAAAGAATAAAAAAGAATTTAACCTGAACTGTGACTTTAAGCCAATTACTAGGTGTTCTTTAAAAGAGCTCTTTTTGTCATTGCTAATAATAACTGAAGGTGAAAACAAATTACAGCACTTCGAGAATGTATCCAAGTAGAGATTCCTTCACTCCTACATGAAGCTGGTCTAGTTGCAGTTAGGGATATAGATAAATACATTGAGAAAAAAGCTCTTAATTTTTTCTAATTTTGACTAATTTCTTCCTTTAAATGTTACTAGTGTTTTTTCTATGCATAGATTTCTCCCATTCTTGTATTTATATTACTAATTAAAAAACTAGACATACACTTTTCTCATGTTGGAAAATTCCTTGAAGGAGAGTACATGTGAGTTTCAATTAGATCTGTCAGGCCAGCATGTGCTTAGGAACAGACAAATGGTAAAAACAAAACTTATTCTATTCTCACCCATTACATTTTGCCAACTATTTACACAAATTGCTTTGGGAAAAAAATTTAGACTATGACACTACTAAAATATAGTCCTTCAACAATATTTAATCCACTAAGTATTGAGCTCATCCTTGGTAAAAATGATAAAACATGCCAAGTTTTTTCTCTAGTGTATTCCACTTCCCTTTTGGGTGCCTCCAGCCCCTTTCTATATTCTCCCGTCCCTTGCGTCGGGACATTACGCAGTAATGATCACAGTCTATTTATTCAAGGAGAGAGCACAGAGGGGGAAGGTCCTGTGGTATGGGTAATCCTTCTGCTATCCTTCCTCAAGACATCCCCATATGGAAAAGGAGGTTTCTGGGAAAAGGGCTGGTGATCCTGATATTTTCATTTCAGGCCTCTGTGGGGGATGTTTTAGGGTTCATAAAACCTTTCTTCTCCCCGTTAAATCAGAAATTAGTTAGCTATTCTGTTTTTGCATTTAACTACTGTGGTTAAAATACTTGAAAAGAGTAAACAAGATAAAACTATCTCCTGTTGATCTGTGTGTATCTCCATTATAAAAGAAGCCCTTTGATGATGGCCATTCTGACCGGTGTGAGATGGTATCTCATTGTAGTTTTGATTTGCATTTCTCTAATGATTAATGATGTTGAGCATTCTTTCATGTGTTTGTTGGCAGTCTGTATATCTTCTTTGGAGAAATGTCTATTTAGGTCTTCTGCCCATTTTTGGATTGGGTTGTTTGTTTTTTTGTTATTGAGCTGCATGAGCTGCTTGTAAATCTTGGAGATTAATCCTTTGTCAGTTGCTTCATTTGCAAATATTTTCTCCCATTCTGAGGGTTGTCTTTTGGTCTTGTTTATGGTTTCCTTTGCTGTGCAAAGGCTTTTAAGTTTCATTTGGTCCCATTTGTTTATTTTTGTTTTTATTTCCATTTCTCTAGGAGCTGGGTCAGAAAGGATCTTGCTGTGATTTATGTCATAGAGTGTTCTGCCTATGTTTGGAGAGGGTGTGGAGAAAAGGGAACACTCTTGCACTGTTGGTGGGAATGCAAATTGATACAGCCACTATGGAGAACAGTATGGAGGTTCCTTAAAAAACTAAAAATAGGGCTTCCCTGGTGGCGCAGTGGTTGGGAGTCTGCCTGCCAATGCAGGGGAGGCGGGTTCGGGCCCTGGTCTGGGAGGATCCCACATGCCACGGAGCGGCTGGGCCCGTGAGCCACACCTACTGGGCCTGCACGTCTGGAGTCTGTGCTCCGCAACAAGAGAGGCCGCGATGGTGAGAGGCCCACGCACCGCGATGAAGAGTGGCCCCCGCTTGCCGCAACTGGAGGAGGCCCTCGCACGGAAACGAAGACCCAACACAGCCATAAAAAAAAAAAAACAAACTAAAAATAGAATTACCATACGACCCAGCAATGCCACTACTGGGCATATACCCTGAGAAAACCATAATTCAAAAAGAATCATGTACCATAATGTTCATTGCAGCTCTGTTTACAATAGCCAGGACATGGAAGCAACCTAAGTGTCCATCGACAGATGAATGGATAAAGAAGATGTGGCACATATATACAATGGAATATTACTCAGCCATAAAAAGAAACGAAATGGAGGTATTTGTAGTGAGGTGGATGGAGTTTGAGTCTGTCACACAGAGTGAAATAAGTCAAGAGAAAAACAAATACAGTATGCTAACACATATATATGGAATCTAAGGAAAAAAAAAAAAAAGGTCATGAAGAACCTAGTGGCAAGACGGGAATAAAGACACAGACCTACTAGAGAATGGACTTGAGGATATGGGGAGGGAGAAGGGTAAGATGTGACAAAGAGAGAGAGTGTCATGGACATATATACACTACCAAATATAAAATAGATAGCTAGAGGGAAGCAGCCGCAAAGCACAGGGAGATCAGCTCTGTGCTGTGTGACCACCTAGAGGGGTGGGAAAGGGAGGGCGGGAGGGAGGGAGATGCAAGAGGGAAGACATATGGGAACATATGTATATGTATAACTCACTTTGTTATAAAGCAGAAACTAACACACCATTGTAAAGCAATTATACTCCAATAAAGATGTTAAAAAAAAAAAAAAAAAGAAGCCCTTATTAGCTGACCGGCTTTACAAAAGGGCCACGCTTGAGTAAGTGGGTTTTCTACTTAATGATGGCAGCTATTTTCTCCTGGAAGACAGGATTCAGGTAGTTTTCTTAGGAAATCATAGTCAGAAAGGAATTTTGATCCTGGAAGAAAAATGACATTAAAACCAGTACCTACTTGAGGTCTCTAAGTGAAAGGGTCAAGTGTACTGCTTGAGACAGAGTGGGCATTTATGAATGTTGGTTTCTCCTTTATCTACCTTCTTACCTAATCATGAGCATTAAAGATTTTAGAGATGACTTTTGGTATCTCAATTAACCATAATGTAGAAAACTATTTATGATTTCAAATGGATTAAGTACATAGTTATTTCCACAGTTGTATTTTTAGAAACAGTAAAATGATAAATCCTCCCCTTGCAAGGCCTCGTGAGGACTTAAGGGAGATTACATGCCTGATTAAATTCACAAAATATAAAGTCAAATTTTTCCTAACAAATAGCAGCATGCTTGTGTACATATGTTCTGCACAAGCATATTTATGCCTGTGGTAGTCTTATTAATGAAAAATAAAACAATGATGTTGCTTTTATAATAACAGCCATATCAGACTATCGCTCAGCTAATTACCAATAAATGTTCACATCTACTGAGCATCAGTGTTGTCAACTCATTTTAATAAATGTGCCAGTTCTTACTAAGTTCACTAACTTTGGCAATGAATAATAATAATGGGAAATGAATATCATTCTTAAAGTTACAGTTTTACAAAAGTGCACTGAAGACACTCATTCAATCAAATGTTCCTACTCTGGGGAAACCGGGGAGGGTTGTCATTGACATCCGTCAGCGTGATGTTCACTGTGGTGGTCCCAGACAGTCCCCCCATCTGGCCACCCATATCCTTGGCTTGAATCACCACTTGGTACTGCTCCCTGTTTTCACGATCCATGTTGAGCAAGGCTGTCTTGATGATACCTATGGACATGAAGTTCAGAAATGGAAAGGGATATATTAAAAATACTTTACAAACTCATTTATTTATGCAAACAAACATAGATTGTCACCCACAATATGCAGATGTCATGGGTGACCATAAAGATGATTGATTATAGGTAGCCTTTGTACTGAAGGAAATTAAACCCACATAGGGGAGGTAGATACATAGATACATTAAAAAAAAATACACTTATAATGCAAGGAGAATGAAAACAAGTACAAGTCACATCCTGCAATAGTGCAGACTGTAAGTGGTATAAATATTAAGTGTTATAAGATGACACAGCAAAATATAACTTGGCGTGTGGCACAATGCTATACTACTGTAGCTGCTTGATAAAGGACACTAGGTGTATTATGAGGAAATTAATAAAAAGTCATATATACTTGAACTGACTCCTGAGTTTCACATTACCGAATTAACTAATTCCTCATCAAATATACCCACCATAATGAATGTTCTGAGGATCTTCTAAACCATAAAACTGTGGTCTTATAAAAACATAGCATCAGTTCTCTCATAATGATCATCTTGTATGATCCTAGAGAATTTTTTCCCTAAAGCTGACGTGAACTTTAGTTCAACAGGTCCCAGCAGTGACCAACATTCTTCAGTTAGGTAAAATTTATCTCTATTGTTAGGTAGTTATAAAATAATTAGTTTAAAGAACTTCTAAAAGTTTGTCTAATTTCTATGTAAGGCTTATGCTTAAATTATCAGCATTCTTTCAAAAATCACTGGAGAAGCCTTTATAACCTTCTCAGGTGGCACATTCCAGTGCTTAATGAGTAGTGAAGCTGAAAATATCTTTTTTTATTTTTAATAAGAATACCTCAGACAACAGGTAGGAATGAATACCTCAATTTCATTCCTGCAGTGCTGGCTTCAGTGAAAGTGAAGCTGCTTTCTGTTCTCCAAATAATAGTACTTCTCTATTTAAACACAGGAGGTCACCTTAGCCTTTTGTCCTTTAAGTTGAATAATTCTAATTTTTCATCCTCATTGTTTTTAAACTCAACATTTTCTTTTTCCTTGGGTTCTTTCTAAGTTCATTGCACCTCTTACATCGATTTCCAGCTGGATGTAGTAACCTAGAAAGGTTTTGATTTCTACTAACAATAATGGATGCTTAAAAATCGTATAAAAGGAACTCTACTCCTATTATGATAGCAAAAACATGTGTAGAATTTACTATACAATACAAGTGATATTTATTAAAAAACCGTTCATCATAAGATAGTATGCTACTTTGTGGAGATAGTGCAGAAAAATGAGATGTTGAAAAAGGATTCCATTAAGGCAATCCACTTTGTTTTTTAGGGCAGTATCAGTTAGGATAAGCTAGACAACGTGACAACAAAAGTAAAATTTCAGTGGTTTAACAGAACTGAAGTGCTCTGTGCAGGCCAGTAAGAAGCTCTGCTCATGAAAACCCTTAGACATTCAGGGTGGAGACCCACTCGATACTGGTTTCCATCCATGATCACTGTGGCAAGAGGAAGGGAACATGCTGGATTGTGCACCAGGTCTAAAAGTTTTGCTTGGAAATGACTCGTATCACTGCCACATTTTATTGGCCCAAATAAATCACATGGCTACATATAGCTTCCCAGCAGGGTAGAGAGATGCAATCCTACTAAATAACTAGAAAAAGAAGAATCAGAATATGTGTAAACAGCCCTACTGGCTATCAGAAGGGGTTGGCCTTTTAGCTTCATCTCAAACTGGAAAAGAGAATAAAACAATGTATAATTTTTCTGAATCTCCTCTGAATAAACATGGTGGATGAAAGATCCATTGTCAGATTTCTTGATTAAAATGATCTGGATGTCATATTTACAAATGTATCACTGGTGTTTGGGAGATGAATCTAAGAAAATTCAATCACACTGATTGTTTTTATTAAAAAATATGCTAGCTCAGTTGAGCATGTCAATTAAAATTACAGATTGTAAAAAGAAGATCCAAAAGGAATTCTAACCTGTTTCTGATTCAACTGAAAAATAGGGCTGCCCCTGTAGGATGCTGTAGACAATTTTGGCACTGTTTCCGTACGTTGGATCATCAGCATCAGTTGCACTGACTTGGGCAACAAATGTGCCTGTAATGACAGAAACATGGATTGAAAATAAATGAAGGGTTAATGACGGATCCTTGATACCCACACATAAGGAAAAAGCACAATCTTACTTCTATACAAAACTATCATGGCAAGGGAGTGAAGAACTACAGTGGGATGCTAGGCTAAAAAGCCTTGGATTTCTCACTCTGAAGGAATATGATCAACATCAATAAATATTGTAAGGATTAAATTAAAGGGAAGCATGGGAATGATCATGACTTTGGGTGTAACTGATTCCAACCCATCTCCAAGGGTGAGATTTGATTGGATTCTTGCTATGGCAATTCTTTCAAGTTATCTAGGCCTAAATCTTTTGGCATCTTGCACTATTTTTTCTACAAGGATTAGTGTAGGTATTGTTTAATCAGGGGGCCATTCGTGATTTTGCTGGAAATTTGCAGTGTCATAGGTGCTTTTACTCCTGGACTATAATGTGCTGATGTGGAGCCTGCAAATGCAGTCGCTGTTTTGTGATCTTAGCAATGCCAGCCTGAGGACAAAGCTGAATAGGACAGAAAATTACAGAGAAATATCTAGAGCTCAAATCAAACTATGTTCAAAGTCCACTTGACTTTTGGACTTAAGTAATGTGACCAATAAATACTTCCATTGTTTAAAGTAATTTGAATTGTGTTTTCTGTTACTTACAAATAAAAGCATCCTAAGTGATAAATCTATCTGATATTCTCAGAGGTTGAAAGACCTTGAACCTTATGAGAAGTAGTTTTGGATTAAATAAAGAATTACTTGGAATAGCAGAGGATACACATCCAGAATTTATAATCGCAAAAGATGATTATAATTAAATGTACAAAGAAGGCTATGTTGTTTTAGATTGGCATTCTTATTTTAGAGACCACAGTTAATAATAACTTTCAAAGTATCCCTAACCCCCAAGAAATTCCATGCAAATTTTTATGTGTATGCCTACATGTATATTACAATGAGGAGAAGTTCCATGGACTTTATCTGATTCTCAAAGGGGTCTGTGACTTCCAAAAAGGGTAAGACCCTCTGATTAAGATAATTTTATGGCTGACTTTTGGTATTCATATTAGACAAAGAGTAAGCATACTGCTAGAATTCTCCTGTCCATGAACAGGGCAGGGAAGTCACATTTAGGGAATATTAGAATTTTTACATTGCTTTTGTAATATCTAACCAGTTCCATTTATTGAACAAATATACTGTACTGTGTTAGGGTTGGATGCTCTGGATGTAGCATGTTGATGCATGAGATAGAGCACCCGTCTTTGTAATTTGACAAGGTATGTAGGGAAAATGAGAGCATATGATTTTAAAGCGAGGAGTAGTAGAAGTCAACAAACACCTATGTTCTTATTTGACATCAATACAAAATTTGATTGCTTTTAGAATATGGTTATCTGGATATTTTGAGTGCCTATTAGTTGCCAGATGTGGTGCTGGGGGCTCTGCACTTGTTTTCTCCTTTCATTCTTATGATAAGGATTAGGAGTTGATGTTTATTATTTCTTGTTTATAGATATGGAACTGGAGGATCAGAGACATCAAGTCATTTATTTACCTAAGGCCACATTGCTGCTTATTAGTAGGGATAGTTTCAAACTTAGGTCTGTTTGACACCAAAGTCCATTTTTACTACCTTGTTATTGTCCCACTACCTTTATGTAATTCCTTTGGGATGCCTTTACTATCACAATAATGACATGTTAATTTATGATAATGATGAATGTCAACATAACTGTGCCTGTGTGCAGATTGGAAAAAGTCTTCTCTTCCTCAAGATGTGTTACTGTCAGCTACCCTCAAATATTTATAAAACATATTTAATTCTGTAATGGCTTCAAGAATATGCTGCCCCTTATATTGTGCAGTTACACTTTGCACATCTGGTTAGAGTTGCCCTGCATGGGGACCAGGTTGTCCTTAATTAATTCTTCCTGCCCTTTACCACGTAGAGGAAAAATATTTTTCCTAACAAATCTTCCTCTTAAAATAATTCTAATCCTCCTCTTAATTTTGGTGATGATTTGTGATTTTTCTAACAAAAAGTGACTTCAAGTAATGAGATGAGTAACTTCTTCATGGGAAAAATTGAGATGTTTTATAATCATTTCTGTAGATTATGTATTTTCCACGTCTTAGAATTGTGAACTGAAATGTCTCTGATATCTGACTCTCAGAATTATGGAAATGTTTTTTATTATGCAATTTAGCCCTTTTGAACTTGACACTGAATATAACTTAAAATAACCCTTTACACAATAGTTGAACATTTGTCATTGTCTCCCCTGAAGTGTTTTAATGTGTCTGACAGTGATGTCAGTAGGATTTTTTTCTTAATTTAAATTCTATTTACCTTTTCCCAATCTAAGCAAATTAAATGCACACGTATTAACTTTAAAATTGGCAGTAGAATTGTGCACAAAATATTAATTTACCATATTAATGTCATGAAAGTCTCAATTTCTACCACTTAGTAAAGAACATATCCTCTAGACATCGTCTGCATATTGTTTATGGATTTTTAAAAAAGTTTTCTTTGAGTCTCTTTCTCAAATATAATTACTCTTTAGTCTGGACTGTAAATTCAGGGCTTTTGTTTTCCATTGGGGAGATCCTTACCTGAAGCCTAATACCACTATGGGCTAAGAGAAATAGAGAGGGCTGCTGCCTTTCAGTCCAAGAAATAAAGTGGGCATTTTGAGTGGGAGAGGAATTAGATGAAATGGTCTCTCCTCCCTCCCCCTCTCACGCTGCCACTTTTCATACCCTAATCACTAGAGGAAATGCTGTTTTCTTAAAAATAATAAGACTAGAGTAATATTAGGAGACACCGATGCACTTACAAAAAGGACATAAATGGACTGTTTGAAACACAATGCTTCTAGAATTTAGCAGCTAAGTTCATTCAATTCAGCAAATTTCACTCATAGGACTTGTTATTCAGTTGATATACTAGAGGAAATGGTTGAATCACATCTCACTCACCGACATCAGACATTTCGGGAACAGTGGCTGTGTAAACCTCCTTGGTGAATATTGGTTCGTTGTCATTGATGTCATGGATCTTGATGATGAATTCAGACTCGGGCTCCACGGGTCTCCCTGTTTTTCTGTTTATGGCCTGAGCTCGAAGGATGTAAACAGGTTTTTCTTCCCTGTCCAGCCTCTTGGTGGCCTGTATATCCCCTGTGTTTTCATTGATAATGAAGAGATCTCCTGCTCCATCTCCTGAAAGGATATATTTAAGTGATCCATCTCCTCTATCCTGGTCTGAATGTAACTAGTGTAGAAAAAAAAATTAAAGAAAGTAAAAGTCAAGCATGTGATCCTAAACTGTTTGTCTTTATGATGCAATGCTATGTTAACTTTCATTCAAGTCTTTCTAAGGGTTGCAGATTTTTTCTTTCACTATTTACTTAAATCCTCAGTAGTAAATTCCATTCGTTAATGAACATGTTTCCTTATGATCACAGAGATTTCCAGAAGTGGAACAGAGCTTGGATAAAATTTAGTAATCCTGATTTTGAAGAATGGAAAACTAAAGGCCAGAGCAATAGTAAGATGCCCAAGGACATATAGGCCTGGCTGGAACGAAACTATTTTCACTAAAGCTTTCAGATCTATTAATACACTCTCCCCCTCACTTTTATGTACACAGATACACTAGACAAGCAATATACTACTGAGAAAAGGATTTTGGTTTTTGCATCAGAGTGTACATTTTGCCTCTACACTTTGCTATCTTGGTGAATTTAGGGAAGCTAGTCAATCTTCTTGATTCTAATATGATGGAGATTATAGTCAATTTTCTAGGAAGATGTGAAATTTATTTAATGAAATTCAACTCAAAGTGTTTGAGAAACATCTTAAGTGTTGCCAGGGACAATGCCTTGAAACCATCCTGACTAGGTAATTTACAAGGTAAATTGGAATAAGATAAATTTACAAGATAAATTGGAAAAGAATATTTAACACACATTTTAGCTTAATATGGGAAAGGACCTTCTAAAAGATTAGATTGAATAGCCTGCCTTATGAAGCAGTGGGTTCTCTGTTCCTGAAGGTCATCAAGCAGAGGCTCTGATAAGATTAACAGCCAGTGAAATGGATCTGGGTAAAGGGTTTCGGTAATGAACATGAAGATACCACTGAAGTGAAGAGGGCGATCCTAACTTGGAAAAGTAGCCCATGGGTTACTTATCCTGAACTTTATATCCACTCTGTTGACTTCCCTATTGTTCTTTAGTTCCCTTTTCCCCACCTCAGCAAAAGTTTAGGCAGTATCTCATAGGTCTTCCGATAACCTAACCCTATTCACAATTTTTTTCAAAAAGTGCTTTTTACCAACAGAACTGTTTTCAGATCTCAGTTGTAAGTATCAGCTACATACAGACAAGTTAGCTTTAATGGCTAGTAGGACCCCGTGGGGCCCTCCTGGGTACAAAAGCCCCTCTGTGCTTCCTGTTTCTTGTTTGTAGAGAAAGGCTTTAATCTCCTAGGTCTTTCCTGAGTTCCAAAGAGCAGACTCAAGCAGTTACTAATTAGGTAAGTGAGGGAATGCAGAAACAAAGGAAAAGCAAATAGTTCAGTGATAAAACAGAGTCCTAGTTCCTCCTGAAGAGATATACACAACAATCTGACATATATTTTTGAGTTCTGCAGAAACTAAGCTCCCCCACACAAGGTAGAGGATGGTGATTACATGTTACCACAGGCATGCAGACCCCAGATTCAGAAGGTTGATGATTATGATTCCTGAAACATCACCCTGTTACCTCACCACCAACCAGTCAGAAGAAGGTCCATGAGCTGCAATCCTCATGCCAAATGTTGCCTTTAAAAACCCTTTCCTGAAAGCCATTGGGGAGTTTGGGTCTTTTGAGCATGAGCTGCCCATTCTCCTTGCTTGGTGCCTGCAATAAGCACTGTACTTTCCTTCATTACAACCTGGTGTCAGTAGATTGGCTTTGCTGTGCAGCAGGTGAGCAGACCCAAGTTCTGTTTGGCAACAATCTCTACCTTATTTCAACTCTGTCTAAGTGGAGTATAGGCTATGTTACAACAGTAATGGCAACAACAGCAGCAGGTAAATCATCTCTGTGTTCCCTTGACTGATACTGCATGGAATGTTCAGAGTAATGTCTACAAACACATTTGAAAATAGAATCTCAGGGGAAAAAGGGACTTAAAAAATATGTAACCCAGCCTTTCTAAAAGTATGTCCCATGGAATATCATTCACACAAAATGCTGAGGAAAAAGGGTTCTATGGCCCAATAATTTTGGGAAATACTTCATATTCTGCCTCTTTCTCAGAGTCACCCAGTGCCCATTAACTTAGGAAAGGCTGTGAGTACCTATAGTCCAAAACTGTACTAAACATCATTTAATCTAGCTTTCCTGAACTTTCTTATGTAATGAATCCTTTTTGGGTGTGATCCGTATTGATATTCCCCAAAACAGTTTTCCAAGAAACTCATTTTGGGAAACATGAGCTAATTGAATCCATCACTGCAAGAGTCAAGAAAACTGAGGCTCCTATATGTAGTGTTTCCCAAATCACACAGCTCATGTGAGAGTCAGATTAAAACTTGAGTGCAAGAAGAGGCTTATAGATTATTCCATGCAATCTTCTCATTTTGAGAGATACACTGTGTCTAACGCCACACAGCTACCACTAGTTAATAGCAGAGTTTGAGGAAGAGAATATTATTTATACAATTAGTGGCCTTGAAAGCAATTTGACAGAAATCATGCAAGATAAATGCGAACGGGGAGGAAATTGCTTAGAAGTGAGACAAACGCAATAAGAAATGTAAAACAAGAGCACTCCATGATTTGTGTAATGTGATATGCTAAGAAAACGTTGAAACCCTGATTACACAGAAAGAGTCACTGGGGAAAGTTTTAACTCTCCATTGTCAAATTCTAATGACTGAAGAGAGCTCTTAAAAAGCTATTTCATTAACTCATGAGTAATGAAACCAATGTCACTGCCCATTGGATCTGGCTCTAGGGCAGCCATGGTCAGCAGCCTGGCACAGTGCAGGGGGCACCACACCAGGAGTCCCAAGTGTGGGCCTTGCTCATTCTTTCTCTCTCAATAGGACAGTCAATTAACTTCCAAGCCCTGGGATCCTTATCAGAAAATGAGGATAATTGAGCTACAGGACAAGGCTGTAGTGAAGCACTAAGAGACTATATACAAATACTATATACAAATACTATGAGACTATATACAAATACTATTTTAATTCCTACATAAACATGCGAAAAAAGCATGTGTTTTGTAAATTATAAAGTGTCTTCCAAATTTAAGATATTGTTGCTATTATTAGCTCTTAGTTCACAATAAACAGGTTTTTGCTTTTGACTTTGAGAACTTTGTTCTGAGGACTTTGAAAACCCAATTTTACAAACACATGGTATCTCTAAGGTAAAATCTGTTATCAAAAGCCAGTATTCTTCTATCAGGTGGCCATTGCTATCTTTCCACATGATTTATTATATTCTGCATTCCACTAGATTATAGACTCCCCTCAGCTGGTTCTTTCATCACTTTCAATATGTAGTTGTTGCACAATTAGTAGGTGAATACCACATTGGGTCACAAGATTTATTCAGGTAAAAGTAATCAGAAACTTATTTTTAGCTGTCAGGAGAGACCATTTCGATGACTTATAGAACAAACACCAAGACAGTATAAAAGGGCAGTGGAGATGCCAACTAAGAGCGTGAACAGGGATTGCTCTGCAGATCCCAATTCTGATTTATCACTATTTAAAAACTAGTGGGAAAATGCATCTCTTCACTCAGGCATTGTATAATAATAAAACAATTTAACCTCATCCCCCTCCCAGTGCAGTGTCTGCATCTGATGGAGCGCACAGAATAGAAACCTCTAGAAGCCTTTGTGTGCTCTTTCCCCCCTCTGCTCCCCTTCCACTGAACTCCCCTGAGGCCAGTTCTTTTTTCTCTTCTTGGGGAAAAGAGGAAACATAAGACATCAGTGCAAGTGAAAGCGGTGGTGACAAGCAGACATTAAGGGTTTATTGAGCTCTTAGATTTTAATTGGATTTTTTTCTTTTGTGATGTCATTCATCATGGCCACTGTAAAAGGCAGAAGTTAAACAACAACAAATAAAAGGTTGTAGGCTGCCCGAGGCATGTTTTTACTAATTTCAGTTTAATGTGGCTGTTCCATTAAGTTTAATCATCTGGTTCACTTTTAACGATTCACCATCAAGTAAAAATTATCCACTTCCCTCGGAAAGTCACATTTCATCTGGGGCTCATAGGACTTTTTACTACTGTACCCGGAGCATTTTGTTGCAGAAGGAGCTCTTGGTCTTTGCTTGTTTTTCTGTTGACTTTTATCATTATTTTTTTAAGTGTAGCATCTTGACAAATAAATACAGGGATCTGGGGTTGTAGATATGGCCCCATTGCAAGCATCACCAAAGCAGTGCCAGTATCTTTTTACCTGCTACGTATGCCACCTCCCAACTTGATTTTGTCTCTAATTCAAAGGTATAACACTAACTGTACAGACTTTTAGTGGTTTATGGAGCTAGTTACTGCTGCCCCATTTCCCCCATTCCCTCGGTGTCACTGAGTCACTTGTCTTAAGTCAGTAACCAAACTGAATCTTCTAAGCATATGCATCGTTGAGACAAGAAAGCATAGTTTAAACAGAACGTTACCTACGTGGCACATCTGGAAGTACCTACAACAGCCTGAAAGGGGCTTAGGGAAGGAATTATGTGATTTTTTTGCTGAAATAAAAAAAATGGATTATGACTAATATGCTCATAGAGTGTAATGTGGCCCTTTAAGAAATGTAATGATTGCTAATCTGAGATGTTCTAAGAATCAGAGAACAGCTGTGGTGAAAAGATGTTGTCTGATTGGGATTGAAGTGTAGAAACTGGAGTTACAGCAGAGAGAACACCTTTGTGCTAAATAGATTGAATATTATTTTAAACTGGGAAAATAAATTTACAATCAACTTAGGACAAATTGAAGCTTAACTGAATTCAATAGGTATATGTATATATGAGTGTGTATATACATACATCTCTCTACATAATGCATGTATACATAATGCTAATAAATATACTTAATGTTGTAAAAATCGTGAAGAGCTTGTTAGGTAGAGTTTATGTCAGGAAGAAATTTCTTGAAGTACATGGCAGGGATTAGGAGTAGATTCTGTTTCAGAGATCATAGGGGTAGGTAAATAAAAATATCTTTTAATAAAATTTTATATTACATATTTTAATATGCTGTATTTAGATGTTAATGATTATTATGAGTTAACTAATTTATATCTAATTTATATTTATATTTAATTTATTTTTTTTTTACAAGTTAAAATGCTGATGGCAGCATATTTTTGTGGCAGGTTGTTGGAACTAGACTTGCAAATTCTCAGGCCCCATCTACCTCCAGAATCAGAAACTCAAAGGGTGTTGCCCAGCAATGTGTTTTAAGAAGCCCTCCAGGTGATTCTGATGAGAGCTCAAGTTTGAGAATCACTGCCTTAACTAGTACAATCATAATGCATGCATGGTCTTGGGCAAGGGAAAGAAATGGGTATGTAGTAGTCAGGTAACCTTGGGGAACTTAGTTAGTTTCTCCAAGTCTTATTTCCCTCATCTACATAAGAATAATACCGATACTTAGTTTACAGGTAGGTTGCTCTGAAAATTAATAAAACAATGTATGTAAAATGCTTAACGGAAGGCCTAGCTCAGAGATATGCATCAATAAATTATTCTTACATCACAAACAGGAAGTATTCAGAAGGTGGATTTTGAAGGTGGAAACATTTGGGTCTGAATTCTGACTTTCCTATTAATCAACTAAATTAAGTTATCATAGTTTTCATAGGTCATCTTTAAGACAAAACTCAATTAACTTTGCCAGATATTCCTCTTCTACTTGTCCATTAAATGTGGATATTCCTTAGGCCTATGTCTTAGGTCCTTGTCTTTCCTCATTTCACATACTCTCTCCAAATGAGATTATCTATTTTCATGGATTAAACTATTATCTCCGTGCCATTAATGTCCAAATCTCTATATAACCTCAGGACAGACATTTTCACGAGATACAGAGTCAAGGATACAGTGATTCCCAGGCTAGTCTCTTGGACAACTCACACTCAGTACTTCCCAGTTGACCTCATTACCTTCTCTCCCAAACCATTCTTCCTCTTGTATGTCCCATCTCTGTAAGGACCACCAGAGAGCCACCCTAGAACCTTCCTTCTGCCTCCATCTCCAAATTCATTAGGCCCCTAACTCCTGCCAATTCTACCTCTTACCTATATCTTGACTCACCGCCTACTTGTCTCCATTCCCAGTGGTGCCACCCTGGTCCAATTCACCACCATTTCTCTTTGACCTATTGCAATGAGGCTCTCTGAACACACACTCAGTCTTGCTTCCTTTCCATCTATTTTCCTTTCTGTTACTAGATGAACTTAAAAAACACCATCAACAACTTTCAAGATACCAATCTTTTCTAACTGAATCCTTCAGTGTTTTCTCTTTACTCTTGGGATAAGGCCCCCAGCCCCACTCAGCATGGCCTCCAAAATCCACCACAGTCTCTGCCCCTCTCTTTAGCTTCATCAGCCATCATTCTCTCCTTGACACTCTTTGTTCTAGTGTACTGTACATATTGCAGTTTGTGAAGATACATTAGACTCTTTCATATCTAGGTCTCCTTGCATGTGGTCCCCTTGGTGTAAAGTCCTTTTGAACACCTTCACCTGGTTAATCCAATTCATACATCAGGTCTTTGTAATCTTGATTTCCTCAGGGAAGTTCTCCCTGAGCTGCTAGTCTAAGTTATAGCCTCCTGTTCTACACTCCCAATTTCTTCCCCAGTTAGCCATCAGCACATTCTCAATTTTTTTTTTTTTTTGAGAATTTCACAGCTGTTTTCATGTTTCAGTCAGCAAACAGCTAGATTGCAAATTTCATGATAAAAAAAGCATCAAGCCTGTCTGGTTCACTTCTGCATTCTCAGCACCCAACATATTGGCACATTATGTATATTCGATAATTAATGATTGCAAAGAAAGAATGCATGAATGTTATAAAGATAAAATTGGATAAAATATCAATAATCAATGAAGGTTTCTGGAACATAGAAGGTAATCAATAAATCTTAGTGTCCTCCACCCCCTTTCTCACTTGATTTTAGGATAATTCTATGTATCAAGAATACATGTTCCTGAAGTTGCCAGATAATTTAGCAATTACGACCAAACAAACACTAAGCACATTGTCTAATCTGAGCAGTCAGAGAGGAATTCAAGTTATCACCTCAGATATAAAAAATTTTCTTTAATAACCAATTAAACCTCAATAATAAAGCCAACCTGTATTGGATTTGTTGAAAAGAGCAGATGTTATAAGTACCTTGACCATTATAAGTGCTGGGACAGAAGTCATCTGTTAAGGGTGAAGAAGTTTCAAGAATGAAGCTGATGGAAAATGAATGGAAAATTCTCCATTTCACAGAAACATTGTTCTATTAAAATATAGTTTAACTGTCAACCAAGACCATTTAAAAACACTTATTGGCCTGAAGAGCTGCATAAGGCAATGAATAAAAAACACCTAATACCTGCCTTCTATACCTTTGCAAATTAGGCTTGGAAATACTTACCCATACACAAAAGAAAGCAAATAAAAGCAGAAATTAGACACTTTGGTATTCTTATTAAGTATTAGTTAGGAATAACAAGGTAAAGGAAACGCTAGAGAACAATACAGAGGGAACCTGTGAGTTGGAAAAGGTGGAGTCAGGGGACATGTTAGCTCTTTGGTGGTTTAGGAAGACTTCTTGGAAAAGGTTGGATCACTGAGGGGAGAAAAATGGCTTGGCACCAGCATGAGCACGTGGCATGGTTTCAAGGCTCTGTGTGGGAGAAAATCAGAGGAGGCCTTGAGTATGTGCCTGGAGTAATAAAAGCAATAAAGTCAGCTAAAATAGAAGCGTCCTTCCCTTGAGGTGCAGGGTCACATATTTTCTCACACTGCATTCAGATGTGCAGGGGAAGATGCAGCTTCCTTATTATTTCTTTCTTTTTTAAAATAGCTTATCCCTCAAGCTCTAATCCCATTGAGTATTAGGAACTCGATATTAGGTTGAATATTCAGTCAATATTCAGTAATTTAGTGCAGTCCAATAAAATCTGCCTGATTCAATAATACAGTCTCTTTAGATAACTATTTTAATTAAATCCCAGTCTTTCTGGTTTTTGCTTTTTCTCTTTGCCCCTGATTCATTCCAAGATGACATCTGGGTGTATGAAGAGGAGAGACCCACATGACACAAATCAGAGGGACATTCGGGGCTTTTGGAGCTAAGGGCAGTCCTGTACTGCCTCTGGTCCGCTGGTCTCTAGACAACAGCTCTCATCCATTACTTTCCTCAGGGGCATCTATGGTTTTGGCAAGTGGAATCATGATCTCAGCTCTCCAGGGTCCAAGGTGACTAGCCCCACCCTGCCTGCCTCCTTGGTATCACATACCCCCTGATGTCTGAGTATCACTCCTCCATTGCCCTTGGCAAATGTGGACTTAGCCACAGGGTTGCTTTGTCCTTGGTAGGTACCATCAAAGAGATCATCCACCCTTTTCTTGCCCTGGAGAAGCCCAGGAGCTAAAAGGAGCTTCTCCTCCACCACATGATTGCCTCAAAGGGAAACGGGCAAAAACCCACTCTGTTTTCACCTTTATCCACAAACTTGCCACTGCTTCCCACTGCCCCCTTTTCCAGACTTCAGATACACTGTCTCAGGGAAGTAGAAATGACTTTAGATACACACAGGGCTGTGTGTTTTTGTGTTTAATAGCCAGGAATGTGAAATCCCTCCCTCAGTTTCAGGAATACTCCACCACTTAAGTTTTGGTGGGAGGAAGAGCCAATTCCCACCATAAAAACTGAGAAGATAACTGGGGGGTAAGAATGACCAATAGCCCAGAGCCTGGCACCAATAACTTTTGGTAACTACATTTATAAATGGGATTCATAAGTTTTATTCGAATTGGCCAGGCTCATCTCTTGATATGTTAAATGGGCTCTAAAAGAATCAGGACAATCTCTTTTCCTCTGACAAAACCTAGGATCAGGCTACCTCCATCTCCCATGTTCTTTTTCGATTATACTGTGTTGCCTCTTATCATGACCAGAAAACATTATATCCTTCTATATAATATAAATAATTTGATTGATTTTTATTTATTTTATTTTTTATTTTTTATTTTTTAACATCTTTATTGGAGTATAATTGCTTTACAATGGTGTGTTAGTTTCTGCTTTGATTGATTTTTAGAACAGTGTAAATATTTTATCTTTAAAGCTTTCTCTTATATGATCAATCATTTGGCAATGGGTCTGTCTGGAATTTGGGAAAATAATAATAGCAGACATTTATGAAGCCCATCCTATGGGCCAGGAAATTTGCTGCTGTTACACAGATTATATAATTTGTTACTCATTATGACCCTCTTCCTATCACCTCAACTGATGAGGAAACTGAGGCAAGGTAAGAGTTTAGTAACTTCTCAGCATCATACAACCAATGGGAGAAGGATTTGAGTCCAGGCATTCTGACACCACAGTCTAGTCTGTTAACTGCAACATAAATATTTTCTCTGGAGATATTTACATTCAGTTCTATGACATTCATTAAAGGTTTATCCTGTACCAAACAATATTTTAAGTGCTGAGTTACAAAGATCTATCTAATTCAGGATTTTTTGGCCTCTGCACTATTAACATTTTGGGCTGGGTAACTCTATTCTGTGTATTACAAGATGTTTAGCAGCATCCCCGGCCCCTACCCACTAGATACCTGTAGCACCTTTCAAGTTGTGACCACTAAAAATGTCTCCAGACGTTGCCAAATGTCCCCTGGGAGGCAAATTAGCCTCCTTTGAGAACCACTGATTGAATCCTATATCTATCTATCTATCATCTATCTATCAATATCATCTACCTATCATCTATCTATCATCTATGTACCTATCATCTATCTAATCTATCCTTCCATCTTTTTTTCCTCATTGCGTACCTTGTAACTTTAAAAATACGTTCATATAATACCGTAAAGTGTTCTGCATTTGCAGAGATTCCACATGACCCCACTCAATTCAATCTTTTATCTTTGTTAGATTTAATAAGCACTGAAACAGACCTTGTGTTATATGAAGGAGAAATTTTCCACAAAACTGCTAAAAGCAAGAGAATTTTAAATGTAAACTCAGAAGAAATATATTAATTCCCTTGACATTTATCCTTTACACTCAATACCTTGAATTTAATGTCAAAAGTACCAGAGTAACTATTAAACGAACAACTCTTTAGTGGTATAGTAGTTGTGGTAAGCAGAATAATGGCTCTCCCAAAGATATTCATGTCCTAATTCCCAGAACCAATGACTATGTTACCTTACATGGCAAAAAAGACTTTACAGGTGTGATTAAGATAAAGATTTTGAAGTAGTGAGACTGGCTTGGATTAACCACATGAGCCCCATGTAATCACCAGGGTCCTTATAAGGGAAGGAAGTAGGGGAGAGCTGGAGTCAAAGAAGGAAATGTGACGATGGAGCAGAGGTCAGAGAGAGAGACTGAGAGAGAGAGAGATTTGAAGATGCTATGCTGTTGTCTTTGGTGGAAGCGACCATGAACCAGGGAATGTAGTCAGCCTCTAGAAGCTCGAAAAGACAAGGAAACGGCTCCTCCCCTACAGCCTCCAGAAAGACACCTTGCGGCACCTTGATTTTAACCTAGCGAAACCCATTTCAGACTTTTGACCTCCAAAGCTATAAGATAATAAACTTGTACTATTTTAAGCCACTAGGTTTGTGGTAATTCATTACAGCAGCAATAGGAAACTAAGGTATTTTTTTTGTTTTTGTTCTTTTTTTCAGGGGGGAGGATCTTAGTTCCCTGACCAGGGATCAAACCCGGGGCCATGGCAGTGAAAGTGCCGTGTCCTAACCACTGGACCGCCAGGGAAGTCCCACTAATGTAGTTCTTTATCTTTGGAATTCAAGGTGAGCTGGAACTGCATGTGGTCCTTCAAGAATTTCAGTGAAGGAAGCAGAAAACTAACACTTGGTGAACACTTACTATGTGTTAGGTACTGCAGGAATGCTTTGTTTGTTAATCAATAATACTCATAATGACTCCAGGAAATAAGCTTTATTTTCTCCACTTTTTTCAGAAAAACTGAGGTTAGGGAGGTTAAGTAACTTATCCAAAGTTAAGAGCAGAGCCAGGGAGGTTACCAAGATCTGCCTGACTCCAAAGTCTGTTCATTCACATCAGAGAATACTACCAAAAAGCAGTCCCTACCATGATTATAAACGTTTCTGGATTCATTATATTATTATATTAGACCCCAGGCTAAATTATTTGTAAATTCTATTGGCACAAATGATACAAATTGTAATAGATGTTATTGTTCATTTGGGATTTATCAATTAAACAAATGCATTTTGGTTTAGTCACTGCATGAAGTTATTTCCCCAAAAAGGCATTGTTTACTGCCTTTTGCTTGGCTCTGGAAGTCCAAGGTCTTTGGCAGACTGAGCCATTAGTCTGAACTCCTGCTTAGTCTAACATTTTCATTTTAAAAAAGCCAGTGGTAAATCAAGCTGAGAGCCAGATATCCAGTCAAAAATTGATTTAGTAAGGCATTGTAACTCACCAGTTACAATCCTACTTTTTGCCGTATAATGTAGTCTCTTCAGCAATTATCAAATCTAAGGACACACACACACACACACACACACACACACACACTCCCCCTGCCTCCTCTCTCTTTCTCTCTGACAAACACACTTTGGAAGAAAATATTAATGGATAAATGCAGACATCTGAGACATGATGATTCAAGCAGCAGAAATTTTTAAAAAATTATGCTCCTCACTAGTTAATGGACTTTTCCCCAAATGTGTTTTTCTTCAAAGGTAAAAAACATATTGGATATAATATTCTTCTGTAGATTCTTAATTAGAATCTAAAAAGTTAAAGCCATATCTTTATAAAACAAGTAGTTTGCTTTAGGGAGAGACTATTTCTCATTCAAATTCATAACTCTCAAGCATCCTGTACATGTCCAATAAATGATGATTAAACTGAATTCTGTAACCCACTCATACACTCAAGGAAATAATGGTGAGCAATTCTAGGAGAAATGATTATGAGTTCATTAATTAGTTTTTAGTTTTATTGCATGGGAACAGCTTATAAATTTTTAAATAATTTGAACAGCTTTGTTTTTTGTTTTTGTTTTTTCTTTAAGGGAATAACTGGGAAACAATCAGTGAAGAGAAATGTGTGCTGTCTGGATGGCCATGCTAGGGAAAGTGTTCTCGTGGTGATGTTAGTTCCCTAAATTCAAGTGCTCCAATTCCTAAGCCCTATGCTACTCTTCCATTGCCCACCATGCCTGAAATACTCTCTACTACTTGAACATGGTAATAATGTGGTATAAGGGAAGAGTATTAGACTAAACCATGTCAAAAAGCATGGACTTCAGCTTCAACTTTGGCACTCTGCTGGCAATGGCACTGTGGTCTCTTAACCCCTCTGGGACTCTGTTTCCTTACACCCAAAAGGATTGAATTCTGCTCAACTGAAAGAGTGCTTAGACAGATCATGAGGAATGCTTGTACACATGAAACACTTTATAAACTGTAGTACTTGATAAAATGTGGAAAAATATTATCACTGCTCCTATCTCATTGCAAATTTTCTGCAATAAAACTCTGCTAAAAAACAATCTAAGACGCCTCTTCACCTGCCAGGGGATGATTTCCCTTGTGTTGTGTTTTCTGTTCTGTCCCTCCCCATCCAGCACCCTCTCCTTCTTTGAAGTTACTCGATGGTTTGAATTGCAGTAAAGATTCTGTCTCATTATCGTTTTAAAACTCAAGTAAGTGATGTCTAGACTGTTGAAAAGGAGATAAAACTGAATAAAGTACTGCCACTGAAGTCTACCCAAGTCATTTCATTTTCTTGATTTGATTTTAAAACAATATTTCCCTTTAAGAGGCAGGTAGATTGGTAATCACCAAGATCATAGCTTTCACACAAGGTAAACGATTCCCCCCTTTTGTTCTTTTTACAGAATACACACAGTTGGGAGGGTAGATAGAACACTCAAGATACAAATGGATAATAAAGTAATTTCTTATACTCCACTCTACCTTATTGATTTCTTTTTAAAAAATTTTAAACACTTTTATTTGGCAATAATCTCAAACTTAGAGAAGATGCAAATATAAAAATTGCTTTACTTGATTTTTAAAGGGAAAGTTTGCTTCCTGAAGGGTATTTATCTTCATTGGAAAACCAAAAAAGAAACCCTAGGATATAGATTAAGTAAATGAGCCAGATTCTTATGCTTCACGATTTATGAAAAGAAAACAATAAAGCATGCTAAAGTTTTGCATAACTGTTCTAAAGCAGAACTTTCTTTGCATCTCCTCTTTCATGTTCACTTCTGAATTGTACTCATAATATAAACAGTAGAAAGAGTTAAGATGTGATTATTTTCCAGAAATGATTATATTTCTTGTGAGAACTCAAAATATGTTGATTAGAAGAATATATAGTTGGTACAAAAAGAATTAGTCGTTGTATAGAATTTTTCTCTCTCTGTGTTATCCCATTTTTCTGTACAGTTGATTTTTTTGTGAATCATTGCAATCAACATTCTCAGGTCTTAAATGATTTCTCTTTTACTGAACACTTGAATTATCTGCACAGTGTAGCTTAGGAATTTTAAGAAAAAAATTTGTTTTCTATTAATGAACTCTGGCTTTTTCTCATTTTGTTTCAAACTTTCTTCTACTGAGATCCTAAATAATGTCTGATTTTTCATTTGTAAAAGTCTTAAAGGAACCAGCTTTTATGATGTGATATTATTTGTTATATATTTTCATTTTTATCTTTCCTGTTAGTTTATGCACATACAACTGTGTTATCTTTAATTTCTCTGGTTTGCACTAAGGAAGCTTGAGTTTTCTGCTATTATATCATAAAATACCTATGTCATTTTGATGTGAAATTTCCAGAGGTAGTTTCCGTGGAAAGACTTTCATGATGATTTGGTGTATATGTTTACTATCTAATATATCCTTGAACTTTAAAGACTAGATTTTCAGTTGTCAACAACACAAAACACTATCAATGATATCCATATCAAATCATCCACATCAATAAATTGGGAGGCAGCTTTTAGATAACACAGTAGTTTTTTATCTTTTGTGGTCACTGCAGCTTAATTGAAGTAATATTTGACTGTTTGCAATGTGCAAAATCTGTGCTAGATATCTTTAGGATAAAAGTATGAGTGAGGTGTAGTCTAGGGTCCTGCAGAGTTTATAACGATATAAGTATTCAAAGGTTTAAATTCAATATCTAAAGTACTAATTTGAAAGACCAGACCTAGGACCCAATATAAAAGAGTACTCAATATATTAAAGGTCAAAGTTTAACCTTAAACAAGGAATTAATTATTTTGCTCTTAAAAAATGTAATTAAACAATTAAATCAAAAGTAATTTTCCCACAATAATAAACTTTGGTGCAATAATATAAGGATCTCATGATATTAAATCCCACTTAACAACTTGACTATGATAATTCCAATTTAAAACATTATTATACCCTAAGTGCAATAGTCATTTTTGATTGTTAGATGCATTGAAGTTTTATTGAAAATATAACAAGACCTAACCAGACTCTTAACATTTCACAGTAGTTTAAATATTCAATAATATAAACTCCAAATTGTGGTGTTAAGTAATGATGTTTTAAAATGAAATGATAAATAGCCTTAATAGGAGGATCTACAAAAGTTACCAGGATCATCAAATTACATAAAGTATAGTGATCATTTTATTTTTAGTTTGGTTGGGATAATAAAGAAGACTTTGTACTGTTATATATACTTGGCCCTCTGAATTGCTGGTGATGAGTTGTGTTTGCAGCTGCCTTAGCTGCTTTGGCACCATCTTCTGGCCCATAATACTTGACTTCAGAGAATGAGACTGAACATCAGTGGAATCATCAACTGGGCACTTTTGGTTCATCCTTCTCTTCACCTTTCCTGTTTTCTGAAGATGCACTTGATAGTAGGATGCCTTCCCTCCTTATTCTGGTCTTCCCTTAGTACCTCACTAGTGAGTACCATATGCTGACCCCATTCTAAGCTCTTTCTCGTATTAACTTAATTAATCCTCACCTCAACAACTTTATTACTCCCCTCATTTAACAGTTGAAGAAGTGGAGAGCAGAGAGAGGTTAAATAACTTGCCCAATATTACCCAGGTAGTCACAGTGTAGCTGAGGCTCAAACATAGGCAAGCTGCCCATGCTATTAACTTTATAGTCTCTGGTGAGTAACTGTTGAATGAATGAAAGCCATTTTCTCTCCAAACCTATTTGAAAATGCCATAGCTGAGATAAATTCTTCAACTGCCTTCTTAACTCCAATCTCTGTTCCCTCTAGTCAGCATTAAATCCCACATCCAGACTGATATTTCAGGCTTTTTGTTATGCTTTCATTACTGCCCTCAGGTCTTCTGAAACACACCAATTCACCTAAAACATTTATCCATGTATCTCACACATGTATACATTTTAATCTTTTAAAGTGCCTCCCTTTTCTTGTGCATATGTGTTCTCTGTGAATAGAAAACTGGAAGAAACTATAAATATTTTTCCTGTTAAACATTTTGGCATGCTGCTTTTCTTCTTATTCCAGGCTGCATAATTTCAAATTTGATTCCTCACATTGACCTTTGAGAATAGCTGTTGTTATTTTTACTTATTTATCAATAATGGCAATAAGAAAAAAACCTCTAATTCTTTTATGGAGAATTCTGTACTTTCTTTCAATATCTTCTTCAATTCTAGATGGAAAGATAGGTATTCAAAGAATATTGATACATTTAGCATGCTCATGAGGATATGATATATATGATGTATGTATCAAAATATGATGACAATGTATATTACATTATCATCTTAACAACTGGCAACATAAAAACTTGTAGGAAGGTGAAGCTTGCTAACAGCAGCCTACATCTATACAAAAAGAGTTGAATCCTTGAGGTTCCAATGATACATTAACATCTAAACATAATCTCTAAATTTGATGAAGGTTGTTAAAGGCAGGACCCCTTCCAAAAACCCATTTATTTTTGGTAGAAAAGGGTAGAATATTAGAAAGACAGCTTTTAATTTTGACTAGAGGTAGGGCACTCTAAAAAGTTAAATTTATAATTCTTGTTACAATATATTCTTAGTTTCTCATATTTAAAATAATGTACTAATTCACATCAATGGAAATGAAGAAAATCAGTGGTTTAAGAATATTTTGACCGTTGACTGACAATATGTCAGGGATTTTTAACTGATTTTTGAAATGAGTCAATCAAAATGATAATTAGGGATTTTGATTTTAAAAGACATGTAAACTGGGATGTTGGCATTCTGTATATTTATATTCCCATTCTGCTAGGGTGGACCCATACATGACAAAAAATGAAGAACTCTGGTGCAAATCAAATATTTACATGGTTTCATAAACAAATTAAGGTGATGAGTAAAGAAATACTTAACAATGTCCATAGGCTAGATTCTGGCGGGTTTGTTATAACGAGCATGCAGAGTCTCTATAACCTTCTGACAGCCTTTAGCTCTGTTTGGCTTGTGGAGCACGGAGGCAAAATAACTCAGTGGGAATGGAAAGGATTTGAACCTTTAACTCTCTTTTGTTCAACTTGACTTTAACTCTCTTTTGTTCAACATTTTTTTCAGCAAATTGAATTATAAGCAGAGGATATAGGAGTCCACAGGCATAATAACATGGAAGTTGGAGGATTTGGGATTGGGTCCTTGTTTGGCTTTCTATACCTTACTCTGCTTGTGTGACCCAGGTAGCCAAACAGTGCCTTTGGGTTTATGACCAAGGTCAGACATTCTAACTCTTCTGCTCTCCATGTGAGTGACTGCAGAGAGGGAGGTTTAAGACTCTGAGAGAGAACTGCTGTTACACAGGACATTTTCTTAAGCATAAAATAGCAAATTGAAGCTTTTGTCATAAAGAAAGTGAAATCAGTTGGCCGACAGTGGAAACAAAATCAGCATTAGCACCAGTTATTGACAGTTGGGAAGTTACTTCCTTAAACATTTTTAAAAAGTACGTTCAAGGAGCAAGTGAAGGCACGTTCTCTTAAATACGCTAACCAGTTGAAATATGAAAATGTTAAATGTCTGAGCATTAAATTTAAATGATGAAGAAGAGAGATGTGCCCGAGGCACTTGTCCTGACACAGGGAGAAAAGATTATTGCAGGTGACTGAATCAGAACAGAAGTTTAGAGAAGGTTATCAAGGGAAATAAAAAGAAAAGTGACTTTTTCATCATGATGACCAGAAACACCACTAATTGAATATCTAATTTTAAAATGCTGACCTATAACTATTTTGAATAACACTGATGTGTTCTGGAAATTAAAACAAGAAAAATTAAAAAGAATGCATGGAACAATAAGGCAACACATCTGTGTAGCTCCTTAAAAGTAGTCTCTAAAATTTTTTTCTGTTTCTCTCTACCCTTGGGTTTCACACAGCAGGTCCTCAGTAGGTATTTGTGGTATTGAGCTGAATGCAATCATTGAATGCCAAAGCATATTCTAGGACTGTTTCTTCATTTGTGCCTCAAAATGTCTCTGTGAAGTAGTGGATGCACAGGGTAGGGGATATAACTGAGTACTTGTGAGGTCAGACAGAGGTCGACTGCCAGGTTCTAGCAGTCTGAGATCTTGGGCTAAAGTACTGGCCCAATCTGAGCCTTAGTTTACTCCTCTGTAAAACAGGGATTACAGCGGAACCTCACTGGTGAGGATACATTGCTATAGTACACCTGAAGCACTTAGCAGAGTGTCTGGAACAAAACAATACTCAGTAAGTGTTAGCTATGAAGATGCTTTAATCTGATGCTCCTGTTTAAGCAGCAGTGGTTAATTAGTCTCTGAATCACCTTAGGAGGTCTCTACTCCTAAGTTTATGCTCTTTAAAAAAAAAAAAAAAGGAATAAAAGAAAGCAATCTTTTAATGACAGCATCTTTTAAATGGTCTTTCAGATGAATAAAATATTGCTTCATGTTGACTGAATTTGGATTACGTAATTAGGAACAAATAATTGTTCATTCCTAATTTTAAAGGTGTATATGGCTGACAACTTTTATTTTTATGGGCTGTTAAAACATTACTGTCTAATTATCCTACGACTAGTGGCTCGTTGAATTGGGTAGACGTTAACAACTCAAGAGAAAGGCATATTAGGAGGACCTGTACATTAGAGCATCAAAGAGAACCCAAATTTTCATGATATTTTAAAAAGCACAGCATATCAATTTTTGGAAAAATTCCCCCAAGAAAACCATCACCAAGATGGCAGACTAGAAGGGCGTGCTCTCACTCCCTCTTGCGAGAATCACAACTAACTGCTGAACAGTCATCGACAGGAAGACACTGGAACTCACCAAAAAAGATACCCCACATCCAAAGACAAAGGAGAACCCACAATGAGATGGTAGGAGGGGCGCAATCACAATAAAATCAAATCCCATAACTGCTGGGTGGGTGACTCACAAACTGGAGAACACTTATACCACAGAAGTCCACCCACTGGAGTGAAGGTTCTGAGCCCCACGTCAGGCTTCCCAATCTGGGGGTCCGGCAACGGGAGGAGGAATTCCTAGAGAATCAGACTTTGAAGCCTAGTGGGATTTGATTGCAGGACTTCAACAGGACTGGGGGAAACAGAGACTCCACTCTTCGAGGGCACACACAAAGTAGAGTGCGCATCGGGACCCAAGGGAAGGAGCAGTGACCCCATAGGAGACTGAACCAGACATACCTGCTAGTGTTGGAGGGTCTCCTGCAGAGGCAGGGGGTGGCTGTGTCTCACTGTGAAGACAAGGACACTGGCAGCAGAAGTTCTGGGAAGTACTCCTTGGGGTGAGCCCTCCCAGAGTCGACCATTAGCACCTCCAAAGAGCCGGGTAGGCTCCAGTGTTGGGTTGCCTCAGGCCAAACAACCAACAGGGAGGGAACGCAGCCCCACCCATCAGCAGACAAGCGGATTAAAGTTTTACTGAGCTCTGCCCACCAGAGCAACAGCCAGCTCTACCCACCACCAGTCCCTCCCATCAGGAAACTTGCACAAGCCTCTTAGATAGCCTCAACCACCAGAGGGCAGACAGCAGAAGCAAGAAGAACTACAATCCTGCAGCCTGTGGAACAAAAACCACATTCACAGAAAGATAGACAAGATGAAAAGGCAGAGGGCTATGTACCAGATGAAGGAACAAGATAAAACCCCAGAAAAACAACTAAATGAAATGGAGATAGGCATAGGCAATCTTCCAGAAAAAGAATTCAGAATAATGATAGTGAAGATGATCCAGGACCTCAGAAAAAGAATGGAGGCAAAGATCGAGAAGATGCAAGAAATGTTTAACAAAGACCTAGAAGAATTAAAGAACAAACAAACAGAGATGAACAATACAATAACTGAAATGAAAAGTACACTAGAAGGAATCAATAGCAGAATAACTGAGGCAGAAGAATGGATAAGTGACCTGGAAGACGGAATGGTGGAATTCACTGCTATGGAACAGAATAAAGAAAAAAGAATGAAAAGAAATGAAGACAGTCTAAGAGACATCTGGGACAACATTAAATGCAACAACATTCGCGTTATAGGGGTCTCAGAAGGAAAAGAGAGAGAAAGGACCTGAGAAAATATTTGAAGAGATTATAGTCGAAAACTTCCCTAACATGGGAAAGCAAATAGCCACCCAAGTCCAGGAAGCGCAGAGAGTCCCATACAGGATAAACCCAAGGAGAAACACGCCGAGACACATAGTAATCAAAGTGGCAAAAATTAAAGAGAAAGAAAAATTATTGAAAGCAGCAAGGGAAAAATGACAAATAACATACAAGGGAACTCCCGTAAGGTTAACAGCTGATTTCTCAGCAGAAACTCTACAAGCCAGAAGGGAGTGGCATGATATATTTAAAGTGATGTAAGGGAAGAACCTACAACCAAGATTACTCTACCCAACAAGGATCTCGTTCAGATTTGATGGAGAAATCAAAAGCTTTACAGACAAGCAAAAGCTGAGAGAATTCAGCACCACCAAACCAGCTCTACAACAAATGCTAAAGGAACTTCTCTAAATGGGAAACACAAGAGAAGAAAAGGACCTACAAAAACAAACCCAAAACAATTAAGAAAATGGTAATAGGAACATACATATTGATAATTACCTTAAACGTGAATGGATTAAATGCTCGAACCAAAAGACGCAGGCTTGCTGAATGGATACAAAAATAAGACCCATATATATGCTGTCTACAAGAGACTCACTTCAGATCTAGAGACACATACAGACTGAAAGTGAGGGGATGGAAAAAGATATTCCATGCAAATGGAAATCAAAAGAAAGCTGGAGTAGCTATACTCATATCAGATAAAATAGACTTTAAAATAAAGAATGTTACAAGAGACAAGGAAGGACACTACATAATGATCAAGGGATCAATCCAAGAAGAAGATATGACAATTATAAATATATATGCAGCCAACATAGGAGCACCTCAATACATAAGGCAACTGCTAACAGCTATAAAAGAGGAAATCGATAGTAACACAATAATAGTGGGGGACTTTAACACCTCACTTACACCAATGGACAGATCATCCAAAATGAAAATAAATAAGGAAACAGAAGTTTTAAATGACACAATAGACCAGATAGATTTAATTGATATTTATAGGACATTCCATCCAAAAACAGCAGATTACACGTTCTTCTCAAGTGCGCACGGAACATTCTCCAGGATAGATCACATCTTGGGTCACAAACCAAGCCTCAGTAAATTTAAGAAAATTGAAATCATATCAAGCATCTTTTCTGACCACAACACTATGAGATTAGAAATGAAGTACAGGGAAAAAGACGTAAAAAACACAAACACATGGAGGCTAAACAATACGTTACTAAATAACCAAGAGATCACTGAAGAAATCAAAGAGGAAATCAAAAAATACCTAGAGACAAATGACAATGAAAACACGACGACCCAAAGCCTATGGGATGCAGCAAAAGCAGTTCTAAGAGGGAAGTTTATAGCTATACAAGCCTACCTCAAGAAACAAGAAAAATCTCAAATAAACAATCTAACGTTACACCTAAAGGAACTAGAGAAAGAAGAACAAACAAAACCCAAAGTTAGCAGAAGGAAAGAAATCATAAAGATCAGAGCAGAAATAAATGAAATAGAAACAAAGAAAATGATAGCAAAGATCAATAAAACTAAAATCTGGTTCTTTGAGAAGATAAACAAAATTGATAAACAATTAGGCAGACTCATCAAGAAAAAGAGGGAGAGGACTCAAATCAATAAAATGAGAAATGAAAAAGGAGAAGTTACCAAAGACACCGCAGAAATACAAAGCATCTTAAGAGAGTACTACAAGCAACTCTATGCCAATAAAATGGACAACCTGCAAGAAATGGACAAATTCTTATAAAGGTATAACCTTCCAAGACTGAACCAGGAAGAAATAGAAAATAGGAACAGAAAAATCACAAGTAATGAAATTGAAACTGTGATTAAAAATCTTGCAACAAACAAAAACCCAGGACCAGATGGCTTCACATGTGAATTCAATCAAATATTTAGAGAAGAGCTAACACCCATCCTTCTCAAACTCTTCCAAAAAATTGCAGAGGAGGGAACACTCCCAAACTCATTCTATGAGGCCACCATCACCCTGATACCAAAACCAGACAAAGATGTCACACAGAAAGAAAACTACAGACCAATATCACTGATGAATATAGATGCAAAAATCCTCAATAAAATACTAGCAAACAAAATCCAACAACACATTAAAATGATCATACACGATGATCAAGTGGGATTTATCCCAGGAATGCAAGGATTCTTCAACATACGCGAATCAATCAATGTGATACACCATATTAACAAATTGAAGAATAAAAACCATATGATCATCTCAATAGATGCAGAAAAAGCTTTTGACAAAATTCAACACCCATTTATGATAAAAACTCTCCAGAAAGTGGGCATAGAGGGAACCTACCTCAACATAATAAAGGCCATATACGACAAACCCACAGCAAACATCATTCTCAATGGTGAAAAACTGAAACCATTTCTTCTAAGATCAGGAACAAGACAAGGATGTCCACTCTCACCACTATTATTCAACATAGTTTTGGAAGTCCTAGCCACGGCAGTCAGAGAAGAAAAAGAAATAAAAGGAATCCAAATTGGAAAAGAAGAAGTAAAACTGTCACTGTTTGCAGATGACATGATAACTATACATAGAGAATCCTAAAGATGCCACCAGAAAACTGCTAGAGCTAATCAATGAATATGGTAAAGTTGCAGGATACAAAATCAATGCACAGAAATCTCTTGAATTCCTATACACTAATGATGAAAAATCTGAAAGAGAAATTAAGGAAACTCTCCCATTTACCATTGCAACAAAAATAATAGAATACCTAGGAATAAACCTACCTAGGGAGACAAAAGACCTGTATGCAGAAAACTATAAGACACTGATGAAAGAAATTAAAAATGATACCAACAGATGGAGAGATATACCATGTTCTTGGATTGGAAGAATGAATATTGTGAAAATGACTATACTACTCAAAGCAATCTACAAATTCAATGCAATCCCTATCAAACTACCAATGGCATTTTTTACAGAACTAGAACAAAAAATCTTTAAATTTGTATGGAGACACAAAAGACCCCGAATAGCCAAAGCAGTCTTGAGGGAAAAAAACGGAGCTGGAGGAATCAGACTCCCTGACTTCAGACTATACTACAAAGCTACGGTAATCAAGACAATATGGTACTGGCACAGAAACAGAAATATAGATCAATGGAACAAGATAGAAAGCCCAGAGATAAACCCACGCACCTATGGTCAACTAATCTATGACAAAGGAGGCAAGGATATACAATGGAGAAAAGACAGTCTCTTCAATAAGTGGTGCTGGGAAAACCAGACAGCTACACGTAAAAGAATGAAATTAGAACACTCCCTAACACTATACACAAAAATAAACTCAAAATGGATTAGAGACCTAAATGTAAAACCGGACACTATAAAACTCTTAGAGAAAAACATAGGAAGAACACTCTTTGACATAAATCACAGCAAGATCTTTTTTGATCCACTTCCTAGAGTAATGGAAATAAAAAAATGGGACCTAATGAAACTTAAAAGCTTTTGCAAAGCAAAGGAAACCATAAACAAAATGAAAAGACAACTCTCAGAATGGGAGAAAATATTTGCAAATGAATCAACGGACAAAGGATTAATCTCCAAAATATATAAACAGCTCATGCAATTCAATATTAAAAAAACAAACAACCCAATCCAAAAATGGGCAGAAGACCTAAATAGACATTTCTCCAAAGGAGACATACAGATGGCCAAGAAGCACATGAAAAGCTGCTCAACATCTCTACTTATTAGAGAAATGCAAATCAAAACTACAATGAGGTATCACCTCACACCAGTTAGAATGGGCATCATCAGAATATCTACAAACAACAAATGCTGGAGAGGGTGTGAAGAAAACGGAACCCTCTTGCACTGTTGGTGGGAACGTAACTTGATACAGCCACTATGGAGAACAGTATGGAGGTTCCTTAAAAAACTAAAAATAGAATTACCATATGACTGAGCAATCCCACTACTGGGCATATACCCAGAGAAAACCATAATTCAAAAAGACACATGCACTCCAATGTTCATTGCAGCACTATTTACAATAGCCAGGTCATGGAAGCAGCCTAAATGTCCATCGACAGACAAATGGATAAAGAAATTGTGGTACATATGTACAGTGGAATATTACTCAGCCATAAAAAGGAATGAAATTGGGTCATTTGTAGAGATGTGGATGGATCTAGAGACTGTCATACGGAGTGAAGCAAGTCACAAAGAGAAAAACAAATATCGTATATTAACACATATATGTGGAACCTAGAAAAATGGTAGAGATGAACCGGTTTGCAGGGCAGAAGTTGAGTCACAAATGTAGAGAACAAATGTATGGACACCAAGGGGGGAAAGCGGCAGGGGGTGGGGGTGGGGATGGGATGAATTGGGAGATTGGGATTGACATGTATACACTAACATGTATAAAATGGATGACTAATAAGAACCTCCTGTATAAAAAAATAAATAAAATAAAATTCAAAATTTCAAGAAAAAAAAAAGAAAAGACAAAATAGGAAGATTTTGAGCAAGACTAATGAAGAAACCAAGAGGGCAAGCATAGATAAATCATATTAGGAATAAAAAAAAAATTTCAGATTGAAAAAAAGAAGAAACCATCACCAACTTCCAAAAAGCTAACATCAGAAAATATCTATGAAATATATGGTTTATCAAATTCCATAAAAACAGATGTCTTGATATGCTGCTAAAAATAGAAGCATCTCAAATGCCTCTAATGGAGACTAGTTTTACCTATACATGGTGCGGAAGGAGAGGATTAAGAACATTGTGAGGGATAAAATGGAGGAGACAAGGAAATTAAGTGTTGCTGTGGGCTGTTTAATGATAATATGTGAATCTTTTGCCTAAAATTGTGCATAGTTTTGAGATTTTAAATATATTCATTCTTATATTAATGAATAACCATGTCTTCAAAACCTAATCTATACCTACCTATGTTTTTTTCTTATTGAATTTAATCTTAGACTATATACCAGCTATTGTCAAGGAATTGCTATATTATGTAAAGCTGGAAGAAGGGGCATGGGGTTTTCCGAAAATGTGGAATTACAATGCTTCCCTCTTATTTTTCTATTCAGCTTACATAAAGCCAAAGATAATCTAAGTGATTCTGCATAAAATCAAATACTCTTTCCTTTAGCCCTTGACAAGAAAATATGTACCTCTTTCTGTTTTCTGTGCCAGCATCAGTGACACTTTCACTATCCTGATTGTTCTATCTTGAAATCTCCGACGTTTTGAACCACCTGCATTCTCTCCTTTGGCTTCTGCATCCAGTTAATTGGGAAGTCCTGGTAATTCTCCCTCTGCCAGATGGGCTAACACCTGCTTTTCCCTTAAGATGTGGTCCCAACACCATCACTGTCTCTAGGAAGCTCTGGTGAATGCCCGAGCCCAGGTGGCCCCTCTCCTTTATATTTCCACAATACTTTGGGGATGCCCATTTTATCACTGAGCTTGCCACATCTAATTATAATTATTGCCAATAATATTCTCCTAGGGCAATGGTTCTCAAGTTTCGCCACATATTTGAATCGTAAATACTTAATTAAAAACCAACTAAATCAGAATCTCTGGGGAAGTGAGACCCAGGCCAACGTACATATTGTTAAAAGCAGCACTTCTCAAATTTTAATATGCATAAAATTCACCTAAAATTCTGCTTTTGTTGAAAAGCAGATTCTGATTCAATAGATCTCAGATGGGGCCTAAGAGTCTAAAGTTCTAACAAGCTCCCAGACACAGATGCCACTTATGCTAAATCAGCACAAAAGTTCCCCCAAATGGTTATGTATTTTAGAACATCGGTCCCCAACCTTTTTGGCACCAGGGACCGGTTTCGCGGAAGACGATTTCTCCACGGCGGTGGGGCGGCGGCGGGGGCGGTAGATGGTTCAGGCGGTAACGCGAGCGATGGGGAGCGGCAGGTGAAACTTCGCTTGCTCGCTCTCTCGCCCGCGCGCCCGCCTGCCGCTCACCTCCTGCTGTGCGGCCCGGTTCCTAACAGGCCGCGCGGCCCAGGGGTTGGGACCCCTGTTTTAGAAAATAGCATCTTCCTTATCTGTATCTGTATCCACATCTATATCTTAAGC
Source organism: Balaenoptera borealis (assembly GCF_965194805.1). Taxonomy (NCBI): domain Eukaryota; kingdom Metazoa; phylum Chordata; class Mammalia; order Artiodactyla; family Balaenopteridae; genus Balaenoptera; species Balaenoptera borealis. The sequence continues at coordinate 27,959,761 of NC_138867.1, read as the reverse complement.
TCACAAACCTTTACCCAATATAAGACCACTTCTTTCTACTCTGATACCTCTACCTGCCACCACCTTTTCAGGTGTGTAGAGGTGTTGAGAATTGTCTCATAAATCAGAGTTTGGGTTGTCAATATTTCAGCTGTAACTGGCCTTCCTCACTTCTATTTACAAGTGCATCCCTCCCCAGCTGTGCCATGTCCATGTTTCTGTGTTTATCTTACTGGACACAGAGAAATGCTGAGGAGCATTAAGATAGCATGAGAAGGAAGGTCTTGCTACCTTTGCTTGTGCTTCAATTTTAAAATTATTATTAATTAATTAATTAATTTTTGGCTATTAACCTATTTTTGGGTCTTCGTTGCTGCGCGCGGGCTTTCTCTAGTTGCAGCGAGCGGGGGCTACTCTTCCTTGCAGTGCTCGGGCTTCTCATTGCGGTGGCTTCTCTTGTTGCGGAGCACGGGCTCTAGGCACACCAGCTGCTGTAGTTGTGGCAGGTGGGCTCAGTAGTTGTGGCTTGCGGGCTCTAGAGCGCAGGCTCAGTAGTTGTGGCGCACGGGCTTAGTTTCTCCACGGCATGTGGGATCTTCCTGGACCAGGGCTCAAACCCATGTCCCCTGCATAGGCAGGCAGATTCTTAACCGCTGTGCCACCAGGGAAGTCCCTGTGCTTCAATTTTAAAGCATGATCTTGTATATTCACTTCATTGTCACTCCAGCCGCCAGACTCCATCTTCTGCTGCTTCTTGGATGCTTATGTGACTTTCTTTTTCTCCTTCTACACCAGGTAGCCTCTTGCTCCCACACCCATTCTCACATTTTCCTCCATTGTCAAGTCACTGTCATCCCTATTGACTTACCTCCAAATAACTGGAACCAAGGAACACACATATAAACAGCTGCTTATAATGTAAAAACTTCTTTCTTCTACTTTAAGTGTATTTGCTCAACCACATTACTTTTCCTTAGTTAATGCTTCTATCTGTTACATGTACAGATCAACCTTTTCAGTTTTAGGTCTCAAGAATAGGCTCTAAGTAGCTATTATTTAGTAGGGCTAATGGCACAATTTAAGGTTCTATTAGCCTTTGTACACCTTTATATACCAATCTAACCACATTCCTATGGTTCCCAGAGTGTGCACCAAGGCGCCCTGGGGTGCAGCAGGGAACTCACTGCAGCACCAGGAAATATTTTAAAAATTTGAGGGAAATACAGCAACACGAGCTATCAGACATCTTGCGAATTACTAGCTCAGAGTAGATCACAGTTTCAACAGCAGGTGATGCTACATTCCTTTCGATGATGCCATATATTAATGAAGATGGGTTTCCCACAGTGCCCGTGTTAAAAAGCAAGTACCGTGTGAAAATCAATGTGGAAAAGGAAACCAGGGGTCGGTGTCCAATCCGAGAAGTTGTGCAGTGTCCAATACGTGCCCACATTCCATTAGGAAGTAACTGGTTATTTAAGAGCGAAATGAAAATATTATTTTTTCTATTAATTGTTTTTTTTTGGTTACTTATTTGTTAGAACATAAATACGTATTAAGTTGTTTGGGCCTAATTATTTCTTTTGGCCTAAGGGCATTGTGAAAAAATTATTGAGATGTTACAGGCATTGCAAACCAAGAAAGTTTTGGAACCTCTGCTATAGGCTAATTTTTTTTTTTTTCCCCCAAATTTCTTGACCTTGTGGATTTGGATAATCTCGTCAGGTACCTGTTTACTCCAAATCTTTTAAAAGTGGACCAACCTGTTGCCACATGAGAAACAAACCTTTTTTATTCTTTTTAAATATTTATTTTTTGTCTATGTTTAATTGTGGTAAAAAACAAATTGTAGTCTAATCCCTTTGTCTGTTGATAAAACATATAGTCGAAAGACAGATTCAGGAAAATGCCTTATCAATAGTTCAGGAACACCTCTTACATACATCTGATGTAGCAATGCTGGCACCTACGATAACTTCAATTATTGCCCTTGACTTTTTTTTTTCCAGTGTATATTTTTTATGGGTTATAACTTCAAGGAGTTGGGGCAGGGGCAGATAATGATGAGGAAGGGAAACTTATCTTGCTGCCAATAAAATATCCAAATCCAACGAATCAAACTGAAGCTGTGATTGTGAAGGGGTTTTCCCACAATCCTCTACATTTGCCAGCCACTGAGAGATCCGTTAATTATATCATTTTACTTTTTCAATGATATAAAAGTCAGTAATCCACTTCCATGCATTACAGACAGATTTAATAGAGTGTATACAATGGAGTTTTCATCAATAACTTCTTTCTGCACCTACTACGTGCCAGCCACTAGTTCTTGTCTCACTTTACACTGCAACTCCATGCCGTAGGTAGACATTGCTCCATGCATTCTCTAGATGAAGAAACTAAAGTCTGGAAAGGTTAATAACCTGCCGTGGGCCAGACAACTGGCAATTGGCAGCACAGCGACGCAGCCTCAGATCTGCTTGAGTCCACAGCTCGCAATTTTTCCCCATGGCAATATTACCTCTCACAATTATAATCATAAAACTGATTCTTCTGAGGTTTTATCCATTGCTGCTTCTAGTATTTTGAAATATCTGGCCTTTCTTTAAAAATACATGTATTTTTATGTAAAATGGCATCACAATTTGAGAAGAAAAAGAAAAGAAACAGGGGATCAATTATTTAAATACAGCACTTTAAAAAACGTAATCTTCTATAACAATAATGCTATTTGTATTGTAGAAAGTGCTTTAAAGATGATAAGATTATTGTTATTTTTTACAATAAGTTTTTAGCCTTGTTAGTGTAGTGCTATTCAAATTTCACAGAGGAAATGGAGTGAAGTACAATTAAGTGGATAGTCTTCAGCAGTCACACAGTGTGTGAATTTCATAGCAAATACAAGGTTAGACCCTTGGGGATCCGTGTTGATGTTCACCCCTTCACTGAACACTTCCTCTCCTACTTTATTCCACATTAATAATTCACTTCACTGGAACAATGCCTGGTTACCTCAGCCCAAGCCATGGATGGCTTTCCTTCATTTATTGTGGTAAATGCTAAAAGAGAATATTGGCACAGGATTATTCAGGGATATTTGATAACAGATTGAAGTGTGAACATGCAGTCTCTGGAATCTGTAAAATTTATGCTTTTTGAGTGATATCCAAATATAGATGTTCTAAAATTGTAGCTGTGATCATAAAGACATTTTATCATCTCTATTATGTTTGTTCCCAGTTTGTTTATGTAAAGGATGTATGACAATTATTTTTCTTATCAATACCATGTTCTGAAACAGAGAACCTACGAAGTACAAACCTGTGTCCCTGTCTTTTTACACTTCTTTGCGGGATGCAGATATTCTGCAATGGGAATGTAGCTGATGATAAAATTTCAGTGAAACTCATGATGACAGTATAACTAAGCTGTTTCCCTGACTCAGCTCCAGTAATCTGGAAGGGCTGTAATAAGCGATACGTCCTCATTTTACTTTCTGGAGTCAATAAAATGGTCAGATGATATACGGAAATAGCACCTTTACATAACCATTTTTTCTCTTTTGTGAACCTTTCCACAATTAATTCATAAGTTTTGAAATGCCTGGCTCTTGCCAATTATTGGAGATAAGACAAAACAGCAGTAACAACTAAATCTAAGGCAGTGGTGGGTTTTGAGGACAAAGGGCTCCATTTGGTCAGAGAATGGATGGCGCTGTAGGTAGCAGAGTTAAAAAATAGTTAATTTGAACGTGGCCAAAGGACTAAAGCTCAGAACGTTTCCTTTCACAATGAGAAAAAGGAAACCTCTTTTCCTTACAGCTTAATCGCTCTATTCCTATTTTTAATACATCCTACTTTATAGAATAGCTGGACCACATTTTTCAAGCTAAAGTAAAAATTCAAGGATTTATGATAATCCTATGCGGCTGGATGTAGGTGTTTCGTTTTCAACGGAAGCATTTCTCTTTCTTTGCTGCAGTGCTAACATTTCTCAGCTTCTCGCTACAGTCTTCTTCCTGAAACTACTCAAGTGAAAAAAAAAAGTCTTACCAGATAAGCAACAATTCTTACTGTACTGGGGGAATATTCCACATCTTCCCCATCTATTTATGAGAAGTAACTTCTTCAGGCTTTTAAAACCAGAATGTCAAAGAGCCCAGTGGAATCCTACCTTGCCCACATACTGATAATCGGATCCTGTGTATTCCTCCAGCAGAAAGAACTGATTCCACATCCAGCTCCTTTTCGAACGGTTCAGCTCATTTTTGCTGTTTCCAGAGAGCTCCAGGGTCCTTTTCTTTGCCGGGAAACCACTAGTCCTCTTAGATAGTGGAGTTGAGAAAGTTGGGTAGGGCTGGCCAACCCAAAAGAGAAGCAAGAAGTATCGGTAAGTTCTCATTTTGATGACACAGTCCAGTCTCTGAGTAGTGGGTACCCTTCTCCTTGAAGTGTCTGTTTTCACTGCACTGTATCCAGCCTCATTCCTCCTCTCTTCCTTAATGTTCTTGGCTTGGCTCTCAGAGGATATCTGGAAAGAATAATAACATATTAAGCATTTTTAGAGATGCTTAAAATTCAGCGTTAGAGCAAATAAGCTCTGGGGAAAAAAAGAGGACATAAATTTGAATAGCAAAACAACAAAAAATAAATTGTCTATCAATTTTGAAATGAGGAAAACAGTCTTTCAGATATGCTAAATGGAAGGTGTGTTCCGAGTAGGAAGCTGCTGTTTTCCTCTCTCCTTTTCTATCACATAAAAATCCTATTTTAAGTAATAGCATTGCTGTAGGTCAACATGCCAGAGTGGATTATTTCACTACTCTTTTACCTCTGAGTGTGTGGGTTGAGATCTGGTTAGAAGAAATGAGTTTGTGTTTCTGATTCTATTTGCATATTTATCCTCATGAAAGAATATCACAGACAGTTTTGATTCACTTGAAAGTGGATAATGTTGAAGTTTCGCTACAGTGTATCGAGCACCTGTGATGTGGAGGCAGAAGCCTGTTCTGCAGGCTCTTGGCTTCGGAGATGTGATGGAACAGCCTGGGTCAAATAAGGTTGGAAAAGACCTAATGCCTTCTCTTCAGGATGCTCATTAGCATATTGAGGTTTCTTTTTTTGTTGTTTTTTTTTGAAGTTTTTTGTCTTAAAAAAATTTTTTTTATACATATTGATGTTTCTGAAGTGAAATTTTGTAGCAATGATGATAAGCCTGCATTTAATTCAGTATTTCCCAAACTTGACCAGGAAACTTTTTTCCTCATACAACCCAATTAACACTACAGGATGGGTTAATGAACAACCTATGGAATTTGTATTTAATAGAATAAAGAATAAAATGAACAATTCTATTCAAATTTCTTTAGGAAATCCTGGTGGGCTTTTCTCTCTAAATTTTACTTGTATCATAGGCAACCAAGTATATATATTAAAATTGGTCCAACAGTTTCTATGTAATTTTCACAGGTACATCAGATATACCTCAATACCACAGTGAGGGCAATCGACGGCAAGATCTTCAGAAAAGTCAGCTATTATAATTGAGGTAATAATTTTCCATGACAAATACTAATTTTCAAAAACACAACCTATCTTTGAAACAAATCCTCGGGCCAGAGTGCTTGGCAAAGATGTCACAATTTGGTTTAATATCTTATGTAAATTAAGTAATACATGCCTATATCTCCTTCCTAAACTTCCCCACGTTTCTTGAAAAAAAATCCAATAAATTACTCCTTCATTTTACTATTTGATATAGAAAACATATTTTCTTAAATAATACTAATAAAAAAATGAAGGGCTTTGTAATGTAGAACATAGTAGTAATTAAGCTGGTACAGTTAATAAATAAGTGCAGATAAAGAAACAGGTTGTAGGTAATCTGATCAGTATTTTTGTTCCCTCTATGTCAGAAAAGATTTGTTCCCTTTTCTCCTATTTTTCTACCAGGTCAATGTATATATGACCAGTTTTTTTTTTTTTTTACCTCAGCAATGAATAATTATAGCCACCCAACACATGTTTAAGTGGAAGTTTTCTGTTGGAATATAAGTGAAATATTTCACAGTGTTCAGCATTTTTAAACCTTTATTCCATTATTATGCATCTTCTTGACAGCAGGCTGGGGAAGTTGAAACTTCCACAGGTGAGTGAATTAGTACTGTGACAATTAGTCATGCTGGAAAAATGCCAGGTGACTATATTTGTCATTATGTGGCCTTGGTACAGGCGTGGAATGACTGATGATCGATTAGGTAACGACGGTTCTTCTCTCTTCTCGTGGATGGTATATAAAGGGGACTGAGAGACCATATGGAGAAAAGCCCTCTAAAGACATCTATTCATTTCTAGTAGTAGAGATTACACTGAAGTTGATTCAGGGGAAATTACATTTTTCTTAATTTTCCACATTCTCCATTATTTGCATAGACAAATCCTGCAGTGAAGAATTACACATCTGCTGCTGCACTCAGTGTGTGGCCCACGGTGCTGGCAGGAAAGAGGGATGCAGAGAATGGAGGTGTCAGCTGTTTAAAAGGCAGACTCCTAAAGGCCATTTTAAAGAAAAATCGATCCCTGTGGATGTTGTATGCAAACTCTACAAGCTGTTGCCACTTGACTATTAAATATTAGTTCTTTTTAATATCGCAGATACCAAAATGTCAAGTATTTCATATTTTTTTCTGCTTGGCTGGTAATAAGCTTTTAAAGTGGTACAAATTTAAGCAGAGTTTCCAAGTATGGTAGAACATATAGTTTTGCTATAACCCAGCTCTTTTTGTATCAACTTGGTAGGGTGTGTCCTTGTTAAAACTCAATATGCAAAATTACTAAAATCACCATGATCCACTCATATTTGGTGTTTAAAGGGATAGATTTCTCTGTGAAATTCTATAGTTAAAAAAAACTCCAACAAACTCTACACTGTTGAATATATAACTTAGCAATTCTCATATAACACTTCTTAATAGTCAGGATTGCACAGTGGTTAAGATTATCAATGTTGGAGACAGATTGCCTGGGTTTAAATTGCTGTGAATTGGGGAAAATGCTTGATTTCACTGCACCTTAGTTTCTTCTTCTGTAAATGGGGTAATTACAGTAACTACCTCATAGGGTGTTATATATGGATTAAATGAGTCATTGCATGCACTTAAAACAGTGCCTAGCACTCAGTAGGTATTAATACGTATTAGCTGTTATTATTATTATTACTATTATTGTTACTATTATTTGCATTACAAGTGTAGAATCCATCTACAGCAGCTTGCAAAAGTCTGCAAAAGATAGCTTGGTTACCTCTTAGGCTTTAAATACTTTTTTATGTTTCAATAGGCATTTCCAAGCAAGTCAAATTCTCTTAAAATTAAAGAATAGAAGCACTTTAAAAATCAGAATTAGTCCGTTTGCTAATTGTTTGCCTTTGTGTAGACTTCGATTCAGTATTTCACAGTAACGGTGTAGAAACAGAGAAGGCAGAAGCTTTGTGCCCACTGCCTGCCTCAAGAAGAATATGGGCAAAAAGGAAAGTTCACTGGAGGACAGACTCATTCATACAATCTATGTGTTTTTTTCCCCTTTCTATTTTGTTAAAGTTTTGAAAATCATCTTCACTTTATTCAGGTGAAAAAAAAACCAGACCTAGCTTCAATGTAGCAATTTTGCCCTTGCAAAAATGGGACTGGACAAACATGTCTTCTTGTAATTTAACATGCTGATACTATATTGAATAAGAATTTGATATAGTTGAAATTAATGATATACAGATTTTAGATTTTAATCTAAAAATATGAAATGAAAAAAAAACCCCATATTCCAAACATGACCTTAGATGCAAAAAACAGGATTCTTAAGGTGCTAAATGGCCATATGTTCAAGGAAAGGAAGGAAAGGGCCTGGTATAGCACAACTTTGAGAAATGTGGGAAAGCCGCTGGCTTCTGAGCAGTCAAAATACAGGAAAACCATATGGCAAGTAGTAATCAGATGTGCTGGCTCATTCTGTAGGTCTCAGAAAGTAAACTAAAATGACAAGAAAGTAATGGCCTACATAGACAATGAATTTTAAAATTGCAGGTATGGTTATTCAAGAAGGAAAGAACCAGAAGATTAGACAGTGGGAGTGGAAAGAATACAAAACAATGTGGATATTGTATCTTTTTGCCCCCATCCCCTCATGGCATTAACAGCAAATGAGTTAGAGATATCAAAAACTCTAGAAAAATAAAACTTGACCTGCCTAATTACAGCCCAATGACAGTTTAGCAATGAAGTTAAAAGATTACTTAATAGACCAAGTCTCTACTTTTTATTTTCTTTTTGCTGGAATTGTTTTTTTTTGGGGGGGGGGTGGATTTCTATTTCTTATAGGCAATAGTTTGAATCTTTGCAGAAGCCTTTTCTTAGTCATGTGTAGAAGGTAATTAAGATGTTTACGGATAGTGGGGCAAAGCCCACAAACCATTGATAATTACATACTTTGAAAATTTGCCTGGCAGCCAATATGCATATATACTTCAATCTTCACAAGAGTACATAGTCAAGTCCAGCTTTTATTTTAATGCATGCCAGTTAGAAGAAGCCTGGGCCTCATTAATTCAGGGTCTACCAATTTAGAATATGTGATAATTAATGGCAGAAGCTGGGCTGAAGTTTTCCTTTGATTAGCAAAATCTTTTCCACTAGATCATTGGAAATTAATAATGTAAAAATATTTCATAAGAGATATAGAATGAGAAGACAAACTACAATGTCTTCAAGTTCCTTGGAGTACTTTGGAATCACCTTTTATTTGCAAATAATTAATATGCTAATTAGAAAACTTCTCTATTGATTGAATTGCTTCTTCAGTGACTTATGTTTGATAACAGTCTGAATGACTCAACTATATTATCTGGTTTTGAGATACTGATTTTATTATACTATTTACAGACAAACAAGTAAATATTAGACAGATTTAAAAGCAATATAATTACTTTAAAGTTTTAGAATTCTGACTTAGCATACATTTGTTCTGGTGTTCTTGATTAATTCTAATCAGTGAAATATTACTATAATGCCATCTAGGCTTACAAATTAAACCAAGTACATTCACTCTTTGGCATGCAGAGCCTTGACTTTGGCATTGAAAGCAACTAAGCATTCAATAAAGCAACATTATTAATATATTTGAACCATTTACCCTAGTAAGAGAATGTTTTAAAATCTGTTATGAAATTATTTCTTCAAATAAATGGTGTTACACAGAAATACTGTAGCATAGCACTTTGCATGATGCTGCTCACAGAATATTATCTACCCATAAGTCATCCTAACCCATTGGCATAACCCATTAGTAATGCTTTTAGCATATGTACCATAAATCCCTTCTGAAATTTTGGTACATCTTCTCACATTCTATGGTCAATGAAGTAGAAGACAGCTGGTTATTTATAACTATTTAACATTTCTCCTGACCCTATTGTATTCCAACTCTTGAGAGCCTGAAATCTCTCCATTCTCACACTATCTTTGGGTGCAGTGGGGACAAGGATGGTATTTACTCCATTAAAACCAGCAAATCAAAGAAACAGGACTGTGATATCAGGATGAATTAAACAGAGTGAAGCCAAACGGACACATGGCTTCCTACAAGTAAATCTTTAAAAATATATATACGTTCTTTATTCTAAGAGAAGAGTTTTACAGCCAATTAAGTTTGTTCACGATTGATTTTCTGATCACCCAAGGAACTTTGTTTTGAATAGGTTGCCACCTGCTGCGAATAAAAATAAGTCTATAGTACACGGCTGATCTTCTAGAAGTGGTGACATAAGGATAAAACCAATTTAAAATTTTTGGTAGAGATTTCACATGAAGTCTTCATTTCGAAACCTCCATTTCATTTTTCTGTAAATGTCAAAGTCACTGTTGAGTAAAATTGGTTCCGTTTCGTGTGTGTAATGAACTCCACTGAAATGTGTCGAACAGCCTTGGCATCTTTCATCACATAGCATTCCTCTAGTGCCAATGAATCATTATGGCAGCAGTCATCGAATGATGCCCGAATTTTTTGTAAATGTTTATATTTGTGGATAATATGCCAATCTGTTTGCAAACTGATGTGTTTCCAGATGAACCTATTTCAACAGTATTACCCTTGTTCTAAAATGATATTCCAGACATTGCATTAATGAAGATAAAATCAAATGTGTTACAGCACATAAAATGGCGTTTTATATGTAGTTGAGGCTCAAGGAATATTTGTTGACTTGATATACTCACTTGGAACCAAAAAAACCCCAGAACTTGAATCAAAAAGACACAGTTCTTTTTCCACATTTTTTTTTGGGGGGGGGGGAGTCCAAACTCTTTTATTGTGAGAGGAAGTATCAGAATATGGTTAAGAACAGACTCTGGCACGTCACATGTCTAGGTTAGAAGCTCAGCCCCACCCAACACTGGCTGGGCAAATAGGGGACCAATGTGTGTCTCAATTTTTTTATCTATAAAGTGGAATGATATTAATAGTGCCTACCTTGTAGGATGGCTGTGAGGATAAAATGAATGAATCTATGTGAGGTCTTAGCTAGTAAGATGGTCACAACTACCTAAATTGTCAAAGAATATCTTAGCAGAGGACACACTTTGCCTCCTGCACATTTCTTATTTTGCCTTTCACAACTGAGGAACTGCAGTCAGTCACTCACTCATCTTTAAAGACCAGTACATGCCTATTTCTGGATTAACTTGAAACCACAGAAGCTCTGGTGACATCTTCATTTCTGGAGTGGAGGGAGTTGCCTCCTGAATCAGTGCTGGTGCTTCCCCATGATCCTTATTGATGCCTGCCCACTGTGTGTTCAATTGCCATTCAATTGTCTTTTGCCATCTCACATTCTCTGCAGTTTTTTTAAACCTGCTTGCTTCATTCCTTTATGAGTTATGAAACCTGCTTGCTTCATTCCCTTGTTGCCTGGCTCCTCAGGGCCTTTGGGCTTGTGGATGCTCTCTTTTACTTGTGTGAACAAAGGAGAAGAGAAAGCATTTTATGCCTTTAACTAGCTATTCATGGCATGAATTTTAAACACTTCTGTAGCAAACGATATGTTTAGGTTGCAGAAATCTATGAAAGACTTGGTTTCATATTACTCCCTGCTTGTACATTAGGCTCTCTGGCAGCTTTACTTCTTTCGGATGCATAGCCATTTAAGACAATGATGCTTGAACAAGACTGCAAGATGTCAAAACCCACTTGCGCATTAGTGCGAATGATTTCAGTGAGTTTGGTCTTCTTCCAATAGCTCAATGAAAGGGCAGCCCGAGTGTATTGGCTGGGAGCTACAAGGGTATCTTAGCGGGGGTGAGGAGTTCGAAACAGATTTAACTTTATTAAACTGCACAAGGAGTCACATGGTTGGGTTTACCATTAAGTCATTGTGAAATGACTGGCACGTCACAGATGCTTTTTAAAGGCTCGTACACATGAAAGTGCTATGAGGAGTGGAGATGTTGTATTTATTCTTGCTGATATAATATCTAAGCCTTTGTCAATCATGTGAAGTCTAGCTCATAATAATAGTTAAATTTGCCGTGCTCTATTCCTGAACCTACTATGTGCTAGGCACTGTGCTGAGCACATCACAAATACGTCTTCATTTAATTCTGATGACAATCTGTGTGATGGATAATATTCTTATAATGTCTGCAGATGAGAAACTGAAACTTACAGAGACTGAGTAGCTTGTCTATGGTCAGGTAATGGGTACATGATGAAGCCAGACTCTAGCCCTGGCATCAGACTCTGGAGTCCTTGCTCTGAACTCACTCTGAGGAGTCACAGGCCAGGCTGCTGTCCATGGTAAATGCTCATTATAGCTGTGACTTTACAACTGAATCTTCACAACTCCCCTAAAAATATAACAACAATACAGGTCTCTGAGAGGTAAAAATAGTTGTCACAAAATGTATAAGCTAAATAAGAACAGCAAACAAAGTTTGCTTTGTGCCATGCAATGGGATAAATGCTCTGTAAACATGTAGTCTTAAACAACAGTTCTTTGAAATGGAGACCACCACTCTTATCCTTTACTCCAGACACAAGAAACACAGGCTTGGAGGGACCGGATGCTTTGCCCAAGGGTGCACAGCTAGTAGTTGGCAGAACTTGGATCAAACCCAGCTAATCTGGAGGCTCCTTCTTAACTATAACATTCACTATCTCATTTGTATTTTGCTCATGGAAACAGCATCTAGGTTTTATTTACTCTCGTTTCAGACAAAATTTGAACAAATTTATCATCAGGTTTCTAAATCCACAGCAAATTAAAGAGACAGCGTAAGGAGTGCTGGAGGCTGGAGTGCCATTAGTAGGAGAGGGTGGCTGAAAGGCCCAGAGAAAGGCTTCAAAAGACAGGCAGAAAACTAAAGACAGAATGGACAGAGTAAGGAGCTGGGCCTGGTGGATAGGCGACACTCTGTGTTCCTACGCTGAGAACAGTCTGCACATAGTGACACCAGATAAACATTTGTAAAATAAGTGGATGCATGGATGAATGCATGAGCGACGGGATGTAAGAATGACTGAACGCCTGAACTGATGATTGGACTAACGACCGTAAGAATGGACATACAAAAACCTCACAGCACTTGAGGAAATCCAGCACACGAATAGTCATGATAATGATTCTGAATCATTAAGAAGAGTTCCAAGTTATGTTGAATGTTTGGTTTGAGAAGGCATGGATATGTAGAATAAACACAAGCAATATGACTGTCAAAAGTTACCACAGTGGTATTTATTTGGCTGTGCTGTGCAGCATGCAGGATCTTAGTTCCCCGACCAGGGATTGAACCCGGGCCCTTGGCAGTGAGAATGCAGAGTTGTAACCACTGGACCGCCAGGGAATTCCCACAACAGTGGTATTTAGAAGCGCTGCTGGGTGTTAGCCCTCACTGTCCTTCTCTCTCTTACTCCCCGTGTTATTTATCTCAGGCAAGCTCTTCCACCTCTCTGAGCTTTTGTTTCTCATGCGTGACATTGGGGCTGGTGTGCTGACACCCACGGATAGAACAGCACTGTGGTTAGAAGCACACTCTGAGCCAGTTCACCCACATGTATCCCAGCATCAATACTTATTAGTCTTGAGAAGTGGGCAAGTGGCTTCATATTCTGTGCTTCAATTTCCTCATCTTCAAATTGGGAATAGTACAGTTTTAGGGTCTTAGTGACAGCACCTGATAAACAGCATTTCTCTTTCTCTTTCAAACTTCAAAGAAATTAAGAAAACAACAACAATAACGAAGGAGTGTTAGACACCAAAATCTCACTTTTATCACCAAAAAAAAAAAAAGCCAGGCTGAAAAGGTAGCTTAGTTTGAGAGCTTAGAGGGCTTGCTAAGTAAACCCAGCATTAGGCAGACTCCCCCCTGGAGTCGGGGTTACATTCTATTTTGCTTTTCTTTTACAAAAGCAGAAGTGGTTGTTAACCTCTGGAGAGCAGGCTCCAATTCTACAGTTCAGAGCCAGAGGGAGTAACTTCCTGCTCTCACCCCTAGCTGGTTCAGGTACAGTACCCGGAGGTCTGAAGGAAGTGATCGGGCAGAATCTGTTTTAACCCCCATGAATTAAAAACAGATCATTAGAGACATCAGTGATCCTGAGAGCCAGTAAATCACTTATTAATTACCAACAATTCTTGCACTTAAAGCTTTGCTTTCTCGAGTTGTTTACAGCATCACTAAAAGGAAAAAAATGTATGAATAATTTAAAGACTGGGAGTTTAAAGCTTCCCTTAAAATATCTCTCACTTCAGGTCAATTATTGCATTACAGGCAAAATGATTTCTTTTCCATCTCTCTTCACCTTCCTCACCAACCCCACTCCCCCAACACACACGGAGAAATATGGCAAAAAAGGGAGGATGTGCTTTGGACATTTACCTGTTAACATTGAAGAGCTACAGTGGCTATTCTCACCCAGAAGGACAGCACTATTTACAGAGGTGTAACCTTTTACACCAAGTTGTTAATGGGAAAAAATAATTGAAGCCCCACTTGCTATTTGGATAGCTTCATTCATTCAGTGTGTTTTATGCAACACTTTATTTGCAGAGTATCCATAATCTAAATTAGATCCTTCTCATAATATCCTGGTGTAGTATCTTTGAAGAAATTTAATTGAATAAATATTGTATAACAACTTCAAGAGGTACTGCAACATTTAAAGGTTTATTCCCTGAGACTAACTAAAGTAGAAGGGGGCCTGTGAAGTTGGGGACATCTTAACTGATTCAGGCTAATGTTAACTGACCATCACACTAGACTTGAACTAGACAGGAAGACAATGTGCTTGAATGGGTTGCTGGATGTTTTATCAATTCTGATGGCCTTCATTTACAAACTTTAATTAGAACCTCTGTTTACTTGAGTCAAATTGTGCATAAAATATCATGCAAAACATTTTAAAAGGGAATTTTAATGATACCACTAAAGAAATGCCCTTGCTCAATGTTTACTAAACACTTGCCAGAACAAGTTAATTAATACATGTTTAAATAAGTGAAAGAAGAAGGGAAATAAAAGAAAAATCACATTCATCTTTTGTCAAGTTTCACTGCAGTTGTCAAAGAAGTTCAATTTCTAATTTAACGACTGCACTATCACAGTGTACATGTGTAATTATAAACAATGGGGCACCACAACACAATGAAGGCCAGCAGAAAGCTAATTCTCCCTGGAAGCTGTTGTTCAAAATAACTGTGCATTGTTATTTGATGTTCTGCAGTCATCAAATCAAGCGCTTTTCAATTTCATTCACCTATTAATTATTCCATGGTAGAAAATCAGAATGTTCACGTTACTTTTTTAATAGGTCAGTAATATGGACTTTTACTTATTTAAAGCTACAGAAAAATACTTTTTAATAGAAAGAGCATAATATGTAGAAAAAGAAAACTTTGATGATAGAGTTTTTAGTTCTAAATTTAATATGCCACCAACTTTTCAGCTTTATCTTTTCAAAATCCCCATTTTCCTCATCTATTAATGTAAACCATACTGCTTGTGCTAGTAAAGACAGATATTGGAAAACAGTTGATAATCTACTAGAAAAACAAAATGAAATCAATCTTTCTGGGATATGCCCTGTTATCTCAGTAGCTTTATGAAAAAGTATTCAAAAGTAGCTTCAGAAGAAAAAGTATTCAAAATAATTTTGAAATCTTTTGGAGAAAGAAAATGTACATATCCCATTAACGGTAACTACCATTATTAAGGAAATTATTCTCTTAATCAGCATGTCCCACATCAGTCCTATTATAGTTTGTTCCTGTATTGCCGAAGCTGATTACCAAATTTCTCAAATCCTCTAAAAAGCCACAACCTGTGCAAGCCTGGGAAATGACATTGACTTAGGAGCAGGCCTCCCTTAAATGTCTTTTTTGAACTTCCACTGATGGGCCTGGCCAGGCCAGTTCAGACAGCTGAATTAAGCCTCACTGATTTGTTATAAAAATTAAATACGATACAGTATGTAAAACACTTACTGCATTGCCACCTAAGCAGAGAATAGATAGTAGCCAGTATTGCTTTTGATATCATTGCTTACCAAGAGCTGATCTTATGCAGTGCAACAATAGTACATAAAACATTCTGCAGTCGTTGGGCCACTTAATATTAGTAAAAAACATGAAGTTGAAATATCATAAAATACAACCTGCTTAAAAAACAAAACAAAAAACCTTTCCTTCTATATATTATTTTTCTTTATCCCTAGAAAAAGGTGTGTTTCGTACTTAAGCATGCTGACTTGCTCTGTAATTTCAGTTGGCAGGGGAAAGAGAAGTTCCTAATATATTTTTCCTAATAAAATAAAGAATCTGAAGTGCCAGCATATTTACACACCTACCAATTATGAAATGAGTTTCCTTGGATATTAAAACTAAGCCAAAATATAACTTAGTCCTATAAAATACTGTCAAACTCAGCTATAGCTCCACTTGGAGCATCAGGAATTATTTAATTAGCAATTGATGAGTGGACTTTAATGTAACTTTATTTTTTTCCACGACACAGTAGGAAGTTTCCACAGTAGAAAGTTTTTGTAAAATGAGCATTTTTCTCCATAGGAAGAAAAAAAGTACATATTACATATATGTTTTTGAAAACATTTTAAAAGCATCTGAGAGTCAAGTGTTTCTGCCATCCTGAACTTTAGAAGATGTTGCAGCTCAGTCACTGATGTAACATTTCTTTCAGATGACTGTAAATAAAAATCAGGTATTATCCATGTTTATAAATACTCCATTTCACATTTTCTTCAGCAACAGCAAAAAATTTCAATTAATTGAATCTTAGCCAACTACAAATAATGCCAGAAGTGCAATACTAGGTGCTCCAGGTCATGGGCAACCATTAATTAAGATGCAAAGGATCAGCATTAGAGGCCCCAAATACAGATTTTTGTCCCAGAATTTCTTTGTTTTTTTGATAGGTATGGGCTGAAATATCTATAAAATGCAGCTTCAGCTATATGGGAAAAGAGGGTATTGGGTACAATCTTTATTTTGCTTGCTCTGGAATTTTTGATAAAGTTCTGAAGTGTCATTTTTGAAAATGAAAATAAGATTATTTTCACTTCGGGGTTTTTATTTATAGGGAAAAAAAACCCTTTGAATTCCATGTTACCTCTATTTTAAGGGAACGCCAATTCAATGATTTCCCATTGGAGAGATGGAGGGGGAAGACTAAGATCTTTTAAAATGGTTAAAGCTACCAAAAGTAAAATTTGTAAACTATGACATACCTTTTTTAGAAGTTTTCCCAAAATCACTTGCCAACAGGCTAATAGAAATGAATTATTTTCAAGATACTATCCATACTCTTTCATAATATCTAGATTTTCTGGCAGTAAAATTTTGTCTGTGTGTTTGTGTGTGTACATTTTGCTTTCTGAAATGTAGATATTTCTTCATATTGCTTTATGGTGGTTGAGTTCAAACAAGAAGAATTCTGAGAAAAAGATCGTACAACTTGTTAGCGTCCCAATTTATCATCCACCTATACAAGATTTAATGGTTGTGTTAACGCAGGTCTCAAGAATAATTATAGTCTAAAACAAGTCCTTAAAGTAAAGAGATGAAAAGAACTATATAAAGGGAGGGCTGTCATGAAACAGAAATTGCACAAGCAAGGGAACTTTCATCGTGTTGACTAAGTACTTTACTATGGGATTCTTTTTTAAATTAAGGTGCCTAGAAAGTTGGATGAAAATAAAATATGTATGATTAGCAGGGAATACCTTGGCTCAGAGTAGATGGATATGAGTGGAGAAAGGACAGAGAGGTGTTTTTTTTCCCCCCAAGTCATTACCAGCTTTAGTTCACAGAAAAGTTATTTCAAATACTCTCTTTGAAAGGCTGCTTTGAGGTCTGCTTTTAATTTGAACAGTTAAATATCGTATTCGTGCCAATGAATCTTTTTTCTTGTGTTAATATCATTAGGAAGAAAGCCTCCCAGGCCAGAGTGAATATTGTAATTGCTTAAAAGAAGAAATATATGGCATACATATTTAATAAAAACCTTTCAAACAATTTCCCTATGTTGGCTAGGCATTTTTGTTTATATAAGATAGACTTTTAGTTTTTAAAAAACTAAACTATGTTGAACCATATGGAAGAATCTCTAGAATAAGATTTTAGCAAATAACCTCTCACAGATCTTTCTCTGATTATATCTGTTTGGGTTGCAGGTCTGTTTTACAGGATCCTTAATCTTGCTCATACAATTAGAGTGAGCCACACTCTATCAATCTGGAAAACTCCTAAGAACAAGATAGGAATCATCATGAAACTTTGGTCATAAATTCCATAAGGTAATTGCTTTGATATTTTCCACATCTTGAAATGCTCCAAACAACTGAAAAATATTTGTTTTCAAGAAAAGTTAAAAAAAATTGAATGCATCACTACTTTTCAGAGCTCAACAGATTGCTGTCTACATGCACGGCATTTCTCACTGCTTATAACTAAAGAGAAATGACTTTGGCACTTTATCTATTTGAAGAGAAATTGTTACTGCAATTGCCTATGAGACATCAAGCCACCTGCCACAGCATCCCTGGCTGTTTTGTTTTGTTTTGTTTTTTCTTTTGTCCAAGGCAATCCTTTCTAGTCAGAGTGGGGATAGAAAACCAGTATGCCACCAGACAGAAGTAGCTGGAGCATTCTGGCT